>NC_088700.1:2362500-3795000 GCF_028017835.1 Emys orbicularis
TTATGTGGTTTATTCCTTTCCCCACCTTTTGGCTGTTTTGGTTTTTTTGTTTTATTATATTGTGAGCTCTGACGCAGGCACTGTGCCTTCCTGTATATTGGTCCAATGCTAATGCTTAGCATAGTGTGGGCACTCTTGTAATATCAGTAAATCAGGATAAGTAAGGAGAGTGTGTGGGCCTTCCACTACTTCTGGGAAGGAACCAGCCACCTTGCTTCTACTGTTAGGATGGGAGAGCTCTACTTATTTCCCCTTCCCTGCTTCAAATATCTTTATGCATTTTTTAAAAATGTTCCCCTAGGACTTTTCTCCTTCCTCCAGATGACCTAGGGATAGGGTGTGGTGGTATTGTAAATCTGGAACTTTTGTTTCAGGGAAAGGCAATTGGGTCCTATACAGGTGGGGACCAATTCACATGAGCGTGTACACTCTGTTGTCGTATTCCTCGGTTAGTGACCTGGTTTAGCAGGACTACCTTTCTCCTAGGTACAGAGACAAGGTAGGTGAGGTAATATCTTTTACTGGATCAAATTCTGTCTCTTGAGCTGCATAGAGCTCTTCTTCAGGTCTGGGGCCAATATCCTGGGACCAACACGGCTACAAAAACACTGCAATACATTATTTTTCCTAGGTAGTTCATCTCACCACCAGTAGTAGTAGTAGTAATTTATTTGTGTCATGGGCAATATTACAGGCCGGATTAGGGCCCCCTTGTTTGGCGCTGTACAAACACACATGAAGGCATGGTCCTTTTCCCAGAGACCTTACAGTTTGAGAAGGTGTAAGAACTGGGTGTGACGAAATCTGAAGAGGGGGTGGAAATGAGGCTAACAGACATGGGAACATGTGGCCACATCGACTAGATTGTGCACCACTTGATGGTTCATTTACATGCTACACTCCAAGAAGCCAACTAAGACTCCACTATTGTTGATTTATGCATAGAAGATGTTCAGATGTTCCAGTGATGGGTGGTGCTATAAAACCCTAAGATAGATTGAATAAGTTTTAATGGGTTTGAATAAAATGAATATCAGCATCTCCCACTGGCCACCCATTTAGTGCTAATGGGTAGTTACCGTTCATGACTTTCTCTGCTTGAAGGTTCCCAAAGGCCCAGCTTGGTTTGAGTTTGGTACATGGCTGTAGATGTAATTCTCAGCTCTAGCAGGAGGAATTCACTGCTGCATGCTGCCGGTGGTAACATCATCCAGAGAGTTATGTCATGGTTATTTTTAGGCATCATTTTCATTTGCCTTGAGTGTAACATTGTCCTATGAGCATTTCTAAAGTTAGGAGACCTCATTTATCCTCAACGTAGTTGTACCATCCTCACAGGCACTTTTCAGAAAAAGTAGAGAATAATTCAGGTATCCTGGCTAAGAGTAAAACACATTAGAAGGTACTAACATGTATGGGTTGCACGGAGCACATGAGGCCACTACCTTCGGGTACACTGTCATGCTGGGGTGGCAATAAGCACCGCACTTAGGAGGAGGCGGTGAGTAAAGTATTAGGGCCTGGTACGACAAACCTTCCAATGTGTAATGCCCATTGATTTCAGTGGACATCATCGCAAGATTGGGTCCTTGGTGATTTGGTTGAATTATTTTTTATCTCATTACAGCAATTACATGTGTCTTTCCCTGGTTTAAACTGGACACTGATTTAATTGGATGTCTGTTATTACTGGCACTTATTACATTTGTGAATGATTTATAATCCCCGTTTTTCCCCTAAACAAATTTGTTGTAAAACCAGACTGCCTAGGTATTTTTACTTTGAGGGTGGAGGTAAAGGAGAACTTGAAAATGATTTTTAAATGAGAGAACTTTCTATTATATTTATCTGTCTAGAGGCCATAAATCTGTTTCAGCAGATTAAATACTGACTACTTTATAAAGCCCTGTTTTCTCAAACCTCTTATCAGTAGCACTTGGCAGTAATCACACCTAAGGAAACTTGTAATTTTCCTCAAGGAGGTGACACTGACAGAATTAAAAATGAAGGGGCCCCCTGAAAAGCCAGTTCATTACAAATTAACAGTGGTCCTAGCAAAGCAGTGGGCTAAGGCGTGTCAAATAGCGATATGGATAAAGAAACCCAGCATTTTAAGCTGTCAGAGCTGGGAGCATAGCTAGCCTTAGAACAAATTAATCACATATTGTCAACGCAAAGTTGCATCAAATTAACACATCGGATTCCAGCATATTAATGTGAGAATGCTTTCACCTGATTATTACTGCAAACCATTGCCACTCTCTGACTGCAAAGATATAATTAAATTGCTAAATAGAAAGTGCATATAATATCTCTGCATGCATTTAGGATGCATGAGCTGAAAAGATCACAGCCTAGTAAGTGACAGTTTCTATTTGTAGGGAGAAAAACTTTACTTTTTCCCCCCCTTTTATTTACTTGGGAGTACTAGAGTATGAAATTAGAAAACTTAGTTGTTATTTGCACCCTGTACAACTTAGGTGAAATACAGGTTTAATTTAACTGATTTGCTACACTGACTATGAGTACATAATTACCTTTACTCTTCTCCATATTTGCCCTGCAAAGAAATAGAATGATTTGGCACAAATAGCCTAAGGTGTTACAAGGCTATAAAAATAGTCGCATATCTGTTACAAGAGATGCTGCTGAATGTTTCACGAGGGATCACTATTCAGTTTATTTAGAACTGGACTTTGCCCTTAAAATTTGTGGAGATCAAATAATTTGTGGAGATACCTCCCAAAGGAGGGAAAAGTATGTTACATGGGCTTGCCTCTGAGTTCAGTACTCTCAGAAAATCTGGCTTGGACTGAATGAGAATCCAAACCAAAATACTCCGTGTGTCTGTCTTACTGCTTAATAAAAGGTACTTCAGGGAGAAACCCTAACAGTGTGTTGGTAAAGAATTACCAGCTGAGAGCTCCTGCCATTTTATTCAGTGCACTTTGGAATTTCATGGCCTTGGAAGGACAAGTGGTGTCTTGACCTATGTCTCTGTACTCTTTTTCAGTGGTGCGTTCCTTCATCTCTGCCCTCCCTTTCACTCATTCCACCTCTGGCTTCATGTTCCCTTTCATGCCTTATTCTCCAGATGGAAGAAAAGAAGTCAGAATGGTGAGGGTGAATAGTGGGCACACAGGGAGGGCTTGCAGGAATTCCTTGAAAGAAAGAGATGGGAAGGTGGCACACAGGGAGCTTGTGGGGGGAGGGCATGGAGTGATACAAAGAGCCCCTGGTGTGTGCAATGGGCTTAGCCTACAGAAGCAACAAAGTGAACAGCCCTCTTGTTTTATGTTAATATTAACAACTGAGCAAGGGAAGGCATCCGCTTTCTTGAGTGTGAACAGCCAGACTGGTTCAGACAAAAGGTCCATCCAGCCCAGTATCCTGTCTGCCGACAGTGGCCAATGCCAGGTGCCCCAGAAGGAGTGAACCTAACAGGTAATGATCAAGTGATTTCTCTCCTGCTGTCCATCTCCACCCTCTGACAAACAGAGGCTAGGGAGGTTTTCAAGGAGGTTTTGCCACCTAATTCTGCCGAGCTGAAGTAGTTCTAGTATATTATGCACTCTTCTTGCCTCTTTCTATGTCCCCGAATCCCCTGAAAAAAGTTATTTTGTGCAATGTCACTTAATTTTTTCCTTTTTAAAACCTATTATTACCTCCCCCAGATTACATCTGAAAATCACATTCAAACACACTATTATTTGCCTAAAGGTGGATGAATAGTTTAGCATTGTGGAATTTGGGCAGGGTGCCATGCAGTTAATACATTTTTCCTGTCAAGTGATAAATGGGTATTGAGTACTCTATCCATTAAACTGTCCAGGAGCACCCCTTTCCTAGTCTCAAAACCCCTTTGGGTGTGTTGAGTGCGGGAGTTTCCGTGATTTCATTACTTTCTAAAGAAATGTCTGTGAGTGACATCGCAGTGTCAGCTAATTAATTTTGTCCAATGCTGTTACTACTTGATACATTCCAGGCATACCGTTCTTTACAATGGCTGCAGCAGCCGATTCCAGTGTGGCTCATGGAAACATCTCACTTTCCCACAAGCTTTTGAGTGCACTCTTGTGGGGGAGTTGCCAGACTGAGCAGTCGATCTCTCCAGAAGGTCTGATTCAAGAAAAATTACCGAGCCTATGTCAGAGTGAAAACCTGTGAGATGGCCTACGCAGCTCTTGTAAATGCTTAGGTGTTTGTCTCCCCTGTTTAAGTTAGCTAGGAGGCTGGTTTGCTTTTTAGGAGACACCCCTAAAAAAAGTACAAAACTAAGCAATTTCACTGTAGTTGTATGACAACACCCCGGGATTTGTTGGTTAACTTGCACTACAATTGGATAGGTTCAGATGAGGTACAACGGGCATCTTGCAGAAAGCATTGTCATTCATGCAGGATGATACATTGACAGCAGTGTTGCAAGACATCTTAAAAACAACTGTGTAATTCTGACATTGCTGTATCTCCTCTAATTTGTGATTGGCATGGTAGGGCAACGTCAGACCGCATAGCCTCTGTTCCAGTTTGATTTGAGAAGATGGCTAGCCATGAAACATAGCCGGAAAGATTAAAAGCTATTAATAGCTTTAAAATTACATTTTATATTATCAGGGAGGAACAACAATGATAGTTTGTGTTAGCGTTTGGCATGCTTTTCGGCCTTGAGAAATTATGGAGGAGTGAATAGTAACTCAATAGTTGAGGTTTCATTAAACTCTCTTCCTTTTACTGAGATTTAAATCTCTTCAAAATAACCCATTTTACCACTGGAATGATCATGATGTTTCTTCATGTTCCATTTTAAATATTCTAAAGAAATAGTAAACAAAAGTGTCAATATCGATTCCATTTGAAAGATTTAAAAACTCCTTGTGATACTTGGCCCTGCTTGTCTCACCTTCTTCATATCCCCATAACATAATAGCAAGACTATACATAGATATGAGATTCACTTGCTTCTGTGTATCTTAATATGATCTCATGCAAAGTTATTTTTAAAAGCCATATTTGTGGGGGTGGAGGGATGAAGAAACTCTAAAACTGTTCTATTACAACTAATCAGAGAACTGGAAGGGACCTCAAGAGGTCCAGTCCCCTGCACTCAAGATAGGTCTAAGTATTATCTATACCATCCCTGACAGGTGTTTGTCCAACCTGCTCTTAAAAATCCCCAATGATGGAGATTCCACGAACTCCCTAGGCAATTTATTCCAATGCTTAACCACTCTGACAGGAAGTTTTTCCTAATGTTCAACCTAAACTGCCCTTGCTGCAATTTAAGCCCATTGCTTCTGTCCTATCCTCAGAGGTTAAGAAGAACAATTTTTCTCCCTCCTCCTTGTAACAACTGTGACAAAGTTCCTCCTCTATCTTGGTGGGTCCTGCGCTTATTGGCGGATTTTCTTGCCTCAGAGATTCACCATGTGGGTTGGGGAACAGCCCAGAAACCTTCCCCTCTGGAAGAACCCACAGTCCAGGTCAATTGGGAGGTTTGGGGGGAACCCGGGCCCGCCCTCTACTCCGGGTTCCAGCCCAGGGCCCTGTGGACTGCAGCTGTCTATAGTGTCTCCTGTAACAGCTGCATGACAGCTACAACTCCCTGGGCTACTTCCCCATGGCCTCCTCCAAACACCTTCCTTATTCTCACCACAGGACCTTCCTCCTGCTGTCTGATAACGCTTGTACTCCTCAGTCCTCCAGCAGCACACCCTCTCACTCTCAGCTCCTTGCGCCTCTTGCTCCCAGCTCCTCACACTCTCACCACAAACTGAAGTGAGCTCCTTTTTAAAACCCAGGTGCCCTGATTAGCCTGCCTTAATTGATTCTAGCAGCTTCTTCTTAATTGACTCCAGGTGTCCTAATTAGCCTGCCTGCCTTAACTGGTTCTAGCAGGTTCCTGATTACTCTAGTGCAGCCCCTGCTCTGGTCACTCAGGGAACAGAAAACTACTCATCCAGTGACCAGTATATTTGCCCTCTACCAGACTCCTGTACCCCACTGGTCTGGGTCTGTCACACAACCTTTTATGTACTTGAAAACTGTTATCATGTCCCCTCTGTCTTCTCTTCTCCAGACTAAACAAACCCAGTTTTTTCAATCTTCCCTCATAAGTCATGTTTTCTAGACCTTTAGTCATTTTTGTTGCTCTTCTCTGGACTTTCTCCAATTTGTCCACATCTTTCCTGAAATGTGGTGCCCAGAACTGGACATAATACTCCAGTTGAGGCCTAATCAGTGCGGAGTAGAGAGGAAGAATTACTTCTCATGTCTTGCTTACAATACTCCTGCTAATACATCCCAGAATGATGTTTGCTTTTTTTGCAACAGCGTTAAACTGTTGATTCATATTTAGCTCGTGATCCACTTTGACCCCCAGATCCCTTTCCGCAGTACTCCTTCCTAGGCAGTCATTTCCCATTTTGTATGTGTGTGTGACTGATTGTTCCTTCTAAGTGGAGTAATTTTCATTTGTCCTAATTGAATTTCATCCTATATACTTAAGACCATTTCTCCAATTTGTCCAGATCATTTTGAATTTTAATCCTGTCCTCCAAAGCACTTGCAACCCCTCCCAGCTTGGTATTGTCCACAAACTTTATAAGTGTACTCCCTATGCCATTATCTAAATCGTTGATGAAGATATTGAACAGAACCGGACCCAGAACCGAATCAGCATGATTGTGAACCACTGATAACTACTCTCTGGGAATGATTTTCCGACTAGTTATGCACCCACCTTATAGTAGCTCCATCTAGGTTGTATTTCCCTTGTTTGTTTATGAGAAGGTCATGCGAAACAGTATCAAAAGCTTTACTAAAGTCAAGATATACCACATCTACTGCTTCCCCCCATCCACAAGGCTTGTTACCCTGTCAAAGAAAGCTATCAGGTTGGTTTGACACGATTTGTTCTTGACAATTCCACGCTGCTGTGAATTATCACCTTATTATCTTCCGGGTGTTTGCAAATCGATTGCCTAATTATTTGCTCCATTATCTTTCCGGGTACAGAAGTTAAGATCACTGGTCTGTAATTCCCCGGGTTGTCCTTATTGCCCTTTTTATAGATGGGCACTATATTTGCCCTTTTCCAGTCTTCTGAAATATCTCTCGTTTTCCATTACTTTTCAGAGATAATGGCTAATGGCTCAGATCTTCTCCAACAGCTCCTTGAGTATTCTAGGATGCATTTCATCAGGCCCTGGTGATTTGAAGACATCTGACTTGTCGAAGTAATTTTTGACTTTGAATTTTTGACTCATCCCTATTTTAGACTCTGCTCCTACCTCATTGTCACTGGCATTAACTATGTTAGACGTCCAATCTCCACCAATCTTCTTGGTGAAAACCGAAACAAAGAAGTCATTTAGCACCTCTGCCATTTCCACATTTTCTGTTATTGTCTTTCCCCCCTCATTGAGTAACGGGCCTACTCTGTCCTTGGTCTTCCTCTTGCTTCTAATGTATTTGTAGAATGTTTTCTTGTTTCCTTTTATGTCTTTAGCTAGTTTGATCTTGTTTTGTGCCTTGGCTTTTCTAATTTTGTCCCTACTTACTTGTGTTATATGTTTATATTCATCCTTTGTAATTTGACTGAGTTTCCACTTTTTGTAGGACTCTTTTTCGAGTTTTAGATCATTGAAGATCTCCTGGTTAAGCCAGGGTGGTCTCTTTCCATACTTCCTATCTTTCCTACGCAGTGGGATAGTTTGATCTTGTGCCCTTAATAATGTCTCTTTGAAAAACTGCCAACTGTCTTCAATTGTTATCCCCCTTAGACTAATAGTATCTGTTTCTTGAAAGGGAAGCAGTCAGTTTCAGTTTCTATAACTTATTTCATCCTTTTTCTTCTGCAGAAAGTCCATGGAGGATTGTTTGTGGAGGACAAGGTGATACAGATATAGGGTGAAGGGCTAGCTGGGGATTTATGTGAGGAGCCAAGGAGGGTGCTTGGTCATTGTAGTCCTCCTACAGACCTTACATGCCAGTCCTGATGAAGTTTCTCCCTTTTAAAGGGAAATTCACCATCCAGAAAATGTTTACTTAGCGTCAAGGTTGCTTTACACTGGATATAATCCCTACAAATCAAATCACCTTTCTACTCCTGTTAGTATGAACACTGGCTTAAGTCTAGGGGAATCTTTTGTTGAAAAACACTTAATGCTGCTGTTGAAACACAAACTCTTTAAAGCCCCTTTTTACATTCCTGGCATTTCAGAATGGTGTGTGTCTTTTTAGAATTGGCTGCTGAAAAAATAAAGTGGCTTTTTAACCCCTCTCATCGACAAAACACTGCTGAAATGGCTCAGCAGGCAATATTTTAAGCGTGATGGTGTTTGAAATAAAAAAACTTCCTAAAGTTAAACTCCATACTTGTGTTGCAGTATTGGTGCAAATCTGTCATTGACGCATAAACTAGTTAGACAAGGGGGTGAAGCAATGTCTTTTATTGGACCAACATTTGTTAAGCTGGTCTCTCTCACTAACAGATGCTGGTCCAATAAAAGAGATCACCTCCCCCACCGTGTGTGTCTAATATCCTGGGACAGATTTGGCTACAGTTACACTGCATACACAAACTAGATGACAATTGGTGATAACAGGAGCAGTTGCTGTTGTAGAGAAAGTTCATTTAAACTTACAAGTTATGAAGGATGAAAAATACTAATAGTATTCCAGCACTTAGTTGGGCTGTGGGGGAGGTGAAATAAGAGTAAACAAACCTTTATATATCCAGTCCCAGACTTCTTTCCTCAAAGTGCAGTAAGCTGTAATTCTGAAATAAGGTTTCTGCCACATGCAAGGTAGCTTTCTTTTAATTAAATTGGTCAAAATGGCTTTCAGCTTGAAGTGATTTTACTGTCATTCCCAGACAATCCAGCCCTTCTTTAGCTCAGCAATAGTCATGCCTTGCATCTTTCATTCCAAAGCACTTTACAGACTTCATACAGGTACCACTTTTACACTAACATGCAACCACCTCTTTGGAGCAAAATACTATACAATTAAGAGTAGGAAATAAAAACTTATCCCAAATCCATTTGAAAGTGTAGAGGAAATGTATGGCATTAGAATGTAATTATCCGAGAAAAATTAAGCCAAAATATTGGAATGAACATCTTGCTCTTCTGAAAAATGCCATGAGAATTTTAACGACCAAACATAGTCAGGACCTCAGTTTTGTTTCATCTCAACAATAATGCAGGAATTATGGTGGTATGTTTATTTTGAGAGTGTCTATTATGCTATGTAAAATGTACACATAAAGTAGGCAGTAAATATATCTTTCTTGCTTGTGGTGGTAGTGTATTCCCTAAACATTTGAAATAAAGGCACTAATACTATAATATTAGTAATAATCTATGGTACACGTTCTATCTGGTGAATACAATGCTGGGCAGTTCTCCCAAGGCAGTTAATGAAAGCTGCATGTGTAACTTTCTGGACCCAACAGTAGTAAAAATGGTTGAAAATACTTCAATTTGGCAAAAAACACAGGATTGGCACCTCCTACAGCAGACTGATAAAACTTCAGTCTCTGATTTCAAGATGGTTCAAGCTACTAGTGAAAGACTGAGTGAGTAGAGTCAGCTGTGGGAAATTTGTTAAGCTACTGCTGTGTTTTAACTAAGCAGTCAGATTTTGGGAAGGATAAATCCTTGGATTAAAAACTCTGTTGCAGATTCAAGGAATGTTGTGAAAGTCCTGGAAAAATCTCTAGAACAAAATCTTGTGTTGCAAATCTTCTTATCCTTTTTTCTGCATTCTATGATTCTCTTAATTAGTTACTCTTTTGTCAGTCTAGAAACAGTGTTTTATTGCCAGACAGGGTATTTTGGTGTCCTCCGGTGGTCTTACTTGTCTCCCTACTCTCTAAACTTAAGCCCTTATTTATGGATGTTGGGGGAAGGAGGGGGAGTGGTAGATCTCAGATCTTGCTTTTCTGTATCTCATTAACCATATCTGAAATAAAAATAAAGGACAGGGCATAGATGTAGTGTATTAAATGCTATCTGCATTGTAGTGCTGTATAACAGTGTTTTCTAATTTGTTCATAACGAGAGACAGAATATCCAATATCTCTGGGCTTCCTGAGATGTATCTTACATAGAATCATAGAATATCAGTGTTGGAAGGGACCTCAGGGGGTCATCTAGTCCAACTCCCTGCTCAAAGCAGGGCGAATCCCCAGACAGATTTTTGCCCCAGATCCCTAAGTGATCCTCTCAAGGATTGAACTCTCAACCCTGGGTTTAGCAGGCCAATGCTCAAACCACTGAGCTATCCCTCCCCCCATCTTCAAGGCCTTGGTAAACTTTTCTAGGGAATGAGCTTTACATTGTGTTGCACAAAGAGCAGATAGTCCTGTTTAACAGCACAAAGCAGGGTGGATAAAAATCAATGATTAAATAAAGTTAGATGTTTTTATTTAAATCAGATTTTTTAATTTAAATTAAATGCAGGTTTAATTTTTTAAAACAAATTAAAATTAAATTTGAAATTGACAACTTATGTTAAAGCCTAAGCTGCTTATAATATATGAAATCATTTAAATTGAATACAAAATAATATTAAGCAGTAATGTTTGATGAAAAGTTTTTTAAAGAAAAAAGAACTGGTGGAAGTCAATGGCTAAGCACTTGGAGCCAAAGTTTGTTGAAGTGCTAAACCAGCTTTTCATGGCAGTAGCTTCTTTTGCAGGTGCAGACTGAATATTTTCTTCATTTCACCTTATTCAGCTAGTTCCATAACATGATTAGTACATGGTGTTAATAAACCAATTGGGAGTTGAAAGAGCAGGAAGCTTGTTTTTTTTCTTGCAATCTGTGAATAAAAGCTATGACTAAAAATGAGTGGATGGGATCTATTAGTTCTAAAATCTTGAACATGGTGACCAGAAATAATCAGTTCAGTTCATTAACTATAGGTAATACTTCCTTTATATGAAAAAATCGATTTGTTTTAAGCGCAAAACATTTTTGATTAACTTTTTCTTCTTATCTGTTCAGCACATTTAAGGAAGTTTTATTTAATTAAAAAAATATAAAATGCTGGTTTTGTGCATTTTAATTTATTTGAATTTCCATCTAAATAGATCTTGAGATTAAATCAGAAAAAAATTAATCTAGTAAATAAGAAATGAATCATACACCATTTTAAACATTATAAAAATGTAAAAATTAAGAATCTGAATAAGTGTAAGTTAAGATATAGAATTGCTTAAATAAATGTGTATAGATATGGCATATCCTTCAGGTTTGCAAAAAGAAGCACTACATTTAGTGTAACGTCTATATTTAGTTGCAAATCAACATATTTTAATGGTTAGCAACCACTGAGAATCAACCTTTCTTTAGGAAAATAACCAAAAAGTACAAATGCAAAACATGATTAAAATTATGATTTAAATCCAGGTTTCCTACTAGCTAATTTAAATCTATGATTTAAATCACTTTGATTTAACTCAATCCAGCCTGGCACAGAAACGTTTATTGATTCGCGGTTAGCATCTGAAGACAAGAAGTAGCATCAAGAAAGGACCCTTCAGCATGTGACCTCAAGTATGCATCTTTTTATATAAGGAAGAACATGTCTCATCTTCAGTGTCGAATAAAGTGTTACTTGCTTTCTCGTGAATCGTAGGAATAGCCCTAGATTCTCTCTCTTCCTCAGTGCTTAGGCCAAAAAGCTTTGTTGATCTTATTACCACACCCATAACTGTACAGATTCAGTTTGAAAAAATTATATTTAGCCTCATTGCCAGATAATCTGCTGAGGTCCTATGTTACCCGGATTATTTGTTGTAGGCGCCTCTTCTTTGTAACTTGACACAACGAGTTTTATTCGTGATGCCAATGCTACAAATATATATTAAATAACCTGGTGGTCTGCTTCCTAGTGTGATGTACAGCTTTGTGGCTAACTCAAATAAGAAGCAGTTAGTGTTCTCAAACATGCCAGACACCTTTATTCCTAACGCCATCCCTCTGAAGGAGGACAGTGTTAATTCCTCCACTTTACAGACAGACAAATTGAGAGTGTGATGAAGTGACTTGGCCTGCCTCTTCCAGCCTTGCTAGAACTTGTGTGTGACTCGTTCCTTTCCCACCCAGTCTCAGTCTAAGTAATATGTGAATCTCTTTCCATGAGCTGCAAAATCCTAGATTAAAGGACAAGGCCATCAAACCCCATTTCAGCTCTCCCCAAGCTGAGACGATGCTACAGGTATCACAGGAAATAAGGACCTGTCTCTGGTAAGCAGCCCAGCTGCTATTCCATTCTCGGTCTCTTAAATACCCACTCTGATGCCTTTTAGTTTAAGGATTTGAAAATATCCTGCTGTGGTAATGTCACTAAGTACCTCAGAACATATTTCAATATGAAAACCTACCTAGGTTGGAGATTCCAGTTAATAACTTAGAGGAAAAAATTGTTTTAAAACTTAAAATGATTAACTATTAAAATTTTAAATTGAGCTCTGGGGGGAAATGATCGTCTAGGTATGCATTGTAAAAATGATGAGATTTCAGGCAGGTTTTACAGATGATGAATTTTTCTTCTTTTTCAAGAATAATTGACCCTTTCTTTTATTAAGCTGTGAACCCTTCTAATGAGGCTTGCTTGGTTTCCTAAAAAGGAACCGTATCTAAGTGTGTGTAATCTCAACCATTGGGGCTTTTTGACAGAAAAAGATCAGTTAGCTCATTACTGCTCCTTTTTAGTACTTAGACCTTAAATATTTGTTCAAAGCGTATGTCTTTGCTACTTTAGGTTACCTTTAAGAGTCAACTTGCTTTGCTTTTCTTTGTTATCCTCATTGTTTACTTCAGGATGAGGGAAAATAATTAAACAGAACATCTTTCCCAAGCAGCTGGAGTCAAACTCCAGCTGACTGCAGCACCTGTGAAGACTGTACCTCTGCCTCAGGGCTGAGCGGTACAATGCCAGCCGGGGACATGGTGACGGTGTGTTCAGAAGTGTACAGATTCGTCGTCGTAATGCTCCTGCCCTTCTGTGAGCTTCAGATGGCAAGAATGTCAGTGAATGCAAAGTGTCTGGTTTAGACTAATTAGAGGGATGATTTGTGAAACACTGGCTATTTATTTAATTAATCACCAACACAAAGCTATAAAACCCATATTTTAAAAATCCCTGTTAGTTTGCCATGTGGTTAATAGATTGTGGCACATTAAAAAGTGACATGGTGATGTATTTAAAACGTTCTACCTAAGATTGGCTAATGTTCTCAAGGAACTTGTGCTGTATGCTTTATGCAACAGTAGCCTAGGATTAGAGTCTGAGACCTGTTTAAGGATTGAATATTTGTAAAAGTGTTTATTTTTTGAATAGCATCTGTTCATTAAAATATCTCATGGTATATTTCTAAATATACAAATAATGTTTATGATGTAGATTTTAATTACAAGTTTTTGTTGCACTTTGTTATTATGAAGAATAACTATATTCCACAGTATTAAATCATAATGTTTATTGCCAAGTAAAATGCAAATAATTCTTCCACAGTACACCATTCCTTTCCTGGCGTATGTAAACAGTGAGATTAGCATCATTTAACTAATTCATTTTTGTTGTGGCTATAACCATCATATTTTGATAAATCGGAATATGCATTCCATTTTCCAGCAGCACTGTTGTAACTGAATAGGTCAGGGCAAAATATCCCTAAGTAGTTGAATACCATCTCAGCTAAACTGAAATTCAGCCCTTTGTGGAAGGCCTGCACAAGTTTTTGAGTGACTTCAGTGGTGTGTAGGGCTTGTGCAGGCCTGCTGCATGCAAGTGTATTTCACTCCTGGTGAAACTCCATTTGGGGTTGGCAGGAGACAAGATGGACTGGACTTGCCTAAAAACTGATATTAGTATTAAAGCAAATGAGACCTCCTGCGCTCTAACAGGGGATTGGTGTTTCCCTTCTTCCAAAGGGATTTGACAGAAGAGAAGTATAGCAGGAAATACTATTTATAACACTTTTTAAGTAAACATGTTTTAATTTAAGGTAAATTGTGTAAGTAAATACACGTTAATAGGATTGGAATATGCCTCTGTTATATGAATTCTAGATTATACCTTGCTTTTAGCTTAACCAGGTTTATTAAACTAGAGGAGTGAACACCAAGCAGGGGAGAGCAATTTGGAATGTTTGATTATATAATTATACATGTAATGTACCTTTGTTTCCCTGACATTCTATATGAAAAACAGTTCAGGTGGAAGCTTGTAAGGAAATGGTCCAGCTCTGGATGTTGTTTTTTTCAGCTCGATGTTGTATAATTAACTGGTACATTCGGAGGGGGGCTAGAATAAAACATGAGTATGTTAATGTAGCCTGGAGCTGATGTGATAGTGATCATTGCAATGCAGATAAAGCATTTCTTATAACTGTCGTTGCCTACTGGAGCCTTTGAAACAGCTGGACCTTTAATTGAAAAATAGTGTGGTGCTGTACAAGGCAGAGATGCTAAATGAAGTCAACAATTTAGAATAAAAAAAAGTTATTTACCTTTTATTTAAGTATTCAGACTTTGTTATGCTTTGTATAGCAGGAAATTACTGGGTTAAATTTTTATGAACAGTGACAGCGTGAATGAGATAAATTAAATGAGAATGTTAGTGCAATTTTACAGACCTTCTGTATACATTGCAGTGAGATAAATGATGGTCTGTTTGTCAGACAGAGGAGCAACTATTGAGGGTTCATTTTAGTACTCAGTTCTTTGAACTGTCAGACCATAGTCCAGTCACTCTGTTTAACTTCCTTGGAATTTACAGCTATTTCAGGTAGCTGACTATAAAAAAAAAAAAAATCATCATCATCGTAGTAATTAATAAACTAGTCACTTGTCACTTAGTGATAAAATGCACTTATAGTGGGATTACCGCCTGTTGAAAAAAGCACCATTCCCATGTTTCCATGTGTGGTACAATGACATGCAGAACACAAGATCTTAGGAGGGAAATGCAGTTATTCTGTGTGTTCATGTGAACACTGGAACCTAGAGACATTCTGAGCAGACATTTTCACAAGACTTGTTTAGATAATATGTAAATAAAATAAAAAGAACTGGCTAGTCAAATTATTAACCAACATACTGTAGTGGACCTTGGTTTAATATACTGCAAATTACTCACTGCACCAGAATTCACAAGCCCCAGCCGCACTTCATATTCCTGGTTTGTCTTGGTCTCTTCTAAGAATGCTCATGTACTTAGGATGAAGCCCTCGTTTCTATCGTGCTGGTCACTATGATTTCCATCTCAACCAAATGCCAGTAATATCTTGATGCTATCGTATGTTCTGCCAGGTGTGTATACAAAAACATTTTAGAGTATTTAAACATTTTATTGGGTTAATAGTTCATATCCTTATTTTTGACACCCTCCCCCCCCAAAAAATAGCTATTTTACCTTTTTAAAAACAAATTATTTCTGCTACGTTTTTAATCCTATTTAATTACTTCTGTTTTTATTTAAAAAAATATTTTTCAGAAATCCATAGTGTAGAAAATGGTGGCTTTTACCTACAAAGGGATTGTGCTTTTAGAGAAATAAGGTATTTGTTGATTAAAACATTTGAGCTTGGATCCTCTAATCTGTTGGTCCTGCTGTTTGTTTAAAAATATATTAGGTGGGTGCTTAAATTCTGCACTGTTCTTCAGTGCATATATTTGTAACTTTTTCTGTATGTTGTATAAATACCTATTGGAATGAGTTACATATCAGGATACAAGCTTTATATATGGTACGATATGAAATAATCCTGTCACTTAAAACAAAAACATTTTTTACACAGTTTAAGAGTCAGAAAAATTTTTGCATTTGGAAAAAGATCTCTATTTGTTCCTATTTTGTCTAATGTTTTACATTGTTTGCTAGGTGGTGAATCAATTATTTGAATTTATACTGATTGAGCAAATAAAGTAGTAAGCTCATTTGTGCCAAGGCCATCTAATTAAATGCTAACTTTGAGTAAGCTGGATGTGCATGAAAGATTAATTTTAAGAGGTTTTTATGACTCACTAAGTAATGGTTCAGTAAAATCTGTATATTATATCATTAGAACATCTAATGTTAAAGTGATATAATATTTAGTCACAGAACTCTGTTGTGTAGGAAGACGCAGTAAATTATTATTGTTTAAAAAACTGATCATATTTTTCTCTAGGAAATGTTTATGGACTCTATTTTAATTTTCCACCATGAAACGTAGTAAAAGACAGCCCAAAAATGAGACTGGTAAAACACACACTATTTTCTCTTTGAATATTTCTACAGCTTTTCATTATCCAAATACTTATGAGCTGTTTTTAGGATTAAATTGTCCTTGCAGTAGACTCAAGATTATACCAAATTTCCTATATATTTTAGGAGAGTATTAATGGCTGTACTGTAACTGTTTCAAGAGACATCATCTAATAGAGAAAGGTGTACGTTCTTTAGTGGACTTTCATTAAAAAGTTGGTATTATATCTTAAAATGGCTCCTTGTATTACAAGTTTATAATATGTAATTCTTTATGGTTTTAAAATCTTATTTTTATATTTAAAGTATACTGGTGTTATATAAAATGATTTAATAATGTAGAGCAGTGGTCTCCAAACTTTCTTGATCGTGCACCCCATCAGTAAAAAAATTTTGAGCACGCACCCCCTGCCGCGCCGGCTCTACCGGGAAAAAAAAAAAAAAAAAGCCGCTCGGACTCCCGCCCGAACTAACGAAGCAAAAAAAAAAAAAAAAGCGCTCCTCCTGCCGTGCACCCCCAAAGATCCTCTTGCGCACTCCACTTTGGAGACCACTGATGTAGAGGTCCCTAAAACTGCATGAGGCTGATGGAATTTATTCAGTATAAACTGTTTCTTTGATGGTGTCATCATTGTAGTACCCATAGATTGTATAATTAAACACCCAAGCTCATAACATTATGGTCAAATTCAACATAAGCTACAAAAATTCATAGTGGGGTTTCTTGTTCTGTCCTTAACTCTTTCCACTGTGTCTAGCTATTGCAGAAGCATGTATATGTAGTAATACGCCGCTTACACTCTTACAGTAAACCCAATCAACTATGGAACGCCCTTACTATGTATCCACAGATTACTGAGGAAATGATCCTTATTTGGCGCCTACCATAGTGTGGTTGTGTTTATTTCAGGCCATGTTTAGTATGTGGATCCATGTGAGCAGAGCAGCTCTGTGTACCAAATCACTGTTTGAGGTGGAAGTTCCTTGTGTATTAATTGGGAGCAGCTTTCCTAAACTGAATAGCTACTACTTTCATTTTTAATCCCCAACATAAGTAAATTAGTAGCCAGTGGCCTGTTTAATTAAAAAGTCTTATAAAACAAAGAAGAAAATTTCACTAACTCAGTAAGCTGCATTGTTCAGCAATGCAACACTCAAACTATGGAAGTGCAATTCCTAGATAGCAGCAGAGAAGGAGAGCTGCAGGATGCCTAGTCAGAGAGGGACTCTCAATGTTTTCCATTGTTAAAGGAGTTAAATAAGTAACCCTGTTTTTTTAGGTGGGGAAGCTGAGACACAGATGCTAGGTGACATGCTCAGGATCACACAGCAAGTCAGTGGCAGGGCAGAGAATAGAACCAGAATACTTGACTCTCAACCCTACACTTCAGCCACAGGATCCTGCCGACTCTGATAAATCATCACAGTCGGCGTTGTCCACGATGAACGTGTTGGAGAGCCCAAGTCTGATCTAGTGCATGAAAACTGTGGGTAGCAGAAAGCAATATTAATCTTTTATTTAATAAACAAAATGTGTTTGAATACATCCAGTTTAGGTAGTGACTCACCTACTTAAAGGGTGGGTGAGACCTAATATCTCTAACAATAAAAGCTTAATGGAACCAGGATGTGTGATTCCTAGAAAATTAACGAGATATTTTGTCAATTTTATTCCAGACTTCATTTATCAGGATATGCAGTGTCCAGTGACAAGCTAAAAGAATTTTTTGACAAATTAACTATGCCACAGGTGACAGATCAGGAAAATGTTAATTTAACAGCCCCTTTGTGCCTACCAGATTTATTGAAGGCTATTAAGGAAACTCCAAATGGTAAGGCCCCTGGCCCTGGCCCTGAATGGATTTTCCATTGAATTTTATACAAAATCTATTAATACGTTTGATGCAACTTTTTTGAATATGGGTAATCATGCTTTATTTCTTGGGTCACCTGAGCCTTTATAGCTATAATCCACTTCTCTAGTTGGGAGCAAAATCCACGCTCACAGTATTGACTGTAATCTGGGTCTAAACGATTCCTCCTGAACAAGTGAGCTTATATAAACCGCAGCAAGACAGTGATAACTTGTGATTGCTATAGCTAAATCCAGTGTGGCTAGATCTTTGACTCCTGGGCACTGGGACTAAGAATTGCAGTCCAAAAATTACCTGTCTCCGTTCAACCCCGTCACGTGGTCCTGTCCTCCTACGCTTTGCACAGGCAAGTAATTGAGACTAATAGGGCTGCTTGCATGAGTAGTATTTTGCAGGATCGGTCTAAGCACATGACTCTATTCACCCACGTAGAAGCATTCCCAGGCACGTGCCCCATGTTTCTGCAGGATCGAGGTGCACTGGAATTATGCATGTTCAGGCTTAGTTCATCTAGTCCAGTATTCTTTTCTGACATTGGCTAATACCTGATGCCCCAGAGGGAGGTGCAAGAATCCTTATGCCCTTGAGTTAGTGATTGGGGTATGCCCTGACATCATGAGCTATCCCATCCTCTTTAAATGTTTTCATTTAAAAACATCCCATTTCTAGCCCTTGTAGTTGTAAAGATAACCTACCAAATGTGAACCTTGCGTACTCCCTCTTCGTAAGGCCCGTAATAAACATGGGACATTTTCCAGACATTTTCCACCATTGCTAATAGCGGTTCAGCTCCACCAGCATTAACAGAATTGGGAACTGTAGTGTATATGAGACGCCACTCTTTTAAGCCCCATGTCCTGTGCCTGGTAAGTGTTTGTGATAAAGGGTTCATGGATGTCTGTAGTGGGTGGTGGTGGACAAAATCTATAATGAAGTATAATTAGAGAGAGATTTGGGGTGGGGAGAGAAGATACGTTGGGACTGATAAAGAACACAATCTATAGAGAGATGACAAGGGAAGGGGGAGAGAGAAGGAACAGATGAAAAGATCCTGAGGGGCAATGCAAGAAATGTTACCCAGGATGTGTGATGGGGAAGAAGAGAATGCAGTGGCAGCAAGAAGGAGAAAGGTCTAACACAGGTATGAGAGACGGCATAATTTGAAATGTATTGTACAGGACGTTTGACAGTGTTATAATAACAATAGAACACAATAAACAGAGCACAGATGAAACCTGGGGCCAGTGAAATCAAAAGGGAAAACTTCATTGGCTTAAGTGAGGCGAGGATTTCACTCCACAATGGTCTTACTCTTTTAAATTGCAGTAGACATAGCAGTGCAGGTATTTTACATCCTGGCTAGTTCAATATAAGGTGGATGATCAGGCCCATATGGGCCTGTTAAAATGTCTGTTGATTGGATTAAGAGCGGAGATAATGTAGTAGTGGCTAAGGAAATAGTGTCTCTCCTTTTTGCCTTTTAATTGAAGTACCACTACCTGCCCTCCACCCCTCTGCTTCGGAGCGTAACGTTTGGGCTCAGCAGCAGAGAAGGAACTGAGGGGGGTCAGACTGCATAGCGCTATTTATACCACCCATGCACAGCGTGGGGAAGGGGAGGTGCACATGTGCAGTCCAACGGGCACTGCTATTGAAGATCTCTGACTCCAGACGTGAAGGCGCTGCCACAACTACAGTAGAGCACCCCTGGGGGAGACATCTCAAAGAACTTCAATTACTGCACAAAGTGAGTAGCCCTCTCTTCTCAACTCAGCGTACGCAGAGGTCTTCCAGGGCGTACATCCACTCATCTAGATATTTGCCTAGTTTTACAACTGGCTACATAAAAAGCACTAGCGAAGTCAGGAAAAACTAACATTTCATACAGACAATGACTGTTTATACTGCTGTATGTACTATACACTGAAATGTAAGTACAATATTTATATTCCAGTCTATTTATTTTTTAATTATATGGTAAAAGTGAGAAAGTAAGCAAATTTTCAGTAATAGTGTACTGTGACATTTTTGTATTTTTATGTCTGATTTTGTAAGCAAGTAGTTTTTAAGTGAGGTGAAACTTGGGGGTACGCAAGACACATCCGATTTCTGAAAGGGGTACAGTAGTGTGGAGAGGTTGAAAGTATTGTTCTGTTGGGGGCTGGGCTGAAGACATGGCAGTTTGTGTCTTGGAGAGTAAAATGTCTGGTACAGAGGTCTGTGAGGGGACATGGGAACACTGGACCTACCACTAAATGCTTTTAATACCTTCACTAGTTGTTTTTCTCTTGGAGTGAAAATATAAAAATTTACACTTAATTAAAAACCTTTACTTGAACGTGTCTGTTTCCTCCACATTGACAGCCCTTACCAGTGCGTCTAGCAGAGGGCCAATGGTTATCCAGACAAACTTATGGTCCTGTTCATATTTTATTAAATTCTTTTGAATCTAGCCATGTTCTTTCTTTTAAACAGATGTCGAGTTTCTTCTGTACCTTGAGTACGTGGGGGAAGAAGATAGCTATACTTATAACTAAAAAAAAAGTATTCAACTTCATTGTGTTTGGGCAGTTTTTACAATACTTCCACGCTAATCTACCATGAATGTAAAAGTACTTTTTATTTTTAAGTTACTCTCTTACTTCTATAACTTAAAATAATATTGACATGCCCAATTATTTTATAACAAGAATATGTTTTATACTCCCAGCCTAGGTGTCCAATATTGAATCCTCTAATTCCATTACTTAAAGTCAGAATTCCTAATGATTAATTCTAATGGTGGTTTCTCTTCTTGGTATAAAGCAAGGATATTATCCTCATGTCAGTTAATTTGTGGGAGGGAATTGTGAAATCTTTTTGCCACTTAAAAGATTATTAGCTTAAAAATAGAGTCCTATCAGCTATAGATTAAACATTTTTCTTCTAACATAAACTTTATTGATCTTTGTTGCTATATTCTTTATGTTTTAATTAAGTCTTAATCTCCCTGGTGCCAAATAGATTTTTTTTAATACAATAAAATGCAATGATACCAGTTAATCCTTTTTGGTTGTCTCCAAATAGTTTTAAATGGTTAGAAGTGGGCTCAGTTATATATTGGTTTTGGACTTGCCTTGACATATAGAAATCATCTTTTATTTATTCTTAACCAACACTTAACCTCCATGTCTGTTTTACAATCCTGTTTCCTGGTGAAGTGAAGAGGTGGTTATGTTGTCCATCTGACTTAGGTACAGCCATCATATAGGTTTCTCGTGGTTGGAAAAATGTGTAGTGTCTGTTACCACTCAGTGTAATCTTCTTGCTATGGGGCTATGTTTCTGAAATGTTTGGATCTATAAGATTCATGCATGTTATGTGTAGTTAATTTGTGTTCTGTAAGTATCTGCTGGCATGGCCTGCCTGACTCCTCCTAGCCATGATGCCCGACTCCCCTTCCTTCTTTCTGTTTTGATGTGGAAGCCAGTTTCCACTTCCTCCCCCTTTTTATATATCCTGGGAGAGAGAGACCCCTGCATGTTGACCCTTTAGGTCTTTGTGCACCAGAGTGGCGACCCTTGGACTCCCTTCTGAGAGTACCAAGAGTGTCCATGTATAGTCAAAGAGGGTGGGGTGAGGAGGAGAGGAAATGAGACAGGCCATCTCTGAGGTAAGCTGGAGGAAGACCATGGAGCATTTAAAACCAAAGTGCAGTTTTGAACTGTATCCTGAAATGATTGGGAGACAGTGAAATTATTTGAGGACCATGTGTGGTTGGGCTTCTTTGTACCCTTGAGATAACAGGCAGCAACATCCTGCATGTGCCAGAGTCAGGGCACATGGGATGCCATTGAGAAGGGAGATGCTGCAATTGAGGTAAGAGGGGATTAAGGCAGTGCCATACGCATTATTGCAACAGTCAGTTGTGATAGGTGAATTTGCAGGGGTAGAAGCGGAGGACAGAAGCAGAAGTTTAGAGTCAAGGATAATGCTAAAGTTGAAGACTGTGGTGGGAAGTTGCTTTGGGAACATAGGTAGGGTTCATAGTCATTCTTGATTGAAGATCTTGTGGTGGAAATGTTGAATGTTTCCATAAACAGTTTTCAGTTCTCATAGGAAGTCAAATGAGCTCACTGCCCTTGTGAAACTAATCTTTCACATTTGTTTATATAAAGATATTAATTGATTTCATTAAACAGCATAAAAGAACTGAAATTATTTAAACTCGCATAGTAATTCCACATAGAAAGTTACAGTAGTACATTTTAGTTCTAGCTACTGTAATGGACATAAGAGCCCATCTTAGATCAGACCATTGGCCCATCTAGCCCAGTAGCCTGTCTTCTGACAGTGGCCAGTGCCAGATTCTTCACAGGGAATGAACAGAACAGGGCAGTTTATCGAGTGATCCAACCTCTGTCATCCTGTCACAGCTGCTGGCAGTTGGAGTTTTAGGGACACCCAGAGCATGGGGTTGCAACTCTGACCATCTTGTCTAATAGCCATTGATGGGCCTATCCTCCATGAACTGATCTAATTCTTCTTTGAACCCAGTGATACTTTTGGCCTTCACAACATCCCATGACAATGCGTGGCACAGGTTGACTGTGCATTGTGTGAAGAAATACTTCCTTATGTTTGATTTAAACCTGCTCCATATTAATTTCATTGAGTGACCCCCCTGGTTCTTGTCATGTAAGGGGTAAATAACACTTCCTTATTCACTCTCCCCCTCCCCCCACCAATCCAACCTCTGGAATGTTCATCTTAAAAAAGAGAAGACTAAGGGGAGATATGATAGACTTGTTAATCTCTCCTCCTATGGAAGCTGTCCCATACCCCTAATCACTTTTGTTGCCCTTCTCTCTACTTTTTCCAAGTCTAATATATCTTTTTTGAGATGGGCAACCAGAACTGCATGCAGTATTCAAGGTGTGGATATACTATCAATTTATATAGTGGCATTATGATATTTTCTGTCTTATTATCTATCCCTTTTCTAATGTTTCCTAACATTCTGTTCGCTTTTTTGATTGCCACTGCACATTGAGCAGATATTTTCAGAAAACGGTCCACAATGACTCCAAGATCTTTTTCTTGAGGGATCATTTAGACCCCATTATTTTGTATGTATAGTGGAGATTGTTTTCCAATGTGCATTACTTTGCATTTATCAACATTGAATTTCATCTGCCATTTTGTTGCCCAGTCACCCAGTTTTGTGAGACCCCTTTGTAACTCTTCCCAGTCAGCTTTGTAGTTGTATTGTCTGCAAACTGCCACCTCACTGTGTACCCCTTTTTACAGAGCATTATCAATATGTTGAATAGCACTGGTCCCAGAACAGATCCTTGGGGACCCCCTCCACTGTGAAAATTGACCATTTATTCCTACACTTTTTTTCTTATCTTTTAACCAGTTACTGATCCATCAGAAGACCTTCCCTCTTATCCCATGGCTGCCTACTTAGCTTAAGAGCCTTTGGTGAGGGACCTTGTCAAAGGCTTTCTGAAAGTCCAAGCACACTATATCCCCTGGACCACCCTTGTCCACATGTCTGTGGACCCTCTCAAAGAATTCTGATAGATTGGTGAGGCATGATTTCCCTTTACAAAAGCCATGCTAACTCTTCTTCAACATATTGTGTTCATCTATGTGTCTAATAATCCTGTTCTTTAATACAGTTTCAACCAATTTGCGTACACAAGAATCTAACCTACACAAGCTTTTGTTTTGTCTCTGTTTTACTGTGTCACTTATGTATTTTAATAAAATGTTTTTTCAACAGGGTCATGTTGGTACAACTGCAACCAAAAAAATTGATGTCTACCTCCCATTGCACACAAGCCAAGACAAACTGCTGCCAATGACAGTTGTGACGATAGCAAATGCCAAGGTGCATGACCTGATTGGACTAATATGCTGGCAATACACGAGTGAAGGACGGGAACCCAAACTAAAGTACTGTTCTTTCTTTACTACTACTTGATCTCTGGTTTTCTCCTCTACAACCGTTTTTGCATAATGAAATGGATTTCCATGTCAATATTTTTATAAATAAGTCTTACAGGAACCACCTACACAGTTATCAATATTTCTTTGTGAGCAATACACACACATCTATATCTATTTCTCTTTCAATTAAACTGCTGGGTACTGGATAATGATAAACATATGAATCCAGGGATGTGCAAATGAATCATAATTTTAAAACACTCTATGTAATATTAAGATAAATCGCACTGCTGTTGGCATCATTGATAGGTGTTTCATTTTTATGTCTGACTTAGTTTTTGAACCACTTCTTAATGACCAAGGAGCAAACAGAGGTGCATCAAATAAAATCTAGAAATGATCTGTAAACCTTCTGATTTTGACAGTGGTGGCAAGAGCTGGTCAATATCTGAATATCTTTCCCTTCTCCCTGCCTGACTGTGCCTATAGAGTAGTAACAGAATGGCATAACTAAAATGGGGTGCTGAGTGTCTTAGAATGCTATTTTAGTCTTCTGTTTGAGATCTAGTATGCTACCGTATAAATGATTACTAAATCATGCTGCATCCGTATGCACAAGAGATCAGAGTTAAGTTTGTGCATGTAATCTGAACTTTTGAATGTGTCACTTTACAAACGTAATATTCTTTTAATGTAGTCCTTAGTATTGAACAGACAAACTATACCAATGTGTGTGTGAATATATCATTTTTTCAGTGTTTATAAAGAATTGACAACTATGGGGTTAAATGCAGTTAAGATCTAAGGTACCCTCCTTGTCCCCATCCTTCTGTGTAAGTGTATAAAGACACCACTAAAATTAAGATGAATATATTGGCAAAAATGCAAAAGTAGTCATAAAAATTCAGTTTAATTTGAAACTGTGAATAATGCTTTATTCTTTAATTGAGAAACCACTATATCGTGCACTAGGCCCTTATACTTCCTACTAGAACTTGGCCTGAGTCACCTGTGCAATAAGAAATCAACAGATACTGTTGTCCTTAGAAATTCTTTACAGCTTCACTCTATCAATGGATTTTTCAGTATTTGCTATAATCCTTGCATATCCCTTTGCTTGGGGTGGGAGGCATGAAGGGAAGGGGAGGCTGCCCCTAAATTTGTTAGGCTGAAAAATAGATTGTGTGCGGTCTTAGAATATTTCTTTTTTTTTCTTTTTTTTTTGGTAAAAGTAATGTTTTAATGGTAGGTCATACAAGTTCTGTGAAATAGGTACTTCATATCTTTTAATCTGGACATCTTTCATTTTAAAATGATACGGTAAAGTCTGGAAAAATATTTGCCCAATATTTGCTGCATAACAAAGGATGAAATGATAACATATCAGAACCACCTCTGGTACAAAAGTAATATAACAGAGTATAGTAGATGTTTTTATTTGTTAGTGAGTCAAACTTCCAAGTCTGTTCCTTGGTCGTGGCATTTTCCTTGGAAATTTTGCCCTTGCTACCATTTTTCAGGAATGGGTTTGTATTCATGAGTCCTCTGTATTTGTTCAGAGGTAGGTTGAGAACTCTTTGGGCTTTCCTCCAATTCTAGCACAATTGGCAGGACATGAGGGTGGGTGAGGGGAGGAGAGAGAGAGGTTATTCGGATTTACATTCAGATGCTTTTATTTTGGATCCCTGATTATTAGCTGTTGTCTTTATTGTAGAGCTAGAGCAGCATCGGGAGGTGGACCTTCTCTCAGATTGAGTTTCATGGAGGTTGTTGATTTGGCTCTGTTGTTCCTCCCAGCTCTTTTGAATGAACAGATGTGATGGTCAGGTCTTTGATGTATTAAACATTTCAGTGTTCTGACACTGGTGAAGAAATGTAGAAATAATGGCAGACACTGCCATTTCACTTGCCAGTGTTAATCGCCATTTTCTGTTTGTTAAAATATTTGTTGATCAGGAATGTGATTGTTGTGTATTATTACTATATTTTAAATGTGTGAGATGCAACCAGTATCAAAGTCTCGGCACGTGTACTTTTTAAGAACAGGTTACACATCATATTGACCAATGTCAACAAGTAAAAAGTATCCCATAAAATAAAATACCAGTGTCTAAAGGCTTGTGTCCTGGAAGTCAACAGACTTTAACTCTGTTGGACCAATGGGAGGAGGTGAATGTCAGTGTCTTTCTTGGGGGTGTGATCGCTGACTAGGAATGAGCTTGGCCAGGAATACTGTCAAATGCCCCCAGATCCCACTACAGGGAGAGGAGTTAGTGGGAAAGCTGGGGGACACTGGAACCCTCTCTCCATGTAGCAGATAAGAACCTGGACTTGGGGGTTCAGGGAAAGGGCAAAGTCTCAAAATTTCAATATGATTTGTAAGTATTTTTCTTTGTTCTCATGTTTCTTTGATTCATTTTGTCAGAGCAGCTCAATGCCTGTCCATCGGCAAGGGTCAATTTAACTCTGTTACTTTACAGAGTTCATCTCTAAATAAGGGAATGCATATAAGTAAGGTTTTGTAGATATTATTATTTATTTTATTATCACTTATATTATCGTAGCACTTATGAGCTCTAGTCATGGACCAAGACCCCATTGTGCCAGGCACACAGAACAAAAAGACGGTTGCTGCCCCTACGAGTTTATAATCTAAAACAAGAGGCAGCCAGTGTTTACAGACAGACCAGTGAGGAAACAATGAAACCGTATTTTTCAGCATGGATATTCTCCCTTTCATTTTGTTTGCTCTGGAGCTAGTCATTTTACAGACAAAGGGACGAGAGTGAGGATCAATTTGAAGAAAGCATTAAAAGTTGTGCGGGTTATACCAACTTGTAATCTGGTATAAAAATACAGAAAATAGGCATACCTGCTAATCAAACTAGAGTAGAACAATGAGGAGCTATTCATTGTGAAAGTGCAGCCCCCACCTTCAGGAGAGGAATATCTTGCTGTCAATTTCTTTATCCTAAAATGTTGACCTAATAATCCACAATAAGTGAGCTATAGTTGACAGATTTGAGGGTGTGCTATATCCAGTTTAGCCTGCCATTTGGTAGTTTTGTCTCTGTTCAGTGTCTGTTGATATGAGAGAGCCTTGACAGTGTTAGCAACCCTGTCCCTGGCCTCTTATATATGAACTTCAGAATCATAACCCACTGGACCGTTCCGTTGCTAACCATTGATGGATGTGCTCTGCTGATTCTGCCTTCAAAAAGCATGTGGAAATAAAAACGGGTAAAAAAAATTTCAGAACCACAGATTTATTTATTTTAGATTTTTAAAAACCTATAATTTGGTACTCACTGCAGTTAAATTCTTCATTCTGTCTACAATAAATTCAGATTTTCAGGACCTTCAACATTTTCAGATACATTTAGCTGAAATTTGGGGTTTAATCTTATCCCAGTGTACATGAATTTACATGCTGGATTAAAAATGTGTAAAATTTGCACCAACTTGTTTTTTCCATAGGTTACACACAATAGGGTACTTACTAAATATAATATACAGCTTTACTAGCAATTGTTAGAACCTAATCTATTTTATGCTAATATCTTGTGTTAATACCAGTTCATCAGGAACACAGTGTATTAGCTCTGATGCAATAGCAAGTGGATATACACCTGGTACAGTAGACTAAATTTTTCTGCAACTTAATATGTATATGATAAAGTATTTGCTCCAAAGTAATCTCCAGCTCTATAATTTGTCATTTATATTTTGCTTATCCTTTTTCATTGACAATAAGAGATTTCCTTTTTTTAAAACAAACGCAAATGTGTAAAACTAATGAAATTCTGACTTAGCTTATAAAAATAAGAAGATTTCAAAGTTGTCTAAACCTATATTATTCCGCAAAAATTTTTGTTTGCTATTTGGGGACATCTGAAGCATGGTCAGTTTATGGCACGTGACAGACGTCATGTACTTGCAGTCGAGGAGGACACGTATGGATTGAGGACAGCATTTCAGTGTTGATAATTATGTTATTGGCACTTTGGGATCTCTCTCAGACCATACTGAATGTGGTGTTCTGATGCATGCCTGTATCTCCCCCTAGCTTTAATGGGAATTATGTACATGTGGCAAGTACAAAATAGACATTTTAATGTTATTTATACAGAGCCTTAAACGTTTGTACATTAGGGGAGTTGTGCCAAACAAATAGTTCCTGCCTCAGAAGGGCTAGCAGTCTAAGGGCAGAGACAGGAATGGCTCAGAACAGTATAGTACAAAGATGAGTGCCAGGTGGGCATTCACACTGGAATGTGTCATGGAATGAGGGATGGGCTGATTTTTTTATTAGCTTTATTAAAAGGAGGACAGTGAGTGTGCAGAACTACACTATAGTGTGTTAATAGAAATACAGACTCAAATGCATCTTTTCAGTCTAAATTGATATTCCTGTAAATTTCTAAATTCTGTTGCCAGTCCTGCCTTTGATCAGTTTTCCTAAAGTTTACTGCTTTGTTCTTGAAGAAGTTTAAAATTAGTTCTACAATGATGTATCAGTTCTTCATAACAGTTGAGAGGCTCATAAAAATTTCTTTTACAACATTACAGAATTTACAAAATGTATAGTGACAAACATTGCTAGATTACTATCTTGTTAGCCATCCATTTAGCAAATTTACAGTTTACATTAATATTAATGTGTCATTATTACCTATTTTATATAATAAATATCTTAGACATGACAGTATGCATATAGATCACCTGGAGTAAGCGCTCTCAATAAGCACAGTTGCAACCAAAGGTTTGTGAATTAATTGAGAAAATTGCAAATCAGGTAGTCAGCGAAATAATTCATTGTCACATCCAATCAATAAACTTTGTAAATCAACTCATTTAATTCAAAAAATGATCTATATAGATCAAGCGACCAATTAAACAATTAGCATACACTTTGCAATTAATTAATTTAAGCATCAATCATGCAATTAAAACTCCAAATTTAAACTGCAGAGTTTAGAAACATACTGCCATGTGAACACTGAGGCTATACTTCATGCCTCTAGAACAAGACTGAATGCTGGCAGACTTACAGTAAAAAAAATAAAATAAAATTAGAGCTGAACAATATAAGTGTTAGTGTTTACATTTTAATATGATAAATGTGATTAATGAGCCAACATTATTATGTTTTGTGTATATTGAGCTAGATCTCTGATTCTAGCCTGTGGAAAGAAACTGGTTTAGCGCTCTCTCGTGCCCTCCCCCCAGCATGTGCCTGAGAAACTTGTGTATATTTATTTCAGGCATTAATGCATAATAATGTTAACTACTTTGATTGATTGGGCTGTATAGAACTTAAAAGGTGTTTTTGTGTAGCTTGCTTTCCACCATAATAATAGTTTACATTGAACACAAATCCTTGACTTTTCATGTAGATATTCCCTTGACATATTTTTGTTGTACTGTTTACATGTGTGTCCATACTGCACCCTTTGAGTATATTTTTATATGTAAGAGCTTTTTTCCACAGTTACTAGATCTAAAACAGAAGAACATAGATATTGCTCATTCAGATTTCATTCTAAAAATGTAACTGTCACCTCATAAAATATGTTTTCACAAATGGAAGAAATATTACTGATGCTTTGTCAAGTCATATAACTTCTACAGATTTAGGAATATTTTAATTGCTGGTCTGTCATTATTTTGTATACAAATGAGTTAATAGGAGGCTGTTCTGCCTTATTTGGATGTTTTCTTATTACTGCTTTATCACATGATTATGCTAACTAAAGGGTTTGAGGCTTGATACTGTGTGAAAATTAGTGATATTTAAAGTGTTTTGATTTCTACACCACAGAAGTCTGCTGGCTTATTCTAAACAGCATCCAGCAATTGACACTGGACCATAGAATTTAGCTGGCTATGTAGCTTCCCCTCTGAAATAAACTTGCTCTTTGTTTGTTTCAGTGACAATGTCAATGCCTACTGTCTCCATATTGCTGAGGACGATGGTGAGGTTGACACAGACTTTCCACCCTTGGATTCCAACGAACCCATTCACAAATTTGGCTTCAGCACTCTGGCATTGGTTGAAAAGTACTCTTCTCCAGGGCTGGCAGCTAAACAGTCACTCTTTGTTCGAATGTGAGTATTGACACCAGCTTTCTAAATTATCTTAACATCTGAGCATAGACTCTAGCAAACACTTTTTTTCTTTTTTCTGCTCTGCTCTGCTCTTAAGCATTTGAACTTTGTAAAACTCAGGTTTCAGGTGTATTTGAGAGTCTTCATAAGTAGAATACACAATCTTGTACAGGTCATGCAAAAAGGAAATGCAGTTCAGGCCTTCAGTTTTACCTTTTCTCATAATGGCTAAAATCCAAAAGACAATAGCTTTCTGGTTCTAAAACTGCAGAGAAAAATAAGCCAGTCAGTATGATTCACAGACAAGGTGTTGGACTCTATATTTGGGGGGATTTTCGCAGTTTTGAGTTTATAATATTCAATTCAGTCTGTGCACACCCTCCTTTGTGAAAAATAATTTATTTTATAACTGAAAATGTAATAAGTTTTGAATTGCAAATTAAATAATACACTCTCATGCGTACAGTAGTTGTAAGAGAACCAAATTTCTGGAGGCACTTCAACTTTGGCCTAGCACCTAAATGAGACAATTATTTCCAGCTCTGTTACATATGGAATTTTTACTCAGTGCAGAAAGAAATAATGTAACACTGGTCAGCACTGTGCATCATAGCTACTGTATGTTTGGTGTAAAATGCAGGTCAGTCATTACAGCATCAATTAGTATCCCAAGCCATGCATAAACTAGACAAAAGATGTTTGGGTCCTTCAAAAAAGAAAGTGATAAAAGATTTTTCCTTAATATTGAAAGTGCTTTATTCAGTAAAATATTGGCATTTGGCCCATATTCACAACATAGAGGTGCTTCCAGTTATGTATTATCCCAAATGCAGATAAGATGTATTATGTATTTATGATTACTTTTTAGTATAATCCCAACTGTGTGCGCTCTGCTTTGCTGACAGGTCTGAAGATCCCTACCCAAAAGAGCTTTCTCAGAAATCCCATGCATTAATCTACTATTCACTCCTCCAGTGGAGCCAAAGTCCCTCATTCTGCCCAGACTCGTTTCATTAGGCTGCATGCAGCTGTGATGACCACTGAGAGACAGCTCATTTTGCCCTCCCTGGTACTTTGCTTTGGTGGGAGAGGTGGGCTCCCCTGGGCTCATAGTCCAACCTTGTTTGTTAACTGTATGTCCAATTACTACAGCAGAGTTGTATGTTAGGCTTGGTCTACACTAACCCCCCAAATCGAACTAAGGTACGCAACTTCAGCTACGTGAATAACGTAGCTGAAGTTCGAAGTACCTTAGTTCGATCTTACCTCGGTCCACACGCGGCAGGCAGGCTCCCCCGTCGACTCCGCGGTACTCCTCTCGTCTAGCTGGAGTACCGCAGTCGACGGCGAGCACTTCTGGGTTCGACTTATCGCGTCTTGTCTGGACGCGATAAGTCGAACCCAGAAGTTCGATTGCCAGCCGCCGAAGTAGCGGCTGGGTGTAGACGTACCCTTAGCCATATCATTGAGAAGCTGTAGTGATTCAACAGCTGCCTCTAAGGGAGACATCTAAGTGTTGATCATGTTGTATAGTAGAATAGAACAGAGGAGAGCAGAGGATTTTCTTGCTTCCTTGTCATCTTCCCAATGCCAAAGTGACTTTCATAAAAGAATAGCATTCTGAAAGGTAAATGTGGCCCCTAAAAGGCCAAGAGGAGGGACAAAGTAATCCAGAGTAATTTGTAGTACAATAGTACATAGAGATCCCACTCAGGACAAGTGCTTATCACGTTGGGCACTGTACAAACATATAGGAAGGAATGGTTCCTGGCTCACAGAGCTTGCCATCTAATACAAGGCAAGGCGTGACAAGTGAGGGTACCAAACAGGGAGGAACCAGGGGAGGTAGAAAGAGGGTAACAGTAATAAGGTCACATGAATACACAGTCTAACCACGCACCCTGCTTGATGGTTCTGAGTCACATAAGTATCGTTGGTTTTTTTTTAATTGTACGCTTGACCTAATCTTCAGTGGTTGGCTGATTTCTTGTAGGCATTGCAGCAGAGGTCTGGGAGGGATTTGAAAGAGAGAAGGTTTATAGCCTTACTGACTAGTTCAGGGCAGTATCCATGGAAAGAATGAAAGAGGTCCTTTAGAAGAATAAACTTGCCTTCTTTCCTAAAGTGATAGGGAAACTCTCCACTCCAGAGCTATGGGCCGGGTCTCTCACCTGTGAGGGAGAGGCTCCAGCTTTCACATAAAATATCCAGTGTGTCGCAGCCATCCACTCACTAGAGGCTAAGGGTTCTGCTAAGTCCACAAGAAAGAGAGAATTCTTTTGCATGGCTCATTTGTGTGACTTGGAGCTGTGCAAAACAAGAAATAGGCCAAAACAAAAATGGACCTTGTAATAAGATGTGAAAGATTGCTTCATTTCCTCCTTGTTTCAGCTTCCACACACTCACATACAGCGCTGGAGTACGTTTGAAAGGATATGGTCATCTTAAATATTTGGTTTGATTTTCTGACAAAGCATCCTTTAAATAGCATGTCCTGAATTCTTTTTTTCCCTTCAGAACATACTTTAAAAATTGTATACCTTTTTGGCTCCGTTGCTGATGTTGAGAAGAGTCTTTTCAGGAGGCTCAAGAGCAACAATACAAAACATGTTCTAAATATTCCTCCCTTCCTCTCTGTGGGTGCACATGCATACTGCTGCTTCGATTTCAGCTCTGCTGCTGCTGTTACTGATTAAACACTCTCTTGCAAGTTGTGGGGAGAGAATATTTGTTAGCTCCTGTCAATGCAGTTGTATGGAAGTGGTATCACTGTACCCCACTACAGGAAGTGCAACTGGCTAATCAACAGAACAGTGATATTAGCTATACACAGAGTGTTGTCAAATGCCTAAAGGAATAAAATAAAAACATTAACAAATCATTTTCCTCTAATGTTGCGGGAGAGGGGTCACTTGTTACAAAAGTAGGTACAAACTTTTCAGCTTCAGATGTGACTTTCGAAGTTGATAGTGTCCCTTTGAACAAATAACGTTTTAAGTGAACTTTCAAAAATCTCAGCTGTTTAAATGTGCATTGCTTTGAAGTGTGTAGTATTCCAGCACCTGAAGTGTGGAGTACAGTGAAAGAAAAGCCAGAGCTGATATGGGGTAAATTAGTGGACTGTTGATTTGCTTGAGTCTTAGAGAAGCAACTGTGTTATTTCTTTTCATTCTGTGGTAGTTGCAACCATTTTCATTGTCCAGATTGTCATTGTCCATAGTCTGCATAATTTAGAATTTATAGATCTCACTTAATTTCTTTTTTGGCAATGGCTACTATCTGGAGAGAACAACAGTTTTGTCTGTTTAAAATGACAGAAATAAGAGATGGAAGTCACTCATTGCCTGCTTTAAGATTTAAAAGGTCAGATAAATCAAATATGTGCATTTGCACTCTACAATATCCGTCTCTTGAAATGGAGCCAGAATAAGCTTTGTACCAGCAGAAATATATAGTAAGCACAGGTTTTAAAATGTAAAATTCATTAAATTTGCTGATGTCTTTAAAGTTCAATAAAAAAACTACAGTCATCTTTAAACCACATCAGATTTGTAGCTGCTCGTTTAATAAGCACGTTGCCTATACATAAGCAATAATAACGGGCTGGATCATCTTGCAGTAAAACCCACAGAAGGGTGCTAAGGGGGAGGTACTGTTCCCGAGGAGCCCCTCGTGGAGTTCCTCCTCAGCATGGTAGAGTGGTTTTAAATCAAGGCGATTTAAATCAATGGCTGAATGAATTAAACTTTAATTTAAAATAATTTAAATCACTTGATTTTTTTTAAATAATGATTTCAGTCATGTTGAGACTTTGTGAAACTAATTTGAAATTATGTACTATTGCAACTTTAGATTAAAAGTTCTAATTAAATTATTGTTTTTTTAAATGCAACTACAGGCAGGGTATCTTATTTGAATTTTACAAAACTGCTACAGGCAAAAAACAAAACATTGACAATTAAAATCCTGATCTGCTGCAAATACTTAAGCAGGAATGTAACTTTTTCAATGGGACTACTCATGTACTTAAGTGTTTTCAGGATCAAGGGCTAAAATTTAATTTTTATTAAAATTTATCTTAGCGGCAAAAAAGTCATCATCATTCCAAAACAAAATTGCTTTGGTGTTAACAATGAAATGTTATCTAAGCTTTCAGCACATTAACAAGGTTATAGAGAAGTCTTTTAAACCCACAGGCCAAAATTTTCAAAAATAAACACCTAAAGATAGGCTCCTAAATCCATATTTAGGCACCCGAGGGTGAGTTTTTTAAAAGCATCTAAGTGATTTAAGACCACATAGCCCAGGGGCTTAGAACTCCAGTCTCCTAGGAAGGAGTATAGCCTGCTCAAATGGTTTCAAATGACTTGTGGAACTTCAACGTATTGGAAGGTGCGGGGGGGGGGGGGGGCGGGGCGGAGTTTGCAAATATACACACGCTATTCATTTATCAGCTCTGTTTGAGGTTTGTTGTTCTCACAGTAGGGATGTTATTGAGGGCCCTGGACTTGTCTCTTTCGGCACAGATGAGCATTTTAAACGCGAAACTTATTAGTAGACTAAATCTATATAGAATTTCAGATTTTACTAACAATTTGGAAATTAAAGAAACACATACAAAAAAATCTGCTAGTAATTGAAGACTATAAAATGGGAAGAAGGTAAATAACTAGCAACGAGTAAATTAAAAAAAATAAAAAGTTTTGTATATTTTTTTGATTTGTGATTTTTTTTTTTTTTTTTTGCCCACTCCCTGCTCCATAAACTTTCTAATGGGGATGGGGTGTAGTTGACACCCTTCCCCACCTGCAAAATGAATGTTGGGGCCTGCCCCAAGCTGCAGGGTCCCCGGATGCCTCTGTCTCCACAGTAGCTCTGTGCCCCTGGCATCGCCACTCCTGCTAGTAGGCATGCCCTCTAACCACGGCTGCCCTAGGGACCCCTCTTCAGGAAAATTCCTACCATGGAGCGGGCTCTGCAGGAAAGGTGGTAGGTTGGAGGACCATGAGCATCCTCCCCATCTCAACTCAGTGTGGACTTGCTAACCCCGTCCACTTGCTGCATAGCTTTTGAATCCCACCGGGTCCTGGGAGTAGGGGAAAGCGCTGTGCAGGCGACTGACTTTTATCCCCAGGATGCCCCAGAAGGGAGGGGGGGGTCAGCGCACAGATGGGGGGACACAATCAGATCCAATAATAATAAATACTGCTTGCTCAGGGAGACTAGCCACAGTCAAAAGTAATGTTTTTCCTAGGATATTAGGTAGACCAATTAAGCAAGGTGGACCAGCTGCTCCAAATTTTATATGGTGTAATGAAACCAATCAACTCAAAGCAGTAACAGTTAGGGGATACTCTAATACATCCTAGCACTGGGTCTTCATTGAACAAGAAAACTCTAGAAATGTAGATATTGCCAGCTTCCTATGAATTAATTAAAAAAAAAAAAAAAAAACCTGCACTCTAGAAATCTGTACCCAGTATTTGGGTTTGGGATCGACCTAAATTAAAAAAAAAAAAAAAAAAAAAAAGTTCTTTTCTGACCATTACAAATACTCTTTGCAGTTCATTTATTTTACAGTAGAAGAGTTTTAAAGACTGGGAGAGTTATTGAATATATATGGCTGGCCAGTAGTTTCTAAAGAGACCTTTTTATTAAATCAAAACCATCCTTACATGGCCAATTCTTCCATGTTACCAGAACCTGCCAGTTAACTGTTAGTTTGTCTTGATGGCTTAGGAATTTGTTTTACACAGAAAGCTAACTTTAATAGAGACAGTGGCTTCTGGACTAACAGGAAATAAAACAAACAAAATCAGTAATTGCTATTCGTCTTTGCTAACAACTTTTCCAATAAGCAAATGTCTGTGTTATTCAGTTGGACAAGGATTTGGGTTGACAAATTACCCTAGAGAAATCTAATTTAAGATGGAAAAGATGATCAAAATTTGATAACTATAATTGAGAAATACTTCTGTAAGCAAAAAGTGAAAAGATTATTTTTATGATAGTTAAAGGGATTTAGTTTAGATTCTACATCTTCTTTTCCTTTACTGTTGTTGTACTAATGCATATAATTGTATTCTTTTTTGTTTTGTCTCTCTTCTCACCTTAAAGTATTCTCAGTTGCTATTCTGTCAGTCTAGTGACTTGTAATGTTCATTAATACTGTATCACTTACTGGTGGAAAAACTTGATGCTTCTGAGAAGCTTCATGATGAAATGTGGCATTTGATTTCAAGATCTTGCCCATATTGTATGTTGAATACATTCTCAGATGTTATGCAGTTCACTGAACTGACAGTTATGGACCCTCGCCTGGGACCCCATTTCAGCAGGACATATTTGAGCAGAAACAGTTTGCAGAACTTTATACACTTAAACTCCTTGCCAAGGCAAACTCTTAGCCACTTGAGTTTGCTATAAATACCCAGTGGCAATGGTTGGAAGTAGCCCACGGTGTGTTTTATGTTCTTAGCTGAATGTAAATGTCTTTGTGGTTATATAGAGTAGTAAATAATTGAGTTTGATTAGGGAGAGGGACCTCCTTATGCCCCCACCTGTGCCCAGCTGGTAGGGGAGGGTCGAAATGAAGCCATTAGCTGTCTCTCTTACTGGCATCTCAAAGAGCTCAAATACATCTGTGTCTTATTTTCTTTTCTGGCACAATCAGTTGAGCAAGCTAAGCAGGCATGACCGAATTTGGCAAGTTCCAAGGACTCTGGCAAAGTTACACAAGGAGAAGTGGCTTCTAACTGCCCATTAGTCTAGCGAGTTATGTTTTTGGAAAATGTCTGGACAAAGTACTCCTTTCCATAACAATGTCAAACACTGCATTCTCAAACAATCAGCTTTGATGTCAATTTGAATTTGTCAGGTTGAGTCAAACAAAGCACTGCATTCATGTAAATGTGAGCTGTGTTAGCTGATGAAGTAATACCTGAAAGACTTACTTCAAATGAGCCAAAGTTATTTAAAGTAATTCTGATACTACCCATTAGGATTTTCTTCTTCCTGAAAATTTTATTGTCACAGCTTGACATACTCTGACTAATGGCATTGTTCAGGAGTTGGTGATTCTGCTGCCATTTGGCTCCTAGATTAAATTTGGCATACAAGGCCTCTAGCCTGGAGCACGCTTTATTTTCCTGTTTAGTTCAAATTGCTTTGATCATTATGGATTCCCCCCCGCCCCCCCAAGTTACACTAGCTTTATACCTGAGAGATTCAGATTGGAAACAATCAAATCATATGACATCTTCCTTGTGGTGCACTTATGAATGCAATTCAGAGGTTATGGAAACTTACCCACAATAGTCCTATCCTCCGTTTTCATACCTGTACATATAACTTACAAAATGTATTTTATCACATATATAAAATGCAAATATATATAGGTTAACTTAAAGTATTCTCACAGTACGGCAATCAAACCCAAAAGCACACAAAAGTAACATGAGGCTTACTTTAGACCCACAAAAGCAAGGCATTTCAGAGGCAGAGCTAAAAATGTGGGCTGACACATTATTGTGCACTTTAATCTAAAAAGTTACCCATCTTAAGTTAAGGACAGTGCATCAACTGGGATTTTTAGCATACTTTGATTTCACACTCTTCAGATGGAAAACATTAGTCATCACCAGTCGTTTTCAACCATGTCAGTGATTTTCTGCGGAAAATTTGTAAGTGCTATAGATTCCACCTCAGAATAGAACAAAAGTTGTTTCCACATGAGAGAGAAACAGACAGTGCATGGAAAAGTTTGTGCTTAATGTTGACGACAGAAGCCTTTCCTCTTTTTTTTTTTTAAACGTTAATTTATTTACTTAAACTGAGCCCAAGACTAAGATACTATATAAATCCCCCGCTTCTTCCCCCCAAAATCAACATTCCAAGCTTTGAAGCTTTTGCCTTTTCTCTTGTTTTCATTTTCCTCTCCTGAACCTTGCCACCCTGGCTTCAGCGCTAAGGCTGTAAAGGAAGATGGAAAGCCAAGTTACCTCAGAATGATCACTATCATTAACATTCACGGGTGGTTCACTTATCATTCCTGACTGCACAGACATGGCAGCCGTTATGAAACGTCCACAGGTGTAGCACGATGATACATATTACATTGTGCCACAATGGATTTATGTATTCTGTAACAAAAGAAAAGTGTAATGAAAAAATACAGAAGGTAATCCTTTATTCCTCCACTGCACAATTTATCAGTAATGCCTGTGGATGATAAGTGCCAGGGATTTCCTTTGCTTGATTTAACCTTGTCACCCAGGTATGTTTTCGTAAAATGACAGAAAAATACAGGCTAAGGAATTTCTTTGACTCTGTTTTTTCTAAAGGTACTTTTAATTGATAGAATAGTCTCTCTTTGTCGGTCCGATGTTTTCTAGCAGCTAAAGATAAATGCATTCATTTAAAATAATGGTATCACACAACAGTGGGTTAGGTTAAAATGTATGTAATTTGAAAACCTGCTTAAACTTATGCTGGATAAGGTATAGCTTGTAATGAGGACACTTGATGTATGGTACCAATATAGGAAATGACTGAGAACCTGGCAAGTAACCCTTGAAATGTGTTTCCCACCACAGTAGCACCTCACTACTCTGGACTAATGAGAGGGAAGGTCAATATGGATTGGCAAAGTTTGCAGGCTACCGAGTGCTGGCGATAGGGATGAGCCCTGGCACCACCAGCCAAGTGTAAGTGATAGCACCGTTCCACAGCATTACAGAGTGCCAGGAGAAAGGGCAGGAGGTCTCATGCTTCTCTCTCCCTTTGGTGCATGGGAAACATGGCGTAACACACTGGCCTTGCCCCGAGATGACAGCAGAATCTCATTGTTCTGTGCCCAGATCTACTTTCAATGCAGATTAGTGGTTTTACTGTGTACTACCATGTGGTATTGAGATTCTGCTGTGTATTGTCAGAGAAGAGCAATGTTCTTCTTTTATTTAACTAAAACAAAGCAAGAAAATACTAGTAAGTCTGAACTCCGATTGGCATTTCAAACACCTTTGGCATTATTCCATAGCAAATATTCAAAAGTTTACAAATGTGGGGTGCACTTTACATTTCATTTCTCTTGCCAAGGTCTCACTTACTGAATAGCTCACTAAATATAGTAAAACATCGAGGTTTCTCTTTTTTTGCTTTGATCAGTAAAATAAACTTTTAAAGATTGTTCTGGGATGGGATCCAGCTTCTGAGGCAAAGAATGGCTGTGGTTCAGCCATGATTTAGTAAGAGAATGTTCAGTAAAATTAGTTGGACAGTTCTCAGGCCAGCTGCTCAATAGGAAAGGCTTGACCGAGTTAAAATGGACTGAAACACTAGCAGGATCAACAACAGCTTTTCCTTTTTAACGGCTGAAGTGACAAGAATTAAAAGTCTGTTTTCCATTTTGGGGAGTTCCAGAGACGCCTTAGCATTAGCAAACCCAAATTAAGTCATCAGTGCTCAGTTGCCATTGTTTGTTTCACTCCCAGCAGGCAGCTTGACTTATTCTTAGCTTAGATTGAAGGCCTTAGTTTGCTTATGAGAAAACACATTGAAAGCATTTTTTAAGTCCGCAAGGCTGGTCATGTTCCTGTTTGACCAAATTAGTTTTTGTTTTTATTTTGAACTTATTTTTCCTCATTTTTTTTAATGTTTTAGTTTGCCTGGAAGTTCTGTACTGTAGAATGTTCTATAAAGTATCTAGGAACAGCAGACCCCCTCATTCAGGACAGAGTTCTGTTCATCAGCCTTGATGCTTTAAAATGCTCTCCAGACTCCTCCTGGGACGTATCAGTAGCACACATCAGATAACTTGGAAATGTAAAAGAAACAAAGAGTTTCCATTACTAGAACTGTAGTGTTTTGACATGTACACTGCTTCCATATGCCAGCTTTTAACCAGAAAAACCACAAAGCTTTCCTCAGTAGATCAGTCAAGACTAGAGAAAACTATAAGGAACTCAAAGGATCTAACAGAACTAGATGAATGGGCTGCAGGATGGCACGTAAAATTTAGTGTGGACAACTGTAACGTGTATTGAAAGGAATAGTTTGAACTAGTCATGTGCATTGCAGGGTTCTGAATTTAGTGAAAACCCCTGCTCAGTGTGTGGCAGCAATCAAAAAAGCAAACAATGTCTGGCTGTTTTAAGACTGAAAATTGTATGATGTCATTATAGAAATGGGTTGTACTCCCTCATTTTGAGCACTGTGTTCACTTCTGATCACTCCGTCTCAAAAATATACAGCACAAATAGAAGGGTAACAAACAAACTTGAAGAGGCATGAAAAGAGGATAGATTGAAAAGATAGGAATGTTTAGTTTAGAGACGATAGTTCTATAAAATAATGAATGGTACAGAGAAGGTAAATGTATTGCTCCTGTTTACACTGTCTCATAACACCAGAACAAGGGGAAGGGGAAATGAAATTGGGAGGCAATTAAAAGGAAATAGTTTTACATAACACACAATTCTGAAACTCACTGCCACAGGGCTTCACTGAGGCCAAGAGCCTCGTAGGATTCAAAAGAGACTTAGACATTTTATATGGATAATGAGAACATTCACAGAAGCAATTTTTAAATTTTATCTAATGTATAATGGATATGAACCCACATGCTTCAGTGCATAAGCCATCAAATAACTGCCTTGATTTAGGAAGAACTTCCCCTAAATTGGTAGATTATCCCATAATTATCCACTGTAGGGTTTTTTGCTCCTCCTCTGCAGCATCTGGTACTGGCCACTGTCAGAGACAGGGTACTGGTCTAGATGGCCTGCTGATCTAATCTAATATGTTAATTTCTATGTAACGGCTATATTTCCCCACCTCCACCCCATGCTTGTAGGGTCATGTGGGAAAGGAAACAGTGGTTGGCCACATGTGTTATGTTTATTGTAAGACCAGTGTATGTGGATTCCAAAATTGAGGAACCTGTATCATTACAAACTTGTGCATGCTCACACCATTGTCGATAGCACTAATAGTGCAGCTGATGGTTGTGGTTGAGAAATAACATGTGACAAGAGCTCAAGTTGTCAGTGATCTTTCTAGGATATTTCCCAGCATGGGATAGGGCTGAGACAGTAATCTGAACTAAACTTCTTCCCAGAGTTAGGGTCATCCCATAACATTCAGTTTGGTCCTCTTTATAATGATGTAAGTGCATTGACTGGATTGTTGTTGACTGCCAGTTAGTTTTAAAATATTCCAGCCTGATACTGTTCATCTAGAATTTTGTTTCCTGATTAAAATATTGAAATAGCCACATAGAGAGTGAGAGAGCTCCACCTCCTCCTGTCTAAATTGCCTTGTGAAATACAATTTCTTCCTTACAGTGCAGCCCTTTCCCTGTGTGTGCCCAACATCTCTAAAATTTCCTTCAGTGACATCTGCTGACATGAACAGAGATTGACTGCAAGGTCCAATGGGCAAAATTTACTGACTGATCAGCCAGGCACCTCTCTTATTACACCATCATCTTCTCCACTTCACCAGTGGATGGCACTCTCAGTACCCCATTTGTCCATTTCTCCGATGACCATCTCGAGGTCAATTACCATACTTCGTCCCTGCACAAAATGCCTTCCTGAGCTGAGGGCCAGACCAACTAACCTGTTTTCATGATCATCTCTTCCAGATTTATGCCACAATGCTCACAAGAAACAAGTCAACAAAGCCATTCATTTTATTTAATATAATGCTGTGCCCTAGTTTTTCCCTCCTTACTATTTTGTTGCACCTTGACTGCATCCTGTATGAAAATGAGATTGCAGCTGTTTGGGGTAGGGGCCAGTTCTTCTTATGTATTCTGCAAAGCACCTAACACGCTTTACTAATAATGAGAAATAAAGGAGTTCTGCTGGTGTGTTTGCTCATTTTCCTTTTGTAAGGACAAACACAAAGTGATCTGAAATGAAGATGATAAATTAGGAAAACCCTTGCAGCATACCCTGAGCTTTGTCACTTTTCTCCTTTGTTGTCCCCAACTTGCTCATCAGAGCTTGCTTAGCTTCTCTCGTTGTGTCACAAGTATGCAAATCTTTCTGTTTAGTTCACTGGCATACCCAGTACATGTTTTGCTCACTACACTTATGTGCAGTGAGGATTGCAATAAACGGTCCTATGTTTTGTAATAATGAGGTGTGTGTGTGTCTTGCAGAAATGCTGCTCATGGATTCTCACTTATTCAGGTGGACAGTATGAAGGTCACCATGAAGGATATCTTACAAAAGGCCTTAAAGCGGAGGAAGGGATCACAGAGGGGTTCAGGTGGGATACATATTTTGCTCTCTGTAAAGAGATGTTTTGCCATAAGTAAACCCCCCCACCCCCACCCCCGGAAATCTGTTTTCTTGTGACTGTCATGCAAAATGCTAATTTTTGTTCAATTGGTATGGTGATTTTCAGCACAGCTCCAAAGCTGCTCTGTTCACAGGTGGGTACAGAAAGAAAGAAAGCTTTTCAGATACTACTGAAAAACGCTGACAGTGGGAGAATTGTATAATGTTTCCTGCAAAAGCCATATATTCAGTATCAGTAATGTTTGTTTATTATGACAAAGCCACTTGCATTAAACACCAGTCACTGATAGCCTGAAATGAACTGGAAACATGATTATGCCTTTGCTTGTTAGACTTCATATACTTTTCATTTATGTCAGAACCAGGTATTTAATGTGATTTAAAACAAATTCTAAAAAATACAGCAGATTATAACAGAATAATTGACTTCCTGCAATATTATCAAAATATTGTTGCCCTGACAAATAGCTTAGACATATTGACATTAAAACAGAAGAAAATATGTAATAATCTCACTTTATTGCAAAGCAATGCTTTTCATGATTATCAATATACATTCACATACATATTAGTAGAGATATTTTAAAAGTACAAGGCTGAGAAATCTGTCCAGCAAGAAATAATTAATGTGAGAAATTGCACTGAGTCTTGTCACGCCACAGAGAACTTTAATATAAACCTATCTATATACTAGGTAGAGATAAGAATCTTGTCTTTGTAAATGAATGAAACCTCCTTATATAACCCTTAGTTTTAAGTATGTGATAATAAAATAAACCCTTTTCTGTTTAGAAAAAATAGTTCGGTGCAGTTTTTTTAAACGCGTGTATAATCTATCATGGATTTAATTAGCTATCTTCAGATGAAAGCTGAAGTTTTAATAAAAGTTAGAAGAGATAACACAGTGAAGGACACGGATGAGCTGTCTCAAGGCCATATTCCAAGGGAACGATAAGAGCTGTAAAAAATGGCAGAGGAGAGCAATTGAAAATCTGATTCTCGTAAAAAAAGAGAGAGAGAGATGCTGGTAGGGGCGGTTGTAGATGAGACCTGCTAGCTTCTGCAAGCAATTTGGCCGCTTGCCAGGAGTCATTGTTCACCCTCAGCTGTGGCGGCTTGGTCCAGATGTGCCAACTGCACGTTTCTGCTTTTGCCAGCTGACTGCGCCGTTTGATAACCAGCTCTCTGGATGCCCATCACTGGCCGCAGAGATAGAATTAAATGATGATGATCTTCCCACAAGTTGGGAGAGGAAACAATGCATATAAATCTTGATTTCATCTCAGCGTGAGAAGTCTTTATCCATCATCACTCATAATGAACAAGTCGTTAGCCGCGATGAATGGTGTTCTGGGTTTTTTTTTCAAACATCTCTTTTGTTCACTTTTTGGGTGACTTTTATGTATTTCTTGGGGGTCAAATTTCTCTCCTGATAGGAGGATGGCTAGCTTAATCTTTCAGTTGCTATCCTATCTTGTGTATTAAATGCTGCTCTTCTTTCTGTTTGAAATCTGCTTTTTCTTTAATTCTGCTACTTATGTTCAGTAGTTGTAGAAAGGGAGTTTTTTTCCTTTAAGACTTTGATTCTGTTGTCATATCATCTCTGCACATAAACTGTTGTAAACCTTATACCTACTTAGTTGTATATATTGCAAAATAATATACTGTTCTGAAATAGGTATATTTAAATTTCTGAGGCTTGGGAAGTACATACGAAATAGTCTGTGCATTTTTTTAATAAATGTAACTTTTATCCATGTGACCGGCACACCTCCTCATCCAGTATGTTTGTTTATGTCAGCTGTCCTGTCTAAAATAGGCCCTGATTCTGGAAATACTTATGTACATGCTAAATTTTAATCACATAAATAGTCCAATTGACATCAATACAACTTAAAGTTAAGCATGTGCATAAGTATTTCCAGAATCAGAGCCTAGGATTGTAAACTTCATGAAGCAGATCCTCATTCTCTCTCTCGTATAGTGTTTGAGCTCCATAAATAAGCAAAATTATTTATTTTGATATATTTTTAACATGTCGTCATGTATCTATCCTGTGTTAAAATCACTATAATACAGAGTTACTTAGCTTAAGGTACTTTAATTAATATATATATATAATAAAAATATGGAATAATACCTTATAACTTATTTTTATATATACACCTCTACCCCGATATAATGCGACCCGATATAACACGAATTTGAATAGAACGCGGTAAAGCAGTGCTCCGGGGGGGCGGGGCTTTGCACTCCGGCGGATCAAAGCAAGTTCAATATAACGCGGTTTCACCTATAACATGGTAAGATTTTTTGGCTCCCGAGGACAGCGTTATATCGAGGTAGAGGTGTATCATTGTTGTACTTCCATCCCTGCACAACACTGCAACTCATCAGCTGACAGATTTCTCTTTGTTGCCTATATAGTCTTTGAAATAGCTTTGTATTGGAAAATATCAGCCATGTTCTCTGACTGAGTCTCTTGCACTTCCCACTTGATCAGAAACAAGTCATTTGTGGTCACTGTGCTGTTATTAGCAAAAAGGAAGGAGAAGGCAGCTAAGATTACATGACAGTAGAACTCAGAAGGCTTTTGGGATCGACTAAAATGCAGTAGAGAGAGATTTAGAATTCGCTCTTTCTTTCACACCAGGTTTTTCAGTTTGAGTGAATGTAGCTCTGATATTTTCTCTTGGAGACACAGAATAAATGGAATTTAAGCTCATAAACTATCAACACAGTAAGAGCCTGTGTATATATGTGTGTGTTCATTCTTAAAGACTAGATTGTGATGTCTCAGTTTTCAGTAAAAGTTGGTGATAGAATTTAATTTAGGAAAAGAATATCCCCTCTGGTTCAACAAACAGCTCCTTTCAATTTAATCTCTTATTTTAAAAAGATTTTTACTTTTTGAAATATTGCCATGAAAATTTATCTAAAACTTTGATTTATAGTATTGCAATTGTTTCATAAAACTGGAACTCCTGGTGAACTTTTCTTTGTTTTCTGTTTGCATACAGACCTACAGTGCAGTCTTCATAGGATAGTGTACTCAGTTTATCAATTTAATGCTAAGGCTTAACTCATTTTTAAGTTCCTTATAAAAAGTTTCTCTGTAACTTTTTATCTCATTACTGACTTGCATGACATTTCAAATCATCCTGCATTTGTGAAAAGGTGGAAAGTTTGGTGGCATCTTTCAGGTGTGGGAGAGATTGTTGAACGGTTGTAATGTGACCACGGAGTGGACATTCCAATGACCGCAGAGTTAAGTACAGTCCCTGAATTAGTTTTCTGTGATTTTTTTGTTTTGTTTTGTTTCTCTTGGTAATTTGAAGAATACTTTTATTACCCATTTAGTACAAATATTCCTGGATTTTGCTAGCTGTAGTTATTAATCTGTAATGTGCAGGTGGGCGGTGGGGTTTAATGCATTAGTTCATGAAAATCTCTCTGCCTAGGTCACCTCTGTGAATCAATGACCTTCTGAGCTGCTCTATTTTTGACTTTTGTTTAAAAATACCATTACCAGCCTTGTCACTACCAACCTTTACCAACCTCATGAAGCATGAGGTTGATAATGACAGATAGAGTTTGTAGTGACAAATGGTAGCTCAGATTTCAGCTTTATGAAAGTTCTATTTTAATATATGCACTGATATTAACACAGAAGTATATGTTAGATGAATCACATCTATAAAAATGTTATGAACACATTTATTTCAAATTACATTTGCTAATGAGACTAAAGCTGAATAAGACTTTGGCCTCCAATTTAATTGTGAGATATTTTAGTGTATGAAAACATGGGTCAATAAATGGATATATATGTGGGTAATGACCTTTATTTCATGGAAAATAATCTGAAAGAAATGGAAAAACATTTTAATTATATTGGAATAGATCTTTCTAAAATCTGTCATTCATCAAAATGTAGCTGTTATGAAAATACTTGCATGAGAAGACAAAGTATGGTGACTAAATGGTGGCCTTTCTAAAGTTCTTTATAAAAATGTGCTTTTAGTAAAAGAAATAAAAGCTGTGTGTAGTCTTTTCAGAGAAGGTGATAGCTTCTAACCACAATAAAACTAGTAAAAATGCATACATTGACTCCGTTTATGGGTTTATTTTAAAAGAAGAAAAAACAAGCTGTTTTTCACTTTTGATTTATTTTATAGCACCCAATGTGCTAGGCATTTGACAAAACAAAGGACTAGCCCCTAACCCAAAGATGTTGCAGGCTAATCAGAATGTGCACTTTTGTCTTACTAAATGAAGGTATTGACAAATTTAATAGTAAACAAAAACTCAGGCCTGTTTGAGAGACACAACCCAGGTAATACGGATTTAGGGCTTCAACTGTGTCTGTCACATCTCTGTATGCCTCTCGTTCATTTCATCACGTTAGGCTGTTCTGGGCCTTGTTGTTAGAGAAAGTTGTTACTGAAGAATCACAAAGCACCCAGTAGGATTTCCTTAATATTTTTCATTTAAGCATAGAGGGAAAACACCAAAGAATTTAGAGATCAAAACAGCCACCTGTCCAGTTTAGAAACCAGCACAACCCTTCCCTCCAGTCTCGAGTTTCTCATGTACACAGCTCTTTCTCTAGATTGATTTAAACATAGGTCCAGGCCTAGAACAATAGTTGAAAACTTTTGCTCCTTAACATGGTTCTAGTTCAGTGTTGCCCAGACTTTTCCTGTTGTGCTCCCCCCTTACCAGTAATGGAATCTATGTACACCCCCCGTCCCCCATTACTGCACAATTGGCTCAGCAGAGGAACTTGGGCTGAAGGTAGAGATGAGGACTGAACTGGAGATGGGGTGGAGCTGGCCTGTGGGCAGAGAGGGAATGAGAGCAGAGCTGGACTGGGGGTGGAGCAGGGTTGGGGCTGGTGGCAGAGTTGGGCTGGGTGGTGCTCCCTCCCCACTCCCTTTGGGGGCTGGCCCAGGCCCTGCCATGCGCCCTGGGCACGCCCTACAGTTTGGGGACCACTGATCTAGTTTATTTTTCAGCCAGGTAGCTAAGTGCTGGTCTACGCATAAACTTGCAGTGGAATAACTAACTCCATTTTAATTCACCGATTTTAACAAAATTGAGATGGGACATTTTTATTTCAAAATAAGTGTCCACACACAGATTTGCACCAAAATAGCAGAAGGTTTGAATAAAAACAGATTTAATTATTTCAGTTCAAGTTTGTGTGTAGACCATTCCGAAGATTAATTGAAAAACTGTATTGATTTTTTTCCAGCTTACTTAGCTGACTACAGAAAAATTCACTTAATCCGAATATATAAGATGAAAAGTAAATTACTAAGCAGTGTTTTAAAACACCGAAAAGTATTTCAAAATCTCCACTGATATGATTTGGGTAGGTTTGTAATTCCTGTAGAGCTGCCGTTTTAATGGTGCATCCAAGGGGAGAGCGTAATTTATTTGGACTTTCAGGTAAATTTATTTGGAATAAAGAAACTAAGCAGTCATGTGGTAGGAGGCAAAGTGCATTCATGAATCAGAAACTGCGTAGGAGACAGAACACTTAATTAGGAATAAATTATCAATTTTCATCATGGCCGAGGGTTAACTTTGGGGTGCCACAATGTTCCACAGCTGCACTGGTGTTTATTATATCTAGTCATGATCTGAAAAAGTGAGTGAGCAGTGAAGTGGCAAAATTAGCAGATGACACAAAATTATTTAGTCAGGTCAAGACTGGAGAAGACTGAGGAACCTCAGAGGAACCTAACCAAGCTAGCTGAATAGATGACATGGTGGCAGGTGAAATTCAATGTTGACAAATACAAACTAATGCTCATAGAAAAGGATTATTTGAACTACTGATATACCTTACCAGAGTCTAAACTATATAGGCTCAGGAAAACAACTGTGGCGTCCTTATAGGCAGCTCAGTGAAGACTTTTGCTGAATATGCAGCAGTAGTCAAAAAAGCAAACAAAAAGGTAAGATGCAAAGAATGGGATGGAAAATAAATATGGAAAAATTATAATAGTAGTATAGAAGTCAGTGTTATGCATTCACCTGGAATACTCTCTTAAATTGTGGTCACCCCATCTGAAAAAAAGATAGAACAGGTATAGAGGACAATTTGACACACAGTGAGCCAGATTAGGGCAAGAAATAGCTCTTCTATCAAGAAAGCTTGAAAAGATGGAGCTGGTGTACTTTCTAGTACAGATAAGTAAGTGAGGTAGGATAGACATATGCAAAATAGTGACTTGTCTGGAGAAGGTATATCGAGAACTTCTGTTCACCCTGTGTCCTAACAAGATCGAAGGAGCATTTATTGAAAGTGAAGGGTGGCAAATTCAGAACTGATAAAAGGAAATGCTTTTTCAGAGTGCATGACTAGCCTGTGACACTCATTGCCACAAGACATCATTGAGGCCAAGAACGAAGCAGGATTCAGTAAACTGTTGGAGATTTATTTGGATAACAAGATTATCCAGAATTACAATAGTAAAGAATAAATAATTTTGAAGAGATTTAAATTAAACCCTCATGTTTCAGGGCATAAAACAACCTCTGAGAGTTCTACACAGCCAAAAAAGATGTTCTTAATTTGTGTTAAAATAGCAATGAAGAAAGGGGAAATCAGTCTTTAATGTAACTCTGTAGGCTTTAACTCAAGCTGCTAAGCCAAAATGCTGTGTCTTCATTGCTATTTTGGCTCTGGTTGACTTAACACACCTTTTTTTTAAGCAGTGTAGAGAGACACTGTTGGGGGTTGGGAAGAATCATAGAATGGTAGGACTAGACGGGACCTCGAGAAGTCTTCTAGTCCAGTCCCCTGCACTCGTGGCAGGACTAAGTATTATCTAGACCATCCCTGACAGGTGTTTGTCTAACCTGCTCCTAAAAATCTCCAATGATGGAGATTCCACAACCTCCCTAGGCAATTTATAATAGGGTTTAGCTACCCTGACAGGAAGCTTTTCCTAAACCAAAAGAAAAAAAAGAGAGAAAACAAACTTGCCTAAAAAGAGCTATCAAAAACTCCTGGCATTCCCTGTATGTCTGGCTGCTGCTCTGGTCTTTGTGACATGACAGAAGTCAGTGGGCTGACAATATATCTTCTTCCTTATCAATTTTTTAAACATTTAAATATATATGAATTATTTTAAAATCCCTTATGTTATATATAATGTAGTGATTGAACATTATTTATATTTCTTTGCAGTTTTCCTTTCTAAGTTAAGTTGTTACATGATTTGTGCCTTAAAAGCATGTGCTCTGTTGATTTGTGTTAAATATTAATTATTGAATATATTAGGTTTCAGTGGTAGCCGTGTTAGTCTGTATCAGCAAAAAACTGAGGAGTCCTTGTGGCACCTTAGAGACTAAAACATTTATTTGGGCATAAGCTTTCGTGGGCTAGAACCCACTTCATCGGATGCATGAAGTAAAAGATACAGGACCAGGTATAAATACTGAAGTGGGTTCTAGCCCACAAAAGCTTATGCGCAAATAAATTTTAGTCTCTAAGGTGCCACAAGGACTCATCAGGTTTTTTTTGTTTTTTTTTTAATATATTAGATGAGGCATGAGTGGAAAACAATCCTGTGTGAGAGAGAATTTTGAATTAATGCCTCTTAATTTTTTTTCATAAAGAACAAACTTCTACTGAAGTGGTGGTGCAACAGCATCATGCACAACAGTTCCACAAAGCACTGCAGTAGGGGGCTAATGGGAATACTGTATCATTTTTTTGCCACTTGCCCAAACAACAAACTGGAAGAAGTTTGTGAGTGTTAGCAAGTTGGGGAAAAGTCTGTAACAAACAGTCTGTGTCACATAATAGAGAAGATAAATCTACAGAGGAAATTGTTCAGGCAGATGTGTAATTAGTTGAAGTCAGCCTGGATAAATCAGGCTATGAACTGCCTATGCAAGATATGTTAGTCTGCATCCCTTTCTCTAAGCTGGTTTCATTGTACTTAAAGCGAACTGTTCTTTTAGCTTAGTGAGGAAGAATCAAATGCAGTCGCATAACCTGACTCTGATTGTAATGGATTCCCTGATGTACACTCATAAAATAGAAAATGTAATTGATGTTTTCTTATGGTAATGAAAAATAACTAAGTAGAATACTTTATCTTCAATTTATTTAATGTATTGCATACTCAGCAGCATGTTTTGCAGATACATTTTCACATGAGAGCTAGAGATAAAATATTCTTGGTTGAGGGGGTTTGGTTATTGAATGAGGTCCTAGAGGAGGTCAGTCTAATCCAGGGTTGGACCCACCTTTAGGGGAATTAGAAAAACTCTCCTATTTAAGAAAGCATTCCCATAGTAACCTGAAAGATAGAGGAAGGCAATGAAGAGAATTAGATCACATTCCAAACAAAGCTCCTATAGCAAGGAAGAGAGAAGAGCTGAAGACTCCATTAAATTCAGTAGGCACGTCCTGTGCATATCTAATTTGCCTAGGCAGTGTTTAGGTACTGTGTTGATGGTACTGTAGACGAGTGGTTTTCAAACTTTTTTTCTGGCGACCCAGTTGAAGAAAATTGCTGATGTCCACAACGCAACAGAACTGGGGATGAGGGGTTTTGGGTGTGGGAGGGGCTCAGGGCTGGGGCAGAGGGTTGGGGTGCGGGAGGTGGTCAGGACTCTTGACTGGGGTGGGGCCAGGGATGAGGGGTTTGATGTGCAGGAGGGGGCTCCAGGTTTGGGGGGGACTCAGGGCTGGGCCACAGGATTGGGACTTACCTTGAGTGGCTCCTGGTCAGCATCACAGCCGGGGTGCAGAGGCAGGCTTCATGCCTGTCCTGGCCCCGAGGACCGTGCTGTGCCCTGGAAGCGGCCAGGAGCAGGTCCAGCTCCTAGGCGGGAGGTGCGCAAGCAGCTCCACGCAGCTCTGGCGCGCGCACACAGACACAGACACACAGACAGACACACACACCACCCAGCTCCCATTGGCCAGGAGTTTGGAGCTGGTGCTCGGGGCAGGGACAGCGCATGGAGCCCCGTGGCACCCCCACTCCCGCCTAGGAGCCAGACGTGCTGCTGGCCACTTCCGGGGCACAGCGCAGTGTCAGAAGAGGTAGGGACTAGCCTGCCTTAGCCAGACAGCACTGCCGAGGGGGCTTTTAACGGCCCGGTCAGTGGTGCTGACCATAGCCGCCACGACCCAGTGCCTGACATTCCACGACCCAGTTCTGGGTCACGACCCACCGTTTGAAAACAACTGCTATAGAAAACGCTAATACAGGTATATACATCCAGGACTACTGTGTATGTGTTTGCTGTATTCAGAGCTCCTTGAAAGCTGCTTCCAGAAACATACATATTAGAGCAGTTAATGGATTAAATATCAGTTTAGTGATAAAAGCCAGTTTAATGACTCTTGTTGCATTTTGCTGGGATGAAACCAAGACCATGATGGCCTTTTGTTTTTCCTGTATAAGGCTCTGTTACTGTGGTGGATATGGGGATCTTTGCGAGTTTGGATATATGCAATAAGTTATGATCCTTGAGAAACGTTTGAAGGTGAGTTTTACTCATTGGAAGTCAACGGGAATTTTACCATTGACTTCAAATGGGAGCAAATTTAGTCCAGCACTGAGTGGTTTTGCTCCAAAAAAGGGGTGAAAGAAATATAAATTATCCTCACTTAATAATTAATATACCATTATCTTTGTAAATGTTGATTGCCTTAAAAAATCAGCTTAGCAGTTGTTGCAAATCAGCCTGCTGCTTATTTCTATTGAACTTACTTAACACTCCTTTACGGTATGTCTACACTGCAATTAAATACCTGTGGCTGGCCTATACCAGCTGACTCAGGCTCGTGCTAGAGGGCTGTTCAATGTCTGCACTGCAGTTAGGGTTCTAACTTCATTTGCAGAATATATGCATAGGTGAACTTTGCTAATATACAACTCAGAAGCATTAGCCACTGTTTGATGTTCTTTACCAAGTGATGGAGAGAAATCTGTAATCTGCTGCTACTTTGGGTGGCGTACTCTTTACAGGAACAGTTCATCTAATACAATGAAGCCCTTAATTAGTAACTCTGAGCAGATGAATGATGAAAAGGAAGAAGTGGAAATGAATTGGGTTTGACGAGAAGGCTCCACTTGGAATGATAGGATTGTTCAGTGTCCGTTGTTTGGAACTGTTGGTGACTCTGCTGAGTCTTCCTACAAGGCTGCTAAGTGGCAATGGCGACCTTCTGAGATATCTGAGGCCTTGGCTACACTTGCGAGTTACAGCGCTGTAAAGCCGCCCACAGCGCTGTAACTCACTGACTGGCTACACTGGCAGGGCACTTACGGCGCTGTATCTCCGTGGGTACACCGCTGCAGGTACTCCACCTCCCCGAGAAGCATAAGAGATACAGCGGAGTGGCTACGACTCTCCCCTGTGAGTGTGTACCAGGAATCAACCTGCAGCGCTGTACTGATCACCTTGTCAAGTGGCCAATCCTCTCCATTGTTGTGACCGGCTGCAGGAATGCGGAAGTGCTGGTTTCAAAGCTCGTACCACAGAGAAAAAGCAAACAGTTTGCTGTTTGCTTTGAGTGAGTGAATGAATGAGCAGGGGGCCGGGAGTTCGGAACTTGCAAAATAGAGTGCTGACACGCTCCAAAAAGCACTCTCTCTCCCCCCACATTCCCTGTCATAATCCACCCCACCCCCCCGTTTTGAAAAGCACGTTGCAGCCACGTGAATGCTGGGATAGCTGCCCATAATGCACCGCTCCCAACACAGCTGCAAATGTTGCAAGTGTGGCCATGCCACTGCGCTGGCAGCTGTCAGTGTGGACAGTCTGCAGCGCTTTCCCTATTCAGCTGTACGAAGACAGGTTTACCTCACAGCGCAGTACAGCTGCAAGTGTAGCCAAGCCCTAAGATTCCATCTAAACTCTTTCTCTCACTTTCTGTAAAGGCGTTGATAACTCTTTTGTGTCGTCATCACTAGCAATTAGACCATTGTAGCACCAGTTAAGGGAAATGATGATCCTTGTCAGTAATGGTTCATTTTCCAAGAGGCTTAAGAACGATATTCAGTTCATCAAATAATTTCACACAGGCCACCAAACAGATGGTAACAACTCTGGTCACTTTTGTTGTGAGCTGAATTTGAGTTGATGAAATGAGTGAGACTCCATTTTCCATTGCCATTCCCTTGAGCCTTCCACTCCTAACTCAGAATCATCAGGCTTGGGCTTGTTCCACTGGTACCTCCTCCTTCTCTCCTCCCCCTACTGCTTCAGCCACCTTTTGCATAATCACAAATGTAGAGTGCAAGTTCTCTGGGACAGCAGCTGTCTTTTTCTTCTGTCTATTGGACCAGAAGCCAGCCTAAAGAGACCCTGATCAGGCTATAGGTGCTACTGTAATGTGCATAATAAATAATAAGGCAAAGATGTTCAGTACACCAACGTCTGTTTTCAAACCAAGTATTCAGTTCAAACACTGGTGTCCAAATAAGAAACACTAGCACTCTTTGAAGGAAATACAGCCCATGCTGGTTTTACCATGATTATAAGTGTTGCTAAAAAACAAACACAAAATGATGCACCATGAGAACAACCCTGCCCGTCTCTGCTGCCCATCATGCTCTCCTGTTCTGATGTTCCTTGTGAACTGAGAAGCCTTAACTGATTCATCTTGTCTGATTTTAAATAGAAATTCTTTGCAAGGCAAACATGCTACTGATCATTATTAAATAGCAGCTCTAAACTGTAAACATCCCAAACCAGAAATACTCAGTCCTTTTAAGACCAAAATGCTTTACAAGTCTAATTGTTATAAACAGTAACTTCTGCCAACATTTCATAGATGTGACCTGTATTTTCCATAGGTTAGAGCAAGAGCTACTGCCTGAGTATTGTGTTCAGTTTGGAGAAAGCCTAATACCTTTTATATAAATGAAAACAGCTGCTTTATAATACCATTAAAGTCCCTCACAGCTGTCAGCTATTGCTTTGTCACATTTTTTAAAATGTGTAAAGTTACCAAAAGTCACTTACAACATAATCTTACTAATCTAGATCAGTCCCACAGGAAGTGGATAGAACATAAATATAAAACCATCCATATCATATTTCAGTCTCCATCATAGAATCAAGTGAATTGTAGTTGCAAAGGCCCGCTTAGGTCATGTATTCCATCACCCAGCTAACGCAGGATTATTCCCTACAGTAGATCTGACTAATTCACATTTTATTTAATGTAGTTTATTGTTCTATAATTAGTTTTCCTTTCAAAGACAATTAGAGTCACTTATCCAAACTTTGAGAACAGTTGTACAAAATGAAGTAGTCTGAAATGTGAGACACCCTTAATTTAAAAAAACAAAGTATAAAATGCAGATAGTTCAATTATATCCAAAAATATAAATATTCTTTTACTTGTTCTTTCAATGATTTCTAACCTAGAAGCACTAACACCAGTTTTAATGTGTGGGATCACTTCTAAAGCACACCTCTTAAAGTCTGCACACCCGTGTTCGATCTGGAACGCCCACTGGAGAGAAGCCAAAACCCTAATATAAAGGTAATGTTTGTGTAAAGAGCTATTTGTTATTGTCTATCATGTGTCCAGCTCATAGGGAAATGCTAGGATACAGTAAAACTGAAGAATTTCATTTCAGGTTGTTCAATTATCTCCCTATTTCTGTGGTATTTCACCCCTTCTGTTTGTAAATACTTGGTCTTTATACTGTGCTGCTGTCTTCAATTTCCCTTCTCCCTCCCTCCTTGGATGTTAAGGAGAGTGGCCTTTTTCGAAGTGTTGTGATGGGGCTAAACAGTTAGGCTATGTCTATACTATGCAACTTTTAGCCACACAGCTGTGCTGTTACAGCCGTGTTGATAAGAGGCGCACAGTGTAGCTGCTATTTGTCAGCAGGAGAGAGCTCTCCCACTGACAAAAAAAAACTTCCACCCCCAACGAGCGGTGGTAGCTTTGTCGGTAGGAGAGAGCTCTCCTCCCAACAGAGCACTGTTCACACCGGTGCTTTTCGTCGGTAAAACTTTTGTCATTCGGGGGGGGGGGGGGGGGGGTTCACACCCCTGAATGACAAAAGTTTTTTACCAACGAAAGTCCAGTGTAGACAAAGCCTTTTGTGTCACTGCCCTCTGAAAGAAGAAGAGAAAACAGTTCAGATGGTGGTAGAGGTGGGAGGAAAGTAGTAGCCAACAGAAAGAGGGTAGCTAGCAGCAAAGAAACAGGAGAGGAACCACTCTCCTTAAAGGCTGCTAAGGTACTATGGGATATTGGTGAGTTTTGCGCTTAAACAGAGATTCAACAACTTTGATATGTATGAAAAATGCAACATATCCTCCCCAAAATTACACCACCTACTCGTTGAATACATAATGAATTTTTTGAGAATTTAAAAGTAAATCTTAATTTTAATTCCTAAACTAATTAAAATGGGTCCTTTGACAGTAGATATTAAATTTCTTAGCCTTCCTGCCCACGCCCCCCATGATTCCAGTAATAGGATAATACAGATTCTTCACACTTTCCCTATAGTTAGAACTCTCTGGAATCCTGTGCATTGGTTACATTTGAATAATTTAAAAAATTAATAATTTTTCACGTTATTCTTCATAACTGAATATTTCTCCTTCAGCAAAGGTTGAAGGCTACTATAAAATGTTCTGCTGCAGAGAATTTCCCGAAGAATTGCCTTCTTTCACAGTAGTTGCCATCTCCTTTTCTTCTCAAAGTACTCCTGGGGGAATTCTGCAACAAAAAATTAAATTAAAAATTCTGCATACTGTATTTTCAAATTCTGCAAAATTATGCATATTTTGTCAAAATAACCCAATATAATCACACCAATTTTAATTATTTTGGTCATTTATTTCAAAATACTTGTCAGCAAGTATGTCTGTAACAATACAGACAACAAAAAAGATTCAGAAAATGTTTTTTGACAAATAGATTCCTTACTAGGCATATTAATACAGAACTCTGAATAATAATTCATTTAAGCTTTAATACAGAACCGTATTCCTCCTCCTCCCCTCCAAAGCAGTGTAAAGGCTTGGGGGGGGGAGTCAGGGGTAACGGAGGAGCTGAGGGAGAGGGAAGTAATTGCTGGGAAGGAGTCTGGGTGTGAACTCGGAGGGTTGTTGGGTATGGGTGGGAAAAGTATAGAATGGGGTTGGGGGGGCAGGGGAGGGATTGTTAGGGAGCTTCCCCCATGCAGACCCTGGCTGACCCCTAGCCTCTCCCATTCAGTCAGGCACATCTGCCCTGTCCCCATGTGTCCCTACACCCCCACTCAGACACCCCCCTGTTCCTATGTGTCCTTGCACCCCCTCCCCCATCCCTATGTGTCTCTGTGCCCCCACTCAGCCATTCCCCTGTCCCAGTGTCTCTCTGTGCCCCCACTCAGCCGCTCCCCTGTCCCCATGTGTCTCGGTGCCGCCACTCAGCCACTCCCCTCTCCCTGTGTCCCTGTTCCCCCTCTCCCATCCTCATGTGTCTCTGTGCCCCGACTCAGCCACCCGCTCTCCCTATGTAGCTCTGAACCCCTTCCCCTATCACCATGTGGCCCTGCACCTCCCTCCCCCATGTGGCATTGGGCCTCCACTCCCATTCAGTCCCTGCAGTGAAGAAGGCAGGCTCTTTCTGTTCCCTAGCTGGCCGGGTGTGGCTGCTGTGTTCTAGCACTACAGCATCCTCTGGTGGGCAAAAGGTGGAACTGCAGAAGTTATTTTCTGCTGGGAGCTGCTGCTCTGTTTTAGCACCACATCACCCTCTGGTGGGCAAAAGGCGGAACTGCAGCAACATTCCAACAAACTTTTTTTTGCGCAAAAAAATTAAAAATATGCATGGCTCATTAATTATGCGTGTGCAGTGGTGCAGAATTCTCCCAGGAGTATCAAAGGGACTGAAGCCATAGTTGACCTTGGTTGGTGGCCATTTTGAGAGGATATTTCGCACACTGGTACAGTGTCTCCAACTGCTTATTGATTTGGGGGGTCACCATATTCCCTGTGGGTAGCTGTGGCTTCAGTCCTATTAAGACCAATGGAAAGTGGTGGCCATTTTGACAGAGGGCAATTCTTTATGGCAAGATAAACTTTATGAAAAATTATGGCAAAAAATTATCATTAATCCTAAATATCTTTTGCAAAGCTACCCATGGCATCAGATGTACTCAGCGGGTAGGGCTGGAGAGGGAGGGGCAAACTAGGGTGTTCACATGCATGGGAACGTAGGGGGGGTTGCAGGAAAGGGGGAAACTGATTCATAGATTTTAATGCCAGAAGGAACCATGAGATCTAGTCTGACTTCCTGTATCTCACAGGCCATTAAATTATGCCCAGTTATCCTTGTATTGAGCCAAATAACATGTTTGACTAAAGCATAAAGCCTTCTAGAAAGGCACCCAGGCTGGATGTGAAGAGATGGAGGCTCCACCACTTCCCTTGGTAGTTTGTTTCAGTAGTTAAATCACCATCACCATTAAACACTTGGGCCTTATTTGAATTTGGCTTCAGCTTCCAGCTGTTGGTTCCTGTTATGCCTATAGCACATAACTGGTGTATGCCTGTGCGCACACGGGGTAACGCAAGAGGGTGAAGAGGCGGAGGAATTGCGGGGTAGTCGTGCAGTGGGAAGTACAAGAGGAAGGGAGAAGTTGGAGGACAGGAGAGATCACACAATTATGATTAAGGCATTTTAGTGCTAGTGGACCTGGATTAGATTAAACTGCGTTTTAAAGATGTATTAGAATTTTTTTTTGTATTTTCCCCTTATTGTGACACTAAAGGATAGAGTCGAGGTTTCTGCTGAAGAAGAAACGTTCAGTTATGAAGAATAACAGGGGGAAATGGCCACTAAACCTAAAAAAAAAAAAGTAGACTGTACAAGATTTCAGTGAGTTTTAACTACATGGGAACTCTGTATAGTCTATGACAGGGCAGTATAAAGGTTGTTTCAGTGCCCTAATTCTGTATTTCTAGGTCTTTACATATTTGGACTTTTGTTAAGCTTAGCCTTAACTGTAAATTTCTTGGGTTCATATTCATTTCGTTTCGGATAATTACAATATCTCTGTAAGGTATTTTACCCTTAATTACGGATATGTACTCTCCATTTTAGAATAGTTTTTGTCTGGACTTCAGTAATTCTCCTATTTGTTTTTGTTTGTTTAAGGGGGTTTTCACATTAGAGCAGGCATGATTAAAAGAACATTAATAGGCCTAGTTCCCTTGGTCAGTTGTTTTTCTGTATACCCCTTGCCACTTCTATTGCACTGAGGAGGTGTAGCACAGAAGTTGCAGGGAAGAGAGGGACAAAAAGTTTTCTGCCTCCCAGGGCAACTGGGCAGCCTAGAATCCCCAGGAGCAATCAGAACCACTCTGCCCTCTGTCTTGGTCTCTCCCTTTCCCACACACTGCGATGCTAGGAGCTGTCAGCCCTACACAGCTCCCACATGGGGGATTTCTCCCCTGGCTATTCGTGGCTGTTTTATAGCTCCCTTGTGCTGCCAGAGCCACCATTCACACATGTTCATAGCTCTCCAAAAGTCACCTTTGGGACTGAAGTTTCCTTGTTTGGTCCCTGCCAGAAGGTGCTTTTTTAAGATTAGCAAAATCCCTTCAGCCATTTTGGTGTTCTGAGAGGGTAAATATATCTTTAATTGCTGGAGACAGCACCATAGTGGCAAGCTCTTCCAAGTAATTCCCTCTGTCTACCTGCATCATCTCTGTTTTGCTAGGGTTGTAACTTCAGCCAGCTCTTCCTCACCCTTGTGCTGATCTCAGCCAGACACTGGGATGGCTAGGGGATGTTGCCATATGTTGTGAACGGCTAACAGTGAATAAAGATTTGGGGACAATTTGCTAGTATAGAAGCAGATTTTATTAGTCCAGTATGTTGAACTTGGTGGGATTTTGTTCACTAACCAGTTTTGCTGATCAGATTATCTGGGCTCGTCTCTGAGCTGAACATGAAACAGACACTATGAAATTTCCCATTTCATAGAATCATAGAATATCAGGGTTGGAAGGGACCTCAGGAGGTCATCTAGTCCAACCCCCTGCTCAAAGCAGGACCAATTCCCAACTAAATCATCCCAGCCAGGGCTTTGTCAAGCCGGGCCTTAAAAACCTCCAAGGAAGGAGATTCCACCACCTCCCTAGGTAACGCATTCCAGTGCTTCACCACCCTCCTAGTGAAATAGTGTTTCCTAATATCCAACCTAGACCTCCCCCACTGCAACTTGAGACCATTGCTCCTTGTTCTGTCATCTGCCACCTTTGAGAACAGCCGAGTTCCATCCTCTTTGGAACCCCCCTTCAGGTAGTTGAAGGCTGCTATCAAATCCCCCCTCATTCTTCTCTTCTGCAGACTAAACAATCCCAGTTCCCTCAGCCTCTCCTCATAAGTCATGTGCTCCAGACCCCTAATCATTTTTGTTGCCCTCCGCTGGACTCTTTCCAATATTTCGACATCCTTCTTGTAGTGTGGGGCCCAAAACTGGACACACTACTCCAGATGAGGCCTCACCAATGTCGCATAAAGGGGAACGATCACGTCCCTCGATCTGCTGGCAATGCCCCTACTTTTACAGCCCAAAATGCCATTAGCCTTCTTGGCAACAAGAGCACACTGTTGACTCATATCCAGCTTCTCGTCCACTGTGACCCCTAGGTCCTTTTCTGCAGAACTGCTACCTAGCCATTCGGTCCCTAGTCTGTAGCAGTGCATAGGATTCTTCCGTCCTAAGTGCAGGACTCTGCACTTGTCCTTGTTGAACCTCATCAGGTTTCTTTTGGCCCAATCCTCCAATTTGTCTAGGTCAATCTGTATCTGATCCCTACCCTCCAGCGTATCTACCACGCCTCCCAGTTTAGTGTCATCTGCAAACTTGCTGAGAGTGCAGTCCACACCATCGTCCAGATCATTAATAAAGATATTAAACAAAACCGGCCCCAGGACCAACCCTTGGGGCACTCCGCTTGAAACCGGCTGCCAACTAGACATGGAGCCATTGATCACTACCCGTTGAGCCCGACGATCTAGCCAGCTTTCTATCCACCTTACAGTCCATTCATCCAGCCCATACTTCTTTAACTTGGCGGCAAGAATACTGTGGGAGACCGTATCAAAAGCTTTGCTAAAGTCAAGGAATAACACATCCACTGCTTTCCCCTCATCCACAGAGCCAGTTATCTCCTCATAGAAGGCAATTAGGTTAGTCAGGCATGACTTGCCCTTGGTGAATCCATGCTGATTGTTCCTGATCACTTTCCTCTCCTCTAAGTGTTTCATAATTGATTCCTTGAGGACCTGCTCCATGATTTTTCCAGGGACTGAGGTGAGGCTGACTGGCCTGTGGTTCCCCGGATCCTCCTCCTTCCCTTTTTTAAAGATGGGCACTACATTAGCTTTTTTCCAGTCATCCGGGACCTCCCCCGATCGCCATGAGTTTTCAAAGATGATGGCCAATGGCTCCGCAATCACATCCGCCAACTCCTTTAGCACCCTCGGATGCAGCGCATCGGGCCCCATGGATTTGTGCTCATCCAGTTTTTCTAAATAGTCCCGAACCACTTCTTTCTCCACGGAGGGCTGGTCACCTCCTCCCCATACTGTGCTGCCCAGTCCAGCAGTCTGGGAGCTGACTTTGTTTGTGAAGACAGAGGCAAAAAAAGCATTGAGTACATTAGCTTTTTCCACATCCTCGGTCACTAGGTTGCCTCCCTCATTCAGTAAGGGGCCCACACTTTCCTTGACTTTCTTCTTGTTGCTAACATACCTGAAGAAACCCTTCTTGTTACTCTTAACATCTCTTGCTAGCTGCAATTCCAAGTGCAATTTGGCCTTCCTGATTTCACTCCTGCATGCCTGAGCGATATTTTTATACTCCTCCCTGGTCATTTGTCCAATCTTCCACTTCTTGTAAGCTTCTTTTTTGCGTTTAAGGTCAGCAAGGATTTCACTGTTAAGCCAAGCTGGACGCCTGCCATATTTACTATTCTTTCTACACGTCGGGATGGTTTGTTCCTGCAACCACAATAAGGATTCTTTAAAATACAGCCAGCTCTCCTGGACCCCTTTGCCCTTCATGTTATTCTCCCAGGGGATCCTGCCCATCTGTTCCCTGAGGGAGTCAGAGTCTGCTTTTCTGAAGTCCAGGGTCCGTATTCTGCTGCTCTCCTTTCTTCCTGATTTTTACTGATTTTTCCATAGTGGTAAAAAAAACTGTAATTGATATGGCATGTTCTAAATTCCGCTCTCAGCATTTGGATGGGGAGTTGTTTTTACGGTACTGAAGGAAGTTCCTCTCAATGTACCTGAGGCCTCTGCATGGAATGACCTGCTTTGTGTATGTTCCTCATTTAGCCTGAAATAACTATTTATGTGGCTAGATTAGCTTGTATTGCAATCCTGTTACATTTCCATGTCTATAGTCAGGAGAAAAGTGCCTTCCTTGGTTTTTTATAATTCAGGTCAACAATCTGAAGAACTTTTGCTGATGTACCAAGATCACAACTAACCCCGCAGTCTGAGTTATGGGATACAAAGTGCCTAGATGAGAGCTACCCATTAGATGGGCAGAGTATGGGGTGTGTTTAGCATATGCTGGCTGAGGTGTTTACTCCCCTCCCAGTGGCAGTTAGAGGATTATCTTGACACTTTTCTCCTGAATTTGTGATTTTTAAAATTTCATTACAATATAATGTTCCTACCATGAGCTCGTTATATTCTGGATCAAAGCATCATGAGTTCGTACATTTCCCAGTTATATTGAAGATACATACTGTTTACTTGAAAAGAATTAAAGCCTGTAACAATAAATCAGTACTTCCACCAATATTACTTGCTGTCTGCTGCATAGCACTGCTGCATGCTTTATGCCTCACAGAAGAACAGCACATAAATGAACCAGCTTTATTTATTTTAAGGTGCTTTTGACTAAATTCTTAATTTCACTGGCTGTCAAGGTAGTGTTAAGTAAAATGGGTTTGAACTGCTGTAGTTTTTGTGTACTGGACTAGACGTCAGAAACCTTTGCCATCACTGGAAATTCTGTCACTCTGGATTTACTATCTGTTTCCCACAGCTGAATTCTTAAGCAGTGTGATTTAACACCTTGGCTCTCCATCAACCAGTTCTGGCATTTATTTGAATGCATTACACCACTGGTTTCCATAAACTATTTTACAGTTGTTTCAAATAAATGACTGTTTATTTCCACAAAAACCATCTGTATTTCTGTGGAGAGCGACAGATAACTATATGTAAAATTTGGTAATGTCACAGCAGTGCAAGTTAAGAAAAACAGATTGGATTGAAAAATCTGATGTAAGTGCATAATGTTAAAGGTTTGTTTTCATCCTTTAAATGTCTTTATTTAACAAATGATATCTGAATTCTGCTTAGGAGGTGTTGAGGGGCTTTGTTTGGGATTTTTAACAAATAAACAGATTTTAAGATGTTCTCATAGCAGCAGGATTTAAAATTGTATATAAACATTCTTCCTTTTAAACTATTTCCTCTCAAATTGTTTACATATTTTTCTTTTGTCCTGTTGCTGTTGCCAAGCATATTGTGAAACACTCACTCTTCTCTAATGTTCCAAGAAGTCTTCCCCAGTAGAAGGCCTGCAATCTCCTATCTATTCTTCTTTGAGTGATTGCTCATGTCTATTCCACAATAGGTGTGCGTGCTCACCACGTGCACCGGTGCCGGAAGTTTTTCCCCTAGCAGTACCCGTAGGGGAGCACCCTAGCGACCCCTGGAGTGGTGCCTCCATGGCACAGTATAAGGGGCGCTGCGCGCTCCCCCCACCCTCAGTTCCTTCTTGCCACCAGTGAAGGTGCTTCAGAACTGCTCTGCTCCAGCTTTGCTGTAGCTCGTCCCCAAAAATGGCTTGTTCGTTCAGTGTGTGGTACCTGTAGTTAGTTAGTGGTTTAGTTAGTTTAGTTTAGCTAGAGTGCCCAGGCTGGGGCATGCCCCATGCCCCGGGTTTTAAGTCATGTGACACTTGTAGGCGATCTATGCGAGTGAGTGATCCGCACACGGGCTGTTTATGCAGTTTGGGGGAAACCCATCTCAGCAATCGCTGCAAGATTTGGAAATCGTTTAAGCCTCGGACCAAGAGAGAAAGGGGCGTTAGGCTCCGGGCTATTCTGATGGAGTCGGCGCTGACCCCGGCTCTGGCACGCCGCTCCGAGTCAGCACCGGGCACTGCGGTGTCGGTGCACGGCGACCCTTTGGCGCCATCAACCAGTCGGCACCGCTCCCCGTCCACAGGGCACGCTAAGAAGGCTAGGATGAGGCCTTTTTCGCCGTGGTACCAGAGTAAACCCAGGACAGAGGCTAGACCCATGTTGGGCAGTCCTTGATCCCCACCGGCCTCTAGGCCTCCAACTCAAGTCGAGCGGAGTAGCCCAGCCCATTCGGAGCAGGCCTCCCCAGATGTCCTGCAGGCGGCCCGGGATGTTATGTCCATGCCAGTACCAGGAGCACCGCCGATATCGGCCCCGCGCTCCAGAGGCAAGCCACTGCTGGGATCGCCGCAGTCACCCCCGGCTCGGTACCGGTCTTGGTCGACGGAACATTCCTGACACTGTTCGCTGCCCAGCGGCCGTTCAGGGCAAAGTCCACGTGGATCGCCCTCGACACCCACCAGGCTGTCTGGTTGGGTTCCGTCTGACCGAGACTCTCGGCACTGCTCCGCCTCGAGGCGCGAACACCGACGGGACTGAGGCAGACGTCACCAAAGGTCCTCGTCTCGGAGGAGCTATCGCAGCCGGTCACGGCACGAACGTCGACGTCGTTCCCGTTCAGTGGTCCCGCTCCAGGACCCCGCCACAGTACTGCCTCCGCAGCCCCGGGCGTCGATCACCAGGGTCTCACCGTCGCGGGTCCGCCCGCCAGAGCCGATCGTGGAGGAGCTTTTACTGACGGTACCGGTCCTCCACATCAGGATCGCGGTCCCGTGGTCAGCATCTCTCCCGGCACCGCCACTCCTCCCAGTCCAGGGACAGCAGCAGGTCGTATGTCAGCCCGGCCTCCCTTCGTAGTCCTCCATGGATGGGCCAGGCCGAACAGCCGGCTCCGCTGGTGCCACAGCAGGTGCAGTGGCCCTGGGCCCCGTAGCCAGCCCAGTGGTAGCAGTGGGCACCGTGGCCCCCGATGGGGGCTCGCTCGGTGGCCGGAGCCTCAGAAGGAACCATCAGCCTCCCTCTCCAGACCTCCGAGGAAGGAGTCGGTGGAACATACATCCTCGGCACCATGCCCGGAGACCGACCAGGTGCTGGACCCTCCGGTGCCGGTGGACACACAAAGTACCGCGCCAGCCTCCTCACCCTCCCCAGATGAGTCGATTACGGCCCCTCCTCCCTCCGTCCCACAGGAGGATTTTAGGGCCCACCAAGAACTCTTAAAAAGGGTGGCATCAAGCCACCACCTCCAAGCAGAGGGAGATGGAGGAGCCCTCAGCCTCCCTGTTTAATGTACTGTCCTCCTCAGCACCGGGCAGGGTGGCCTTGCCTCTCCACGAAGGGGTGGTGAAAATTTCAAATGCCCTGTGGCAAACCCCAACCTCATTGGCTGCAATCTCTAAGAGAGAGGAACGCAAGTATTTTGTGTCCGCCAAGGGGCATGAATACTTATACACCCACCCTGCTCCTAACTCCCTGGTGGCCGAGTCGGTCAACCACAGGGAACAGCAGGGCCAACAAACCCCTACCCCGAAAAATAAAGATTCAAGGAGGCTGGACTCAGTTGGAAGAAAAGTTTATTCGTCCTTGAGTTTCCAGTTACGGGTGGTGAACTGCCAGGCTCTCCTGGGCCGGTATGAGTTCAATCTGTGGGGCAGGAGGTGGGGCGGCTCCTGGGCCTAGGAGTGGTGGAAGCGGTATCCGGGGAGTTCAAAGGCAAGGGGTACTACTCCTGCTATTTCCTTATCCCGAAGACCAAAGTGGGGGCTCAGGCCCATCTTGGACCTGCGAGGCCTGAACCAGTACATGGTAAAGCTCAAGTTCCGCATGGTCTCCCTGGCCTCCATCATCCCCTCCCGGGGACTGGTACGCCGCCCTCGATCTGCAGGACGCGTACTTCCACATTCATATATTCGAGGGGCACAGACGCTTCCTCTGTTTCATGGTGGGGCAGGAACACTACCAATTTACGGATCTCCCGTTTGGCCTGTCCACTGCCCCCAGGGTATTCACGAAATGTGTGTCGGTGGTGGTGGCCTACCTCAGGCACCGGGGGGTCCAGATCTTCCCCTATCTGGACGACTGGTTGGTCAAGGGTAGCTCCCGGTCGCAGGTGCGGGATCACATGGCACTCCTTCTGTCCACATGCACTACTTTGGGTCTGTTAGTAAACAACACAAAGTCCACATTAGTCCCGGTACAACGCATAGGGTTTATCGGAGCGTTCCTGGACGCCTCGTCGGCCAGAGCCTCCCTCCCACCGGACAGGTTCGAGACCCTGAAGGGGCTCATTGACACAGTCATGAGGTTGCCAGTGACAACAGCCAGAGCGGGCCTCCAGCTCTTGGGTCACATGTCGGCGTGCACGTATGTGGTCCGTCACGCCAGACCCAGGATGAGGCCCCTCCGGCTCTGGTTGGCCTCGGAGTTCTCCCAGGCCAGGGACAGGATGGACAAAGTCCTCACAGTGCCCAAACCAGTGATCACCTCCCTACGATGGTCCTCCCCGAGAAACATGCTCCAAGGGGTCCCGTTCAGGGGCAGGCCCCCGTCGATGGAACTGGTGTCCAACACGTCGGACCTGGGATGGGAGGCCCAAGTGGGGAACGTTCAGTCCCAAGGTCTATGGTCAGCTCAGGATCTGACCCTCCACATAAACATCAAGGAGCTCAGGGCGGTCCGGCTGGCATGCATGGCCTTCTGCTCGCACCTGCAGGTCCGGGTGGTCAGGGTCCTCACGGACAACATGGCCTTGATGTTCTACATCAACAGGCAAGGCGGGGCCCGATCCTCTGCCCTCTGCCGCGAAGCCCTCAGGCTATGGGACTTTTGTATAGCCCACGACATCTGCCTACAGGCCTACCATCTACCGGGCTCCCGGAACGTGTGGACGGATCACTTGAGCAGGGACTTCTCCTCTCAGCACAAGTGGTCTCTCCACCCAGAGGTGGTGCACAGACTTTTCCAAGTGTGGGGAACTCCCCAGGTGGACCTGTTTGCGACTCGGCAGAATCATCGCTGTCCCTGGTTCTGCTCTGCGGGGAGGCTGGGATGGGGGGCTATCTCCGATGCCTTCCTCCTGTCCTGGTCAAGCCAGTTTCTCTATGCCTTTCCCCCGTTCCCGCTGATCGGCAATGTTCTGAAAAAGAAAGACGGACAAGGCCCAGGTCCTTATGATTGCCCCGGCATGGCCCAGGCAGCATTGGTACGGGACCGTCACGGGCCTGGCGGTCGCCCCGTCATGACCATTGCTGTCCCGCCCGGACCTGCTCTCCCAGGACCAGGGCCGCCTCCTCCACCCCAACCTAGCGGCACTCCACCTCACGGCGTGGCTGCTCAATGGTTAGGCCGGGAGGAAAGGATGTGCTCGGAAGGGGTTCAGCGCGGCCTCCTAGAAGCAGGTGGCCCTCCACCCACCAAGACTATTTGGCAAAGTGGTCTCAGTTTTCCCGATGGGCGGATGAGCGGGGCGTTTCCCCGGTGGCTGCCCAGATCCAGCTGATTCTGGACTACCTCCTCCACCTTAGAGCCTAGGGCCTGGCACCCTCGTCAGTCAAGGTGCACCTGGCGGCCATATTGGCCTTCCATCCGCCGGTGCAGGGCCACACGGTATTCTCCCATGCTATGACTGGCCGATTCCTTAAGGGGTTGGATTGTCTCTTCCCGTATGTTAGGCCCCCAGTCCCGCAGTAGGACCTAAACTTGGTGTTGGCCCGTCTCACGGGGGCCCCGTTTGAGCCGCTAGCCACATGCTCTTGGTCACACCTCTCGTGGAAGCTGGCCTTCCTGGTTGCGATCACGTCGGCTAGGCAGATCTTGGAACTCAGGGCCCTGACCTCCGAGTCCCTGTACGTGGTCTTTCGTAAAGATAAGGTCCAGCTCCATCCACACCCTTCGTTCCTCCCGAAGGTGGTCTCCGCCTATCACATGGGTCAGGACATTTTTCTGCTGGTCCTCTGCCCCAAGCCCCATGTGTCCAGTGAGGAGCGCTGCCTCCACACGCTGGATGTGAGACGGGCTCTGGCTTTCTACCTGGAGCGGACTAAGCCGTTCAGAAAGTCCTCGCAACTGTTCATCGCCTCGTCCGAGTGCATGAAGGGTCGGCCGATCACCACTCAGCGGCTCTCCAACTGGATCACCTCGTGCATCAGTACCTGTTATGACCTGGCAGGAATCCCCTCACCGCCAATTGTGAGGGCACACTCGACTAGGGCGCAAGCCTCGTCGGCTGCCTTTTTAGCCCTTGTCCCCGTTCAGGACATTTGTAGGGCTGCCACATGGTCTTCAATTCACACGTTCACCTCACATTATGCGATCGTCTCCCAGACCAGGGACGACACCAGGTTCGGCAGGGCTGTGCTCCGTCCCGAGAGTTTGTGAACTCCTACCCACCTCCAACGGATACAGCTTGGAATCTCCTATTGTGGAATACACATGAGCAATCACTCGAAGAAGAAAAGACAGTTGTCCTTTTCCGTAACTGGTGTTCTTCGAGATGTGTTGCTCATGTCTATTCCACATCCTGCCCTCCTTCCCCTCTGTCGGAGTTGTCTGGCAAGAAAGAACTGAGGGTGGGGGGAGCGTGCAGCGCCCCTTGTACCGTGCCATGGAGGTGCCACTCTAGGGGTCGCGGGGGGCTCTCTTCCTCCCTACGGGTACTGCTAGGGGGAAAACTTCCGGCACTGGTGCACGTGGCGAGCACGCACACCTACTCTGGAATAGAGATGAGCAACACATCTCGAAGAACACCAGTTACGGAAAAGGTAACTGTCTTTTCTTAAAGCCTACGTTTTTCACAGTGTATTATTGCCTCTGCCTGTTCACTTCTCTGTTGTTTACATTCTGGGTTCAATACTCAAGCTGGTATGCTACAGTCAAGTTCTTCACTTTAGTGGCAAAACCGAATCCTCACCTGTATTTCTAGTGAGCCACACTTTAATGTAGCCTCTCCAGAAGATGAAGTAATGCCTTAGTTTGCATAGCTGCCTGTCCGTATTGAATGAGTATCCAGACTAAGGCCAGTTCCATGCTACAAAGGTCTGTTGACATAACTGTATCTGTCTGGGATCTGAAAAGACCACACCCCTAGCTGACCTAGCTATGCTGGCAAAACCAGAGTAGATGCTGCTGTGCTGTCAGAAAAGTGCTAATGTTGTTTGAGGAGGTGGTGTTACTGTAGCCTCAGGAAAAACTCCTTCTGTCAGCATATGCTGCCTCTACACTAGGGGGATCTGCTGGCAGAGCCGGACTGGTGCGGCTAGATCAGCGGGGCTTGGGTAGTGTGGACTAGCCCTTAAACTATTTCAGTTCTTCCACACGCTGTACACGTGCCAGCTGCGCGAAGGCTGGAATCCAATGGCCTTATATTTAGCGTAATTGATAAATTCTGACAGATTATTTGAAAAGATAGAAATACATAAACTCTCCTCTTTTTTATGGCCTTGTAATAGTGATCACATATTTCCAGCAAATGTTTTCTATGGCAGTAATAAAAAAAAGTGGTAACAAGAATAATAAATATAGGTGCAGTTTAAACTCAAAAGAAATCACACTTTCAAAACCTAGGGTTGGAGCAATAAAGTTATAAATCATCTTTACTTGGAAAAGGAGAAAATTAAAATGTGGAAATACCTCAGACATCGACACAGAATGTTTATCAACTGGTTTTCTGTGAAGACTTCTGCTCCACTGTCCCGCCTGCTCCACACAGACCCATCCCTTGTCTCTTCCACTAAGGCCTGGTCTACACTACACCTTTAATTCGGATTTAGTGGCTTTAATTCGAATTAACTCTGGAACCGTCCACACAACGAAGCCATTTAATTCGAATTAAAGGGCCCTTTAATTCGATTTCTGTACTCCACCCCGACGAGCGGAGTAGCGCCAAAATCGAATTTGTCAATTCGAATTAGCGTTAGTGTGGCCGCAATTCGATGTTATTGGCCTCCAGGAGCTATCCCACAGTGCACCATTGTGACCGCTCTGGCCAGCAATCTGAACTCGCATGCACTGGCCAGGTGGACAGGAAAAGCCCCGGGAACATTTGAATTTCATTTCCTGTTTGCACAGCGTGGAGAGCACAGGTGACCACAGAGAGCTCATCAGCACAGGTAACCATGCAGGCTGATAATCGAAAAAGAGCACCAGCATGGACCGTACAGGAGGTACTGGATTTGATCTCTATATGGGGAGAGGATTCAGTGCTAGCTGAACTGCGTTCGAAAAGACGAAATGCCAAAACTTATGAAAAAATTTCCAAGGGCATGATGGAGAGAGGCCACAATAGGGACACAGATCAGTGCCGCGTGAAAGTCAAGGAGCTCAGACAAGCCTATCAAAAAGCAAAGGAGGCAAACGGTCGCTCCGGGTCAGAGCCGCGGACATGCCGCTTCTACGCTGAGCTAAATGCATTTCTAGGGGGGGCCGCCACCACTACCCCACCTCTGACTGTGGATTCCGAGCTGGGGATAATCTCATCAGGGACACCTGATGATTCCGCGGAAGGGGAAGAGGAGGAGGAGGAGGAGGACGAGCTGGCAGAGAGCACCCAGCTCTCCGTTCTCCCCAACAGCCAGGAACTGTTTCTCACCCTGACTGAAGTACCCTCCCAAGCCTCCCAAGCCAGCACCCAAGACCATGACCCCATGGAAGGGACCTCAGGTGAGTTTACCTTTTAAAATATAAAACATGGTTTAAAAGCAAGCATTTTTAATGATTAATTTGCCCTGAGCACTTGGGATGCATTCGCAGCCAGTACAGCTACTGGAAAAGTCTGTTAACATGTCTGGGGATGGAGCGGAAATCCTCCAGGGACATCTCCATGAAGCTCTCCTGGAGGTACTCCAAAAGCCTTGCCACAAGGTTTCTGGGCAGTGCAGCCTTATTCCGTCCTCCATGGTAGGACACTTGACCACGCCATGCTAGTAGCAAGTAATCTGGTATCATTGCCTGACAGAGCCTGGCAGCGTATGGTCCCGGTGTTTGCTGGCATTCAAGCAACATCCGTTCTTTATCTTGCTGTGTAATCCTCAGGAGAGTGATATCGCTTAGGGTAACCTGGTTGAAATAAGGGAATTTAATTAAGGGGACTGAGGTGGCCGTTCCTACTGGGCTGTTTGCCTGTGGCTGAAAAGAAATCCTTCCCTGCATTTAGCCAAGTGCAAGGGGGGGGGGAGGATTGGCCCAGAGCTTTTCGCGTTTTGCTAGCAGGGATCTTCCCTGATACCAGCCAGGCGGTGGGGGGAGGGATAAAGCACTCATCCCAGAGAATTCATGGCGGGTGGGGGGGGGGGGGGTGTTAGTTTGGTTCCTGCAGGGATCTTCCCTGATACCAGCCACGCGGTGGGGGGAGGGATAAAGCACTCATCCCAGAGAATTCATGGCGGGTGGGGGGTGGTGGTGTTAGTTTGGTTCCTGCAGGGATCTTCCCTGATACCAGCCACGCGGTGGGGGGAGGGATAAAGCACTCATCCCAGAGAATTCATGGCGGGTGGGGGGGGGGTGTTAGTTTGGTTCCTGCAGGGATCTTCCCTGATACCAGCCACGCGGTGGGGGGAGGGATAAAGCACTCATCCCAGAGAATTCATGGCGGGTGGGGGGGGGGGTGTTAGTTTGGTTCCTGCAGGGATCTTCCCTGATACCAGCCAGGCGGTGGGGGGAGGGATAAAGCACTCATCCCAGAGAATTGGATGGGGGGGGGGTGTTAACCTTCAGCAGCAGAAAACAAGCTAACAGGAAAACTGCAGCACAACGGGCTTTGCTTGGTATGTGGGAAAGCAGGGCGCAGAAGCCTAAAGACAGTGGCTTACCATGGCAGCATGCAAGGTGAATTCTGTTTCCCCGACCTGCGTCTGTGATCTCTAGCAGCAAAGCCACAGGCACTCAATATTAAGAGGCAAAATGCGACCTTGCACAGAAATCACATGTGCTATGTAATGTGAATAGTATACACCGTGAAAGAGTATAAGCATTGTTCTGAAAGATGTATCTTTTAAAAAAATTCTCTCCTTTTTTCACTCCCTCCAGCAGGTGCAAATGTTTCAAGCCTCCCTCCTCCTTCCCGAAGGCTATCCCAGATAAGGCGTCGTAAAAAAAAAACGAGAGAAGAGATGTTTTCCGAAATCATGCAATCCACCAGGAATGAAAGAGCTCATCTGAATGAGTGGAAGGAGACGGTTTGCAAGTATAGGAAAGAAGCCAGTGACCGTGAGGACAGGAGGGACCAACGTGAGGACATGAGGGACCAACGTGAGGACAGGAGGGACCAACGTGAGGAGAGGAGAGACGCTCGAGATGAGAGGTGGCGGCAGGAAGATCAGAGGAGTCGGGAAGCAACGCTGGGGCTGCTGCGTGAGCAAACAGACATGCTCCGGCGTCTGGTGGAGCTTCAGGAACGGCTGCTGGAGAACCGAGTGCCGCTACAGCCCCTGTATAACCCCCCTACCTCCTCACCATGTTCCATAGCCTCCACACCCAGACGTGTAAGAACACGGGGGGGGAGGCTCCGTACACCCTCCCATTCCACCCCAGTGGACAGCCCAAGCAAAAGGCTGCCATTTTTTTAACCTTTTTTTACTGGGCTTTTCCTTCCCGCAGATCCTCCTCCCAAACCCCACTCAGGTTCTGTGCCGCTACAGCCCCTGTATAACCCCCCTACCTCCTCACCATTTTCCATAGCCTCCACACCCAGATGTGTAAGAACACGGGGGGGGGGGAGGCTCCGTACACCCTCCCATTCCACCCCAGTGGACAGCCCAAGCAAAAGGCTGCCATTTTCTTAACCTTTTTTTACTGGGCTTTTCCTTCCCGCTGATCCTCCTCCCAAACCCCACTCAGGTTCTCTCCCTCTTTTTATAATCAATTCATAAAGAATAAATGATTTTTAAACAATGGTGACTTTATTTCCTTTGAAAGCAAGCTGGGGGAAGGGGGAGGGTGGGTTCCTTACAGAGAATGAGTCAATAAAGGGGGCGGGTTTTCAGGAAGGATAAACAAACATAAATTTCACACTGTAGCCTGGCCAGTCATGAAACTGGTTTTCAAAGCTTCCCTAATGCGCAGCGCTTCATCGTGTGCTCTTCTAATCGCCCTGGTGTCTGGCTGTGAGTAATCAGCAGCCAGGCGATTTGCCTCAGCCTCCCACCCTGCCATAAAGGTCTCCCCCTTGCTCTCACAGAGATTGTGAAGCACACAGCAAGCAGTAATAACAATGGGGATATTGGTTTGGCTGAGGTCTGAGCGAGTCAATAAGGATCGCCAGCGACCTTTTAAACGGCCAAATGCACATTCTACCACCATTCTGCACTTGCTCAGCCTGTAGTTGAACAACTCCTGACTCCTGTCCAGGCTGCCTGTGTATGGCTTCATGAGCCATGGCATTAAGGGGTAGGCTGGGTCCCCAAGAATAACAATTGGCATTTCAACATCCCCCACGGTTATTTTCTGGTCCGGAAAGTAAGTCCCTTGCTGCAGCCGTTTAAACAGATTGGTGTTCCTGAAGACGCGAGCGTCATGAACCCTTCCCGGCCAGCCCACATGGATGTTGGTGAAACGTCCCTTGTGATCCACAAGTGCTTGCAGCACCATTGAGAAGTACCCCTTGCGGTTTATGTACTGGGTACCCTGGTGCTCCGGTGCCAAGATAGGAATATGGGTTCCATCTATTGCCCCACCACAGTTAGGGAATCCCATTGCAGCAAAGCCATCCACTATGACCTGCACATTTCCCAGAGTCACTACCTTTCGTAGCAGCACCTCCGTGATTGCTTTGGCTACTTGCATCACAGCAGCCCCCACAGTAGATTTGCCCACTCCAAATTGATTCCCGACTGACCGGTAGCTGTCTGGCGTTGCAAGCTTCCACAGGGCTATCGCCACTCGCTTCTCAACTGTGAGGGCTGCTCTCATCTTGGTATTCTGGCGCTTCAGGGCAGGGGAAAGCAAGTCACAAAGTTCCATGAAAGTGCCCTTACGCATGCGAAAGTTTCTCAGCCACTGGGAATCGTCCCACACCTGCAACACTATGCGGTCCCACCAGTCTGTGCTTGTTTCCCGGGCCCAGAATCGGCGTTCAAAGCCTATAACCTGGCCCATTAACATCATAATCTCCAAAGCACCGGGGCCCGCGGTCTCAGAGAATTCTGTGTCCGTGTCCATGTCCTCATCACGCTGGTCGCTGCGCTGCAATCGCCGCCTCCTCCTCCTCCTCGCCTCTTGTTTCTGGTCCTGTGTAAGCATAAACTCCACGAGAAAGCGCGAGGTGTTTATAATGTTCAAGACTGCGTTCTGGAGCACAACGGGATCCATGCTTGATGCAGAATGGAGTCTGCAGAGTTCACTCAGGAAAAAAGGCGCGAAATGGTTGTCTGCCGTTGCTTTCAGGGAGGGAGGGGGAGGCTGTACCCAGAACTACCTGCGACAATGTTTTTTGCCCCATCATGCACTGGGGTCTCAACCCAGAATTCCAAGGGGGGTGGAGACTGCGGGAACTATGGGATAGCTATGTAAAAGCTACCCACAATGCAACGCTCTGGAAATCGATGCTACTATGGTAGCTTGGACGCAAACCACCGAATTAATGGTGCCTAGTGTGGCCGAATACATTCGAATTTACAAAATCGGTTTCCTAAATTCGAATTATATAAATTCGAATTAATCCTGTAGTGTAGACATACCCTAAGCTAGAGCAGAGCTGTGATGTGGAGGAAAATGCCTCTTGTTCGCATCTGACCATCCACTGTCTGTCATGCATCCATTGCCTTGGCCATCAGGGGATGATTGCAAACTTTAAATTCCTCATTGTTCTCATGAGTATTTGTAGCATCACAAATACATACAGTACTTTAAAGAACACTTGAAATAATCCTCCTGCCTCAGGCGCGCTCGGTCTCCCTGGGGCCGTTAAGACATGGATGCTAGGCTGTGGAAGGGTTTGAGGGGGTCGCAGGGAAAGGCTTTGCAAAAGGAGGGGGAAGGACTCACTCCGTGCAGTGTGTGTGGATGGTGACCGTGAATGAAGGCGAAAAGCCTTGGGAATGGTGATGCTCTTACAAAGAGGTCCCCTTCAGTGAAGTGGGGTTTTGCCCCACCAACAAAATACCCCACACTTCTACATGGGTTTTCACTGTAATCAGAGAGGATGTATCTGGCCAAAACCCTCTTCTCTTTGTTTCATCACTCCTGCTGTTGCAGAGCTCACAGGCTGCTGTCGGGAACCATGTCTTCACCTCACAGGAGAGAGTTATTGCAGCACAACAAGCAGCCAGTGATTCAGCTTTACTCTTTCCCCTACAGGATGGTGGGGTTCCTCCTTTTTCATTCCTATTTCCTACTGAGCCACAGCAGGCGATGAGTGGGGAGAGGGTATTTCCCCCTTGGAATGCAGAATTTAACATTTGCCTGGGTACTATGCTGCAGTCAAAGGGGATTAGCACAGAAGAACTGGTTTATAGTTAGTCTATGTGGTCCACTGGCTCAGATACAGGACTAGGAATCAGGAGTCCTAGGGTTCTAGACCCAGTTGTGCCACTAGCCTCAGCAGGCTTAATAAACACAATGATAAAAACACGAAGTTGACACTAAACCTCCCACTAAACTGAATTGGGAATATTTCTGTAGAATTCCCTAGTGGAGACAGCATTCTAGGGGGCACTATGAGAGAAGGGAGCAGTTGTGTATGGAAGCAGAGAGGGAAGCACACAGGGTGAGCTAGGGGTTCTCAAACTGGGGGTCTGGAGTTCGTACATGGGGAGGTCGCGAACTGTCAGCCTCCACCCCAAACCCCGCTTTGCCTCCAGCATTTATAATGGTGTTAAATATATAAAGAAGTGTTTTTAATTTATAAAGGGGGTCGCACTGAGAGGCTTGCTATGTGAAAGGGGTCACCAGTACAAAAGTTTGAGAGCCACTGTTGTATAGGGAGATAGGGGGCAAGTCAAGTGCGCAGGGCCTTGGAAATAAGGATGATGGCTTTGGGATGTCATAGGGATCACAAGTTTCAGAGTAGCAGCCGTGTTAGTCTGTATCCGCAAAGAGAACAGGAGTACTTGTGGCACCTTAGAGACTAACAAATTTATTAGAGCATAAGCTTTCGTGGGCTACAGCCCACTTCTTCGGATGCATATAGCATATATGTTCCATTCTATATGCATCCGAAGAAGTGGGCTGTAGCCCACGAAAGCTTATGCTCTAATAAATTTGTTAGTCTCTAAGGTGTCACAAGTACTCCTGTTCTCTATAGGGATCACAAGGCACTGCAGGACCTTGAGGAAACATAGTTCCAGTACCGGGTGAGGAGAATGATTGTAGCTGAAGCAAGCTGGCTAACCTGGGGCTGCAGGGTGCAGATCGGGAAGATCAGGGACAAGTGGGTTGCATTAGTCAAGGCAGGAGCTGACCAGGACATAGACCAGGGGTGAGCAAACTGTGGCTCGCAAGCCACATGCGGCTCGTTTACTGTTAAAGTGCAGCTCGCAGAGCCCCCCCACGCCCATTCTCTACCTATCAGACTGGGGGTGAGCTCAGGACTTCTGCCTTGCAGTGGGGTGATGGGATAGGGGCTTCTGCGCAGCAGAGAGGGGGATCTCAGGGCTTCAGCTGGAGTGGGGCTGAAGCCCCGAGCCCAGCAGGCGCCTACCAAGGGCCAAAGCCCTGAGCCCCAGCTCTCAAATTTATGAAGATTGTTGTATAGGGCTCGGAGGGTAAGTAAGTTTGGCCACCCCGGCATACACCAATGCTTTGGTGATGGGAATAAATAAGGGGAATGTTGTAGAGAGACGTTCATTTAGTTCTTCAGTGACATTTTAATCTAGTCTGTCTCTTTATTTCTACCTGTCTTTAAATAGTTGAATTGCTATTTGGCAGCAGAATTACAGCTCTCAGCATTCCATACAGATTGAAACATTGAGCTAAGTCTTCCCCCCATCTCCATTTTTATCCTTATTGTAACATTTATTTGTTTGCACACTGAGCTGGGGTTTGGTTTGTTTTTTGTTTAAACACTTTAAAAAAATAAGTGTTTGAGTTTGTTTATTGTGCACATTCCAACCCCTGACCAGTGTATTTTTCATTGCTATTGAAAGTTAATGGGGGCAAAATTGCATTCCAAAACATTTGAACCTGAAGTAGCCAGGGCTGAACTTAGTTGATCTCTGGTGATCGGTTCAATTTAGTTACGATTTTTAGCCATTAGGCTGGGGCTGAATGATGGTGATTTGGTTGAGGCCAAATGTCTGCAGAAAATTGGCTCTTTGATAAGAGCCCTGTTATCAGAGGGGGATACTTTCTCATTTACATTTAGATGAGTATTGATTATTTATTTACTCAGAGAAGTGAGATTCGTTCCCAATCTTATCTCTCTCGTCTCTGCTTGTCAGCAGAAAGAGAGATAAAGCTCCTGACATCAGACCAAGATAACAGCACTTTGTAGGAAAGATAAAAGTTGGAATGGGCCTTTTTCTAGTCTTGACTGAAAGGATAAGTTTTAAAAATTAGAACTGATGGGTCAGGCTTTCGAAACCCTTTCTGAAGGCTTTGCAGTTTCACTAGGCAGCAGGCATGGTTTGTTGTAATAGGCATGGCCTTTCTCCTTTTTTGAGGGAATTGTTTAATTCGATTATACTCTGTGGTTCTCATCACCAAGGGTAAATTTTATATTGTGCCATAGGAAGCTAAAGAATGACTTTGTTTCATGTATTTTTTTTAAAAAATTCCTAATGATCCTCCTGCTATTTGAAGAGGCAGCTGCTGCAATGTTTAACACAATAACATAGTACAGTACAAATCTTTCTAGCAGCCACACTGAGGGGCAAATCAGCATTTTAACTGGTGGGATTGTGCATTATATAATTATATGCATTTAAATGTTGCATGCAAGTTTGATGTCTGCAGTCAAGATATTTAGAGTATTGTTTTGTAAATGAATAGTTCTGCCTTTGTGATGAAGTTAGTACAGTTGTTCAACAGTTATTGATCAGTGAGTGTGTTAAAATCATTGCTAAAAGAGAAGAGTTGCTCTGTCTGTGCTAGCTTTTGCAATTCTTTGTGTTTAGGCACTTGCTCATATTTGCAGGATATTTTGCCCAGCAGTGTGGTCCAAAAATTAAGAAGATCAGTGTGCCCAAGGCAACTTGTCTGCAATGTCTGCTGGAATAGGGATTCAACCTTAGCACCTCCTCCAAGAGCTAAAGAGAGCTTAGCCTATTGGGTATGTATTGTACCCTTGAATTAATCTCTTCTAGTCTTTGAATGAAAAATTATTTGCTTTCAGGTACAACTGCTTCATCTCTTCCCATTTTGGCTTAGTTCAGATCACGCTTCTGGTTCATACCCACCTCACTCCTTTCTCATTGGATGTACTAATATGCCAGGTTTGGTCACTCCACAGCCCTGATTGCCCTTTCCCTGTGTAATTCCCTTGGAGTATTTTGGTGAACTAACAGAACAGGGATGGGGCTTGGAGGGCTCATAGTTGTCTTCTGCCCACAGCAGTTTTCCTCCTAGCACCTCAACTCCTAGTTTGATGGTGGGATGTCACGCAAATGACCTGCTGTCCATCTTTGCCCATGTTAACGGTAGTGTGTGAAAATATACTGAACCACTGTTTCAACCTGCTGCAGTTAGACCTGAGCTGTATGCTAAAGTAATAGTCCTTTTAGTTAAAGGTAAGAGTTAAATAGTTAAATGGAGGTACAATGCCACTTACCTTTCATATGCCATGTTCTGAAGGGTTTCTTTTAAACTTATGTGTGGAAATGTTTGCCTCAGGATTACAAAAATCCATAAAAATCCAACTTTGGTATTATAACTTGGAAATTCTCTTGAAATGCCCAGAGCAAAATTTTGTTATTAGACCATTAAGTTACATGCTATTTCCACTATAAATTCATCTTTTGAACATCTGAAATGAGTTTTCTATTTACTCAATACAACTGCTCCATAGAATCACCCTTACATTTGTTGTTGTTGTAACGTAGAGGTCATGTAGCTTTCTACACATTTTTGACATTTTAAACCCATTTCTAAAGGGTATGTACTGCCTAAAGACCCATTTACACTCTGAATTATATAGTACTCACTTCTCCGAAGAATCTGTTCCAATAGAAATTGCCGCAGCAGCACCCTGTAGTGTTGCGGTTTTTCATTTGTTCAATCTTAAACGTAGTATCTCGTTTATAGTCAGACTGTATATTTATTAACAATATTTAGGTATTTTACAGAATTGCGAAAATTCACAATTTGCTCCAAAATTGCCTCACTACTGGCAAGATTACGCCCAAAGGTCTCCAGCTGCAATTGCTGGCGCCTTCTGCGCCATGCAGCTTGGCAGGGAGTGTATTGAGCAAAAATGGCATTGAGCCTATGGAAGTCATTTTCTTCTTCAACATGGATCCAGAGCCTGGGGAATCTGTGATCCATAGGGAGAGGATAAGCTGCTATCGAGCATTGATTTTTAATTCTCTCCCTCCATGATTCTTCATATCTGGTTCAGCAATAATTCTATGGGGATGGAGTCAACTTAGAAATCATACTGTTGTCTGCTTTTACCTGCTGTTGTCATCAGTCACACCTAAAATGGCAGTAACTGAGATTAAGAAAAAATACATTCTTGTCTGTGGTCTACACCGCATCTAGTCAATGTCACTGGTTCCCCTGTTCTTTGTGTGTGTCTTTCCCACAGCCTCAGGCAAAAGAAAGGTCCTTTAAGGAATTACCAAGTGATGGTGAAACCGCAGCTTTGGGCAGCAGATGGGTGGGAGTGCAGTGTGTAAAACTACATTTAACTCATTTCACAAAATTGACTTTTATTATTACCAACGTATCAGTGTGCTGGGCATCTCACCAGCAAACAAGAGCTTCTAATCTTAAACAGAAGGCAAAGGGTGTGAAGTGGGGTGTATGCTGCTGTGGATCGCCCTGGGGGTAGATGAACCCAGAGTCTGAGGGCACCCTGGAGCTGTGCCCATGGAAAGCTCAGTGGAGGTGGGTTGGGGGCCCTGGTGGGACCCAGTGGAGGTGGAAGAAAAGGGAGAATGAGACTCAACTCTCCTCTCTGCCCTCTGCATCTGCTGGAAATCAAATAAACAAAGTCCCATTAGCACACATGTAACTTCAATTTATTTTAAAAGGGTCAAAGATACTGAGAGTTGAGGAATACATTCCTTTTCCCAAAACATTTCCATTTGTACATGGCCCTGGTACTAGTTTGCAGCATGTGGGAAAACTGAGTAAACTGTACCAGGTTTGAAGTACTCATGGATCTGGGATTCACGTGATACACTCTTTCAGTTCTCATTGTACAGATTATGGTCTGTTAAGAAAATTACAATAACCTTAATGCTGGTCTGATCTCTGCAGCACAGATCTCTTGTGTTGTTTGCAAATAGAGAAAGATTTGCAAAATACATCTCTCTTATGCTGCAAGATTAAGAACTAAGATTTGGATTTGAATCAGCCAGTTCATGGAAATTCACATCAGAGGCTACAAATCTCTCTGCCCACTTTGTTCATTGTGTATGTTCTGCAGTTGTTTGGGGACCACTGGAGATTACTCTCTACTATTCCCTTACAGCAAGATGGACTAAGCAGGTAGTTTTTGCACTCTGTCTGAATCTCCTTTACCTTGTCAGTTTAAACACCTACGACAACATTTAAACCCAGATTGAGTGATTGATTTGGTATTTATTTGAAGTTTATCCTCAGTAAATTCCGCTTTTCCTTCTGTCTGACAAACCAGGCCTTATTTATTTTCAGTTTTTGAGACAGATTTGCAATGGCTCAAGTCTTGTAGAAGAAGGAAGATGGTGCTGTACATACTTTGCTCCTTTTGCTATTTGTGCTTAGATAAAACATCTCTGCTTTTTCTTGGAGTGCAATTTGTTTTATAAATGCTTGGAACCAGCTACGTATGCAATTGCTGATTGTTCTGGGCACAGAGGGAATAGTTGTGCTTTCCTCTTGTGGCCTGCAAATAGCCTGGCCCTGCATCTGTTCTGAAAGTCACCAGGAATAAGGAGACTCCATTTTACAGAAGAATAATGCACTATTTCAAGAGCAAAATATACTCAGAACATGCGGTGTGCTCTTCACATGGCTTCTGGGGAAACACAATGAGGAACTGTAATTGAAACTATGCTGTAGTAAATTTAAATGAATTGGCTAACAAATTCCCTCTCTGAGGCATGCCATCTGAGGCTAAAAGGCTTAATTTTTTTTTGTTTTAAATATTTCTGAATGCTTTACTGACTTTGAATTATCATAGTATATGATGAAATACTTAGCCACTAATAGAGAGGGAATATATTTCATGATTTCAATTTTAACAGTTTTGCTGTATTAAGATCCTGTTTAGAGACCCTTCATATCACTAAAAAGACGTCGTTACGTAGTCAGCCTGGTAGACCAGCTGCTATTTTTAGTGACTTGAGAAAACAATTTTTTATTGTGGACACTTGTGCTTCTCTGGCCTTGATGGGACGTGTGCATGGAGGGGTATTTTTATACTGCAGTTAGACACTCGGGCTTGCAGGGCTCAGGCTAAGGGGCTGTTTAATTGCAGTGTAGATGTTCAGGCTCATTCTGGAGCCTGGGCTCTAGGATCCTGCGAGGTAGGAGGGTCCCAGAGCTTAGGCTATAGCCCAAGCCAGAGTGTCTACACCACAATTAAACAGCCCCTTAGCCAGAACCCCGTGAGCCTGAATCAGCTGGCATGGGCCAGTATATAGACCTTAAGTGTCACAGGTATAGACGCAGCTTTTCCTTGTTTAGGTAGCTTTGCAGGGTAAAAGCAGCTACTTTGAAATGTTTGCATGGTCAAAGAGAGTTAATGAAAATAATGATTTAATCTAATAGTTACTGTTTGCCTTAGAAATTAAAGATGTTCTTTAAATTACCAGTGGCATTTTTGGCCAGATTTGGGGGCCAGAAGGAAGGACTTTAACAATAAGCACAAATGGGCTAATTAGCTTTTTAAAGTATTAAAAGTCTTCTTTCAGTGGAATCGTTGGAGAGGTTTTCCACTGGACGGTCACCATTCAGCTTTGTCACACAGCAGTAACACTAACCGAAAGTGCTCGTGCTGTAGCAGCCATTTGTATTGTAGAGACCTGCTATCCATCAAGGGGCACTCATCCACTATGGCTGGTGCTATCCTTTGTGTCGTGTGCGTTAAGGGATCGGGTTGAGGACATACCTTACTAATTGAAATGGGTTTCTTGGATAAAATTATTTTTCTGGACTCACAGCAACTGTGCACCAAACTACGTAATCATTGGTTCATCTTTTGAGAGAGAAAACAGAGGTCCTAGCCCAGTGGAACAATCAATGTAAACAAACTGTTTGGCGGCCCGCCAGTGGATTACCCTGATGGGCCATGGGTTGCCCACCACTGTCCTAGCCACTTGTGTTCATTAACACCCCAATGGTACTTTTTGCAAGAGTAGGGGTATTAGCTGTGATGTTTCAATCAATCTACTTAGGAAGTGACATTCTGCTACCTACATTTCCTCTGCAGTTTCATTTACAGAAGTTACGTGTTTCATACTCTTCTAATTCGCTGCATAGTGTTTCTGTGCGCTGTTGAAACAGCCCTTCTGTAACACCCCAGAAATGGCTTCATTTCACTAATGGGAGAAGTGTTCCCTGTTTGTAGTTTTATTTCAGTGTAAGGTGTACAACTGTGATCTGTAGGAATGAAAGACACAAGAAGACATCTATTTGTCGTCATGATCATTTATTAAAATACTTTGTATAGCTTGGAAAACACTAACTTTCAAATAAACACCATTCTTTTCAGTGCTTTGAATTAACGGGTATAGAGAGATTGACACTTGAATCTTGGGGAAAAATCTAGTTAAGTGAAATGTATTTGAAAGTAATTGGTTTGAAACAGCAGCAGTCCACATTTGTATCTGATTCAGTCCCCATATGTACTGCATTTGTGTATATTCAGCAGTAATGCTAACAGTATTCAGATCTCTGGTAGAACGATGGATTCATATATATATACCGGTGACCCTTGCCACTGCTTACAGCCATTGAGGTATTAACTGATCTCCGACTCCATCTCGCATTGGGACCTGTTACCTGAAACTGTAGAAACAATGATAACTGGAAAGGCTCATTCCTGTGTACAAAGTCTGTCACATTATCTTGAGTTAATGTGGAAAATAGCACTGGTCACCACTGCTAATGTCTAAAATGGCAGTGCCAGTCTTGTGAGCATTAGAAGTCTAGGCTGTCACAAGACACAAAATGAGCAGGAAGAAGAAATATCCCAGGATTGTAGAGCTGAGTTGTACAATGAAATGAAATCCATAATATAAATTTCTCTTGCAAACCAACCCCCACCCTTGCCTGCTCCCCAACTGTCTCAAGGTACAGCATACACTCTGAGACCCTCCTGGTCATGGTCACCTTTGCTTTAGTGGCTTGTCAGTACAATCACACCTTTCCTGCCATTTTAAATCCACCCTTGTGTCTGTGTGCGTGCACATCCGTTTGAGCCTGCAGTAAGGAATACATAGTTTTTTATGCCGGGCTGGGAGTGGGAAGCACTCAGATAAGCAAAGTAGCACTGTGTGTCTTTACATGGGAATTGTTTAGCTATACTGCAGTGCATCTGCCTTCTCTTCAGAATGTTCTTCAGCTTCCAGACAGCATGTGAGAATAGCTCCATCTCTGAGGCAAAGTGCAGGCCAACTACCTTTCACAACAGGCCAGTTTCCACTAGATACAGAATGGCTGGGAAGACTGAGTCAAAGAAAGCTGCATTTTACTTTTTCTAAGGACAGTTTGAGGTCCAAATAAACAACTTTACTGCCAGTGAGAGAACCTGGGTGGGGATACAGGTGGATACATAGAGCTAGTTGGGTGTAGGTCAGAAGTGTGTGTTGATATTTTTTGTTGGCAGTGAAGTAGGCAGGAAATGTCACACTGTGGGCAGTGACTGGGATAGTCTGTTTCCATGCACTTTCTAAGCATACCATCCTCCACTCCTTTATTACTATTTTTTTTCCTGGTGGACAAGAACTTTAGACATAAACAACCATCGACTTTACCTCTTGAGTTTAAGTATTGTTAACTGACCCTCATAAGCTGTCTTTTAATTAGAATCCAGAGAATTTTACAAGTTATTTTATGTTTCAGGTCCTCAGTATCGTCTGGAGAAGCAGAGTGAACCCAATGTCCCAGTAGACTTAGACTGTACCTTGGAGAGCCAGAGCACTTTGGAATTCTGCCTTGTCCGAGAGAACAGTATGTTTGCCCTTTTCACTCTTGCTCTTGTAAATTGCTTAAGCTCACATAAGTTATGTATTCTGGAACACAGGCTGTACCGGCTGGACGAGCAAGTTTTGAAGAGGCTCTGTTTCCTAAGGCACTTTTCAACTGTGCCAAAAGAATATTCCAAAGTGAAATGATTGATTTCATACCTTTTGGTAAATAGTCTGCATCCTGTTTATCACTTCTTGATTAATCTTTTTCTGTTAAAACTCTGTTCTGTAAAGTTATGACCAACTGTGAAAAACACTTGAAATATAAAGCTTCTTCTGTTGCAAGCACTATTTAGTGGATAAAGTTATTGGTCTGCTATACATTTTACCATGTCAATTCTGCTGCCCAAGAAGCAGCAGCTTTTAACCTCTAAAAGAAATTAATCATGTAGATGTAACTAGAGCAGAGGTTTAGAGGTGGTGTTTATCTAAGTGTGGAGACAAATTGTTTTCTCTCCAGATATGCAAAAACATTACTTTTGGGGGTTGTTTTGTTTTATTTTGTTTTTATAAGTTTCACAAAATTTGTTGGAGACAAATGTAAAGTGTTCCCCCTTTTGGTTCATCCCTTTGTCTTTCCAACTGTTCCAGTGGCCAAGCTCTCAGTTTAGTTTTCTTCTCACTTCTACGCAACACTCTTTTTTTTTTTTTTTTTTTTCTTCATTAGTCAGAAAACTGGTTTTTGACTATGATCTCAGTTAAACCCATGCTAAGAGGTTTTCTGTTGCGAAGAGTGGCGATTGGAGCCCTTGCTGAAGAGCATGGAATTTCTGGTTTCCTTACAAAGATTAAATCCTTTCATTTATGCTTATAAGGCTATAGCATTTCTTCCTGAATTTCCCCACCAAGGATATGACATAGAAAAGTGATGGAGCATTAGTGGGGTAACTCCAACCTCATGTGCCAGGTATGTGGTGCTGTCCCCCATTTAACGAATGGCAGAATTGAGACTTTGAGCTGAAGTGACTTGACTAATAGCAACTCAGTGTCAGAGTTGAGATTAGACTTCATGTTCCTGGCTCCCATGTTCAGAGTGGATGGACTTCGCTCCTGAGACCTTCTTCATGCTTCACCTTTATTTTGTGCCCTTTTATTCTAGAGTACTTCAGGGAGAAACCCTACAAAAGTTGAAAGAGCTTCTTTAAGGGTTTATCTTCACTACGGAGGTAAGTCGACCTAAGTTGCGCTACTCCAGCTACATGAATAACATAGCTGGAGTCGACGTAACTTCGGTCAACTTACCCCGGTGTCTTCACTGCACTGCGTCAAATGGAAACGCTCTCCAGTCGACTTCTCTTACTCTTCTCGGGGAGCTGGAGTACCGGGGTCAACTGGAGAGCACTCTACCGTCGATTTAGTGGGTCTTCACTAGACCCGCTAAATTGATCCCTGCTGTATCAATGGCAGCAGCGTCGGTCTCCCCATAGAGAAGACCAGCCTTGAATGTGCAAACACAATAGTTTTAATCTTGTTAAGTAAATCAGACTGTCCCATGATCCTATCTTGGGGTTTATATATGAATTGTTTAATATTTCTTTGAGTATATCTCTGAACTGTTCCTTTTGTATGAAATTTACATTTCATAAAGTAAACAGTGTAATATTAAATTGTTCTTACATGTACCAGCTCTTTTCCTGAACCAAAGCCGGCATTGATCATATTTTTGACAATTTTGCCTCTTTCATTTAAAATATAACCAAACTCTTGAACCTGAACTGTCTGATTCAAAGCTGAATACACACATTGCACTTCCAGACCTATCTGTACAATATCGGGCAAGAATGCATAGTGTAGCCCGCAGCCATGAGAACTGTGGTGTGATCCTCTGAGTTCTCCCAAGCTAAGCAGGGTCATACCAGGTCAGTACTTGGATGGGAAGCCTCTAAGAAACATCTAGGTGTTGGTGATTCAGTAGGTGGCCCTGTCCTTCCCTCTGGTCAGCACTGAACCAGTACCCCAGCATGGTGCAGTGGTAACTCTCCCATTAGGGCGGCTGAGAAAGTAAACTCACCTGAATTCCAGTTCTTTCAGCCACTATCAGCTGTCTAGCGGATCCCTGTCGCTTTTCCCTGAAAATTTTTTGTGGAGGCTGATGCTCTAGTGCAGGGTTCGGCAACCTTTCAGAAGTGGTGTGCCGAGTCTTCATTTATTCACTCTGATTTAAGGTTTCGCGTGCCAGTAATACATTTTAATGTTTAGAAGGTCTCTTTCTATAAGTCTATAATATATAACTAAACTATTGTTGTATGTAAAGTAAATAAGGTTTTTAAAATGTTTAAGAAGCTTCATTTAAAATTAAATTAAAATGCAGAGCCCCCCGGACCGGTGGCCAGGACCCGGGCAGTGAGAGTGCCACTGAAAATCAGTTCACGTGCCGCCTTCGGCACACGTGCCATAGGTTGCCTACCCCCGGGCTAGTGCACTCCGACTCCCCCCGATGCCCATTCCTGTAAGGAGCCCCAAGGCTTCAGCGAACTTAACAGAACAACCGAGCAGCCACGCCGTCGTTAATGAATGAGCTCATGGCGCCTGTGCTGAAACCACAGACACCGCTCTGCCTAACCCTGCGACCTAGAATCACTCCTTGGAGGGCAGTGTTTGGCCTTGGGGTGCTGCAGGTGCTGTCTTTTGGATGAGATGTCAAATAGTCTGTGATGACATGTGGTCGTTAATAAAATAATAATGTAATCATTGGTTTTCGTCAGCTCCAACTCTGATGTGTAGCGTATAGGTCTGGGACAATGCAAAACAGAAACTGATCGGTGTAAATCAAAACTTTACATCCAGTAGAATTAGCTATATTGTATGTTAGGTCTGATTTCAAATTATTTCTCTTTAACTTAATTGTGTATTCGGATAGAGAAGAATCTCAATTAGAAGAGCTATTTATTAAATGTGCTCATTTATTTTTTCACATGGAGCCAAACAGATGCTAGTAAAATAGATGCCAGTTTCCTTTGGGTGAATGTATACTTTATATTTCATGGGATTAAGTGGAAACAGAAAACTTTTCATTAATAGAAATACACGTGCAAAAATCTCCTAAACGTCTAGCATTTACTAGACATGCTCAAACTAATCTCCCAAATTTGGAACTTTTTAACTTACATTCAGATTTATATTTAAACTGAATGCCTGTATTTTGCTATGTGAAATGCTTTTATGAAAAACAGCAAATTCTTCATTGCTAATTTAGTTTATTCTTTCCATCCTGCTTCTGGAAAGTTCCTCTTTCTCATTTTACCATTAGGTAGTAATTAGTATTCAAGGGAAATTGGTCTTAATATATTAAAATTGGTTAAGTGCCTTTAGACCTGTACCAAAGCCAATGTCTTACTGGAAAATGTAATTGGGGACTCTGTGTATGTAATTAATTGAATTACAATTAAGAACTTTCATTAAGCAATATACTAGTACATTAAAGTAATAAGGGGACATTTTTGCAATGGAGTTAACCTTGTATTTTTGTTTTATTGAGGAAATACATATTTGCTTGCTCTTGAATATGTCATCTATTTAATATTTTAAGTAGCCATACTACAGCTGATACTTCTGTAGTATCTTTGAGATTAGCAGTCTGTCATTTTCACATGCCAGCTAATGCCTCGTGTTTTGAGTCGGACTCCATGCTTTGTTCCTGGAGGCCTTGTAGGCACATCACTAGAAATGTCTAGACATGTGCCTCCATTCTGATGTTTCTTTTACTGTTTTATCTTTTTCACCATTTGAAAATCAGTTCTTCTGATGATATACCTCATTCATTGCCTGAACTAAGTGCAGTTATAATGCTAGTGAGAGTGATCTTCCCAAAATAATTTCAGCTTTGCACATGAACAAAAACCTTACTTCTGTACTGATCTGTGGTGTAGGTGTTGTCCCTGCATTCTCCCTGGTGTTGTGGCACTGCACTGAGCAGCTCTGCCTCAGTTTCCCCAGTAGAGTCTTCAGCACTCTTTCGTTATGGAGGTGGCTTAGCTCTCTGGCCTAGTCACCGAGAGAGTTCAACCCCCTGCTGGGGTGATGGAGTCCTCAGGTGAAAATCCAATATAAACACAAACCAAAAGAACCTTTGGCCGTGTTGGGCTCTGTTTTCAGTCCCTTTCCTTTCTTGTGGACCCTAGCTGCATCAGCTTGTCTTAATGCCCATCAGTGGGTTCCTGGTAATAAATCAGATAGTCTGTATCATGCCTAGTTTCCACCGCAGCATGGAGACCTCAGCCTCCAGTCAGCTCCTGGGCCCAGCCAGGCTTCTCTCACACCATCACACCAGTCTGCTCTTCTTCATGGTCCTCCCCAGCTGAGCTGTGCTCCCTCTTCTTCCAGGCCAGACACCTGGCACAGGTATAGCGGCGCTCCTAGGCACTAGTGCCCTACAAATAATGAGAAGAATGAACCCAGCTCATAAGAGATTATCTGAGGTCTGTCTCATAGACCTCATGGTTCTTCCTGAGGGGAAAAGCCACCTTCAGGGCTCTCAGATACACAACCCCTAAGGCAATGGTGGAATTTTTTCTTCTCTCAGGTATATAATTTGTGTTTGTTATTGTGATATTTGGCCTGGCTCCTAAGAAGCAACAGACCCCTTTTTGTCTGGGTCATAAATAACTGCGTCCCCACCATGGGTGTGTCAGATCAGAATGACATGCCTCTTATTTCTTTCTAGAAACCATGATCAGGAGATGGGCATCTGACCTCCCTGGAGCCTGTTTCCTCACATCTCCTGTTGTCAAGCACATAGTGAAAATATATTTGTTTTACTTCATACAGTTCTCATCTTTCTTGATGCTATGTTTCTGCAATACATGGTCTTAAAAGCTTTTCTCACTTTTGATTTCTGCCTCTTTCGCACAGGAAATCCCTGTATCATTTGTAGGAACCTAACTTTACAGAGCAACATGATGGTGTTTTGCCTCTAGTTAAATAGATAATGAAAGAGCACAAAATGCCAAGGTAGTTGTGAACTTAACACCTTTGATCTTTAGTAGCCACTTTTTGGAATAGTATCTTTTCCCCCAATGAGATACTTGGGCTTCATCTATACTGCACTTTCTGAATAAAAAACACCCCGACTGACAAAAGTTTTACTGACGAAAAGCACTGGCGTGGACAGAGTTTGCCGGCAGGATCCTGCCAACAAAGCTACCGCCCCATGTTGGGGGTGGCTTTATTTTGTTGACCCGAGAGCTCTCGCATGCCAACAAAGAGCGGCTATACAGCATGCCTTATGGCAGCACAGCTTTGCTGCTGTAAGGTGCTCAGTGTAGACATAGTCTTGGTCTCTGACTTCAGAACTGCTGAACGGACTCTTGGTCTAGGCCTGGAGTGTCCACTTGAGCTGATTGCTTTGCCAAGTAGATGCTTTTACATTCAAAAACTACATTGTGATCTCCATTTCAAACACCCAACAGGCCTGTAAATATTTGACAGGTTTACTCACAGCTGCTTATGTGTGGCAAGTATCTCCTATGATGGTGTCTCCAGTCAGCGCTTGGAGATGATTCTTTCCTCTGTTGTTGAATTATTTTGGTCTCCTCAACATTCTGATAAAGCTGCAGGTATAGGAGCAATATGCCAAGTTCTATAGTCAGGATTTTTCTGGGCAGGGAATTTCTCTCTGCTGTTACTGATATTACTGCTATTATCCATTGCACCCTCAGGGGTCCTAATGTCTTGCCATCTTTAGATAGATGATCTGTTCTGATGGTGGAATTCCTGGCTTCTCTCCCACGATCAGCAACTAGAGAAATTCGACAAACCTTAAACTGTCCTCTTCACATAGCCAAATAAAACAAGATTAGTAGAGGTTGTTCTGTTTTACAGAGGATCTGAAATATTTCCAATATAAAATCCCCCAGTTTAATCATTTAAACTTTGTCAAATAATTCAGATTTTAAATTCTAATGAAAACGTTATCCCTGAATCTGATTTTGGTTGTGGCTACTAGTTAATCAGTCAAAGAATTAATAACACTACTAACATGCCCTTCTATACAGACTTTTCATCTGAGGATCTGATATATGAGTAAGTTCAGCCTCATAATACCCCTCTGAGATAGACACTTCTTCTATCCATTTTACAAATGAGTAAACACAGATTGAGAGGCTATGACTTGTGGAAAGCCACCCATTGAAACTGGGAACAGAAGATTAATACTCTACAAGGCTGTATTGTGAGTCGTAATTATAGAATCCTAGAAATGTCGGGCTGGAAAGGACCTTGAGAGGCCATCTAGTCCATTCCCCTGCGCCGAGCAGGACCAAGTAAACCCAGACCATCCCCGACAGGTGTTTGTCTAACCTGTTCTTAAAAACCATCAGTGATCGGGATTCCACAACCGCCCTTGGTAACCTTTCCTGTGCTTAACTATCCTTATAATTACAAAGTTTTTCCTAATATCTAATGTAAATTTCCCTTGCTGCATATCATGCCAATTGCTTCTTGTCCTACTTTCAGTGGACATAAAGAACAATTGAAACAGTCTTCTTTAAAACACCTCTTAACATGTTTTTGAAGACTATCATCAGGTCCCCCCGCAGTCTTCTTTCTCATGTCTAAACATGCCCAGTTTTTTTAACCTTAATTAGTTAATATTTATAAAGTACTTTAAGAAACCTTTGATTAAAGACTCTAGAGGAGATCAGTGTTTTATTTTTGTTACTACAAAATTTCTGACTAGGTATCAGATTGATTTGGCTATTAGTCCACACATTTTACCTTTAGTATAACATCATCCTCATGAACCAATTATTTGAAGTATTAAACTTAGGGGAACATAGGACTGTCTTCACCCACCACCAAAATGCAGCCACCTCTTGGGTAGAACATAACAAATAGCTAACTGTGAATTGTAAAATTACCCAACAACTTAGGTTAGATAGTGCAGCCCTTTGAGGTAATGCTGTACCTGTCTAAAAACTGCAGTAGGCAAAAGGTTAGTTACCACCCCAGGTGCAGTCCAGACCTAACAAGAAATACGACAAGGACACTGGGTTAACACCTCTACACCTTCCAGGAAGAGCCACAGGTGGTCAGGATCTGCGCTTTATTCATTCCGAATGAAGAATGCCAGTACTGAATCACCAGCACAATTTCCTATGCCCTCTAAGTATTCCTTGGAGAGTTCTTATTCCAGTACTCACCCAGGCAGGCCATGCTTAGCTAGAAATCTGATACAAGGTGATATGGCTGCAGGCTATATTATACGTGACCACAGAATAGCAATACAGTATTCTGCGGATTGTATCATAACACTGCACACAGTTTGATGGTTGAAACAGCGCAGTGTTAAAGCACAGTTGGGTAATTGAAGGAATGCATGGCAGCCCTACATTGGCATTTCAGTAGGTTTATGTGTTGAACTCAGTCCTTTAACTTCTATTCCTAGTCAGTTTTCTTTTGATCCTAAGGCAACCCATTCCATTATAGTCCTTGCTTTCCTTCCAGGCACCTCTATGCCACAGTGTTTCAAAATGCTTTTAAGTGCACCAAAAGTTTGACATATCTCAGTGTATCTTTGAAATACTGCGCCATGAGTGTTTGACATGATACATTATGATAATCCATAGAATAGAGACATTAACACAAGGGTCTTTGACAAAATACATTGTAATGGCTCTGAAGGAGCCATTACAATTTATCTTGTCATTCTGTAGTGTGGAGTGGTTACAATGTTCAGATGGGTATGCACAAATTCACATGCTCATATTCACCATTTTATTGGAGCTAAAAAAAATATCCAAATAGGATGGTCCAGTTTGCAGATTTTAAAAAACCCTTTAGATTGTAATGCCAAGTAGCTGTTTTGTGTGTTGCTGAGGCACACACAAGTCTAATCCTTTCTCTCATGGGGAAAATAGTTGGAAAGGTGGTTGTTAGGCTGATATCTTTGGAACATGGTTTTTCCACTGTATACTTTTAAGCATTTAGCTGTAGGCACTTAAGTTCTCTGAACACAGAGGTGAGCATGTGTACTGTAGACGAGAAAATCTGGGTGTGAATTCATAAACTGAAAGGGGAAATTTTTTGCAAGTGGGAAAAATTGAGTGTTGAGGTTTTTATTGTTTCCCTCTAAGTTTACACTGCTCCTCTCCACGGCTGTGATAGCAGCACCTGCGGAGACAAATAGGATGCAGTTCTGCAACTCCAAATTATCTCTATTAAAAGGACGCCTGCTTCTGCATCAGCAGTGTGTATTTGACTCAAGTGCCAGGGCTTTCCTCTCCCTGGTAGCTGTTGTCCTTTCTAAAAAGCAAGTACTCCACTTGTTACCAGACTCCAGATATGGAAACTCTCTGTAGTTTCACTATAAGTTGAAATCCTCAAATGGGATATAAATTTACACCACCAGAGTGTAGAAGGTCAATGCAGGAAGCATTAGTGTGTTGAGCCAGATCCAACCACGTAAGTCTTGAACAATATTAATCTATAGAAAATGACAAGCCTTTTGCTGGTTATACTATATTGTTAAGACCTCTACTAAAATTCTATTGTCTCATCTGCCCATTATTAAAATTTCAGCAAAATATAAGTTTTCATTAATCTCCCACAGCAAATTTAGGACTGTGAACTGGCAGTTGTTTCAGCTTTTAGGACTACATTAGCTGGTGTATTAAACAAAATGTGTCATTCTTCAGTATCTTCTGCAAGAAGTTAAATCAATTTTCAACCATATTTATGCACCACTTTCTCTAAAAGCATCTGAATTATCATTTACAGCTAAGATGAAATTACTCTGTAAAAATTGTCCCATTATAGTAATTTTTAAATTTATATTAATCCGACATCATCAAATGTAAAAATCTTAATGTTTTTTTCCCCCCAGTAATTGGCATTTTGGCTTAATGAGATGTTACCTTTTCTAAAGCTAGTACCTACAGTAGTAATAAGAATACTAATCAGTAGTGTATGCTTTTTATCTTAGAGCTGAGTATAAGAAACAAGATACCACTCACGTTGTTAAGAATAATAAAGTTTTAGTAGGTGAGGGAGGAAATATAAAGATGTTAATGCTACAGTTAAATCCCACTATGGGGAAAAATATAGTAAAAAAGAGATATTGATAGATACATCCAAATGCTTGTTGTATCTATAAGTCACTGGTAAAATACGATAACGCCAGACCTGGCTGGTAATTTTTCAATGAAACATATTTTTTTGAAAAATGCTGATTTGCTTAAATCAAAAATTCTTATGGGGAAAGGATCGGTTTTGATAAATTCCTCAACTCTCACAAATTTTGGGGAAAAAAATAAAGCTTGTCAGAATGTCCCGTTTTGACATTTTTGATAGAAATTAAGTGGTCAAAATCAAAATAAAATGTTTCAGAATTATCTAAACAATACATTTTAATTGACCCAAACTGAATTTTTTTTTAAAGATTTTCAAATTATGAACAATTTTGAAATGTTGACATTTTGTCCCAATTCAGGTGGGGGAAACATTTCTGAAATCTTGAATGTATTCATAGGATGGGAAAATAGTTTCTTGCCCACCTCTAGATAAGAGCTACTTCAGCCATCGCCATTTAGCAGAGCTCCTACTAGCTTAATCATTGAACTCTCTCTTTTGGCAAAACTGTTCTTGGAACTACAGCTGACTCGTGCAGAGTCTCTGTAGTTACTGCACACAGGGCATTCACAAAGTGACTCCAACCAGTCGCTGTGGGATATCTGCGAGTTAGCAAAGTCTGTTCTAGGATATGGCCACATCTCACTAGAATCCAGCATCAGGATTTTCCACAGATTTTATGTGGCACCCTGATGTTTTTTTAATATCTTAAGCTTGTAGTGAATGAAGAATTTTGCTTTAGATTTAACACTAAGAATTTCCTTCTAACCTCTGATGCGTAGGCACTGATATTGTGAATTTCCTTTAATAAAATAAAAAAAAAACCACCAGCTGGCATGATTGCCTACGACTGACCAAACAATACATTTGTAATTGCAAAAGAGACAATAATATTTGTATTCTAATTTAATTATATGTGCCACATTTTAAGCCTTTTATTTATGTATGTATTTTTTTGGCAGGTTCAAGAGGAGAAGAGATCTCCGAGGAAGATCCTCAGATCGATATAGCTACAGTTCAAGATATGCTTAGTAGCCACCATTACAAGTCCTTCAAAGTCAGCATGATCCATAGGCTTCGGTTCACAACTGATGTTCAGTTAGGTAAATCAATTTATACTGTAAGGCCAAGGAAAGTAGAGCAGTTCAAAACTTCAGCCACCTCAAATAGTTATCTGTCCACATAGGTGCATTAAAAATGCCCAATCACCACATTGTCTAATTGACCATACAATATAGTGTTTAATATTGCTACTAATTGTTTACTGTCAAGAAGATCAAGTTGACATAAAACCCACATAAACTGTGTAAAATGGAATTAAATTATAGGTTTTTGATCTTTCTTCCCCGCTTGTCAATCTGTGCTTCAGAGAAGTACAGTAAAAGGCATCTCTTCTCTCAAAATAAATATGAACTATATCTCATTTCTTAGCACATCAGTTGACAATATTTAAGTATTTGTGTTATCTTCAATCAGCTAGCACATATTCCCTGTCTAAGAAGACCATTATTTAGTGACTCTTTTGTCTGTGCTTTCCAAAGCAAAGGTTTTTGCTGACTAAACATGCAGATTAATTGTCTTTTCTTAAAACCAGTCCATGCTAAATTAGGGAAGTTTTTTATTAAGCCAGTAGATTTTAATGGTGTTAATGGAATGGTGAAGTGGAACAAAATCTAGCTAGTGTTCTGCAAGGGGTTTAACATTAGCCTTTCAAGCTTTCTCAATGTTCTGCAAAACCTGAAGGCTAAAAGATGACAGGATTTTAATAAAAAAGCTATTTACTAATTTTTAACAATAATAGGGCTTTTATAGTCTCTGGTTTAAATTGTGGAAATTTGATTTAATGATGCATGGATAAGTGAACTATAATACTCTCGCAAATACTTTATATTAAAAATGATTCAGTACAAAAATATTTAATGCTGAAATGCTTACAAAATATTTTTCTGTATTATTTAGTAGAATAGTTACAAATTTGAAAATTTCTTTATTATTTACTACCGTTAGTCTCTTTGTTACTCCAATTCTGAACACGTAAAAAAAAATGATATTCCCCTGCAAATATGTACATTGGAAGCTTTTTCAGTTTATTTTGAACTGTCTTGTTAGGGAAGGATTTATATGCTGGTGTTGAAGTAGGACAGTGTTAGGCATGTTTTCTGCTCTTGAGTAAACTATCTGGGTGTGATAGTTTGCTTTCAGTGAAGTTTGACTCACTGTGTCTGGAAGCTGTCAGAAATGAGAGCTTGAAAAGGTCATGACAGATCACTAAAGATAAATGGTTAAGGGAGAATAGCTGTTACAGGAAACGAATGGCTAAACTTGTTTCGTAGTAAAGGGGCTGACCCCATCCACCAGTGTATGGACCATAAACTTTCCTTACTCACCTTCTGTAGCACCCTGTGCATGTGTCTATTTTTGATGGCTGCACAAATTGCAGTGGGTTTTTATATTCTAATTACGTACAAAACAAAAAACAAAAACCCAGTGAGGTGTTCAAGGTATGAACAAATGGAAAATATCAAAAACTCCCAAGTAAGGTCATAAGAACTATATGTATGTGGAATTTCTCCTACTGGAGCCTTTTCTGTTATTCATGTATCAGTGCTTTCAAAAGTAAACATTAAGGGTCAGTGCTGTTTAGAACTAATGGGAGTTAAATGTGTTAATCCTCTTGCTGTGTGGTGGCAGAATAGACTCCATTGAATGTGAAATGTCAGAGCCAATACATATATTAGTTTGTATTTATGGATTTTAGGGTTTTCAGTGCCAAATAGCATGTGGATGGTCAGCATTTTCATTCATCAGTCATATTATATATTAGCAGTAGTTAAGTGACAGTTTTCCTGGAAAAACCTGTTTCCTGAGGGTACTGAGAACCTGAAGTCATTAGATGACTTCGTTTATTGATTGTATTGATTACTCTCAGTGTACTGCAGGAATATACATGCTGGCCAGGAAACATTGGACTGTACAGTGACCACACTTAAAAACATCCTTCAGGATTGAGTAGGAGTACCGATTCCACCAGTACTCCCATTTTAAGTATAGGAAATCTCCCTCAAACTGGTAGAACCTTTCTAAAGGGAAGGATATTTTTATGTGCAACAGGGCCCCAACAGTAATGAAAAAAAATCTTAGCACAATTTTACATTTGTTCTGTTAAATATGCTAAAGATAGCAAATGTCCCTTTTGTTGGCTGGTTGGTTGGTTTTAGATAATAGTGTAAGTGTCCCCGTAGGTTTTTCTCCCAAATGGTGGGAGACCCTGGCCTCGCCCAGTTATGTTCACTGGGTGATTTAGACACCGGCCCCAGTTACTTATTTCTTACGTGGGGGATCTCACCCTTTGGGGTTTTCTTAAGTCTCTTCTGATGGGGGAATCAAAAGGAAAGGTAAATGTCCCAGCACACTCAAAAATAGTTTTTTTCCCCAGAGCCAGCTCAAAGGGAAAAAGGCCAACAGTGCCATCTTACTCCGGGGCTGTCTGTGTAGCAGTTTTCAAGGAGTCTTTCTGGCTGGGCTGTTGAATCAGGTTTGCTCTGTCAGGCCTACCCTGGGGGATCGCTGCACTCCGGGAGGAGTAGGGCAGAGATGTCCTGGGCGGGAGTCCCTCCTGTGGCTTCAGGAGTCACTTCAGCACTTTCCTGCTCAGGGTGATCTCTTCCTCCAGCTGACTGCAGTTTCCTCCCTTTTAAAGGCCTCCTCCCTACCATCCCTGGTTAACAGGGTCAGAGGGGCAGGGCTAGCCACGCACACACGGCCTGTCTGGCACCTTCCTTAGCAATGTGGGGTCTATACACCCTGTCACAAATAGGTTTTATGCGTTTGCATATAGTGTAATAGATGCTCTGCTGAAAGAGTTTATGCGGGCAGGGGACTGGACTCGATGACCTCTCGAGGTCCCTTCCAGTCCTTGAATCTATGAAATTTGGCTATGGAGTAATGCCCCTGTCTAAATTTGCATAGCTTTATATTTGTAATAATGTACTTGTCAATAAGTCCATTTTTTTACTATAACTGCCTGTACAAAGCCACCAGTAAGGAAATAAACATTTTAAAGGAGCAGTTTTGATTATGTAAAGCAGGGTGGCTAATGGTGATACTATAAGTCAGTGGTTCTCAACCAGGGGTCTGGGGAGCCACGAGCAGGTTTCAGGGGGGCCGCCAATCAGGGCCAGCATTAGACTCGCAGTGGCCCAGGGCAGAAAGTCGAAGCCCCACTGCATGGGGCTGAAGCCCAGGGCCCTGAGCCCTGCCACCCGGGGCAGAAGCCAAAGCCTGAGCAATGTAGCTTTGCGGGGGCCCCCTGTGGCTTGGGGCCACGGGCATTTGCCCTGCTTGCTATCCGTAATGCCAGCCCTGACTTTTACATACAGAAAAACAGGTCTTGTGGCACAGGTGGGCCATGGAGTTTTTATAGCATGTTGGGGGGGCCTCAGAAAGAAAACGGTTGAGAACCCTGCTATAAGCTACATTTTGTAAGTGTCTGTGTATTCTTTCCTTTGATTTTCTGAGAAACACTGCACCTTGTAAGGCCGGTGAGAGAATCTGGTTCTGGATTTATCCAGAGAGCTGAGAGGAATGCCCAGGAATGTATACACCTGCCTGTAATTCTTATTGATGCTAAAAGGAGTTATATAAATATAGAGGGAAGAAATGACCACTCTGTGGCTGACTTTTTATTAGAGCTGAAAGCTTTAGTCACAGCAGTCACAGGGTCTGGGGTTTTATGATTAACTTGTGCCACATTATAATGCACATGTACTGTATTGTCAACATTTCTACTCAGTTTCCAGCGTGCAGTAAGGAAAAGATGTATTTATTTGTGCACTATGTTATCAAAACTAAAGGAGGCATATTGATTTGAAAAATTATTGCTGGCAAAGTATGTTATTAAAATGGCCCATTCCAGACCCTAGCAAAGACGGTAGTGCTGGGTTGTTGTATCTGTACCATTTGTTTTGCTAAAATAGGTGCATTAAAGAAAATTGGAAAGGAATAATACATTTAACTTGATTGTGAATGTGACTAATTCAGACAGTAAAGCAGAAACTGCATAAGCTTTATGAACTAGCTAATACTCCTCAGATTTTGGGTTCAAATACATGCATATTGGAGCACACTAACACACAAAAAGACAGCATTGACAAAGAATGTGCTCCTGTGGATGTGTGCAGGCTAAAGCAAATGATGCCGAGATACAGAAATAATAGATGAAGTATACAGCAACAATTTGCAGATAAAAATAATAGAAGTTAAAGTGTATTTTACATGATAAAGGAAAGATGAAAGAGGAGGAAAGTCTGTTACATCTGAGATGGTTACAAAATCCATGCGTTGTGAAGTAGCCTCTGTTGAAAAGATTGATGCAATGGGGAGTGACCTTGGCTTGGAGCAGGAGCTGGTGATGTATGTATGAGCATCTCTCTGCTAAATGGACCCAGATTTGTAGCACTAATATACATGGAAGCCCAGAACCAAACTCGGTATGGCAATAAATCAGCAGCCACTTTGGGTGTCATTTCTGGTTTATATTCCACTATTGTTCTATCACTTTAATTCATGTCACTATCATCTGTTCATCTGGAACAGTTTTATATAATTTTCCAGTGGCGTTACCTGACAAATCCGATCAAATTAACAAGGTACATTAACAATATTGACTGACTGTGTGAATTCTGGAGTTGCAGGACCATAGAATGAAATTTTTAAAAGCTGTTTCCAGTGGCGATGATATTTTGTTTGCTTTAGGCAGGGAGGAAGAAAAGGATTATTTCCACATAAAGGATTTGTACATTTATTTTGTAGAACTTGTCTTGACTTTTTCAAGCATAAAAATAAAAACTCTCATCAACAACTTCAAATATAATTTTCTTTGAGAGGCAGAAAATGTCTAGATTTTGGCCAATTATTGATTACACTGAAATAAAAAATAAAACTGGGTTATAAAATTTTTCTAGAGTGAAATCTTCTAATAAAGTGGATCTCCTGATATAGCTTCAGTCTGCTCAAATTATCTAGGTCTAACACTTCTAGCATCAATTAAATTCTTGACACTCTGCCTAATTGAAATATGGTATCTCTGATGTGAGGGATGTTTAAGGACAAATTGATGCATTTGCTGAATCAAAAAGTAAAAATTGTAGCATTCTGTAAACCATATTGTAATGACCAGGGTTAAAACGAAGGTTACTTTACATTTTGTGCAAAGGACCGTAGCAACATGCATGCTCTGTGCATCTGCCTTTTGCTGTCTGTGCATTTTGGTTTTATAATTGAATAAAGTACAAATGAAATGGATTTTTAAGTATCAATTGGGGTTTCATTTTTGAGAGGGGAAAGGTAGAGGTTTTAGATAGATAGTTTTAACCTAGCATCATATTTTTCTTTTATTATCTCCTGTTTAAATAAGTTTTCCTTACACTCCAGCCAAACCTGGCATAGCATTTTCCAAAGTATCTAAACCAAAGGCCTTAGAAGGGAAACGTTTATCTCTGCTAGTTTTCCAGAGAAGCAGCAGCAACATGTTATTATTTTAAATACTTTTTATACGCTTGCTCCATTTTCCCTATTTCATTGTGACCTTGACCTGTAACTCATGACCTAAAAATGTAATTACTTTTAAGGCTCCACACAGGTCTCCCTATGAAAGGGATACAGAGAGGCTTGTTCAGTCATGTCAACAGAGACTTGTAATTGTAAACTAAACAATGAGCTCCTGTACTCTTCAGTGCAGCACAGCAAGGCTGTTGCTTTGTAATACTGTGATAAAGACTGCCATAAATTACAGTGTGTATTGCAGGGTAGATTCCAGCACAGCGTTAACTCTCCTTGCTCCTTCTTTCACAAGTTCAGAAATAAAATTTGAAGTGATAATATCGTTAACATTTTCTACAGTCACTCTCAGGATTTGTCTAGTATAGGATTCTCTGCTCCATGTTCTTCCCCTGAGTGTTACTGTGCTGTGTGTGCATCCAGGTTCACCTAGACACATAGTAGTGTAGTATGCAGCCATCTGGGGAAGCCCATGCCCATAAACGGGCAAATTCTGTGCCAGGAACTACAGAATCCATTACTTGCTTTCAAAGTTACCTAATTAGGGTTGGCTCTAAATTGCTAGAAGTGTAAAAATGCACACAATCTCCAGAACTGGACATCCTCCTTTGGAAGAATCTGTTTGGATAGCAAACAAATACTACCAATGGATGTTGTCATCTGAGATAGTAAATATATATATATATATTTACTATTTACTAAAATAGTGGTGATTTAAAAAAAAACAACACAGGAGGTGCGTCTTTCTGTAAACCTTATAATCCATTTAGCAGCCACTCTCAGAACAGCTGTGCTTACATATTTGTGAAATGTGTTTCCTGACACTTCTTTTTTTGCTATAGTGCTTTTTTAGCAAGCTAGGAGGGCAACATACAGGTTATGTATACAGTTTGATAATTACTTTGCTTTTGGCTTCAAACACTCCTGCTCTTTTGAAAAGCCCAAAAGGACAATATACTTTGATCCTACGTACGATTTACAAAGTGTGTCAAATGGTTGATATGAAATCACTTACACAATCCACTGTTGTGCTTTTTATTCCCTCTGATTCTCAGGTATCTCTGGAGACAAGGTAGAGATAGACCCTGTTACTAATCAGAAGGCCAGCACTAAGTTTTGGATTAAGCAGAAACCCATTTCGATCGATTCTGAACTCCTCTGCGCCTGTGACCTTGCGGAAGAAAAAAGCCCAAGTGAGTAGTGCTTTTTATTTATGTTCTCTGCTCTCTCCCTCTCTCCCGCTGTATGTGCTAGGTGCCAAGAGAATATATTGCCACCATGTCCTTTTCTTTCCATAGGTGTGTTTTATTCATTATATGAAATTTCTTTATATCGGACTTGGTTGTATTATAGTAGAGGGTGTTATGTACAGATATCATTTTAACAAGGGCCTTTCAGTGCTACCTTACTGTAGACTGAAGGTCTGACCCCGTTTAAGTATTTCTTGTCCTGGCATCAGTATCCACCAATAGTGTTCCATCAGGAAATTGCTATTTCCTGTGATCCAAGGTTTAACCCCTTGGCTGTGATACATTTCCCAACATTATTGCACTTGCTTTTGAACTTTTATTGTAGCAGCCCTGTGGGTAGCAGCTTGAATGAATTTAAAGAACACATGTTCTTAGAGGTAGATTTTAATCTCAAATGTACACAGCATATCAGCACATCCCAAAATAGCTGCAGCCCTGGGGTCAGTACAGTTGAGATCATGACCTGACTCAGAGAATTCAGTTTCAGCAAAACAGTGGCCATATTTAAGAACCAGGGCAGTAAGTGATTTCTTTGGTAACTGGAAAGCATGCAGTAGGACACCAGTGTTTCACCAGACAGCAAAGTGAGGTCTGGGTTGAGCTTAAGGCCTGAATGTTTTGGTTGAATGCTGCATTGTAGTATTTGTACCATCGATTATTAAAAGAACTAACAGGACAACAAGCTGTTTGTGCACAGGCGAAAAATAGATAGTTGATAGTGACCCCAAATCATAGCGATGCAAAACAACAAAGAAGTTATATATATTATAGATGTTATTACATACATGTTTTGTTTGATGGTAGTAAAAGACCCTTAGTGTAGCAGTGAGATAGAGAAAACAAAACGTGCACTTACTAGGGTAATGAGTTTGTCACATTACTTTGGAGGGATGAGATTGTGGGTGCACAGCTTTTATTAAAGATTATGCTAATATTCTCCTTGGAATCGCCACTTCATTCGCCTCCCCTGTTTCTGTATCTCTGGTCAAGCCAATCGTTCTCCCCCATCCCTCCAGCAAGTTGTCACTGTACTCAGTGTGTGTGTGATCCTGAGGTACAGCTTCCTTAGTGGCCAGGCAGTCTGAAATTGCCTCGCCTTCTCTTCACCAGTCAGCCACAGGTGTGACAAAATGTGCGATTCTTGACAAAATCCTTGAAGGCTTGACTTTCAGCCAGGTGTCAACCCAGCTTCATAAATACACTTGTGGGTTTGCAGCCACAATTTCCGTGGCAAAAAACTGTGGTTTCAAAATTGTGCACACACCCAAAAACAGGCTGTATCTCAAAATCCAGTCCTGAAAGTCTAGGTTTTTGTCACAGAAGTCATGGCCTTGATACCACACTAGCCTAGCAGGCGTCATATGTCCCTAAACTCGTTTGCATCCAAAAGATCTCCATCTGGTCTGCAGTTGGAATGATGGGGGGAGTCTATTGGGACTGTCAGCACCGCAGAGGTAGCACTTGTGCCCAACTACAACAAGCTGCAACTCCTTCCAGAGAAGTAAGGAGCCAGCAAGCAGATGTCTTGGAGTGGTGGACATTGGGCTGCGGATGGGAGATAGCAAATATACCTTTGCAATATTGGAGATTTTGATTCTCTCCCTTCACATCACAATCCCTACAATTTCCATATTAAAATAGATTTTATCTACTTTTAAAGGGTGAAAATAATTCTTTTTCTTCTTCCTGAAATCTGCACCTCTACCAGGTCCAGTAAAGATGCCCCGGAATGCATTATTTTAGGGCAATACAAGAGACTTGTGGTGTGACATCCCAGGATGATACATTCTGGGGCACTTTTAGTGGCAGATCAGTATCTATTGAATTTTAAAAGAACAAAAGTTATTTTAGCAGAGTAAAGGAATGAAACTCACTATATTTCCTAAGTTTTGCCTGTGATTTTTATCAGCATAGTGATATATGTTTGTAGCAGAGTTTACATCAAAAATTATTCTTGGGGCTTTCCTTGAATGAATTATTACAACGAAAGAGGCTGAGAAAAGATAAGGTTTTTGAGTTCTGCAATATATTTTGTTTCCGTGTTTTTATCTCTTGTAACACAAGCGTGCTCCATCTGGTCTTTCAGAAGCACACTGCAACATGTAACAGTGGCTGTACAGTGCCCTACCGTTATACTGTGTGAAAACATACCGGATGTTTTGTTAAACTGACTGCTCTTTGTAGACATTAGCAGTTGGATTATAATGAAGTTGTTCACTGCACTGCTAGACTTACTTGTCATAGCTCTGAACAGAAAGTGATGTTTTTCAAAACTATGGCCAGTTTTTCATGTTAATGTGAGTGCTACAGTCAAAGCAGTTTGGTCATTGTGATCAGTGTGACTGAAGATGTATGCAAAAATTTCCCAAAAGTATGCAGGTAACTAACATGGCTACGGTTACTGGGTCTTGCAGAGTATGGAGACCCTAGGGTTTCCAGAGAGAATTCTTTGAAAAGATGTCTAAATAGCAATGGGGTATAAAGGGGGTGGGGGGGACAGTATAGCTTCCTTTCCTTTAAACTCAAATGTCTCGCTGTAAAGTAAGTTCATGCAGTGAAGATTTATAGCCATACCCCTGTGAGTGGTAAAGGACGTGGAACTTTGCAACTTTAGAGATCAAGTTTTTGAATATTTACAGATGAATTTTGGGAGTTGGGGTAAGGAGTTGAAACTTCTCTTATCACAAGTTCACAAAACTTAGGGCTGCATCTAACTAAAGTCAATGTGCAAAATATATCGAATTGTTTTGAAATAGCTTCAATTTCTAGTTTGCTGAGTATGTCTGAGAATTGTTGTGTGCCCTTGTACTAGGCCAGCATTAGTGTCTTATTTCTGAATTAAAATTAAGTCAGGCCTCATGAATTCAAACAGGGAGAAGAGGTAATGGCCTTACTAGTTAAACCCAGTACCATTCGAATCTGCAAACACTGTATAAAGTGCTTGTTTAAATCAAGTTCAGTCTGATTATCACAAAAGATTCTGCAGGTTTTGAATCTTGAAAGGAAGCACCCCATCATTAAGAAATAAGATTTAAACCTTAATAAAGTAGCTGTCATTTTTATAGCTGAAGAGAGCTCTGTATCTCAATTAAGTGTACATAATATAAAGTCTTAAGGAAGCAACGTAATAGGTTTAATAGAATTCTGTCCCCTTGCAATAGTGTAATTTAAAGGAAATTTGATTATGTTATTGTCTTACATTATTTGAACACAGGTAAAACTTCAGTGCCACAGACCCTTGCCTATTTTTAAAAAGTGCACTATAGACAAAGTGTGGGTTGTGATCGATGCATGCTGTTGCTGTCCCTGTTAAGGTTTAGGGTTACCAGGTTACCACAACATCTGCAGAAAGAAAACATTGATCAAGCACCGAAGTTTTGAGGGGATTAGTAGTTTCAAGAAAGGCCTTTTGGTAGAATTGAGGATAAATTAGTCTGGTAAAATTATGGTCTCCAAATTGAATGAATCTTTTTTCCATTCCTAAAGTACTTGCCAAGATCTGCAGAAATCTGTTTCATTTGCTAATTAAATTCAAACTACTGAATAATGATTCTTTATCATCCTAGTTTTTATTAAACTAAAAGGATTGCTGTTGTTAGCTGGAGTAGCCTTAATCCTAAAGTGGGTTAAACAAAAGCATTCTGTTCTGTAGGTCACAAATATATTGGTAATTTCAAGTTGTAATTTAATTGCCTGCATTGAACCCTGCAGTTTAAGGTTTTCTTTAAATTCCTATTCCATTGTTGCACTGGGGCTTAACAGAATGTTAACCCGGTAATAGACATACGGCCTCCCCATTCTATGTCTTGCTATCGAGCGGTTCTGCATGACTAGTTAAAGAAGATGGCAAGAAGATTAATGAAAGCAGCCTGATACAGAAGGGGGTAGGTACCTTTGCAAGACTTCTAGCGAGAAGATATTAGAGCTGAACCAGAGCTTGGCTTTTTCTTTATCCTGTGACCTTTGAACCTGCCTTACTGTGGATAGCTGCCAACAGAGCCGACATTTTGATTGATGTTGCTACACGAGTCAGTCTTTCCCATTGAATTCCACATCTGCACGAAAATAGCTTTTCCAGCAGAATTCATACTGGCTGTAAGTGATAGCCAAATTGATGGCTGAAATGCTTTTATATAGTTTTCATTTAAAGCTAAATGTATTTGATGTTTTAATTCAGTATCATGTACCTCCAGATTATATACATTGCATAATATTAAATTAATGATTTGATTGTTGAAAGAACTGATTAGAAGACCAACTAAAAAGCTTAATACAAAGCATATAGAATGTTTTGTTTCAACAAGTGTAAGAGCACACAGTGAGTTCTTTTAGAACACAGAGTTCTAAACAGCTTCTCACTTTTGTTTAAATGGAATGGAATGTTTGAACGATTTCTTTTAGCCAGTGCATTCTTGCCATGAACATCCTGTGCTCAGATCTGCACCCAGCACCTTGTCAGCAAGTTTATCTAATATCCCTTCAGTGGACCAAGAGTAATGACTGGAGCTGTTTTGTGAATGACGTTGCTGTGAATACAATATTGCTTATTTGCCGGTTAGCAGAGTTATGGTCCTTTCCAGGGATAACATGGCACCCACAATAACAGCAATTGTAATTCAACATGGACACAATTGTTTGCACCCATAAAATAGCTAGGTAGAGATCTAAATGGATGCAAGTGCAGGTGTGAATAAGTACACGTGATTTTGTAGTTGTAATTGTGTCTGCAGGACACTGTGGGCTCAAATCATTGGAGGCTAGATGGGGACATGGCTAAAAATCAGAGCTATCCTAACATACTGACCAGCTGTGCTCCATATGCAGCATACTGTAGGTCAGAGGTTGATGCTGCTTTTATTGTACCACTGGCAATGCCAGAAGGTCACCCCATGTAGGGTTGGCATTAACTGTGTAAAGCTTGATCCACCAGAGAAAGTGGTTGGTTGCAAGGCAAATTATAGGATTTTGTCCATGCCTACGAATTGACTGGCATGGACAACTATTTACTATAGTAAATAATGGAGACTCCGTTTGCGGTGAGCAGTTCGTGATGTGTGATATATATCAGGTTATAGTTATGTAGTTATAATATTGTAGCTGTGGATTGTTAATTTAAGGGTAACTCTTTATTAATAAATTCAACCCTGTGATGTATTAGCATACAGTAAGATAAAGTCCTGCCTGAGTACAAAATAGAGCTTAGCTTTAACTCATTAAATACATCCGTTATTGAATAGTCTTCTCATAAAAGTACTCTGGAGCCCAATCAGGACGTGCATTGCCTCATCCTTTTAACAAATATGTTTCGTAGCCCTATTAAAAGGGGTCTTCATCTATCCTGTCAAAGCTAGTCTGCTGGGGTTTTTTAGTTTAATTACACTATCCAATTAAAACTCCTTGCTGCATTTTGATTCGCTTCTCCTTGGGCTTGAGTGGATATGACATTTACAAGGCTCGCCTTTCAAGCAGACAATAGCGTGATTGATGAGGTGCAGACGCAATGAAGGAGGCGATTGCCATGTGGAAGCACTGCTTAGTGCATTTTGATTTATTTATCATCTCTTTCCAAAACAAGGTTGCTGGTGAAGAGGTTTTGGGCAATCCTGGGTTTCACCTCAGTTTTCATAGTTCATGCAAAAACCTTTATTAGATTTCTGCCTTTGATATCATTTCTGAAAGGATAAAAACTGAAAAAATTCCCCATGTGTAAATAGCTAACACAATGTGACTTTAAAATGGTCACATGCAGCACATGCTTAATTGCAGCTCTGCTTTCACGGATCCTGGGAAGGAGGCTCCCGCTGTCATAATGTTTCCTTAAACAGACGGTAATGGAATGTAAAGGGCCTGAGTTATGGAGAAAGTGTTCTCAGAATACACAAGTCCCCAAAAGAAATGAATAAACCAGAAAAAGTACAGCTGCCTGTTTAAATTTTGTATTAGTGGGCATCATATTATACTCCGTTGTTCTCACTTACGTAACTCCTTGTCGTGGGGTGTACTTTACAGCAGCTATGTCGGGTGACCTACTGGCCCACTGCAGTGAACAGTGGAAGTTTTGCCATTGACTCCAGTGGGGCCAAGATTTCACCCATAATTTCTGTTGTAGTCATTGCTTCTGAAATATGACCCTCCTTCTAACAGATGCACCTTTCCAGGATGGGTGACTACATCCAGTTAAATAAACTGAAGAGCTGCCCAGATTATTATTATTATTATACTACAGTATTAGCTTGTAGTAGCTCCTAAAGGCCCTGTCAGGGATGAAGGCACCATTGTGCTAGGCTCAGATAGTGCATAATTTTAAAAAGAATAAAATTGGCAGTTGTTGGTAACATCTGAGCTCTGGGGAAAAAACATTTCCACTCAGAGTAAAACTGGTGAAAAATTGTTCCTCATAAAAGGGCTTAATGTCTTTTTCTGTCAAAGTGAAAAGCTTCTTTCTCTTATGTGAATGGAAGCAAGATGTATTTTACAAAGCTTTTATACATTTTTACAAGCACAACTTGTATTTTCCAGAAATTCTAGGGAAAATTTCCCAACTACTGTAAAAACTGAAATTCTTCAAAATTTCATGGCACTGCACAGTCATTCCTTAAAGTGAAATTTGACAGCATGTCTCAGCTCTAGAATGTGAACAGGATAATAATAGAATGTTCTTTAAAGAGAACATATGTAAATAGCCATTTGTATGAGTCTAGTATATTTTCCTCATCAAACATGAGGGGATACAATGAAAATGTGGTGGTAATAGAGCTGACTTCTGTTGGGTCAAACAAGCTCTGAACATCTCCCAGTTTTGAGGGATTGGATGTCCAGACATGAATGCTATGGCTCTTTAGTGTTTAACGTTTCATTCATTTCTCTGGGATCTCAGAGGAAGGGAAGGGAAGGCAAATGCCAGAGATGTTGGGCTGGAGCAGAACATATTCATTTCAACCATATACATTAAAGGGCAGGCAAGGCTTATTTAAAAGAATTGACTATAACCAAGCTGTTCATAGGAGGCCGTGCTATCTGAATTCTACAAGGTACAGTAGAGCTCATTTGTCTTCAGATGTTCTTTATATAGAAATTTAAAAATATTGAAATTTGTATTGATCTCTGAATTACCAAGGGTGACATTAAGAGGGTTTAGAACTGTATATCACATATTTAAGTACTCTTGGAAATGGAAATCAATCCATCCCTCACAATTCATAAATTCCATCTGGCCAGAATAGTAACAAAACAAAGTGCCAGTTGATTGTTTCAATGAACTAATATTTCATATAGTGAACAGTATAATGTGGATGTGGAAGCACATAAGCATAATACTGTAATGCAACCTTCTAAAGGAATGTTTTGTAAATCACCTGTCAGAGTATATAAACCCATGGCATCACTATATTGCTGATTATACAAATACTTTCCACAAACTAGCCATTAGGTGTTTATACTAAACTTTGGAGGTAACTAGACTTGCCATTTTATTAACCAAATTGCTGGGGTTCCTTTTAGGGGCATGAGACCATTTTGTTTCAGTCTTTCTGAAATCAGCGATGTCTCAATTGGCGCTTGCTTTCTGAAGCAGGAAATCGGGCTGCAGCCCTAACTGATGGAGCATGAACACAATGTGCTGCACCTGCAAATGCTCCAGCCGGCTGCTCTAGTGGAGCAGGCCTCGTGGAACAAGCTGTCGTGTGGTTAGGTTGCTAGCTCCACCATATAGTTCTGGTTTGTGTTCTGTGCAGCCCATCACATTTTGTGCTGGGCTTTCTTATTAATTTTCTCTATTTCATGGAGAAGCTCAGTTCTTTTTATGGTGTTTTCAAGAGACCTTCACACCACAACATAAACTCTTTGTTCTCAGGGTAACCAATTACTTGTTTCCATCTTCGCTAACATGCCTCTTTTTAAAATATTACTGAGTGCTGCTAGTGTAGAAACAAGGTGATGTTGGGCATAAAAGCTAGATCTCTCCTCCTTGTGCTCCTCCAGGAGGACTTGGGGGCAGCCAGACATCTCTGTGGGATGGATTGAACTCTGCCTCCTGTTACGCAGCACAATAAAAGTGTTATTGACATGTATTGCTCTGTGATTGTCATTGAAAAGGATGACTCTTTAAAATCCAAAAGTAAGTGCTTGAAATAAAGTTCTATGTTCTGCTTCTGTCAGCTGTATAAATACTGCAGCTAAAAAAAAAGGAATACATCACGTGTTTAAACAAGAGGTGAGGGGGCTAGGGAACGTTTCCCTGTGACGCTGGCCTGTTTTCCATATTTCAAGCAAGCCTATTGTCTCACTTATTCTTTTTTATTAATATTCTGCCGTATAGTATTATGGCTTATCATCTACTCTTGTTAATATACTGTAGGACAGCAGGGATTGAGAAAAGCACGTTGCTAGTGATTCTTTTAATTCTTTATATAATATGTAGTTTGCGCCTCTGCAATAGAGAGTTGAAGTAGCAATTTAATGCTGTTCTTTCTCACTGAAGAGATGGGTGCGTGTGCGAGAGAGAGAGAGAGAAGAGATGTTGTATTTGCAGCTTGCATCTGGGCCCTTTGTGCATATTCACATGTGTTTTGAGAGGAAAACAGGAGGAAAAGCCCTTAAATGGGTGGAAGGAGTTTAGGTAATTTGAGCTGGAGACAGGGTAAAGCTCACCCCCACTCCCATCCCGTCGTTCCCTATGCAAGCTGCTCTGCAGGGAGTTCCATACACTCGATCCACTGGCGACACCATTGCTCCATCCTCAACCTCCTGAATTTCCCCCAGGAGGGCCTCCTGCGGCAGTCCCCTGCTCTCTGCACAGCAGAACGCCCCACTTGCCCTGTGTTCAGACCCGTCCGGAACCATGGGACTGTGGAGGATTTAGCTTCTAAGCAGTCTGTGCCCTCGGACTGTGTGACGGGCCAAGTGAGCAGGGGAAGAATTAATACAGGTTTTGATACATTGCAACTACTTATTGTTGTTAGTAATATTTGGTGCCTGGAGGTCCCAACCAAGCCCTGCTAGAGTACAAGACGGTCCCTGCCCTGAAAAGCCCCTGGTCACGCAGCAGGTCAGTGGCACATCTGGCAACAGAGCCCATGTCCCCTGATCAGGGCCGGCTCTGGCTTTTTTGCCGCCCAAGGCAAAAAAGCCTCCCGCCGCCCCCCGGCGGGGAGCGCGGCAGGGGAGGGCGCCGAGCCCGGCCGCGGCCCCGCTCTCCCCGACTGGCCGGAGCGCCGGGGGGGAGGGCGGAGAGCCCGGCCGCGGGCCCGCTCTCCCGGGCCGGCCGGAGCGCCGGGGGAGGGCGGCCCCGCTGTCCCCGGCCGGCCGGAGCGCCGCAGGGAGGGCGGCGAGCCCAGTCGCGGCCCCGCTCTTGGGCCTGAGCGCCGCCTCCCTCCAGGTGCCGCCCCAAGCACATGCCTGGTAGGCTGGTGCCTGGAGCCGGCCCTGCCCCTGATTGCCAGTCCATCACCTACCCACTGACCGTGCTTCCTCTCCCACCACAAAATGGGGTTGAGCAATCATTTCTGTTTTGTGTTTGAGACTTGTTCAAAGGTGCTTTGAACACCCCAGAATAGTCTGTCTACATGGTCACAGCCCACTACCTGGGAGAATGTACCATTGGGACAGGAGAGAAGCAAACCTAGAATGAGACGTTCCAGGCAGGCTAGTGAATTGACAGTTCCAGGTAGGACCAGTTTCGATATGTGCATTCTCAGGAGCTGCGAAGAAGCCTAGCTCGTTACCAGCAGTGAATAGAGCCCTTTGGATTCTTGGCCTGTAGTTTCTGCCATATTTTAAAATTCCAGTGTGTAACATCACCTTATACCATAAAACGCCATGAACATTGAAAATTTACAAAGTTATATCATGTCTCCATGAATAGTGAGTGTGTAGTTGCACTCTTAGAATGTTAAAAGATGCTGAATTCAGTCCTTAGCAGTAGCCAGCCATGAATTAATTAACATACTGATTAGCCTGTAGCTGAGACTTCCAGCATTTTTAATACCACCAAAGCTTCATTTGTCAAATGATTTAAAGTTTTTTTTAATTATTAGCCAATTTTTCAATAGAGAATTTATATTCATGATTAGTGCATCATAATGGTGCTTAATTAACATGCCATGATAAAATACTGAGGTCTCAAATTTGTTGGCCATGGTTTCCTAGCATATATCAGTTGATTTTTTTGAAGATCTGAAGAATTAGATAACGTAAATAAGATTGCAAATAAGGCTTCCTCCGGGAAAGAAGTGAATTTACAGTAATGTGGCTGTTACTTTATGGATTAGTAACTTTGACCTTTGAACTGAATAAATTAAATGAAAACTGATGAAAAAGCTTACGTACAGAATGCATTGAGTTTTAATTTTGAAACCATTCATGTTCGTATGGTAAAGGACATTTTGCCCTCCTGTGAGTTCTGCCATTAGGACATCTGCCCTGTTCACATTAATTTAAAGATCACCAGCTTCCATGCCATTCCACCAGGCCAGCCAGAGATTTGCCTACCTGCCACCAAAATGTTGCCAATTTAATCAGTAAAACTATTTTCTTTGGCTGAGCAGGGGTAAGGCCTGTCAGTCAGATGGTACATTAATAAGCATGACTAAATTTTGATTTCAACTATCCTAGAATAAAGAGCTGTGTTTCTAACTGGGAAGATCTGTTTTGCAATATCATTGCTACAGAATTTTTTTCTTTAAAATTACAGTACTGTTTTATTTAGCCTTAAGCAGCTGGGTTTTTTATTTTTACAGTGATAACTCTGGGGTTAATTGGCCTTTTATCTTAAATATAACACTTATCTTCTACATGTGATGATTATACAGTGGGTAGTTTCATAAAGTAGTTCTAATGTGGTAATTTAACTGAAATATAGTCTAGGGCTGAATGGGACCTAACTAGCCATTTGATAGATTTTTGCATTTCCTACAGTGGGGAAATGAACTTTATTGAAAAGAGTTCAGCTGCTCCTGTAAGCCACCACTTGCCTTAAATTGAAATGACATGAGAAGCCTGTCAGCATTTCATTACTTCCTTCTGCTGTGCGGATGGTATGCTCAGATCACCATCTGTGGTTTTCTTCTGTCGAGCACACAAGCTTTGCTAAAACTTTAGAGAAGTATTGTGAACACTGTATTTTTTATCTTTCCAGGTCATGCAATATTTAAACTTACATATCTAAGTAATCATGACTACAAACACCTCTACTTTGAATCAGATGCTGCTACCATCAATGAAATTGTCCTGAAGGTGGGTATTAAAATTTAATATAATCCAGAATTCTAGGTGTTTTATCGTTCATTAGACATGAAAACTGAAAATATTCAGAAGGTTCTCAATGCATGTGAATAATGCAAAGCATAAGCCATGCTGAGAGGCTTTTATTTGGTTACCACTGAATTTTCTGAACTTTGTATATTGGATCCATTTTTCAGACAACCCGACAGCAGGCTAAGTCTGTATACAATATATTTTGCTATAAGCTCTGATGTCTGGAAGATGTCAATTCTCTGTGGAGTTGGAACTGACCAAATGTTTACTTGGTTAGGTGTTTACCTTTAGATTGGTGGTGTATATTTAAATATTTAAGATACAAATTAACCCTTAAGAAACCAACCATTCCCAGATACATGTGCCCTGAGTTTTAAATCCTTCTGGACTTTCTCTGGCATCGATGGATTTTACTAGCCAGGACAGACAGTGTGACTGCTAAACTTTAACTATTTGCTTCGAATATCCTCCTCAGAATCATTAGAAAATATGTTAGTGCTGGTAGCAGTATAACCAGTCTTCAGTAATTCCCCCCTAGAAGTTCGTTTCCCATGTGAGCCGGTTTTAAATCCAAGCCATGCGGGATGTGGCCTTGTGCCCAATGACTAATTAAAAAACAATACTACCAGGCCCTTGCACTATTCCCTTCTTCTGGGGCAGATATTCCTGTCTGGCCAAGGTCTGCTCAGTGCAAGTCTGGGGGGGGGAGCCAAAGGGGGTTTTAAGTGACCTTATGTTCCCCCACACTGGGGCTAGTCAGGGGGCAAGTTGTCCCAGCTTTAAAGCCTGGCTGGCTGGCCAAGAGACAGTTATGGGTGTTGAGGGTCCCGGGCATGGAGATACCCTGGTCAGACTCCTTTTCTTCTCTGAATGCTGGGGGTAGAATAGGGCTTTAGGTCACAGGAGGATCCCCCTTTGCAGTGAGAATTCGCAGGGCACCAGATTTCTGGTGGCTCTGCACCCAGAACAGCACAAACCAGACACAGCAGGACGGCAGCTCGGTCCCTATGATTGTTGTTAGGGCCACCGTTTGTGTTCCAATGAAAAGTGCCCTCCGCGTGGATGGGTGACTGGGAGCCTAGTCCATGCATGGAAGGATTTGTCAGTAAGCTCTCCCTTCAAGTACATAAGTAGAGTTGCTTAGGACTAAAGAAGTGGGTTATTTACCCACGAAAGCTTATGCCCAAATAAATCTGTTAGTCTTTAAGGTGCCACCAGACTCCTCATTGTTTTTGTGAATACAGACTAACACGGCTACCCCTCTGATACAAGAATCTACACGCACTGTATGAACATGGAGTTTAGCTTCCCTGCCCCATGGTGAGGTTGCTAAATAGTTTATTATCTCCATTTTACAGGTGAGGTACCTGAGCCCACACAGCGAGCAGTTTATATAACAGAGAAACACTTCAAATTATACCTGCAATTAAATAACTGAGCAATAGGAATCCACTTCACAGCAGTAGTGGCTTCGTTTAATACAAAGCTGGAGGAGTGCTTGATGATAGCGCTCTTTGAACTGCCTGGTGCATACACACACCAGATGAGGAAAGGGGGGAACCCTAGCATTACTGGAAACAGGGCAGTTATTTAATAGTTACTTTCAAATAGCTTCCCGCAGTTTCTCAGTGGAGTTAAGAAAAGGAACTTCCTCTAAGTAGAGATGGGGAATATTTAAACTAAACTTCCACTGCACTTCAGGCTTTTCTTAATAGCCAGTGTTAATATTATTCAAAGATTTCATGAGGACTCTAGTGGAATTATAAACCTGGATTTGATATCAAAATAATTTTCATGGACACAGATTGATTCCAAGTTTATGACTTCAACACGGGATCAAGCAGAGGATTGTAATTCTGGCAGGACAAACTTCTCTCTTGGCTCATTTAACAAATGTTTCCCCAAATGCACGTCTCAGTACAAAGAAAACAAATTTTTCCACCCCAAATATTTTATGTTTTAAGTATATTTTATCATAACCATTTGCTTTTATAATGACTTGTTATATGAGCAGGTTGATTTACTTTCCGAAACAAACCATCATAATACTGTTGGAAGATTAAACTTAATCTTCTGCAGTCTATTATTTTTGTAGCAATTTAAAATTTTAAGTGATAATTTTTATATGCTATTCCCTATGCTTAATAGTATTTTCTGTGTAAAGGTTATGGAAGTGCTAAATAATTGACATGTGATAAAGCATTTTAGTTAATACCCTAAAATATGGGTTTAACTATTTTTTGCACTAAAATTGTGAACTTTTACATTGGAATTTTTATCCCTACCTGTCTTAAATGAAACGATTCCACTCCAGAAGCCTTGATATATCCAGGAGTGTTCAGTATATTTTTGGAAGGCCAAAAGGACAGACTTGATATGGGTAAAATGAATGTCCAGGACACAGATCTTACTGAACACAAGAATATATTACCTTGCTGTACCTGTGCTGTAACTTGTTTATACAGAGCATTTTTCTGTTTCAGAAATAAGTTTTCGAGTTAAGCCTTTATTTCTTTCTCATTCTGCAAGTGTTAACAGATGCCGAGAAATCTGACTTTTCAAATTAGGTTCTTTACATGATCAAGTGACAAAGACTGAGGCTTTATTGACCATGAAAACTCGCTATATTTTTATGCCTTAAGCTGTAATATGCAATGAAAGTGAAACACTCTACAGTGCATAAAATTGTGCAAGTTTTAAGCCACAGCGTATTAACCAGCTAATGGCAGACCAAAGGGCATTTTTATCTTTTGATTCTTGCATTAACCTTCCATTAAAATTATCTATGTGATTATCAGAAAGCACTGGAGATAATAAATTTAGTGAATAGTAGGCTTGTTAAATATCATTTAAAAATGCTTTCATCAAGTAATATGTGCCAAAATACATGGAAAGTATGAGATTAGCTGAGTATGCAAACATCATAAAGAGAGAATGTTTTGTATTAAAGCGGATAAAACCTTTTATTGAAGCCTATTAATGTATTAGACCAGCACTGTGAGTCTTCATGACTTATTGCATTCATCTGGCAATTTGGCTAACAAGTGGCAGAACAACAGGGATCAAGTGCTGTGAGCCTGTGCGCTTTTATTGTATCTCATGCAGTCTTCCCATCCAGGGATGGTGGAAGGCTACAAGCAGTAACATTGCACAGCCATTCCTGTAAGGTGACAAGACCGGAGGGTCAGCAAGCCCGAAATTAGAAGAGTACTTTCTTGACTATGGGGTTTGAATGTTCTGTGCTGTTCCTACCTTGTTCTTTTCATTGGCATCACTCTGGGGATGGGTTTAAGTGAATCATTGTTCAGTGATGTGAAGAGTTGTGTGTTCTCAGGCCATTCCACCAGAATGAAATGAAATTTTGTGATGTGTTTTCCAGGTTAACTATATTCTAGAATCCCGAGCAAGTACAGCCAGAGCAGATTATTTTGCTCAGAAACAAAGAAAACTGAGCCGGAGAACAAGCTTTAGCTTCCAGAAGGAGAAGAAATCAGGACAGCAGTAATGTCCAGCCTGGAGCAAAAACCTGTCCGCACAATTCGAAGAAGGAGAAGTTCCCAACAGCCTGAGACAGGTGGGAGCCAGAACTGCAGAGTTCTTGCTGCCAACAGCCAGGAGCAGCCAAGGAAGAGAATCAGTAATACACAGTTTCCCATGATGAACAGATGACCCCACGTTGGTTATGGGAAGTCTCCCTTATGACAAAAACAAAGAGCCATATCAGCCAGAAGGAGGACTGTGACACTTACAATTCTTTTGATTAGAAATGAGGAGGATGTAGGCTGGCATCGTTTAAGAACTATATTATGTACAATCACAAGGAAAGATGTGGTTACAAATTATTTCACAGCCTGATAAAGATAAATTCTATACATCTGTTATATATATATATATACACACACACACACACACACACACACACACACACACACACACACACACAGGTACTGCTTGTGACATGATCAAATTTCTAAAAATGAAATGTATCCGTTTTTACTATTAATAAAGGTGTAATCTTTCTCCAGGGTTATCTCATGCACAGTTCTTTGGAGGGGTAGCGTTAAGCTACAGACTATTGTGTCTCTTGTTTGCGTCCAGGGACAGTGGCACAGTCACTGCACACAATGGATTCTTGAAGAAATGTTTATACAGCCAAGTCTGGGTTTTTTCAAGCACGTTTAGCAGCTGCATTTTTCTACTTTGAAGACGTCTTGTTGGCAGTTATTTACCTCCAGTAAACTTTGTATTTTGAAAACCATGGCAGCTTTTCTGGAATGGAATGCCAGGAATCTTCCTTCTTGGAGATGGGGTCTCCAGTAATTATGAGTGGCTGAATCAGCAGAGAAATTCCTGCTTATTGGGCTGAGTTTCTGATCTGTCAGAGAGTTTTCACCTGAGGATTGAGAAATAACTTTACTTTTTCTTTTGTATTAACATTAGTAAACGTTTTATAAATAGAAATGAAGACTTAGTTTGTACTGGGATTTGTAACTGTTCCAGCCTTGCCCATCTCTAAAGAGTTGGATGCCATATTTCTGAGGGTAGTGGGAATTGTAGCTGCCCTTTTGTTTTCATTTTGGTTCGCCAGAAATGTCTTTTATGAATTTCTGTATGTTGTTAAAGATAAGAGCTCTGTGAACCTGTTACTCTCAATTTTGTATCAAGTGGATGCATATGGCTGTGCTTAGAACACTTGGCAGGATTCTGCACGTAAGAATGAAGAAAAACCTCCTCCAGAAATCTGCAACACACACTGATTTCTGGTGGTTAGACCAAATATTTTCTCTATGTTCTATTGCCTTGCAGTGAGATTGACCTACAGCCAATTTAACTTGTTAGAACTCCTTTCTTTGTTTTTGTATTAAAATTTTTTCTCTCTCTGAGCCTTAATGTATAGTTTAGGAATAAACACTAAGGCAGATAATTCTATATTTTGTCATTCATATGTTGCATTAAAGGTCTCAACTTTCTAAACTTATAGCTTGTTCCATCAGAAGAACTGTGAATGAAACCCCTCTTGGAAGAACTGTAGAAGTGTGTTTCTCCTGCAAGAAGCATTCTGATCCTCCACGATAGTTGGCAGAAAAGGCCTTTCCTGACCATGTTACTTTGACTTTGTGGAGTAGTAATAATGGAAGACGAATGTAAGGGACACACATCTTTTATAGTCTGGTACTTACGTTTTTAACTATTTAGATGCACAAATGCAGCAAGAGGCAGTGGAGAAAGAAATTGCAAATCATGCAATGGAAATGTCTAATTCAATTAATTTTAACATTAACTAGTTCACAAAGTGAAGTGAACATGCTCTTTGTCAGCCAGTTTTAATTCTTAGAACTGAGCTGTAAAGTGGCATGCTATAGTAAGAGAAATCGTATCACTCGCCCATGGCACATTGTTTTTGTAACACTGTTGTGCAAGGGCCAGTGAATCAAAATCTGTTGTCTGCCTAGATACAATTACTAGAAATAAGCATTTGGTATGGGCAGCCATTTGCTTTTATTAATACCTCAAGATGCTGAATTCATTAAAAATGTTTAAAATGTCCAAATTTTCAACCCCCTGTGTGGGTATACAAGCACTTGTGTGCACAACGTGACAATCTACACAGGCAAACTCCATTTGTGCCCCACTTGTGTGTTACAGTGGGGTTTGCGTGGGTGTAACTTCCCTGTAAACACGCTAGAGTGAAAAGGTTGTTCTTGGAAGTTACTTGCACAAACAGGCTGAGGTCCCTCAGAAAACATGGCCCTAAAATTAAGTTCCTGGATGCCAAGCCCAAAAGGGATCATCCCGTCTGACCTGTGTAACCTAGGCCACAGAACTTCCCCAGAGTGGCCACATTGGTCCACAGCGATCATGGCAGTATTGTCTGTGGGTTTATTTTTAGTGGAGACCCTGCACCAGCTGTACCCGTAACACCATAGAGCCGTGGCTCAGAAATCGGGTTTGTACCATGCTTGTGCATCTGAATTGGGACAAGCTGGGAAACAGCATTCTCTAGTACAGCCAGTGAACATGGGAAGCAGTTAGCAAATGTTTTTGTATCCTAAAGTCCAGTCTGAACGTTGCTTAACCTCCAGCTAGCGTCAGGCCCAGACAAGCAGAGGGGGCGGCTTGGTGGTTTAAGCCTCAGGATTGGAATTCTCAGACTCCCTGAAACCATAGGATCAAATCCCAGCAGGATTAAGCCATAGTCCTTAGCCATGCCAAAGCAGAGAAATGAATGCCAGCGTGTAGCTCAGGCGGATAATGCCAAGTAGATGGGCCTAGCAGCTGCCTGTCAGGGCTCTGCGTAATATTCTGTTTAGTAAGGTAATTGCGTAGTTCTTGGAGAGAAACTTTGCAGAAGGTGTGTGGGCAGGGGTGTGAAATCACAGCTCTAAGCAGCATGACCATCCCAGCTTCCTTTCTGCCACCACAGCCGAGAGACATCCTGACAAAGGCTTTTTCTAAGGTGCTGGATTGAGTGGGGAGGGCCTTCGTTGTGAGAGGCACTGACATTCTGCCCTAGCTACCTGAGAAATCCGTGTCCCTGTGCAGTCGTGACCGCCCAAGACAGCTGCGTTCCTCTACAACGAGACTTGGCCAGGGGGAGACTTGAAGGAGACAGACCTTGCACAGGAGCTGGACCTAGACTATGGAACTAGAAGAGAAGAATGACGCTGGACGTCACATTTTCAGAGCTAACTGTACCACTTACTTCTTCCACTTAACTCACCCTTAATGAATACTTCACATACACACCCCCACCCACTGCACAGAGACACCACACCCAGTCCGCTTACACATGCACTCAAAAACTCCTGAACTCTTTCCTACAAGCTGGGAATGAAGTGAGGCAGAGAATGCCAGTTACTTCTGGTTTTAAGTGCATGGTAGCTACTCCAATGGGATGGGAATGGGGATTGAGCAGGGAGCATGTGTCTTGATTCCAAACTGACTTGCTCCCAGTTATAAATTCACTTTAGAAACATCAGAGCCAATGTAACTCAGGACCTGGAGCTGTAAGCTGTACGCCCTCCCTAGCTGCAGGAGACCTCACCCTCCCGCCGAGCAAGCATTTCTGCTTTTACAGCTTCGGAAAGAGTTAAATCAGGACTCGTGATTGCAATGTGCGCACAGCTGAACACACATCCATCACAGACTGGTCTTTCCCTGGTCGTTGCAGATTTAATTGATTCAGATGGGCATTCAACTGGGTCAGAAAAGCAAGCTGTTCATTCTATGCCTTGTTACTAGGTTTAGGCAGAATATTGTAGCTGCTGACTTGTGACAAGGATGACTTCTCGCTTAAGTACGTTGGTATTTATTGGGTGCAACATGATTATTATTTTTTATTAGTCTGTTCTCAAAAGTGCTCAACCTACTTGTGTGTGCTAAGCTTGCACACCCAGGAGGTAACATTTACCCCTTCCAAAAAATCACTTGCACGCACACGTGACAGTGCTCAAGCTGCAACTGCACGTATAAAGTTGCATGTTCACAAGTAGAAGGATGTCATATTGAAATTGCCCCTTTTGAGTAAGACCCTTACAAGGTAACCGTTTGTTGCATCACTATCTGTAAGCAGTACCTGCAACTGACAATGAAACAAAAGATTTGTCCAGGTGAATAGGGCTCACCAGATCACTACAGCCATGCTGATGAAGCATGCCAGCAGTGGAGTTTAGTCATGTCCAAGACAGTTCATATGTAGCTTTTTTAAGTCCTTTTCCTTTTGCCTGTGTGGGCAACACAAATACCTAATTCTTGTCGAAGGAAACATTGATTCTTAGTGATGAGGAAGGGTCTGCCCTGCTTGTTCTAGGGGAAAGAGGACAGAAAAGCCAGTAGATGTTTGTAGATGCCAGAGTCCTGTTCCCATCTCAGTAATCCTGCCTTTGCTGCTTTACGGTTATCGGTCTGCCTTGGAGGAATGTCTGGTTGCCCACCTGGCAATACGTGACTTTTTACAATTGCATGAATTGCAATGTCCCAGAATGCAAGACAGCTTCACCCGACTGGCCCAACCTGTAGCCCCAAGGCTGCGTTATCCAACTGGTTTCAGCCAGCAGGGAACCCATTTTCCTGATTATGCTTTGGGAAGGTGTAGCTGGGTTGGCTTGCACGTTTGTCCATGCATTTGACGTGGTCATTTGGGTGTATTTTCAGATGGCGTTTTGGCATCAATTATATTGTTTATCATCAAAAGAAAAGCCTTGGGGTAGCAGCTTGCAGATTCTGTTCCTCGGTGGAATTGTGTAAACTGTTTTACTTCATAACGATCTTTCAAATGGTTCTGTCCCCTCACTGGCGTGCCAGCTTCTCAAGTGACGTGCAACCAACTTCTTGTTTTCCCAGTGATGAAAGATTCTTCTTCCCAGCATTGAACTTTGGGCTTTGTGCTGTATCTGCCCTCCCTGTGTTCTCACATGCAGTGCTGCCATGCTAGGGTGATAGATAGGTGGTTCCAGATGCAAATGGCTTGAAATACCCACAGCATCTTGCAAAAATAAGGTGACCAGACGTCCCGATTTTATAGGGACAGTCCCGATTTTGGGACTTTTTCTTATATAGGCTCCTATTACCCCCCACCCCCGTCCCAATTTTTCACACTTGCTGTCTGCTCACCCTATGCAAAAATGATCATGAGCATAAAAGTGCTCTCAGCTTCATCAGCTGACAAAGGGGCAGGGGAAATGTAGATGAGCAGAAACTGGATGAGTCACCTGAAGATGAGCATGGGCAGGCGTGTGACACAGTTGACATTCCTGCCACATCATCCTTGAAGGAAGGTTGCGGCCGGTGCAGAGACATCACATTGAAAGTTAAGCCTTCGTATATACCACTTTCATCTGCTGGGCACAGCTTATCAAGCAAGCAGCAGCAGCATTAGACAAATGGATACCTCGAGCTGGCCTGTGATCAGTGTTGTTCAGAATTCATTAGGGGTGAAATCCCCAGCCCTGGGTAAAAAGCCAGCACAAGCCCTATGTGCTGCTTAAAGCCTGAGGAACTCAAATGGGACTGTGGTGGCCGTCTGACCAGGGCTGGATTTCACCCTGTAGCCCTGGTAGTATCCCGAGCTCTCCCACCAGATAGTGCTTGCTGCTGACCTTCTTTGGACTAAATACTGGCTTTAGGGACTAGCGGAATTTTTGCTCACCCAAAGCTGTTAATCAGCATGTGGCCTGTACTTACCTGGGGACAGCTCTGGTATCCATCCCTGAGTTCTGGATGTCCAGTCCTGCGGCAGGAGAGCTTTCTTCATTTGTGTGTCAAGGCACCAGGGATCCGATCCACTACAACTGAAAACTTTTTGTCCAAATATCCTGCTTCTAAAATCGGGGGAGGCATCCCAGGGCATTCTGGGATTGAAGAGCTGGTTAGATTTCATAGACTCGTAGATTCTAGGACTGGAAGGGACCTCGAGAGGTCATCGAGTCCAGTCCCCTGCCCTCATGGCAGGACCAAATACTGTCTAGACCATCCCGGATAGACATCTATCTAACCTACTCTTAAATATCTCCAGAGATGGAGATTCCACAACCTCCCTAGGCAATTTGGGGGGAGGGATAGCTCAGTGGTTTGAGCATTGGCCTGCTAAACCCAGGGTTGTGAGTTCAATCCTTGAGGGGGCCACTTGGGGATCTGGGGCAAAATCAGTACTTGGTCCTGCTAGTGAAGGCAGGGGGCTGGACTTGATGACCTTTCAAGGTCCCTTCCAGTTCTAGGAGATGGGATATCTCCATTAATTATTATTATTATAATAACCAATAACAGGGTGGTTATTCCAGTGTTTAACCACCCTGACAGGAACTTTTTCCTAATGTCCAACCTAGACCTCCCTTGCTGCAGTTTAAGCCCACTGCTTCTTGTTCTATCCTTAGAGGCTAAGGTGAACAAGTTTTCTCCCTCCTCCTTATGACACCCTTTTAGATACCTGAAAACTGCTATCATGTCCCCTTTCAGTCTTCTCTTTTCCAAACTAAACAAACCCAATTCTTTCAACCTTCCTTCATAGGTCATGTTCTTAAGACCTTTAATAGTTAGCAAGAGGAACTCAATGCAATTGCTAAATGACTTGCTTTTTCTTAGTGAATTTTCTTAGCTAATTGTTTTATGACTGAGTGTGTGTCTGATAAAATACCTGAAAATGTTTGCGCTGCGCCCTTAAGATGGCTAAAGTATTTATCTAAGAGATTTGCAAAAGAATAAAAAAACTAATGAATACGTGATCCATGGTGTATTCCTGTTCGTAGCAGAGCAACATCTGGGCTCTGGTGACAGCAGTGTCCCATAGGCTGAACAGTGGCAGTGACTAATACGTGTGCGAAATCTGATCTGTACGGCTATCGTGCCAAAGGATTCTTCACGTAACACAATCGCTAATGAGCCCTCTGCTTCAAATCGGATGGATACACTTTGCGCTTACTTTCAGATAAGATGGAAATTAAAGCATCTGCAGTTGCACATTCAGATCAGTCTAAGGGTGCGTCTACATTGCAATAAAACACCCGCAGCTGGCCCGTGTCAGCGACGTGGGCACGCAGGGCCTGGGCTGTGGAGCTCTAACATTGCAGTGTAGGTGTGATGCTCAGGCTGGAGCCTGGGCTCTGGGGCTCTCCCCCCTGGCGGAGATGCAAGGCGGCGGGGGGGACGCTAGCTGACTGCTAGAGATTTCTACTGCAAGGCAGCACAGTACCCAAAAGTGTGAATATGCAGAGCCATCTCAAAGGACTCTGGGTACAAGTACCCTTCGTTTGCCCTTTTCTCTACTGCCCTCGCCAGCCACGTTAGAATGTGGGTGCTGGATTGCCTTGACATTTGCATTCGAGCCGAGATTAATTTATACTGTTGTTTAATGACCTAGAGGCATACAAATTGGTTACTTCAGTGTCTTTGCATGTTGCTGGTGCTTCAGGATTCCACTGGGAGAGTCCGGCTGTCAGGCTGCTTCCAGCCACGAATTCCAGTGGGAATAACTCCTGCTCTGCTGCAGTGCAGCCTGGCCGAAGGGCCTCTCCCCCATCCCCTGGGCCTGGAAATGCAGCTCGGTGACCTCAAGCCTGCTCCGCCCCCCCCCCCCCCCTTACCAACCAGCATCTCTTGGAAACAAAAGGGGACAGTTAAGGCTGCAGACCAAGCGAAGGGTTAAGCTCTGTCACGTTTCATTCTTGCCACACACCTCTGTTTAAATGCGAAATCTCACTAGGGTGTTCGCTATAAAAACCCTAAGCATGATTTGTGAACTCTCCCAGCCTTGGTAATCTCATCAGAGTAATGGGATTATATTTCAAATCACCATGGCCTGTTCATTACACGTTTAAACTCCTTTGACAGAGGAAAAGTTAAATAAAATACGCTCGCCAGCCCTGGCTGACTTTCCCAGCTATCTCCTGATTACACAAACAGATGCTGAGCTCCAAAATGAAAAAATAATGTGCTCATTTATTCATTTTTCTGACAAGTCACAATAGATTTTTAACTACAAATGAGTGACCTCCCCTAGGTGTGGAAGCGAAGGGGTTCCCATACACTCAGACTGTGGCATGCTGCAGGAAGGTAATGGATTCTGAAACAGGCTATTCAGAATAAAATGTCGCAAGTGGTCATTTCCCAGCCGCGAGTAGCAAAAAGGTGCCGCTGAATCCCTGGCGGCTGCTGCCTGATGAATTTCCCTGAGGAGCTGATGAACAGCACTTGCATTCCTACCCTAGCTGCCATTGTCACTTTGGTGAGCCGTTACTGGCTATGCTGGAGGAGCTCGCGTGAGCCTGTCATGGAGGCTGCATTGCAAAGGCCCCAGAGGCGTTGGGACCCAGTTTGGCCAATGCTAGGTAATGGACGGCAGCACGGCTAGCACCATGTTTCCTCGGCTGTCTGATAGCAACTCCCACCACTGCTGGGAGAGAGCAGCATCTGGGAGCCCAGGGGGGAGAGAACTGGTTTCCATGCTGCTTTGGAATGAGCAAGATTTTTGGGTCTTTTTCTTATATAGGCTCCTATTACCTCCCCCACACACACCTCCTTTCACATTTGCTGTCTGGTCACCCTAGCGGCAGTGGTTCGGTATGAATGTTCCTTTAGCACTGCTGCTGGCGCACAGCCCGTGGAGAGGGTAGGTGCAGACAGCAGAACACGCCGGTTCTGTTTGCAGGACTAATGGCCAGCTCGGGCCTGGGGTCCCAGCGACTGGGAGGGAGGCGGGGGCAGGGCAGCTGCCCAGCAGTTCCTTTCCATCCCCCAGAAGCAGGGCAGGGAATGTGCACCCCCCCCCCGCCCTAGTACAGTGCAGGCCCTGCCGCGCCTGACCCCTGGGCACAGCTTGCTCAGAAACTGGCCTGGCCTGTGCACACCAGGGGGCCCGTGCCCCAGGGCGTGGTGAAGCTGCCCTGCTGGGGATGATGGACAGCGCTGATCCCCACGGCACGCCTGCCCTGATCCCAGGGCTGGGTGCTAGGAACAAGCCGGAGCTGTAGCTCCCATCTTCCCTGGGCCAGTCACCCTGCAGAGCTCGCCGGGCTGCAGAAGGGGCCAGGCCCTGCTCCGCTCTCACTCACTATCTGACTGCCCTGGGTGCACGCACAGGGAGAAAGGAGGGGCTGGGGCCCAGCCAGGTGCTGCCCCTCTCAGCCCTGCCCAAAGGACCCTTCCCCCCTCCAGGATCCTTCCTGGGCTCCATATTTAAAACAGGCTCTAGTGGGAAATCTGGGGGGGGTTGAGGACTCGGGTTCTCCGTGTGCCATGAAGGAGGCATGCTCGGCTCATGGGGGCCATGGGCCCCCCTCCCCAGCTACAGGGCTCTGTGCTGAGCGGCCGCAGGCGGGAGCTTCAGCTGAGCTGAGATTCCTGAAGCCTAGAGACCAACTCCCCGGGAATGAGCCAAGTTCCGAGAGAGCCGCTTTCAGCCCGTGCCCCCGCCACGCTCCGACCCCCGCCCTCCTCTCCTCAGCCCCACGGGAGCTCCGGGCCTGGCTCTCCTGTGCCCAGCACCCACCAGCAGGGCTCAGTGCCCAGCGGGGGCCAAGGGCCACATGCATAGTGGGGGGCAGCACTAGAAAATCTGCCCCAAGTCAACCCCCTCTCCAGCCACCCCTGAGTGGCTGCAGGGTCCCCGAGGAGCCCCTGGAGATGGGCTCAGGGCAGGGGAAGAGAGACAGACAGCTGGACAGAGACCTGTTCCTCCCTACGCCCCAGCTCCAATCCTGGATTCAGGCCACATAAACACCCCCCACGTCAGCCCTGTGGGTTGGGGGCGCTGGGTCCTGCCTCTCAGTGAGCCCGAGTCTGTGATCTGCCAAGCGTCAGGCACTAGCCAGCGTGTTTTGTTCTGCTTTGTGTGTAACCAGGCCTGGCTCTTTCCCCTGCTTCAGCATTTACAGCTCTGCTCTTTGGGGGGGGAGGGAGAGCTGAGTGGTTTGAGCATCGGCTTGCTAAACCCAGGCTTGTGAGTTCAATCCTTGAGGAGGCCACATAGGGATCTGGGGCAAAATCAGTACTTGGTCCTGCTAGTGAAGGCAGGGGACTGGACTCGACTCAATGACCTTTCAAGGTCCCTTCCAGCTCTATGAGATAGGTGATCTCCATATTAATGAGAAGCCTGGTTGGGTTTTATCACAAAGCCATCCCCGCGCTAGGTACTGAAGTGTGAGGGTTCAGCAAACCGAACGGGCTGGCGTGGGCTCTGGCTCTGGGAGCGTCCAGGGAGAGGGACTGGGTGCTGCAGGGGGGCCTCTCTGGGGCCCTCAGGACCTGCGGGTCACTGACTGGTACCTGCAAGGCAAGGGTTAGACTGGCAGAGCTGAGGGGTTTGCTGGAGATAGGGCTTAGCAGCACCGAAGCTCGCGCTTGCTGAGGGAGAGCACCGCACCTCTAGCCCAAAGACCCCCAACTGCAGGGGCTGCTCTGATAACTAGGATGGGCTGTTGTACCGCTGGGCCATGGCCGTGCTGAGGGCTCACTGCAGCAATCGCCCACACGTCTACGTGCTGGAACTAGGGAGGCTGCAGCACCCCCCGGCTGGAAGTGGTTTCCATCATACGCAGAGTTTACAGTTTGGTTCAGTGGCTCTCAGCACCCCCCCCACATACAAATTGTTCCCATGTCTGTCTGTCCCCGTCCCCCAGCACAGCCTGCTGTGGAGCACGTGCCCAGGGGAGGCACAAAGAGAGTCTCTGCCTAGGTCTTCAGGGCTGCAAGGCCAGGGGACAGTTCAGGTCAGACCTTGTCTTTCTGGCCCTGGAGGGGCCTGTGGGCCTAGATCAGAGCTTATGGGCTCTTGACTGCGGAATGACTGGCAGCCGAATGGGTCCCTGACAAACCCACTCCCATAGGCAGTGTATGAACCCCCCTTGGGGAGGCCCCCCCAGCCCTGCCCCACCCCCCCGCCAGAGGAGCCCTGGCCAAACCGCCCTGACCCCCGGGCTGCCGGCCGGCCCAAGCTGAGCCCTGCGAAGGGGTGCAAGCCGGGGCCATGGCCGGGGGTAGGGGAGGTTTAGCCTCCCCAGCCTATGAGCCCCACCGCCCGGGCCTGCTCCTCTGGCCCCCGTGATTCTAGCAGAGCCTCAGGTGGCTGGTCGCCGGCCCAGGACGAAGACAATTCGCCTGGAACCCACCCGGGGCACGAGCTGGCTCTAGCAGGGGGCTCGTGTTTTACAAACAAGTGGGGAGGAAACCGAGCACGGGCCGCTGTGGCGCAGGGAGAGCTGCTGCCGGTGGGATACGCAGCAGCTCAGTCTGTAGCAAACTAATGGGGTTTCACATCCTCTCCTCCCCCACTCTCACGCCATCACTTGCGCGCCTCTGGTGCCATTGCCTGGCAATCGCTTCATGTGCCGGGCTTTGCTGCCCCCCCCCCCCCCCCCCGGGATACGAGCCAGCAGCCAGCAGTAAAACGCAGGCCGTGGAGCAGCAGCAAAGTGAGACATTTGGGCAGCAGAGAGGCACGCATGCCACACGGCTGCATGAGAGCACATACATGCACCAAGCACGGCACAGTCACAGCCCTGTCCCCAGTGCCAGGTGCTACAGGGGGCCGGGGCTCAGCTGTCCCAAGAGCTGCTGGGGGGCACTGGTCCATGCACCCCACGGCAATCTGTCTGTGCAGGAGGCTGTGCCTGCACCTGGCGTGAGCGTGCGGGAGAACCAAGGCGCTGTCTACCCCCATCCCTACCCCGCACACTGTGCCCTGACCGGCGCTCATTCCCTGGGGGCTAGGCTATCCCCAGCCTCCAGACAGCTCCGTGCACGCCCGCTGGGCTGGTGCAGTGCAGAGCGCCCAAAACTGGGCCCCTCAAACCCATTTCACAGGGGCGTCACCAGCTGGAAACAAGTCTCTGTCGCTGCTGGCCTGGCGATGGCGGTGAAAGAGTCTGGTCCTGAGTCTTGTCTGCCCTCCACTGCTTCACACCTGGTAGTGCCCCTGCCGGCAGTAGGGTTACTCCTGCTTCACACCTGGTAGTGCCCCTGCCGGCAGTAGGGTTACTCCTGCTTCACACCTGGTAGTGCCCCTGCCGGCAGTAGGGTTACGCCTGCTTCACACCTGGTAGTGCCCCTGCCGGCAGTAGGGTTACGCCTGCTTCACACCTGGTAGTGCCCCTGCCGGCAGTAGGGTTACTCCTGCTTCACACCTGGTAGTGCCCCTGCCGGCAGTAGGGTTACTCCTGCTTCACACCTGGTAGTGCCCCTGCCGGCAGTAGGGTTACTCCTGCTTCACACCTGGTAGTGCCCCTGCCGGCAGTAGGGTTACTCCTGCTTCACACCTGGTAGTGCCCCTGCCGGCAGTAGGGTTACTCCTGCTTCACACCTGGTAGTGCCCCTGCCGGCAGTAGGGTTACTCCTGCTTCACACCTGGTAGTGCCCCTGCCGGCAGTAGGGTTACTCCTGCTTCACACCTGGTAGAGCAGGTGCCGGCAGCAGGCTTACTCCTGCTTCACACCTGGAGGAGCAGGAGCAGGAGCAGGCCCCAACCCTCTCGTCCCAGTAACAGTCACCCGAGCACCTGGTCAGGCCAGAAAGTCGCCACTTCTGCGCCAGGGCCCACAGCTGGAGCGTGCGTGCTGGGGAAAGGTGGGGCGTGCCAGAGGCTGGCCCTGCTAATGCAGCAGCTGGTCTCCTAGAGGAAAGCTGGCTGAGAGCAGGCTTGTGGGTGGGTCTATTTAATGCCTGACCATGCTGGTTGTGCACAGCAAGGAGCTTTGTTCCCGTTGCTCCGTGGCTGCAGAGCGCTGAGTCGGGGACAATCTGAGCGGGGAGTCGGGAGCTGGCAGGGCCGGCTGAGAAGTGCTGCAGCCTGGCAGAGGGGGGGCTGGGTTTGAAGCAGGGCGTGGTGAGCTCGGCAGAGCCAGACAACACCTGCAGGTCCCAGGAACATGGTGCTGTGGTACCAGTGGCATAGACGAGACATTCATCTCTTTGGGACTGCCCTTTAGTGAAGTCCAAGCCTCTTGCCCAGGCCTAGTAATAAACCAAGCCCTGGCTCTTAGGAGCTGGGTGCCGGGTGCTGCACATGCCTCAGACGTGGCTGCTCTCATGTAAAGGCATTCTTGGGCCCTCTTAGGAAGCTGAAATGCCAGATAATTAGAAATACACCAGCAAACACCACTATTGTCAAGAGAATGCAATCGCATACAGTAATGAAGCAATTATTAATGAGCAACTGCAAGGTTGTCATTAATTTCTGTTTTTAAGGACCACAGACTAAGGCAAGTGAAATGTGAACGCAGCGCTAGGCGGCAAAGATTTATAAACACGCAGAGCTAGGGGTTATTAGTTATGTATTTCGTATTGTCTTGCTTTTCCAGAGCTAATCCAATGCCAAGAGGGGCTTCAAGAGCTCATTACTTCTGGCTCCAAGGGAGTTAGGGCGGCTCAACCATACGCTCCACCACCCCCTTCGCTCCAGGTCACTCAGGATCTGTATCGTTCGGCCTGTACTCGGTGGTGTGCAGGGAAAAAAAGCCCCATCACCGAGAGAAATGGCCTAAAACCTGCCTCTCACAGCCTCCCATTTTACAGGATTGGAGCAGGCTGGCTGCAACCAGCGCTGGGGAGGTGAGTTTGGCACTTCCTATACGTCGTCATGAGTGAATGCCGGACTAGGAGGCAGGGGAACAGACACACGCACATAGCTGATCTCATTTTCCTCGTGTTTGCACGTATCCAGCGGGCTGGAGTAGGGGCTGGGGAGGCTGCAACAGAAAACATGCCACGTGGACTTGCAACTAGACGTCTAAGGAAGGGCCCAGGTGTGATGCGCGGGTCAGGCCTCACTCCAGTGCCCAGCGTTGGCGCTCCCGGCACACGTCACCGCACCGAAGGGCATGCAGCGCGAATGCAGCTCGCAAATCCAGCTCCATTCAGCAAACACTCACCCTGCAAGGCAGTGAATACCGCTGGGAAGGCCAAGAAATGCAGCAGAGCAGCTGTCAGGAGCCCCACCACACATTCCAGCTCCATGGCGCCTGTACTGAAGGTTTACATTAGACACACCCTACCGGAAACTGCATCAGCCCTGCCATAGCTTTCCACCGGCCCTGTAACACACGGGCCCCCTGAGAAATGTGTCCAGGTAGGGAGTGTCTGAAAGAGACCAGCCTGGTGCCCGCACCAAAGGCTGGTCTCCTCCCCCTGGATGGGCACTGTCGCCAAAGGATCTTGTTCCACCTTCATCGAAACAGGACGATCCTGCTGCACTGTGTCCCCCACCAGCTGAACGTTCATTGGGGCCTTGAGCTCCCGCGGCAAGGCCAGCCCATGGTCGGGGCCCAGCAGAGCCTCTAGGAAAGTACTAGGAATGGCAGGTTAGCCAAGGAAACAGGCAGCACGTGAGCGTGCAGGGACCCAGCCAGGATCAGCAGCTGCACTCAGGTCCACATGCTTTGGTTCCTTTATTCCTCTTCCGTTACTGGACACTTGTGTCTTTAGCCCCTTTGAAATGTTGCTTGTCTGTGCAGCTGAGGTAGGCAAACGGCTTCTCCCCGGAGCGGGGGAGCAGCCCCTCCATGGAGACTGAGCTAATGAACCAGTCACCTGGCAAGCGCACAGCACACCGTTCCAGACGGAGCCCGGAGCCGCAGCTCCGCCTGACACGCTTGGTATTGCCTTCGCCCAGGGGAGAACTGTGCTGGCTCCAGCCTTTCCCTCCTGCAGCCTTTGTCAGCCCTCATTACCTGCAGAACTGTCACCCGGTGCCTGCGCGCACATGCCATGGCCAGGTGGGCTGTTTGCTTCTCCTCTAGACAAAGTGGTGCTTTGCTTGAAGGCCAACGTGCTGCCCGGAGGGGAGAGAGGCGGCCTCAAATCTTCCAGCCTCGATGCCTTCCCCAAGGGTCCCTGTTCCTCACACGCAGCCCTTTCGCCATTTGATGAGCCTGGGGCCAAACCCCCCCTCCCCGGCCCTGGTCTCTAGAATTAAACAAGAGCGTGAGATTTTCCATTTGACAGACGCTCTTTGCCCAGCACAGGGCTGTCTCACGCCCTGCTCTCAGCACTGGGCGGGGACCCAAGGCACGGCCCGCTGAGGACGGGGTAGTTAGTCACCGAGCGCACGGCAGGGGAGGTTTTGGAGAGAGGTCCCATAACTAATGGCTTGAGGCTTGGCTCAGTCTGGGAGCTATTGGAGCTGGCGAATACATCTCCAGCTCAAGGGAGCAGCAGTGCTGAGCGAAGAGAGGTCACATGGGCCCTAGAAACACCTGAAGGAACCTAGAGCCCTGAGGTTCTTTGCTGGATTCCCAGGCTCAGAGCAGAGCAGGGCTGCAGGAGCAGCTTGGTGCCCGCACAAAAAGTCCGTCACTGATGCTAGTCCAACGCTGGAGCAAGGCAGGGAGGCTGCAGTGCTGGGACAGGCCAGAGGCGGGGGGGGTGGTGGTGGTGTGGTGTGTTTCCCGCGCTGCCCCAAGACACTTGCCAGGACAGGTTAAATGGTGTGCTCAGAAGCGAGTCCCATCAGCCGCCACAGTCCGACTCGCTGGGCATTAGTCCTCAGTGTCAGTCCCTTGCACCCGCACTCTCACGGGGCAGGGCCTGTGCTCATAGGCCACTGGGCAGAAGGCCCCATAGCCAAGCCCAGGCCAGCCCAGAAGCCCGGCTCCTCTGCTCACCCCTTCTCCTCCCCCACTCGCCTTGGTGCCCTGGCCGTGGTGCTGAATTTGGGCAGGCGCCTTCCCCCCAGTTATAAGGGGCCGACAGCGCCTGGGTTTCCTGCTTATAGATCTGATCTGCAGGCAAAAGGCAAAAGGCCGTTGGCGCATGGGAGCCTTGCCCCGTGCAGCTGGGAGGGAGACAGCCAGTGAGGGCACCCATCTGGCCATACAGCTCTGCCAGGGCAGTTTAACCCCAGCCTGTGCACACCCCTGCTCTTCCAGTGCCCCGCAGCTGGCCCTGCAGCCCTAGCACCCCTTGAGCAGGGCATGCCAGCCAGCTAGCGAGAAACCACCAGGGACTAGACGAGAACCCGGCCAAAGCCTTGCCCCGTAGGCTGCTCCATGGGCATTGCAGAGAACCCCACTGCAGTCCCAACCTCCTCCCATCCCCTTGCTGTGGGTCTCAACCATGTCTCCAGCCTCCTAACTGGGAGTTGTTCATCCCAACACTGGCCCAAACCTCCTCTGACATCGGCTGGACGGTTCATTCTGGGGAACCTCATCAAACCTGCTCGAGCGGCTGCCGTGCCAGAAGTTAGCCTGTAGGTAGCTACCTGCTCCTGCATACCCCCCCTCCCCGCCCCCCGTAGCACCCGAGTCTCCCCTCCGCGTTCGTCATACGCGGCGTGTGCCCGGCAGTGAGGCTGATGGCCCCGACGCACAGGGCCTGGCCCTGTTATGGGTACTGCGCCGGCTGCAGAGGCAGGTGATGGACTCATGAGTGACCAGTGCTCAGGGACCCTTGGCTAAAGATGGGCCGAGGAGCTAAAGAGGGAGATTTTTGTTTTCCTAAATGATAGAGTCAGGGTTTAGCTAAATGGAAATTGCAGGTAAAAGGTCAGTACAGGTGGGAGTGAGGCTTAGTCCCAGATCAGTGGCAGGGCCAGCTAACGACAGCCTGTCCCGGGCCGGCGGCTCACAAGAGACCTGGCACATGCCTGGTTAATAGAATTCCAGTAGCCGATTACAGGGCGACCTGGGCTCCCTCGGGCTGGAGAACAGGTTCGCTCAGTTGCTGGATTCTGCAGCTGCCATGAGCAGGGCGTGCGCTGCCAGAGTGGTTTATGAATGGCATGGGCTGGAATTGAAGAACGGATTCGCTAGCCACTCCCAGCCCTGCACTGTCGTCACCCAGCTGCTGGGAGACGGGCAAGAGCATTTCAGGTACAGACGTCTCAGCCAGCTAACCTGAGAATGGGGCCAACTGGGGATTGCAACTCTCTTGGGCTGGGGGGAGGAGGACACCTGTGAGGGATGCAGCCTGTAGGCGCCAAGGGGACAGGGTGTCCTGCGGAGGGAGTGGGAGAGAACGCTGGGCCCTTTGCAATAAGAGTCAAAATGAGGCTGAAGTGGCTAAATCACAACAGATCCTTTACCCGGCCAGTTCTGCCTCTTTCTCTGCTCAAGGAACGTCTGTGACCAGGCCTCTAGTTCCTCCCATCCCTTCAGCATCCCTCAGCACCCGGGGAATTCTCTGGAAAACATTGATTATCTCGCACAGGATGGTTATCGCTCTGGCCTGAACAGGGCTCTGCAACGGTTTATCGCTCGGTCTCGCTATCTGAGTGCTGTAGTAAGGGCTGGTCAGATAAGTCGCCCGCTATTGCATCTTCTCTCCAATCGGCCAAACGTGCTCGCACCCCAGCACCACCGCGCCCCTGCACATGGAAAATGTGCAGTCCGGGTGGGCAGTAAACCAGGGCTGCCCAGGCGCTGGCAGCGCATGACTATGGACGGGGCTCTGGCAAAGTTATGGCAGAACTCAAGCTAATATTCATTCCACTCTAACCTGCCGGATCTCTCATGCCCATAGCCCACCGGCCTCCCTCACTGAGCTTCCGCCTCTGGCTTCTTGTCCAGCTTCCCAGCAAGCTGTGCCATGGCGTGGGCTGCTTTCTGGGGCCCAAAGCCCACCTCCACTCTCACAACAACTCACGCAGCCCTTCCTTAGCCTGGACTCAGAGGCTGAGGACCCAAACAAACCAGCGAGTGCCTTTGCCATGTACAGCACTTGGAGGGACCTGGGGCCTGCATACTCACACACGCGTCAGATCATTGCCCAGCTGCTGCTATTTAATCCCTGTTTGCAGCATGGCAGAGTGAATGTGAACGGCTTTGGCGAATGGCTGAGGGACATAGCTGTTGGGTCCCCTCTGTGCTGCCCCAAAGGGAGAACCCCTCCCAAGGCCTGAGCCTTGGGGTGCCTGGCATAGCACAGCGCGGGAACTGCTGCCCCTCACCCAGCTCAGCAGCACCTCGCTGTAATTTGTCAAGGAGGCCCAGGCTGCTTCAGCTCTGCAATATGTACCTCATGTCTGTGCTGTCATCTGACATAATTCCTCCTTGCTGGCATCTTGCTGATTTGTGCATAAGTGATGTATGCAAGCCACCGGCGTTAGGAGTTAGGAGTTTCTTGATCTGGGACTGTCAGGGCAGAGTGTTTTAGTGCCTCCTGCGATTAGGTGGAATTGACAGGCCCTGAAAGCAGTGGGTTGCACAACGTGTGAAATTAACAGCAAGGGACTGAAGTGGCGGGTGGCAGTCATTTAATCTGCAGTTTATCAGTTTACACGGCTTCTTGGAGCAGGTGCGAGATTACACTCCAAAAAAGAATGTTCTTGCCCTTTTTAATGTCACCTAGCCAGGGAAGGACGAGCAATATTTAGCTGCCTTCAGCATGCCTCTTGGGTTACTAACTTGCTTTATGCTGTGCATTGCCTCTCCAGTACGGAAACTCGTTCCTGGTTAGGGCTATGAAGGGAGGGGAGGGCTGGCACGCGGAGATAGACACAGCCGTCTGCGAGCGGGGGGAGTTTGCTTTGATCCCAGTCACTCCTTATAGAACATGCTGCATGAGAGCAGCACCACTGCATGGGGCTTTGTATCGGTACGAACCCTGGGCCCAGCAGAGCCAGCATTTGTTGGCACGGCCCAAGGGCATGTGACCTACTGCACTTTGCCTCTCTAGGGGCAGGAAATAACGCCCATGCCAGGTCAGACGGCACCAGCGGGGCTGGCAAATGCTGGCACCCCCTGTAACATCCACCCGGCCGTTACTTGGCAGCAGCCTCCTAATGAGTGCTGGGCCTGGCCTAAAGTCCAGCCCTGTCTGCTGGGTACACATAGCACGTGGCTGAGCCCTGCGCTGGAGGATGGAAATGGGAAATCCAAGGGAGCCGATTCTGCAATTTTATTCTCTCAAACTCAAGACCTGCCATAGCACAATAGCCAGGTTTGTGCGTGTCGCTCGCTCCGGCCGCGCTGCTGTGTATGGCGCGTCTCACACACCCGCAGCAACCAGGGGGACAAGGGGAGCACGGTGATCATGAGGGTATTTATAGGAAACCAGCAGCTTTCATGTACTGGATTGTGCTGCAGATTATCCACCATCCCCATCCATCCACTCACCCATCCCTCTACACACCCCTCTATCCATCCATCCATCCACTCACCCATCCCTATACCCACCCTTCTAGCCATCTATCTACCCACCCCATCCATCCATCCACTCACCCATCCCTCTACACACCCCTCTATCTATCCATCCATCCACTCACCCATCCCTATACCCACCCTTCTAGCCATCTACCTACCCACCCCATCCATCCATCCACTCACCCATCCCTCTACACACCCCTCTATCCATCCATCCATCCACTCACTCATCCCTATACCCACCCTTCTAGCCATCTATCTACCCACCCCATCCATACCCATCCCTATACACACCCCTCTATCCATCCATCCATCCATCCATCCATCCCCACCCCTCTACCGATCTATCTACCCACCCCATCCATACCCATCCTTCACCCCTCCCTATACACACCCCTCTATCTATCCATCCATCCACTCACTCATCCCTATACCCACCCTTCTAGCCATCTATCTACCCACCCCATCCATACCCATCTTCACCCCTGCCTATACACACTCCTCTATCCATCCATCCACTCACACATCCCTACCCACCCCCTACCCATCTATCTACCCACCCCATCCATACCCATCCCTATACACACTCCTCTATCCATCCATCCATCCATTCATATACCCATACCCACCCTTCTACCCATCTATCTACCCACCCCATCCACTCACCCATCCCTATACACACCCCTCTAGCCATCTATCTACCCACCCCATCCATACCATCTTTCACCCATCCCTATACACACCCCTCTATCCATCCATCCATCTACTCACACACCCATACCCACCCCTCTACCCATCTATCTACCCACCCCATCCATACCCATCCCTATATACACCCCTCTATCCATCCACCCACTCACCCACCCATCCCCATTCACACACCTCTATCCTCCCATCCCTATCCCTATACGCACACTCCCCAGCCAGCCAGCCACCCCATAAACACTCTATGTCCATCCATTCAGCCCCATACACCCAATCATGTAACTATCTAACCCGTTATTTATATGGCCCTCATTAAAGTATCTCAGTGGCTCTAATGTTGGAGGCACAACGAGACCACAATCATTAAAGGGCTTGAGATCCTACAAGGCTTGAGAGGCCGGGTGCCTTGTGGGCTGAGCACAAGGCTGGAAGCCAGAAATATCCTCTTTCTAATCCTGATTTCTTGTGTGACCACTCACTGACCCGCTGTGCCTCAGTTTCCCCATGTGATGGGGGGGATGATGAAACGCAAACCCTTGTGATTTTCTTACCAAAGGCATGTTAAATCCCACGTGTTACACAGAGGCACTGTCCCAACAAAACGGCACCATACTGCTCCACAGCCCCTTTCCCCTCCCCCCCTTCTGTCTGTACCAGGAGCACATTCTACCACCCTGGCTCTATTCTGGGGCTCTTGAACTGCCTTCCAGGGAGCTGGGGCATGTTCCCAGTGGCACTTGGCAACGCGGCCCCTCCCACAGCACCCAGTTACCAGAAACGCAGCCCCCATCGCTGTGCGGGCTGGCACAGGCACTGCCACAAACAGCGTCGTCTCGGTGAGCTCAGCGAACCAGAAATCCATAGTCCCGCTGGCTGCTTCGGCTGCCGGCTCCGTGCTGATCGAATGGCTGGCCACTAGGCTGGCCCTATTGGAGTGGTTCCTGGAACCAGGCTTCCCATCAGCATTTCCTTGCTTGTTGAAAACCATTCTTGTCCCTGGTCCAAAGCAGGCCTGGAATTCTTTCCGGGGAGCGCTCCAGGCAGCTGCTCACGCTGCAAAGAGCAACCGCGGGCTGGACGGGAGGGCAAATCCTGAGCCAGAGAGAGCTGGGACAACTCTTCTGATCTCCCAGGGGACACCCCGAAAGAAGGGGAGGGACCCCCAGAATGCAGGGGGAGAGTCGCTAGCTACACTGCTGGCCTTGCCTCCCTAGTATGGCCCAAGGTCCCAAACTATCCCCCTGACGCTGTCCATCCCTTGGTTCCCACCTGGGATCAGCGCAGCCTGGAGGGCGCCGGCCTGGTGCCCAGGACCCAGCTTGAAAAGAGAGCCCAGCAACCTGCTCCATGGCCCCAGAAATGACAATTTGGGGGCCTGGAGCCGGGGGGAGGTGTAGGGCACTCTGGGCCCCTCAGCTTCATCTCACCCCCATAGCAGGAAAGGGCCTGAGAGAAAAAGTCATCGCCCAATTTCAAGTGTTCACCCCCAGGCAAAGGCCCCACAAATCAGACAGGAACACCCGCAGGGCCAGCCTTTCCCCTGCCCTGGCCTGGGGAGTGGTCCCTGGTCCCTTGCCAGGCCAGCACTGCCTCCCCAAAGCACCGCCTGCTATTTGCCGCTGGACAAATGCTACAGAATCGAAGAGGCTGCTCCCCAGTTTGACTCAGGTTTGGCCAGTCCTCAACTGCCAGCTCGTAAGAACCAAATGCTCCCCAAGAGCTTCCCATGCCCTGGCAGCTGTCGCCGGGCGTCACCAGCACTGTCCCGCCCAGAGTCGGAAGGGAGGCATTGCTCAGCACCGGCACTCAGCTTCTCCCCGCCGTCTGCAGTTTGGCATGTCCTAAAGCAGCGCTCCCACCTCAGCGGAGTCCGAACGAGAGCACTGTTGCCTGCCACACGCTCACCATTGACTGCGCCGCCACCGCCGTCAGTGCTTAGCCGAGCGGTCAGCTCTATCGATCGTTCACCATTCGGGCTGGTCCTGTGCGGCTGCAAGGGCTTGAGGGGCCGAGAGTCCAATGGCGGAACAGACGTGATGCATCCAGGTGATGGGGCGTCTGCCTCTGGGCCACCTCCACCCCTCGGTTGGCTGGAATGTCTCGCGCCATGTCCAAAAAGCACAAGATGCCGGCGGCAGACAAGGCCCCAGTACCCACCCTTAGTCTGTAGACTGGAGTGACCGGCAACATCTGCGTTACCAGTGACATTGTTGTGCTTTATGGCCAATAGACGACGTTGGCATTTTGTGTGGACTGAGCAGCAGTGTCCCTGTTTCACAACCATACAGCAGTACACAGAGGAGCCAGCTCGAATAGAGCCTGAGCGTGGTTGTCGAGGCAAGATGATGTTGAGTCCCATGGCAGACGCTGCAGTGCTGATCCGGTGCAGAACCGCCGCGTGAGAGTTGGAGGAACTGATGAGAACCCCAATAGCAGAAGCCGGTGACTGCTTCGACGGGCTCATTACTGGGGTCACAAGTGGTTTTGCAGCTTTGTCTTTGACCACGAAACATGGCGGCTGACCTTGCACCTTGGGCTTCGCTGGTACCTGGGGCCAAACGTTAGTATCGGAGCACTGGGCACTCGCTCTGTACTGGCACAACAAGGGCACAAGGCTCAGGTCAAGTGGGACCCGGGTCCCAGGATGACACAAACCCAAGCGATGGTCCAATGGGATCATGGAACATGGGTCCAAAATGCTCAGCTTCCTGGCCGGCTGCAGCAGAACGAATCCAGGAACCAGCCCCAAAACCCAGCGGGAGCCTGGCTGTTAGAGCAGCTGGTCTGTTCGGCATTCCCAGACCCCAGAACGGATTGGCAAGAAGCCAGCACACGCCCCCAAGCACACAGCTTGGGCTGGGCAGAAGGGTCTCCTGGGCCCATGGACCACATCATGCCACCGCCACATTGACAGCGCCCTGCACTTTCCCTGCTCTCCGCACTCACAAAGCGCTTGTCACCTGCCACTGGCGAACTCGGCAGTCGTGAACTCTGTCCTGCTTTAACCCTGGGCCGGGAAGCGCCTGACGCCTCCGTGACCCTGAGATGGAGACACCCCTGCAGAGCCATTAGCCCTGGCAAGCCACCTGGGCGTTGGCGGAAGGGGAAGAACCAGCCAAAATGCAAACTAGCCACAAGCTCAGTGCGCTACAGGAAAAGCTGATAGGAGGACATGGGACCAAGGTCCCGTTAGCTGTGCCCACTCCTCAACCTCCTACTCCGGGGAGCATCCAGGCTGACAGGCACCAGGCCCTCTGGGCCTGCCACACCGTGCGCCGGGCCTTGGGGGCTAGATCCTGCGGCAGCAGAACCCCACTCATTGGGCAGGACACCTGAGCTATTTGGTGCTGCCTGCAGGCCAGGCTCCCTGGGCAGAGGTGTAACAGGGAGGGTGAGCATTAGTATCAAATGCGGGGAGACAGGACGCCAGGATCCCAATCCCATCTCTGCTACTGACGCACTTAGGCAAGTCATTCGACCCCCTCTGCCTCAGGTTCCCCATCTGTAAAATGCCAATAATAACGTGGCCCTCGCTCTCAAGAGTCATTTGGGCCCTGGAATTCCAGTCTGCAACATGCTTTGAGCTCCCCGGACTGAAGGAGGCCCTGAGAGAAGGGGAACATGTCCCCCTTCCCTGCTGGCTCCCAGCCTTCGTGGGGGCTTGAGGGAAAGAGAGACACTGCGATATGATGCCAAAGATGATAGTGCTCCTCCTCCCAGGCTCCCCAGCAGCCTCCCCGCACAGTGCAGGCCAATTTTGATACTATCATTAGCGTCGGGTAATGGTTTCCTGGAACACTGCAGCCTTTCTGTGAGGTGACAGCCTGCAAAGGCAGCATGACAGATAATATATTCTACAAGGGTACAATAACATGACTCCAAGCACATTAAACTCCTTTAATGCGAGTGACACACACCTTCCTTTTCACATACATTATCATTCTTGGGCCACGCGTCGCACACACTGACACAGGAGCTCCACACCCCGGGCGCACACATGTACACTTTTCACCAAGCGTCTCCAATGCCCACACCTTGTACGTTAGCTTCTCTCAGCCAGCCCCGGACCCCGCAGCAGCCAGCACCCCACAGGTGGGCATGGACGTACTGGCCCTAGCAGGGAGCATCATGCGCACTCTGCCTCAGACACCAGCTGACGGGGTGGGTTGTAAAGCCAAGAGTTTGCCTAGTAACAGATGGGCAGTACTTGAACTAAGAGCTGGGAGTGTCCTCTGCTCTCCCCGGAGTCGGGGCTCATGCCAAACCCAGGGGGCTGGGTCCGTCAGTGTTAGCTCATTTACCCTTCAGTAGCACCCACGGTGTGCAAGGCCCCCCGCCCCCCCCCCCCCCACACACACACACACTAGGGCACAGCCAAGGGATGCTGCAGGGACACGTGACACTCAACGTTCGCTTCTGAGCGAAAGTCCTGTGCCAAACTACCGTGCAAAGCCAAGCCCCCAGCGTGGTGCGCTGGCCAGCATGGGTCAGAGCTGCCCATCACAGCCTATTTTCTAGCAGTCCCTCTAGTTTAGGACGCTGTCCTTTTCCCAGAGAGCTGAGTCTGTCCCCAGCCTTAGTCCGGATTTCCCCCTCCCTCAATTCCAGTCTGTTATCCCGAGTTAAACTCCCTCTGCTGTGCTGCCCCGCGGCGTCTGCAGACTTCGTTCCTCCCCCAGCGGTATTGCATAGCCACCTGACGAGGCCCAGCAGGATGGAGCAAGGGCTGCTCCAGATGTTTGGAAATTCATTTCAGTGTGACACACACCCCTCTGCAGAGTGCCACCCAAGGGCTAGGCCCCTAAATCCCTCTGACACCACGAGGGCAGAGCCCCCGGCCTCCCCCCGGGCCCTTCCTTCTGCAGGGCCATCGCTACAGGCCGTGTAGGAGAGGCAGGCGCTGTGGCTCCCAAGCGACATTGCAGCAGGCGCAGACGGTTTCATACACCAGCCTCGGTCCTTTTTAACCCCGCTATCCAGAGGTTAAATTGTTTGATGTAAATGCTTTCATTGCTTACGAGCAATCTCCTTGGCCTTCCTTGGCGGCCTGTTCTGATACTGTAAACCTTTATCCAACCTTATGGTATCAAAGATTATTTATAATGAATTAAATATGTTTTTAGCAGCTTCTTTCCACACTTACTGCCGCACTTTCACTGCCACTTCAACTTAATTAGGGAGGCCTCGCTAAAGAGAGGGGAATAAATGCATCCACAGAAATATATCTATCTATAAGTGAAAAAAGCAGCCATCATGGGTCAAACCCGTACTTTCAATTTATTGCCCTGGTACATTCATTTGTAAATAGCTTTGCCTTGCTGGTTTCTGAGTGCAAGGCTAATGTTGGAGTGCTTAAATTAATAGTGACGCACACCTTTCATTATTGCTATTAAATTAGGTGCTGGGCTTTGATGGATTCACTTGTTGCTGAACTAAAAGCCTTATGGATGTGGGTGTGCATATCCATTTGCTTTTACAGCAAATTTAGGGCTTAATGTCAAGCCAGCCAGACCTGAGAGAGTTTCTCTGCACCACACTTTAATTAGCAACAGGGGCACCTCACACGGCTTCTTTCCTTTGCTCCTCCAGGGACGCTGAAGGAAACGCCCTGGCCCTGCGATACAGGGTGCACTTAAAAATCCGCTTGTGAGGCAGCTGTAAAGACCAACAAAGCTGGATTCAGGCAAAAATCATGAGCTGTTTATACAGCTCTGCACAGCCTCAGCAGCAAGGATGGAATTAACCATGGATCATCAGTAGCCTTTATGCTTGGGGCATTGGCCCAGCCCTGGGGTTGGGAAGAACCTTCCCCATGGCCATGTTATTACCGAATCCTCCACCCTGAGGAGCTTGTGTCTTCCAGAAAAGCATCTAGAACCGGACACTGTCAGGGAGAGGATCCTCTAATAGATGGCTCACTGGTCTGGTCTGAGGTAAACAGGTTCCAGCTTCTAGGCTCCTAACAAAGAGGGAAGAGAGCCAGGCAGGGGAATTAACAAAGTGCTGTCACCACGGTTGAAAGACTTAACAACAAGGAAACAGGTCAAGCACCCCGTGCAGGGTGGCCTGACTCCTCAAAGAGGCATCTCAGGACGGATGCCAAGAAGAGTTTGTTTCGTAGAAGATGCTCTGAGGTTTCCAGACAGACAGTTGCGTGTGGCACAGAATGAAGGGACTGACCGCAAGAGCTAAAACCAAGAGCGAATGGCTCGCTAGGAAGTGGGGCTGCTCCATTCCAGGACGTTAGTCTGGCGCTGGCTCAGGACCATCGGCTGTCGGACCTCTCGCAATGCCTATTTTGTCCCATGAAGTGGAAGCCAGCCGTGCCTTGAGTCACCTGTTCATAGAAATCACAGCCATTGTTACAGAGGAAATGGAACTAAGAGTAACCCCTGACACCTGCAGGAGCCAAATGAATTTTAAGTGCGAGGCTTATAATCAGGTACCGGCAGTTCACTGGAGCTGGTCCTGAACATCCTCTCTGGTGTAATACAGACTAAACCAGGCGCACCTCTCACGCGCACTTCGCTGGCATGTTTCATCCTGGCCCAGGTTCATGCCACATCTCGGGATCCAAGTTCTGGGGAAGGCTCCCAGCTCAGGCACCTACGGCCGATTTCTGCAGGAGCCAGGAGCACGGTGTTGGAGGTGAACTGCGTGAGACCCATGTGCTGCTCAGAGGGAACGCACAGAAACAGCAGCACATTTCAGGTGTCGGAGCCTTTGTGTGCAGCTCCAGAGGCTGAACGTGCCGGGCTCGTCTGGGCTCATTAATATGCATGTTGTCGTTTGTGGCTCCCCTTGTGGCTGTGTGTGCTGGAAGAGTTGGCTTTGCTCTGGTCGCTTGTGTCTGGTGCCTGGTCTCAGAATGGCTGAGGAGCTGGCACCCGAAGGGTTACCGAGCCGCCAGCTGGCTTTGGGCTTGTTAAATACCTGTAGGTCAGGGCCTGCAGAAATTAATGTTAAGCCAGTATTAGCCACACGTCTCACCCTTCTCCCGGGGAAGGCTGCTGCAAGCCGCTGGAGGTGTTTCCAACAGCGCTCACGCGCTTGGCAACCTCCGCATTTGGGCCCCCAACCAGGGGCACGTGGGGCCAGATTTCCGGCGGCGCTGAGCACCCACCACTCCTAATGACTTCAGTTCAAATGATGGGTGCTGAGCACTGCCAGAAATCAGAACCACGCTGCTTCCATTTGGGCAGCCTAATCCAGGAGCAGTTTTGGCCGTACTGGCCTTATTCTGTGTGACTGGATGACAGCCCCACCCTGGGCTGAGCCCAGAACCGAGACCCTGTTATGGGAAGGGGGACTGGAAGGAACGGGCTTTTTCTACATCTTTACAGGCCGGGAAGGTTTCTCCTCCTCTTTCTCTCTCTAAAAAGAGTGATTGTGGCTTGTCTTTTCCCTTAGCAATATCAGGAACATCAAGGCTTCTCTCTGGCTGGAGTCCCACACAGCTGAGTCAGAACACCTGTGGGGACCTGGCCAAGCCCTGAGTTGGAGGGCTAAACAGCTGGTTCCTTACCAAAGAACTTTTCCTCTGTGTGCGCTGGCATCAGGGCCGGCTCCAGCCTTTCTGCCGCCCCAAGCGCAAAAAAAAAAGCTGCGATCGCAATCGCGACCGGCGGTGGCAGTTCGGCGGCAGTTCCTTCGCTCCTAGAGGGAGTGAGGGACCTGCCGCCCCCGAATTGCCACAGGTGCCGCCCCTCTCCCTTGGCCGCCCCAAGCACCTGCTTGTTAAGCTGGTGCCTGGAGCCGGCCCTGGCTGGCATGTTTGTGAGTGTTTAAAACAATCTGAATGTGATGCCTTTCCTCCTCAGTTAACCAGCAGAGAGAGCTGGGAGGTTTCCAGCAAGAGACACCTTGTCCCACGAAGCAGCCAAAGGTCGCAGTTTCAGCCTCATGCGTAACAGGAAAAATTTTGAAATCTCCAAAATGTTCACAGGCCAGGAATAATGTTTCCCATGCAGATCTCTGAATCAGGTTTCACTTCACTGGTCCAGTAAGGTTATAAATCCCGAGGCTAGTTCTCCAGGGCCTCATGGACTGGTAGAGAGTCAGAAAAAGAGACCTGAATTTCTAATGTAAATATAAGAAAAAAATTCCTCGGGGACCATAGGATTCAAGAAAAGGCACAAGGTCTGGTTTAAATTAGTCCTTTGCAGTTCACCTTTAATGAGCTGGAACTGAACAGCCAGTCTGCTTGGTGGGTTGTATCTAACCTAGGCCCTGATTCAGCACGGCATGTAAGCATATGCTTAAAGTTAATCACTTTTCGCTTAAGGGCTTTGCTTGAGAGGGGCGTGCTGCTGAATCAGGACCGTAGTGCGCCAGGGCGAACATGCCAAAAGCACCTCCTACTGCTGGTTCAATTCGGTGGTGGGGAGGGGACAAGCAGTTTTCCCAGAAGGGATGCAGGCTACCAATTAACCCTAACATTTTGGAGAGCAGACAATGCCTTGGCCCTCACCCCAGGCCTCTTGTGCATTGTCAGCAGGCCCGAGCCAAGGCCTCCCTGCCCCATCGCCTCGCAGTGCCAGGAACGATGCTCGGGAGACAATGACTTTTTTTTCTTAAATGTCCCTAAAGACACGTCGTGTTATGACACATAACATCAGTCTTGTCACGTCCCTGAGCTTCGTGACTGACGCAACCTGATGGGACATGCTCCCGTGTGACACGACACAAGAGCAGGGAAATTCTCTAAACGGTGGTGTTTACAGGAAAGCATGTCGGTGGTAGGGAAGGGCAGGGGGCTCCGAGTTTGTCTGCTATTTGTGCCCCCCAAAGCACTCAGGTTGGCTGTGTCTAGTACTCAACTATTTCCATAAGTCATTGTCAAGTTGGCCGTTTGCTGGCCACTCCCAGTGTGGCTGCCAGACAGCTCTGGAGCTCACAGCACTCCTTCCCGCCATGCAGCTATGGCTTCTCCAGTTGGTCTAATTAATCCTGATGTTCTGCCAGTGGTATTGTGACGTTCCTCAGCAGAGAGAAAGAGCAGCTTGCCTCCCTGACAGCAAAGAAAAGGGAAAGAAATCGAACCACCAGCACTTAGTCCCTTCTTCTGTCAGATGGATACGTTGTTTTTATCTTCCCCCTAAAGATCATAACAGGATGAGCCAAATTTCAGAGTGAAAGAGCCAGAGCAAGCAATCCCCATGCAGAAAGGCCTGCTATCCTGCAAGCCTGCTATCCTGCAAGCCCTTTCAGAGACTAGCTACATAAGGAGATATTTATGGAGCTAATAACTCACCTTTAATATGCAGTGTAATTTAGAATCGGCACATTGGAGATGATGTATACACAGGATGGGTTTAAATTCAGTATTGTAACAGTACAAATTGTGGTGCAAGCAGAAAAAATGGATTCCGTGCTGCTTAGAGTCGCCCTCAGTAGTTTGGAGTCAATTTTATAATAGACAATGCTAGACAGTTTCTAATAGTCTTGGTATTTATTGTATTAATGTAGCCCATGTATGACTTAATATCATTCGGACAATCAGGTCATTTGGTTACCAATGCTGCACCATTTTCCTGCCAAGCAGCAACAGTGGTTGTCTAGAGTAGCAAGAGGTGGAATTTCCGAGGATCTACATTTAAAAAGCACCGTTGCCTGTCATTTTGCCAAGGTGTCTGAACGAGTGTGTTCTTGGGAATGTCAGTCTGACTCCATTGCTTGAAGGAAGCAATATTTAAATGTCGTATGGTGATGAAAAATGAAATAAGCCTGAATTCGATAATGAAATAGCATCTTTCCTTTATGAACCTGGGGTTCCTTCCACTGTGTATGAAAAATAAACATGCTGTTTGAGTCAGGCTTATGCCCCAATAATTAAAGTTTTTGAAAGGGCTCCTGCAAGCCTTGGTTTCTCCGGGATAGAGTATGTTCAAGCCCAGAGGTGATGGGCTAATGTGTCTTTGTTCTGCAAACAGATCCGAGCCGGGCTTGCTTTACATACCTTGCTTGCCATCTTGAGGCCACGGGAAGTAAACCAGCTGATGCGCACTCGCTTGCTCTGAGCCCATCTGCATTCAGAATGGTTATTTACTTACAGTCAAAACAAACCAAAGAGGAGAGAATTCGCACAATGCTCCCTTTGCAGAGGAAGACCTTTGCAGTGGCTCTGCACGTTAATCCCCTGGCATTTGATGGCAGCCATGACCCAGGAGTGGCAGATTTCCCCAGCAGCCTCTCGTTTGGAGAATGAGGGGTTTAGTACTGAACTCTTTCGCTCACCCTAAACAGCCTGCAAATGGAGCCTGGCTGTTCTTGAGTTACAACACTCTGACCTGACTCTGAGCCTCAATTGTTCGGAGAGTTGGAGCTCAGCACAGGACTTGACCTCCTTTTGCTATTTACCAGCTTTACGCCCGTATCCCGAATGCCCCAGAGGGCTACTTACAAAGAGGAGCTGCTATAAAATTTGTTTGTACACAGCTGATGATTAGCTGCCATTTATCATCCGGCGTGTATTAATTCTCTCCGTGCTGAAAGAATGCGAAGAAGCCCATTAGCAGATCTAGCCCAGTCGCTCCCTCTCGCCATCTCAGGCCTTGTTTAGCACGACACTGCGCTGCTATGGTGGGATTTCTTCCCATTAACCCTCGCCTCAGATTTATCTCCTACGAGCCCTGCGCTGGCACCCGTTGGAGCCTCCATATTATGCAACCGCTAGAATAAGTGATCTCCTGCCCTTGACACCCACCTGCCTTTGGTTTGCTTGGGAATCCCACACCACCTTGATGTGCAGGATACAATGGAGGCATTTCTGCGGCTAGGTTTATAAAGTACTGCTGGGGGTGGGGAAGAAGGAGCAATTGGCCAGACAATGCAGTCTCCCAACACAGCTCTTCAGGGTGCAGATTCTTGGCCTATCCCTCCCCCGCCCCCCAGGTACAGACTCATAGGACACTATTCCACAAAGCACCTCAGAGAAATTAAATGCAGGACCTGTGTGGAAGTGCCACTAACAGCCCACCTCACATGACCCCTGCATCTGATGGTGGGCTGACAGCCTCACACAAGCCAGGGTGCTCACCCTGCATCACCTTAGTGCGTGGGTTTAGGCCTCCTGAAGCTGTGCTGCACCAGTGGGCCTTTTGCCTGAGGAAGGACTGAGCAAAAAGCCTGGAGAGATTTCACGACTGGGCCATACACCAGCAACTGAAAACTAGGACGGTTCCCAGCTTCTAGAGCAGAGGGTTTGAGGGGTGGCTGCCCGGAGGCTATGGGGGAAAATCAAATGTTGCCATGATCCTGCAGAGGGAGCTTAAGTCTCTGACCAACTGGAGCAGTATAAACCGCAGATGAGAACTCGAGTTCCCCCAGTTCTACCAGCCTGGCAAAGAACCAGCGTGCACGGTGAGCTGGCTGGAAGGCAGCTACAAACCCATCCCAGCTTGACGGAGGTATCCTCCCTCAAGTCAGACTTACAGGCCTGAACTATTCCCTCTTGCTCTGGTAGCCCTGATCTGACAGCATCAGTGTAAAACTCTGAGATAAAACATGGGCCAGAGACCACACCCAGTCACCCCTCATTGTCTGACTTGGGGAAGAGATTAGTTGAGCTCAAGAGAACATGAGAACGGTGCTGCTGGGGTTTACTGAGCATTCCCAGCAAGCCTTTAGAGAAGCCTGGGGACCTAGCCCAGGGCAGGTCAGCATTATGCCAAATGGGACACGTCCTTCTCTGGAAGGAGTCCCTCGGGGAATCTGCACGGCGGCGGAGAGGGCTTACACTGTGTCACATTTGTGTGAGAGGCCCCCAGCACCCACATGGGCCTGAGGGGCCCATCGTCGGCAGGGATGTGTATACCATGCACTCCACAGCCTTTCTGGTATCTCCTATCGGGTGTCCGGGTTACTGGCTTGTTTTGGAATGTTCATCTTGTTTGGCGTTTTCTTACAAAGAATAGTTATGCTTCCAAGCTGGCGGGAACGTGGGCTCTTTCAATGTGACCAGAAACCAGCTGGCTACAGTGTCTCACTGCCCAGAAACCCTCTAAAAATAGTCTACACTGACTAAATGCTTTTCAGCAGCCATTTCATTAGGAGGTCAACTGTGACAGGGCCTCAGATGAACAGAAGCCCAGCCCCTTCCAAAGTTTCTGGGTCCTTACTCCATTTCTAATTTCACGGCATTTCTCCCAGAGAGAGGATTTAGTTACTTTAAACTCTGAATGGCTGTTTCTGTTACGCTGATGGTTCTGTTTTCAAAGTCTTCAAATTATGTTATCTAAAGCCACAAGCTCTGGGCTGGATTCAGGAATCACTGGGAGAAATTCCCTGGCCTGGGATAGGCTGGAGGTCAGACTAGAGGATCGTAATGGTCTCCTCTGGCCTTAAAAATCTATGATCGTATATGCAGGTCCTCCCGACTTCCTTTGGCCACAGTGCCAGAGGATTCCAGCATCTGAGAGGTTAAGCTTCCATTTGGGCCTCCAGAGTTTACAGGCTATAATAAACAGCTTCCCCCCAGCACCCAGAACACCTGAAATAATACCTCCAGGAAACAAGAAACCTAAAACAATCAAGCGTCGCACTCCCATGTGTTTGCAATTCTACAGCTGCTTTCATTCTGCTGGGTTCTTCTAGCCTAGCAAGAGGGGGCTGTTGCCATCAGATGAACCTTTTAAAACTCTATGACATGATTCCATTGAACACTTTTAGAACTATCCATTTAATACCCTCTGCTAACGGTTACCGTGAACACATTCACCCCCGCAACATGAATATGGATTTTAAAAAAACCCAGACTATTCAAGCCATACTCAGTCATGTTAGAAGGGAGCAGGGCTCCGGCCAGGACTGGAATGCCATGTACCGTGCTGTCTTTCAGTTTAGGAAAGCCCGCTTTCCTTCTGTCCAGGCTGGCCGTGTGCTTCAGAGTCACGCAATGTGAGCGTTGCTGGTTTACAGTATGCGATTTCCGGGTCATCTGCATAACTGCCTCAGGCTGTTTTCAGATCTTTCTGCATTAACTCAACATGGAGATACAAGAAATATTTCAATGCTAATTCTTTTTAAAATGATAAAATTTGTCTGTATTATAAAATTTAAGCCCCCAGATTCCTGAAAGCTAAAAATATTTAAATGTCATATTTCCATATACATTTTGGTTTAGAATTTAATACCCTTTTAACATACATTAAAATTTCAACATTTCTCAAGCACTTGACTACTTTAAGGGATTAGTTGTATGTGCTGGATAAAAGGGCTCGCCGGCAGATTGCTGGGAGGTAAGGTGGCGGGAGAAGTCAGCTAGACAAAGTTAGCCAGCACTGCTGTGTTTTCATTATTTTGCTAGGTACTTCAAAGCACTGTTGACACCCCTTGCTGCATTGGCTGGTGCATTCTGGGTGCCCAGAGAGTTCTCGTGCAGACTTTCTTTTGACCACTAGACAAACCCATACACAATGAATGAGTTTCACGGCTATTCCAGTTCTCCCATGTGTGGATCTGCCACTTACCTATTTCTGCAGCAGAATGACTGTCCAGTGTGGGACAATCCTATGCATCAACCAGGAGCACTCGAGTAAAAGAGATTATAATAAAAACCCTAAAGTTAATTAGAAACTCAATGATTTGGGAGGAACTGGCTGAATGGGCTTCTGTTTCCCACCAGATAAATAAGCTACATAGACTGGGTAATCAATGATAACGGGGAAACGTTAGACAGCAGTTACAACAAACTCTTTCGTAAACACTTCCCTTTTTCAAAGGGTCTATTTTCCAATCAAGCTTTCAGGGTCCATTTTCTCTTGTGAAAGTTCAGACAATCAGAGCTGTAAAGAAACCCATCTCCTAACATAACCATTTGCATTCTGGCTTGATAATTTTAGTCTCTTTGTTGCTGGAGGATTAAAGTCATCTCAGTACTAAGCAATCAAATAAAAAAACAAAATCAAAATATTGCTGTGAGCTGGTCTCTTTTCCTGAAGTGCAGGCACGTTCCTTTGGCTTGTGTCCCTGGTTCTCTCTCTGTAAAACATTGTTATTAGTCAATAAAAGTTAAATCCCTTAGCTAAAATGACACCCCCTGTGGAGGAACAGAAGGCACCCCCTGGCCTTACTGATTAACACTCTGCAGCCCCAGGACGGCTCACGCCTCCCTCTACAAATAGAAAGATCAGATAAAGATCTAATCCAATTATATCTCCGTGCTCCCCAGTATTCTTCTGTTTTAATGGGACTTTGTTTGTGCTTCTCCGGAAGAATCGTCCATCTTTCCCAGGCTCTATTTTGGAGAAAATCTGGATGACAAAACAGTGCCGGACATTTGAGAATTCCAGCCCAGTGGAGGGAATGGCCACGACTAAGGGTCTGATGCTGTAGCATCCCAGTGAAGTGAATAAGAGTTTGCAGGGTTGTTCCTGAGGCCTGTGAGTGCCTAAAGCTAACTTTGATCAATAGCTTGGTATTGACACGGCTCAGGATTGAGTAGCGGACAGGCCAGACTTCCCTCTGGCATGAATGATCCCCGCTCCATGGACTGCAGAAGAGAGGCACCACTTCACACCAGCACGGGCCTATCCCAATGATCTGCGAGACGATCTGTGCTTGTGCGGACGATGTGCCTTTGATGTATCTTCCAAAACCAACATCGCCCCCAAAGGGCCAGTTAGTTATTGCCTGGGCTTTGTTTGGTCTCTTTGAACATTCTTTTCCTGCCTTCTCGCCTTGTTCGAGTTTGGCACATAAACATCCTTGTACTGAACAATACACCCAGCTGTAGGCTGTGCTCGGGTGGGTAGGAGCTACGGTGCCAGCGAGTGTCTAACAATTCAGCTATCACTGCTGGGTCCCAGAATACGTAAGGAAAGCAAGAGTGCGGCGGTTACTGGGAGAGTGTGAGAGATCTAACGACCTTGTCCAAGAACTCCTGATGGACCTGTGCACAAGGAGGCCAGGAATCTAGAACATGAGTCTGAGCATCCTCAGACAGACTGCACCCCACCCGCACCGAAGAGCCACTCGTAGTCTTGGTGTCTCTACAGTCTTCTCCACAAAAGTCCTACAACTTTCTCAAAGAACTTGACAACTCTACACTCACTTCTGGAGACTTGGGCAATACGCACAAGTGCCATTTAGTGTTGGCACCAACTTAATTCCCCCCGTCCTTCATAAAAAACGACCACGTGCCAATAGACATGGGAATAACCTGTCTCTTGAGAAGTGTCCTGTTCTCACTACAAAACGCAGCCAGGGCCCTCAGCGCAACCTTCACAGCAATTTAAAACCCCAGATTCCATCCACGTCCCCACTAGCCGGTTCCATGGCTCAGTAGCTCCAAGGCATTACCAAAGAGCTTGTCGGAGACCCTGAGCTGGTGCCCAGCCTGCCAGGGAGTCGCCCGAGCATCGCTCACAGAGGTGACTCTCTTGACGTTTTGTAGCACGTCTTTTCCTGCTGAATGCTGCAGACGCGGCCTATTGACGGAACTCACACAAACCCGTCACGGCAGCGTCCACCACCTCACAGTCTCTAGTGTCGTTCCCTCGCAGCCCCATCAGGAAGGGAAAGGAGGCACCGGGAGGATGGATCCACGGCCACACAGGTGGAGTAAGGAACGGAACCAGGTCTCAAGTGCCAGGCTGGTCACCCTGACTGGGTCACCCTGCTTCTCTGGGCCTGTCCTTGTGAGAGGGCTGATGCCAGGTCGCCACACTGCAGCGGCCTCACTCGATCCCTAATACAGGCAGCTACAAGAACCATCCTGCTGCAGGTCAATCCACTCGCTGTGCCAGAGCAGCCTCCCCACCTGCAGGGGCTAGGCAATGCCATTCTCAAACCCTCTCCCCCCAGCTCCTCCCCTGGCCGCAGAGAGCACTCCTCCCACCAGCCCGCCTGCTCCAGGCAGCCAGCGCTACCCATTGCACCCTGAACTAGCACAGGGCAGCTGGGAAAAGCAAACCCCAAGTGCTTGGATTGATTACATGAAAACCTGGGATATTGCAGGTGGCCCCAGGGAGTTCCTGGCACACTGGGCCATCCACCACAAAGCCAGGACCAACCCTGGGAAACCTGGTTCCTTTACCCACCTGTGTCCTTCAGGAGGAGTTCGCTTATGAGACACAGCACACATGTGCCCACTGTGGGCTCCCAGCCCCGTCCCAGACGGGCTGGAGCCCGAACTCACCTGGCCATCCCTAGAGTCCTCCGCTTTCAGTACCTCTGTTGGGGTTCCCATGATAAAGGGGTCCCTCGGGCTTGGATCCCCTCCCTGCTGGTGTCCTTGTGACAGCTGCTAAGAGCTGGCCAGGGCTCCCCCCCAGAGCTGGGCAATGTGGCTCCTGGATGGGCCAAGACCAGTCACTACAGACCAAGATAAGGGTCCCGCTAACAACCCTGCTGGCCAAGGCAGTGACAGACAGGATGTGGAACCAGGACTCTGGATCATAGCACAGAGTGTCTCTGGCCGTCTCTGCACTTAGTTGCTTTCCAGCGAGTCCAGCACAGCCCAGTCTTTGATCGACACCTCGCAAGTTGCTCCAGCACACAACTGCGCAGCCTGGGAACAGCTTTGTCTTACACACGTGCTAGCCATGCAGTCTGGTAGCGAGGGCGCTGGAACATGTGGGGGCACAGAGAAGACGCATTCAAAGGCAGACTCAGGTCTCTGCCCAGCTCTCAGACAGGTGCATGCAGCAGCAGCGGGCTGCCCTGGACGAGCTGATCACAGCCCTCCCTCACGGTTAATACAGAGGAGAGTCCGTACGGACACGTGAAGTCATTTCACTTTAGTCGAGTTGCCGCTTCGGAGCAGGTACTGGCCTCCCCATGGAGACAGTCATTGTACTCGTGTCACCAGTGGCACTCCAAGCAGCTGTTGCTACTCCTTCATTTGCAACCAGGTCACCATATAGCCTGAGGGACCCAACAGCTGATGTCCGTAGTTGGTATTGAAGACATCTGTTCATCTCAGTGGGTTGGGAGTTAAAAGACCATTGTCATCCTGGACAACATTCCCTGCAAACAACAGGTCATGGGAGCCAACAGCATGCCAGAGAGACAGAGCAGCCCCCCAAAGTGAGCTCGACTCGGAAAAGCTGCAGAGACGGCAGTGAAGCTGGCACAGGGGTGACATGGGTACGGGGCGATGTTATATGCAGCACAGTAAAAATGGCAGGGCTCAAGATTCCTGGCGTTTCCATTCTCGAGCAGGAATTATTTGGAGGGGAGCAGCTGCACGCCCCATCACAGCGCGTGGGATCGGAACGGCGTAGCTGGCCTTGCTTTGGAAGTTCCGGTGCACGGCCCAGTTCACTAGAGTATTAGGGCAGGAGGGAGGTGGGTATCAACAGTGCCATAGACAACATGGCTTATTACAACCCGAATACCCCTGTGCCCGAGCCGTACTGTTAAAAAGGGATGTTCCCAAAGGAGATCCTAGAGCAAACAGCACGGCCAGCGTTGTATGGACAGGCTCCTCTCAGGCTGCGGTTCCACGCCCTCACGGTGTCGGCGAGGGTCGTTCTCCATCACTGACAGCCCAGTATTGTACCGGGGTGAATGGTCTGAGCAGACTCAGCCAACAGCACACCACTGATGTTTCCCTGAGTGCTAATGATCAGGGTCGAACTCTTCAGGGGAGCCAGGCGCTCGCAGGGGAAGCGGGGACCAGCAGCAGCCCAGTTCTGCTCTTGGGACTAACAGCCAGCACCTGAAGGAGCCGCCCCAGCTTGTCTCTCATAATGGGGGGCACAATAAATGGCCTCATGCTGCCCCCTCTCCTCCCAGGGCCAGTCTGGCTGCGACCCTCGGCCCAGATCTGCCCACCACTCCCCCGGGGCAGCTCCCATCACCTGCATGGGAACCACCGGACTTGCAGCGAGGGACCAGGCTCCCGCAGCACACAGGCAGTTTGACCTGTTGTTCCCGAGGTCAGGGCTGATCACTAATCACTGGGTATTATCTGTACAGCTGGGGAGCTGGGGGCCCCCGAGTCTCACCCACACCCTGGGACTAGCCAGAGGGCACCACTGAACAGCAATGCTCCTCCTACACAACGCAGGCCTTGGTTCCTCTGGGCAGTGAGGAGAGCGCAGGGCCAGCCGAGCCTTGCTGTACAGCCTTGTTCTTACAGTCAGGGAATGACTGTATGCCCAGCCGTTCTGCTAGGAGGACACCATACCTGGCTGTGTGCATTTCCCATCCCAAACACCTTCTTGTCTCCAACAGCTCCCCCTGCGGATTTCATGCTGCTGGGCACACTTTGGAAGCATTTTCCATGTCAGAGTTTAAACGAAGTGCCGTTTACTATTATTGTTATTTGCTTGCACTCTCTGAACACAAACGATCATTTCGGGCTAACTGCCTGCACTATTGCTTGTATAATGCATCCGCATTCCGATGAACCAGCTTGAACATTGCCCTCTTAGCAGGTATCTGAGCAGGATGAGCAAGCAGAGCGGATGGGTTTTTATGGAGCTGGGCACATTGAGAGCGAGGGGGATTTGGCTGTGGACATTACTCTGCACAAGAAGCAGACAGTGGGTTCATTACAGCAGCCACCGGCCCAGCTCCTGTCTCCTCCTGCCAGGGAACTCACATGGGCTGAGGCTCAAAGCACCTTCGCACTTGCATTTTGAGGGCTGTGTTCCTGTGCATTCAAGACAGGCAGCACAGTTGCCTCCAGTTCTGGCTGCGAGCTGCAGCAAGGCTGTGCTGGCCCCAGCTGATGCCCTTGGCTCCCAGCCCATGGTGTGGATGCTCAGATATCAGCTGTGTCTGGAGGGGGGATGTGAGAGGCCTAGGATTAACGCTTGGCATTTTCCCAGCTGCCAGCCAGAAGAACCATGAGGTGGATGCTCCTATAGAACATTCAGGCTTCCAGGGCCGATGCAGCCCCTCGCTCTAGGAGGCCTGAAGCCCTGAACCAAGACTCTGCAGAGACCCCACAGACATCCCCCCCCACAGCTGCTGAACCAAGCAAGTGCGTCCTGCTGCCCAGTCTCCTACGCCGCAGTTAGGGAAACCCAACACTGTTCAGAGACAACTGCCCAGCCCAGAGAAGTCACCTGGTGCCCAGACAAAGGGGCTGGGGAGACCCAGACACCTTGAAAGAGAGGGCAGAGACCCAGCCAGGCAGGCCACCCCAGGGACAGAGGGCGAGCGGTGGAGGTGGAACACAGCACAAAGAGTAGAGAGACCAAAGCCAAGCCAGGCAGCCTCTGCAGTGCCTGCTCCCCCGGACATGGATCTCCACTGCTACTGTCCTTTCCATGGGGTAGCCCAGACAGACCACACTGTTCAATCTTGCTGTCGCCCTCTGCTTCTTTGGTGGCCACAGGGACGCCCTTATGGGTCTTTCTACTGCTGTGGGTCCAAGACTATCCTGAGAACATAGGAACCGACAGACTGGATCGGACGAGGGCCTGTCTAGCCCAGTGTCCTGTCTCTGACAGTGGCCAGCACCAGCTGCTTCAGTGAAGGTGCAAGAACTCCACATTGGGCAACCTGCCCCCAGCTGACATTTCATCCTGATCTTCAGCTGCTCGAGCTCGGCGCAGGCCCTTGCTCTGAGCATAGCAACGTGGAGCCTGGGGAAGACATTGACAGTCCTGCTTTGCACCCAGGACCCCCACAAGTCAACTTCAAACAACAAATGAAATTTACTGTTTTCAATTTCAAATTGCTCCTTTGGCGTTTTAAAAATAATAAATTACTAATCAGCAGCTACCCCCTCTCCTGCGTCCTTTGCAGCGACACTCCAATAATTAATTACAAACTACAATACTGATCAGCTTGCATGTACTCAGTCTTTACTGACAATCATTAACCATAATATGAAATTTATAATGTTGAGACATGAAACCCCGGTGAGATGAACTGCTCTGCTTTTTAATCAGTTTTATGGGATGATATAATGCATTGATCGACAAAGACAAGATACAGGACGTGTTCCTACGTCTATAGCTGTGCAATCGGATTAATTTAGATTTACAGAAGGTGTCTTGTGCAAAGAGGAAAGACAAGGCCCAGCTGCCTTGTACAGAATGGCTCGTTCCCAGCCAGCGGGGACATCCACTGCTAGGTAAGCATCCCAGGCACTGAGTGTTTGCTGCCTGGGGTTCCCTCCAAGAGCATGATGGGGCAGAGAAAGCTCTCTAAGGCTACTCATGGCTGCCGACAACCGAAGGCAGGTCACGCATGCTACAGCACCTACATCCATAGATGGGGCGGGCCAAGCTTCTACAGATGTCCCATGTCCCAAAGCAATGAGAGTTTCTATGTGCAGCCTCCAGCTACCTAGACAGGACAAAGGACAAGAGGCTAAACTAACAAAGTCCCTGTGCAGCAAGTGAATCGGACTTGCAGCGTAAGCCTACGACAGCCAACCCATCAGACGTCCCAAAGACTGAGGCCTGTGCAAGGCCTGCAGTGGCAAAGGGCTGACTCTCTGGTTAGAGGAGCGTGAATTTGAATCACACAGAGGTCAAAGGGTGAGGCGTAGCAAGAGCCCTTGCAGGATGGAAAGAGGAACCAATAGACTCGGCGGGACGTTTGGCCAAGGACTGGACGCGTGTCATGGCCGTGGCTAAGCCCAGAATCTGGGTTGAAAAAGCCCCCCTCTGCATGCACAGCACAGTACTGTCTTGCTCGGTGCGGTTGTGAACACACTGAGTGCTTTGTCCTGGATAAGAAAGCACAGCCTGCCTCATAACCCCAGAGACACCAATGCAACAGCCTCAGACAGGGTGAGGAGTTGGCAGCAGACTCCCAGAATCTGGTCCCTGGAGATAAGTCGGTTTCAAACTCCCATTGAGATCCAGAATTGGTGCAATCCCCCCAAATTGGCTTTGGGCCAAATCCTAAAGTCCTAACTCCTGCAGAACTCTAGTGGATTTCGATGGGAGCTTAGTCCGAGTGAGGACAGCGGGGTTTGGCCCTGCATTAGTGTGATGCAGATATCAGAGAGACGATCCAGTAACTGAGACTTTAACATGACATTTTTAGTGTAATTATTATGTGAAAAACGGGGTGCAGGGGCCAGCATAGATGTGCTGCCAGAGTGACCCAAGAGCCCCCTTCCTTTGCAGGATAAAAACTGATCATACATCTCCTCACAGAAACGAGTGAGGGGAAACCAATGTGCACAAGGGGGGTGTGGGGGAAGGGTCCCTCTGTAGGTCTCTGTGTGTGCACGCATCTGTGAGGCTGTGTGCACGGGTATGTGAGGGGGTGGCATTTTCACACCCTTGCAAAGCTCATCCTAGTCTCATTGTTTTGCATGTGCTTGCGAGTCTCTCCCCCTCCCGCCCCCCAGTGCATCTGTGGCTGGGACATTCCCTTCTAAAGCAGCGCTGCCCCATGAAGCCCAGACAGCTGGTAACCATATTTGCGTGTTACACTGTCATATCCTATTTGCAAGCATGTTCCTGCGCTACATTCACGAGAGGTTGAGCTGGGTTTTTTCAGGTCAGACATTGTGTCCAATACAAGCAAAGTCTCTGCTTTCCCCAACAGGTCGTTAACTGGGAAGTGGTTTGTGTTTCATTCTCTGCTTCTGAGAGCAGCGAGGGGCCTATGGGGCTGCTGGATTTCGCTCATCCCATGCTCTCCGAGGGGCTGGGTCAGTCCCTGAGGCTCTCCCAGCCCTGCATTACCCATGGGACGGCTGCGCTGGGGCAGTGAGGGGGGAGTGCCAGTGTGGGCAACATAGTGATTAACACCCCAGGAGCCTGTATACACCAGGCCCCCACGTCTCTGCCATCGCCGCCGGAGCTGCCCCAATAACAGCACATGCTCCTGTAGACAAGCTCCTTTGTTACTGGCCCTTTGAAAGCCCCACAGTCCCTTCAAAAGAAGTTCTGGGGGGCTCAGAGTCCTGCTGTTCATTGTCACAGCTGCATTCAGGAGCCTGCACAACGTCCCTTGCACAAGCTTCGCCGTCTCGCCGTCCCCCTTTCTAAGGCCCCCAAGCCGGTGCCAGGAGATCTCCTAGATGCCCTGTGAACCGCTGGTCTCTCAATGGAGGCTGCAGCATTTGCTGCCAAACAGAAACGGCATCTTTTACACGAGTGGGCTTTGAGTGCCGCAGCCGGGTGCCGGTGCCAGGGAGGTGAGCCAGGGTGGGACCAGCCAGCTGCAACTCCCAGGGAGTCCCTGCAGCAGGGGGCTCTGCCCAGCTGCAGGGGCTGCAGCCCGCAGGCGCAGAGAGGGGGCTGCCATGCGCTTGCTGAGTCACTTGAGAAGATGTAGAGATTTGTTGGGGGCAGGGTTAAGTTCTGCCAAGAGCCCCACCTGGCTGCTCAGGTGAGCTGGGGGCCAAGGCTGTGACAGGCACTCACCTTTCCAGGTGGTGGTTTGGGAGCCTTGTGCAGCTCTCTCTCTCCCTGGGGGCAGCTCAGCTCTGACTGGGAGCAGGCACGAATTCATCCAGGGAACGCCTGCTGCAGACATTTCACAGGTAAACTGCAGTTTCATGGCAAGGTGAAGACACGTCAGAGCAGGAGGTTTCCTGCCACTGCAGGGAGAGGCCTGAGAGCACCAGGGAAATCTGCCAGTTGCCCCTAGCCAGAGCGCTGGGCAGAGCACCCCTGGAACGACGCACAACCCAGAGGCATGGTGGGTGCTGGGCAGAGTCTAACACCGGGTCGTTTCCCAGAACAGCCTCACGAGAGCCCCCTGCAGTGCTGAGGAAGGGTGGGGGTGGAACACAACACCCAGCAGTGTGGCTGAGCCAGAGGCTTAGGACAAGGGCTGCGTCCCCACGGGACTATATTTGTTTTTCATTTCATGTGATCTATTGTGTTTGCACTTGTTTGAAGGGAGCAGCGAGGAGCGATGCTTAAAGACATAGTGGCAGAAGGGGAGGGATGAGGTGTGAGAGCTGCTCAGGGAGGGGTAGCAGGTGTCCAGGGCTGCATGGAAGAAGTCATGGAGATGAGAGGGGGTGTGGGGGGGAAATCCACCTATAAGTGCAAGTCAAGAGGGGCCAAGAGAAGATGAACAGCCCCTGCTGCAAAGAACTCTGGAGATGGACTCTGCCATCATGCTCAGGGCGGAAGCACCTCAGAGCCAGCCACTGCCACAGGGCTGACCCAGGGAGAGTGACCAGACAGCAAGTGTGAAAAAGCGGGACGGGGGTGCGGGGGTAATAGGCGCCCATATAAAAAAAGCCCCAAATATCGGGACATCTGGTCACCCTAGACCCAAGTGGACAAGACAGAGCAGCACTGACAATCCTTGGGAGCTGGCTCTTACAGGTTAACTCTTGCTGCATCCGCACCGTTGGCTCGACACTTGCAAAACTTTGAACGTTCCCCCAGCCTGGGGTCCACGATTCATCAACAGCAGGGTTTTTAGGCCTCTTCTCTAGACGACGTTGGTAGGCTCACGTAGGCCAGCAACCCTCCGCAGCAAGTTCAGAATGGCCCAGCCCCTGCACACTGCCTGGGCTAAGGCGAATTGGCTGAAGTTTCTTACCTCGCAAAGGAAATGACAGTAGCGCCACGTCAGGCTGCCTGTGTTAGCTGCTGACATTAAAGGACAGAGAAGACACCTCTTCAGTAAACTCAGTGCTCGGTTTAATAGACAAAGTGCCTGGGCTATGGGCAGATATCACCGAAGAGAAAAAATATGTCCGATTCTTGAGGCTCCCAAAGCAGCTGGTGTATGTTCCTTGCCCTTCTTGCCTGACAGGCTGCCCATGCCGGTGCTGTTCTGCATCACTTGAGATCATCAGTACTTCTAATGAATTCAGCTGCTGCTACGAACAACCTCAGCCAATGGGAAGGGGCTGCGCTCACCCGGCTGGCACAGGAATTATTAATGTTCTGCGCAGTGGACAGCAGGCAGGGTGGGTTAGCCTGGGGGAAGTAGCCGGGAAGGCATGGTTACCAAGGCTGTGAGGAACAACGGAAGGACTGGTTACCTGGTGCAGTGCAGGCTGATTTCAGCAGGGAGCACAGCTCTGACCTGTTCACAAGGGCAGGACGGCATTCAGGGCAGATCCGAGACACTGGTGAGCAGGCTGCATATGGAAATGTAGGTCGGGTATTTCTGGACATGGTACCACGGCTGCCGACTCACACAAAAACATGCAGCAGAAAAGCAGTTTCAGCATCATGTGAGTCCTGATGAGCCTTCTGTGGGGTCTAGTGTGTCAGCGTGGGGGGAAGGGGCAGGGCCGTTAGGCTCTTACTCCTAATGACCAGCCCCCACACGACTCCTCCAGGAACCAGGGGAGCTGGGAGCACAGCAAAGGGTGTGACAAGCTTTCGTCTCCAGCCTGGTGGGGTTTAAATTACAGCGGGGATTTCCAGCAGATCCTCAGGGCGCTGGGCACCTGAATTCAGAGAATTGGGCACCTAAATCCCTCAGACTACTTGGAAATTCCCAGCCTAAATCACCAAGGCCAATTTTTACTGGGCACATTTTTAAAAGTGCCGTTTAATTAAAGTTGTTGAGGAGAGTTATTTTGGAATTTCATTACCACATTGGTTTTAATGCCAAGGAGTGGCTGGGGCCCAGAGGTTAAGCACTGAAATCACTTTATAAAGTACTGCTGCAAACATCTCTAAAGCTCCCAGGTGACACCACTGACTCCACCTGATAGACGGGGGCTGGCGTTCTACGGGATACAACAGCAATAGAGTTATATGTATACATGAAAACCAGACACTGCTCAGACCCCGACCACACCGATGAGAAAATGCACAACAATATAGCAGTAAATAAAATGCAATTAAGACTTAGAGGGAATTGTACTGACAATCTATCAGTGCAGACACATCCCAAGCCCCATGGGGAACCAGGCATGTGCAACATGAGATAAACCTCTATCTATGGCGATCAAAGACGGCACAGAAGGACCCAGTGGAATGACACCCACTCACGCCTGTTCTGAGTCTGCGCGCACACAACCCAGGATCACCATCTGTAGAGAGCAATGGGGACTGTGACTCCAGTTCTCCAGGGCCCTGCATGCTGTGCAGAGTGGGGATAAGACACCCCCAGCCCCGAGCAGAGTGGAGCTTTTACACCCACCATGCACTGGTGTGACTGACTCCCCCCAGGCCGTGCCAGGGAGAATCAGTGTCCTGGGTGTCATGGGTGAAGTTGCTCTTGTGCAGCTCCTCGTTAGTTCTGAGTGCATCTAACCCAGCTGCGAACCCTTTCCACTGGCGATCGCTGGTGCTCACACTGCGAGATGTGTTCAATAGTGACACAGCCTTGTCATTTGGGGACAAGCCGCATGACAAGACTGTCTAAGGGAGTCTTAAAGGTTCCAGTCTGGGACCACAGGCAGGCAGCAGGTGGGGAGGGAGACAAACAGGAACATGAGCCAACTGCTGGAGCTTTCAGAGCTGCTGATAATGCTCCTGCCTGTACCTCTGGGCAAATGAAGCCTCCAGCCCTTGGTGCCCTGGAACCAGCCCCGGAGGTAGGTGAGAATTGTGATTGTCAAAACAGAAGCCAACGGGCTACTCAGGTCTCAGGAGCAGGAGATTTGGGTTTAGAAACACAACCAGGAGGGCTGTTCTAGTTACATTCACACTCCTGCCTGACCTCTGTGCAGGCGGCAGGCGGGCACACAGAACAGCAGCCACGTCCATTCCTGGCACCAAGTCCCGGGAGCAGACTCCTTTCTCGAGCACTTCCGTGCCCCGGGACGCCACACAACAGTTTTCTGACTGACCTCAGCATTTCCCCCTCGGTGACCTTGCCTGGGAACCATTCAACACAGTTCTGATTCTTGGGCTTCAAAACAAGCTATTGTGCAACTTCCTCTGCCTCCACATGTCCATCCCGTAGCCAGGATGGTGACCCCGAGAAGTCACCTGCACCACTCTGGGCCCGGCTTCCCTCAGCTGAACTCATTTGCTAGGCAGGGAGGTTCTCAGGCACCAGCAGAGCTGCTCACACAGAGCAGAATAAACGTTTGCTCAGGAGAAAAAGGCGAGGAAGGGAGAATCCACAGCTGGCAGAGGAGGAAGCCTGGGGCTCCCTTCTCTGCCCACCCTGGCACTTGCAGGAGAGGGACATTTTAGAAACAGAGTTTTAAAGTCTGGCCTCTCCCAAGCAGAGGCTTTCCCATCCCCCAGCTCTGACAGGAATTAGCCATGGGAGGGGAGTATCCTGTTCAATTTACACCTGAAATACCCAAGAGGTGGAATCCAGAGGTGCTGAGCCGCCCCAGCTCCCGCTGACACCAGTACCCAAACCCAGGGAGTCAGTGGAAGAGCCAGGTGGAAGGGGCTGCGACCTGCCCAGCCTGGCTCGGGCGCTAAGGACGCAGGGGAGGGAGCGCAGGCAGAAGGAGAAGCCGTCTCTCAGGCTGGAGGCCGGTCAGAGCCAGACCCCAGGGAGTCCGTCTTCCTTCCCAAGCGCAGCACATTCATAATGGGGAACCGTGTTTGCAGAACACGCTGAACTGGGTCTCTCGGGGCCCTAGCGAGTGCTGATGTTTGAAATCCAGCCTGAACAGATGGCCGTGGAGCCACCTTCAGATACACCTGCGTGCGGGAGGACACGGCCAGTCATTTAACTCTCTGCAGGTGGGGGAAACAAAACCAACCAGACTGCAGCTTCTCTGTAGGAGTCAACAGCCCCCATCACCCTGCTCGCAGGGCTCAGTGTTAAAAGGCAAAGTGAGCCTCAGCCAGAGAGAAAGACCCGCCTCCAAGTCCTGGCCTGCTCAGAGCTTGCCATTGCCAGCTCTTCTTTCCTCGAGAGCTGCTCCCCTTGCTTTGTGGGTCCTTAAAACCAGCTCCCGAGGGGGGCCGTGAGAGCAGGCAGGCTGCAGCACAGCTACAAGCTCTCCCCCTCCCGCCCCTTGCCAACCCTGACAATTGATTCAGCAGCATGTGCCGGCTCAACAGGGAGACGTGCTGTAGTTCTCTCCCTCGGCCTGCTCTGCAGGGGAGCGAGAGAGCACATGCCCACGAGCTGCCTTGGCTTTGCACCGCGGGATCAGGAAATGTGCAAAGAATGAAGGCAGCGGCATGAGAAGCCATGGAATTGCCCGCGTTCAGCGGCACTGCAGTCGCGTTGCCAAGCCGCGTGCTACCTGGGCTCAGCCTTGCGAGGAAGATTTACCTCCCGTGGCATCAGTCATTGTCTGGAAGGGGGAGGGGGGGAGAAATCTCGGGTTGCCTTGCCGGGCTTGTGGCTGGGATGGCCTGGGCGAGTTCTAGCTCTGCGGCCTGTGACAGCCCTTTAACGACGCTGTGCTGCCAGAAGCCTCTACTGGTCCAATAAAAGATTATCAGCTAAATAAAACAAGAAGTGAGTGATGCCACTGTGCCCCGCTGGACTGAAATTGTGTGAGCAAAGTGGTTTTCTCCGGGAGATTTATTTCCGCTGCAGGCTGCAGGCAGCCAGCCCAGCAGAAAGCATGAGCGGCTCACTCACTCCGGGCTGGTGGGGTGAGGGCCGGGGTTTATTTCCTTTGCAAGGGAATCAGAACAATGAAGCCAATGCAAACAGACATTCACTCTGCCAGCGCAGGATTAACCCGGCCCGGGCAGCCTGCGGCCCAGGCTCACCCCGCTCTCCCGCTGCAGCCCTCACGCCAGGCACACCCCAGCCAGCACTTCAGCTCTACCATCCCGGCCACCAGCCACCTGGAGCCAAGTCGGGGACAGCAGCAGCCGGCTTCACTGGCAGGCACTGGCTCTGGCTCCATGGCTGGCCTGGCTGCCACGGACAGGTCTGACCTGGGCCTGCAGGCTCCCCGAGTCAGCTCCCCTAAAAACCAGCTCCTCTGAACCGGCAGGGGCTGGGAGAGGGGCAGCGGACAGGCTCAGCCACTGCCCAGCCACCCCAGGGCTCTGCTCTTCAAGCCTCTCAGCCAAAGGCAGGGCCATGGACTGAGAGTAAAGGCAGCAGACAGAAGCCCCTGTGCAGGACTGTACGTTCCTGACACCAGAGGCCTGTGAGGCAAAGCTGGTCCTGATGCGCGCAGGACCCCGGGGGCAGACTCTGCACTTGCCAGGAGCTGCAGAATCACATCAGATGCCATCGTCCATTCTACAGGTTCCTCTGCCACCCGCCGTCGTGTCTGCGCACCCGCTGACTGCCCTGGTACCATGTACCCACCTGCCAGGCTGCCGGATCTCCCACATGCCTCCTGGGGCTGCTTTGAACTCCCAGCCAGCCCGGTGCTGAACCCAGCAGCCCAAGGGTTAACAATGGCTGGTCGGAGGAGAGAGCTGATTGTATGTCTCAGTTCTGAGCAGGAAACAGAGAGAGGAGCAGCCGGGTGAGAGCCAGCAGGATGAGGATTGATTTAAAAGTAGGTGCTAGGTAGCCTGGTGACAGATCTAAGAGCCGTGCAATATTCTGTGGTGTCCTGGGGGCAGTTAGCAGGGGAGGAGGAGATGTGTTTACCTGGCGTTTGCAGGAAGAGTTACAGTCCTGGCTGTGATTGATGCACTCACAGACAGGACTGTTTGGGCTAAAGCAGGACCAGCTGTTATAATATTTTAAATGTCAACAAACGAAAACTCCGCTTATGCTGAATTATGAGGGAACCTGAACCTCAGCCAGATCCACGCTATCTCAGGGGGTTGGGGCCCATTGCGCTCAGCCAATGTTAGGGGGGCTTGAGAGTGCCTAGAAAATCTAACCACGAAGGAACAAGCTGTCAAAGCACCTTCTAAATCTGCAGCCAGGCTAGGGTGACCAGACAGCAAGTGTGAAAAATCGGGACAGGGGGGTGAGGGGTAATAGGAGCCTATATAAGAAAAAGCCCCAAATATTGGGACTGTCCCTATAAAATCGGGACATCTGGTCACACTATGCCAGGCAGACGACACAGCCCCAGCAAGTCCCAGAGGGAGAGGGGCTGAAGGGACGGATGAGTCAGCACCGCCTGCCATTCGTCCCCCAAACTGGTAAAGGGGATTCAGGCAGAGGCTTCTTCAGCCAGTTCAATAAACAACCCCAACCAAGCAGCTCTCAGCATCACCCAGGCCTCAGGAATCCCCAGCTGCACCCAACGGCCAGGCTGCCCCGTGGAGAGAATCTTCTCAAGACAGCCCTTCAGCAAGTGCCCTGGCTCTGCGGGCATGGCAGGCTGTCCTGTCCCTACGTGCCCAGGAATCACAGGGATGCCACTTATCAGCTGCAGCCTGGGAAAATGCAAAGCACAGAGCCGCTTCCAGCCCGCATCCACCCATGTTACAGCACAAGAGGGACAAAGGGAGTTCAATCAGCATGTTATCTTCTCTCCATGGGGCAAGAGACACCTCCTCCCCACCCCCCACCATCCTACCAGGCAGAATTAGGGTGACTAGACAGCAAGTGTGAAAAATCAGGACAGGGGGCTGGGGGATAATAGGAGCCTATATAAGAAAAAGACCCAAAAATCGGGACTGTCTCTATAAAATTGGGACATCTGGTCACCCTAGGCAGAATTCAGAATGCAAACTGCACCTCTCCAGTTGGGTCCATGCAGCCAGCCCTGCGCACACCTCTCCTGTCAGAACATCAACCTAGACCGCTCACTCCACAAAGGCAAAGTGAAGGTGGTAAAGAGAGAGGGGATACATCGTGATCAAAGGGAAGTAATTACATTCCCAGTCCAAGAACAATCATGAGTAGAACCAGTGAACATTGATTTTCTGTTCTCTGTCAGGAATTGACGATTTTGCCATGAGCCCATTTGTGCTGGTTTGTTGTGTGTATGCTCGGATGCCTCTGGGGAGCAACATGCTGTGTGAAGACAATTCAGTGTAAGTGTAGATTCATGTGGGCATAACCTTCTTTGGGCAGGAAGAAACAGATCCAGCAAAAAAAAAAACCCAGCTTCAACAGATCCCACCCCATCCGAAACTGCGTGGGCTAAACGCCACCGTTCCCTCTGGACATGGGACCTACCAGCCAAGGCTGCTGCGGTTAGACGCTGCACACTTTGGGTTCCACAGAGTTACTGGGCAGGGCAAGAAAACAAATGGCTCTGCTGGAGAGAGCAGCTGGGATGTTCAAGGGGTTAAAAAAAAAATCCTCCTAGCAGGGCAGACAGAGCCACTGGGATCCTGTCTTCATACGTGTCCGTGCAGCGCCTAGCACCACCAAGCCCCCAAGCCCAGCGGGGACCTGGGCACTACACAGTACAGAAAAAAATCACAGTAGGACCATCCGGCTGCCATTAACTATCTCGTCATGTCCAGCGTGCTCAGTGGTATCTCTCTCTGGCTTGCTGGGCAGCTGGGTGACTGGAAAGTTTTTCCTCTGCTTTTATTTTTGCTCGAAAGGAGCTGAGGGTTATTGGTGTTTGAAGGAACTTCTGGAAGTTGGTGGCTGTTTAATTTACCCTTCGAACTGGTGGCGTTTGTCCGCAGTTTTGACCATGCAGATAAACAGGATAATTACACACACCGCCCAGGCATCTGAGCACAGAAACAGATAGGGCGGTATTGTTTTCCACGGCCACGTTACACACAGTAACTCGACCTATAAATCAAATATCAAATTCAATGTGCAAAGAGGTTTAAAAGATAGCTCACTAGTGCCATCTAGGGGCTAGAGCACACCAATGGGCGCATGTTCATCCCGAGTGAGGACAGTAAACTAACCAACCTCACAGTATTGTTACAACCAAATGGGCCTTTCCTCCCCTCCCCAGCCCATTCTCAACAGCCGAGTAACAGCCAGCGAGTGACAAGGTAACTGGTGGAAGGGAACCGCTGTTTCTATGAGGAAGGAAGGCTCTGGCTTGGCAGGGGCTAGTACTTTGTTAAGGCCGGAAGGGAGCATGGTGACCATCTAGTCTCACCTATGGCATGGGATGATTTAGCTGGGGTTCGTCCTGCTTTGAGCAGGGGGTTGGACTAGATACCTCCTGAGGTCCCTTCCGACCCTGATATTCTACGGGTTCCTATTCTAGGATTCTACGAGTGATTCCTGCCTCCAGCCCAGAACCTCTGGCGGAGCTGGACCCTCTCCTGTAGGAAGGCGTCCGTGCTCGGCAGCATTTGTGTCATTGGAATGAATTAAATGATAGCGGGAAGCTGCATAAACTAATGAAGCCCAAGCCAGAGTCCACATGCAGCTCAGTGCCAGACTGGAAATATGGCAGCTTTCTGAAGATAGGTACGAGCGCAAACTACCTGGTCAAGCTGGGAATGGGATCCCTTGCCCTGAATCTCTCCCTTTGCCTGCGTGCCAGTTAAATGCCCAGCAGAAAGAGCCCTTTGCCCTGACGGGCACCTCTCGTGAGTTACGCAGCCCAGTCCTGCCGTGGGCGGTACAGAGTCATTAGCCCTGAGCTACCCACAGAGACGGGATCCAGCCTCAGCCGGGACCCTCCTTTGGTGATGGGGACTGCACAGCCCCTCCGGCAGCTCAGTCCGGAGACTTGCACCAGCATTTAACCTGGCTCGTTCCTCTTGCTGTTTAACCTGTTCCTCTGTCCCCATTGGCTAGTGAGCAAACTACAGCTCTCTCCAACGGCCAACCCCAACTGCTCCAAAACCCTGGGTCTGGGCCCCCAAAATCACGGACCCGCACACGAGAGTCCTTTACAAATAATAAACGTCAGCCTCGTTTTCCCTCCTCTGCTCTCTGAGACACAAGGGGGCAAGCAGGGCACGGTTCCCAGCTTTTCTCTGCCGCCCGGAGGGCCTGACGCTTGCTGCTGGTTGAAATGAAAGCTGAGATTTGCAAATAATCACCTGGCTGCAGGTGCTGGGGCTTTAAGACAAACAGCAGCTCTTGTGAGACTCCTGATAAAGTCACACGGGTCAGCAACACTGACCATCTCTCGAGACCGCTGCCCTGTCCCTCCCACACGCACCCAACATGCTGGGAGCGACACTGCGTCAAAGGCCAGAATGTGCCCTCTGGCTCCATGCGGAGCTGGTGTGTAGCATTCTCCCATGTTATACACCAGCGAGACACGATGAATCAGTTGATTTATACCTGCAACCTGTGTAAACAGCACTCACCACCCCGGGGGCTGAACCCCGAGGTCCTCTCACACCCACTGTCTGAGTTACCCACCACACCAGGCGCCATTCCCGGAGAGAGCCTGTGGAGCAGAGCCCAGCACGCTGACGGCTCTGCGGCTCCGGGGCTCCGACGCACTCAGGCCAGGCCGCAGCCTGTCTGGGGACAGCATCGCCGACTGGCTTCCAAATCAGGGAAGGACCAGCTGCTGAGCAATGGCCAATTGCTACCTTGCATAGCGCTCGCACGAGGGAGAAGGGAACAGATCCCCTGCAATGTGCTCCTCTCGCACAGGGGCTGGTAGATGAGCAGAGGGACTTGGGGGGCCACTCCCTTATGCCCCCCCCCCCCAGGGCAGAGATGGCATGTAACCGAAGCTTTGCGGCCATTGCCGCACAGAGAGCGCTGACTCCTGCCGCGTGGAACACGACATCCTGCCAAACTCGTCAGGGGCCAGACCAGGATAAGCCGCCTGGCCTTTGGGAGGTGCTACTGCGAGTGGGAGATTAGTCACAGAGACGGATAAAAGGTTAGCGTCCATCTCGCCCCGTGGGCCAGGGATTGCTCCCCAAGTCTGTTCCCCAGGGCCCGCTAGACTGCAGCTATTCACTCTCCAAGTTACACGCAGACGCACTTTTGGTGGGTGCTACCTGGACACATAACCCTGCTCCAGCCATCTCTCCTGAGGGCACCATACAGGACAAGTCTCTGCAAACGCCACGGAAGGGCCTTTCCCTCCCACGGCCGCTTCACCTGCACACAATCCGCCATCAGCCCCCCATATAATCTCCCAGCCTATTACTACCTGTCCCCAGGGTCACGCCTCCCTCATCCCCAGCACACAGGCTCTGGGGAAACCTCCCAAAACTGAAGCAACTCCCCTTTCGCCACAAGCTGTCCATAATGAGTGACTCTGGCTGCCCCCTGAGGGGGAAAATGCAGGAGCATTTTCTCTATTCCCTTCTGAATATACGCGCACAATCTATTCCTGCCACATCGGTGGGGGCCAGACCACAGGTGTGTAAACACAGCCACGGATCCGTCCCCGAACAACACGCCTCTCCCAGCCCAGGGACACCGCAGGGAGAGGGAGCAGCACACTTGAAAGATTCCCCAACAAAAGGGTGCGTGTGTCTTCAAACGCCAGTTCAAATGCCCCATCGGAGCCCTGCCCGGAGTGCCAGAGGCCTCCCTCTTGGGACGGGATAGATGGCGCTGTCTTACCAGCAAGGACTTCCTCCACCAACGCCAACTCTCCACCAATGCCTGGCTGCACCGGCAGAAGGACACCAAGTCCTGGCACAAGGACTCCTTAGGCTTGAGTTTTGCAGCTGGAAAGGACAAGGCTCTGGAGACAGCCTGGTAGAAAGGGCCCAGACCTGCATGCACATGAGAAGAGCTTTTCTCTCCTAGACACCTGCCTTTGCCCGCACCCAACCATTCAGCAGCTGAGCTGAACCAACTGGGACCTGTAACCACCCAGCCCGTTGATGGGACACACAGTTATCACTGCATTCACCTCCTGCCATGAGAACGCCTCCTGACTCCTCTGGGACTCCTGCTGTGTACAAGGGAGGAAACTTCGCCAGCAACCCGAAAGCTCTAGGCCTGGCCCGAGCCTGTGGGAGTCAGCGACAGACCGGAGAACAATGCACTTGGGGCATACGACAGTACAGGAGAAGGGACCACAGCAGTCTGGCTCTGGCTCCAGGTTACACCCGTTCACACACAAAACTCCTTCGGTTCCTTTGCTACAATCTCTCAGCCATGAACAGTTGCTGCCAGACCTGTAAACTCTGCCATATCCCATCCCACAGGAAGCAAATCTGGGCTTCCAGACACTGTATTTTAGATGATCAAATTTCTACTGCACAGTCACCTCCACCCCCCACCCCCCACACACATTCCCCCTCTGCAGATGTCATTACAAAAATGGGATCTGAAACCACTATCTATCGCCTCCTCTGCTGAGAGCTTCGATTTCAGATACCATCACCCAGAATAACTGGGCACCGGTATCTACTCCTGAATAAGCCCCATTCGTTGGAAAGCATGCCATTATAGCTCCAGTAATTGTATATATTGCAGAGTGCTTGAGTCAGCAGTCCTGCTGGATTTTGCTTTCGACATCTGCAATCCTATAAATCTTTGTCTCCTTCAGGTGACCTGTAGGCTCCCTGTGCTCCGCGCAGGCTCCCGTTCACCGCTCCCAGCACTGCCATGCCAGTCTGAGCGGTGTCTGACCCCCGAGGGGGTCACTGCCCTCCTGAACAGCCGCTTGATTTGTAACCTCCCGCGGGAGAATGTTACCTGGGCTCGTCCCCGTACGCTCCCAGGAGTGCTGCACTTCAGAGACGCCAGCCAGGAGAGCAGATCCCCACAGCTCTACTCCTGTCTATACGGGGGAGTTCGCCAAAGCAGACTTTGCAAACACTTGGGGAGGGGAGATGGCCCCCTGAACGGTCCCATTTTCCTACACTCTGCTCTCATGGGGCTGACAAAATGGCGCCAAGTTGCAGCGCTACGAGATCGGATGCCTGCAGAGCGCTAGGTGCTGCTGTCAGGTCCACAGGCCAGTTTGCTGTGTTGTACAAACTGTTTAGAACCGACAGCCCCTCCTGGCTGTGCTGAGCCCAGGGCAGGATGCCAGGGGCCCAGACCACGGTGATGGACCTGAAGAGAGGATTCTCCCAGGCGGTCACCAGCGCCGTGTAGCGTTCACTGTGATGGCCAGGTCTGTGCTGTGAGGCAGCAATTCCCCAGCCACAGGGCCGGAGTGGAGGCTCTGGAAAAATGCAGGAGGCCTTAGCAACTCCCCTGTGGCAGAGAGGAGAGATGGGCCGTGTCCGTCCTCGTGGACCATCTGTTGCCAAGGGCGGCTGGGATGCAGCGCGGCCCCTTGGCTAGCTCACAGCTCACTTTGCGGCGGAAGCCTTCCATTTACCAGGCCTGAGCTGGGCTTTTTTTTTTAAATTGTTTTCAAAACAGATTTCATGTGGTCCCAAAATGAGACCATGATTGTAAATTAAAGTGTAATTAGCCTTTACGCTTTTATATTCATTAACTCTTCTCTGTTAATGATGCAGAGGCTGGAGCACAAACCCAGCATTATGAAACCACATCCAGGAAATAAAATAGTGATTTAGATAATGGCCAGAATGTATTGCTACTTACACATAATTAAACAAATGCTCCATTTAAACTTGGAAACATGAATGAATGTTGATTAACCCCAGCCCAATGATTCTGTCCGTGATTTCGTTAAGTGACTGTGCTGCTAACGGGGGCTGGCAGGAGGAAGCAGGCTTGCTACAACCGTCAAACACACCTGCAAGGCGCAGGTGCTGCAACGTGCTCGCAGGGCACAGGTGGGAAAGCGCCAGGCAGGTCTAGCGGGGACTGGCCATTGCAATGAGTGCGAGGCTCCTGCTGCGACGGCGACTGACCAGCTCGAGAGCTGTAGGGGCGGCGCTCCAGCGTTCAGCTCCAACAGACACCCACCTCCTGCAGCCTCCACGACTGCTCTTGTGCCCACGTCCAGTTTATCCTGCTGTGTAAAGTGCCAGGGTTAAATCCCTACAGAGACAGCAGCGTCCTGCCCCCTGCAGCGAGTTCCAGGTCCTGCTGGCCCATTTCTGCTCACATTTCACTGTTGCATTACCAGCTGGTTTCCTGCCTGTCTTGCTATTCTGGGGTGCAGCTACAGAGGAAATACTAGTGTACTAGGAGACCAGCAATCCTTGCATTTAGCTCTGTACATTTGGAACAAAAAGGAGAAACCCAAAAAAGGAGAAAAATGTGTCTGGCCAGAGACAGCCAGGAGAGTGCTGCCCAACGCAGCAGAGCATTGCAGGGCATTCACCGTCTGTCGTTACACAGGGAGGCCGTGCAACGTGAAAGGACAAACCCCACAAGTCACCAGGAGATTCCAGCTCAGCAGGGAGAAGTTTGTGATATTTAGTCAGACCGGAATGGGGGCTCGTTGAATTAAAAACCTAACAAGTAACTTTGCCCTGGGCGGCTGCACTTTTCATGATGGCCCCGGAGACGCAGCACAATTTCTCCACCACCCCAGAGGCCACAAAGTGGGGCTCGATCATGGACTGCCGGCCAAAGGGACAGCAAACCACTTGGCATTGTGACCCCCAGGGGCTCAGCCGACTCGCTCCAAGCCCATCGTGGTGCCAGCCCCTCTCCCAGGGACACTCCCCACTCGAGGGCTGCCTCGCCCCAGCATACGCCCGAGAGCCCCGGGATGGGGCAGGCTGCAGAGTGACGGGCAGCGATGGCAGCTTGCAGCTCCACCCCCGAGGCCAGCACCCCACTGACGGCTACACGCCCGGGATCAGCCCAGCCGGGGCTCTATCTCAGCAGTGTGCTTGTTGTCATTTTAATCTACCTCAGCCTCCCCATTAGTTACTATGGAAACAACCTCATCATTAGTTTGGGAGGAGCTTTGTGAAGTCCACTAGTGCTATATAAAATTAATTTCTGCGGCGTATTCAAATCCCAGCCCCAGTCAGAGAGAGCAGGTGGGGGAGAGAGGGGAGACCCCCCCCCCATGTCCCCGCTATGCCTAGCACTGTCCTTAGGTCTCTGCTGCCTCCGTCCCGCCTCTCACAGGCAGCGCTCACCCAGCACCTGCCCACCCCTCCCATGAAGCTATAAAGGCCCCAACCCACTGCGCACGGCACATGGGACCCACGTGCGCTGGGGCAGTGTCCGTGATGGCTGCTAAGCACATTTGCACTCATTAGCACGCCTCTGTGCAGCCATACAAATACTGAGTCCCGCGGCCCCCACTCCTCGTCTCCCTCCGCAGCCCCCTCCTGCTGCCCTGCTGCCGTGCGTAGCTCCGGGCCGAGAGCGCAGGGCCCAAGGCCAGGTGCCCCAGTGGCCAGTCACAGATTGGAAGATGGGGCTGGTGCCAAGCGGAGCCCCCACAGCTTTTCCCTGTGAAGTCAGACGTGGGCCAGAAGCCAGCACTAATGTGCCAGGCTATTGCCAGCGGCTTGCAGAGTACCCTGCACTTCCTGCTCCGGGCATGGGGACCTGGCTGCAGCGAGCTGGCACCTCCCAGGCGAAGGCTTTTCCCTCGAGGCCCAGACATTGAGAGCCACGTGTTGCTCCCACTCCAATGGGCCGGATTTGGCCTTTGGGGAATGGCTGGCAGTCCGACCCTGCTGTCAGAGCAGGCAGGAATGAGATTTCTGTCCCAGGTAACACATCCCCCCAGGGACTGTTCCAGAGCCCCAGGGAGCAGGTGGTGGCTTGTGCCGCCTTTCCCCTCAGTCTCTGCGGGGCTGTTCCAGGAGCATCAGGGCAGAGATGGGATTTCGCAGCCACCAGAGAAGGCAGAGAAGGGCACGGGAGTCGGGACAGCTTCCCCATATGACTGTGTGAGTGTCACCGGGGAACCAGTGACACTGGAAAGCCTGGCGGCCGCCTCTTCTCCTCAGTGCTGAGGTCCCCTGGCCTGGGCTGTTCTCAGGGTGGTCACTTAGCACCGGCCGCTCCCTGGTGGGAGCTCCTGGCCCCACACGCACCAATACGCCACCCAGCTCTCGCTGTGACCCACCCCAGGCCACAGGCCTGGGAATGTCTGGTTTTAGACACCAAGATTCCTGAATATTTCCCCTGTTCATTCTCTCTGAGGGGCAGCCTGAGTGTCCTGCCCATGTCTGGCGAGCGCAGGGGGGATTTTGCTAGCACGGGCCCAGCCAGTGACAGGGCCTAGCCCGAATCTAATCCTGAGGACACACTTGGCATCCAGTTATGGCTAACATAACCCTAGAGACAGACGAACACGGGAACAGTTAGTGTGGAGGGGCCAAAGGGAACAACCGAAACCAAACTGGAGGAGAGCGTGAGGGACATGGAGGCAGACGGCAAAGGGGCTGTCCAGAGCTCCGAGGTGGCAGCAGGAGAGATGGCGGTTTTAGCACAGCTGGGCAGGAAACAATTTGTCTGTCCCGTGAAGATTTTCAAGAGTTTGAAAAATGTTTCCCCATCTTGAATCGGGACGAAAAAAAGTAGAAATATTGAAAATTTTCAAGAACCAAAAAACTGAAACGTTTTTAGTTTGGGTCAATCAAAATGTTTCATTTCGATTTTTGACCTTTTTTCGTTTTCTTTATAACCTTTAATTCAGTCTAATTAGCTTATATTTCAAAATGCAAACTCCTGCTGAGCCAGACAAACAGAATTGTTTGTTTAAAAAATGTTGAAACAAAACAGTTTGACAATTTCCAAACATGTTTTCCCAAAATTGTTTCAAGTGGGGAGACTGAGTGACGCTGACCCGTTTTGTGAACAGCTGCAATTTTGACAAAATGGCATTTTTTCACTGAAAAAGGAGCAGGGCGTGCGTGCGCTGTGCCTCAGACACCCCCCTTAGTTAGGGGAGACGCTGTACCCATAGCCAGCCAGGGATAAATTCACTGTTCTAGTTCAGAGGGGATGCTGTAAAACCTCTGATTTCAGCAATAACGTATTATTGGGCATGGTGGCTCGTGTGTATCTCGGTGTTACTACATTCTGCTCTTACCAGCATTTACAGCAATGACTTGGCAAAGGTACGATGGCAGCTTAGATTAAATTATACCCTTCTGCAGCCCCAATGTTTGCATCTTACATTTGTTAGCAGCTCTCAGCGGCCTTATGGGTACAATAAGCATTATAATCCAAGGAGGAGCCACAGAAGATGAGGAAGAAGGAAAAGCTAAGATGAGGCATCAGGAAAGAGCAATAAAAGCCAGGGAGAGGTTGGGTCCCTTGGGGCGTTTTAGAGCGCATCAAAGTGCAGAAAGTTTCAGGCTCTGGCCTGGCTGGGGTTCTCCTCACCCTGCATCGCCCTGTGAATAGGCGCCGACTTTGCTCCGCACCCACCATCAGCCAAGCTCCCCCGCGAGTGCGCCGCGTCCCCGCACCTCCCCTCCGGAGGCGGAGAAGAGGCAGGGCAGGGCAGGGGCGGGGACTTTTGGGAAGGGGTGGAATGGGGGTGGGGCGAGGGCAGTGCACGGGCGCGAAGAGGAGGGGCAAGGGCGGGGCTAGGGGCGGCGGGGGGGTCGAGTACCCACCGGGCAGAGGGGAAGTCGGCGCCTATGGCCCTGTGACTCTCCAGTGTCGGTCAGTCCCCAGACTCACATCCCGCCTGGCCTGGCAAAGGCAGTGCTAACCGGGCGATGCAAAGGCTGCTCTCGTGGGAAAGTCAGTCCCAGCAATGGCTGGTGTCTGATGACAGGGAAAGAACAACCAACCAGGCAGAACCCACTCTGCTCCCCTTCCCCATGGGGCCCTCCACCCCAGGTACCCCGCTGCATTGTCTGTCTGCCCTGTGGGCTCAATTCACCCTCCCGCCAGAACACTGGGCCCGTGGGGGCCCACGCCTGGCGCTCTGGAGCAGTTAAACCAGTGGGTCAGGCGGTGAGGAGCTACTCATGGATACTGACCCGATAGCTCCCTAGGGCTGCCCTCTGGCTCCCTCCCGTCAGCAGGTGTCAGACACAGGGTATCCTCCTGTCCACGTAGCTCTCAGAACGCCCCAGTGCCCAGACCGTGGGGCTGTCCTGACCCACACAGAGAAGAGGGACAACGCAGTGGATCCTCCCAGAAGCCCCGACATTTCTAATCACCAGCGATCCACAGCAGTGGCTGGATAACGACATGCAGCTGAGGAGGCCCTGAATGCACCTGTGCCTTCCAACAAGCCATATGGAAAGGTGCCCGGGCTGCTGAGTCTCCCGTGGCATGAACAAGCAGGTCCCCAAAGCAGCCAGGCTGTGTTACTTTGCCCCCAGCACAGCGATGGAGCAGCAGCTCAACCGATTATGGCTTCGAGGGAAGCCAGGAGCTTTAAGGAACATGCTCCCCTGAACAAAAGATAGAAAAGAAGCCGGAGAAGACGGAAAGCCCCCTGAAGCCAGCATGCTGCTGGAGCGTGGCTTTGTATGTGGCCAACGCCCAAGCCTCCGAGCCGCAGGCTTTGGGATCAGATAGCGGCACCGGCAAAGAACATGCTGTGAGGGAGAATGGAAACACGGCCACCAACCCTCCCGCACACACCACCTTGGGAATGGCAGCAGGAGGGCTCCTGGGCTAGATCAGCAGCAACTGGGTGTTGGGGACTAATGCAATGGGACCCAGTGCAGGGTACCGGGAAAGGGAGCTGCAGATCGTCCTCACCACACTCCCATCAAGCCTGCTTAAAATCCCAGCTCAGAGTCAATGTTACCCTGACGCGATGGAAATATATTGGCTCTAACACAGAGGAACCTCAGGCAGCTCCACTGTCACGGGCCTGCAGGGCACAAGTTCAAGGTTCAACACGCCTGCCAAGGCTGCCAATGGCATCTCCGGTACCTAGAGGTGAGCAGAGAGCATTCTGATTGGCTGCCTCCCAAAGAGCTCTGGGCTTTCTCCCAGCCCCCAACCCCAGGGGCTGGAATTAGCCACAGAGCCCCGACTGCTGGGGGTCGCCAAGGGAGGGAGCCTCCACAGGGGCTTTCAACCCAGGTGACAGAGCGTCCCGCAAGCGTGAGGTCAGCCCATGTGCTGGTTTTATAACGGGCCTGGCCCTGCTGGTCCCGGGTGGAATCACACACTTGAAACGGGTCGTTCTAGTCTACAGGCAGCAAACGCTGCTGCTGCTGCTGGGTGGAGAGATACAGGCTGGGGCCAATACACCGCCTGGAACAAAAATCCCAGCAATCTGTCATCCTAAACTGGTTAGAGAGACCCAGGTGTGGGTCGGGAGGGGCAAGACCGCACATACACACATGCAACTCTCTCACACACACGCAGACATGCACACACTCACACACATAGACAGACACACACACTTGCACATATACACTCTCACGCACAAACACACTTGCACATACACACACAGACATGCACAGACACACACTCGCACCCACAAACACATGTACAGACACTCAGACAGACACATACACACAGACAGACAGACAGACAGGCAGACAGGCAGACAGGCAGACACACACACACACACACACACACACACACACCCTTTCGCTCTCCCTCCCCCAAGGCCACAGAGACACCAGCGCCTCTCCCCAGCTCCAGCACTTGCCGATAGTGCAAACAGGCCCTGGCTATACACCGTGGGCACAACTCCTCCTCCCACTGGGGCTGTGCTCTCCGTGCTAGGTGACCCGCCCAAGAGGAGCACAAGCTACAGAGACCTCAGGAGCAGGACAGGCCCTTGTGTGCATTGCTGTCAAGCAGCTCGGAGCCAGGTGCCCTTGCCAGCGCCGGCAGTGGCCGTGGGGGTCTGTCCTGGGCTCAGGCCAGGTGCACACACAGCACTGCAGTGAGTGCTAAAGGGGAGGCTTTGTACCGGTTTAATCGAACCTGCACAGCTCTGTGTGTGGACCCTCCTCTTGGGTCACCCTGGCTCGTAGCCATCTAGCCTGCATTGGTAAGTGTACAGGCTAAACCCACAGATCCAGATTTGAACCAATCAGAGAGAGTTCCCACACGAATGTTGCTCTGGTTTAACTAAACCAGTTTCATTTAAATCAGTGCAACCTCCATTTGCAGCTGGGCCCTCAGCCTGTGCAGCCAGGTAGAGAGTGGGCAGGGACCCCCAGAGCCACGTGACGTCTCCTCCGCTCCTGGCTGCTCCCTGCCCAGCACCTGGCAGCGTCCAGGATGCCTCACCCAAGCCACATGGAGACGGGCCCTGCCCCAAGGAGTGTCCCATCTGTCAGGCACATCAAGGAGCAAGAGCAACCAAGGAAAGCTAGAGCCAGTGGGGAGGCCCAAGCGGCGAAGGGGCACCAGGGCTGCATGTATTACTCAGCACAGCAAGCTGACTCAATGCCCTGGGAGCAGGAAGGATTTGATTGGCTGCACCATAGGAGGAGGAGGAGGAGGATGCGATTGGCTGGGCGATATGACTTCATTGCAAGAAGATGCGCAGGCTGACCCGTTATTGGAAGCGAGTGTTTGTATCAGACCCATAAGGCACGGCTACTCTGCACCCTAAATCCAGCCTCTGACTCAGGTTTCAGCCCCAGCCCCCAGTCCACACACAAATCAGTCTGACTTGGGCCAGCCAGCACTCAGGGCCGGGGATCCTGCTAGTGCATCAGAGCCCAAGTCCTGCTGGACTCAGGTCCAAGCCTGTCGTGCAGTGTGGACACAGGTCAAGCCGCAGACCCGAGTCAGTGTGGACGTATTAGCATGGCTGTGAGACCGGGGTCCAGCCCTTGTAAGCCCAGGTTTCCAATGCAGCTCGGAGCTGGAAATACCAAGTCTACCAGGCTGGGTCCCACAGACTCGGGTGCGGTGTGCAGTGCAGAGATGCCTGTAGAGGAAAGAGGCCTGGCTATATGGACCCAGCCCAGGGTAGCTCCCTGCAGCCTTTTCCCCAAGCTCTGCCCCAACCCAGTGCTAAGTGGCTGGAGCAGTTTGGTGCTGCCGCCTCTTCCCCCCCTGGAATGAGTCCGCCAGGGCACGTCCCTCAGGCTCAGTCCAGGAGCCCGGCTGCATCACACAGTGTGTTTGGAAGCACAGATTGCAGCCCCCAGGGCTCTGCCAGATGAGGGATAGAGGACGCACGGCAGGGCCGGCCAGCCACCCCTCTACCGGCCCGGCACACAGCTAGTCGCGTTACAACCGCACTGTGACTTTACCTTGGCCAGTTCAGCACGCGGGAGCTGGCGCCATCTAACCTGCCGATCCCAGCCCAGCTGGACCCTGAGCGGAGGCCGGGCCTGGAGCCCAGCGCCTCTCTGGTAGCTCATACGTAACAGACACACTAGACATGATCGACGGGGCCGTTATGGCCCAGTGTGTCGAGACCTTCACTCCCAGGGACTCCCCTGTTCACGGACCATTGACTCAACAGACCATAATGGCTCCATCTATCGGGGTCAATATGGGCGCCTTTGACACATGACAGACAATAATTGCTCCTGCTTAGAGACTTTTTAGTTCATGGATCATTGACCTGATGGGCCGTAACAGCTCTGAAGGAGGCTGCAAACGCGCTGTACACCCCTGTGCTTAAACACCCTTAGGAAAGAACGGCTGGGTCGAGTCCCGGCATGCGCACACCCCAACACACGTCCAGGCCTGGTCACCCTCTGACAGGAGAATCACCAGGAACAGCTTCTGTTTCTCGGCCTCTTTGGAAGCGAGGTTATTAGAGCAAAAAGTGCCAACGCTGAGGAGCCGACCCTTCCTCCTCCCCCCCCCCGCCCCAGCCCCCAGAGCCGCTCGCCGGTAAAGATCCTCAGAGATGTCCCTCCTTGGCAGCCGCGTGGAGGGCGTTGCTGTAGCACAGACAAGGCCAGCATCTCTCTCCAATGGCAACTAATGTGCCACGGCTTTAGCCACTCAGGCCCACAGCTCCCTACAGCCCCAGGCTTCCGCCTCTGGGCCCCACCCTCCATCCAGACAGCTGCTGTAGGGCACAGGAGTCAGGCCCTGCTCCTCTCACCTGCCATGGAGCTGGGAGCTCTGGGCTGAGGCCAGCTACCTTGAAGCAGCCTGTCTAGAGCCTGGCGGGGCTGGACGATGGGGCTCGGGTGAAGCCACGCAGGGCAGCTGGATAGTTTCACTCCACAGTCAGAGACGCCCAAGTTCCACCCAGAGGAGGAGACATTGGAGGGTAGAACCACAGGAGCAGGAAGTGCTCCCATCAGGGGAAGACCACAAGCCCCTGTGACCCAGGCTGGAGGTGGGAGCAGGACACCAAAGCAGGGCCAGAGGCCTGGGGCTCCATGGGAAACTGAGGGACTGAGTGTGGAAGTTACATCGTTAAACGGGGACACAACTTTCCTCAGCACCATGGGGAAGGCAGAAGATAGATGCATCGGGATGCACCAAGGGCCTGCCACTGCTTGTCGGGGGCTTATTCTTCAGTGTCTTTAACCCTAAGAAAAGCTTTTTCTTGTCCTCTATGTGCAGGGACTGAGGTGAGCTGAGCTGGCCTGTCAGCGGCAACACGTCAACCCAGGTGGGGCCATGACAGGGTAACAAGCCTTGTGGATGGGGGGGAAGCGGTAGACGTGGTATATCTTGACTTTAGTAAAGCTTTTGATACTGTCTCGCATGACCTGCTCATAAACAAACTAGGGAAATGCAACTTAGATGGAGCTACTATAAGGTGGGTGCAAAAGTGATTGGAAAACCGTTCCCAGAGAGTAGTTATCAGTGGTTCACAGTCAAGCTGGAAGGACATAACGAGTGGGATCCCGCAGGGATTGGTTCTGGGTCCGGTTCTGTTCAATATCTTCATCAATGATTTAGACAATGGCATAGAGAGTACACTTATAAAGTTTGTAGACAATACCAAGCTGGGAGGGGTTGCAAGTGCTCTGGAGGACAGGATTAAAATTCAAAATGATCTGGACAAACTGGAGAAATGGTCTGAAGTAAATAGGATGAAATTCAATAAGGATAAATGCAAAGTTCTCCACTTAGGAAGGATCAATCAGTTGCACACATACAAATTGGGAAATGACTGCCTAGGAAGGAGTACTGCGGAAAGGGATCTGGGGTTCATAGTGGACCACAAGCTAAATATGAGTCAACAGTGTAACATTGTTGCAAAAAAAGCAAACATCATTCTGGGAAGTATTAGCAAGAATGTTGTAAGCAAGACACGAGAAGTCATTCTTCCACTCTACTCTGCGCTGATTAGGCCTCAACTGGAGTATAGTGTCCAGGTCTGGGCACCACATTTCAGGAAAGATGTGGACAAATTGGAGAAAGGCCAGAGAAGAGCAACAAAAAAGATTAAAGGTCTAGAAAACATGACCTATGAGGGAAGATTAAAAAAATTAGGTTTGTTTAATCTGCAGAAGAGAAGACTGAGAGGGGACATGATAACAGTTTTCAAGTATGTAAAAGGTTGTTACAAGGAGGAGGGAGAAGAATTGTTATTCTTAACCTCTGAGAATAGGAGAAGCAGCAATGGGCTTAAATTGCAGCAAGGGCGGTTTAGGTTGGCCATTAGGAAAAACTGTCAGGGTGGTTAAGCACTGGAATAAATTGCCCAGGGAGGTTGTGGAATCGCCATCATTGGAGATTTTTAGGAGCAGGTTGGACAAACACCTGTCAGGGATGGTCTAGATAACACTTAATCCTGCCAGGAGTGCAGAGGACTGAACTAGACACCTCTCGAGGTCCCTTCCAGTCCTACCATTCTGTGAGCTCTGCCCACGGGGAAATCACTGCTCCCGAGATGGTGCGGAGCTGAGCAATGTCCCAGCCAGCAGCATGGGCCCCGAGAACAGAGAGGGGAGAGAGGAGAGGATGGGCACAGTCGTGAAAGAGAAGGGGAAGGAAAGAAAGACGATGGGATCAAGAGGAAGAAGAGGTGAGTGTCAGAGCAGAGACATCCCTTTGTGTGAGGAGACTTGTCCCAAGCGGGCAGTGCTGGGACAGTGGGGAGCCGGGCTGCAGGGAGCAGTGTGCTTGGAGCCACAGCCAATCACCCCAGCAGAGTGAGGCTCACCAGTGAAATGAGTCTGTTAGCCCCAACCTCATGACTATTTATCAACGTTGCAAAGGGTGGGCTTTGCAGGTCTAGCTCAGGAGCAGGGGCAGAACTGCCTGGGATACCCCGGGCTGGAATTGCAGGGGATGGGGGCTACAGGTTGGGCCTGAGGGGCACCAGCAGGGCTGTGTGTGAGGGAGCCCAGGGCTGTAGGTTGGGACAGAGCTGTGGAGTGTGGGGAGCCCAGGGCCCAGAGTAGCAGGGGGGTTTTGCTTCAGGATGGAGGGGCAAAGGTGGGGAGTGGGGACCATGATTCGGATAGCAGGGAGGCTGCAGGTCAGGACTGAGGGACTGCTGGTTACGCAGAGCTAACTCTGCCCAGGAGAGGAATTAAACAGAACGTTATTGCCTGTCCCGGAGAGCGCAGACAAAGGGGCCGCCTGCGCTCAGACTGGGGCCATGCAGTTCAGCGGGGGCAGAGTTTCTGGGACTCTTGCTTGAGCGTGACACCTCTGAGCAGATTCGCTCCCAACTCCGTTTCACGCCCGCCGCCTGTTTAATGCTGCTGTTCTGGAAGCCGTACAGGGGTCAAGCAGCCCTGTTCCCAGCCTGGCAGATACAGTAGACTGCCCAGCATGCGCTCTGCCGCTGCAGCTGCATAAGCCATAGGGAACAAGTCATTAATGACAGAGCTCATTATTAGGCCAGCAGGTAACATTCCACAGGGCCAGGGTGAAAAATAGTGATCTCCAAACCGCCTCCTCTTTCCGCCAGCTGAAAAGCCACGATTAATATTAGCATCTGTTGAGCCCCACACGGCACAAACTTTAGCCAAGGAGGGGGAACAAGGGGGACTCGAGAACAAAGCCTCAAAGATCCAGCCCACTCTATACCCCGCCCCAGCACTTGGACTCCCGACAAGCTGCATTCATGAGGCCTCCTCAGTAATTCCCTGCCTGTGGACCGGTGCCTGCACTGGTGCCAGGCAGTGACAGCCCTAGTGAGCAAGGAGAGACAGAGACTCCAGCAGTTTGCTTTTGTGCAGTTCCTGACTCTGAAGTGCAAACCTGGGAACAGGCTGTTTTCTGATGTTCTAAGAGCCTCAGGGGTTCAAAGGGCAACAGGACTGGGTGACCCAGTGAATGGGGCACTGGGCTGATCCCTCTGGAAACCCAAGCTCCTCTCTGGGGTGAGGATGTGCTGAGCAGTAAGTTCAGTGTGTACTCCGCTGAGTTCAGTGGAGATTTCTGCCAGTCACAGAACCACCACAGATTTGACCGTCTCTGCCCAAGCAGGGGCAGGTGCTGCAGTCAGGCCTGAGGTGTACTGGCAGAGCTATGGGGGGAACCATATTGGGGGCTGTGGGGGAGACCCCCCCGTCTCTGGCTGGGTCTGATGCCAGGTAGTCTCTCTTCCAACAGCACCAGCTTCACACACAATTTAAACTATACACTATGAAAAATCCAAGGGAATAGCCTCCCCAGCAGAAACCACCAGCTGGCCCAGCACGTCCTGCTCGCCCCTCGGGAAAGGAAGCCGGCTGCAGAATAAACTGCTCCTGACCCCGTGGCCAGAACGAAGGGCCTGGCTATTTCCCAGACACATGCTGGGGAGGGGCAGACTCAGCCCTCCGAGCAGCCAGGACTCTTCTCTGGGTGTGTCGGCTCCTGCTGCCCCGGTTGTCAGGGAATCTTCAGAGGCTTAGCTGCCATTGCTCAGAGTGTCCATGAAAGGGGAGCCGGTGAGTGAAACACAGAGAGACGCTCTCAGGAAACAGGCAGGTCTGAGCTCCAGTGCATGCAACCTGCTGTCTGCACTGGGCTCTGTCTAACCGAGTGAGGACCCGGTTTCTGCTGCACCCAGGACTGTGCTGAGGGTGAGGCTGGGCTCCATGTGGAATGAGAACTAAGCTGGTCTGAAGTGACGTCTGCAGGCACACGAGGGCCTCTCCTCGGCCTTTCGTTCTAGCTCTAGGCGGGATCACAAACCTTCTAACCAAAGGCCTCCCAGCAGCTTTTTCTTTAACCTTCCTTTTCTTTTTAACCTGATGCATTCAACTCTCATTCAAATGAGCTCCTCCCGGGCCTGGCAGTCAGGTGAACCGAATGCGGTGTAACCCTGGCAGTCTGCTCAGAATCACAGGCAATGGGAGAATGGAGGCAAGGAAGGGCAAGCCCAGCCTTTGCGCAGGACTCTGATAGAAGCACTATGGGAGCCATCGATAACCAGCATTCCCTGGCTACAGGCCTCTTGGATCAGGACACCCTGCACGCAGGACTGTCCCGTGAAATTCCTCGCACGTGCTGGATGCAGCACTCTCGGGAAAGGCACTCAACTCCCACGGTCTGGAGGCTGAAAATCTCTCTGATGCGAACTTCCAGGTATATGATTTAATGAAAGGCACAATAAGAAGTGAAACAATTAGAATTTCTGCCTCATTATCATGGTAATCTTATCAGTCGGATAATGAGGTATTAATGGAGATTTAATGTGCCTCTCATAACAGAATCCCTTGGAGAAAACACATAAGGAAATTGCTGTAAATCCACTTAATGATGGAAAGGTCCCCAAACACCATATTCCAAAGGATGAAAAATGCTGGATGCAAATGAGCGAGAATCAAGGTCAATAACACTGCAGGGACTGAGCTAATGGTGGGCCTGGATACAGATAATAAAAATTGCATGTTGCTTTTTAAACCTCAGCCTTTGTTGTTTTCAAGTGTGCATTTCAGCTAATGAACTAACAGAACTGAACGGGGTGAATTGTGTGTTTTAGAAATGACTGAAAAACCCTGCCTGAGCTGGTCTGTCCAGGCGGGACGGACTCTCACCCTCCCACCGTCTGATGGGAGTCAGGAATCGCTGGTCCAGGCAGCTAGTGAGGAAAGAGGCCTTTGCAGCCAACATGACACCAAAGGGCAGGTGCAGCCCAAGGAAGAGCAAGGCAGGGTCATCCACCAGCCAGGGGAGGGCGAGCGGGAGACTCAGCGGCCCAAGGTGGTGTCTAAAGGCCCAGGGTCACTCCAAGCATGGCTTCCTCTCCAGTCAGAAATGGTGCAGGGCAAGGAGCTTCTCCGGCCAGCAGCACCCTGGCAGCAGACGTGGAGGAGCTGAGTCCACTCCTGCAGGCTGGGGTCTTTGTGCCAATGCAGCAGAGGAAGCCGCAGGCCTTGATGCTCTAATGACTCTGAGCCTCCCCTTTGCACCGACTATCTGGGGTCTGCAGGTGCTTTGCACCTATCAGTTACTCGCAGGAATCTGAGCCCCAGTCCTCTGCTCTAGCTGCTACTGATGCAGCTCTGCCGGAATGGCTCTGCACTGCGCCATGCCGGGGGTGCCCCCTTGGTCCCGACACACCTTCCACTTTGGGACCCACTGGGCCTTCAGTGACCACAATCAGCCCCTGAGCTACACTCCCTGGGCATGGGCAGCCCACAGGTGCCTCCCTTTCCCTGCTCTTTCCAGGCCTCAGCGAGTGTCACTCAACGCACAGCAGAGCAGGGGCCCAGGAGCTGGCCACGAGGTTTGCAGCCCGGCAGGTGTCAGTGAAATATGGCTGCCCCGCCACAAGGCATGGGTTGGGTTTCTTGTTAATGGAAATGGCTGGGAATAGAAACCCCTCCCCCCCCCCCACAACTCCAACTTCTTACCTTGCCAAGGGGGGCAGGGCTCAGGCTCCCAGGTTCCTGCAGGTGGGCTCCTTAGCGCCTCTGACCAAGACCCAGGTGCTGCTTGGGACAGAGGAGGTTTTCCTGTGGTGGAAATGCCCAGCATGGGGCCCAACAGACAGACTCAGGGTGATCAGGGCCGTCTTGCTTGCACCTGGGGGCTAGCAACACAGCAGAGGGAGGGGAGGACAGGTGGAGGACACCACAGGCCAGGCAGCCTCCCCACACCGTTAGAAGCTGCTAGACTCAACCTCTTGACAGTACAGGCCTGGACAAAGGTCAGTGACCATCACTAACAGCCTGGCAGCTGACCCAGTGCTGGTGCTTTAGATCCCACAGCTGCTGCCTCTCCCTCCTCGTCCCCTTGTCTGAGATGGGGGATCGAGTGACCCCCCTCATAGGAGAGGGGCTTCAGGCCCAGGGGTGGGGGCTGATGTTGCCTCTCCCTGGGGCAGTAGCTGGAGCTGGCACGTCCCACCATAACGTTTCTGCAGCTGCAGATTGCAGCATCTGTTGGGCCGGTGCCTGGCTTTATCAGTCACAGATTTTCAAGGAATCGTCTCCCCATTTATCTTCATCATGGCTCCAACCTGCAGCGTGTGGTGGCCATGGGCTGCCAGCACGCCACCCACCACGGGCCCCTGGCCTCTCGCTTATCTGTTCTCTCCTGTTTACAGCAACATTCACATGCCGGTGGAGGAGCTGCCTATCCTCACAGCCTGTCACAGGCCCCGTCTCCACAGCCCCCTTCTGCTGGCAGCGTGCGCTACCCCCCCGCCCTCAGGTGCTCCGGCTGTGCTGGGATGGTCCCTCGGGTTGCTGCACGTGCCCGGGTTGTCTATCTCCTGAGGCTCTCCTCAGGCCAGGCCCTCTCGGCCACACCGTCTAGGATGTGCTTGGCTCTGGCCCAGCCCCGTGCAAGTGTGTACGTGGGAGTAACGAAGGTCCTGTTCCCTGAATGCCTGCAGAGCTCTCCTGGGGTGTCTGAGGAAGGTGCAGAGCTGTCACTGCATGAACTTGGACCAGCCCCACGCCGCCCAAGGGCCAGGCAGGAAGGGTGGCCGCAGGGTGCCTGTCGCATGCTGCAGGCTGCTGTCTGACCGGTGCCCCCAGTGGCACTTCCCTGGGCCCCTCCTGGCCCGACCGAGGACCTCGCGCTCTGTCCAGGCTCCCAGGGGACCCTCCCTAGCATAGTGTCAGTGCAGGTGGCATCTGGCCAGAGAGCTGGGCTCCCGTGCAGCCCCTCCCATGGGGAGCATGGGGGCATTCGCCCACTGGTGGCAGAACAGCCTCCTTGGGGAACTCTGCCCTAGCCGTCTTTGGAAAGTATCGTCAGACCTTCCGGAGCCTCTTGGATACAGTTAGCAGCTGGACAGAAGAGTGGGAAGCCAGCCCCCTGCGTCCAGCCAGCTCTCCCTAGGGCACCAGCAACTGCTCTGCAATCAGGCATTGCACGCCTCACGCTGCTGGGGTGGGCATCCTGGAACCTCGCGGGCTGCAGGAGGAGGGGGAGCGGGCGGGTTTTCATTGCACCGTTCCTGCATTCTCAGCTCTCCGATAAGTCATGGCGACAGCTAGAAGCTTTGAGCCTTGCAGGGGGACGGGGGGGCAGTCAGAGATTGTGGGACAAATGCATTCGCCGGATGCTTCTGCTAGAACGGTCTCTGGAGGGAGCTGGGTGGGTGATGCTCCTCTGCGGACCAGGAGGCTAGTGGCTCAGCTGTTATCAGCCAGGCAGGGGCTCGGGCTAGTGCCTAGTGGGAGCTGCCAGGGGCCCTAGGGGGCGGAAGGGCCTTGGGGGATGTGCATGGGGCTCTCAGCCACTAGGTGTCACCCTTGGAAAGGGAACGAGAGAAGCCGGGCTTGGGCCTGGGCCTGGGCCTGCAGCCATGTGCTGCCTGCCAGCATCTCCCCTCCCCCGCCCAGTCAGGCAGGTGTAACCTCTGCAAACGATGCTCTCGATGCTCTCGTGGTGGGTGCAGGGCGCCCCTCTCTGCTCCAGTCCCCTCCTCGCCTGGGGCCAGGGGCTGTGCGGCAGGGCAGTGCCAGGCAGCACGGCGCTGAATGGGCCAGTGCCTGGCAGGCCAGGCCTTGTCTCACTGCACTGCCTGGCGTGGCGCTGGCCGGGCTCTGGAGCCGGGGGACAGAGGCAGGGCTGGTGCAAGTCACTTACCGGCAGTTGTCCAGCCACCCGAGGGGTGAAAAGGTCGGCGGCAGCTCCCCTTCCGGCTGGGAGTCACACATACCCACAGGCTGCAGCGTCACCGGGCCGGAGAGGCCAGCTCACATGGAGAACATGGCGCGGCTCTGCCAGCAATATGGGTAAGTGCCCCCTGCCTCCTCCAGGGCTCTAGGGGGGGCTCGGCCCCTTGGTCTGCAAGGCAGGTGGTAGCTCAGTGCCATGGGGACACCCACAGGGAGGGCTGGCATCACAGTGCCCTTTCCATGCCCACCCAGCTTCCCTCGCTCTCCAGAGCATGCTGAGGTGAAGGACCCTGCCCTGGACCAAGACAGGAGCTTCTGTGGCAAACTCCTGCCTGAAGCTAATGCCAGTGGCAGCGGGGGGGGGGGGGGATGCTCACATGCACCCCCTCGTAAGCACACACAAAGCCAGGAAACATGCCTGTATTTTTCCTCCCACCCACGTGGCTCCTCTCGCTGCTCCGTCAGCCTGTTACTTGGCTGTAAAGGTTTGTTTCCAGGTTAGGGAGGAAACCCAGATATGCTGTGCATATAGCAGAAGCCAGTGGAACACTATTCAGGGGCCAGAGAAACCAGCTAAGAACTGGAGCTGGGAGGGGAGCGTTGTTTAAGGGATCCGAGCAGTGGGGACTGGGCGTCAGGGCTCCTGGACTGCATTCTTGGCTTTGGGAGGAGGGTGGGGTCTAGTGGATTAAAGCAGGGATGACTGGATTCCTGCAGCTTGGTCACAAGCCTCAGTTTTCTGCCCTGTAAAATGTCTATAAGAATCCTTCTCTACTGCTCTGGTGTCTGGGAGGGTGAGTTCATGCTTGGGGGTCCTCAGCGGAAAAGCAAGAGGGCAACAAAGCTATGTCCAGCGACAGCTGTGTCGTAGGCCCGGGTGCCAGTCTCTGCTGGTCTCAGGAGCTGTCTATTGCAGGATCCCCCTCTGGGTGGCACCTGTCCTGGAGCAAGCAGCAACAATGAAGTGTGATAAGAGCAGGAGGCACAAGGCATACAGACTCATCCGCAGGCGGCTGGTGAGAGCAAAGGAGGTGGTGAAGGAGCCCAGCCTTTCGCTTCAGGCTCCCCTCAAAGAGAGGGGCCTTGGGAGCGAAGGGGAGGCTAATGGGTAAACCTGGCTCTAGTGTTACATTGAGTCCATGGGATGTGTGGGGCGCAAGGGACTTCCAGGGAGCTGCGAAGCACTGCAGAGCTGCATGGACAGCGGGGTTGCAGTAACGTCAAGGCAGCTTGCACTAGATCTTAATCCACAGCCCCGGTGCTAGAGGAGCCGTGAACCTCTTCCCCGGGGACGCTCTGCAGCCTTACGCTGCAGTGATTTCCATGACCTACATGTGGTGCCAGAGTTCATGGCAAAGAGGCATGTGATGGGCCCTTTTCACATCTGCTCTGGGGAGGAAATGGTTGTGTACAATGTGCCCATTTTGTAGCATTGTCCAGTGTAACCTGTCTGCTTGGATTTAAAGTGGGAAGGAAGAATAGGCCTGGAGAAAACAAAGTATCCAACTTACATTTACCCAAAGGAGCTGAAGAACTTAATGAGATCTGCCTTCCCAGCAGGGGTCTGCGACTATCCCGACCCAGACCACGGCAAGGTACTTGACAGGAGAGCCCTTGGCAGCCTCTCTGAGGTCACAGCATTAGAGAGGGTTAATGATCACAGAAACGGAAGTGTCATCTCACATTTCTGTGCTTGGGGCAGGAGGCAGAGAGCTAATAGACCAGGGATGGAGAGTAAAAAAACCCTGCTTCTCATGCCTGCATCGGTCCCAGCTCCCAAATCAGGCAGGGAGGGACATCATCCTGTACCTGTACTAATAATTTTCTGCCTGCACAGCCAATTATTGCAGATGCCTGTGATGAGAAAGCACAGTGGCCACTCAGAGCAGGGGCTGAGGACGAATCTGTCTCGCAGTTTCTTGCAACAATCCAGGCCTGGCTCTCCTTAGAGTGGAATTAACACCCTGGCAATTCTAGGCTGTCCATCCTGGCAGTCCGCGTGCCTCTGCTCTGCAGCTGCAACAGGCAGGACCAGGCCTGTCAATTGCTTGGGGCGGGACTTGGCTCCCCACAGCAACCAGTGGGCTCCTAGTCCCTTGCTTTCCCTGAGCGACAGAGCTCAGGCCATCCATAGAATCCCAGTTTGGCTCCAGAGTGAATCTCTTTCTCCTCTTCTTCGGGGTAAGGGGACTTTGCACCCCAGGCAGAAGCAAACATGCCCCTCCCTTGCAGCCGAGGTAGGCAAGGCAGCTGCCTTTTCAGTATCTCTGAGAAGCCTTTCCTCCAGAGCACGTGGGCTCTGCTCAGGATCCTCCCTCTCCTCCAGAGGGGCATGCCAGCCACGGCTCTGGGCAGTTCAGCTCCATGAGGCCTGATCCTGGCTCCTAAAGCTGCAGAGCAGAAAGCTCCATTCTGGGAACCGTGAGCCTGGCTGCAAGAGACCAGCATCCCAGCACGAAGACTCCCCGCCGGCCTGGCTCCCATCCTTTGCTCTGTGGTAGCATTGAGGGCCCCTGCTCGTGCTTACACGGGACAAGGGGGCTTTGTGATTCTCCCCACTGCCCTGCCCAGCTAAACCATCAGCGTCTAAGGGCCAGAGTCTCACTAGTGTAAGGCGGTGCAGTTCACCCAGTCCCATGGAGCCATGCAGCGTTGGTGTGGTTGTCGGTCCCCGGATATTAGAGAGACAGGGTGGAGATGGTGTAGTATCTTTCGAGCTATACCGAGCTCTTCCTGAAGCTTTATCTTCCTGAAGAAGAGTTCGGGGTAGCTCGAGAGCTTGTCTCTCTCCCCAAGAGACGTTGGTGCAGTAGAAGAGGTTACACCTCCCCCACCTTGTCTCTCTCCCCCAGAGCCGTGAATTACAGCAGCTGGGGATCTGGCCCGGACCAAGGGCACCCTTTGGTGTGTCAGAACCATGGTGTGGGACTTGTCCGCAGGGGGGGGTGTGCGTGTGTGTGGGGGGGGATGGGTCTACCGCTCACGCAGTGGGCTGTAACTATGTGCATCATCCTGTTTGAAGGTGGTACATGTGACGCTCGAAGACCTGCACCTGCTCGACCACCCCGAGGCAGGGAGCGCGCAGCCCTGTCTGCAATAGAACCACCTCAGGCAGCAGAGCATTTACCGGAACAGGATGGAATGAGGCAGCGGCGAGAGACACAGTTAATCTCACCCTGCCCGGGAGTGACGTACATAGAGCTCCAGCTACGCCCCTCCCCCAAAACAGTCCTCCCAGCTCACCCCAGTACAGCCAAGTCTCACTGGCAGGTCTCGAGCTCTCGCCCCACGAGCCCACCCTATGAGCAAACACACCTTTGTACCCACCTGCAGCCACCCCACTTTCCCCAAAGGGCAAACTGCTGAGTTAGTTCCCATTTCTCTTACCTGTCACTATGGCCCGGGCTTGATCTTCCACCCAGCTGCTATTCCCCTAGCGAGATCTCCTGCCAGAGGAAACCAGCACAACTTGGGTCTTTCACTCCACCCTGGAAAGAGAGGTTCTTGACTGTGCCCAAAAGGTTTTGCAGATAAGTGACAAGAGAAGAGCTGCGTGGAGGTGGAGGTGAATGCTTTTCCAGCAGCCCCAAGCCCAGGGAGCAGAATAGCCTCAATAGATGTACAGTAAACCCTTTCCACTGACACAGGAGGTGAGGTAGGTCTGAGGGAGAGCCTTAAGCTGTGAACACTCACTTCCACTGTCCTGGTCTAGGAATTGCTCTCAGGGGTGTGAAAAGTCCGCTGCCCTGAAAGACGTAGTTATAGTGACCTCACCCCCAGTGTAGTCAGTGCTAGGTCACTAGAATAAATCTTCTGTTGACCTAGCTACTGCCTCTCAGAGATGGATTACCGACGCTGATGAGAGAAGCCCTCCCTGTGGCATAGGTAGCACCCAAGTAGTGCATCCATTGCCAGCTGTTAGTCACTGAGTGACCATGGGCAAGTCATTTCACCCTTCTGTGTTTGTTTCCTCAACCACAATTAACTGACAGAAGTGGTTCATGCTTTGAGAGCCTTGTATGAAAAATGCTGGAGAAATGCAGTGCTAAGTATTCCCTACTCATTTCTGTTCTGACAGGAGGATGTGTTGTGAATTTCATTTTTGTTAATAAAGGCTTTATGAAACCAGATCCCTTACTGAGGCTGCTGTAAGTGGACAAAATGTGAACAAAATTAACTCCTGCTGAACTGTCTTTGCAGAAGCACATTTAAGCGAAGGACTTCACTTTTGACGTTAAATTATATTGCTGGGAAAATGTTCTCTGAAATGGACTGAAACACAGATGGTTTTCTCCTAACCCTATCGTGACTGTGCATGTTGAAAGAAGCTTTTCAGTTAAAAATATACATTATGTATAACAGCTTAATTTTACATATTGCTGCTTTTGAACAGATCAAAGTGGAATGAGGCCAGATGGACTGAGGGGAAAAAAAAACAATTACTACTAAACTTTTACATTCAGCCAAGGTAGATGCTGTTCAAACACTAGACAAGAGAGGTCATTGGATGGTATTGAATTGCTTTCCCATCCCAAAATACTACCATGTACATGTTTTCATTTGCAAACCACAGCACTGTCTCATGATCCGTAAGAGCTGCAGGATTCTTGCTGTATAAGATCTGCTGTTGGGCTGTTGCCAAATTTATTCCACTCTGCTAGCCAAATTAAATGGAGGACAGAGCCTAGCAAAGTCTACCCTTTAACTGCCAGATAATGTTAAATGAGATTACTAGTAGATTAACCTGTTTAAAATAGTCTGTCCATTCATCTTTTAGGCAGCAGCATGTTAATCTGAACCATTTGTTATGGTCTTCAGTTTTCAATAGGAGACTTTTTTTAAAAAGGGAAGAAAAACTTAAGTAACTTTAGTGCTATGGACTTGACAGCCATGGTGAATGAACTCTTCTATCCACGGATCAGGTACAGTACAGGCAGCAAGCCACAGAGCTCTTCCTCCAGTGTCCTGCCCAGGTTATAGAGCCCTGTCCTGGAGCCACCACCTGCACAGGGCTAGAAATGACTTCACTACAAACGTAGCTGATCTTTTGCTCCATGTTGAGACTGGCAACAGGGCCAATTAGCTTCAGTAGTGATGGTGGACTTTGTGAGACTTGGACTGCAATACTGTGCTCAGGACTGTACAAACAGTAATGCAGAAATCTGTCCATCACACTGCAGTGCAAGTCCCCAAACTCATTTCCCACATGCCACCAACTGGCCACTTGGTAACTACCATCACTATTAACCAGTGCCCTAGAAGTGGAAAGCTCCTTATCCTGTCACTGGGGCCTTGTTTCCTTTCTGCTCTTCCCCACACCACATCCTTTGAGCTGTATGTACATGTGCATAGATGGGAGGAGTCTACAGATGCAACATGTCAGAACAGTGCTGAACTGAAAACAAAGTGCAAAAATTAGTGGAAACAAAGTTGTATATATTACAATAAAATAAGCTGGCTTCAGTGCCATTGGTGAATATACAGAACATGACATGAATGTTACAATGCAGAGACGTGAAACCCAGTCACAGTTAAACTGCTCTCCTTTTTAATCAGTTTTTACAGAATGATATAATACATTAATAATCACAGTAGAGACAAGATGGGTTTCCTGTATACAAGATTGTGCAAGCTCATTAATTTAAAATGTTAAAGGCTTTACCAGTTTCAAGAGAGGCAGTACAAAGCTTTTAAATAGAGGTGAAGCACAATTAAAGGTACAGAACACACAATAGTAACTCAGCAATTAATTCTCAAGTAGTACAGGCTCAACCAAGCTATCAGCTGTTACCCAAATGAAAGGAGTACTTTCCCCTTCCTACAGTCCACTATTTTTTCTGCTGCTCCAGGTTCTCCTGCCACACAGCTAGCCTAAGACAACAAGGAGTCTGGTGGCACCTTAAAGACTAACATTTATTTGGGCATCCGAAGAAGTGAGGTTTTTACCCACGAAAGCTTATGCCCAAATAAATCTGTTAGTCTTTAAGGTGCCACCAGACTCCTTGTTGTCTTTGTCGATACAGACTAACACGGCTACCCCGATACTTGACAGCTAGCCTAAGGCTGCTTTATATATATAAAAAAATATATATATATGCCACATAAATTACTAGACTTTAGACAAATATGCTTCACTTTCATGCAGCTTTGAGAAGCGGGACTGCTCTTGACTGCTTCCCCTTTCTTAGTCTACTAATTTCCCTCTACAAACTATTCAGCATTAACATAGCAACGAAATCGCAAATTTCTGCTAGAATTTGGCTTAATAGAACATCAACATTTTCAAACTAAATCTGATCCAACACTCGGTGCTCACCACAAACTCACCTACAGTAAAGAGGATTGTGTTTGTGGCTTCTTCCTAAAATTTATGGCAGTTACATTCAGTATTTGGTAGTACCAAAAAAAAAAAAAAAAAAAAAAAAAAAAAGGCCATCCATTGCAATTCTTCTTGAAGAACAAGCTTTAAAAAGAAAAATCAGGGGTTAGAAGTAAAAGGGGATTCCCCTGCAGATGAAAGAGCCAAGCCTCTTCCCTCCTGCTCCCCATCCCAAGAAAGGAAAATAAATGCCTTCGTAACATGTATGTGCCCAATCATATGAAATCACAGACAGGTGAGTACTCCTTACTCCTACAGGCAGCACCCTGAACTTCAATAATTGGACCTTGAGTCTGCATATATGATCTGCTATTAATAACCTCCACTCCGCACCTCCCAAAACATTTTTCAGTTCACTGTTAAGTGGCTGAAGTAATTCTAACAGCAAGCACTGAAGTTCTGAGTACTGATTCAATGCAATGTGTGTGCATGGCTGGCTGGAGCCTTTTGGCAAAACAGTTCTTTTACTGTTTGGTCCTTAATGTGCTTTCCATCTTTATTTTCTTACTATTGCACAACAGAAAACGTAAAGTCATCTTCCTGTACATATAATTTAACATTTTAAAACAAAATCAGGACACCAGGAAAAAATAGACACACACATTACAATAAGATTCCTAATTCTTTGGAAAGCCTAATTCTTTTACTACATTTATAACAGTGTATAAAAGGCTTTTATAGCAGGTTAAAAAAGAAGCAAAGGACCATCCTGCTGTGAAGATTCTTGCCTATATTGGGGCTTATACAAATATTTACCATTTTTAAAATAATTTTATTTAAAAAATTGTTCAAGTTCTTCAGTAACTTTTCTATACAGAAAAGCAGCGAAGTGATACAAATGTGAAGAAAATGGTTTTTGCCAGGAGAAAAAACTTTCCAGTAAAGAGAATAAATCCTGAAGACCTGATCAAGCTGATCACAGAATCATAGATCAACTCCTTTGTGTCCAGACTGCTCATAATAAAAAGGTAAAATGCATGATAATCATTGACTATCATTTGCTCCCCCTTAGAGAGCTTTGGGCCAAATGTTAAATATAAGAAAACAGTTTAGAATAAGACAGGTTTTAGAGACCAAATATTCTCCGTCACTAAAACCAAAAATTGCAGAATTAAGGGTACGTCAGTAGTTTGATATCAACGCAGCAAATTCTCAGTGATAATTTAACACAACAGAACACTTCTGAATTGTGGCATAACAAATGTACGTTGCTTTTAGATGCAATTCTGGCTCTCTCTTAAAGGGCAGTATTGTGCTTCGCTGCTGAATGTTATTGGTTAGGGCTGTGAATGCAATACATTAGCACCAAAAAACCATGACGGCTAAACAACTAGAGTATTACAATGCCATTCAGACTCAAGATCACAGTAAAGCAGACTACAGCAACTCCATTGCTACTAGAAAGTATTGCTGTACCCTGTAAGTCTATAATAGCGGAGAAAGACTATAAACAAAACTTAAAAAAAAAAAAAACATCTCACTTGATTCCCCATGATTTATTTAACATGATAAAAATGATATATTGAATTATACATAAATGATTAAGTCCTTGAAAACAAAGGTTTCTTTCACTGAATTATGCCTAGATGGGTAACACAATCACATCTCAATCACTTAATACTGTACATAGATTGTTCTAATTTCAGTTAATGACTCTCAGAAGTAATAGTTACTTAGATTTTTATGGATTCCCTTTTTAAACAGCTCACGTGGCTTCTAACATGTGGTATGTTGGCCTTTTCAAGGACACAAAAAAATCTTCAACCCATTTTTAAGCAGTGTTTAGAAATATAAACTGTTCTTCTATTTAAAGAAGGGATGCAGATTATGTCATTTCTTTTACCGCTCAAAGCCAGCACATCTGGCTCACCTCACTGCCAGCAAAGTGATATGCACTGGGAGGAAGAGGAGAGAGCGAGGAGTAATGCCAGCATCAAGGGGTTAAGCAGTGTGCCTTTTACAAAACAAATTGATCGCCATCAATTGATAGATCTACAAGAACAAAGGCCAGTGACCACTCACAGGCATATAAGAAATGGCTTGGGCCAGCTCTGGGAACTCTATTATTTTGCTGGTCAAGGAAGTGCACCTGCTCTTCTCATAATTGTCAGTTTCAAATGGGAGAGGGGTGAGAGACATTTGCAAAGATTCCCTGAACTGATTTCATGATGTGTTTTATAAAGGACAACGTGGTACTTTAAAATATTTTATATGAATAGTAAAACCTGCACTGCTAGAGAAGACGATACAAAGAACACATAGTAAAAAAACATTCACTGAAACCCCTGGCATGTGTATTTAATGTGAATAATCAAAATATATATTACAGTTTCAGGTTCTGTAAGGAATTCTGTTTGGGGTTTGTACAGTATACACAGTATTTCAGATGAAAAATATTACAATAAGGTATATACTATTCCTTTTTATATTAGAACTTCTCTATTGAAACTTACAGCCCCTCTCCGCTATAAATCCAAACTATTTATTTAAAATGCTCTAATTCCCGAGCCAAAAATTTTAAACTTTCGAGTGAGAGCCCTGTGAATTGTAAATTCCAGTTTCAGAAAGTTCTGTAAACTTTATTAAATTTTAATAAATATTTAGGTTTGCCCTTTTTAAACTTATCCTATTGAGGAAGTCATCTCATTACCCAATACAGTATGTCACAACCTGCTGTAGGAGAGAGAAACTGCTTGTTTGCTGGTTGGAAGGATAATGAGTCCAAAGATGACTGCGGTTTATTAAATATTATATAATATATTTACATTGTCCCCAGGTTTTAATTTTACCATAGGTGAAGTACAATTTATAATTATGTCAACTGCTACAAACTTTCAGTGCAGCTGGTGTTTTCTTACAAAAGGTGTATTAAGCTAGAAAGGTTCTTAAAAGTGCTTGCCATGATCTTTTTGGTTGGAAACAAAGAAAATGAATGAATTTACATCAACAGAAGTCTAGGGGAAAAATAGCGTGTGTGAAAGGGGCAGTGACAGCAGAGTTTCCTAAACGATTTTGAGAATCCACAATACCTGAAAAATGTGGTCCCTTTTTCCCGTGCTAATCCCTAAAGGGGGAAAAGATGCAACCAAAACAGAGAGGAAAGAAAACCTGTTAAATTAGTTCATCTGATTAGTAAAATTTTTTTTTTTAAACGCTTCCACTCTGTACAATATTATACAAGGAAAGTATTTCTTCAGCCTTTGAAACAGTCGATATACATTCTTACAGGCTCTTTGCTGCTAACAGTCTGTCTACATAGGTGCCCTTTTGGGTCACTTACGATCATCAATGGTTTTAATAAATTCAACTGCTGCTGTGAACTGCATCCACCAATAAGATTCTTCTCCAGTTAAACAGTTAGCATAGAAGCTACTAATGTACTGAACAGTGGACAACAAGCAGGGTGGGTTTGCCTGGGGGTGAAAAAGAAAAGGTACATGCCACAATTAAGTTTGAGACCGACTTTTTAAAGAGAAGTGTTACAAATATAATAGAACAGAAATGGAATGTTATGTATATAAGCACCCCTCAGCCTAGGTTTTGAATATTACATACTGGTAGGGCAGTGACTGTGCAGACAAATACAGACACCATTCCACACACAGAAGCAGCTCCTTGAGCACCGTATGCAAGAACTGGCTTTGCTAAGGAGGAATGCTGGCCAACGCACTAAGGTTAACACTTATTCTCTCCAGAAAGAGTCCCAGGATCTTTAAAATTCCCTCCAGTCACCTGTGACTTCCACTGGTACAAAGGACTATGATTTTATCAGCTCACACAGGAGAGAGCAGCTTCCAATCCCTAGTTCTTTTGAGTCAGCAAATGCCTGTAAGTCAGAGTTCTAATGAGGAACCTGGCCTTAGGCAAGGCTGTTCTCAGTACCAACTGAGCCACAGGCAAATGCTGAGGCACAGCACTCCAGCTGATTGACTCCCAGATTTGCATATAATCAGAACAATGTCCCATCTGTGACTAACTTTCTGGTTCAAGTTGTGCAATAGAGATGAAGTCTGCACTTTAAATCAGATAGACAGTCAATAGAATGCATAACATCTCTTCAGAGGATTTGATGGTTTACCACAAGAATTAAAGGAAACATACCTATATCTATCTATAAAGTATCTCTGTTCTCTGCTAGAAGTCTCACCTTTATCAGAACAAACACCAAAACAGGAACAAAGTCATCTGCCCCAGGGACTGAATCTTCATTGGCCAAACTCAGCAGGTTCATGATGGTTGAACACATTCGCAGAATACACTGCACTTTGTCCCGTGGGGTTTTGTAAGCGCTGATTGTGCGGATTTCGGACTGTGCAGATGGCCATGGTGCCTCCCGGAGATACACCTAAAGAGAAGAAAAACATTTCCAATTCCAAGTCCAAGCGATTAAGGATCTTCTGCAGTGCACTCTAATATTGGAGACTTAAAGGTGGGAGCAGCACACCGAGGAATGGGAAATTAAGGGACAAAATCGATACAGTACACCTCATCAGGAAGCCTCCCTCATTCTGTGTATAAACAACACTGAAGGGAAGTAATATTAATGGTGCGATTAGCACACAATCAGCTTGTTCTTTTATTGATTTTCCCCAAGACAGTATTTCAGAAGAAGACCGAGACATAAGGTTCTAGCTTCCATATAAAATGATTTACTGACCCTCACCTGTTCAGAGGTGCAGACCAAGAACTGAACTGGAAGCCAGGAATGCATGCGTTCTAGACCTGCCTCTGACATGGACTTTTTCCTGTGATACTGGACTACTCACTTAACCTCATTTTGTTTCCATCTCCCTACCTGTATTATAGGGATAATAAGTTCCTTCCTCCCTCCTGCATGGGGGCGCTGTGAGGATTTACTGTTGTAAAGCAATTTGAGGAAGAAACATGCTGCATAAAGGGTGAAGTATTATCCAGGTTAAAAACCATTATGCTAGGACTAGTTGCTGAAATCCTGTGCCGTCGCACAGATATAATTCTTAAAGTCATGTGTGTAAAAAAGCTGAAAATAGCTGAGAACTAAAAAATTAGATGGTAACAAAACGCAAGTCCCAGTGATGATTGGAGCTGGTGATATTCTAAACAAAATTAGCTCTCACCCATGTGTAGCTATTTCCATTGCTTCACACTGACTCAACAGACATTCTAGGCTTCAGAGTGGACGGTTGGACTTGATATCTGTCCATCAGGGATTGCTTGGGAATAATAGAATTATCCCTGCCTCGATGCGGGAATATAGATTACTAGAAGTACTTTCCAACCTAGGTAATACTACAAGATTTCAGTTTACCTGGTGAATATAAACCACAACAATGAGGTACACGAGTCTTGAGCCCTTTAGCTAAGCCACCTCTTTTTAATAAAAAAGGTGTTTTTACAGAGTTACTGCTCGTCAGTTCAGGTGGGCTGGATATTGTTAGTGGCATTTTTTTAAATGAAGGACCCTCCATATTAGTTTACCATTTGTCACTTGTGCACTGACTAATATTAAATACACCTTCAAACTTGTGTTTCATCAGTGGAGTATAACAAACAGTGTCACCCAAGGACAAGGAGTAAATTGTACAGCTACGTCACCTGCTTTAGGAAGAGAAGTGCTATTATTTCCTCTAATTTTAAATACAAAAATAGAGGGAAGAAGCAGTTGTTACCTCTGGTATCTGAAGTGCTCGGTGGTTTGCAGTCACTACCTTAGACAACCTTTGGATATGCTCATGAAGGACCCTGAAAAAGAGGGGCAACAAAAGTGAAGTGAGAAAAGGAGAGAGCCGGCCACCTCAAGAGACCAAATGTAGTTTTCATAGAAGAGGCAAAACCCCGTTTTGGATTTCCCAGGCAATAAGACGAGTTTATAAATTAGACCTATCTGAACAATACACTGCAGACATAAGAGTGAGCAACTGGAACACCATGTACAAATAGTAACCATGATCACTAACAGCGGGATTTGTCTTATGGTACACCAAATCCAATACCATGCTGGCTGCAGCGGTCAAAAACCTGGTGCCCTAAGGAAGATGAAAGACCCAGGAGGCACATGGCCAACTGCACTAAAACTGTAAATGGAGGGTGTGTGCCCTTAAGAAGGTTTTAATTATCCACCGTGGAACACAAAACTACAGGGTTTATCATCTAGTTCCTACATCATACAGTTAGGATTATTTTCCTCTTGTTTTAGTAGCTTGCTGCGACTGCAGATCTTTGCATAGGATGCTAAAGTAAAAACCTAAAATAGTTTCTCTCTCTCATACAGAAAACCTATTTAATGTAAACAATTAATTAAGGCAAGGCAAAGCAAAGAGGTTGTGTGGTAAGGCTGGCTTATCTGCCTAGGCACTCAAGTTTGTTTCCTGGAAAGAGCAGTGCTTCTTTCTCTACACACTGCGAGATAACTCAGGTACATCTAATCTTGTTCACTTACTGGTCACGCAAAATGTCTCCATCCTGATTAGGGTAGAATGAGAGTTTGAAAATACGATTCATCACACTGCGTTCAATGGCAAGCTGTGCATCCTGGAGCTGCTCTTCACTGGCATTTTGCCAGATGACATCCTGGGCCATGGCCCCATATAAAAACTGAAGAAAGTCTTCTACTTGGGCTGTTTTATCGTCTGCTGCAGTGAGTTTCTGGAAATCTGAATACAAAGCGAAAGGAGGAAATTCAACTAAAAAGGCAAATGAAAGCAGTTTCTATGGCACTTCCAGAAAGTGGTCAATGGTGGTAAGGGTTCTTGTTTGTAGCTTTGTGGGTGTGGGGTTGGTGACGGAGTATGGGGAGGAACATGGTCATTCTGATGAAGAAATTAGAAAAAAGTAGAGGATACATTTTGCAGACTGTGTGGTCTAAGCACTCTGCTTGGCACTGCACTACTCACTTCATTTGACGCCGTTTGCAAGTTACCTAATTCTCATGACTCACCCCTTCTCCCCCAAACACAGATACTTTTCTGCCTCCCTCACTGGGCACTAGGAAGAGGAAATGTACTAAGTGTAATTACTGTAAATGTCACCAATAGGGACCAATATCATTAAGGCTGCCAGACATCATCACTAGGAAGGGAGGAGATTAAGAAAGCCCATGTGTACCATTTTCCAGTCTTGTATTTGATTAAATGTGCATTGTTGCTATAGTCATATTAATGTAACAAAACATATACTAAAATACAGGGCGTGCAATGCAGCCAGGGTAATGCAATGGGTAACAGGACCACTGGCCATCTCTCTTGGTTCCTCCCACTTAGGAAGCACAGCTATCAATTCCACCTCCCTGCAGCCAGTTACTAGTTCTTCTCTCCGGCCTAGCAGCTCAGACATTCTTTCAGGACCAAATTTCTCCTTTCTGCCCAGTGACAATGTTTATGAAGCTGCTGCACAGCAAAGCCCAAAACCATGGAGTGACTGTGCACTGCTTGTTTCCTCTAAGTTTCTCTGCTTGGATTACTTTCAGATTCTGTATATGGATAGATTTTTAAAAGCAGTTATTTTAAGGCAGTAGTTCTCTAGACTGAGGTACCCTGTGCCAAGATGAATCCCATGTATAAGCATAATACAGCTTTCCAAACACCAACTGTTCCCTGTATCCTCTGAGACACAGTCAGACTTGGTTTCAACCAGTAAACAAATCTATTCTAGGAGTCTAACTTGAGGCACAGTCTATTTATTTTTAAAATACTGAACACAAAAAGGTACAGATGACCCACACTCTACATTAAATTACCTTGAATGAATTCCCTTATCTTTTTTTCTTTGCTTTCCAGAAGTAACCTCACACAAACTGTGGTGAAATATCTGTTGGCCACTTCCTTATCACGTAATACCCTCTGCAGGAGCCTTTCCAGATGGGCTTGTGTGGTCTGCAGACCTTGGCGACATCGAGTTAAATAAGCAATATATGGAGCCCTTTTCCTAAAATTAAAAATGCTTTTCTCATTAGGGATTCCACAATAAAGACAGAAGTAGGACACTCGCTACCTAAACCTGGTTACAGAAAGGCATGAGAGGAGTCTTCAACTCTCCTAGGTTTTATAGAATAACAAGTCCTGAATTCAAGCTATTGTACAACCTTCTGTTTAGTGCCTCAGCCTATGCAGTAAGACACAACTATCCAAATTCCAATGGTGGCTCGCTGACTCCACAGCCCCCCCACTCCAAGTGAGAGACTGCAGCAGAATCGAAATGCAGGTCTCCTGTGTGCCACTGCAGAGCAGCACCCTCAGACTGGCCTAACAACACTTTCTTACTGGAGCGTGTTACTAGTTGGGCTGATTTAAGATTCAAGCCTTTTATGGTTCATTCCCAGAAAGGAGAGAGAATTTTAGCATTTGGTGGGAAAGTGGAGATGTGAAAAGTTGTCTTTTGCTAAGCCAAGTTGGACACTTCCAATCTGCTAATGGATAAAAACCTGCACATGGCAACTGCTTAATAATGATACACAAAACAAATTACCTATAATCCTCTGCAATGGAAGCCAGTAGCTTTCGACATGTTCGGTTATCAAAGCGGCTTACACAGCGCATTGTCTCCTGCAGTTGGGCCATCAAATTCTTATCTTGTAGGTTAATAGCTTCAGCTAACTGAACTTTCAGGAAGCACACAATTTCATTATCTGACCAAAAACATGACAGAATTAGTATTACTGCCTACATGGTTTTTCCCACAGACAGAAAACAGGTGAAAGAGTGCTTTTATCCGAGAGAGCTGCATGGAAAAGCTGGTGCACATAATACTTTCAAACCATTACACTGATGTATGTTAAGCAATATCCACCACTCGTGTTATTTTGATATTCATTTGCCACAATTATTTAAGAAGGGCCTTTAAATGCCCTAGATAAGGGATAAATAAAGGAAAATCTGAAAGTAAAAAACTTAGAACTGAACATACATATATTACATACATGTGCAGTACGCACACTTTCCTTAAGCAAAAAGCTGAGTTAATCTGAAAAGACACTAACTCATCTAGTGCATCCTCTCTCAATTTCCTACAGTTTCTCTGCAGCTCCATTTTATAAATGTTTTAACAGGAGGCTATTCCCTGGGATACTCAGGTTCTGCCTACACTACGTTACAGCACAACTTTGCCAAAGTACCTGGTTACAACACACTGGAAACTGGGATTTGTCAGGTTGTCCCATGCGTGGGAGAAGCATGGAAGAAAATATGAAGATGAGGGTAGGAGTAGGAAAAACAACGTCAAATAGAGAAATGTGGGTTTGTACATGTAAGAGGATTTACCATCAGGGTCGGTGTGATCTGGTAGGCCATTTCTTGTCGAATGGGTCAACATTGGGAAGGCAATGGAATCTGCTGAACAAAGAGCCAGTCTCAGTTTCTTCTTTGCATCCCTAAAGAGAACAAGTGTTATTTTCTCTAAATACAGCGTTGCTTAAAACACACTTGCAATGACAAGTATTTACATCTTTAAAAATCTCTTAGAAACTTTTTAATGCAATCTTAACAGACTCAGACGGTAAAGATTTAATATTTTCAAATAGTGCCAACAGCATTGATGCTTTTGACAATACGCCACTTAGTTCAGCTCTTCAAACAAAATGCTCCCGTTTAACACTTAGCTTTTGAAAAGGTATCTTTCAGTAAGTACTGGAATGCAACTTCATGAAACTTAGTCCAGACCTTGGTTCTTTCGGAATCTTTACCAACTAAAATTAATGACATCTTTTCAATGAATTTCATGCTCGTGAAAGGTGTCCAGCTTAGCAACCCTGAAGGCTGACATTCTCTATCCATAACAGGCACAGCATACAGACCTCATCACGCTGCTTCGACAATGTTCCTCAACACTGATCTGGAGCGGCCTCCCAGAATGCTCGGACTATGAACACTAATCTTTGGCCTTTCCACTGGGACAGTCAAGGTTGCTAATAATTGGCCAAGTGAAGTGAGGCCCTACATTCAACTCACGGGCATTTCTGTTTGTCTGTAACCAGTAACTTTTGAACACTGCATTCAATCAATTCCCGAATTTCAGGAAACGGTCTAGATATTAATGGACAGAATCTTACTGATTTTGGCAAAAGATGGACAACTAGAGAAGCCTGATTTTCACAAAATCAGGCCCACACAATGCCCATTTGGTGCTGCAGGCAGAAGAATCTCTCTAGTGCTACTGCTGCCTAGAGATATCACACGCAACAGCTCTCTCTCATTGGGTGTACAGCTTGGCCTACATAAGCAACAGAGCATTTTCAGTTCCAAAGTGCCAGAGACGTTTGTACCAAAACTGCAGAACTGTATTGGAAAAGCTGAAGCTGGCACATAAGAAAACAGTCCCTGCCCCAAAGAACTTACAATACAGGATGCCCTAATTATGTAGGCACAAGTCCACAAATAACTGGACCGATACCAAACACTCATGTAGTCTACTGAAGAGATATTGATAGTAACTGAAAGTAGTTACTATTAAGCAGGGCTGAATTCAAAGCAATGAACTAGAAGCCATAGATACAATATCCCGGTACCAACCCCCTGAGCAATCAAGTCACCTTGTGTATTTATTAGCTAGTGCATAATATTTAAACATCTCTACATCAACCCTATACTATTTTAGACATGCAGCCCAGATGTCTGGGATCTTCATTAGGGAATTACCTTTCAGTGCTTTCTCCCAACACAAACTATAAATATCTTAATTCCTTTAGCAAACACGAATCCACATGAATGTATACAATTATGGGAGGGTTTTTTTTAAGTGTCAATCCTAAATGGTATATGCACAGAGACAGATGGAACCAACTGCTTCACTCCAAAGTTATACAGGCTCATTAAAATAAGTATGAGACCCTTTAACACAGGAGGTTTAAATGCTGGAACAAACTGGAGGTAGAACAAAAAGGAGAAACCTAGAATGGAGTAAAGCTGAATAAAACAGATGATAGGTGAAAAAGGGCATACAGCTACATATGCTTGTAACGTGATATAGCAGCAAAAAGCCAATGCAACTTTGGACTGCATTTGTGGAGGCATCACATCATGGGAAAGGGGTGTAGGTCCTTCTCTATACAGCTGTGGTGCAACTGCACCTGGGCAGGTGTATTCAGTTCTTGGGCCCCTAATTTCCAAAGAGACAGGAGGAAGTTTGGCAGAGAGCAACAGAAATGATCAGGGAGCTGGAAAGAAGGACAAAGAAGAGACCCAGAAAGAGAGAGAAATTATTTGGCATACTAAAAAGTATGAGTGGGAGGAAAAGAGTGGGACTAAGCAGAGGGAAATATAGGTGGAACATCAGGAAAAACTTCTTGAGAGTGTGTACGAACAGCCTGAAAAATACACTCAGTAGAAGTGGTGGATATCCTATCATTTAACTACATATTTTAAACTACACTGGACAAAATATCTGGAAGTCTACAGTAAGAAACAATACTACTGGTCCCCAGGAGAATAATTCTTTTCCACTATTAAAATTTAGGATACCTACAGTATATATCATGATTTCTCTGCAGATCAACCACATGGCTTCAGCTTTTGTCTTAATCCAACACCAAAATCAAAGTTACACACACAAAGATTACGTTTACCTGTAAGAGAAAGCAGAGTCTTGCGGCTGTGCTACTTGACTTGCAGAATCTGGGAGGTCATCAGCTGACATATTCTGCAGGGCTTCATCACGTGGAGAGTCGTGTATACTCTCACCATCTCCAATTATCTCTAAGCAAACATTCCAACAGAGAATTCATAGAAAGGAACTTGACTGTCTAGTACTATATTGTTTGTTTGCTTTTTCTCATTTTTAATTTCCAAGAAGCTTTTTTAATTATATGGAAAAGAAACCTAGGTCAATCCATCCATCAAAAAAATAAATAAATAGAATTTTAAAGTAAATTTAAAAAGATTCAAAATATGCAATGTACAATTTGCTTTTAAAAGGAACTGTATAATTCTGTTTTAGGTCTCAATTTCCTTTTATTGTTTTCCAATTCTTCTAAAAAAAATTGCTAATATGAGATGCATAAACTAATGAGATGCATAAACTAACAACACTGAGAAATCCCAATTGATTCAATCAAGGAGTTCTGGCCTTGGAGATTATTGTTTAGCTCCCACTATCAGCGCGGATGCAATTATAAATTAAACAAAGAGAAACCTCCTTGTTCCTTGCACTAGAGAGAGTGTTAATATAGTTCAGATGTTAGTACTATCATTTGACTAGAATATTTAAGGGGTGTTCAACTTTATCACCAAGAGGTTTTCTGCTGCCCATTTTTTAATGTTGTGGTGGTAGCACTGCAAAAGTTCTTACCTGCACTTTCATAATTTACTATAGCTCCTTCACTTGGGCTGGTTCGCTTAATAGCATTCCTATATTTGTCCAGGATATCCTCTGCAGCCTGTGCCTGTGCACTTAGTCTGGGATTGGGATCATCTGAACAATGAGGAAAATATAACAGGAATTAGCTCCAGGTGGTGCTGAGTTCAATGCTAAGTGCAAACAACACTGCATAACAAGTTTAAAACTCATTCAGTCTTCAGGGCAGGTACTGACTAACCACAATAACCTCCTCAGTTAGGAAGCTAATTTTTAATATTCAAAATTTTCTCTATACACTAGTATATACATTCCTGTAAAAGGTAACGTTTTGGCTGTCCCAGGAGAGCATTTGGGATGCATACGCTTAGTAAAGGCGCTGCAAGGGCAATATACAAACCTTGAAGTGTTGAGAATCTCTCAGACACAAAGTCATCTTTGTCTTTTTCTTGTTTTTCTTTTTTTCTAAATGGTATAGGAGCTGGAAATTACAGAAAGTCTGTATAAGACACATTATACATGGAGACAATAAAGCATGGAATTACAAACTACATTTAGAAACTGTAAGAAACAGTAAGTTTAACATCAAATAAAGTCTCCATGAAGGGTATTTAGATGTGTAAGAAACTGCAAAGGTGACGTCTGAAGCTTCTCAGTAACACAAGTCCTCTTTAAATACAAAAGTTAATGATACCCAAGCCTGTGGGGTGAAACAGGCAGCCTATTGTGATCATATTACAAATTATGTCCTTAACAGCTACTAAGCTAAGCCAGACAATCAGCACCTCCAAAAAGCCTTGAAGCACAGTGCCTTCTGAATTCAGTATTTTCATTTACTGGATTAGGAATTGAAACTGGCTAGCTTCACAAATTTACTCTAGACATAAGTCCACAGATCCAGAGTTATGCACTGATTATAGTGATGTCAGCTGTTTCTGGAAACTACTTCCAATTAATGGTTCCTGATAAAAGTCACAATCCACTGTGCAATACTAAAATACGTAGAAAAACAAAATATTTTTATACAACTGAATTTAAGTCCAATTCATCTAAGAAGAGTTCCCCCTCTGCAAACTGGGGACAATACTGTTCTATTTTCACACGGGTGTTGTGACATTTAACATTTAGATAATACCTCACATATGCAAAGTCTTAAATTCTAGAGATTATCTTTTAGACTGAACGTATACCTAATCTCCTTTACTTCTAAAATGGTACCAATACCCATAAATTCAAAGACTCTTTTGTGAGCTACTGGCCAGATTTCATCATTTACAAGACCTCTGACTCTGTACTACCTGATTTTGTTAAGTAATTAGCATAACAATCTCAGATTAAAACAATATAGAAAGGGCAGATAGTACTGTGAGCCTGGACTGGTTGCAACCTTCATGTAGTCAACTATTCAGACTGACCATTTAATATATGATGTCACAGTAACTGGAGAGTTAGTCACAGAAGTTTTCCTATCAAAGTGCAGATTTATTGAAAGCAATGTAAAGCATTTCTAAAGGCGCCAAGAACGTGTAAACGTGAGACTCTGTTACCTTTGGGCATGGCAGAAACGAAACGCTTTCTCCACCAGGGTTTGTTCCTGTCAGATTTCTCATCATCACTATCTTTTCGTTCCTCAATCTATAGGGAAAGTGATGTTTTGTAAAATGGAAGACTGAAAAATATTTTCTTGATTACCAGTAACAGATCATATCACATTACCTGCAAAACAGCACTACAACAAAGTAAAATAACCTGCTCTTGAAAGTTTAAGTCCTCCCTTGGAGGGGTGTTTGTAAGTTTGAGTGTAACCATTTGTTCTGGAGTAAAAGTTGGTGTACAACAATCCAAGAAAATCTCTCAAAAAAAGGCAATGTTTGTTTTCATTATGTTGACGCATTTACCACTACAAGACTTTATGGTTAGAGATTCATTTTGGGGGTCCTACGACTAAAGCATGTCACAAATTGAAAAAGGGACCTTGTCTATTTGGGCCATTCACCACATCTTAAGCTTTGACTTTTATAAGTCATACTACACGCCGCCTTTCAGAAGGTGCCAGAATTGCACTAGGCTTCCCTAGTTAATATATTTAATGCTAACAACACTAGACACACATTTCTACTCAAAAATGACATGTGAGAAAAAGAACAAAGATACAAAATCAGTTCAGCTTCACAACGGATGTCTTACCTCTCCTCTAGAGGAGTCTTTACTGGGGGATGACGAAGAGGACTGAGGTGCAGGCACTGAAGCAGCTACCCCAATGTTGGGTGTTTGTGTAGGAAGCTCCCTTTCTTCATTACCAGGCCGCCTGTTCCAGCCAGGGTCACTCATAGGTCTCCGAACTGATGACACTATGTCAGAGCTCCTGCTGCGGACCAGCCTTTCTGGGTAGGAATGCCTTTGTTTGAACGCCTCCAAATCAGTTGGGATTAAGATGTGGGAGCCAAAATTTGGTAATCTGGCCTCATTACCTCCCATAGCTCCTTCCAAGATTGGGGGATCTGGCGGCGGATGAGCGGGTCTTGCATAGTGCACTTTAGGCCTAACCACTGCTGATACACCTGAAGCAATGAAATATTACATCATTGAACCAAACATTAGGATTATACCGTGGTGGTTATGTGTGTACATGCATTTCTCAAATTCCCCAACTAAAATGGACAGCAGCCTTTGTTGTACAGTAACTCCTCACTTAAAGTCGTCCCTGTTAACGTTGTTTTGTTGTTACGTTGCTGATCAATTAGAGAACATGCTCATTTAAAGTTGTGCAATGCTCCCTTATAACATTGTTTGGCAGCTGCCTGCTTTGTCCACTGCTTGCAGGAAAAGCAGCCCGTTGCACCTAGCTGGTGGGGGGCGCTTGAAACCAGGGTGGATCGGCAGCCCCCCTATCAGCTCCCCGCTCCCCTAAGTTCCCTGTGCAGCAGCCTCCCTGCAGGCTATCAATTGCCGGCAGTTCAGCTGTCCCTCCCCCCACTGCCATGTGCTGCTCCTGCCCTCTGCCTTACAGCTGCTCCCGGGAGCCTCCTGCTTGCTGTGCAGGAGTGGGAGAGAGGGGGGCTAATGTCAGGGTGTCTCCCTCCCCCCCTGTTCCTGTCCGCCACTTACCCCATCCATAGAACAGGGGGGAGATACAACAGGGCTCAGGATGGAGGGAGCTTGCTGGCCGCAGCTGCTCTCTCAACTTCCTGATATATTTAAAAATGCAATGTACTCAGAGTGGGGCCAGCGTACTTAAAGGGACAATGCTTCACACACACACACACACACACACACACACACACACACACACACACACACACAGTGTGTGTCTCTGTCTGCCATGCTGTCTCCCCTCCCTCCATTTGTGCTGCCTTGTAGAGCGTGAGGCTACATTAACAACGTGTTAACCCTTGAGGGCTCAGCCGAGTGCTAGTTCATCATTTAGCGGTAAGGCATTCCCTGAGAAATATCCCACCCTCTTCCACCCTCTAACTTCACCACCTCAACCAAGCTTCACAATCATCATTGCTATGTACAGTATTAAATTGTTTGTTTAAATTTTAAACTTTAAAACTTATAACTTAAATATAAATAATTTCCCTGGAACCTAACTCCCCCCTATTTACATTAATTCTTACGGGGAAATTGGATTCGCTTAACATCATTTAGCTTAAAGTTGCATTTTTCAGGAACATAACTACAACGTTAAGCGAGGAGTTACTGTATTGATCTTAAAAACAAGAATAGCTCATTCTTTACAATTTACCTTCGTGTGATGACAAAGGGTCAAACAATGCAAGCAAAGAGTCCGACTGAGAAGGGGGAGAAGTCAACTGACTGGCTCCTGAAACAATACAGAAAGTGGGTCTGCATGTGCCATGCACTATTCACTGCTTCTTAGCTAGAGTGCTGCACAATACAAATGCATTCACAGAGCTTATGAAACAGGCAGCATTTAGATCCTTTTACTATGTTAATAAGTGCTTAACACACTTCAAGATGGACTGACAGGAAGGCACCTGAAAGCACTCACAGGACTAAACAGTCAAATTATTATAAAAACTGTAAAAAAAAAAAAAAAAACCCACCACACAGAGCACAGTGAGTCTCAAGTGCAAAAGAGCAGTCAACCTAACTTGGTAGAATTAGATAGAATAAAGACTTAGATCTCAGACTCTGCAGTATTTCATCACCTCCTCTTTCTATTCATAAGCATAAACACATCTGCTGAACAAATATGGAGAGAATGATTGTAAGCGGTTTCTCAAAGACCAGAAAATATATTTTCTAAATTGAAGTGAACTTTTCTTCTATGCAGCGTTTACCCCACTTATTCTTGCTGGGATGTACAGTGTTAAAAGGTTTTACAGTCAGAAGTTTAACAATTCCTGATGAGCTTTCATCTAAGACGCAGTTTATTTTTCACTTACTATCCAAGGGCTTTACTTACCATGAGCTGTTTCATCCATATCAGGACTTGTCACTGAATCTTTCCCTCCAAAGTCAGAGCTACACTCAGACCTAAGGTCCTCGATCTTATTAGGAATATCCTCAGAGGTTGCACTAATACCTTACAAATAACAAAAGAAGGATCTGTGAGGGTCTTTGAGACAAAAAGGACACAGAAATCAAAAACATTAAACTTTTTTGTGACAGCTGCAATGAGCTGGGGTGTTCTTGCTGCCAACTCCCTAACACTGAATTCAAGAGAAATGGCAGCTTGGCATTCTGAGAGCCATGACTTTAGAATCTGTCCTGGTATAAGGTTTTGTAACCTTTGGGTTCCATCTGTTTATTCCGCTATTTAATATACGCGCATATATATATATATATATATATATATATGCATGCTTTGATGCTATGACTGGCAATATAAAGGACCTTAAGACAGACAAATAATTTGCACAAATCTATGACAGGAAATGTAAGTAAGATGCAGAGACAGAGACTACAGAGGTATGCTACACAAAATGGGATGAAGAGAAGCTGAAGGCAGGTGTCCATAGTGAGATGTAAGGAAATATTAGGTGATTTCTTAGATTCAAACACCCTATTGCAAGTCTCTGCTTCTGAACAACAGATTCTTTGGATTTCACTCTATTTTTAGTAGGATGAAGAGCATGGTACTACTGCTCTGGAAATCAGAGTATGAGCACCAGACAAAAAAAGTCCTTTTATGGATGAGAATAAATATGATGAAACTAAGCACATGGCAAAACATACTGGTTACCATCTAATAAAGCAAAACTTGTTCCTGAAAATAAAAACACACCTGACACGACGCTGAGGCCTGGTGTACTGGGACGAGAACTGACCTCCCTCACATCTGTGTCATCAGAGGTGCTGCCCAGCCCAGAACAGCTTTCCAGCTCCTGCAGTCTTTCCTCCTGCTTTAGGTCTGGGGCCTCTAAATAGGAAATGGTGTGCATGCATTACTGCCTGATGTTATAGTCTCTTACAATTCACATGCAAAAAGATGGTGTAGGGATTTAGATTAATGTAAAGAGAGTCTAGCTAACTTTGTGAAATGTACTCTGAAATGGCAACAAATAATTTGAGCTATTTCAGCCAATTCTACTTTGCTGTACTGCAGGCAAGACAATGCAGATAGTCCTTTATATCTGTAGGGGCATTTTGCTACATCTATTTTTACTCTAACAAAAATCAAAATTTGAATTATTGAGTTTCCTAGCCAGAGACTATGGAATGATATATTAAATGCTCATGAAAACATTGAGAGTATGTAAAAATTCTGCCTAGAAAGATTCCCATAGTTCTACGGTGCTCCTTTTATTCTTAGTTTTTCCAGAACACTGCAAACAGTCACCACGCCATGCTAGATCTGCTCTCACATTATAATTTAGTCTTCTGTCCATCCTGGTACGGTTGATGGAGTCACAAAGCTTAGCCCCTCCTGTGCATTAGAAAACTTTGTGCACTGCACCTAACTCACCCAAACGAATTAAAAACAAGACATACACCACAGCACATCTGCCATCCTCCTAGTCATTGCTCATCATACACCCTTTCCCCACCTCACAGCATGCTACCCAGCCAAAGGGAATGGCTACAAACCGGCTTATTTTGTGCCGCCTGAGTGCTATACGGGTATTTGTATTCACAGTATGTCAATCTTAAAGACTTCCATAATTCTCATAGTTTTATTTTGGAATAATAAGAAATCATCTTTGTTTGAAAAAGGACCACTCTGATTATTACCTGCCCTCTGAAATAGCTTGTGGTCTTTGGGCAGGTAATATTCCCTCTCAAAGTGATGGTTTCAAGTGAAGCACTTATCCAAAAATATTTATGAAATAATGCTTTGCAGTTCATGTCAAAGACCAAACTAAAGATGAGTTGCAGGATTCTGACCTGAATCACTTGGCAATACCTCCACACTCCAAGCTTCACTGGTGGTTTCGGATATGGTTGACCCTGTGCAGGGGTCCAGCAGCACAGATCCTGAACCTGGCAAACACAGCAAGCTGCCAAGCATGTTCTCTGCAGCTGCACCTGCACAACCAAGAGGGAAGAAAGGATCAGGTAGGAAAGATGAGAGGATTCTGGTAAGACAGACACCATAAACTGGGTGTCCAGTATTAAGTAATTATAAAAGACACACAACATCTACGGGGGGGAACAACAGAAGAAAGTACCCATAACAAAGGCAGGACAGATGTCTAAAGTTTTCCTACAAAGAAACTTAGATTTAACAACACATTTATTTCATAGCTACACAGAGACTGAATGAGAGCTCATTCAGGGGGGAACGATAGCTCCGTGGTTCGAGCATTGGCCTGCTAAACCCAGGGTTGTGAGTTCAATCTTTGAGGGGGCCATCTGGGGATTTAGTTGGGGATTGGTCCTGCTTTGAGCAGGGAGTTGGATTAGATGACCTCCTGAGGTCCCTTCCAACCCTACTAATCTATGATTAAAAGCCTCGTTGCTTTGCAGCAAGCTTAAAGTAGTTTTCATGTTGGATGTGCTGTCAGTTACCTGCAATTTCTTGCAAACGGTCTTCATCAATATTTGGATCAAAGTCACTGCCCAAGACATCTGTGCTCCAGGTCTCACTCACAGTTTCTGATATGTCCCTATCATCAGTCAATCCCATCATATCACGAATTTCAAATTTACGGAGCTTGTCATCAAGATTATCCTGAGTCGTAGCTATGTAAAAATAAAAGGTCTCTCAAAAATTCTTCAATATGCTATAGGACAGGAAACTAATTCTGTCAAGTAAAATGCAGTTTTAAATAACTAGGATCTGTACAGCACTTTAATAATAATCACAATAATTTGTATATTCAAATAGATGCAATGTGACAACATTCTTTACTCATATTTGAGAAACACTAGAGATTTACTTATGAGAGAAGGTTTAAAAATTGTATATATTTGCCAAACATAGAGCTATCATAACTGTCTACAACTATGAATGACAGACATCAAGGAGTGAGTAAATTATGGTGAAAACTGACTGGAAGGGAGATTAGTTTGTGGAAGGGAAGAGGTTGAATTCCTATCAGTTGGAACACTTTGCTCTCTCCAGTTAAAGTGTCGGTAACTACAAAAATATCTACGGTCTAACATTTCCAATTGCTACAATTCAAATCATCCTTTTCCCTCTTGAAGAGGAAGGCATCATAAAACAAAAATTTAAAAATATTTTATTATAGTGACTAAGATTTCAAAATACAATACAAGGTCAATGTTCTAAGAATGATGTTAACATAGTTTTAGTGGACAGCAATAGCTTGCTAATGAAAAAATAAATGAAAATGTGAGATATTCAAAAAAGTATGAAAGTAATTAAACGATGTAGAAAGCCCCTTTATTCATCTCAGACATACCCAATTTAGAGATTCAAAACTGATGGACTTAGAGAAATTGTAACAGTCTACTCGCTTTGAACTGTGTATCTGCACCTACCTTGTTCATGTTCTAACAGCTGCAGGGCTTCAACACCATTGCTCCCAGAAGGCCCTGCACCAAGCTCTGACACAGACTCTCCTTCTAAATCCAAAGAGGACACAGAATTGGAGCGATTTGAAGGACCTGATGAAAATTGATTTTCCTGTTAGATTTGTTCAGATCAGACTATTTGTTTTCCAAACTCGTAGCATAAACAGTACAAGATGCAACTTACTAGCAAGACTGCAAAAAAATGAGCTGAAGCCTGTCATTTTCAATACAAATTAGCAATTTATGTGAAATACTGAACTGAGGAACTCAAAAATTCTTCTCAATATGGTGAACTATTTAGAAAGTGTGTTAAATACCAACATCTCAATTATCTTGTAGAAATGGAAACTGGAACACTTAGCACTCCAGTAATTAACACTTTACAACATTAACTAATCTTCAGATACCTTGCCACACATGGTTAGCACATCAATATTAGTGTACTAGCTTTTAGCCAAAATTCAAATACAAACTTTTGTAATTATTAGTTTTTTCTCTAATAACTTGATTTTGTTTATCTTGAAAAACAAGAAGGAGAGAAAAAACTAATCATGGAAAGTTAAATAAAATAACATATATTACCTGGAACATTTGAACGGCTTGTAGAAGCCTATTCAATATCCCAGGGAAACCCCTCTTTGCTGTGTGTGATACTCATATAAAAGAGCTGTTGTTCTAGGCTCCTAACATTTTGGCATACAAAAAAATTGATGAAAATAAGATCAAAAGTCAGTATGTGAACTAGAAATTTACGGACAATTTAGATTGCAGTTAAGCCAATAACGTGCACCAAGTTGAAAATCCTTTTATCAACTACAGTCATGTTTTGTTCAAACATGAAGGCAGGCTTTCAGGGGAAAATGAGACAGCCTTTGCAAAGACAGATATGATATGCTGTATATAACAGAAGCTTCTTTTAGAATTAAAATCTGACACACAAAACTTTTTGAATACTTAAGTAACCCTTCACCTTCAGATATTCCTTCCAGATTATCACTGCAGAGGGAAAAGCGCAAGGTTTTATCAGGTTTACCGTGGAGTTTGGTTTCATCAACAGGGACATCTCCTTGTCCTCCATCGGCAAGCTGCATGTTTAAGACCTATGGGGGGAAAAAAATCAACATGTTTAAATTGACCCAGAAAAATAAATTAATTTTATTTACAAATCAGTCTAACAACTGAAACCAGATTTTTTCCCAACTTTTCTAGATCTTTAATGGCATAGTCAATATCTAACATCTCACATTTGAGGAAAGGTCATTTGAATCAATACTGAGCACATTTCTGCAAAGTAACAGCCTAGTGAGATTTTAAAAGAGCCAAGATTTAGACATGCAGTATATCATGAAAATGGAACCTCAACTGACTTTTTACTCTAATGGCACCTTAATATCACATAGCAATCGATAATTACAGCACTCCAAGAGGAGGGAATCTGAACTATTGGGCAAGACACTAAGGAAGTATGTTGTCCTCTTATTCAAAGGACACATTATGCCAACAGCTGCAGATGGATAACGTAATACTTGGATATTCAGCCTTTACAAGCTCTGATATGGCAGCTCAGGTTTGCTCCCAAGCAATGTATCATGAAGTAACATCTCCACAGGCTTGGCATAATTAACTCTTCATGATTTATTATGCTGCAGTAGTTAAGTCTGTTTCATCACTTTCATTCTAAATACTACGTTTCAAGAGTTTATAACTTGGGCATGCACAGTAACTTCAGTATACAAAAGTTTCTAGAGGATTAGCATAAGACTTAATATGCTTGAAAAGCACAGAACAAACCAGTTCCTTTGGAGACACTAAAATCTCTTGGATCTATGAATCAGAAGGTTTTACCCTACTAAGAAAGACGAGGCATGTCTCTGCACAGAATGACAAGGCAGGGATGGCTTAATGAAGGTGGTGTTTATCTGCTTTCAAAATCCAACTGCAGACATCACACGTTTACCTGGCAGCAGAGAGACACCAAAGCCATATAAAACACAATACTTTCTTTACAGTTGTCCTCCAAGGCTTCTTCAGAGTCATTAAAATTGACCAGGTGTCACCTTATTCACACAGCAACAGAGGGTCCTGTGGCACCTTTAAGACTAACAGAAGTATTGGGAGCATAAGCTTTCGTGGGTAAGAACCTCACTTCTTCAGATGCAAGTAATGGAAATCTCCAGAGGCAGGTATAAATCAGTATGGAGATAACGAGGTTAGTTCAATCAGGGAGGGTGAGGTGCTCTGCTAGCAGTTGAGGTGTGAACACCAAGGGAGGAGAAACTGCTTCTGTAGTTGGACAGCCATTCACAGTCTTTGTTTAATCCTGATCTGATGGTGTCAAATTTGCAAATGAACTGGAGCTCAGCAGTTTCTCTTTGGAGTCTGGTCCTGAAGTTTTTTTGCTGTAAGATGGCTACCTTTACATCTGCTATTGTGTGGCCAGGGAGGTTGAAGTGTTCTCCTACAGGTTTTTGTATATTGCCATTCCTGATATCTGACTTGTTTCACCAGCAACCACGCACCGCACCATAACAACTCTAACTCAGGAACCAACCCTTGCAACAAACCTCGATGCCAACTCTGCCCGCATATCTACACCAGCAACACCATCACAGGACCTAACCAGATCAGCTACAACATCACCGGCTCATTCACCTGCACGTCCACCAATGTTATATATGCCATCATATGCCAGCAATGCCCCTCTGCTATGTACATTGGCCAAACTGGACAGTCACTACGCAAGAGGATAAATGGACACAAGGGAGGGATAGCTCAGTGGTTTGAGCATTGGCCTGCTAAACCCAGGGTTGTGAGTTCAATCCTTGAGGGGGCCATTTAGGGAGCTGGGGCAAAAATCTGTCTGGGGATTGGTCCTGCTTTGAGCAGGGGGTTGGACCAAATGACCTTCTGAGGTCCCTTCCAACTCTGATATTCTGTGATTCTGTATTACTGAAATCTGGTGGGATGTACCACACTATTGGAATGTTAAAATCAATGGTTATAACCTATTTAGGAAGGATCGAGTAGGCAAAAAGGGAGAGGGAGCGGCATTTTATGTCAAAAATGGCATTACCTGTTTCCGAGTCACAGATAACTCGGAAGAAAGTGATGTTGAATGATTATGGACCAATGTCCTAAGAGATAAAGCATAAGATGGGGTATTAGTTGGTGTCTGCTACAGACCACCAAATCACACTAGGGAACAGGATGACGGCCTCCTTACGTGCCTATCTATAAATTGTAGGCAAAAAAACGTGTATGATCAGGGGGGATTTCAATTTGAGTGTCATATGCTGAAGGTCTCATGCTGCCAGTACTAAAACATCCTTGGAAATTCTAAACATTATAGATGACAATTTCTTAACTTAAAAAGTATTGCATCCAAGACATGGGAATTCTTTATTAGATCTTGTCTTAACAGATAAAGAGGACGTGACCACAGAACTAAAATTAATGGTAGCTTCGAGACAAGTGATCATTCCTTGATCACATTTATAATGTGCAGAATAAAGTCCAGACCAGCAATATATATACTTGGTGCTTTACTCGGGCCAAATTACAAAGCTGAAAACAATTACGAGCCAAATCAGCTGGGAGGAAGAATTTAATCAGAAAAGTGTGAATGATAATTGGGAACCATTTAAGAACATCTTACTGGACGCCCAAAAACTCACAATTAAGGAAGAACACCACACTAGTTAAAAAAGTGACCTTGTTCAGAGGGGAAGTGAAGGCGGCTATAAAAAAAAAAAAAATAATAATAATAATAATAATAATATATAACCAATGGAAGGAAAGGGAAGTTGACAGAAATTAATATACATCAGAAGTTAGAATTGTAAAAAACTGATAAGGGAAGTAAAGGAACCCAAGAATAAATATATGGCAAACAGCATTAAGGACAATAAGGAGTATTTAAAACATATTAGGAACAAAAAGAATCCTGACAAAGGTATTGGTCCATTACTAGATAGAAATGGTAGAATCATCAATAGTAATGCAAAAAAACAGACAAGATAGTTTAATAAATATTTCTGTTCTTTATTTGGTGAAAAAACAGATGATATAGTCTCATCCAGGGCTTTAGAGCGGAGCCCGGAGCTGGAGCCCGGAGCAGCTCTGGAGCAGAGGAGCTGCAGGTTTTTGCCCGGAGCTGGAGCGGAGCCGGAGCACAGCTCTAAAGCCGTGGTCTCATCATATGGTCATGATACCACTCCTTCCATTCCACTAGTATCTCTGCAGGATGTTAAACAGAAGCTACTAAAGTTAGACATTTTTAAATCAGCAAGTCCAGATAATTCTTTGATGCAAGAATTTTGAAAGAGCTGGCTGAGGAGCTTGCTGGACCATTAATGATGATTTTCAATATGTCCTGAAACCTCCCCAGTTCTCCAAAGGGCCGTAAGATAGGTAATGTTGTGCCAATTTTTAAAAAAAATAAACAGGATGACCTGGGCAATTACAGGCCTGCCAGCCAGACACTGATCCTAGTCTCAATTGAGACTTAAAGGAGGGCAATGTAATTAATGCAAGTCAACATGGGTTCATGGAAAATAGATTGTGTCAAACTAATTGGATATCTTTTTTTGATGAATTTACAAATCTGGTTGATAAAAGTAATAGTGTTGAAGTAATATACTTAGACTTCTGAAAGGTGTTTGACTTGGCACCCCACAACATTTTAATAAAAAACTAGAACGATATATGGCACATGTTAAATGGATTAAAAATGGCTAAGTGACAGATCTCAAAATGTAACTGTAAACTGGGAATTTTCATTGAGAGGCTGTGTTTCCAGTGGGGTCCTGTAGGGATCAGTTCTTGGCCTTACGCTATTTAACATTTTTATCAATGACCCGGAAGAAAACATAAACCCATCACTGATAAAGTTTGCAGATGACACAAAAATTGTCGGAGTGGTAAATAATGAAGATAGGTACTGAGTCAGATTATCTGGATTGCTTGGTAAACTGGGTGCATGAAAACAATATGTGTTTTAAAACAGCTAAATGTAAATGTATACATCTAGAAACAAAGGATGTAGGCCATACTTACAAAACGGGGGACTATCCTGGGAAGCAGAGACGGAAAAAAGATTTGGGGGTCATGGTGGATAATCAGCTGAATATGAGCTCCAATGTGATGCTGTGAGCAAAAGAGCTAATGTGATCCTGGGATGGATAAACAGGGGAATCTTGATTAGGAAGACAGAGGTTATTTTACCTCTGTATTTGGCACTGGTGTGACTGCTGCTGGAATACTGTGTCAAGTTCTGGTGCTCACAATTCAAGGATGGTGATAAATTGGAGAGGGTTCAGAGAAGAGCCATGAGAAGGATTACAGGGTTAGAAAATATGCCTTATAGCGATGGCCTCAAAGAGAGCAATCTATTTAGATTAACACAGCCAAGGTTAAAGGTTTACTTGATTACAATCTCTAAATATCTATATGCAGAACAAATATTTAAAAATGGGCTCTTCAATCTAGCCGAGAAAGATATAACATGATCTAGTGGCTAGATGTTGAAACTAGACAAATTCAGACTGAAAACAAGGCATAAAATTTTTCACAGTAAGAGTAATTAACCATTGGAACAATTTACCAAGGGGTGTACATGCTCCATCACTGGCAATTTTAAAACCAAGATCAGATGTTATTCTAAAATGTTCTAGGAATTATTTTGAGGAAGTTCTATGGCCTGTATACAGGATGTCAATCTACATCACAATGGCCCCTTCTGGCCTTGGAATCTGAATGGAAGGCTCTGGCATACCCACCTACCTGTTTAATCTGGATGCTGTATTAATCATTACAAATAGAAATCAGTTGTGGTTTGGAGAATATTTGCAACACCTAAATACAGCGAAACAAATAAAGGGTTTTAGCCCTAATTCTCCAATTTAAACCTTGTCTTAGTTTGTCACAAACTTAGTATTATTTCATGGTCTGAATATACATTCTTCATTTCTCAAAGCATGTGATTTATATTTGACACCTTGTTCATACCTCATTTTCTGACATCATCCCCGGAGTAAGCTGCGGACCTGTTCCCAAAGAAATAACCAGTACTTCTTCTGGCTGAACTTCCTGTATAGAATCCTGGGAGGATCCTTCATGGTCTCCATGCTGGTCCACTGGAATATTTGATCTATTTCTGCTACGGGTAGCTAATGATGCATGTTAAAATACAGAGTGTTATGAAGGTTTTCAATATTTAAACTCTCAGAGTATCTACAAATGCTATACAAATACACAAGTGTGATGTTAGCGCATGCATATCAAAGAATGGGCAAAATGCAAAGTACAATTTACAACTTTCTGGAAAGGTGGAAATTGATACTGGGGATGTGCAAAACTGACACTGGGGCTATGTAATTATTTAAATATTGCACTACTGTGAAAATATCAGACTTGTAGCATAGTGGCTTAAGAAGCATATAATGTACCATGCTTCTCCATTAACCCCCAGATATTCCTGCCCGAGATGGGCAGGACAGCTTTCCCTTTAGGTTCTCTGCACACATTCTTCCTTTGCAAGAGAGACTCCCCTCTACTTCTGTACCATTGCAAAAACAGAGCACCACCACAAAGGCACTTTAGTTCCCATGTTTAAAATACCTTTTAAGTAGTGGTGGGTTTTTTTCCTACAAACTGCAGTCATGCCAACCTCACAGCCTCATGACCTAAAGGCACCTTACATTGATAAGAGATCTCCATTGCATTAAATAATAGGAAAATGCTCATCAAAAAGCACCAGGAGATCAAGACAAACAAATGAAGAACACCTGGAAAAGCAATTTTTTGCATTTGTGCAATGAACCATTTATGGGTTCTGCCTGGGCCCTTGCTGAATTCAACAAGCATGGAAACTTAAAGACCCTATTGTTACCAGCTAGAAGGGCATCAAGCTTCTTATGGCTAAGAAGTCTGTTCAGAAACAATGTAGAGCAGTGGTCCCCAACCTTTCTGTTGCAAATAGCACATTCATGTTCCCAGAAGAGTGTGGCGGGCTCCGGACGACCAGCCGCCGAAAAGCGGTGACATCGAGAAGCGCCGCCACCGAAATGCCGCTGAGAACAGCGGCATTTCGGTGGCAACACTTCTTGGCGTTGCTGCTTCTCGCGGCATTTCGGCGGCTGGTTGTCCTTCTCAGTAGGCGGGCTCACATAAATGTCCCGGCGGGCACACTGCATTGGGGACCACTGATGTAGAGGATAGATATGGGGGCGGGGGGGGTGGGGGAGGAGAAAGATGAAGTGGAGAGAGATTTTTTTTTTTTTTTTTTTTTTAAACTTGAATGTCTAAGAAACAGCTCCCCATTTAAAATTCTAATCTCCAAGACCTCTGACAAGATTGATTATTTAATGCTATGCACTAGGCCAGTGGTTCTCAAATTTTTGTTCTGGTGACCCCTTTCACATAGCACGCCTCTGAGTGCGACCCCCCCCTTATAAATTAAAAACACTTTTTATATATTTAACACCATAATAAATGTTGGAGGCAAAGCGGGGTTTGGGGTGGAGGCTGACAGCTCACAACCCCCCACCTAATAACCTCACAACCCCCTGAGGGGTCCTGACCCCCAGTTTGAGAACCCCTGCACTAGGCCATGAAGTAACTATTAGATTACAAATTAAGCTTTTTGGGGCATCATCTGCTACTACATGTTTGTATAGTGCCTAAAGCCCAGATCCTTAATAAGAACTGTTAGAGCACTACTTTAATAAGAACGGCCATACTGGGTCAGATCAAAGGTCCATTTAGCCCAGTATCCGGTTTTCCGATAGTGGCCAATGCCAGGTGCCCCAGAGGGAATGAACAGAACAGATAATCATCAAGTGATCCATCCCCTGTTGCCCATTCCCAGCTTCTGCCAAACGGAGGCTAGGGACACCATATAAATAAATAAAGCGTATCCCTTTAGCATTCACCAGCAAACTCTCTGGACTACACCCAGACATCAGTGACAGTTACTCAACATATGTTAGCTGGTGCCCATCCCGGAATGCCTGCAAGAATAGGCAAAGAATTCATAGGAGACACACAACTCTCACTGTAAGGGAAGGCACACAGGCAGCAATTCAGACAGTGCTGTTTAGAGCAGCTACCTGAACTCTTACTTAAAAACAAACCAACAAATAAAACTTTCTAGCCAAATGTACAGCACTACAAAAGAATTAAGGCCCTGCATCCCATGAGTTGCTGAGCACTTTCCAATACAGTCAACAGAAGCAAGAGGCACACAGCCCCTTGCACGACTAGGTTCTAAAGCAGCATTACTGAAGGCTTTCAATGTTTTGTAGAGTAAACCTTTTATTAGGGCGTTTAAAACAGTTTTGGACTTTATTGGGCAAGTCCTTTTCAGTGTACACTAGATGGAATGTGTCAAACACTTATAAGCAAAAGCTGGTAAGCCCTTATTCTTTTTACCTCTTGGGCATGCTAATTTATAATTTTTGTGATGGCATAAAGAAAATGGAAAATGCCACTCTAAGCCTGGCCTAGGATGGTTCTACCCTGTTCAGAGCAGGTGCTGGTAACAGAAATAAGTCATTCAGAACAGTGGTATGCCACACCTTGCACTGGAGAGCCACTCAGCAAGAAGAACTGCAGGAAGTCACACACAAAAAATCACAAACCGGAAGACCCGATGTTACATCATCAGGAACTGACAAACACATGGCAAAGCAAAATCATAACACCATCCTGATTACTTTGTGGTTCTCTAACTCCTTTTAATATAATCTTCTCTTCCTCTCCCCATTCTGGACACCTTGGAGAAAGAGTCAAGGACCTGAAGTTCCTTATCTTATCTAGGGGCTGGCAGCATGGCATCAATTTCCTCAGTTGAAACATGGGAGCTGAGGCCAAATGTGCAACTTGAGAGTTAAATTTTTACCTTCAATTATCATGCATCAAAGGGAGAGTAGGCTTTTTAGGTTACTACATTTTTCTAGCTATTTACATAGGAATTGGCCTTCGTAATGGAACAAACAAAGAAGCCTGGCACAAAGCAAATTAAAGACAAGCATGAGAAGCATGGTTTTATGAAGTGAATAGAAGTTTTGCATAGATGAAGAAGGGAAAGAGTCCATTACCCACCAAATGGGGTTACTAGATTAATGTGAGCTGAGAGATTGGTGGTAGAAGTATCCCAGGCAGTAATGGCTGCCAACTGTTGTCCTGGGTTTCGACAGCATTAAACAGAAACAAAATCAAGCCTTTGAACAACAAAAATATTTTAAACTGTAAAATAAATACAAACAAGTTGTTACTTCACTAATGTAAACTTAGAATAGCAGTTGTGCACAGAGAGGTAAGGATAACTCATGGTACCAAAATGAGGTTTTAGTAATTGCTACCTTTAATTTACTATTTTAAGTATAAATATTTTTGCCCTATGTTACAGATAAATACCAAACTCTTTTTCTACTGAATACCAATATTCCAATCATATAAGTAAACACTAGAACAGAGTGCAATACTTTAGGATCTAGAGGAAAAATGTGTCACATTTTGAGATGGGATATTTTTGAGCTGAAAAGGTATAAGATCATGAAATTCTATGCTTCAGAAGAGAATGCGCTACATTACATCAGTAGCCAGATTTAAGACAGCATAATTACAAGGCAATCTCCCCTCTTACACTGCTTAGCACTTTTTTAGCATTATCTTCAATGGATCCCCCTTCCTCCCATTTTCCATACTGGTGTTGCCAAATGTCTGCACCCTGACTTTCTTCCCCACTCCACTCTCATCGCTTGAGTGATCATCTCCACTCTCATCACCTCCACGGTGATGATTTAAATCTACCTCCCCATGCCTAACCTCTCCCCAACTGACCAGATTCCCATCTCTTCCTGTCTCTCCAGCATTTTATTGCAAAGACTCTGCCACTTCTCTAAATATTGCAAAACCTGAACATCCGTCTTTCCTTCTACTTTCTCCTCATATTCAAACCCTCTCTGTATCAATGTTGACAACTGCACTATCCTCACCACCACTCATTCTCTCCTATCCACTGGCCTGCACCATTTCACTAACATATGCTGATTAGATTATATTAAGTCTACATTACATGCGAACTAGGAACCCTACAACTTCATTTACTATATGAATACGCTAAAATTCAGTCTGGTCTAAGAGGTGTAAGTAGGAGTAAAGGAAAAATTACACTATGAATTGGAACTATTAGATTATCGAATATTCTTCCAAGGAAAGTGGTGGAAACATCATTTGGGAAATTTCAAACTTGACTAGACAAGGTACTAGAAGAAAAATATGGTAAAAGTACAGTCCTGCTAGAGTGGTTACACCAGAAAGATGATCCAACAGATATTTTCATTACATAAAGTCTGATTCAATGACAACTATGCTACACACAAACACACACACAGTGGAAGTGGTGTGAAGAAAACTTAAGCATATCCTACAAGAGGACTGAAGAAATGCTGAAGAAGTGTATGCAGGGTGCAGGAAAGCCTATGAACAAAAAGATTTTGCAGTAAGAATTTCTCTCAATCTTCCTCACCTATAGGCAGTCGATTTTTTTTGTTAGCTGGGGTAGTTGCAGGGGAGAGTTGTGGGGTATTGTAAGGAGTCATTTCAAGGCTGCTACTTTTCCCGGGTTTGTTCTGGGGTAAGTTTGCCAACAAGTTTTCCAGAGCCATCCGATCTTCCTTCAGTTGGTCACTTGACATTACATTTCGCATAAAACCAACCTACAAAATTAGAGAGTTTGTATAATTAGGAAGGGAGCATGAAGCTACGTATTAACCTACTACACCCACTTATCTCTCTCTCCTGCAAGTATGTGCAGGAAAATATTACTCCTATTGAAGAACCAGGATATTACCAGATTAATAAGTTGGCTGTATGTCATATAAACCACAGTCCTACTCAACCCTTCTAGAAGGTTAACTGAGGACATCGGAGGGGTTTCCACAGCACGCCCACTAATAACAACATCCAGGAAAGCAGCCACACAGCTCTGCAAGGAGAAGACATAGGTTTTTTCAGTGAATGGTTTCAAATTTTAGAGCTACAGAAGAACACAAAGGTACAAGAGGTATATACATAATTTACATGGGAATATCAGTTTTGCTGCTTCTTATATGTATAGCAAATCAAACATCTTTTAGCCAATGAAGAGTAAGTACAAAATTATGCAAAAAATTTAGTTCCCTTCACTCCATATCTGCATTTGAAAGTCTCACTTGTTTAAATAGATTCTGTAGTCCTCAATATTTAAGTACAGTTTTAAAAATGCTGTTATGCAATGGCACTAGATGACTTAAACTAGCTCACAGTAATGAACTTGTATTTAAATTGTTCCTTCCTCAGGAACCAGCTGAGCATAGTTTACAAGTGAAACAAAATTATAGGGGACAGGGATAGGCAAGTAAGGGAACTGTCAATTTAAAAGTCACATCTGGCTCAATGTTTACCTAGGTTTCATTACAAGTAGCAAGAGAGATTGAAAGAAATGAGCAAAAAAGTTTGTTAGTTTGCTTTTTGCATTTGACAGCACATTGCGTATAGTTAGTTTCACTGTTTCCTCCGTAGAGTCAGTTCCCCTATTGTGTGTGCATCCTTCATACATTAAGAAAGGAGAGTAAACAATTTACTAAAAAGGGTGGGGGGTGAGGAGGAAGAGAGAGGAAATGAGGCAAAAAATTGACAGGAAGATCCATGGGCAGGTGTGCAATTTTTTCTTTTAATTGACTACATGGTGTCCCCTTAAATGAAAAGTAGTTTATGCTAAATTCAGCAGAGAAAATTATAAAAAAAAAAATCACTTCGTATCTGTTTTAGAAAGTGCCATATTTTGACGTTTTGTTAATGTTGTCATTTAAGCAACAAGGTAGTGTGCGTCTAGTAGTCAGGAAGCATGACTCCAAGTTCTATTCCCAGCTCTGACCCTGACTGTATGTGACCATACAGATGTCACTTAACCTGTACCTCAGTTTGCCTACCCATAAATTAGATGTACTGCTCACCTACCTCATAAGAGGGCTGTGAAGCTTATTTGTTTGTGAAGTGCTTTGAGATTCTCAGATGAGAGGGGCTACAGAAAGGCAAAGTGTCAAATATGTACAGATGTACTGTTTTGTGACTCTTACTTTGTCGAATTTGCCAAGGTTGCTCTTCATGTGCGGATCTCCCTCTTCAGAACCTGTCATTGCCAACTGCTGCAAAAGTCTCCCGACCTAAAATGGAAAAAGAACACTTTGGGCAAATATTTCAGAAACCATAACAGAACAACAAGATAGATCATAATACAGGAATCAAATGAGAAAGCTCTTCCATTTTAAACTACTATTTTTAATTTACATATAAACTTTCCCAGAGTTACTTTTGGGGCTAAAATTTCTCATACTTGTTCTTAGGCCCAAAGTAAAATGTTCTATGTGGAAATACACTCAGTCCTGCCATGAGTGCAGGAGACTAGACTAGATGATCTCTCGAGGTCCCTTTCAATCCTATGATTGTATGAAAGTTTCACTAAAAGCTATTTGTGTTATCTAAACAGGAAGAGTATTTTCTTCTATTAAGAAAACTGTGTACTTTTTTTTGCTCCCAACTCAAAGGCTGCTTTGTTTTAATTCCATCTTTCATTCAATGAACAAATGTATAATAGTACCTTATTTGAAATTATTTCATTATTTGTAAAAGAAATCCTAGCCAGTTGTTTGAATATTGCATGCGAAGCCGTTATTTTCCATATGTTTTTAAGCCTATGCTGGAGTATTAGGCTCTGATTCTTCACAGCAAATATGGAAGGGATGAGGGTTGAACCTAGAGGTCTTAGACCTGAAGATTTTTAAAGGCCATGTAAATTTTGCTAGACACACATGGAAAGAACACAAACCTCTGACTCAGTTTGTACACTGCTTAACATCTTTTTCCTGAAAAATAACCCTCCATAACCTGTCACCAAGAGGCTTATAAAATTGTGAGTCCTATAAAAATATACAAAAAATGATATCACAGGTGTATAAGTGATCCCTTGTTTTACAGCAGCATCTAAAGAACCCAGTCAGGAATAAGGCCCCCTTCTGCTATGCATTGTGCAAACAGTAAAACACTCTCCCTGCTCTACAAAACTTACTGAAATGAATTTCATCAGTCAGTATATCAGTTACACTTACATACACTGATGCCATGTTTTGCCTCATGTACAAGGAACATGCAGTAGTTTTTTAGTCAAATGGGTGCTATTTAATACCACTAATGAATATTAAGTTCCCAAAACATTTGCACAAAGACAATAAATTCTGTCACCTGAAGGCATATTCTAAAGTGTTAATACAGCGAGTAGTTGCCCAATAAGCAACATGGTGTACATCCATTCAGAGGACAAAAGAGACAGACATTTAGCAGAAGTGCTAAATGACTTTGTTTCAATTTTCACCAAAAAGTTTAGTAGCAATTGGACATCTAACGTAGTGAATGCCAGTGAAGATTAGGTAGGATCAGAGGCTAAAATAGGGAAAGAACAAGTTAAAAATGACTTAGACAAGTTAGATGTCTTCAAGTCACCAGGGCCTAATGAAATACATCTTAGAATACTCACGGAGCTGTCTGAAGGGATATCTGAGCCATTAGCAATTATCTTTGAAAAGTCATGGAAGATGGGAGAGATTCCAGAGGACTGGAAAAAGGCAAATATAGTGCCAAGCTAAAAAGGGGGAATAAAGACAACCCGGGGAATTACAGACCAGTCAGCTTAACTTCAGTACCCAGAAAGATAATTAAGCAAATAATCAAGCAAGCAATTTGCAGACACCTAGAAGGTGATAAGTAACAGTCAGCATGGATTTGTCAAGAACAAATCATGTCAAACTAACCTAATAGCTTTCTTTGACAGGGTAACAAGCCTTGTGGATGGGGGGAAAGTGGTAGATGTGGTATATCTTGACTTTAAGTAAGGCTTCTGATACTGTCTCGCATGACCTTCTCATAACCAAAGTAGGGAAACACAACCTAGATGGAGCTACTATAAGGGTGGGTGCATAACTGGTTGGAAAACCATTCCCAGAGGGTAGTTATCAGGGGTTCACAGTGAAGCTGGAAGGGCATATCGAGTGGGGTCGCACAGGGATCAGTTCTGGGTCTAGTTCTGTTCAATATTTTCATCAATGATTTAGATAATGGCATAGAGAGTACACTTATAAAGTTGCAGACAATACCAAGCTGAGAGGGGTTGCAAGTGCTTTGGAGGATAGGATTAAAATTCAAAATGATCTGGACAAATTGGAGAAACTGTCTGAAGTAAATCAGATGAAGTTCAATAAGGACAAATGCAAAGTACTCCTCTTAGAAGGAACTATCAGTTGCACACAACAAAATGGGAAATGACTGCCTAAGAAAGAGTACTGTGGAAAAGGATCTGGGGGTCATAGTGGATAACAAGTTAAATATGAGTCAACAGTGTTGATTGTTGCAAAACCGGGGTGTGGGGGGTGCAAATAATATTCTGGGATGTATTACCAGGAGTGTTGTAAGCAAGATGTGAGAAGTAATTCTTCCGCTCTACTCTGCACTGATACAGCTTCAACTGGAGTATTGTGTCCAGTTCTGGGTGCCATATTTTGGGAAATATGTGGACAAATTAGAGAGTACAGAGAACAACAACAAAAAAGATTAAAGGTCTAGAAAACATGACCTATGAGAAGAGATTGAATAGGACAAGAAGCAGTGGTCTTAAAATGCAGAAAGGGCTGTTTAGGTTAGACATTAGGAAAACTTCCTAACTGTCAGGGTAGTTAAGCACTGAAATAAATTGTCTAGGGATGTTGTGGAATCTCTATCATTGGAGATTTTAAAGAGCCCGTTAGACAAACACCTGTCAGGGATGTTCTAGATAAGACTTAGTCCTGCCTGGAATAGAGGGGACTGGACTAGAAGACCTCTCGAGGTCCCTTCCAGTCCTACAGTTGTATGAAATTCTATTATTTCAGTTAGTGCAGATTAGCAAAAAATACAAATATGCTAGCAAAAGTGGAAGGGTATTAAAATTCACAAGCGCTGCTAGACCAGTCTTACAAATATTTATACTTTACAGCTCTCACCCTTATAAAAGCAGGTGTATTGCCTTTTAAAGCAGAGTTTAGATGTTTGCTATATATTTCTCAACTTCAACAGCGGCAATCAAAAACATCAATAAATGTCTTTTAAAACTCAACATTTTAAAACAAATGGGTATTCAAGCTTTAAAATTTGCCTCTTCAGAATCATAATAGCAGAAATATTTTTATATCAGTATTCATCATCTTATCCCTAGTAAAACCAGTAAAAATACTTTAACAATAGCCCCAATAAATGCTTAGAAGATCTCAGATATGAGGATAGGTTGCAAAGGACTGTAGAGGATTTTTTAAACTAAGGTTTGGAGGAAAGCTGACAGGTGTGAAGCAGAACGTAGTTCAGGCAGAAAAATCCCTTTGGAATGAATTTATTAAAGGGGGATCTCTATGTCCTAGTAAAGACAATAGGAAAGAATTTGGTAAAGTATAGACAGGAGCTAGTAAGGAACAGTCAAATGCAAAACAGCCCCATTTAAATACAAAATGTACAAGTGTTTATATACAACTGCTAGATATCTAAATACAAAGATGGATGAACTACAATACCTGGTATTAAATGAGGATATTGATATAAATAGGCATCACAAAAACTTAGTGGAAGGAGGATAACTGATGGGACATGGTAATACCCGGATTCAAAATATACAGGAATGACAGTAGGTCATACCGATGGGGCACTCTATGTGAAAGAAAGCACAGAGTCAAAGTAAAAATCTTAAATGAATAACACTGCCCCATAGAATTTCTCTGGATAGAAATTCCATGGTTGAACAATAAGTGTATAGCTGTAGGAATATACTACCAACCACCTGATCAGGATGGTGATGGTGATTGTGAAATGCTCAGGGAGAGGCTACAAAGAGGCTATAAAGGCAGAAAACACAATAATAATGGGGGATTTCAATTATTCTCATATTGACATGGTACATGTCACCTCAGGAAGGAATGGAGAGAAAAATTTCTAGACACCAAGGAGTAGCTTGTCCTGGTACCTACAAGGGGAGAGGCAAGTCTTGATTTAGTCGTAAGTGGAGAATAGGATATGGACAGCAGTTAAATATAGTTGAACTGCTCAATAATAGAGACCATAACGTAGTTAAATTTAACATCCTTGTAGAGGAAAAAATGCCAAATAACCCCACCACAGTCGAATTTAACTTCAAAAAGGGGAACTGTACAATAATGAGGAAGTTAGTTAAACAGAAATTAAAAGGAACAGTCACAAGGGTGAAACACCGGCAAACTACAGGGAGACTATTTAAAAACACCATAATAGGAGGCTCAAACAAAACGTATACCCCAAATTTGAAAAACAAAGAACAGAACAGTAATAACAAAAAATGCCACCATAGCTAAATAGTGAAGTAAAAAGAAATAAGAGGCAAAAAACGTATCCTTTAAAAATTGGAAGTCAAATCCTAGTGAGGAAAATAGAAAGGAGCATAGACTCTGGCAAGTCAATTATAAAGCAGGCCACGAAAGAATATGAAGAGCAACTAACTCAAGACACAAAAACTGACAACAAAAAAAGTTAACTACATCAGAAGTAGGAAGCCTGCCAAAACAATCAGTAGGGCCACTGTATGATTGAAGTGCTAAAAGAGCGCTCCAGGAAGACAAGGCTGTTGCAGCAAAGCTAATTAATTCTTTGCATTGTCTTAACTGCAGAGGATATGGGGGAGATCCCCACACACAAGCCATTCTTTTCAGGTAACAAATCTGAGGAACTGTCCCAGATTCAGGTGTCAATAGAGGAGGCTGGAACAAACAGATGAATACCATCTGGTCCTGGTGACTTATTACTATTAATTTTATCAAAGAGTTCTGAAGGAAGTCCAATACGAAATTGAAGAACTACTAACTGTAGTACATAACTCATTGCTTAAAATCAGCCTCTGTACCAGATGACTGGCGGGTAGCTAACGTAACATCAATTTTTTAAAAAGCTCCAGAGGCAATCCTGGCAATTACAGGCCAATAAGCCTAACTTCAGTACCAGGCAAACTGCTTGAAACTATAGTAAAGAACAGAATTATCAGACACATGCAGGAGCTTTGGAGCTGTGCTCCAGCTCCGCTCCAGCTCCAGGCAAAAACCTGCAGCTCCACTGCTCCGGAGCTGCTCTGTGCTCCAGCTCCGGGCTCCGCTCCAAAGCCCTGGACACATGGATGCTTTTGTAAAGGGAAATCATGCCTCACCATTCTATTAGAACAACCAGACGGGGTCAACAAGCATGTGGACAAGGGGGATCCAGCTGATAAGCATACTTGGACTTTGAGAAAGCCTTTGATAATATCCCTCACCAAAAGCTCTTAATCAAACTAAGTAGTTATGGAATAAGAGGGAATGGTTCTCTCATGGATCAGTAAGTCATTAAAAGATAGGAAACACAGGGTAGGAAAAAACAGTCAGTTTTCACAATAGTGTGAAGTAAATAGTGGGGTCCCCCAGGGATCTGTACTGGGACCTATACTGCGGAAAAGGAGGTGAATCATGGGGTTGCAAAATTTGCAAATGATACAAAATTACTCAAGATAGTTAAGTCCAAAGCCGATTGTGAAGAATTACAAAGGGATCTCACAAAACTGGGTGCCTGGGCAACAAAATAGCAGATGAAACTCGATGTTGCTAAGTGAAAAGTAATGCACACAGGAAAAAATAATCCCAACTATACATTAAAATGATGGGGTCTAAATTAGCTGTTACCACTCAAGAAAGATCTTGGAGTCATCATGGATAGTTCTCTGAAAACATCCACTCAGTGTGCAGCGCCATTAAAAAACAAACAAACAAACAAACAAACAATGTTAGGAAATGTAAGACAGATAATAGATCCTATAAATCCATGGTACGCCCATACCTTTAATACCAGGTGCAGTTCTAGTCGCCCCATCTCAAAAAACATACTAGAATTGTGAAAAGTACTGAGCAGGGCAACCAAAATGACTGGGGTATCCAACATCTTCCAGATTGTTCAATTTAGAAAAGAAACAACCGAGAGGGAATATAGTAGAGGTCTATAAAATTGCGAAAGGCATGGAGAAAGTGAACAGGGAAGTGTTTTATTTACACCTTCACAGAACACAAGAATTAGGGGTCACGTGATGAAATTAATAGGCAGCAGGTTTAAAACAAACAAAAGGAAGTATTTCTTCACACAACACACAGTCAACATATGGAACTCATTGCCATGGGATGCTCTGAAGGCTAAAAGTACAGTAATTCCCCACTTAACGTTGTAGTTATGTTCCTGAAAAATGCTACTTTAAGCAAAATGATGTTAAGTGAATCCAATTTCCCCATAAGAATTAATGTAGGGGGGGGGGGGGGGGGGGGTTTAGGTTCCAGGGAAATTTTGCTTGGTTGAGATGGTGGAATATTTCCCAGGGAATGCCTTACTGCTAAATGATGAACTAGCACTCGTCTGAGCCCACAAGGGTTAACACGTTGTTAATGTAGCCTCACACTCTACAAGGCAGCAGGAATGGAGGGAGGAGAAACAGCATGGCAGAGAGAGACAGAGTGAGTGAGTGAGAGACCATGTGTGTGTGAGACACACGCACTGCCCCTTTAAGTACGCTGACCCCACTCTAAGTACTCTACCTTTTTAAGTAGATCAGCAAGTTGAGACAGCAGCTGCTGCCAGCATGCTCCCTCAGTCCTGAGCCCTGTCATGTCCCACCCGCTCTGTGAAGATGGGGGGCAGGAGCGGGCGGACACCCTGACATTAGCACCCCTCTTCTCCCCCCCTCCCCCGCCCTCGCACAGCAAGCAGGAGACTCCCGGGACCAGCTCCAAGGCAGAGGGCAGGAGCAGCACACGGCAGTGGGGGGAGGGACAGCTGAACTGCCCGGCAACTGATAGCCTGCTGGGTGGCTTAAAAAAAGAATGAGACAAATTAATGGAGAATAGGTCCATCAATGGCTATTAGCCAAGATGGTCAGGGACACAACTCTATGCTCCTGGTGTCCCTAAACCTCCAACTGCTAAAAGCTAGGACTGGATGACAGAATACATCATTCAAAATTGCCCTGTTCATTCCCTCTCAAGCTTCTGTCATTGGACACTGATGGAAGACAAAATACTGGGCTAGATGGACCACTGGTCTGACCCAGTACGGCCGTTCTTATCTGGTCTCATTTGTTTAGAGTAACATAAAAAAGGAAGTCATACCTGCATCAGATTAAATCTTGCCACCTCGTTTATTGGGGCATCGGAAATTATTCCATACTGTTCTGGGTTGACAACTGCAGGACAAATGAAACATGCAAGCAGAAGATCCGTGCACATTGCTCGCACCTCCCCACCCTCCAGCCGGTCTACACAGGAGAGTGTTTTGTACATTTGTGATAAAATCCATCTCAAGCTGTGCGGAAAGCAGTATGTGTTCTGCTTGAGATAACCAATGAATTTGTTCACCAAAGCCACTAACTTAGCCTCATTGGAATCCACCATTTCTTGGACTTTTTGTTTGAATCTTTCAGTGCCTTTCTCCCCAAAGAGTTTTTCCTGTTGTGCGGGAGAGAACCTCTCGATCAATTTGTTTGCATCTGTTTCTAGGTGGTCTTCATCTTCCACCAGCAGCTGCATGATTGGCTCATGCAATGTTGCAGTGAGGAAGAGTTTTGCAGAAAAGAGTCCTTCAGAAAAAAGTTTGAATAAAATGCTGAATGCACAGGTGCCTCTCCTCAAAAGCCGTCTGGGATTGTCGCTTTCCTTTAGTTCGAATTCTATCAAGTAACGCAAAACTTGAAGGAGGTAGCTCTCATCTTCCTGCATGATGCAATTGCCATAGATGGAGGTAAAGACTGTGTAAATAACACTGTGTGTGTTGTCCTGGTTGAGTTTCTCTCCAGCAACCAGAGAGGAAGCAATAAGCCTAGGGTTCTCTCTCAACCTGTTGAGGAATTCTCCATAAGCAGTCTCTTGAAATCCCAACTGCTTGTACCCATCAACGAACTGTGTGTCCTCCAAGACTTTGGCATGCTGGCAGCATTCAGCAGGAGAAGCTTCGGCACTTCAGAGAAAAAACAGTGAAATAATTCAATTATTTGTAACAGGGCTGTCAAACGATTAAAAAATTAATTGCGATCAATCACAAGATAAAAAAAGTCCCGATTAATTGTAGTTTTAATCATACTGTTAAACAATAATAGAATAGAATACCATTTGTTTAAATATTTTTGGATGTTTTCTGTATTTTCAAATATACTGATTTAAATTACAATACAGAATACAAAGTGTACAGTGCTCACTTTGTATTATTTTTTATTACAAATATTTGTGTGTGTGTGTTGGGGGAGCACTGTCTCTTTAAACGGAGCACTCAGAAACTTTAATGCTTTTTTCAGCCAGCAGCAGTTGCTGTTGGCAGCACTCACTCCTGAGCCAGCAGCAGACAGGCTCTCCCTGATCCCCCACCTCAGCTCAGTGGCGACTGGGTACACGGGCAGGAGGAGGGGGATACCCCAACATAGGCCCTTCTCCCCCACTTTGTGCAGCAGACAGGAGGCAGGCTCCCGGTCCGGAGCAGGTTGGCCAAGAGCAGCAGTGTAGCACAGGTATCCCTGTCCCAGAGGCATATAGCAGCTTCCCCCCTCCCCCCTAACCCCTTCCAGCACAGCGCCCTGGGCGGTAGCCTCCCTTGCACACCCCTAAGGCCGGGCTCTTCTCTCCTCCTCCCCCGGAAGGTGTTTAACCAGCTCTCCCAAATTGCCCACAGTCTCTTCTCCCTGTCCGCCTTCTGCCCACTGGCACAGGCAATGCCTGCCTACCTCCCCGCCACCACCGCATCCCATCTCCAGAGACGTAAGATTAAGGCTCATTTAAAAAAATAACATGTTAATTTGTTTTGAGTTAATTGCATGCGGTAACTGCGATTAATCGACAGCCCTAATTTTTAATAGACAATTAAATCTAAAAGCAGCAGCATTCTGAATCTATTACCAGGAGCTCTAGACCAATGGTTTTCAAACTTTTTTCTGGGGACCCAACTGAAGAAAACTGTTGATGCCCGCGACCCAACGGAGCTGGGGATGAGGGGCTTGGAGTGTGGGAGGGGGCTCCAGGCTGGGGCAGGGGGTTGGGGTGCAGGAGGGGATCAGGGCTCTGGGCTGGGAGTGCAGGCTCTGGGGTAGGGCCAGGGATGAGGGTTTTGGGGTGCAGCAGGGGCTCCGGGGTGGGGCAGGGTGCAGGAGGGGGTCAGGGCTCTGGGGGTGCAGGCTCGGGATGAGGGGCTTGGGGTACAGGAAGGGGTTCTGGGGGGGCGCTCACGGCTGGGGCAGGGGATTGGGGCGCGAGGTTACCTCTGGCGGCTCCCGGTCAGCGGCACAGCTGGGGTGCAGATGCAGGCTTCCGGCCTGTCCTGGCACCATAGACCACACTGCGCCTGAAGCGGTCAGCAGCAGGTCCGGTTCCTACGCAGAGGGTGCGCAAGCGACTCCGCACGGCTCTCGCCCGCAGGCACCGCGCCCCTCCCTCCCCCCCAGCTCCCATTGGCTGGTAACTGGCCAGTGGGAGTTTGGAGCCAGTGCTTGGGGCGGGGGCAGCGCACGGAGCCCCGTGGCCCTCCCACCTAGAAGCCGTACCTGCTGCTGGCCGCTTCCAGGGCGCAGCGCGGTGTTGGAACAGGTAGGCACTAGCCTGCCTTAGCTGGGCAGCACCACCAAAGGGACTTTTAACGTCCCATTCAGCTGTGCTGACCAGAGCGACCCAGTGCCTTACATGCCGCAACCCAGTACTGAGTTGCGACCCGAACTTTGAAAAATGCTGCTCTAGACAATAGAGTAAAAAATACACTGCAAGAATTTTTCCTTTTAAAAAAAAAAAGATAGCAGTTAACATCTACAATCTTTATTGTAAGTTTAAAAAAAAAAATGTGAACATTAGTCAATGTATGAGCTTCATTACAACAACAAATTTGAGTGTTTAATAATAAAAACATAATTTCTTACTATGAACTACCAATCAGAAGAGATGCAACATATACACACACACACAAAGGTCAAAAATAAATAAATAAATTGTTTTTTTAAAAGGTAGAGTGTTTGAACTACCAGTAGTCACATCATATTTAAGAGCAAAACTGACAACTCAGACTTCCTGTTTTAGAATAATTTTTAGAATGGTTTTATAGCCATTAAAATTTTATCATTAGAATCACCTGCTGTGCTCAATATACAGTATGAAAAGAATCACGGAATTCTTTTAATTCACAAGAGTTCAGGAGTTCAATTTCCCACAGAGCATTTATCACCTTGTTATGATAAGTCTGTCCAAGTTAATCCTTTGCTGCTTGGAAATCCACGCTGTGTGGTACAGTTTCTCAGCTGTCTTCAATACATCTGCATTTAATCTCTGAATAAGTTGCTTTTCTGAGTTTACATAGAGTCGTTCCTGCTTGAGGTGATGAGCCAGAGTGTGAATATCCAGCTTCACCATCTTTGAGGGTGAGAGGACTACACAGTACTCACTGCAAAAGGAAAAATACAGGAAGAATTTCACATTATATAGAGCTGCTATTTTTTAAAACTCCAACAGACAAAAAGAATTTGAATACTGAAAAGTTATCAAAAACTTCTTGATAACATTTAAGAACCAGTGATAATTGTAAGTTTATGACTTACTGTATTTACAGTACCTACCTATCTTTGATCCCTATTTTCCTCATGGATCCCTACTTTCTTCCTGGACTGTATTTTCTAAATGGACAACGAACCTAATTCTCAGTTACTGAAGGACAATCTCCACTCATTGATATATTTTGCTTTCCACAACCAAATCTCTGTACAACTTTTCATGAGGGATGTACCTGAGTACTCGGATTCTAATATCTAAACTGTATTGTTAAATCTATTCACCTCAATTTGGGTTATTGCTGATTATGTACTCTATGTATCATATGACTTTAAAAACAAACTTTGTATTTGTGGACAATCTAAACACTATACCCAGATGTACAGACACTCTTTTCTGAACCTATGTATTCTATAATTTTTTTAACATTAGCTTTTAATAAAAATTTTAAATCTAGCCCCACCTCCCAAACCCCAGGCAACATCCCTAGTTATTGGGCCATCCTTCATCACTGTAAAACACTTCAAATTGATAATGTCATCTTCAAAATTTCTCACATGCACTTGGAGGGTTCAGTGACATCATATTGGCCAGTTCCACATACATTAAAGCTGCCCTCAGCTCTGGTAACTTAAACGTTACTCTAATTTCACTAATAACGGTAAAGCTCCCCCCAAAGTGCCACACTGGGGTGAGGGGAGGTGGGGGAGGGAGAACACCCTCAGGATTACCCTTCTAATTTCTAATGGTGGAGGCCAGCATGATGACACTCAGACTCAGGGAGGTAGAAAGGGGAAAGGAGTCCCATTTTGACATATTATATGGTCAGGTCAGTGCTCAGTGAGCAAAGGAGTACATGTGAATAAGATTTATCAGAACACATACTAAGCTATGCTGCAGTTTAAAATAAGTGTTTGGGTCTAGTAGCCCCATGACCGACAGAAATTCCTGCTTTTATGTGAAATAAAGAGGATTCTGTCTTCTACACTATTCAATTTGCCTTTTCTGCTAAAGAGACTCTCATAACTAGCACCACCCATACATAAACATGCACAGAATGCATTGCTATTCAATAGCAGAACTCATTCAACAATGTCTCCTCGAACATCCCAACTCACAGGAATGTACTTGCGGGCCATGATCCAGAAATTCTCTAAATGACAAAACAAACTGAAGAAACCTCAGTTGGAAAGGAAATCTGCACAGTCCATTACAGTACAACAGCAGCTAAGTATTTAGTGAACAACTTATTTGCTTCTTAATGGCTAAATAAACCAAAAAAGTATCATAGTATTTAAAATCTTTCATTATGTTAGAAATTTAAAGGGGGGGAGGGGTAGCTCAGTGGTTTGAGCATTGGCCTGCTAAACCCAGGGTTGTGAGTTCAATCCTTGAGGGGGCCACTTGGGGATCTGGGGCAAAATCAGTACTTGGTCCTGCTAGTGAAGGCAGGGGGCTGGACTCGATGACCTTTCAAGGTCCCTTCCAGTTCTAGGAGATGGGATAACTCCATTAATTAAAAATGAAGGTTGGTAAGAAGTGTTTGCCAAATATGTACCTATATGATGATATAATCAGATATTGCAATATTAATCAGATGCAACTTGATTTAAAGGTGTGATCTTTGCACCTGTTAACTAACATGTCCTAACTATCCAATTAAAACGTCTAGATAGATAAGGCATACTGCCATTGACATGTGATAAAATGGTCAAGTTATTCAAAAGAAATTTCCCTTTTTCCTCTATTTATTTAAATTAAGATGTTAAAGAATCATTTGTGAAAACCATATTAACATGGACAATATAATTTGTGTAAGCACAATTACAGAGAAGAAAATTGAGCAGCCATTAACCTCACCTGATTTCTTACAAAGAAAATTACCTTAGCTGACCCCTCATTTCCTCACCATCAGATGTAGCCCTTCTTGAGTGTTAGTATGGTAGGAAGAATTATGACCAGCTCCACCACCCTGTATATGTTAGAGCACCCGAATACTATGGTGATGGGTACTTAAATACAATAATAAATGGAATGCCTATCTGTTCCCTATCAGCTCTAGCACCTTCAGTGAAGCCTGATCTCGCAATGCTACTTGCTCCCACACTCGGGGAACGCGAGTATGATTTATGATTTGCAGGCATATCACTCTCCTCTTTGTACTCCTTTAAAGATCTTTCCAGCCACACCAGGCACTAAACCACAGGATCCTTTCCAAATTATATTTATTAGCTTCCCTAACTGGGCACAGAATTTTTAAAAGAAACCCTGATGGTTCAAGAGCATGGGTCACCAACAACTACTACCCAAGTTCCCTCACCTATGGTTCAACTTGACAAGCAAAACCCTATCATCCAAAGGAAGATAAGCCATAAATAGCTGTCATATATAATCTTTATATATAGAAATGTCGGAACACCTCAACTTACAAAGCATTTTCTAAGCTTGCAAAGGAGACTCAGAGTATCCTTAACAAAAATCAATCCAAAGGCTGTAGTTCATGCTGAGATCATCTCTCTACTTGAAGGTGATATTAAACCAAAAGAACGAGGAGTCCGGTGGCACCTTAAAGACTAAGATTTATTTGGGCATAAGCTTTTGTGGGTTAAAAAAACATTTCTTCAGATGCATCTGAAGAAGTGGGGTTTTTTACCCACGAAAGCTTATGCCAATATAAATTTGTTAGTCTTTAAGGTGCCACCGGACTCCTCGTTGTTTTTGTGGATACAGACTAACACGGCTACCCCTCTGATATATTAAACCAAAAAAAGACTCCAAGAAGAATACATAGTACCTTTACAAAAAGTTTTAAAGGTGACTGCCTCATTAAACCAATGGAGAAGTTCTATTAAAGTGACAGAACTGTGCCAGCAACATAAGGTTTCTAACAAATGATTTCTTGCAACAAATTATTCTTACAATAAAAATCAAGAAATAGATTATAAATACCTATGTTAAAGCAACTTCCAGGTGACCAGAAAAAAAGATGTATATAGTGACATACGTCATTGTATTCCTCCGTTTTTACAAGGTATTGCAGCACATGGATCTAAAACAAGGTAGCTATAACATACAAATTTTGATATATATAACCACATCAGGATGAGTTAAAGAGCTGCCTACGTACTTTTATGGCCCTCATCTCTACAGTACCCAGGCACCATGGCGTAGAATTATTAATTCATTTTAACTCATTCTGGATGAGAGACAATGCACTGTGTACGTTTTGAGGGAAGGCAAGTTCCTAGTTTTGCAAAGTTCCCCTATTATAGATGACATTTTATAATTAACCTGCATCTGATGAGTTTCAGATCCCTAAAGTAAAATTACATCTCAAATACTTGCATAGGGTTTCACAAAGTCTCTGTTTTTAATAGTGAAAACAATCTCTTGTTGAGCTTGTACATTTCAACCTTGCACATGCATTACAAAAGGCTTTTTTGTTCAAAGGGGACTGTACAGCAAGAGTGTGTGTGTGCACGTGTGTGCGCACGCATTAAAGAATAAGGAACATTTTCATTAGATTTTACAAATTGTTATTAGGGAGAAGTTTTACTTTGCAAAGGCAACCTCTTTCACAATGGCAACTGAAATACAGGAAGACTATTCAATGCTTTTCACCACCAATTAATAGTTGGTATAATTTAAAAACGGGGCTGGTATGCTTTTACTTAGTATTAAAGACTGTAGGATAAAGAGATCCATTTGAAAGTTGCATTTTCAATTATGTAAAGACATACTATTTGGAACCTGGAGTAGGTCAAAACACTTTTAAAATGTTTTTTTATTAAACTGAACATTTTTGCTATATTATTTGGAAAGCTATTCATTATTCTAAGGACTTAATTTGCTCACCTTTTGAATAAGAGTTTTATTTTTGTGACTAAAACATAAGATTTTTTTATATGATAAAATCCCTGCAGTTAGATTTAGTAGTTGGAGGCAATAATGCAAATTCAGCTTTGGTAAGAAGGAAGCCAGCTATTTCTTCACACGCTCCTCTTGTTTGCTAGTCATAACATTACCTTCAACTGTGGAGGAAATGAGAAAGTATAACCAGAAAGTTATTTATGAAGAAAAGACTGCCAATGATAGCTCTCTAAAAAGCTAAAAGATCAGTGCACTCATCTTTCCTTCACAAAACTGTACTGAAAAAAAAAAATATCCCTAAACTAGCTTTAGAAAGGTGAGTCAGGATTTCAAAGCAGTTAAATAACTTTAAGGCAACTCTGAGAATTTGCATACAATACAAAAATCTTCTGACAGTCCTAGATTCCTGGGATCCCTTGATATAGAACAGAGGACCTACTTGGAGTTCAAAGTGACAACAGCATTTTAATTAACTCAAGCACAAGGCGAGCTGGAGTTCCGACTGACTATTTAACCACATTTTCTCCAGAAACATACCTGGCCAAATTTAGTGCCAACTTGATTTCCTGAACTGGATGCAAGTCAGCACAGAATTTGGCCCAGAGTGTCTGAAAGCTGAAGCAGACAGCAAGATGGGAGTGTAAATTCTTTGGAAAATAAACAGCAAAAATATAGGAAACAAATAATATTTTGGACTTAAGGCCAAATTCCAATTATTCACTCTGGAATTGCATGGCACACAGGAAGGCAGAATTTGGACCCAGAATGCTTTCAAGGGCAAGAGCTTTCAAACATACTTTCCATAAAAGACAGACAGCATATTTCCAACCCCACTAGCTTAGTTATGAGGCAGGAAAAGAAAGCATTTACCAAAGTTCATTGTCCACAGCTTGAAAGCCAGGACTGCAAGTTAATCAATATGAAACAGGTCATATTAACTTATTTATTTGGTTGGGGGGGAGGGGTGAAGGAGTGAGGTGGATACTTCAGCAAACAGGAAAATTTATCTCCTCCTTTCTTTATCCTCCTGCACCCTCAGGTGCATAGGATTTCTACCAGTTTCCACTATTTATTTTGGTCTTGTGCTGGTCAGTCAGGCTTCTAAGTGCCATATTCATGGCTCCGGCTTCTTTTTCTACTGTTCTACATAATGTTTCTCTAGATTGCCCGCTTTTTCTTTCCAGTGGTGTCCATATTATCACTTAATATTTCATTCTGGCTCATACATTCATGACTTATTAAACTAAATTCCAATTTCAAGATCAACTTCTGACCTAAGTTACACCTGATGTACAGTACCATTTGAAGACACTGGAGTTCTATAGGTAAAACCCAGGCAGAATATAGCCTTAAGAATCTTTATCACTTATTATGATGGATGTGCCTGAAAGAACTCAGCTTGACTTTCAACTCCTAAACTGAGTTTTCAGGGTTGACAGTTAAAAAAAAAAAAATTACATATAAACAGAACAAGTGAGAAGAACACAATCATTTTTAGAGACACTTTTGAGACTATAACTAAAGTTTGAATTCAAAAGAGATTTTAATACTTAGCACTTAAGTAGGGCTTTTCATCTTCAAGGAATGTCACAAATATCAAATAAAATTACTTCCGAGGAGATTGGATAGTAAAGAATTATAATTTTACAGACTGGAAAAACAGAGAGAGGTAAAGTTGTTTGCCCAATACTACAAGGATGAGTCAGTAGCAGAGCTCAGTTTATGATACGCCAGACTCAGACCAGGCCTCACTTCTCCCCACACCCTCATTCACTAATCTAGAAATTCCAAAAACCTGATCAGCAAGCCAGGAAGGGAAAAACTTGCTTCATCCCAAATTCATAAACAATGCTGGGAAGTAGCTTTAAATTCATTAGTCTTATCTTCCTTGCTTGGGAAAATCAAGAGGCATTACCTTGAGTTAGCTAACTTGAGGTAAAATCCTAATGAAGATAAAGCACTTCGCAGATTTTACACACAGCAGGTGAAGTTAGTCTTTTAACTTAACCTGCTAATCTGTGTAAAAAGTGTGTGTGTGTGTATGTATATCTATCTATCTATCTATCTATATATATATATATAGACAGCGATGCAGTGGCATCACCATTAAAGCTATATATATACACACACACACACACACACACACACACATAAAAACGGTCTTATCTTCATTTAGTTTTCACCTCAAGTTAGCTCACTTACATTAACATTTCTTTTCCCAGTAAAAACCAGGCCAACAAGATCAGCCAACAAAAGTCTTTCAGATAATAGCTACTGCCTTCTCAGAGGGCTTGTTTAACACTGGAGTTTTAAACTGGATCCAATCTAGTTAATCCAGTTTGTCCCTTGTAGACTGCAAGCTCCTTCCACTCTTGCAGCACTTCTTGGGGAAATGTCCTGGTGAATAACTTCTGAGCATCTCTCACTGGTCTGCCCTTTGTCTTTTTGAATAAGATCATTCTCTCCTCCTAGTCACCAGCCTCTGTGTAACATCGAGAATGAGGATAGCCCAAAGGAGATTACTATCCAGCTCACCTTCCATAACCTCTGCCCTTTACAGCTCCAATGCCATAGAAGCATCTCCAGCACACAAACCACAAAAACAAACCTGGAACATAGCTCCAAACACCCCACCCCAAACAGCTTGAAAGCAGATATGATAGACAAAGCCAAATCTACCTACTACCCTTTATACATGCAGATCACTTCCCATTCTTTGGAGGAAGCTCAAAGAGATAAAGCCACATATACATACTGAGGGGAAAAAAAGCTACCATGACTTGTCTGGGATACGAACAAGTGACTCTTTCCATCTCCTACTCCCACAACCACAATGCCTGCAGCAGCCAGACCATCAAGGCCTGGGCCTCTATTTACTTCCAGTAGGCTGGCCAACCTGAAGGGGAGAAAAAGCAAAGCTCAGGATGAGATGTTTGTAGAACTCCTGGCACAGTCACAGAGGAAAGCCAGGCTAGTGAGATGTGGAGGCTGCAAACAAGGAATGCAGCTCTCCTAGGAGATTGTGGCAGTGGCCAAAGACAGCGATGCAGTGGCATCACCATGACAAAGCAGAGCATGGAAAAAGACAGAAATGCAGAGGCAACTCATAGATGTTATCCTGAGCCAGAATGCCCTCCTGGAAAACATGCGCCTGCTAGGCCAGCAGTCCCTTAACTTGGGATCCGGTCATGTCCTTCTGGCCCTGGACAATGCTGGCTACTGGGACAAGCAGCAACTCCTAACCTGCAGCAATGCTCCCAGCGGTTCCCATTCACCTCTCAGCTGCAAGCTCTAGACCAGTGGTTATCAACCTACGGCCTGCTAGTGGCCCAATAAGCCCACAGCTGCAGCTCACGTGACATCCTCAGGGCCATACAAGTAGTATATATATTGTGTGGATGCGGCCCACAAGATGCATATGCGACCCACAACGGTCAATAGTGTCTACAGCAGTGGTTCTCAACCTAAGAACACTTGCACTTGTGTCCAGCTCTTTTGAGCCTTGCAATGCCCATGAGAATTTTGAGCCACGACACTCAATCCCAGAACCCATGCGGACAAGAACCACCAGCAACAAGGTGTATACTCGTCTTTAACTTTATGCACCCCCCCCTCCAACGCTCCAAATTGTTGTATTTGAAATGTCCTTACTATTGCACTTCGAGTTTTGTTTGCCCCGTTGCAGTAGTTAAAAGTTTGTGTGCATCTAGTTACTTAAGATTAGTTAAAGGCATTTCCAAATACAGATATTTTTCCATTGGTTTCATTAAAACTTTGTTTTTTATTGTTATTTCCTAATAAAACAGTTTACAATGCATCCATTATGAGAAATCATTGATTTTAACACAGAAAATCCTTTAAATAAAGCTGAACATTCATAGGCTTTTACAAAAGCACATAGGGAATGTTAAACGTCAATCACCCATACAAAATACCCCCGTGCTCAAAATGTCTGCATCCCAACACCCATCTACCCCCACATGGGCAACATGTTCAGGCATAAGATTCAAAACACAAACAAGAGGCATCCCAGACAGCATTTCCCTGGGTGTTTGCGTTCTCCGTGGGATGTCTTGCTGGCTGCTTGAACCTTTGAGCAAGTCTCTGGACCTCAGCCTCCCACCCATCAGCAAGGCTTTCCCCATCCCCCTCACAAATATTATGCAAAACAACATGCAGTTAGAATGGCTGAACCATTTTTTTCTTCTGCTTCCAAACTATATCCTAAACAAACATCATCTGCCTTTCAATGATCACACGCACACTCAACTACTCCGGCAATAGTTAAAATATTTCTTCCTTCCATCCAAGCAGCCTAAGCCTGGCTAACGAAGCCATACAATCAGGGCATAAGCTTGGTTCTGTTGTTCGAAGAGACCCACCTCCACACCATTAATGCCCACAGTGCTCCCGAGGGCAAACGGTCCTTTCTTCATCATTTAAATAGCACTGAGTTCTGAAAGATGCTAGCATCATGGACCCTCTCAGGCCAACCGGCATTTGTGACTAGAAACCTGCCACAGGGATGCCCCAGTCCTTGGAGCACCAGGGGCAAATATCCTTTTTGGATTATAAATTCTGTGCCCTCGTAGGGGGAAGGAAAGGGGAATGATGGCACATGGCTTCCATCAATTGCCCCCAATATAGTTTGGGAACTCCGTATGTGCCAATCCATCAATAATCTCCTGAGCATTACACAGCTTCAGGACCCGATGAGAGAGCACCTTAATAATGGTATAGGAGATCTGCATGAGAATGCCCCCAACAGCTGATCTCCCAAAGCCACACTGATTGGCTACAGACTGGTACATTTAGGGTGGCCAGCTTCCAGACAGCAATGGCAACCCAATTCTCCACAAGTATGGGACACCACGTGTTGGTGTGCTATCACTGAAGCTCCAGGGTCAGATCTGCACAGATCTCACAAAAGGTAGCCCTCTCCATTCTGAAGTTCTCTCACCACTGCTGATTGTCCCAGCTCTGCAGAATGATCCTTTCCTGACAATCTACACTGGTTTCCCAGGACCAGAAACAGCGCTGAACACTGTGTAAATGATCCAGGAGCCATTCCTCTTGTTCCAACAGCTCAGCAGCCTCCTGTTCTTTTCCCTCATCCTGCTGCCACCCATGCACAGTATCCTCCTCCTGCTGCTACCATAGAACATCCTCCTGCTTCTGCATCATCTGCTCCAAGGGGTGACAGGCGAAGTCCAATGCTGAATTCATCCAGCTCTGAATGCTGTAACACAGACCAAGCATTCTTTGTGTACTCATGCTTGTCACCATACCAGCAGCTTTTTGGGTCCATGCTGACTGACAACAATTCAAAAATGGCATGAGCCAGTCCAGAAAGGAAGTATGGGGTGAAGACGGAGAGAAAGGATTTTTATTTTAAAAAAAGTGAACCCACCTGGCTTCCCACAATTCCCAGTGAAAACAATTCCAGGATGCACACTGCTGAGCAAGGAAGCAAAGGACCAAGGGATACTCCTGGAGAATGCTATGCTATGTTCACATGATGCAAACTGAAAATGGAACAGGTGTTCCATGTGCATACTATTGGTGCGACTTGCATACTGAGAGTCACCTGACATGCATCAGAAAAGCTTCAGACTAACCCCCTTGTGGAGATTCACTCTCAGAACTCAAGTAAATCATCTGACATACTGCAGCAAATATGACTTGGGAGATTTGGATTTGAAGATACGAATTCAAACTTTGCCAGCCATGGTCCTATAGGTGATCTTGTAGAAGTTTTTCTTGTGTGGCTAGAAAGAAGATTCAATATACTTAACCCCGGAATCAGTCTGCTTTCTTACTTGTAGGATCATCATTGGTGGCTATGGAGAGGATTTGGATGGGAAGTTTATTACTGAAGTAAGGCTTTACAAGTGACATTGGTGCATTTATATATTCATTTGAAAATACAGGACAGGCTTCGGTTAGAGACAATTTAGAGTTAATTCTGATTATCAGAATAAAAGCACAGCATGTTTGTACTCCAAGAAGGCTCCACAAAGGAGTGACTCAATATCAGGTGATGCTCAGAATCCAAATTAATACTCCCACACACATTTTTAATATCTTGACACATGAGTGCAGTATATCTAAAAATAAGTTGACAAGTTAGAGTGCCACAACATGGCAGAACATATCAGGTTACCTCAATATAATCTTTTAAAGTGTATTATGCTGTCAAGAGGGAAAAAAAAGTTATTTATAAATATACAAAAATTGTAGTTTCCCTAACATCCTACATTCATCAGCAGATGTCTGCATCAGTTGTATTATACCCATCAAATCAAGAGACAGAACATCTAGGCACAGAATAGTTGAGAGGTTCTCCATTGTCATGCAGCTTTTTAAGCTATTACTATTGTGAACTTCAATACTAAAACAATATAAACTTTGAATAATGACACTTATGAGCATCTGTATTGATAAATACTCTAGCCCAGGGGTGGGCAAACTACGGCCCATGGGCTCTAGCATTATGATTCCTGAAATGAACATGCAAAAAGTATCTGTCTCTTTGTGGTGGAAATTCAAACACAATAAAAGACCATTCAAGGTAGAGATGCGTGAGACTCAGGGCTTGGCTACACTTACATTTTATAGCGCTCTAACTTGCTGGCTCAAGGAGGTGAAAAATCACCCCCCTGAGCGCAGCAAGTCAGAGCGCTTTAAAGCGCTAGTGTAGACAGGCTCCGAGCGCTCGGAGCTAAACCCCTCGTGGAGGTGGATTACCAGTAGCGCTGGGAGAGCTTTCTCCCAGCGCTCGCATGCAACCACACTCGCACTTCAGAGCGCTGCTGCGGGAGCGCTCCCACGACAGTGTTTCCAGTGTAGCCATGCCCTAAGGGCTAGTCTACACTAGAATCGCTACAGTGGTGTAGCTGTACCGACGTAGCTGCGCCGCTGTAGCGCTCCCAGTGCAGACGCTCTATTCCGATGGGAGAGAGCTCTCCCGTCATCGCTCCAAGCGGCAGTAGCTATGTCGCTGGGAAAGCTTCTGCCGCCAACAAAGCGCTGTCCACCCTGGTGCTTAGGTTGGTATAACTCATGTCGCTTGGGGGTAGCTTTTCCACACCCCTAAGTGACTTGAGTTATATCAAAGTAAGCACTAGTGTGTACAAGCCTTAAGCTGTGAACCGGTGAGTCGGTTGCCAGTCACTACAACTGTGTTGACAAAAAGTTTTAATTCATTTGGGTTTTCACATGGTGCAGTCAATCTTATTTCATCTAGAAAACAGAATCAGAAGCTTTTATGGTTTTATAGTCCTCCATAAATTAAGCTGATTGGCCTGCTAACGACTGCTATTGAACTCAGCCTCTGGAAAAAGCACTGCACCAATGAGAGGCACTGCTCCCACTCACCAGTTTTCGACAATGCTTCTCAAGTCATGTGGAAGTCTGGAGTAACAGGGCAAACTGACTGGAAACTAAAGAGGAAGACTCAGGGCTTATCTACACTGGCAATTTACAGCGCTGCATCTTTCTCGCTCGGGGTGTGAAAAAACACCCCCCCACCCCCCAAGGGCAGCAAGTTTCAGCGCTGTAAAGCACCAGTGTAGACAGTGCACCAGCGCTGGTAGCTACACCACTCGTGGAGGTGGTTTTTTTAGAACGCTGGGAGAGCTCTCTCCCAGCGCTCTGCCACGACCACACAAGCCACGTTAAAGCACTGCCGTGGCACCGCTTTAGCATTGCCACTGTAGATTAGCCCTAAGGTATAGCTTGTGAACCTTGGCTCTGGTCTACATTACAGAGTTAGGTCGACACAAGGCAGCTTACGTCAACCTAAGGAAGTCTTCACACTTAAATTTTGCTCCCGCTGATGTAACTGCCCTGCTACTCTGATGTTATAATTCCACCTCCACGAGTGGCATACAGTCAAGGTCGACGTAGTTAGGTCAACACAGTGTCAGTGTAAACACTGCATTGCTTCCACAGACTGTTACTGGCCTTCAGGAGCCATCCCACAATGTCCCACACTGACAGTACAATCAATGCAAACGCTGCTGGTGAGGAAGCACATCGCCGACCCAAGGAGCGAAGTGTAGACAGGCCAAGCGATGTAATTACTGCAGCGACTGTATGCCAGCATAAGGTAGGTCGACTTAATTTTGTAGTATAGACATGTCCTTATGAAAGTAAAGGAATGCATCTGATAGGTATGGCATGTTGGAAGGCTTCAAACTACTGCATAAAGAAATGTTACTAAATTCTGTAAGTGACCAAAATAACCAACTCCAATTCAGCAAAAAGAGAAGCACATGAATAACAATGTCAATAAATGACTGTGCTCAGTCTCACTGCTCTAAATACAAATATTAGGAATACAGCCTGCTCTGAAACACCCAGTGTGATGTTTCACTCCATATTCTTTATGAAAATATGCTTATGAAATGAATACGACATAACTGATATATACTTTATGCAAGATGGCTCATGTGAGATATAATTGGAAAGGTTAGGATTTACTGAATGTGATTATCCAATGTGTGTGCCTGTACCATTTCTGTATCTGAAGTTAGGAATATTGACTATGTATCTGTATTTCAAATGTGTTACGTTGGGTGTCACCCCCCAACTAGCCCTTCAGGTACAACAATGGAAAATCCAGACAGGGCTAATGGCCCATTAGCAAAGACAATGGACGTGAAAGAGCGTAGTCTTCCGGTGGACGCTCCAGACAGCCTACGAGTAACGGCTGCCACAGCCCTGCAGAGACATGGGTCTGAGTCACCTGGTACTAGACCCACCCCTTGGAATGCCAGTATTCTTCCACTGGGAGACAAAGAGTTCCCGCCATACACAAGAGCTATATAAGGCAGGGGAGTGACATCATCATGGCTCTCCTTTGCCTCCCCACCCAAAGAGACACTGAAAAACACCTGGAAGCAAGAACTGAACTGAGGGGAGAAAGGTTGAACCCAAGCTGAGCAGGTGTCCAGTCTGCAAGTGGAAATACCTGAAGGCTCAAGCTGCAGGCCAGTGTAGCTGCCTTTCAAGACTTTCTGTAATCTACCTGTGACAATATTTAGGGTGAGAAATTACTATTTGTAACCAATTTCTTTAGTGAAACAAGCTTAGTATGTGTGTTTTGTTTTATTTTATTTGCTTAGTAATCTGCTTTGTTCCGTTTGCTATCTCTTTAACCACTTAAAATTCACCGTTTGTCGTTAATAAATTTATTTCTTGTTTATAATATAAACTCCATTTGAGCAATTCATAATGGGGGGGGGGGGGGTAAAGCGGCTATGCATACCTTCCTCCACATTGAGGGAGGGGGCGGATTTCATAATATACCTTTGGGTCTGCACTCCAAGGGAGGTGGACACCTGACTGCTGGGGTAAGTCCCTTAAGCTGAGGCTTCCCAGAGCTGATCTCAGTGTCTGACTCATTCTGCAGTTGGGTGTGGCCCTGCCGGTGTGTATGCTGGAGGAGGCATAATAGCCTGGCTCAGCAAGACAGGTAAAAAGGGTGCCCTGGCTGGCAGAACAGGCAGGTTCAGTGATATCCCAGCACATCAGGTGGCACCTTAAGGAGTCCAACCCGTCACACCCAGCTACTTGGAAAAAGAGACAAATCAAGTAAGAAGGGAGGAACTTTATTTATCTAAAGAAATCATGATGAGCAAACAATTGTATGTGCTGTAGCCTTCCTGTACTGCAGAGCAGTTCAATTCACTCCAGCATTCAGGACAAGAATTTTAAAGAATGTTCTTATTAACTACTATGGAATACAAAAAGTCATAATTGCCCAACTGTGTTAGCTTGTAAGTGCTCATGAAATCACCTTATGGTCCCAGACAAAGAACTTATCAACTTGAAGAGGTGAAAGATTATTTACAGTTGTCCAAGTCCAGGTCTACACTACCGCGGTAGTTCGACGGCTGGCAATCGAACTTCCGGGTTCGATTTATCGCGTCTGGTCTGGACGCGATAAATCGATCCCGGAAGTGCTCGCCGTCGACTGCGGTACTCCAGCTCGGCGAGAGGAGTACCGCGGAGTCGACGGGGAGCCTGCCTGCCGCGTGTGGACCGCGTCTGAACCGCGGTAAGTTCGAACTAAGGTATGTCGACTTCAGCTACGTTATTCACGTAGCTGAAGTTGCGTACCTTAGTTCGAATTTGGGGGTTAGTGTAGACCAGGCCCAAAGGACAAAGGTTTATAAAATCCAGATATTTAAATCACTTCTGTGACAAACAGAAGTTTAAATTCCATGTGGCTGCAGAAACAATAGAATTTAAGCGAGTACCTGGATTTTTCATATTAAATTCCTGCTCTCTCTGTAATTTCAACGTAGATACGCTGAAATGGTTTTTTGGTATTGCAGCTGTAAATTATTATGAGGCTGCTTAAACACTACTAAAAAAGAATGACAAGCCACAAAAATGTACTGTAATACAATGATTAATGTTAATAATATACAACACATCATGATGCTCTTGGATAGCATGAGCTGAAATGTTTTGACATACCTGTCTGACATGACATTTGACAACTGTTGTCACAACATAGCACAACATAAGAAAAAGGGGATATGGTGCTTAGATACCAAGGTGATAAATGCCTTAGAAATACCTAGGACAGACAGATAAAAAGCAATAAAATCCTAAAAACCACTATACTGAATTAGATGACTGAAAATTTAACTAATGCTTAATACAAAATACATGTCTGATTTTGTATTGCAATGTAAAGAAACCACCAGCTCTATAAAATACTTATGTGCTTCACTAAAAAAAGCATTCAACAAAATTGATAAGGATTATTTACCAAAGTGGTAAAGATCATTAGTAAGTTTTATTTTTTCTTTTCTTCTCACTTGGAACATTTCTTGCTTCAGGTTATTTTTTTAGCATGGCACTCACACAGGATTCAGCTTCCATAGCAAGTTTGGACAGGTCAAATCTAGGCAGGGCAAACCAAGACAAAATTGGAACCATTCTGTCAAACTGAAAAATATCTCCTAAGCAAGCTTGCTTGGTTTCCCTGCTAACTTGTCCCATATCAAAACATAAAATGTTGTTTCCTGTCTCATTAACATTTACAGTAACAGCTAAAAAGCAACAGAATTTGGATTTAAATAAATGGCATGTGTCTCAAAGAGCTAGCTAAAAAGTTAAAAGCTGAAAATTTCACTTGTAAATAAAAGATAGCTAAATAAATTATATGAACTGAGTTCTAAACTTTAAAAACCAGCATCTCAAACTTTCAAACCTCAACTTTAATAGTAGACTAACCCAACTTTGCATTATAAATTTACTTGTGCCCGCTGGCTGCACTGCAACACTGAATGTATTGTCTATTCAACAGGATTACTATTCCTGGGCACAATTTAGCACAACTGGAGTGGGAAGGAAGATTAGCCAACACAACTAGTATCAGAATATAGTGGTGTTTGTAATCAAGTGTGTCCACATTAGTGTGATGAAACAAAAAGATTTTTTATTTTTTTTTTAAATCTGGTGACCTTTTGCATACATTTCCTATAGGCAAAAAGGCAAATGTCTTCCTCCTTTACTAACCACACAGTGTAACAAATTTTTAGTTTAGTTTCATCACCCTACCTCAGGAGTTACTTTAAAAAAAAAAAAAAAAAAAAAAAAAAACCACGAGAACAACATATCTATCTAAACAATGTTTTAAAATCCAGATAGCATATTTTCTTTAACAGAAGACTAAATGTCTATACATGGTGCTTAGATGTGAATGTATCTCCAGGGTTTTTCCTACAGAATAGATGCTTTGTTTTTCCAAAGTATTGTCTTCGGTGGAAGCCTCAACCCATCTTGAAATCTAGGATAATACACCTCTACCCCGATATAATGCTGTCCTCGGGAGCCGAGATATCTTACCGCATTATAGGTGAAACCGCGTTATATCGAACTTGCTTTGATCCGCCGGAGTGCGCAGCCCCCCCCCCCGGAGCACTGCTTTACCGCGATATCCGAATTCGTGTTATATCGGGTCGTGTTATATCGGGGTAGAGGTGTAATGATTTATAGTTTAAAGTAGGAGGTGGGATTTTTTTTGTGTGGGGTAGGAAGTCCCTTAATTTTCAGGATCCCTTTACAGAGTACATCGATCATTTGATGGACGGACTTATGCAGTGTCTAAAGATATGTCTACACTGCACACCATTTACGGCGGCATGTAAAGTACATACACTGTTAGCTCCCCTATGAAGGGGATAAAGACCAGTGCAGAGAGTGAGGCACTGCTTGGGCAAATAAAGGTATGCCTGAAGCCTGTGGGTATATATCCTACATGATTCTCTGCAGCCCAAGCAGCACCTCCCACATCTACACTATTTTTAACAGCTGCCTCCAGTTGATGGAGCCTTTCATTGACATGGGTAGCTACACTCTCCAGTGTGGATGCAACTTGCTTTTCATTGCTGCATGATTCTACACTAACCCTACCCACTGCTGACACTGATGGGCAGTGTAGACATAGCCATTTTTCAGATGACTCATTTTGTGCTGCAAAAAATAAATAGTGGAGGTATTACTAGAAAATGATCATTCACCCAATAGCTTGAACATTCTTACTTAAGGCATTGTCTCTCTTCTTATGCCATCCTACCACACTTGCAACAGCAGATATGCACAAGTTGGAATCCCTTGGATTTAAGAGAAAGGAGGCTGGCAAAAGGTTGTTCTCCATGAGCAGCTTGCAACCTCCTCTCCCTGGTCCAAAGCATCCCAGGTCTGTTGACCACCAGGGCACACTGCAAAGCATATCTATTTGCCAAGACCTTTGGAGTAAGAGGAACTTGATAGGGGTTGAGGATGGTGTGATGGTTGGGAGTTCAGGGTTATCAGTTGCTAGCATTATTTGCCTCTAATTTATGTCAAACACACCTACTGTTTTAAGAATGGCATCTTTTTATATTTTATAAATTTAAATAAATATTGATATGATTACCAATAAGACTCACTGCAATTGCTATCTCTCTCTCATTTACAGATGTAAAGCCCTGTACTCGGATCTTAGTCCCAAAGTACATTGTAGCACAGTTCCAATTTATTTTCTATCATCTCAGCTTCAAAGAAAGTCAGCTTTGAAAGTCTGTGGAAATGCTGTCATCACACACAACTACGTAGTTGTGGGGAATTAGTCCCTCGCTACAACCATTTTTTTTTTTTTTTACTTATTAATAAATAAATAGTATCTGCGAAATGTAAACAAACAGCATGAAGGCTTTCGGTTTGATAACACTTAAAAACAGATAAACTTAAGATTGTCTATATTTACAAGAGAGGACCCAAACTTTCAGACTCCACAATTGCTAGCTTAATCGCAGAAGATCACTTTCACCTACTCAAAAAACCAAAAACAATAAAAGAATAAAAACCCCACCCCAAAACTACATTTGTAAAGATGCCATTTTCACAGGTTACAGTACTTAAACTTACAGAGAAAAACAAAAGTTCACAAGAAATATTTGACAAGGGGAAGCCAGGTGAACTTTTAGACCAGAGGGGGGCAAACTACGGCCCACGGGCCACATCCGGCGCACAGGACCCTTCCCTCTGGCCCCCGAGCTCCTGCCAGGGAGCGGGGTCAGGACAGGCTTGCGGAGGAGCCAACCCAACTCCCTGGCAGCGTGGTGAGCAGGGCGGAGGTTAGCCCCTGGCCACTCCTCTTCTGCTCCCCTCCCTTGCAGTCACAGTTCCCCCAGTGCCTGGGCAGCATGGCTGCAGCTCCGGCCGGGCTGCCAGACCTGGTGCTCTGGGTGGCGTGGTCAGAGGGAGTTTCGGGGGCGAGGAGGGAGAGGGAGAGGCGAGGAGCAGGGGGGCGGTCAAGGGGCCTGGGCAGAGCAAGCTTGGCCCTTGTCCCCAGCAGCCAACCCCAGACAAGGAGCAAGCCCTGCCTGACTGCCAGGGAGAGCAGCCAAACGAGCAGGGGAAACGCACAGGGAAAGGACCGAGCCCCCTTTTGCCCCCCCCACAGGTAACATGGGGCGAGGAGAGTTGGGAGGGTTGGATAGGGGGACGGTCAAGGGGTGGGGAGCAGATGAGGTTGGATAGGGGATGGGTGTCCCGGGGGGATGGTTGGGGGCAGAGAGCAGGGATGTTTGGATAGGATGCGGCAGTCATCGGGGGCAGTCAGGGGTGGGGAGTGGGGGGGGGGGGGTTGGATGGAGGTTCCGGGGGGCTGGATAGGGGGAAAGGGCCAGGCCACGCCTCACTGTTTGGGGAGGCATAGCCTCTCCTGGCCTTCCCTACCATTCCCTCCATACAATTTCTGTACCCGATGTGGCCCTAGGGCCAAAAAGTTTGCCCACCCCTGTTTTAGACAAACATTACAAAACTCTGTTTACTTAAACCACATCAAACTTTATAACTCTGTGAATACCACATACCACATTTAAATTTTTCATGACATAAGCAAAAACAAAAAAAACACTACAATTGTCTGTGTCTTAAGTAATAACAAAGACAACAGATGCTAAAAATGGCCCATTAATAAAGGGTCAGCAATATCTTCCTTGCTAATATATTTCTAATGTGTATACATGATTATATTTTTAGAACATTTTACTAAGTGACACTCTCCCCCAAAAATATAAGAGATTGGGAGGTTCTTAAAGTTATTAAGCAAAGAAGGGCTTATTTCACATTAGCAGGATTCAGCATCTGCTGGAAAGAGAAACTATATTTATAGACAATCTCTTTAAAAGTGTGTATTTGCAAATAGGCTGTATACCACAAAATGTTAAAATCATTTTTCATATTAGGAAGGTTGTTTTCATGTCATGCAAATTTAGGGCCCTATCCTGTAAGCTGTTGTGCATGGGTGGCCCCACTGAAGTCAGTGTGGGTCTCTGAGCACTGGGGTCTGCTCACGTGGAACAGCATGCAGGATCACTGTGAATTAATGTGACTATATCCTCAGACACACCCAATAAAAGTGATCTATTTTCCCAGCAACACTGTGAAGATTAACCCCCTGTAACGGGGTTGTCACCCACCGCAAGTGCCCCCTTCTGGTTGGGCGTCTGCGTTCTTTAGTGCTGGTGACCCCTTTGGGTGCTTCTCATGCGGGTTTGTCAGTGACACAGCGCTCTGGCTGAGTCACACTGTCTGCATATTAACCAGCACAAACCCCTTCTGGGTATACGGTCCACTGGGGCCAATCTCAGTACCCCTCTGGTGGTGTCTCTCTCTCTCTCTAGCCCTCCCTGGGCGTTGGTCTTTAAGTAGTCCAGCCCTGGTATTGGGCTGTACCGCCAGGGCTTCCTCCCTGGAGACACTATCTTCCAGCAGCCCCCACCAGGCTCAGTTCTTACTCATTCCTAGCAACCAGCCAGAGCTCCCCCTGTCTCTGCTAGCAAACTGTCAGTGGCCCTGCGGCTCTTCCAGGCTGCCAGGCCTGCAGTTCTTTCTTCTCCAAGTAGCAACTGACTACTGCTCTGCAACTCCTTTTAGATGGCCCTCCTGGGCCCTGACTGGCTGCTTCCTCTGCAGCCACTCTACCCTGCTTGGAGGACCTCTCCACTGCTCCTTCCCTGGGATGGATGTGGCAGAACCCTGAGGCCTCCAGCAGGGGCCTTTGGGCCTAGTCCACCCCATCACACACCCCTTCAGGAGTTTTGTATTGCATTTTGAGAACTGCAAGTAAAGGGTGATTTAAAATATCCAATTAGGCTGAAATACTTAAGGACTATGAAATAGGAAAATAAAAGTATTGTGACAGCCTTGTACAGTAGAAACTGGATCTAAGTATTAAAAATGTTGAATCGTGAGATCTTCTTGAAGAAGTTTGTAACTAGGAACAGGAAGATGTACAAATGAGTACCATCCTGCAGTCCTACCAAGATGCAGGGCAAAAAGCAGGGAGATCTTAAGTGGGCAAAGTTTCTTTAAGAAAGCATTCAGTGAGAGACAAGTTCTGATGGCAGGCTTCAAATTAAAATTAGTAAGAAAGCCCGTAGCTATATAAAGAGGTACAGGTCTGAATCAGGAGTCCCCTTTAAGGAGACTGGTGCAGGCAGGCTGGCTAGACAGACAGGCAGTTGTCACAGTCCTATTAAAGAAGATGCAGATAAAGGGGAGGGTCAGATTATCACGCTTTGTCTACACTGGACTTTTGTCAGTAAAACTTTTGTCGTTCAGGGGTGTGGAAAAAAACAAAACAAAACAAAAACAAAAAACAACACACACACCACACCCCTCCCCCAAACGACAAAAGTTTTACAGAAGAAAAGCACCAGTGTTAACAACAAGGGGGATGGATAGCTCAGTGGTTTGAGCATTGGCCTGCTAAACCCAGGGTTGTGAGTTCAATCCTTGAGGGGGCCACTTAGGGATCTGGGCAAAATCAGTACTTGGTCCTGCTAGTGAAGGCAGGGGGCTGGATTCGATTCGATGACCAAGGTCCCTTCCAGCTCTAAGAGATGGGATATCTCCATTAATTTATTTTATTTATTTAATTTAACAGTACTTTGTCAGCAGCAGAGCTCTCTCCTGTCGACAAAGAGAGCCTACACTGTGCACCTGTGGCATGGCTGTAACATAACCATGGTCTGATCCAGTATGGCCAAAGGTCCATCTAGCCTAGTATCCTGTCTTCCGACAGTGGCCAATACCAGGTGCCCAGGAGGGAATGAACAGAACTGGTAAACATCAAGTGATCCAACCCCTGTCACCCATTCCCAGCTTCTGCCAAACAGAGGTTAGGGATACTATCCCTGTCCATCCTGGACAATAGCCATTGATGGACCTATCCTCCATGAACTGATCTAGTGTCTTGGCCTTCACAACATCCTCTGGCAAAGTTTCCTGTGCGTTGTGTGAAAAAATACTTTTTTGTTTGTTTTAAATCTGCTGCCTATTAATTTCATTTGGTGACCCCTAGTTCTTGTGTTATGAGAAGGCATAAATAACACTTCCTTATTTACTGTCTCCACATCAGTCATGATTTTATAGACCTCTATCATATCCCCCTTAGTCATCTCTTTTCCAAGCTGAAAAGTCCCAGTTTTATTAATCTCTCCTCATATGGCAGCAGTTCCATGCCCCCCAATCATTTTTGTTGCCCTTTTTTGAACCTTTTCCCAATATATCTTTTTTGAGATGGGGCAACCACATTTGCACACAGTATTCAAGATGTGAGCGTACCATGGATTTATATAGAGGCAATATGATATTTTCTGTCTTATTATCTGTCCCTTTCTTAATGATTCCCAACATTCTGTTCGCTTTTTTGTCTGCCCCTGCACATTGAGTGGATGTTTTTCAGAGAACTATCCACAATGACTCCAAGATCTCTTTCTTGAGTGGTAACAGCTAATTTAGACCCCATCATTTAGCTGTGTCGCTAAGAGGTGCGTAGTGTAGACATAGCCTCAGACTCCATCAAAATACGACTGGGCAGTCTTTTCCCACGGTACTTTTTGACAATAACGCATATATGACACATGAGCTTGATATCTAGCACATTCGTACAGTTAGAAGAAATCACGGGGTCATTGTTAGAGAGCCATGCCTCATAGAAAACTTTGAAAAACATGCTATTTGAAACAAATTTGTGTGTCTGTCCCACTCTAAGAATTAAGATGGCTGTCTTAAGAATTCACCTATTTATTTCCTATCTGAAGTCTCTAGAAATGATTGGTACTATAACCAAAGATGAAGTGAAAACTAATTTCAATTAGGGAACAGAAAAACTCTCAGGACATTGCCATATTTTCATACAAAGAAACTAATAAAAAGAGCAAATAAAAGAATGAAAATGGGATGTGTAAACAGATGCCTAGACAGAATATTTTAAAGTTCTCTGTGAAGTAACAGCAGTTTACAATGTACAAGTCTCTTTTCGAAGACTCCTGCCCAACTTCTTACCTAGTATACTGAGGTTCACTCTCAAAACTTACTGGCTTATGTATGGCAACATACATAAGCCAGTAAGTGAACACTTCAATCTCCCTGGTCATTCTATTACAGATTTAAAAGTCACTATCATTGAACAAAAAAACTTCAGAAACAGACTTCAAAGAGAAACAGCAGAACTAAAATTCATTTGCAAATTTAACATCATTAATCTGGGCTTGAATAGGGACTGGGAGTGGCTGGCTCATTACAGAAGCAGCTTTTCCTCTCCTGGAATTGACACCTCCTCATCTATTATTGGGAGTGGACCACATCCACCCTGATTGAATTGGCCCTGTCAACACTGGTTCTCCACTTGCGAAGTAACTCCCTGCTCTCCATGTGTCAGTTTATAATGCCTGCATCTGTAACTTTCACTCTATGCATCTGAAGAAGTGAGGTTTTTACCCACAAAAGCTTATGCCCAAATAAATCTGTTAGTCTTTAAGGTGCCACCAGACTCCTTGTTGTTTTTGTAGATACAGACTAACACGGCTACCCCGATACTTGACTCTCAAAACTTTCATACTTGTCCCATAATTAATTCATTCCCTATCATCTTCAGATTGTCTCTTTTACACATGGCAGGCCAGTTTTAGCCTTCAAGAAGAAAAAGTGACCAACCCGTTAGTAAACAAAGGATCATATGTTCAGTTATAAAGATAAGCAATTTTTACAGTGGCGTTTTCCTTAATGCCATAAAAGCTGGTCCTATAAAGAAGAACTCAATATCATGACTTAGCAAAGAAAAAAGCATTCAATTTGAGCAGATACATTCCAGCAGTAACCAAGAGGTGGGAAGGTCAGAATGCTCTTCCATGTAAAGCTTTTTAATCTATGAATACATCCAAAACTTCTACAATAAAAGCTACCCAAATTGATTCTAAAACACCTTGGTACTGTCACAGTGACTTAGCTCAGACAGGGCTCTGGTCCTGCAGTACTTCTCTTTGGAATGTCATGGGAGGAAAAGACTCATTAATACTTCAATGACTGCAGTTTGCTAAATATTGACATGCCAGGTAACAATGGCTCCTGGGAAGGCAAGAAGGCAAATGGGACCGTGAATGGTTCTGCACCACAAATGCTGAATGTTTTTCAGAGCTACATTCATCTGTCTAGAAACAAAAGTAGCTACTAAGATTCAATTTAACATACGTCACAATAAACACATTGTTATCATTTCTGGTTTTCCGTCCCTCTTTTTCCCAGGTCTATACCCGTCCTCCCAGTAGCCCCAGGGCACTACTTGTCAAGAAAATCTGGCTCGTGCTCCAGTTTTCTCTTTGCTCTCCCACTCCTCTCTCCAGCATCCCTGGCACTGCTCTGAAGGGAGTGTAAGTTGCTTTGCCATTGTTCATTTCTCCCTCTCTCCCCCCCCCCCCGGCCCCCAGCCCAGGAATCCCGAGTGGGCCAGCAGGCTGGTTATGGGTCTGCGCTGAGAGCACCAGACAGGCACCCCTGGGCTCTGGTCCCAGCTCCCCCACTAACTCCCTGCATGACCTTGGGCACTTGGTCTCTGCCCACTGCCCGCGCGTGCCAGGGGGGGACCCACACCCCCTGCTCGCGCCGGCTGCAGGCTCCGTGGGGCAGGGGCTGCCCGGCCCAGCGGGGCCCTGGCACCGCCCCAGCAGCAGGCCGCCCGCGAGCCCAGGGAGTGGCGGGGAAGAGCGGGCAGAGGCCCCGCGGCCCCCGGCGCCGCCCCAGCAGGGGGCGCGAGGACTCGGCCTCCGGCCCCTGGGCTCCCCCGGCCGGGCCCCGCGGCGCGCGCTCCTCGCACGCGCCAGGCTCCGGCGGCAGCGCCGGGCCGGAGCCAGCAGCCGCCGGAGGAGGGAGCACGTCGGGGAGGGGAGGGGGCCCAACCTATGCATGTGGCGCCGTCGCTCTCCGTCTCCAGCCGCCGCCGCTCCACCGAGACCCCGCGGCTGCTTGCGTCTTTCTCCCTCAGCGAGAACGAACAGGCCCGTCACTGCGCATGCGGCGTGGGGCGCCAGGCCTTCTGGGAGATGTAGTTCCAGGAGGAGAGAGATGGGCGGGGGTCCGGACATGGAAAGAGGAGGCGAGAGAAAAGGAACATCTAGGTCTGCCTTTGGGAGCAATGGGAACAGAAATAGCAGACAGCTGCTACCAGCTCAGAAACGGACTGTCATACATGGAGGGAGGCCTGACACAGAACCCCACTTTGCCTTAGCCCACAGGCACGGGTAGGCAGGGTAGTCAGACTGTCTACACTGTATTTCTGCTTGTAATGCTTTGTATTATTGTATTGCATGGGGTGTAGATGCTGGGCCTGCCAAGTGTACTAAACTAAATAAAGCTCTTGCTTGCATAAGGAGCATTTATTATGTTACTTTTATTGTTTATTCATATTAGCACCTAGGGGCAAGGGCTCCTTTGTGCTAGTCAGTGTGCCCCCATTTAGAAAAAGGACAGCCCTTGTCCCAAAGAGCTTGCAATCTAAGTGTAAAACTACAGAAAACAGGTGAGTAAAATGCACTGGCGTGGGAAGCTCAAGGGAACAAATTGTATTGGTCAGCATCAAAAACAATGTTCAATGGCAAACCATGTACTTAACCACGATTGATTTTTTTTGTAGATACCACAAAAGAAGAGAGTTGTTTTAGTCAAATTTGCACCCTTCTGACAAATGCCTCATAAACATGCCTGCCTGAGACATGTATCTTTGTATCTGATACTATTCTGATTTTGTAAACATCAGTTCAGGATTTCAATTTCAACTTTTTATTGGACTCCTCATAAGTGTAATTAAATATAAAGACTGGGTATCTCAAATGAGATCAGAAATGTATGAAGTAAAAACAGCAAAAGAAGCTGTAAGTCAGCCAACAAGGACAACACCCTGCTCAACTAACAACACTGTCTCAGGATGAAATTGTCCTCAAGTAAGCTTTGAATGCTAGAGCTGAATTTGGTACAGTTCCTATGTTTGGCAGAAGTGTGACATCTTGTTCTCTAATATAGATTTGTAAAGAGAAAAACTCTGGAATTTTTAGAATTCAATTTTGAACATTTTTTCTTTTTGTAAGTAAGAATGCCTGTTCACATCAGAGCTACATAAATGCATACTTGGATCAGACTGATAACACCACACACCAGCGTCCCTGGACTGACCAGAAACACTGAGAGGAAACCAACTGATCTCTAACAGTTGATGGTGGGTCCATCCCACCATCAACCTCAGCCTAGACCAATCCACACAAGCGGTCCATTTCCTGGACACTACTGTGCTAATAAGCGATGGTCACATAAATACCACCCTATACCGGAAACCTACTGACCGCTACACTTACCTACATGCCTCCAGCTTCCATCCAGGACACACCACACGATCCATTGTCTACAGCCAAGCTCTAAGATATAACCGCATTTGCTCCAATCCCTCAGATAGAGACAAGCACCTACAAGAGCTCTATCAAGCATTCTTAAAACTACAATACCCACCTGCTGAAGTGAAAAAACAGATTGACAGAGCCAGACGAGTACCCAGAAGTCACCTCCTACAAGACAGGGCCAACAAAGAAAATAACAGAACACCACTAGCTGTCACCTTCAGCCCCCAACTAAAACCTCTCCAGCGCATCATCAGAGATCTACAACCTATCCTGAAAGATGATCCTTTACTCTCACAGATCTTGGGAGACAGACCTGTCCTCGCTTACAGACAACCCCCCAACCTAAAGCAAATACTCACCAGCAACCACACATCACTGAACAAAAACACTGACCCAGGAACCTATCCTTGTAACAAAGCCCGATGCCAACTCTGTCCACATATCTATTCAAGTGACATCATCATAGGGCCTAATCACATCAGCCATACCATCAGGGGCTCGTTCACCTGCACATCTACCAATGTGATATATGCCATCATGTGCCAGCAATGCCCCTCTGCCATGTACATTGGCCAAACCGGACAGTCTCTACGCAAAAGAATTAATGGACACAAATCTGACATCAGGAATCATAATACTCAAAAACCAGTGGGAGAACACTTTAACCTGTCTGGCCATTCTATGACAGACCTGCCGGTGGCTATCTTAAAACAGAAAAACTTCAAAAACAGACTCCAACGAGAGACTGCTGAGCTGGAATTGATATGCAAACTAGACACAATTAACTCAGGATTAAATAAAGACTGGGAATGGCTGAGCCATTACAAACATTGAATCTATCTCCCCTTGTAAGTATTTTCACACTTGCTTCTTATCAAACTGTCTGTACTGAGCTATCTTGATTATCACTTCAAAAGTTGTTGTTTTTTTCTCTTACTTAATTGGCCTCTCAGAGTTGGTAAGACAACTCCCACCTGTTCATGCTCTCTGTATGTGTGTATATATATCTCCTCAATATATGTTTCACTCTATATGCATCCGAAGAAGTGGGTTGTAGCCCACGAAAGCTTATGCTCTAATAAATTTGTTAGTCTCTAAGATGCCACAAGTACTCCTGTTCTTTTAGAAGAGTCTTTGACCTCTTTCAACAGTTAAGAAGCCACAGATCAATTGCACATTTGTGAAAATGGTTTTCTGGCTTAAGGAGGCGTGTCAGAGAAGCAGATGTCATGCCAAGATTATACCTGGCACTGAACAGTTTCAGTAGGCTATGTTTTGGCTAGTTCTTACCCTGTAATTATACTGAATCAGACTTCCTGAGTAATTCCTAAGTAATAAGATAATATGTCTTACTATGTATGACACTTGTAGTAGCAGGACATTTTACCAACCATCAGTACAAGCTATTGCTCAGGATATACCAAGTCAAGCAACAAACTATGTTTACATACAAGAAGTAAAACACTAAACTCCAGTTGTTTGTATGCAAAAATAGCCATGCTACTGTTCTGTTACTTATTGCAGCCTACAAATAGATCAGTTTATCTGGAAATTGGAAAATGTGAAGAGTAGCTGAAACTACAAGAAAAAAATGGAGTTTACACATTAAGCCCATTATGGATCTTACATATACAAATTTTGCATTTTACCTTTTTATTCGTATAAAAATAATTATTGACTTAAAGCAATTCTCCCTTCAATTTCTAACTGAGGGTGGTATCTAGACACTATTTACATAATTGAAATTCATAATGAATCATGTTTGAAGTAGGACCTAACTGCTTCACTTCCCTCCTCTCTTAGCCACTGGTGACTGTTATCCAGGAGACTGTTGCTGCGCTCTCCCATTGCTTCAGGATTGGAGAAAAGCCTGTGCAAAGAGACGAGTCATGCATTGTTATCTAAATATATAAAGGCTTTGTCTCATCCTGATTTCTACTTTAGGAAACTCCACAGGCTATATGTTGTGATTCCCATCTCTGATTGTTTTACTATGGGAGACTGCCCTGGTCAATCTAGCTGTCACAGCAGAGAACAGAGGGAGAGTCTCTGAGATAGTTTGGACTTACCCCATCAAAGGCTTTAAAGATCAAAACTAACATCTTAGGACTTCAGGACTATGCACTACTTTGTGACTTTGCCCTCAAAATCCTTTCTCATTCCTACTGTCAGCTTCATCTTCTCCAAATTTAACTTGACCCACCTGTCTCATCTGGTTTCCAGTTTCTTTCACACACAGTGGTTTGGGGCAGAGGCCCTGAGATTTGGCCATGAAGATATCACTAGAGGTCCTGGTGAGAGCAGTTTCAGTGTGGTGGAGAGGATCAAACCCAGATTGGAAAGGATCCAGGATGGAAGTGGAAGAAAGGAATGTTAGATGGTGAACTGGGAGGAGCTGGGAAGAAGGAAGCTGGGGCAGTATTTGGGGAGGCTGGTGGGTGGGGTCAGGGGTGCTTGTTTTAGGATGGAGACGCTATGGTGTGCTTGCGTTCTGCGTGAGGATGAGGACCATAAAGACAGAGCGAGATTAAGGATGAGATTGGAGGTAAAGGAAATGATGATGAGCTGAAGTGGGATAGCAGGCAAAAGACTATAGTGTTGGTGATTGTAGAGAAAGAGAAGGGTAATAACAGGAAGAAGGAGAGACAAGGTACATGATGGTGGAGGTAGTCCATCTTCTCTTTAAAAAGTAGGCAAGATTTGGTATGGAGGAGGCAGAGATAAAGGAGGATTTGAGGAGGGAATCAAAGGTGGTGCATAGGCAGCTGGAATTATGTAGTCAAGGAGAATGGAGAAGTAGTGTGGCTTGACCAAGAAGATGAAAGAACTGAAAGAGGATAACTTTGCAGTGAAGAAAGTCCACATGATCATGGATCTTTATCCAGAAGCATTCAGCAGAGTGGGAGAAGGAGCAAAGAAAGAGGATGGGGAGGGAAAGTTATCCAATTAGGATGGATTCTGAAATAGGAGAGGGGGCAGAGAAGTGGAGGGTGGTGGAAAGAGTGGAGTGGATGGATTCAGTGACTGAGTCAGTAAAGAGGGGCGTGGGAAAGGGTGTTTTACAGCCTTTCATTTTTTATTATTTTACATTTCAGTGGTTGCTAAATTTTATGCATCTCCAGAGAATATAAATCTGTGATTACCAAGTCTCCAGGGGGAATGAAATTTCACCAATGACCTGTCTTTTTTTGATTAACCACTATTTGGATAATATCCTCTAATATCCTGGGACCGACAGAGCTACAACTACACTGTATATTTGGATAACAGACATTTTACTAAGATGCAGAGTTGTCAAGCTAGGGTAAGTGATGTAGAGCACAGAAACAGCATCTTCAGTTCAGGTAAGCAAGTGGCATGGACTGGAGTAGTTTAAATCTTGACATATAGTAAAGTGCAAGATTTAGGCCAGTCAGATCACATGACTGATGATGTTTGAAGTCACTGTTCCTGTAGCTGTATGCTTTGTGTCTTTTCATCCAATACCTTCCCATTTCTCAAGATGCAGTCTGATTTGGAAAAAGAACAGGAGTACTGTGGCACCTTAGAGACTAACAAATTTATTAGAGCATAAGCTTTCGTGGGCTACAGCCCACTTCTTTGGATGCATATAGAATGGAACATATATTGAGGAGATATATATACACACATACAGAGAGCATGAACAGGTGGGAGTTGTCTTACCAACTCTGTGAGGCCAATTAAGTATGTGGAAAAAAAACTTTTGAAGTGATAATCAAGATAGCCCAGTACAGACAGTTTGATAAGAAGTGTGAGAATACTTACAAGGGGAGATAGATTCAATGTTTGTAATGGCTCAGCCATTCCCAGTCCTTATTCAATCCTAAGTTGATTGTATCTAGTTTGCAATTCCAGCTCAGCAGTCTCTCGTTGGAGTCTGTTTTTGAAGTTTTTCTGTTGTAAGATAGCCACCCGCAGGTCTGTCATTGAATGACCAGACAGGTTAAAGTGTTCTCCCACTGGTTTTTGAGTATTATGATTCCTGATGTCAGATTTGTGTCCATTAATTCTTTTGCTTAGAGACTGTCCGGTTTGGCCAATATACATGGCAGAGGGGCATTGCTGGCACATGATGGCATATATCACATTGGTAGATGTGCAGGTGAACGAGCCCGATGGTGTGGCTGATGTGATTAGGTCCTATGATGATGTCACTTGAATAGATATGTGGACAGAGTTGGCATCAGGCTTTGTTACAAGGACAGGTTCCTGGGTCAGTGTTTTTGTTCAGTGATGTGTGGTTGCTGGTGAGTATTTGCTTTAGGTTGGGGGGGTTGTCTGTAAGCGAGGACAGGTCTGTTTCCCAAGATCTGTGAGAGTGAGGGATCATCTTTCAGGATAGGTTGTAGATCTTTGATGATGCGCTGGAGAGGTTTTAGTTGGGGGCTGAAGATGACAGCTAGTGGTGTTCTGTTATTTTCTTTGTTGGGCCTGTCTTGTAGGAGGTGACTTCTGGGTACTCGTCTGGCTCTGTCAATCTGTTTGTTAGTCAATCAATTTGTTAGTCTCTAAGGTGCCACAAGTACTCCTGTTCTTTTTGCGGATACAGACTAACACGGCTGCTACTTTGAAGTCTGATTTAGATATGTTTAAATAAATTATAACTGCTCAGCTTCTGATAGCTTGAGTCTAAAGACCCATCACACCAAGAACTAGTTATTCCTTCCCCATTTGAAGGAGTTGAGGATATGGAAACTTGTCCTATTATAACTGAATCCAAGACTAACAGCCCACCTTGTGGCGACTGAGAGTAAAAAATATTTTTGAACTCAATCACATACTGCAACTGCATAGCTTGTGCTTCCTCTGACACATATCCCCTCACCTCCAAATCAGTGGGTTTATAGTCCCTCTCCCTCCCCAACTGTGATGATTTTTAAATGGCACCAATAACACTTTCTTTATATAGCACCTGCTAACCTGCCTATTCTGAACACTGTCTCCCTGTCTTCTATTTTTTGAGGCATCTGAGTTGTAGAAGCTACTAGAATCTTGAAAGGCAACTTGTCTCTGAGCTGAGGGAAAAGTCCAGTGGAGAAATCTCCCTGATTTGAAGTGACTATCTAATGAGGATAGCAAACCTTCAGTGTTTATTGTGAACTGGCTTTATCACATATGTCTATTAAATATAAACAACTATGTGAAAAATCACTCATTCATTATACATTATATTTCTGCTTTCAACTACCTTGCTCACAGCTTCTGCAGAGTTCACTTCTATAGATTATGCAATTTAGATAACTAGCATCATTCTCTATAATGCCTCTAGATAATCTCTTGCACTTCTATAGTGCCTTTCCTCCCACAGTACTTTACAAACAGGTGGTATATCCTGCCCTAAGGAGTCAGAGCCACACCGGGGATAGGATGGAGTGGTACTGTATATGGAATGTGATCCAGAGCAGAGCAGGGCAGGATTGCTCAGTGCAGCCACCTCTAGGATGGAACAAAGCAGTTGATTAACAGTTAACAGCTAGGTTACACAACAGTTTAGGATAGGAAATTAATAATAATCATACTATCATAGTAATTATGTTACTTAGCCCTTCTTTAGAACCTTTCAACTCAAAGAACTTTACAGACATTAATTTAGCTTCACAACTACCCTGTGAGATAGAGAAGTATTATCAACATTTAACAGATAAGGAAACTGAGGCACAGAAAGATTAAATAATTTGCTAAAGGTCACAAAGTGAGTTAGTTGCAGAGCTAGGAATAGAACCCAGAGCTCCTGACTCTCAACCAACACCCTGACAATCCTCACTGATGAAGGAGAATCTTGTATCCAATTGACACAGCAGGGAGAATTCAGTGTGGTGGAATGTAATTACTCGCACAAAATGTTATCAGGACAGCAGGTTTAACACATTTACTCTTCTGAAAAATGCTAAAGTATTTGTAATAACCAAATGTTGTCAGTAACTCTATTTAATTTCTCATTTACATTTGGAAGCTCTAGAAATAATAATAAATTAATTAATAATGCTACCTAACACTAAGAACATTCCATTCCAGGACCTCAAACCTTTTTACAAATATTAGTGTGGTATCCTCTAGCATCATGATTGAGCATTGGGGTCAGTACTGATTGAGGGAGAAAAGCTTTTACTGAATCACCAGCACCATGTTCCTGCAGCAACAGAGTTATCCTTGGAGATTTCCCTTCCAAGCAACCTTTCATGATGTAATATGAAAAATGTGCCTATCTACCACCTCCAAAGCTCTATCCACCAGTCTTTTTGTGAATCATCACACCCTAACTCCTTCAGGCCTCCTTCTCTGATCAAATGAATCTTTAAAAAAACGGTATTAGTTTTTAATAACGTTTTAGAAACAATGATGATAAATGTGGCAAATTGAAATATGCCCAATAATGGCAGTCAAGCAAAAACATACAGCATATTACACACTGTTAAGGTTGGGTACAATAGAGTCAGCTGCCACCTTATATTCCAAAAAGAAACCCAGAACATTTGCTACTATTATGAGATTGCTTCCTCTAGAGCTAAACAAACATCAATAAATATGTTCTCAGCTCGGAAGAGAAAAACATTCCCCTTATATACACAAGTTTTGCTGAGGAGAAATAGAGTATCCAGACTACATCCAACTCCCAGGAAGCATAGGTATATGCCAGGAGAGAGTCCTCTTCTGAAGATTAAGGACAGTACTTGAATCAGTAACTTAAGGTCCCTTAAAAGAAGGAAATTATATAACAATACTGTGTCAACACAAAGTAGAAATAACGGCAAAGAAAAAATAAATAAAGTGCATATATATATAAACTACCCAAATCCTCCAAAGTCAAAGACTGTATAATGCAGTGGTGGGCAACCTGTGGCCCGCGGACCAAACGCGGCCTGTCAGGGTAATCCGCTGGCGAGCTGCAAGACAGTTTGTTTACATTGATCGTCCGCAGGCATGGCTGCCCGCAGCTCCCAGTGGCCGCAGTTTGCCATACCAGGCCAATGGGAGCTGCAGAAAGCGGTGGCCAGCCTGCGCTGCTTCTCGCAGCTCCCAAAGGCCGGGAACGGCGAACCGCGGCCACTGGGAGCTGTGGGCGGCCATGCCAGCGGACGGTCAATGTAAACAAACTGTCTCGCGACCTGCCAGCAGATTACCCTGATGGGCTGCGTGCAGCCCACAGGCTGCAGGTTGCCCACCACTGGTATAATGTAAAGGTTAAAAGAAGATATTTGAAAAAAGGTGAGTGGGGAAATAAAAATGGCAGTGACTTACACATGTAGGGAGTAGGGACAGCACAACATACTGTAGTTTTGGCCTCTTTGTCTCTCCTGATGGTCTCCTGGCACTGTTTGAACCTGTGTAGTTCACTTAATGGTGTTAAGCAGTTGTTCTCAAACTGTGGGTCGGGACTCCAAAGTGGGTCTTGACCCTGTTTTAATGGGGTTGCCAGGGCTGCTGTTAGACTTTTTGGGCTCTGGAGCTGAAGCCAAAGCCCGAGCCCCACCGCCTGGGGCAGCCCAAGGGCTTCAGCCCTGGGTGGCGGGGCTCAGGTTACAGGCCCCCTGCCTGGGGCTGCAACCTTGAGCTTCAGCTTTGGCCCCTCCGCCTGGGGTGATGGGACTTGGGCGGGCTCAGGCTTCGGTCCCCCTCCTGGGGTCATGTAGTAATTTTTGGGTCGCAGTGCAATGAAGTTTGAGAACCCTTGGTGTTAAGAAAGCTGTCCACTTAAGCAGAGTGCAGCTCATGCAACAATAACCAGTCTTGATATAGCGTTTTTATGTTTAGAACACTGTACAAACATTCTCTTTGTATAAATCTAATCTATCTGTATATGTACTTAGATGGCTTCCTGCACTGTGAGCGCTTCTCCGTTATTTTTTTTTAAATATAACAACAATCTCTCTCTTCTTTAACTTGTGGGAATAGCTTCTTTAGTATGTATTTTTGGATTTTTTCTTGTGTGTGTGAGAAACAGAGAGAGAGAGAGAATGTTGAATGTCCGTGTAAAGAATTTATTAAGGGAAAGATAAATGGAAGAAATGAGTTTTGTATTTAGTCTAGTCTCAGTCCAGCTCCTCTGAAAGGTTTGTCTCCTCACAAGTCAACGGTTTAATTGTTCTAAAATGTTGCTTTCTTGGGCATTGTTTGCTTGGGTCTTCAACACAACTACAGGAGAAAGACAAACAATATCAGAAAATGTGATTGTAAAACTGCAAAAATTGACAGGAGGACTTGAGAATCGGTACAATACCTGAAACTTCTTTTAACTTAGGTTTCCAAACTGATTAGGTTCCAAGCTTAATGCCTTTTAAAGGATGCATAACAGTTTTCATTCTAGCTTTTTATTTTGTCACTTTTAACTTCCTGAAAACTTTCTTCTTTCAGCTGAAACTTGCCAGACATAGATTTTGCCTGAAGGTGATTTTGTTTAAAGTTTAGCTACATATATAGATTAGATAGGAGGGCACAAAAATCTACTCTATTGGTAGTTCAGGGGTAATTTAGGGGAGTTAAATGTGTAGTGACAGTTTATTTTATGATTAACTATTGAATTTCCACCTAACTTGTGATAGCTTGAGGCTGATGTAATGCGAAGGAGTGAGTGAGATTTGTGTCAGGATGTGGTGGTGCAATAACAAGCCATTGTGACTCAATAACAAAGCCTAAAAAGTGCCAAACCTAATAGGAAGGACCTGTTCATTTTCCAATTTGAACGGGGCAGCAAAAACCAAAAGGGTGTGATTATATCAGCAAACAGACCTCTTTTTTCTGTTCAGAAAGACCTGAAGATGAGAATTAAAACCCAGTTCTTGACAAGTTAATGCTTATAAGGCAGTTTTACATGGAAATGGAGGGTTTTGTTTTACGCTATGTCAGTCTACAATGCAGATAACACACTGACACCTGACTCTCTCTAACTTTCTCTATGGGACGCATACAATAACATCAGAGAATTTGTGTTGTGACATAATGTGCATGGACACATCATATCACCCCATCCTAGCTCCCACGGGGGTAGTCACGTTGCTCTGCTGTGCCTTCCGTGCAGGGCTTCTCGTCATGGCCTGCATGAGGGATGTCATGCTGTCACCAGTCGTGGCCTCTGTGCGGGACGTCACGCCGTCCTCTGGCCCATCGAGGCCCTTGTGTGGGGAGCGTCAGGCCGTCCCCTGCTCCGTTGAGGCTGCCATGTGGGGAGGTCACACAGTCTCCAGGCCCACCGTGACCCCTCAGTGGGACGTCACGCCGTCCTCTGGCCCATCAAGGCCCCTGTGTGGGGAGCGTCAGGCCGTCCCCTGCTCCGTTGAGGCTGCCATGTGGGGAGGTCACACAGTCTCCAGGCCCGCCGTGACCCCTCAGTGGGACGTCACGCCGTCCTCTGGCCCATCGAGGCCCCTGTGGGGGGAGCGTCACAGTGCCCCAGGCCCCGCGTGGCAGTGGGGACAGGAGCTGTGACCCCGGGGCCGTTCGCTCCTTGGTCTCTCCTGGCAACCCCTCGCCCCCATTTCCCCCGTTCCCGACTCCCTCCCCAGGGGCTGGTAACCATCGAAACTTCCAGAATGGACCGGCGCCGCCTCTCTCTTCCTGCAGCGTGACGACTGCTCCCAGCCAATGGGTTCACTCCGCTTGACTGTCCCTTCGAAGCTGATTGGTCCGCGACACGGGTAAAACGGGCCAATGGAACGATGACGGAGGGGTGCGACGCCATACGTCATTGCGGAGAGCTTGATCTCCGCCAATCAAGAGTGGCCAGCTTAGTCGGCGCCAACCAATGGAAAGGTTCCAGCGCGGGTTCCGCAGCCAATAGCTGGCCTCCACGAAGCCGTGAGGGAGGGTATATAAGGGTAGGCGGCCGGGGCGGCCTAGGCATAGCGACGGCAGTAGCGAGCGGAGCGGGTGTGTGCGAGGCGCGGTGACGGTGAGTGGGGCGTGCGGCCTAGTGCGTGGGGCTGGGGGCCCGGCCGATGGAGTGCCCCTGCCTCCCGGCGCGGCGCGGCGGGCCTGCGTCCGGCGCGGCGCTGAGCCGCTCTCCTCTCCCTTGCGCTCCGCAGGTTCCCGGTTCAGCATGAGGCGGGCGCTGCTGGTGCTGCTGCTGCTGGGCAGCGTGCGCGGCGAGGAGGACGACAAGAAGGAGGACGTGGGCACCGTGGTGGGCATTGACCTGGGCACCACGTACTCATGGTGCGTAGAGCGGGGGCGTCGCTGCCCGGCCGCGTCCCCGCGTCCCTCCCTCCTTGCGGCCCCGCGGGGCCGGGGCCGGGCCGGCCCGTCTCACCCTGCCTTGCTTTTCACAGCGTCGGCGTCTTTAAGAACGGCCGCGTGGAAATCATCGCGAATGACCAGGGCAACCGGATCACGCCGTCCTACGTGGCGTTCACCCCCGAGGGGGAGCGGCTCATAGGCGACGCGGCGAAGAACCAGCTCACCTCGAACCCCGAGAACACCGTGTTTGATGCCAAACGCCTGATTGGCCGCACGTGGAACGATCCGTCGGTGCAGCAGGATATCAAATACCTGCCGTTCAAGGTACTGCGGAGTCCCACTTCAGTGCCGAACCTGGCCCAGGCCACGTTGGTTTGGGGGAAGTGACCTGTGGGCTCAGATGCTATGTTGAAGCTCTATGGGACTGAGGTGTGATTAGGGTCTGCTGTGTCACAGATGCAGACTATGGCACAATAGGTCTTGTGGGTCTTAGACCCACACTCCAATAGGTGACTTACGTTTTCATTGTATCTTCCCCTTATTCATAATTGCAAAATGAATTCTCTTGGACATCCAAAAATCATTAATTGCTCTCCAATAAACCCTGTAACTTTTTTACTCACTGGGGAGGGTGATTAGGATGGAAACAGTTACCATCATTCACATATTCTGTCCCATAACTGGAGTACTGTAGTTCAGTATGCTAAATATCTTGCCTTGAATCAAAATGAAATGTATAGGTTGTGGGAATGGAACTGACATGTAATATCCATGTACCTAATTGTAATCAATGTGGGTTCTTGACATAAAATATTACTGGAGAGAACATCTGTCTTCTGCTCTTATCTCTTTTTTGACTTTTGAGTAGTGAGCATTGTTCAGGTTTCAGTTCTCTTCAAAGATTTAAAACGACTAGAAATATATTTTTTCTTCAAACTGAAGTGTTCTTGTCCTTGTAGGTTGTTGAAAAGAAGACCAAGCCATATATACAAGTTGATGTTGGTGGTGGACAGACAAAGACATTTGCTCCAGAAGAAATTTCTGCTATGGTTTTGACAAAGATGAAGGAAACTGCTGAGGCCTACTTAGGAAAGAAGGTAGGTTAACATAACAAATGGTCAACTGTGACATCTTGTAGAAGCAGCAGCTTTCCAGAATGATAAAGTGGCAGGTGATGAAAATCTCTCAAGCTGCAGACCAAAGTTTGAATCTTAATTTCTACCCAGTTTGGCTGGGAGCACTTGCAGATGTGAAGATGAGCTCAGACAGGACCCCCTGAACTTTGCTTAATTCTGTTATTGTCTGGGCCCTCTAGAGGTAGCCTTAAAGGAAGCCATTCTTCACCTGGAAGGTGAGAAGGCACTCTCCAGGCAGTGGCAATCCCTCTAACACTTTGAAATTGTCAAGTTTTCAGCTGCTTTCTTGCTGCTGGTTATTGAAGTTGTTACATTAATCTTCATCCTGCTCCTCTAGGTTACCCATGCTGTTGTCACTGTCCCAGCTTATTTCAATGATGCTCAGCGTCAAGCTACAAAGGATGCTGGTACCATTGCTGGATTGAATGTAATGAGAATAATCAATGAACCGTAAGTAGTTTAACTGTTCTACAGATGTCTTGCTGTACTAGGCCTTGTGAGTTCTCTAACTACTATTTCTTCAAAACAGTACTGCTGCTGCCATTGCTTATGGACTGGATAAGCGGGAGGGTGAGAAGAACATCCTTGTATTTGATCTAGGCGGTGGAACCTTTGATGTGTCCCTCCTCACAATTGATAATGGTGTCTTTGAAGTTGTGGCTACAAATGGAGATACTCACTTGGGTGGAGAGGACTTTGACCAACGTGTTATGGAACACTTTATCAAGTTATACAAGAAGAAAACTGGAAAAGATGTTAGGAAGGACAATAGATCTGTACAGAAGCTACGGCGGGAAGTAGAGAAAGCAAAGCGAGCTTTGTCCTCTCAGCATCAGGCTAGAATTGAAATAGAGTCCTTCTTCGAAGGAGAGGACTTCTCTGAGACACTGACTCGGGCAAAGTTTGAAGAACTGAATATGGTTAGTATTTGAAGCTACAGTTACAGTTGCTTTGAGGTAAATCAGTGGCTGGAGTTACTTGCATGTTTAGTATGTTCAGCTATTGCTTATACTGAATTAAATTTACAAAACACATTAAATGTAACTCTGCTATGAAGCAATAACTCCCCAGTTCACATGGGAGTAGGGCAAGTCTCTTGCCTTAGTTTCTCTTCCCAAGGACAGATGGTAAACTCACATCTGGCTGGAGTCAGTACTTGGTGTGTGTTTTGGCTTGCTCATGGTCATTTGTTGAGACCACACTTTGTCAAGATATATTTCTCCAGCATAGGTGAGAAAGTGCCTTACCTTACTATTGTAACTACTTGTGTTTTTAGGATCTGTTCCGTTCCACCATGAAGCCTGTGCAGAAAGTTCTAGAAGATTCTGACCTGAAGAAATCAGACATTGATGAGATTGTACTTGTGGGTGGCTCTACTCGAATCCCCAAGATACAACAGCTTGTTAAAGAGTTCTTCAATGGCAAAGAGCCTTCTCGTGGCATCAATCCAGATGAGGCTGTTGCTTATGGTGCCGCTGTTCAGGCTGGTGTCCTTTCGGGTGACCAAGATACTGGTAGGTGCAAAACTAAACTAGTAGCTTGCCAAATGTTTACACCTTTACCACAAGTATTGGAGCAGGTTTTTGTAAGCCTGGTACATGATTTCTGTTCTCAACTTGGAAGCTAAATTCTAGTTAACATTGTCACTAGGAACAGTCTATACTTGCCGTGCTTTCATAAGGGTACAGTAACCATGGGCCCTTGTAACTTCTAGTATAACAACTTGGGGTGAATCTCTAACTGTGAATAGGATTAAAGCTAGAAAAATGTCTTTTAGGTGACCTGGTGCTACTTGACGTGTGTCCTCTGACACTTGGCATTGAAACTGTTGGGGGTGTTATGACCAAGCTCATCCCAAGAAATACTGTTGTCCCCACCAAGAAATCACAGATTTTCTCCACAGCTTCTGATAACCAGCCAACTGTAACAATCAAGGTCTATGAAGGTAAGTGTCCTGTATCACTGAACTAAAATAGGATGTATCCTGTACACATTTGTCTTGTGAAAACTTTTTAAAAGCCTTACTAAGTTAGACATGGAGCAATAAATGACCATGCCTCAAAAGAAAGGTCATGTCAGAATTCCTCATTATAGCCCTTGAGAAGAGAACTCCTCTAGTGGGGAGACCTTGGTAACAGACCAATTCAAAAGGCTACTTGTAGCATCTTCAAAAATACTTGTGTTCTAGTAAGAGTGCTTGATTGGATTTGTCCAGAGTTCCTCTCCTCCCTTTTTCATGAGGGCTCTAATCATGTGGTCTCTAGAGGGAGAAGTCTAAATCGCCCCCATTCAGTTTAAAAGACTGATATTGCAAAGGCTTTTTACTACAAACCTGGGTGGCTCAGTATTCCACTTTACTGTTACAGGCAAAGGAACATGCTGCTCCAGGCAACTAAATAAAGCCAAAATTGAACACTTAGCCTACTCCCAAACAAGTAGTGTTTTATCTGGTCATCATTCAAAGATTCAAGTGTCCCCAAATTTTAGCTGGGCTTTCACCCCCCTTAAAGTGAAACAAAAATACAGGTTCAAAACCCAAGGTTAGCCATGTCAAACCACATGTAACCCCCCCCCTTTAGATACAGGTACAAACTAAAACTTTTACCTCTGTAGGTGAACGTCCTCTCACCAAGGATAACCATCTTCTGGGTACTTTTGACTTGACTGGAATCCCTCCTGCTCCTCGTGGTGTTCCACAGATCGAAGTTACTTTTGAGATAGATGTGAATGGAATCCTCCGTGTTACAGCGGAAGATAAGGGCACAGGAAATAAAAACAAGATCACAATTACCAATGACCAGAACCGTCTGACACCAGAGGAGATTGAGAGGATGGTTAATGATGCTGAGAAGTTTGCAGAGGAAGACAAAAAGCTTAAAGAACGTATTGATACCAGAAATGAGCTGGAAAGCTATGCTTATTCCCTGAAGAATCAGATTGGGGACAAAGAGAAACTAGGTGGCAAACTCTCATCTGAAGATAAGGAAACAATTGAGAAGGCAGTAGAGGAAAAGATTGAATGGCTTGAAAGCCACCAAGATGCTGAAATTGAAGATTTCAAAGCTAAAAAGAAGGAACTGGAGGAGGTTGTCCAGCCAATTGTTAGCAAGCTTTATGGAAGTGCGGGACCTCCTCCTGAAGAGGAAGCAGGAGAGAAGGATGAACTGTAAATCTTGGGATCTCTGAATGTTACCTTGTAAATACTGGACTCAGGAACTCTTCTGTTAAGATAATATTGAACTCTAATCTGGAATGTAATTGGAATCTTCACTTCTGAGTGGAGATGGAAATGTTAGCCCAAAGTGGCTGTTTACTGCTTTTCATTAGCAGTTGCTTGATGTCTGTGGGGAGGTGGGAGGGAAAGGGTAGTGGGGTGGGACTGTAAAATGAGTTGGGGTTTAGAAGTGTTCATGTGGAAAACATCCTAACTGGTCATGTGCATTGTGTGTAGAACTTTTTTCTACCCAAGTGACCACAATAAATTTGTTACTTACACTGGATCTAGCTTAACTTCTTATTTCCTGGCATGTCTGCTTAGACTACCAAACTCACTGGGTGCAGTTCACTTCCTTAAAATGCTCTTTTCAACTAAAGTTCTGTTCATGCTGCAAATAGTCCCACAAGCACTTCAGTGTAAGCATTTAACCTGAAGTGCTGCTAGTAGCTGGACAGCTGTCATGCCTAACTTGCTAGGAAAAAGGACCTACCTCCCTTAAGGTTCAGTGAGCAGTTAAAGTCCAAATCAGTGCTTCTCTAGGTAACCAAGGGGTGAGAGGACCAAGTCAGCCTCAAGAAGGCTGGATGATTTTTACTACAACTAATAAGATTAGTGCCTACAGCTCACTCAAGTTTAGCTTCCCTGAAGCACATTAAAGCACCCATAGGTACAAAGTACTTTTGGCAGGGGTGCTGTGTACCTAGCCAGCTGGTCCTTTTCCTCCCATTAGCAGGAAAGGGGGCTACTATGGATCAGCATAGCTGTTGTGTTCAGCTGAACAGATCAACTGAAAGGTATAGTTGAACAATTGGCTGCACTTGTGATTCAGCAATACTAAACTAAGCCAAACTTGGTCTCCTAGAGAGAGACACAATAGTACAATACAAAACATACATGCCTTCTGAGAACTACTTGTTTTGGCATATTCTCCTTAAGTTGTGCTTCAGTATGCATTTCTGCTAGTATTTATAGTATGGTTTTACAAAACTCTACCACATTACTAAAATCCAACCCACCTGTTTGTAAGGCTTAATGTGCTTTGTTCTGTACTTAGATATCACATTCCAAACCTGTTGTATGTAGAGGTATATCCCAGTCTGTGATAAACATACTGTTCATGTATCTTGGCTTTAACAGGATTTCTATTTTCTAATGCCAAAGCTGATTTCTAACTTTCAAAGTGGTGAGATGACACTCCCAGTGTCCTTTGACTTGGTAGCCTCTTAAGAGCTATTGGATGTGTGCAGCTTTGAGGCACAGAAATGTGACTATAGTGTATGGTGTAGCAGAGGCTTAGCAAACAGTATAGTGTAGGAAATACCTGGCTGAACCATGCAGCTAATTATCATGCACTCCTAGGCTCTCTGGCAGTACTGATTTAGCTCCAGTGTTCTGTATGGCACTTACCAGGAATTAGTTTCCTTACCCACAGCTTGCATTCTAAAAGCCCAATCCTACAAATGTCACACTGAAAGCAGTGGTATGACTTGAATAGAAAGTTATTAGGCCCAGATAAGACAGGAAAATGTTTTATATGCATTGTTTTCAGCTGGGCAGAGAGACTATTTAAAGATGCAGAAGTACTGCACTAAAAAGCAATCTCATTCTACACTACAGGGATTTTCCTCTTTAAGTGTGAGTACTTCAATGGAATAACCTCCTCCATTACCGTGAAAAGGCTGTATGTAGCTTTTACTAGATCCTGAGTTTTTGATGTCCCAGTCACATACCCTCTTATTTCCACACTAAACTCCATTCAACTGAACAACCACTTCTTGGCCTTTAACACACTAAGAGGGTAAGTCAAACCTGGACACAGTACTGTAAAATAAGGTATGGTTACTTTCTTCAGCATAATGCCATATTTATAATCCCTTAATGCATCCAGTTCCTTTATTTGCTGAACCATGAGGAAAAAGCTTCATGTGTAATGAACTTGCCTTCCCCCTTCATTCACTTGACAGCCACATGAACTATTTGGGGCAATGCATAGTACCTCTGATTCAGAATAAATTTTTTATTTGCCATCACTGTCCAATTATGTTAACTAATATTTCCACTTCACTATCCATTTCCTAGTAGTATTAAAATGTCCCACCTTCCATAGACCTAGCAACCACTCATAGCTGAATAGCAGAATGGGCTTTGCCAAGTTTCACTTTAACATTGATCTTTAAGACTAAGTTACAGGGAGAAAGCCACCAAAAATGGATTTCACAGAGGACAGATCTCAGCCCCTATTACTAGTTTACAATTTCATCTTTGGCTTATCTAGGAATACACTTCAATTTTTTTAAATGACAAACCTTCCTTGTCCTTGCAGTTAACTTTTAAGATACTAAATGAAAGGCTCACTGGCATAAGAATTAAATTTGGAATAATTAAACCCACCCACTAGTTTTAAACCTCAGCAGCATAAATATAATTGAGCAGTAGGTAAAAATAAGGTAACTGCCTATATGGATACTGTGCCCATCACTAGTATCAAGTTAAATCCAGGACCTTTACACTTCAGTATTGTGAGAGGATTGTAGCTACCCAGTGGTCACACCTGAGGGGAGCATGTGTAGGGGCTTATCTACACAGCCAATTTTAATGCTAGTTATACCACTGGAACACCCTTATGTTTTTTTTCCAAGTTTAATTTATACAGTAGAACCTCAGTTACAAACTGATCTGTCAACCACACCTCCTTTGGAACCAGAAGTACTCAATCACACACCAGCAGAGATCAAAAAATAAAAGCAAATACAGTACTCTTAAAATGTACAATAAAAGGAAAGCATTTTTCTTTTGCATAGTAAAGTTTCAAAGCTGTATTAAGTTAATGTACAGTTGTAAACTTTTGAAAGAATAATTTTGTGCAGAGTTAAACAACCTCCATTCCTGAGATGTTCATAACTGAGGTTCTACTGTATACTACTTCCAAACTGATAAGAAAAAGTGGAATAAGAGGCAAGCTAGGGATTAGACCAATATAGCAAGAGAGTTTTAACCATGCTGACATATTTATGCCAAACTTTCTCCATGGAGACCAGTTCTGAGAAATTAGAGATGGAGAGGACTTGCTAACCAGAAGGCTGCTATGGAAAGGTTACCTCAAACAGATGAAATTTAGTTTTTCCTTCAAAGCACATTCCATCAGCTCAACTTGATCACAAGGCAGATTCCAGAGCCAGCCACCTGGGCTTCAGCTCCACTCTTGCCAATAGCAAAATATGCATTAAATCTATCCTCTGAAGGAGACTATAAAAGGTAGCTGTACACATTTCTGGAGTTTGTGACCCTTTAAGGTGAAGGACATTACATACATGTAAATATACACAGCAGCCCAGGAAGGCAAAGTAATAAATAGAGTCATCTATAACAAGAGAATTTTAATAAATAAGATTTTCTTAGCACAACACTCAGTTCATGCCAGAATTTAATTTCTTGGCGTGATCTTGTCAGTTATAAACACTGAAAAAAGAATTAGATTTATACAAGTGGACAGTTTGAGTACTCTGGTTTTATTACTTAATCAGATTCACAATACAGTCCCTGTGAATCTCCCCTTGAGTATCCATCCCACCAAATATTAAAAACAAATACATCAATTTGTCTTCTGTGCAGTCTTTTCCTATTTGTTTTTTCTGATCGGAGCCCCCCTCATCACTGACTGTTTCAGTTGCTTCCTTCCCGATTGTATTTCTGCTGGTTACAGCTGAATCTCTGTTCTTAACATTGACACATACTTGCCATGGAACGATGCACATGGAATGGTCCAACCTTCCAGGGGGCAAAGGAGAATCAAATTCTAATAGCGTCCATTGTTGGTTTTCTGCAGTTCAAAAAAGACATAAAACTCACTGTGAAATCAGTTTGAAATTCACAAAATTGGAAAGAAGAACAAGGATAGTGGCATCATCAAATTATGGACTAGTCTGCAATGTTATAACCCCCTAAAAAAAAGAGGGTGGGGTGGGGAGGTCGTGCTGATTAACCATCACATTATACCAGTGTAGAATTGGAGTAATGCCACTGATTTCAATAGACACACACTGGTGTAAAGTTGTGGTAACCAAGAAGGGAATTGGGTTTGGAGTTTCCAGGGAAGATGTAATAATAATTCCTATGATAAAAATATATTTTTCATACAGTAATTAAGGGTAAAAACCTTTGTAGAATTTTATGAAAAAAAACTTCCCACCTATGTGATATTTATACATTGTATCCAGTGCCCCAGTTGGGTCCATTCCACCAAAAATGTACAGATGGTCTCCAAAGGCAGCAGCTGAGTGGGCTGCCCGTCCTCCTGGGACATCACCAGCAGCTGGTAACTTTTCCCATCTCATATCATCTATGGGCAGAAAAATAAATCAGTGGCTACATTGTATAGAATGAAATAAACGGCTATTTATTAGCATTAAAAGGCCAATAGTTGGGCAGGGTCTGAAATCCTCTGAATCAGCCCCATCTTTGAGTTTGCTTTTGTTTTAAAGCAGTCACACTTGGGCTTTGCTTGTAAGAGCTCAGGCTAGTAACAAGACTGCTGTTCTTTTGGATATGAACAACAATTGCAGGTACTTAGCACTTTCCTGCATCAGAGGTACTGTCCTTCTGGGGAGGTGGCATTGGTGGAAGCACAAAGATTTTCCTTTTATGGGGATGTGCTAGATTTCTTCTTTCCATTGCATGGGAGTTTCTGGTGGTACCAACAACCAGCAGGAGTACACTTGGTTGAGGATGTTCTCCCTCCCATATATAATAGGGGAGCAACTATAGTAGAACCTCGGAGTTACGAACTGACCGGTCAACCATGCATCTCATTTGGAACTGGAAGTACGCAATTAGGCAGAAGCAGAGATTTTTAAAAAAGCAAATACTGTACAGTACTGTGTTAAATGTAAACTACTAAAAAAATAAAGGGAAAATTTAAAAGAGACTTGACAAGGTAAGGAAACTTTTTCTGTGCTTGTTTCATTTAAATTAAGATGATTAAAAGCAGCATATTTCTTCTGCATAGTAAAGTTTCAAAGCTGTATTAAGTCAATGTTGTAAACTTTTGAAAGAACAACCATAACGTTTTGTTCAGAGTTATGAACAAGTTCCAGTCTCGAGGTGTTGGTAACTCTGAGGTTCTACTTGTATAGAACATCAATAGAATGGATAGAGCTTTCACTGCCATTCTGACTCATGAGAGTGCCTTACACAGTAAAGACAGAGCATTGTTTTAATTAATATTTACAGAATATGCTACTGTAGCCATTTATGAAAGAAACATGGAGTGCCAGTCTTTCAGATACTTTGTGGTAATTAATCACTGTCAAGCAGTTTTTCAGCAGTCAAAAGAACCCCAACAGCAACATACATTCAGCTCTTGGATACGTCAAATAGTAATTATCTCCATAGCCATATTACAGAAATGCCCATATTTCTCAGCTTGTAACCAGCAGTTGGCTTTGACAGAGGGGAGGCCCTGCACACACACTTTTGCATTGTCACCACCGATCCCAGTCCATTAGACCTGTAGACAAATCTCTCATTGAAGCCAATAGGATTTCTGCCTGCTTAAGAACTGAGGATCAGCATGACAAATAACAAAAGCAACATGCCCCAGCACCAACCAGCCACCCTGGAGCATATTTACTGCACCTTTCCAATAGTTATTTTAGTGGTTCTGTAAGAGATGGTCTCTCTCAAAGCAGACCACATCACACTACTTATTAATGCAGCTATAGCTACTTTATATACTTACTTGTATCAATGCAGAACAGATCATTGTAAAATTTATCACCAGATAACCCACCATGTATGAAAATCTTGGTCCCAACTGCAACCACCACATGGCCATGCCGAGGTGAGGGAGGATTACCATGTACTTCTGGCTGCGACCAAGTCAAAGTGGCTAGAAATGGGAATACATATGATTATGTGGTGCATTGTTGGAGTTCTGTAAAGACATTAAACCAGAAACACTTGTCTAGGGATCTCTAGACCAAGTCTGACAAGATGATTTTTAAATCAATAACAAAAGCCTCAAGCGTTTAGTTTCTGGGATTGTTGCAAAAGGCAATTCAAATACATACTCAGCAAAGAAATGCAGCTATTTGTACATCTCATCTAGAAGTAATTACACACTGTTGGTGTAGTAGAAAAAAATCATTGTTCTTGCTCTACATATTGTCCTTTCATAGTGAAGTGAGCAGCATATGTTCCCACTTCTGAAAGAGAATGGCTACTAGCAGCAAATTGTAGTAGAAGTTGGAGGATTCTGACAATACACCTCAATCCCTTCCCGCAATGCCAATGATACTTTCCTCTGAAGATACTACCCAGTTCCCCAGTGACTGTGTGGTGTTGATAAGCTTCAGGTAGGGTGTACAGCTCATCCATCTAATTTAAACCTGTAGCCAAAAACCAGTGTCTAATAATACACTATACCACTTTACCTAATTCTTTATGTATTATTTGCATTTCCAGGCCTTTATTCATCTCTGTGCCACACAAGCTTTCAGTCCAAGTTGACAATAAATCATTTAACTCAGTGTAACAAAATATTAGTTATTTAGAGGTACCTGTGTCAAACACGTGAAGTTGTGGATCTTTAACGGGCTCTGCTCCTTTATCTCCCCCTCCAAGAACATAAAGCCGGTCTCCTATAGCCGCTGATGACGTGTGGAATGTCCTAGGGAGTGGTTGAGTCCCAGTCACTTTAGGACTTTCCCAGATTCCTGTTTCTAATTAAAAGATGAAATGATAATTATTCACAAATAAATAACAAGAAGTTACCTTATTCATATGAATTCTTCAGAGCTGAGATTGACTTGACTAGGGAGTTATTAAACACACAAAACAGTGACAGGGAAAAAAAAAAAGTCAAAAGTGGCAAAAAATGACTTTTGGGAAATGAGTGAAAAATCCAAGTTGCAAGTGAAAGGTTGGTCAGCTGCATGTTTCTAATTCAGGTTTGTTTACACCACCTGACAAAGAGCTATGTCCATTCTACATTAGCCACATAGGATTTTGTGGAATGTATTTGTATGCTGAAATCAAATATGGTTCCCAGGATTTCCCACTAATGCTACAGAGCTCCTGTATTTATTCCACACCTAGAGATTTTTACAGGGAATCGGTCATTACCTAAGTTGAGACTTTTAAAAAACGCTCTTTACAAGCAATATATATGCAGCACCACTGAAATGCTGTCACCTGGGTAGTGGAGGACAACAGACAGGTAAAAAACAGGCACATAAGACAACAGAGAAGGGAGAGTAATTTTTGGTTAACAACTCCAGGGCAAACGCCTAGTTTCTTAAGAATCTTTAATATCCATACAGAGCAGACCACACTACCTCTCATTCAAATGGCCCACACACATTGAACTGCATGGTGGGCTGATACGGCTCTGGTAGGACCCATTCATTCGGCACAAAAATGCTCCTGTTAATGCCAAGCATGGGATTCGTTGCTGTGAAGCACTAGTGTCCAGTGCATTCCCTGCGGCAAGGAACCTGAGGGTCACACTGCAAAAGTCACCACAGCATTTTAGAAAGTCGTAGATTTGATTCTACCTCGTCTTTAACGCTCCTAGGAGGAGATAGAGGAAATCGTTTGCCTGTAAATACAGCTTTTGAAGTTGTAACCTGTACTTTACAAATCTAACAAAGTAATTCAAACAGTTTCTCACATGGATAACAGGTGCATATCCAATTGTCCAACAAAGAAAGAGAGAAGGCTGGGATAGGTAGATTCTACCACACACTTACCTAGATTCAGCACTTGAACACAGTTTCTATTTCCAGACTGGTCAGCCCCTCCAAACACCCAGAGGCTAGTGGGGCTGCTTGTGGGAATGAAGGTGGCATGTTCATATCGAGGCAACAGGCCCACCCAACCAGGCATTGCCCACTGGTGTCTATCTGCAATGGAGGGAGTAAGTGCAGAGTTCCATTTGCAACAACACTGGTGTTTCCAGTACTGCTACAGTTACCTTAGGCTGACTGAGGCATAGTGTAATCCATGAACAAATTTCAGCTAAATACAAATGCTACTTGAGGACAATCAGACATAGATAGATGGCTGATGGCCACCTCCTCAAGGGGTAAGTCTCAGGGCAGTTAGTCCTTTCAATATAAGACAACATAATTCAACTGAGATGAGCTACTTTAGTCTATCAACACTGCCCCTTGATGTTAGCCCATATTCTAATTTTGACAAGTGTGGAGTCTAATACTTGAAAGTGTCCCCATAAACACACTCCAGCACAGAAGCATGCGACAGATCACCCAATATCTTTCTTAGGTCACCCCTCCCACCCCCCAACAAAATGACTATGGATGTCCATAGCTCAGGACACAGACATGAGATTCAAGTCCAGAATATAAAGAAACTTGAAACCCTATTTCCTTCTAGGCTCTGATCCTTCAATGACATCCTCAGCCATATTCAGACCCATGTGGCTGCAGGATTGGGTCCTTCATCCATCTGGACAGGTTGTAACACTCAAGACTAAGGCTTGGTCTACACTACATCCTTACTTTAATAGAACTACATCGCTCAGGGGTATTAAAAATCCACACCCCAGAGCAATGTTGTAATGCCGACCGTCGCCTCAGGTGTAGACAGTGCTACGTGAGTGGGCAAGCTTTTCCTGCCGACATAGTTACCGCCTCTCGCAGAGGTGAAGTTATTAAGCAGATGGGAGAGCTGTCCCCATTGGCTTAGACTGAGCATCTTCACCAGACGCGGTGCAGGTGTGCTGATGTAAATTTGTAGTGTAGACCTGCTGTAAGAAGCTGTGTCACTGTTTCTAGGCCTTATCATCACAGTTTTTGCTGTCCCATTGAGGTATTTGCATGGATCTGGCCTGACCTCCCCAAACACAGTGAAGATTGAACAGACTTTTTGGTTTCCAAGGCCAGACAGCGTAACAGGCAACAAAACTGCTAAACACTTCCTGTTCTTACCCAGATCTATGATGTGGGCATCGGAGAAGCTGCCATTGGGGTCTGCTCCCCCGACGATGACCACTTTGCCTTTCCCAGCGGTTGGAACTGGAGGCAAATATAAGCAGTTATGGCCAACGCGTGCACTAGGGCTTTCTCCAAGGGGGACAAGTGTGTACCTAGAATAGGGAAATATAGGCATGAATCAGGCCTGGCGTGCACACAAAGGTTTGGGGAGGGAAGGACAGGGATATTTGTAGTGCCTTCAATGGGGAAGTGCTGTGCCAGAGAAGAAGGGTGTAAACCACTCCTGGAACAGGGAAATGAGGGGAAAAGTGAAAGTTTAGAATACAGATTAAGTGAAAAGATTGTGCCATTTATTGATGGGAAGAATGTAAAAAACATCCCCCACATTCTAATATGAACCCCATATAGTCATCAAAGAAGCTGGTGCTTTATTGGGCTTTAATAGGGGAATTTGATGCCAATCTAACAAATGATAGCCATGGTGGGGGGACTGAGGATGAATGGGGAATGTTGGGGTGCACTGACCATGTGGCCCTTTGGGGGACAGCTCCAGGCTCCAGAACCGGCAGCAGCTTCGGCCTCATGAATCTTGAGCAGAGGAAGGCAAAGCCAGAGTCATGGAAATCCCCCTAGAGTCTCTCTCCCTGCAGGCCCCCCAAGCCCCTCCAGCGCCTGCGGTGAAATCCCCCCCCCGAGACCCCCAAACTCCTCCAGCGCCTGTGGGGAAATCCCCCCCCGAGACCCCCAAAACCCCTCCAGTACCTGCGGGGAAATCCCCCCCCGAGACCCCCAAAACCCCTCCAGTACCTGCGGGGAAATCCCCCCCAGTGCCTGCGGGGAAATCCCCCCGAGGTCCCCCTCCCCCAGTGCCTGCGGGGAAATCCCCCCGGAGTCCCTCCCCCGCAAGCAGGACCGGTCCCGTCCCATCGTCTCCACAAGGTCGCTGATCGCGCGGCCCCACGCGGGTGCCCGGCCCTGCCTAGGCGGAGGAGCGGACGCGCCGGCGGGCTGGAGGACCAGGCGACCCGCTGGGCACTGCCCGGCTCCAGTCCCGGCCCGTTCGGCCCCCGGGGACAGCGCAGCCAGGCCCCGGCCCAGCCGCCCCCGCTCACCGCCGCTGCCCCCGGGGGGCGGAGAACCCGCGAGCTGGGAGAAGTGACCGCGCCTCGCGGGCTGCCCCGGCTACAGCGCCCGGCCCGGGCCCTCACTCCCCTCCGCCTGCTCCGCCCCGCCCCGCGGGCCCGAGCCTCGCTCGGCGGGGCGGGGTCAAGCCTCTCTCCTCGCCGCCCACCTCGAATATGGAGGGGCCCACAAAGACTACACTGCCCAGCATGCACCGCAGCCCGGGCAGCCATGGCTCCCAGCATGCTTTGCGCAGCGCGCCAAGGGCTGACGCAGAGCGCGCTGGGAGGTGAGGCGGATGCACCCCCCTGGTGGAGGTCTGTGGGGGGCGCCTTCGTTTCCTGTCCCTGGGTAGAACGGACTGACTGAGTTCCGGCTTCCTCCCCGAGCGGAGGGGGCACCCCGGAAGTTCCCCTCGTTTCCGGCTTGTGGCCGCGGCAGAGGGGCTTTATCGCCCCCGGAAGTTGCCGGCCCCCCACAGCTGCTCTGCTAAGATGGCGCCTCTGGACCTGGATAAGTACGTTGAGATTGCGCGGCTCTGCAAGTACCTGCCCGAGAACGACCTCAAGGTGAGGGGCGGCGTCCCGGGGCCGGGGCGGGCGGGCGGAAGGTAGCGGGAGAGAGCCGGGGTGGCGGCTTGGCCCCCTGCCGAGCGCAGACCAGGCTCCGGGCGCTGGGGCCCCTCCGCACTGGGGTGCGGCAGCAGCGCTGTTCCCGGCCTGTGCTCGCTCCCCTGGCGCCGGCAGCGGCCTGGCCTGGGAGAAGCGGAGACAGGTAGGTGCGAGCGGTCCCCGAACAGCGAGTGGCTGTTCGGTCAGGCACCCTGCCCGGAGGTCCCTTCTAGAAACAGGTTTGTTGCTAAGGTAGCCCGGCCTGTTTCTGTAGTCAGCTCTTCAGGGCTGGGACGTTGTCTGCAACCTTGTGCATAATGCCAGACCTGTAGCACAGGCCAATGCAGGCTATTCTGCAGATTGCTTTGACTAGGTACAAGCTGGAAGAAATATCCTTGTCTCAGTGTGGTTCTAGTCTGAAAAGTGACTGGCCTCTTCTAATGCTGCAGACCTCATACTATTGTACCTTAGAGAGAGAAGCTAGTGTAAACTAATCTCTCTTATTGGGCCAACTTTGGTGAAAGAGACCAGCTTTTGTGTTACTGAGCTCTTTTTCCAGTGTGGAAAGATCCTCAGAGCGTAGTCTACACTAGAATCACCACAGGGGCATAGCTGTGCCATTGTGAAGACGCTCTATGTCAGTGGGGGAGCTGGCATAAGAAAACCACACTGCCACTTACAGTCTAATTGATACCCCGAGTGACATAAGTTATACCAACAGAAGTGGTAGTGTGTACAAGCCCAGAGTGTCTCCGCTAAATAGGAAGTTGGAACAGCTTGTTTAACATAAGTAGTTCTTACACATTGTGAGACCATTAAAAGAGAAGTGGTCCATTAACCATTGTATATGGAGAGTCATGCAACAATAAATGTGGTACTCTGCTTCTATGACTCAGTGGAGTCAATGTGCCTGAGTATGTGAGTAGGATTCTATTCTTTTTTGTACATTATCAATGGAATTGTTTTCTAAGTTCCAGTGAGCTGTATCTATGTACCCGCAGTGAAGAACATGGGGTTGCACAGGTGTAACTGAGACCTTAGTTATTGATGAATGAGAAGGACAGAATTCAGTTTGAGTCTTTCATCCCAGGATAAGTTTTTAGGGTTTGCAGTTGGAAATTAACTCTTTTCCTTGAAAACTGAGCATATCTAATACAGAAATCATTGATACAATAAACATGAAATAACCACAGTGGTAATCTGTTTAATTTTTTAGAGCAAAACTGCAATTTAATGTAGCATTTAAATAATGTAAATTACACTGATTCTGTGAACTGTTGCTCTGAGCCTCATTGAGACTATAGTTAAACTGTATGAGTCTGTAGTGGCGCTTTAAAACATTAATTCAAGTGTAACCAAACTTTCTCACACGTTTATCATCCCAAGTCATGTCAGCATGGTTTCTCGTTGATGTCTAGAGAATTTGGTAACTGAATAAATCCTAAAGCAAATAATTTAGTTCATTAGTTTATAAATCTGTTAATACTTGATATTACAATGCACAAAACCCACAGGCTGATCAGTGTAAACTTTTTCTCTGTAGCGCTTATGTGATTATGTGTGTGACCTACTGCTGGAAGAGTCAAATGTGCAGCCAGTATCTACACCAGTTACAGTTTGTGGAGATATACATGGACAGGTAAAATGGCATGAATACTTGCATGTTCTACCCCTAGAGAGCAAGCAGAGTCTGTCACTTGCAAACATTTCTATAAAGCTTGATGGTGAATATAAATATATGGTTGGGGAAGCATAGTTCAGGGAAGCAGAACCATCTGCTGAATGTTCAGTAATTTGCAATATTTTGTATGCGCTGCTTTTGTGCAGTGGAAGAAAAACATACTGTTTTTAACTTTCCCTGAGTGTGCTTTTGGGAAGTCAGCCTCACAGATTAAGAAGCATTGCTGAATTATCCTCACTTACTTAAACTGCAATTGTTGAGCTGTTCAATGTAAATAGGGGCCTCATCCTAGAAGGAGGGAACTCCATTTGAAGTTGATGGGTGTTATGCATACAAAGGGCTTGCACACTGTAAAGCTGCTCTGGTGAAGTTTCAGCAGTTTAAATGTGGCTTTTTAACACCAAGTGGATGAATGGGAAATCTGTCCGTTGAGGCCATAATTGTTCAGCTGAACTTTTTCAGACCTACTTTTATCTTGTTCTTGAAAATAAGGATTACTTCTCTCTAAACCTAGATAAATTCCAATGAATTGTGCTAACACACTCTTAACTAACAATGATAACAGAACCCTTAATATGGACAAACTCTTTTTTGCAGTTTTATGACTTATGTGAACTGTTCAGAACTGGAGGTCAGGTTCCTGACACAAACTACATATTTATGGTATGTACATATTAGATGTTAGTTGGTCATTCAAAAAAAGTGTATGGAAAGCACTTCTACAATTACACTGTTGATTTAAAACAAATTTCAGACTTCTTTGGTTTTAGTTTCCATTTTAACTCTCTTGCTTGTAAACATATTTTCCGCTCCCAAATTTACTCTCTTTCACTTGGTTAATGTGCGTGGCTTTTATTTTGTCTACCTAAAATTTGAAATAGGTAATGCTGGTTCACATGAAAGGAAATGCATTTTATAGCCTGCTATCTAAAAGCTCTAGCTTACATTGGCAGTAGAAGGGAAGTAGAATATTTGAGTGGCTAATAAAGGAACTCCTGAAATGTTTCTTGGATGAATGGGAACATAAGAATCACAGAAGTAATGCTTCAGTTTTAAATGTGAAATTTCAAATATCCATTTAAATGTTTTTTGTTTTTTAAATATGTTTTCAGAATTCAAATAGCAATGGTGCTACGATGCCTCGTGGTGTTGGGCCTCTTTACGAATTGAGGAATTAGAAATAGATATGTTAGTGTGCACTTCTGAAACCATTTTTCCATTTATTATGTAAAAATATTTTTAATTTGCAGGGTGACTTTGTAGACAGAGGTTACTATAGTCTTGAGACTTTCACCTACCTTCTTGCACTAAAAGCTAAATGGCCTGATCGTATCACACTCTTGCGAGGGAATCATGAGAGCAGGCAGATAACACAAGTATATGGATTTTATGGTAAGTCTTTATAAACTATTTCTGAATTGTGGTTAACTAACCTAAAAATGCAGTGAACTGATTCTCTGTCCTTTCTTTGGTAAATTTGATTTTGAATACAATGTGTATAGCTTTTCTAGAGGCCAAGTGGATCATGAAATAGGATTCATCAGAGAAATAAGCCAATCTGAATGTATACACTGTCAAATAGTGAAGTAATGTAGCATAGTATGGGGAACAGTAATTATAGTCTTGAAAAGGACTATGCTCTAATCTACTGGGTAGAGTTCTATTTCCACGTCTGTCACTGACTTGCAGTAAGACCATAGGTCTTCACCTCTATGCCTCAGACTTCCTTATCCCAATTTCACAGATAAGAGCTTAATATGGGAGTTGAGGTTTAATATTTGAAGTGCTTTGGGATTGTCTGAAAAGTGCTGTAGAAAAACAAAATATAGAGAATTCTCTCTTTATGGCTTAGGACATAATAGGTTTTAATTCTAATTATACCAACTTGGTAACAAAGATGGCTTATCTGGTAAGTCACTGCTGGTGCAGTAGATGAGGCAATATTAGTGAATGAACACAAGATTAGTATTAGGCAATAACACAAATAATATAAACTGAGGGAGTGGGTTTGCCTGAAAGCTTTGGAACTACAATTAAGTTATGACAAGACCTGAGGAAATCTTTCAAGGATCTAATAGTTGCCTCACAAAATATGTACTCAAAAATGGACTTGATTTTGGATCCCTCTGGAAATGAGGAGAAATGGGTATAAATCTTGATATCTTAATCCATTATGCCTAAGGAATCCTTGCTTGCTAGGTCTGATTTATCCAGATCTATTAGAACCTAGTTACTTACGACTACATTGAGGAGGCTCTGTCCTCTTTGACCCAAAAATGTATTGCATGGTTTGGTTCTGCCTGTATAGATAGGGCCATGCTGTGCCACTGTGACTGCTTTAGGGGCAGTAGCTAGCAGAGCCTATTTGTGAGGGCTTTTCTTTGTGTCTCACAGTACAATCTTCAGCAACTCAAATGTGGAAATAACTTCTTTATTTAAAAAAACCCCCTAAGATTTGTCTGTTCAGTTTCCTTAGTGGCCTGATGGGGGTATTAGTTCCTATAGCACAATTTGGACCAGGTTGATTTCTAAACCAAACAAAGTAACTGTAGCTCTCTTCCTCTCCTTTGGTAAGAGCATCTTCAGAAGCATCTGTCTTATTTAATCATCCCAGTAGCATCTGACTTATTTTCATACCACAAGAATTGAACCAAGGACTTGTTCATGGTGAACTAAATTGAGATTTGAGTTGTGGGGGGCGTGAAGACGCTTTTTATGGAGGCAGCACCTTTAGTCACATTCAGATGGGAGGAAACCTGTGCCAAAATATTGCTTGAATATGCAAGAAATGAGAAAACCACTGCCAGTGGAGTGGACAGATGGCCATAAGAAAAATCCTTTCTCATTGTATTACAGTCAGTGTTCCTATGTGGTGGCCCAGCATATTTCTTTGCTCATCTAGTTATTGAGATTTCAAGTTCTAGGGTAAATATTTGAGGGTTTTTTCCTTAACAGAATTGGGGGGGAAATGTCAAACAATAAAATGGTTTCTCTATTTAACAGATGAGTGCCAAACCAAATACGGAAATGCAAATGCTTGGAGATACTGTACCAAAGTCTTTGATATGCTCACAGTAGCAGCTGTAAGTTTTAAACTCACTTTAAAAACATAAAGCAGATTATTTTGCATCATTGTTTCACTAGGCACATGTCTAAGAGGCCTTTGTCACATAGTGTCTAGAGACAAACTGAAATGAAAAGTAAAAATATTCCAGGCTTCACACATGAATCCTGGACTAGTGGGTGGGGGAGAAGTAGACATGATGTATCGTGACTTTTAGAAAGTATTTTTATACACTTCTGCATGACATTCTCATAAGCAGACTAGGGAAATATGGTCTAGATGAAATTACTATAAGGTGGGTACACAACTGGTTGAAAGACTGTACTCAGAGTAGTTATCAATGGTTTGGTATCGGGGGGGCGGGGAGGAGGATCTAGAGTGGTCCTGCAGGGAGTCTGTCCTGGGTCCAGTACTAGTCAATATTTTCATTACTGACTTGAATAATAGAGGGAAGCGTGTGCTTCTACAACTTGCAGATGACACCAAGCTGGGATAGGGTACAAGCAACTGGAGGATAGGATTAGAATTCAAAATGATCTTGATAAATTGTTGAATTGGTCTGAATTCAACAAGATGAAATTCAATAAAGACAAGTGCAAGTACTCAAAGGAAAAAGTGAAACACAGACCTACAAAATGGGGAATAATTGGCTAGGCAGTCATACTGTTGAAAAGGATTTGGGGGTTATAGTGGATCGCAAATTGAATGAGTCAGCATAAGAACAGCCATACTGGGTCAAACCAAAGGTCCACCTAGCCCAGTATCCTGTATTCTGACAATGGCCAATACCAGGTGCCCCCACGGGAATGAACAGAACAGATAATCAAGTGATCCCTGTCGCCCATTCCCAGCTTCTGGCAAATAGGCTAGAGACACCATCCTTGTCCATCCTGGCTAATAGCCATTCATGGACCTATCCTCCATGAACTTACCTAGTTATAGTCTTGGCCTTCCCAACCTCCTCTGGCAAAGAGTTCCACAGATTGACTGTTTTGTGTGGGGAAATTTTTTTTTTTCTTTTGTTTATTTCAAACCTGCTACCTATTAATTTCATTTGGTGACCCCCTAGTTCTTGTGTTATGAGAAGGCATAAATAACACTTCCTTATTTATTTTTTCCACACCAGTCATGATCTTATAGACCATTATCAATGTGACACAGTTGTGAAAAAGGCTATTGCACCCCAGAATTATATTAACAGGAGTGTCATATGTAAGATACAGGAGGTATTGTCCTGTTCTGCTTGGCACTGGTGAGGCCTCACCTGGAGTTCTGACTAGTTCTGGGCACCACGTTTTAAGAAAAATGTGGAGAAACTGGAGAGTCCAGAGGAGAGCAGCAAAAACAATAAAAGGCTTAGAAAACCTGACCCATCAGGAAGGGCTTAAAAAAACCCCCAGGAATGTTTCTTCTTGAGAAAAGAAGATTGAAAGGGGACATAAGCCTTCAATTCTGTTAAGGGCTGTTATAAGGAGGATGGTGATCAACTGTTCTCCATGTCCATTGAAGGTAGGACAAGAAGTATTGGGGGTTAATTTGCAACAAGGAAGATTTAGGTTAGATATTAGAGAAAACGTCCTAATTTTGAGGATAGTTAAGCACTGGAATAGGCTTCCAATGGAAGCTGTAGAATCAGTGTCACTGGAGGATTTTAAGAATGTTAGTCAACACCTATCAGGGATGGTCTAGGTAGGCTTAGTCCTGGGTGGATGGACTAGATGACCTCTCGAGGTTCCTTCCAGCCCTACATTTCTATGATTCTATTCTTTCTCTCAGTTAATAGATGAGCAGATTCTCTGTGTACATGGTGGCCTATCTCCTGACATCAAGACACTGGATCAAATTCGAACCATTGAACGCAATCAAGAAATTCCTCACAAAGGAGCCTTTTGTGACCTTGTCTGGTCTGATCCAGAGGATGTTGATACCTGGGCAATTAGTCCCCGAGGAGCAGGTTGGCTGTTTGGTGCAAAGGTCACAAATGAGGTAAAATCATCATAATAGATAATGTAAAATTATTGAGGAACCAAATTAACTAAAACATTGCTTAGCTTTAAGTTTGATGCTCTAATGCAGGGGTAGGCAACCTGCGGCATGCGAACTGAGTTTCAGCGGCACTCACACTGCCCGGGTCCTGGCCACTGGTCCGGGGGGCTCTGCATTTTAATTTAATTTTAAATGAAGTTTCTTAAACATTTTAAAAACCTTATTTACCTGACATACAACAATAGTTTAGATATATATTATAGACTTATAGAAAGAGACCTTCTAAAAATGTTAAAATGTATTACTGGCACGCAAAACCTTAAATTAGAGTGAATAAATGAAGACTCGGCACACCACTTCTGAAAGGTTGCCGACCCCTGCTCTAATGGCACAACAGAAATAACATTGTGTGGTTTGATGACTATGCACAGTGCAATCGTTTTACAAGGGAGACCAGTAGAGTAAGCTGGGATGGTTGCTTTTAATACTAATCCATAATAAAAGGTCTCAAGATAATCTTAGTAACAAGCCATTTCAACTTCTACAACAACCTGCACATCTGCCACTGTTTTGTTTGTGAACTCCCTATTTTGTTCTTGTGGTGAGATGGTGATCAATCTTTCTAGCGGGTGGTTATCCTAGTACAGGAGGTGATTGGCTTTGGGAGAATACTTGGATGGAAACATTTTTCATTTCTCTTTCTCACCAAAGTTCCCACATTAGTCTTCCATTGAACAAAAGCTTCAGTAACTCTGGGAATACCCATTCACTAAAACATGTCAACCTTTTTCAGATTATTGAAATACCAGAACTAGTAGTGTCTGATTTGTAGTATAACCTGGCCTTTGGAGCTGTTGTAGTGTCATAATCCAAAAAGCCTGAACATATTACATGTTGTATGAGCCTTAAAAATATGCAAATAGAGGTGGTGCTTGTGTAGCCATTTTACTTATTTGGGTTGATGGCACTCAACTTGTTTTGGGGAGAAAAAAAAAATAATCTCCCTGTCCATTTATGGCACCACTGGTTGTGTTAACACATTCTTGACTGGTTGACTAGTTTCTAAGCTTCTGACGGACTAGATTTTCTGCTGTGAAAGAGAACAACTATCTCAATTTGGTAGGTCTCAGGAGTTAGAGGCAAAAGCCAGGGGTCTGAAATGAATGGTATTTCATCTGCAGTTAAACTCAGTGGTGATTCCTGTAGAAGGCTTTTGTCTGCAGGTTTACCCAGCAGACCTCTTCTCCTTGAATAAAATACTGAAATCTTGAGACACAGCAATGTTCTAAGTAGTAAAGAGCTGTTATGTACTAAGCATATGTAACTATTTACTGTAAATATTTATATATATATTTTTAAATTACAGTTTGTTCATATCAACAACTTAAAACTCATCTGCAGAGCACATCAGCTAGTGCACGAAGGCTATAAATTCATGTTTGATGAGAAGTTGGTAACAGTATGGTCTGCTCCAAATTATTGTTACCGTTGTGGAAATATTGCATCAATCATGGTCTTTAAAGATGTAAATACAAGAGAACCAAAGTTATTCCGTGCAGTTCCAGACTCAGAACGCGTAATTCCTCCTAGAACAACTACACCGTATTTCCTTTGAGATCTTTTCCCATCCTGCTGTTTCCCCATTTCCTTGTACTATCCCTCTATACTTTTTATTGAGCACTTTGCTGCTGAAATGCTGCCTCTTGCCTTTTTTATTTTTAAATTATCTAAATGTATTGTGTATTATGGTGTCTGTAGCAGTGTCTTGATTTCCTCCCCCCCCACATGCCCTCCCTCATTTGAGAATGCTTGTGAAATGTCTTTGACATTTATTTATCCTGCTGCATGTAGTTCTTGCATATGTCTGTTTTTAGGTTAAACATTTTCCCTTTACAAAAAAAAATCATAATACATTGGAACTATTTTGGCCCCATTATATCATTCTACTTTTTGTTTGGTAAGTTTTAAGAAATTTCAGCAGCAAAGTTATTACCTAGTGTGCACGATGGGACTGTAAATGCGTTGTGTTGTGTACACATGTCTGAGATGTAAAATTGAATCGTCCTTGTTAGATCTTGTTTTAAGTGAATATAAAAGTGGTCTAAAGGGCTGTCTCTTCCTTTCCCCCCACCTTTTTTTTAGGATTCCAATAAAAATACAAAAAACTGCTACAGCTATTGAATTTGTACATTATAATAATTGTTCTGATTTTTCAGATACCTTGTATTTTTAATAAAGTCATATCTTAAATAAAACCCACCTCTAGGTTAAATATTGCAAATAAAAATCCTACTTTGTTGATGTGAGCATGTCTTTTTTTTTTCCTACTCACTAAGAACTACTTAACCCTTTGGCTATCAAGTATAGAACTGACCTTAGTTTTAACAATAGTGTTTTTTGGAAGCAATCTTTAAGAGAGTGGTTCTCTTCTGAAAAGTGGCTGTGTAGAAATGACATGATTCATTACATCTGCTCCTTGTGTGTATATATAAGTCATTTACTCACTAAAATAAGTTACTGCTTGTCATTCCTGTTAGTAGTTGCAGAGTCAATACAGCTGCAGGAGACTTGAGCTTGGTCCAGTTCTTGCTTGCAAATCAACAAAATTGTTAAACCATGTTCTGACTGTAATATCTTAGGCTATTTCTGGATATAACACCAATCTTGACTTGTAGATGGCTGGAAGGTGGAGGGATATTTGTAAACCAAGTGGATTTGATGTAGAAGTCAATGAGAAACAGAAGTCCACAAATCAACTTTTACAGTTACTTATCAGAGAATCAAACTGTTTGTGCTTAAAATACCTAATCACATATCAAAATTTTGGTAAAAGCCTCTGTAGTAAAATTGTAGTGTTAAATATCTGTAATTGTGTCAGCACAGATTCGACAGGTGGAAAGTGATACACAGTTGGCAGTAGATAACCTGGTACCTACCAAAGAAAACTTGAGATTTTATTTTAATGTAGTAGACATTTAATTCTTGAGTGCAAGTAAAAACATTTCTGAATCCAAGACTTGTGTCTTGAAACAAACAACCAATCTGCCCATTTTTTGGGTAAGTGATTTTAAAAAAAAATCACCACTGGGGCTGTTGTGTCTGCATAACATGTCCAGGCAGCACCAATGGGTTCTGTTGCATTCTTATTCTGTTTAGTTTCTATATTAAAGACTAATAGCATCTCTAATGACTCTAGTTAACAATTTAACTGGGATTTAGCAATCTGTGATTTCCCTTTTACTTCAACTACTTTCTTAACATTCCAGAAATATTCTGGTGAAGCCAGTCAATAAAGCACTTTAGTTTTTTAATGTAGTTTTGAACATCCAATAAATTATTTTCATAGGATAAAACTTTCTGGCAATGTAATAAAAGTTAAACTGCTTTCTATTACATTTTCTGTTTTTTGACTTCATGTAAAATGAAGAGCAAGATACTAATTTATGACTAGATCTGGCAAAGAGCACTGAGCAGAGAGACTCATTGGCCTCCTATTGACTTCACCGCTGGTACAGCGACACACAAGTGCAGTTTTTACTGGGATCTGGACCTTGATTTTTTTTTTTTTAAATTTTAAATGGTATAAACAAATAGGAGAAGCACACTCACTTCTCTGCAGACATTTTTGAGCTCTATTTGGTCAACAGCTGAAATATCCATGTCTTGAACCCTGGAATAATTTGGTAGTGGGGAGCAGGATTTTTGTTTTACAAGAATGTGAATCTAATTCCTAATGTAATTGTGGAACACTGGAAATTCCTTTAATTCTTATGTGATTAAAATAATTCACTTCATTTACTTCAAAACTCCTCTTGCAGCAATTCTTCCATTTTATCTTACATTGTGTATTTAATTACTGTCTTTAATGCTTTTGAGGTGTACAGATTACCTACGTAATATCAAAAACCCTTTAACTCCCCTCTCATGCTATATAGCATATTTTGATGTTGTTTCAGTGGTGGATGTTCCCCCTCCTCTTCCCCCTTCATGATACTAACCTTGTTTTTGTGTCTGGTTGAAGGACACCTGTTGATGAAAATCCAATATAGCAATAGAAAATGTTACACGTGACAATGTGCTTATTTATTTTAAATAAACTCCAGCAAGCTGTTTAGCATCAATATTAAAACTACTGACTTCCTACCTTTGTGAATTGTAGTATTATAAACAAAGAGGCTATCTCATCCCTGTCAATTATAATTGAATATTATATTATGGAGGAAAAGCAATCCTGAACTATGTAGTTCTATGCATTAGTTTAATTGGTGGGGTAGAGAATAAATCAAATAGTCTGACCTGTTATAAACTAATTTGGGGATAGTAAGGCATTCTCTATATCAAACATCTGTATTGTCACATAATAGGATTAACCCTACCAAAATATTTGGTTGCCTTTTTCTATCAAGGAACTTAAGTGTTTCTAAGCCTAATGAATCAAGTTTTATAGTTCCTTTCTGAGGTAGGGAAATATCCCCATTTTTAGATGGAGGAAGGGGTTGTAACAGGCATAAAGAAACTAAATGACAACTGAAGTTGTACTAAATCTGATAGAGCTGGAAATACAAATATGTTCACTTGGGTATCACTAGACAATCTTTCCCTTTTAATGATCCACTCCACTAGTATGGAGCAGCCATTCAACCTGGAACTTTGCTCCTAGATCAACCCCTCAGAATTTTGTAGTGCCCAACCTCTAACAGTATTTCTGTAAACTCAGCTTGGTGGAAGGAAGTGGTGGTGTGATTATTCAAGGCGCCACCACACTGTCCTAGCACTTGTGTAGTATCATACTAACCAATCCATTAATCTAGTAGATACACTTCATTTACAGCAGGTTCTTTTTTATTGTGCAGTAGTTGCATTAAAATCACAGCTTTCAAATCTTGATTAAAATAGTACTGACTGGTAGCTGCTCTTATTTCCCTGCAGTGTCCAACTATGCCTTTTCTATTACAAAAAAAAAGTTTGCATGAAAAAATGTTGGAAAAACAATTCATCTTGATTGCATTGATAAATGTTATCCCTTAGACTGACATGAACTTAACTGTTCCCTCGTAGCTCCAAAAGACATCTTATTCTCCTCTCAAGAACTGATACTCCTGGGAGAATTCTGTGCAACTGTATGTGCACAGAATTCATATCCCCTGCAGCTTTCTTTGCTTCTCTGCAGAAAAATGACTTTCTGATGGGGAAGTTGCAAGAATGGTCATGCACTGCTCCCCAGCAGTGCGAGTGCATTGTTTTGCGTGCCAGGAGCAGCTAGTGGAGAGGTAAATCACTGGGGGTGGAGCTGGGGCTGCCCCAGCCAGTGGCTCCTAGCCTAGGCTAGGCTGCTAGTCCTGGCTGGGCTGGGGAGGACAGGACTTCTTCTTCCCCTGCAAGGAGCAGCCAGGGCTGGGTCAGACCCAACCCCAGAAACCTCTCTGATTGCAGGAAGCTCTGCATCATCCCCCCACTTCCTGCCCCTATTGCTCCTCAGCTGTGGGGAGGAAGGGACCAGTGTACAGAGAGCTGCTCACCCATCCTCCCAACCCCCACGCATCTGGACCCACCTCATAGCCAGATCACCCTACCAAGCCTCACCTGCTGCACCCAGAACCTGAACACACACCTTAACAAGCCTCACTCTCTGCATCTGGAGTCCCACTGCAGCCAGACCCCCACAACAAGCCCCACCTCCCTGCATCTGGACCCCACCCCTGCACTGAGACCACCCCCCACACTCAACCCCCCACCCCAACAAACCTCACCCCACCTGCACCTGGATCACCCTGACTAGCTCACCACACCCAGATCCCCACCCAACCAGCCCCTGGACCCCTCCTGCTGAGCATTCCACAACCAGACCCCCCCAGCTGAGCCCCAACCACATTCACCTGGACTTCCCTGCAGAGTCACATTATGTCTGCACCCCTGTTCATCCAGATCCTCCTGTGATGTTGTACTCTATATGATTTTATGAAAAGATGCTAATGAGTTTAAATATGATTTAACTAGAATATGCTTCATGCAAAAGGTCTCTTGTAAGGTATCATTACAAAGCTTATAATCTACTGAGTGTGGTCATCCTATTTGTATAAATGTATCACTCTTGTATATGAAACTAGAAATATGAAATATAATTCTGAGGGCCTATTGTAATTATGCAAAGTGTGGGCCATTAATGGTGGTTTGGAATCTTGATGACTCCCATTAACCAGGACAATTGTCTGCAGATGGCTCTGTTTTACTTGTAAGTCTCCCTGTATACAAGTGTGCTGGCAAGTGGGTAATGAAGTCTTACAGTGACATGTGATCATGTCACCTGAACTGGAATCCATCTTTAACCTGGTGCTTTTCCATTGAGAAGGAGGGGGTGGGAACCCAGAGAGGGACAAAGGATTCCCGCCTTATGCAAAAGATATACAAATGGGTGGAACAGAACAAAGGGAGCAGCCATCATGAGGAATCCCCTAGCTACCACCTGAGCTGGAACAAGGGCTGTACCAGGGGAAAGGACTGTGCCCAGACTAGGAAGGTGTCCAGTCTGTGAAAGAGACTTATTGAAACATCTCTCAGGGTAAGATTTTATCTGTACTCAGTTGTATTACTGAATTAGTCTTAGATTAGCATGTCTTATTTTATTTCACCTGGTAATTCACTTTGTTCTATCTGCTACTACTTGGAACCATTTAAATCCTACTTTCTGTATTTAATAAAATCACTTTTTACTTGTTAATTAACTCTGAGTATGTATTAATATGGGGGGGGGCAAACAGCTGTGCATATCTCTCTATCAGTGTTATAGAGGGCAAACAATTTATGAGTTTGCCCTGTATAAGCTTTATACAGGGTAAAATGGATTTATTTGGGGTTTGGACCCCATTGGAAGTTGGACATCTGAGTGTTAAAGACAGGAACATTTCTGTAAATTGCTTTCAGTTAAGCCTACAGCTGTTAGAGGATGTGGTTCAGACCCTGGGTCTGGGTTTGCACCAGGCTAGCGGGCCTGGCTCCAACCAGGCAGGGCACTGAAGTGGCAGGAAAGCAGGGGCAGAAGTAGTCTTGGCACATCAGTTGGCCATTCCCAAGGGGGTTTCTGTGAGCCAACCTGTCACACCTCCCCCCACCAAGCTGCCCACACCCAGATTGCCCCACACAGAACCCTATCACCCCACACCTGGATCTCCCCACACTAAGCCCCTTCACACTTGGATCCTGCTGGGCTGAACCTGCCTGCCTACATCTAGTATGCTTGGCATAGAGGGGCAGGGCCCCAGGGTGTTTCTGGGACAGGCCTGGTCCTTGTGCTGTGTCTGGGTTGGGTACAACTTTAGCGCTGAGTCTAGATCTAGATTGGCGGGGGGCGGGGGGGCACAAGGTGATCTCACACCTCTGTAGTCAGTGGCCTGTACTCCCCATTGCCATGCTGGAGCCTTTGCATTTATTTATTGACAAATAAAATTCGCAGATTTTATTTTTTGGCACAGAATTCCCTCAGGACTCATAAGAAGCAAACTGAAATGCTTGAAAGGAGGGGTGTGGAGGAGCTTTACTGGAACTGAATCTAAGCAATGGGGAACAGCATGTAATTTCTTAATGCATAATTCTAGCTGTAGGAAATCAGACATCCTCCTTCCACATCTTAATATGAAATGCTGGTTCATGAGATGGTTGAACCTAGTATCGTAACTTTAAGAGGAGGAGGGGAGTAAAAATAATTTGTCATGCATGTAAAATATTGGGTATGTGGACCTGGTATGTAAGGAGCTGGGCTACCCTAGTCCTAGATTTATTATGGTTTAGAACAGGGGTTTTCAACCTTTTTCTTTCTGAGCCTCCCATCTACTGCCAACGTGATCTAAAAACACCACAGCCCACCTGTGCCACAACTGTTTTTCTGCATATAAAAGCCAGGGCCTACATTAGCGATAGCAAGCAGGGCAATTGCTCCATGCCATAGAGGGCCCCATGAAGCCAAGCTGCTCAGGCTTTGGCTTCAGCCATAGGCACTGACTCTGGGTGCTCCGGGGCTGAAGCACCCACAGGGAAAAATTAGTGGGTGCTCTGCATCCACTGGCAGCCCAGCTCCCCTCCCCCGCTGAGCATGCCGCATCCGCACTCCTCTGCCTATCTCCCAGTGCTTCCCAGCCATTTGGCAGCGTTAGCACGCTTGGGGGGGGGATGGCACTTGGGGGAAGTGGTGGGGCCGGGGCAGGGATTTGGGGAAGGAGTTGGAATAGTGGCAGGGAGGGGTCGGAGTTGGGATGGGGACTTTGGGGGCGGGTCCTCATGGAAGATGTGGAGTGGGGGCGGGGCCGAGCACCTATGAGAAACAGGGGAAGTCAGCGCCTATGGCTTCAGCCCTTGGTGGTGGGGCTTAAGGCAGTGTGGCTTCATCTTTCTGCCCTTGGGCCCCAGCGAGTCCAATGCCAGCCCTGCTTGGTGGAGCCCCTGAAACCTGCTCATGGGTCCCCCAGGGCCCCTGGTTGAGAACTGCTGATTTAGAACAAAGCGACAGCACTCACCTCCTTACAGCAGCTTTTAGCCAACTTCTCCTTCGGTTGATGACAAGAAGGCTAAGGTCTGGAGTTCTCTGTGGCTGTGCAATGCACTGCACCCAGCCAAGCCTTGACCTCACTCCTCTGGGCACTTCTCTACCAGTTGCAACTGCAGGAGCGGTGGGGAGGCCTAGCTCCGGGCTGCCCCAGGGCCAGGTAGCTGCTTGCCCCAGTTGCCTGTGTTTATAGGCAGGGCTCTGGTGCTGGGGGCTACACAGCTCCCAGAGTGGGGCAAACAGCACCTGCTTCTGGTAGGCTTGCCAACCCTCCAGGAGCCTCCAGCAATTAAAGTTTAATCTTCAATTAAAGATTGTCAAGTAATGAAACCTCCAGGAACACAAAACTGAGAAATCCCCTCTGGGGCCCCCTCCCTGACAGGCCCCGCATGGAGCTGGCGGGGCGAGCCCTCCCCAGCGTCCCTGCCCCTCCCCCCGTCCGCTCAGCCCCGCCTCCCCAGAGTCCCTGCCCCTCCCCCACGCCCGCTGTGCCCCGCCTCCCCAGAGTCCCCGCCCCTCCCCCGTCCGCTCAGCCCCGCCTCCCCAGAGTCCCTGCCTCTCCCCCACGCCCGCTGTGCCCCGCCTCCCCAGAGTCCCCGCCCCTCCCCCGGCCGCTCAGCCCCGCCTCCCCGGAGTCCCTGCCCCTCCCCCACGCCCGCTGTGCCCCGCCTCCCCAGAGTCCCCGCCCCTCCCCCGGCCGCTCAGCCCCGCCTCCCCAGAGTCCCTGCCCCTCCCCCACGCCCGCTGTGCCCCGCCTCCCCAGAGTCCCCGCCCCTCCCCCGACCGCTCAGCCCCGCCTCCCCAGAGTCCCTGCCCCTCCCCCACGCCCGCTGTGCCCCGCCTCCCCAGAGTCCCCGCCCCTCCCCCGACCGCTCAGCCCCGCCTCCCCAGAGTCCCTGCCCCTCCCCCACGCCCGCTGTGCCCCGCCTCCCCGGAGTCCCTGCCCCTCCCCCACGCCCGCTGTGCCCCGCCTCCCCAGAGTCCCCGCCCCTCCCCCGGCCGCTCAGCCCCGCCTCCCCAGAGTCCCTGCCCCTCCCCCACGCCCGCTGTGCCCCGCCTCCCCGGAGTCCCTGCCCCTCCCCCACGCTCGCCCAGCCCCGCCTCCCCGGAGTCCCTGCCCCTCTCTCGCTCGCCCAGCCCCGCCTCCCCGAGGCCCTGCCAGTCTCGCCTCACAGCCAAACTCCGCCTCCGTCCTTCCCGCTCCTCCACGGGGGGGCGGGGTTTCCGGTTCCGCCCCTTCCCGGAAGCGGCGCGCGGGGCTCGCGGACGCTCGAGGCTGTGAGGCGAAGCTCAGCGCGGCGGCCTCTCCGCCGGCATGGCCCGGAACACGCTCTCCTCGCGCTTCCGCCGCTTGGACATCGACGAGTACGACGAGAACAAGTTCGTGGAGGAGCCGGACGAGGCGGCGGCGGCGGCCGAGCCGGACCCGGTTCCCGAGGTGGAGGCGCTGCTGAGGCAATATCCTTCTGGGGAGCCCTGGGCCCGGCGCCGCGCCCGGCGGGGAGAGCCGCGCCGGGCGGCCCCACAGGCTGCAGGGCCCCGCTTCCTGGGAGTGGGGCGCCGGGCCCAGTCTGCGGGGGGCTGCTCTTGTGGAGGCGCGCTCCGCGCTGCGGGGGAGGGGGCGGGCGGTGTCCGCGCGGGAGCGGAGCGAGCCATGTGCGGGGCTGCTCCAGGCCGGCGGTTTGACAACACCTGTCTCTGCAGAGCTAGTGCAGGAAATGGGGTTTCACGGGATGTTGCCTGTCTCGCTGAATCTAATCAGCGCGAGGCCGTTGTGGTCTGTGCTGACTTGCTGCTGCTAGCTAGGGCTAGAAAGCTGTTCAGCCTCTTAGTCTGGAGTGTGACACTGCATCTGTTACAGCAATGTCCCAGGGGAGCCCCCGGGGAGGGTGCAGAGAACAAGCTGGTGAAGGGGCGACCGGACAGAGATTCAATGTTCCTTTTTTTTGTAGTTGCAAAGAAAACTGTAAACCCATCCAAAGTGTAATCCAAGCAGTGATGTCTGCCTGAGGTTGCAGAAAGCCTGAAACAATAGCTCTGATGTGTGAACTGAAGCATTCCTTTCACTGGGTACTACTCATTTGACGCTGGTGATACTTTAAAAGTCAATATTATTAGCTGTTACTTTGCTCAGAAAAGCATGTATTAGAACGTGTATCATGTTATGAAGATTTACTGTTACTCTGAGGGGGATTTTCAAAGGAACACTTGGCAGAAAGCCATCTAACTCCCAGTTGACTTTCAATAAGTATAGGATGCCCAACTACCATTTGTACTGTTGAAAATCTCTCCTTTAGCAACAGTTTATATTGCATATGTCTTTTAACACCACACAGTCCATGGTTGCAGTGTGGGCATTATTGCCTTTATAGCCTTAAAAGGGGTGGGGGTCTCATCTTTCAAAATTTAGCGTGAAACATGCATTTCCCAAAGTGCTTTGTAAATTTAGTCATGAATATAAATTTGGTGAGATTTAGTAGCTGTGCACGACTGAAAATACCTATAATTGGAGAAGTGTTAAAAGTATAATTTTTGATCTGTTCTGAGGTATTCCTTAATGCTCCTAGGTATGACTCATTTACATAGTTCCCTTATAACATCTGTTTAAAGCTAAAAATGCTTGGCTCCCCAAAATGTTATCTTAACCCATCTCTCCTTTTTTTAATCTTTGCCTTTTTGCTGTCCAGTTTCATGAGTTCTAATTTCCATCGCACTTTCTGTTTACAAGAAATAATTATTTTGCTCATCTTTATATGATACAGTTTGCAAAATTGAAAACTCCACTTGGCTGATAAAGAAAAGAAAGCAGCAAACATGGGAAATGAAAGCAAGCCCCAGACTATGCTTTAACTTTGATTAAGATTGGTATCTCTTTGCCTGTGGAATTCTAACCAGATCCTGAAATCTGAAATAACCTGATTTATAGTTGCGGGTACTAGCTTTGCATATTGCAACACCAACAATTCTGTCATTTTTAGCAGTTTATGAAAGGGGATTATGTGAGATCTGATCTCAATTTTTGTAGCAGTTGGTTGTAATTCATAGTTTATAGAAACATTGGAAGCAAATTAAGTTACCTAATTAGGGGTTGCAGACAGAAGTGGACAGAGAGCCTTATATAGAAGGAGAATGTTCCATTGCCTCATCCCATTTCTGAAATAATTTTTCAAGTAGGACAGTGTGTTTTGAAGTGAGTTAATTGAGCCAAACTGATGTAAATGTGCTTAAAATAACTCTGCCACCAGCCCCACTGGGACCTAACCCAGATTATTCCTTTTATTAAGGTTCCTGTTCAGAAGATGAAAGCAAGGAGGCTCCTTGACACAATATGTTTTTAAAATGAAGCCTACAACAAGTGTAGGGGGGGAGAGAGAGCAGGATGGCCTCTGACTGGGAGGAGAAATAGTAGTTTTAGTTTGTCTGCGCATCTTAGAAAATACCAGTTGGAGTTGTGCAGATCTTTTTTCACAGTGTAACCTAGAGTAAAGTGCTTGATAGCCTGGGAGGCTTATGTCTTCCACCCACAGGCTTGCACCCATCACTAATATATATCAATAGTGACTGCTTTACCCATGTGGAGATGACAAAGTTCATTCTCCCCATTCACTGCTTGGATTCTCTGCTCAAACTGTTAAAAGATGATAATTGTGGTGGTTTCTGTGATGTGGGACTTCTCTCCATTAGGGGGCTGGACTAAGCCCCACCAAATCATTTCAGATTGGTCTGAACAGCCATCAGACCTGGGCTGGATTCTAGTCTGTCATCTAAAGATGCCAGGATCTGTATCTCATTACCAATCCTCTGAGCTATCTTGTATCCATATTATGTAGTTAAGATTCTGTCACTGTAAAAATTAAATTAGGCAGCAGGCCAATAAACTATTCTACGTTGTATAATTTGATTAGTAACTAGTTGCAGTATGTGCTGATCTCTTTATATTGATCAGAATTCTTCCTGAGTGGCAGCTGTCACTTGGGCTGCTCTTCCTCACCAAATAAGATCGTTCATGAAGTCCTCCAAGATGCACTTTTCTATCTGAACAAGTGTTGGGAATGACTGAATTAACTATTTTATGGCAGCATTATTTCTTAAACCCAAATATGAAGTTGGGGGTAACACAGGACTGGCATGTATTTCAGAGAGGGGCTCTGCTATTAATTAAGGAAGTAGATTAGTTCATTAACATCCTGCTGTTACTTGTATTTATAAGCATGATAGAAATGAATAGCAAATTATTTGAGTTTTCCAGTTATAGTTGCCAGTATACCAAGTTACTTTTTAGGTGACTTGTCCCCCTGGATGCCATCCTTGTTACTTGGCATCCCTGGAACTGAGCAAATGAGAATGTTGGGTTGTAAGGTCAGATGGTTCCATAGCTCAGTTTGAATAACTGAGAACAAGGCTTTGCTGATTTGCAAAGTTTTAAGTTTTGTGTGGTGAATGAGGAGGTTTCTGTTTTTATAACAGTGAAGTCTTGTCGGCTTTAGTTTAACTGACAAAGGATTTCCTGTCACCTCAGATGTGAACTATTGCTTTAAAAATTATAAGTGAAGAGGAAATTGACCTTGAAGCAAAATGAGCACTTGTTTGCAATCCTTCATGCTGTGCTGTCGGGCTTTAACAATCTTACTCTTGCGGTGTAGTTTCAGGGCTTGGGATCACAAAGTTAATTAAAATCATTGGGAACATAAATCTGGTGCTGATTTCTTTGGTATCTTTTATTCGTTTTTAAATTTATATTTAATTGCCTGATACTTGCGACTGTTCTTACTGTACAGTATAGAATTCCCTAAACTACCTAGCTCCATTACCACAATTTGACTTATGTAGAAAAGATAACATCTCTTTATTGGCAAAGCTCAGGTTTCCATACTCTCCTCCTGTGGGAGGATAAACTTTTTAATGCTGTTTCCTGAGATTCTCTACTGCATTTCAGTATCTTTTCCTGTGCATCTATAGCTACGCTTAGGATTTGCAGGAGACCGGATTGGATGCCTCCCAGATGAGGTATGCATGCATTCCCTTTCATAAATAGATCTGTGTAATCTGAATCTTTCCCATGCTGTCAAATATTGCTTAGGATACAACCAAGGCTCTACTATCTCTGTCTAACCTGGGCTGCTTCTTGCATGTCTTCTATGTTGTTAAATCCCATAATTTTCTCTCTACATACTGTTCAATGGAGGGATTCTTTTGGTTGACTCCTTAATGTTTCTTGAGTTGCCCATAGCAGATGCTCAGGCTTCATTCTTAACACATGTTCGATATTTTCTTCTTCTTCTATGGTTAACTTTGTAGATAAGGAGTAGTTCAACTCTGATTAATCTTGGCATTTGTAATAAATTCATTCCATTTAATATTTAGTATTTTCCTGGGGCATTTGTTTTCAAAGGCATTTAGATATTTGTCTGTAGCTTTGGTGGATTTCCTGCCTCCAGAACCATATGCAAGGTAAAAATGACATTTGAGTTGAAGTTGTAGTTTGGTTTTGAAAAGACTAAATCTTGTTTAAGCTGGTAAATGCAGCTGCCATCTTGCCAATTTATGACATTTTCTTCTGGATATCCCCAGTGGACGTGTTTTTATTTTTACAGCTAATCTAACATGGCTTCCTTCTGGACACGGAGCTCTTACCCACCTACTTTGTGAATTCTAGCTTTAGGAGCTGTGGAAATCTTGCATGCCCTTTCTCAGCAAAACCCTATTGAAAGAATTGGGAATGCTTTCTGACTGAAGACAGGATAAGACCCTTTTTAGATTATGTGCGTGTGTGTTCAGGTTACATGGACCCTGAACTCCATAACGCTATTTTGGAATTTCAGTGTCTACACAGTATCCACTGTGCTCTTTCTAAGTAATGTAATTTCTGTGGCAAGCTGGGATATCTCTGAGTTCATGGTGATGCTCAGCCATTATTGTGTACAGTATGGATAGTACTTAGAAACAGTGGTAAGAGTAAAGATCTGTTGACCGTGAACTGAGTTTCCTTTTGATGTGTACACTTTGACACTCTACTTTGCTACTACAACGTCTTTTGGAAATCAAGTATTTTCTATTACAAAGCAAATTGTGGTGATCTTTAGAATACTCAAAAGGCTATTCACAATAGTCTTAGCTATATTAAAAATGAGGGATATGACAGCCTTATCAGAAGGTGTGGTATGTTGCTACAGTTGATCCTTGCTTCCTGTTTCCACTATCTCGAGTTAGGTGTGTTGGAATATCCAATGCTCTGAACTGTCCTTTATAGAATGCTTATTAATCATCTTTAAGAATATCTAAACAATTTGGGTCCTTGACTTGCTGTGCTGCACAGGTGATATGCTCCAAGCTTTCCACACAGCCTTAAGAAATTCTCCCTTGAACACGAAGAACCAAGCAATAAAGGTAAATGGAGCCTCTGGGTTTCTAATTGTGTGACTGTTAGTTCACCTTAGGTGCCGACACACTGATCCTTATAGACCCGGCTATGGAGTATTAGTACACTTTAAAATAACATTTCTCTGAAAATATAAATAGCTGATCATTAATAACCTATTATGTGAACCACTTGTAAAATGTATATGCTGTATATTTGTACTTAGACACCCTTGATTAGTAACTGCTTCTGTTCAGTGGCTGGACCTTTACTATGCAAACTCTAGGAGAAGAATATTAGAAGCTATCCAATATATGTGGCTTCTCCACCTTGGTGCACACACCTGGCTGGATGGAGTGGGATAGCAAGTTTATGCTAGGGCATAGCAAGTGGGAGAAACTTGCTGCTAAGATACTTACAAGTCTGGTCCACTGACCCACCAAATCCCATCATGTTTTCTCAGAAGGAAACACTGACCCTTTTCAATCCTTAATGTTTAAAGAAGTTGGTTCTTAAATGCTCCTAAACTACTGAAATTTAAAATGGTAAAACTAAAGCCTGATGGTTCACAAACTGACATAGCCTTTTATATCCAGCTGACAGTTCCATTGCATGTTATCTGTTAGGCAGAAGTCATTAGCTGAGTAAATGTGCATTTTGGATACAGTTAAGATTTTGCTGTTTTTGCTCTTTGGGGCAATAGGTTCTGATGTCATTTTACTTCTCTTGTCGTTGCAGGAACGGGCCCAGGGAGTGGTGCTTAAGGTCCTGACATCCTTTAAAAGCAGTGAGATAGAACAGGCAGTAAACTCGTTAGACAGAAATGGTATTGACTTGTTAATGAAGTACGTTTATAAAGGATTTGAAAAGCCAACAGAAAATAGCAGTGCAATATTACTTCAATGGCATGAAAAGGTATGTCTCTCTTTCAGTGCTGCCTACACATGAAGTCACAGTTCAGTAGGATCATTGGTGGAAATCTTCTGAGTTTCTAAATGCTCTGTGTAACAGTACCTATGCAGAATCATACAATATAATTGTGGTCAGTGGAGGTGCTGGAGGAGGAATCTGATGACAGGGCTACACTGTTTGGGAATTCATTTCCCTACTGGTCTGCCAGAGCTTGGATTCATTAACTCTTAGTAGGCTTCAAAGTCCATCTTTTCTTGCAGCCATTTAGGAAGGTTGGGAGTCCATGGAAGGAGGAATAAGGTGGAAGTATTATGATGTAGTTGGGTAGAGTGGTGTATTTTTCTTTGTGGTAGAATCTACCAACTAGGAACTTGTAAATGGAGACTTGATTATTCAAAGTATTAGCCTGGGAAAGTGATTTTTCTAATCCGGTGTCTATGTAGTGCGAGGTGCATAGGCCTCTGGATATGTGCTAGAGAAATACACACCTGCCAGAGCTTTCACCTGTCATACTCCCATAAATTGGCATCTGGATGTACAAGACTGAGCAGTGATCGTTGCACAATTCTAACTTGCAAGAGAAACTCTTGTGAAGTCTTGCAACTGAAAAGCTCCTACTTGGATCCACACTCCACCTTAGAGTTCAAGTGTGGAATGACTGCTCTGACGTGTACTATCCTGAGGCAAAGATCCCCTATGGAATGGCTGTTCTGTGATCCTACAAGGGTGTGGTGAGGGCCTTGCTGCCAACAGACTGTTTTGACACTTTCCTTCCTGCCACCCCTGGGTAGGGTGCATGTTTGAGCAGGCATAGGTCTGTATGGAATGATTGTTCAGCCCCTCTCCCAAGGGTAGAGTGTAGGTCTGAGTGTGGAACAACTGTCTTGAAAAGTCTATTTAAAGGAAGGAATCTCTTTAAATTCAGGGTACATCTACAACCGCACAAGGGATGTGTTCAGACCTTGAAGGCTTTGCCTTTTGGGCATGGACACACACATTTGCTGATGCCAACTCAGCAGTGATACTTCGTAACTGCACTGAAGACTTCTGCAGCTGCCACTTGCTTTGCAGAATGTCATTTCAAATGTGGGGGTGGGAGGAGATGCTGTCATGAGAACATGTCAAAGAACATATTTCTGCTTGCTTTTTGTTTCCAATGAAAATGATGGTTTCTGGCTATTCTGGATTGGTGGCCCATGGTGTATGAAATTACCCGGCATACTGCCTTGGCTGGGGAACTGTTACCACGCAGAGTATGCAGCCAAATGTAAAAACAGCCTACACATATCACCAGACTTTGAAAGGAACGAGGCAGTTCTGAAGTAGAGTTGGCCCTGTTTCCAAACTGAAGCTTTGCTTGCATTCTACTTTATGGTACTACTGGTATGAAGAGTTATTCATTCATGGTGAGAGGAGTCGTCATCTGTCTAGTCCTTTGAGATCTAGCACTCCCTTTCAGTACCTTTTACATTCGTGCCAGCCCAGCTTTAGCAATAGATATAGAAACCATTCTCAGTTGTGACTTGGTTGCAAGTGGGTAAAAACTTATGAATTCTTACACACCCAGCTTGTGCATTACACACAGGCTCTCCCACACCTCTCTTAGATAGATGCCTCAATTATAACATTGCACTTTGTAAGAGCAGCAGATGTTTGACACTAGTACTCCCTGCTCCAGGTTCTTAGGTTGTAATACTTCATAGGCTGCATTTTTATTGCCTCTGTCAATTTAGTCTGCTTGTAAGTTTATCTGCTAGTCTTAATTACATACATATATAGTTGTTTCTCCCAATCACTAGTATATCTACCTTTTAGATCCTAATGTAGGTACATTTTGGTTTATTGTTTGTACACAGGATATGGAACTTAGGCCTGGTCTACACTAACCCCCCCAATTCGAACTAAGGTACGCAACTTCAGCTACGTGAATAACGTAGCTGAAGTCGACATACCTTAGTTCGAACTTACTGCGGTCCAGACGCGGCAGGCAGGCTCCCCCGTCGACTCCGCGTACTCCTCGCGCCGAGCAGGATTACCGGAGTGGACGGCGAGCACTTCTGGGTTCGATTTATCGCGTCTTGTCTGGATGCGATAAATCGAACCCAGAAGTTCGATTGCCTGCCGCCGAACCAGCGCGTAAGTATAGACAAGCCCTTAGCCTAAAAACAAAAGAACCTTGTTTCCAGTCAGAACTATGGCAGGTGACAGATTCTGTAGTTGTGGTAATGTCATACAAAGTTTTATTAATATCTCCAGTGGAATTGGTGATAGACTCTAGGACAGAGAACAAAGCTTTCTGCACCATCCCCTTAAATTTGAATGGTTTACAGGATGTCACTAGGTTACTGTCTGACAGTAATGTCTCCCTTAAGTGTCCTTGGGCTCTCTGATAATACAATAGCTTGTCTTACAGAACCAGGCCGCCTCAGATACTTGAGTACCTCGCAGTCTTCATTCTACCTATCACAACACTCTTGTGAAGAGTGAGATTATTATCCCCATAGTACAGATGGGGGAACTGAGGCATAGAGACTAAAGATTTGCCCAAGGTCCTGAAGGAAGTCGGGGCAGATTTGGGAATTGAATCCAGGTCAAAAATCCCAGTTTAGCACCCTAACCACTAGCTCATCTCTCCTTGGTGATTTGGGGATTAAGTTGTACCAGGGCCTAAAGAGTATAAACATAAGGCTTGTTACCACCAGAAGTTAAATTGTTCTGTAAGGTCACAACTGCAGGAGGTACCGGCACAGACTTTAGGTGAAAGCTTAATGTAACTTAAACAGTTCTATTAGGGTTAAATAATTTCCTGTTTCTATTAATGTTGTTCTTAAGAAGTTGGGATAAACTGTCCAGTAATATGTTCCCAATGTTTGGCTTTAGAGTATCTTTTCCAAAAATGGCCGCAGTTGCTGCTGACCCATTAGAATGTTCAACTCTTGAACCAGTAGCATAATGCCAAACTGTTATGCTTCCTTGGTAACACTAATACTAGATCCTGTGGGCATATTTCCTTTCTAGTGTGTCTGAAAGTGAGATTCCACAAAACGAAAACTGCTGTTTCTGCTTCATGTTCATTTGCAGATTTGTTACCCTATCATTTTCAGAAGAATTAACTTAAACAGTAATGTTAATTCCAGCACCTATTAAGGAACCTTTTTTAAACAACTACTTCAAAGGTTTAAGAGCAAGAAAATGTAAAGTAAGAAGTAAATGCTTAAATAGTGAATAATGTCTGAATTTCAGGAGCTCTAGCAACAGATGGAAAAGTGAACTATATACTGCTTGGTGTTACAATTAAGTACAGAAATGAGGTTAGCTAATATCTGCTGTTATGTTTGAGATGCCTTGTGTGTGTGTAATATCTATCTCCTTTTCCCACCCTCACAGGCACTAGCGGTAGGTGGACTAGGTTCCATAGTAAGAGTTCTTACAGCAAGAAAGACTGTTTAAAAGACTATTACCTTGAACCAAGATGAACAGTTTTGGACTCAGAAGAAAGAATTAGCTGAAGTGACACTGGTCCATCTTTCTAGACATTGCAATCTACTGAAACTTTGGAAACCTCTTGAATGCTTCTAATTGTAAAGGTTGGGGGAAAGAGTAAATATTCCTGTGTTTTCTGACTATCAAATATAGGAGCTGAGACATTCTGATCCCTTGTTTAAAGGTAAAGCAGAAGGCAGAAATTCTGCTCTCATTACTGTAAGGGGAGAGGTAATTAAATCGTGTGTGTATTGCTTATTTAAAAGAAGAGGTGCTGTGGCTTCAGTAGACACAATTGACTGGTTTCTGGGTGGGGGGGGAATGTTTATTTGAAAGGGGACTTTGTACATACAATCACAGGACTAGCTGGACTACTGGTTTGGTTTCATTGTAAAGTGCCTGCTGCATCAATAAAGCTCTTGGACTGTAAGAGTCAAATAACTTAATTTTACAATTTAGATAAACTGCCCTTGATTCAAAGGCAAATTGGTACTGAAATAGTCCTGGTGTAGGATCCCACCTCCACATAGTATTGTGCTCTTGTTTACATCTACACCACCTTGACTGTCTCTAAAGGACATGCTTTAAAGTAGGGCACTTTTTCTTAAATGGATGGAATGAGCACCTCTAACTGCACCTTTGCCTCACTCTGTGTTTACTTGAATGTTTTCTTTCTAGCCCTGATTTAATTTGTATGTATAAACAGAGGATTAAGTTAAGTGCCAAATATAATATATGGTGTTGTTAAGGGTATCGAAGGGAGGGCTCCGTTTCTCTTCATGTCAGCTGAGCAAGGAACTACTTCAAAGCTTCATGTGTAACTAATGCTGTTATGGAAAATGCGTCCTTGCCTTTTATGCAGTTAAGTACAGTGAGTGCTTGCTCATCGTCTGAATAGGAGCTCTCTGATATGTTAATCTTTAAACAGAAGTACATTCACCCCCTTTGAAGTGGACCTTTTCTGAATAGTGTCCTGCTAATAAACGATCAGCACATATTTAATGTACAAAGCTGTGTAGTCATCTGTGTGAGAGAAGATCCTGGCATGTTGTGTTAATGCTATGGATCATATAGCACCAGTCAAAAGCAGGGGAGTGTAGTTTAGCTTCAGGTAAACAAACAAACAAACTTGAAACTCAGTGCAGCACTGCAGTTATCTTTAGAAAAACCTCTGGCAGACAGAAGACCAGAACTAGTACTGCATGGACAGTATCTGTTACTCTAGTAATGGGTCCTGCTGTGTGATTAAAAATTAAACTTAGCCTATAAAGTGGCTGGGTTCTTTAACTACAAACATCTTATGTAGATCCTGCTTTCTCTGAGGACTAGGACTTAAGATGCAGGGGGTTAAGGTTGGAGGAACTTGTCACATGAAAGCACCTGGAACAAAGGCTTTAGGGTAAGTTATCAGTGCACAACATGCTGTCTTCTGGGTAAAGATCTCCCTCTCCCACCCCTCTTAAGGGTATCTGAACTTAAGAAATGAGAGCTTGAAGGCTCAGCTCATGGGTTCTATGTACTGAAGACGCATTACAGCACTGCTTCAAGAACCACCCGTAGCTCCGGGAAGATGGCTTTTTAATCAGGTAGTTTTCAGGCTAAAGAAGCCATGCAGGAATGAAAGGGTACTTGATTGTAACTACAGGGCAGCAGTTGAACTTGGGCTTTATAAATGGACCTCACAACCTTCAGTGAAATTTGGTCTCCTGCAGTAGGTGTTAACCCTGTGCATCAAGTGAGGGGAGGGTGTCAGAGATACTAGCCACAGAAGGTAGGAAAAGAAAAAGCACGCACTTACCCTTGATAAGAAAGTAGGGTTCATGAGTTAAGTATAACAGTTCTCCCCGCCCCAGAGGTCAGTTAGCTCCTTTACATGTTAACTACCTGGTGCATTGACACTAGAATACCATGGAGCTAGCCCAATAAGATGATTAGAAGGAAGTCCAGAGTTTTAATCAAAAATATTGCACCACAAATTAGTTCAATTGTTTCAGAGTTCTATAATACAATCTATATTTACAACACAAAAGGAATAGATTAAAATCCACAGGCAGCTATTCATAGAAAGGATTATATATACACCCCAGGAGCTTTTATAGAAGGAAAAGTACATTAATTGTTAATATATACATCATAGATTATTCTTGCTGTGATAGTTAAAGAAAATTCAACACAGGAAAACTAACTCATGGTAAATTAAGGACCTTTAGGATCAAATTGAAGTTATGCTATTCAACAGATACTGTAAGTTTCTCTAGCATACAGCTCACCTTGTTCCCTTTACCCTGATCCCCTAACCAGGATCAGGGTAAAGGGAACTGCTTTCCTTCATGTTAAACAGCAACCCATAGCAGATTAAGGAACAACTCAAACCAGCTTCTAAACAAGTCCTTGGGCAGCCTGCTGGTAGTCACTGGTGGACAAGAACAGTAGGCTAGGCATCACCGTACTGGAACTTAGCTGCCCTAGATCCACTGTCATCAAGAGACATTAGCAAGGGTCTCTATTGCAATTGAGAATGTCTGAATTCCTTTGATATCTTATGGAAAGGTGCCATTCATCCTAAAGTAATTTTTATAATCACAGTAAAATGAACGCTTTAGCTCTAAGCACACACAGGCATAGCCCTCATTACTCCATTTGGAGAGGGAAGAATAATGGATGAAAGTTTCTGCCCCTTAAGATTCATTAAATTTTCTAATGTGAAAGCACATTACCCCAGTTAACTTACAATAACATACAAATGTAAAGGCAGCCCTTGAGCCCCTCCATTGAGAGTAATGTTGTAGATGAAGCTAAAGCCATTAAAGGTGTTTACTTAGGTATAAGGACAGAGCCTGTTTACTGAAAATCTTGTTGCTATTCTTCCCCAATAGAAGGGTAACGTGATTCATTCAACTCCTTTTAACATTACTCCTACTAGCACAGGCCAACTCCTACACCCTCAGTAAGGTTAAAATACTAGTGACTCTTTATGGTAAGACATTCATAAGCATTTGGTCTAAAATTCTCTTATGTATATGTTGAATTTTCATTAACAAGATGTATTTGATAAAAATACTGTTATTCAGCAAGAGCCTTTGTGCAACTTGCTGCCTGTTTAAGTTCTATATTTTCTATGTAGTTTTTATAAACACTTCAGTTTTTTTTTTAAACAAAGCCAGACAAATTGCTGCTTCCCATTTTTAAGGTAGTTTGTGGTTAGTGACTAAGGGCAAAATTCTACTCCAGCTCTGTATGGCAGATCAGGGCTTAGTCTGTCCTTCCTCTCCAGGGAAGTTCATAGTATTCAAGCCACAATCTGCTGCGTACAAGCTGAATTCTGCCTTTACATTAAAAAGACTAACATGCTCCAACTAAAGAATAGTATGACAGGAAAGAGCTAATAAGCCCACTACCTTAAAATCAAAGCAAATTTAGTTGCAGGTAAATGTAAAGTCTGAAACAGATCCAGTCAATACTGCTTTAGAGGGAAGCAGATGTTAGTTATAAAAGTCTGCTGCTAGCAAACTTGTAAAGAAAAAAAAATCAAAGGTATTATACTGACGTTCTTTGCCCTTTGTATCACTAAGATTTTTTTCCTTTCAATAAGAACTCTGGAACTCTTCTTTTAATTATGTTTACAATAAACTGAAATTCAGCTTTAAAAAGTATTTAAAATGGTTTACTACCTCTCTTCCCAACACTAACAACCTATGATACAGACTAGTACATTCGTTTAAAAGGCGACTGAGTATTAGGTACTATAATTAAGACCATTTTAAATATTAATTTTTTCTTTAAGAAAAGTTAAAATCAGACAACTATAAAGTTGTGCTCTCTCTCTGAAAATTAAATAAATGTCATCTGTGCAGTTTTCATGACCGCAGGCCAGGATATATGCACTGTAAAATTTACACAGTGATATGAACAAATGCTAACAAGTTAGGTCAGTATAACAAGGCAAGACTTTGTTTTTGGTTATACCCCTTGTTCGTGTTCTCCAAAAAGCTTTTAGAATGGTCAGGAATTGAACACAGGACCACCAGCAAACACCCCTTCATTGCCATCTGTGCCCAATGAGAAAGGGAAGCTTTACAGTATGTACCTAGAGGTATGGACCTTTAGTATTTCATGACAAATGTAAAATGTCAAAATCCTGAACCGCCACTAATGTTTAGTGAAATTAATATAACCCTTTGATGCCAAGACACGGGATTTATGAGCATAAGGAGATAGCTGTTAGCTGTGTAACAGGCCATTGAGACAGAGTCCCTGAATCCACCCCAGAGAGAAAATTTCAATTTGCAGTGAAGGATGCTGCTTGTACAGTATATCTTTGTAAACAATTAGTCAAAATTCTTGTACAAAATACTGCAATGACAGTGATTAAGACACACCTGAACTAGTGTGTAAAGAGTCCTTTTCACAGAAAAAAAGAGGCTAGATGCTGATTGCCCATTTTCCAGTTCCCTTAAGACCATGCTGTCCTGGGATTCGAGATGGATGGCCGGATACTGCCTTTGGGAGATGGCTTTGACCCAAACCACGACATCTGGCATGGGAAAGCACAACACACATTAACCTAGACTCTTTTTAAATCATGAGGATTTAACAAGGGACATCAGCCCATGGGGGCCCCCATGATTTGGTAAAAAAAAAGCAAGCATTTATACAACAAGCAACAGAAAAGTATTTGCGTACCACACACCTCAGAACTAAGAATCAAATTGAAACTGGTTTCACTGATTTTCATTGTCTAAACAGCACATATTCCTTCTGCTTTCATAAGTTTAGCTGATTATGTATAACAGGATTATTTGTTTACATTATTTCAACTGAATGTTCCTTTAACTTCATACAGTTTAATTTGTAATCACAGAACCCTGATTAAAGTCAAATGTAAAATACCCACTGTGAAACAGTACCCCGTATCCCTCTTGTATACTCAGATATCTAGTCTGAACATGGGTAACTTAACTCTGTTGATCCAAGTAGGAAGAGACAATGACAGAACAGTGGGCTTGGGGTAACACCACCTAGCCCTTTACAAACATCCATTAGAATCTCCCTTATGCCCCCTGTGAGAATTCTCATTTTACATAATGGGAAACAAGCAGAAACAGGTTATGCGACTTCCATGGTCACACAGCAAATCAGTGGCAAAGGCAAGAGTAGAACGCAAGAATTCTGACTCTGCTCCCTGCTCTGAAGCACTTCCTCTGGGAGCCAGGATTAGAACTAAGGAGCTACTAGCTTCCTACCCAATACTGAGTCCACTAGCCCACACTGCTGCCCTTAGTACTTTTCTGGTGCATGGGAAAGTTGTCCTGTACTTGCCTTTGCTGTCTTATACATCACTTCCAGCAACACTACAGAGAAGAATTTATCATTGTGAGCAGAAATGGAGTGAGTATGAATCACGAATAACCATGTAATGCAAAGTGCAGCTCGCTATGCCCTTGGGTACAGCAGCCAGTGATCACTACCACATAAGAAAAAGAGCAGAGACTAAAATAAACAGAGATTAAAGAGCACAAATCATCTGTGGGGTGGTAGTGGGTCATTATTAAATGAGATTCAGGCACAAAACAGGAAGCTGACTGGGGCTCGGCTGATAGAAAATAAAAATGACAATGGTCAGCAAGAGGATGAAATGGCAAACTACTCAAAAGGTATGTTCTTGTTTAATCAACATGTAATTTATCTGCTCTAAACATGTTTAAATGTTTGTAAACACACTGGTCTGCTAATTGCATGAAAACAGCGATTGTCAGATACAGAACCTAAAATTTGGGAAATATGTTGCTGAACATATTGTGCTGGGACATTTTGTGCTGGGACATCTAGGAGAGGACACAAATAAAAACAAATCTTACCTTGTATTCCAACGTTTCTTTGAGCATATTTTCTTCCTCTTGTGAAAAGTTAAGTAACACGGACACAGCTTTAATTAGGTGGAATGCCTGAAATAAAAACAGAGTTGTTGACATTTTGCAAGACTCCCAGCGCTTTAGGTCCACTCTGGGATTATGGGGTAGCACTGAGGATCTGTGCAGGTTTGGTATGAAGCCTCTGTATCCTATCCCATTCACAGGTGTGGATTGTGTCAGCTCACTTCCTGTGTGTTTGGCAGGTCGCTTTTCTTGATTCTCCAGTCTCTGTTGTGGTTTGCATAGTTTGGGGGAAGCACTTAATTTACCTGGTTTATTTGAATGAAGAATGCACTTGGTTCCCATGGTAACCCTGAGTAGTTCCTAGGATTAACCAGGCTGGTGTATAGGCAGGATGGAGACATACAATATCCTAATGCATCTTTAGTGTTGAGTGTCTGTTCAAACCCTCTACTAATATTTTAAATGGATGAATCTTACCAGGACACCAGGATGCAGCTAGTGCTTCAAACACTAAAGCAGTTAAACAACACTGCAGTTGCAGATCTCTTTCTAGATCTTAATAACAGTTGGAGTTTTTGTTTATTAGTAAGCATGAGTGAGTCAAACTTAGATGTGAGAACAAGTCTTTACCTCAGCTTCCCGGCAGGACATGAACTTTAGTACAACATGTTTAAGGTATTCAAAGTTGATCTCCCGTGAATCGTTTAAATCAGAGTTGTTTGTGACAGTCATTGCAGCATTAGGCACTTCAGAATTTGGTTTCTCACGTACTTCAGGGATCTCGTTGTCAGGCCTTATTTTCTGAAAAGGAAAAACTGCATTTTATACTTCAAAGTGGTATGAATTTAGTCCTGGAGGAAGGTGCTATCCTGATAGCACTGGAGACTGAAGTCCTCTATCCACAGGACAGGTATAGCCAGGCAGGAACACGCAAGCAAAAGCTTCTCCCCACCTTACCCTGAAAGAGCCACTTGTAGGGAGAAGATGGTGATTGTCTCCACATCCATTAGATCCTTGGTCCCTCTACCCAGACTGCCAGCACAGACGCTACTAATGGTGTCTACATCACACAAACCACTTCTGGAACTGGACCTAAGCCAACGAGTGTTGCCTCTAACCTGAGCAGGATTCGCATTGGTATTGTAGAGGGGAAGGCTCTGTATCCCATCTAGGGTGACCAGATGTCCCGATTTTATAGGGACAGTCCTGATTTTTGGGTCTTTTTCTTATATAGGCTCCTATTACCCCCCACCCCCGTCCCGATTTTTCACACTTGCTGTCTGGTCACCCTAATCCCATCATCAACTCCAGAGCCATCCAAGCCTAACAAAAGGACGTTTAAAAACTTTCAAGGCGGGTATGTTACAAAATTTAATAAAAATGACTTGGATGACTGCACCAAGTGGTCTAATGCTGATCGAGACAGGGCTCACCATTCCATCCCCTCTATCTAGGATTGCAGGGGAGAGTCTTTCCCAAAGATGGACACCACTAAGGCTGTGAGATTGACCTGCAAAGGCAGCTAAATAGCAATTAAATCTCAATGCTTCCCTCTCCAAGGAGAAGCCTCAGGGAATCCTGAGTCACCCTGGAGCCAGGTCTTTTATAACCCACAGTAACTATCAAGCAAAAGAAAAAACCAAGATGTGCCCAAACCCTGTTCTGCCTCCTTTTATTCACTGTGAAGTGAGAGCAAGGAAGAGTCTATGAAGAAATACATCATCTCTTGTTTTCTAGTGCAGGTTTCCAGAGATGAACAAAGTAACCCTAGATTACCGCAAAGTGCAGTGAACCAACCCTCAGCCCTTACATCAGAGGAGCTGCAGTGACCTGGCCACACCAGCTCTGGCTGCTATCTTGGATTTCCCCTAGGGGCAAAAGAAGAGATCAGGGCTGGCATCATTATGTACTTGTGCTGAAGTTCTTGACTGACAGAATTCACATCCTGATTACCACCACTTAGAGCAGCTGTGGGATTAATGAATATTTATATCCCCAGACTGGGGATTTGTTTTGCTGGGCACTCTGTAAACCTATGAAGACAGTCCCTGCCCCAAAGGGTTTACAATCCAGATGGCAGCAAGTTTTTAAGAACTGGCAGCATGAGTACCTTGTCAATGTCAGGGGGCTGGAAAGGCTAAAGACTTACCAGCTCTTTCTGCAGGGTCTTTTTGAGCTCTGCCATTCGCTGCTGTAACTGTTTTATCATCTACACACACAAGACAGAAACTGATATTAACTTAACAGCATGGAAGCTTCATATTTGAACACGCTCAGACCTGCAAGTTTCAAATGGAAAAAACCCCACAATTAAAGTTTAGCTAATGGGGCAGACATTGAACAAAGTTAATGGCTCTGGAGAAGGGTAATCTGACACGCCTGACTACTCTGCTCTTTCAGCCACACAGTGCAGCAGGAATGGGATGAGGAGACTATACTTTAATTCCTGGTGCAGATTAATGGGACAACATTATAGCGATAAAATGTGAGGTTAACAGAAAACAAAGGGAACATGGCTGCAACAAGGGGAAAGATACTGCATCAGATTCTGAATCTTTTCTGACACTGAAGCAGGATTTTCTGTTATTTATATGGCTCCATAAGACTGCAGAGAGCTCAGCTACAATGGATAACTGTGCATGCACAAGGAGATATGGAGACATGTCCTAGGCCTGGAACGATCCCCTTAAAGCCAGTGGGTCAATCCCCACTTTGAAGAGCCACTTCTTCCTTAAGGCACACACTAAATGAACATTTTTTACCCCTTATTCTAATATAAGGTAACTTCTTCCCCCAGAGATCTTGTCTTTCCAGCACTGTATTCTAGACGAATCTTTCCATGGAAGGCTCTGGCTTGACATCATATCTTGTACAACACCAAGCATATTGTCATCACTTAATAATGAGGCTTCTTAGAAGAAGCGGGTCTAAAGAAAGAAGGCAGAGCAGTGAACCATGGTGTGGGAAGCTGTTCCAGAGGTAGGAGGGGACAGGAAATCCTTTGGCAGCAGCAGGTTTTGCAGGGGGAGGGCAGGACATTAGTACCTAGGGTCACATATTACCTGTAGTTTCATGCTTTTTTGCAGGCCTGACAAATCAGGAATACAAGCCACATGAGCCAAATGGGGAAAAGCCATTTCCACTGTATTTCAGTTACCTTGTTTTTCTCAGAAATTTGCTGCTCCAAGTCTCTATTGTCTTTCTGAAGTTGAAGGATGTCTGCAGCTGCCACCTCTCCGTTTTGTTCCACCTCACTGTCTTCTGGAGGATACAAGTGCTTATTAAAGGCTCTTGCTGCTTCTAATGCCAAAACCTTCAAAGGTAAAGAGCAAAGCAAATCTCAGAGACCACAACTTTGGCAGCCAGGTGCCACTGCCCAAAGATAAAGCTCCACTGTGTTTTTAAATGGTAAGTTTGGGCAGGACAATCTCTCATTTGTGAAACTACCCGAGACAGACACCCAAAGGGACACTAGCTGTCTAATGGAGGTGCTGCTTTTCATAGGACACTTAAAAAAACCTGAAGGGGATTGGGTTCCTCTAGGCCAAGTGCACAGTGACAGATACAGACAGCTCTGGCGATGTTTCAAGGCAGCAGGTGGGTTGATGAGGTGACCAATTCAAAGCCTGTCACATCCCATGGAGAGGTTTTGTTTGCTTTCAGGCACGGCAGGGTGAGCTGAAGTCTCTGCACATTTTGGTTTTCCTGACAAGACTAGAGGAAGCTGCCCTGCAACTTCACTCACATTTCTCTCGCTGGCCAGCAGCTGCTCTTGCTGCTCCTGCATCTTCAACCTCAAAGCACTGATCTGCTTTCCTGCTGTTTCTTCCCTCTCTGCTGCTTGGCTCTTGCATGCTTCTATGTCAGACTGCAACAGGTGCATTTGCAGCACGAGAGCTTCATGACCTGGGTCAGGACAGACATGGTTAGTGCCATTCCACAGAAGAAAATGTAGCTTCTATTAATTTTCTGTAAACAGAGTGAGTTGCACGGAAGGCAAGCGGGAGAGCGTCAGGCCTATTTCCCCTCTCCAGTGATGCAGGAGGCAAATACAATGTGGACTGAACATCAATGCAAGCTGTCTCAGAGCTTTAACCAGGTGACTCCTAGTTCTTGTGTTGAGAAGGGGTAAATAACACGTCCTTACTCACTTTCTCCACACCAGTCATGATTTTATAGACCTCTCATATCCCCCACCCCTAGTCATCTCTTTACTAAGACAGTCCCAGTCTTTTTAATCTCTCCTCGTATGGAAGCTATTTGGAACTCCAAGTCATTCTGGATGCTCTTCTCTGCACCTTTTCCAATTAAAAATGCTAGCATTGTTAGAAACTAGAGTCAAGCAATCCCTGAGCTACAGAGACTTTACCAAAGTGAAGCAGTTTGGGATGAGGAGACTCCTTTGGTCTAACCTTGACTGAGTTGGTTTAGCTCCTCCTCTTTTTTTAGAATCACATCAGTTTTTTCATTGATCAACTGGTCCTTTTCCTTTATCAGTAAGATCAGATCTGTAACCTTGAAGACGGACAAAAGAAGGTAGACAGGAACAGTTAATATGTAGAACCCACATATGCTAAAATCTTTCTGTGGCTTAGCCAAAGGGTTACAGAGTATCACTACCTCAGCCAATGCTGGTCCCTCATTAAGAGAGATAGGGTTTGAAAGCAGGACGAGAACTTCAATGAAAAAAAGATACTGCTTTGGGTGAACTCTACACTGGAATTGCAACTTCTGTCATGGCCAGCAGATGGCAGCTATGAAAGAATTACCAATTTAAAACCATACAGGACTGCAGCTTAAAATGCTCTGCAGTGGGTGGACCTAGGAAGCAGGATGATGAATACTGATCAGCACCACTGTGCGTTTACAGGGATTTCCTAGACCAAGGGTCAGGTTACTGGGCTCGCTCCTCAGCACTAGGAGAAGTACGTTCAGTGGCTGCTTGAGATGTATCTTGGGATAAGTAGAGGAGTTTGCTGTTGGCTGTAGCTGCCAGTGCCTCTTTGCCCCCAAATAAAAGTTTAAGACACATATACTAGTTCCAGGCCACACAGAATGCGGGTTAGAGGTCTGGCAGTACAGATTCGTTTACACAGCTAATTACTACAATGCCTAGCAAAATAATACAACTAATGGCCAAAACTGATCGAAGTCACATTGAGACTGCTGAAGTCTTCCGACCATCACTTTTTGAGATGACAGAACAGGGCTCACTTTGGATTACAGCAAACCAAGTCTTTTTCGTTAGGAGAGAACAGCTATGGATGTGCAATATATGCTGCTGTTCTTCAATCACTATTTAAGCTGCAGATACTCACCATCCAGGAAAGGAAAATATAATGTAATATTCTATGTCCGCACACTTGGTTTATAATCCCATATGTCAACACAAACCCATTCAAAATCCTGTCTGTTTGCATTCCAGGACATAGGCATATAAAAAGCAACAGAAAGCATCACTTCCACCCAGAACCTAGGCATCCTATGTGACCCTGGAGACCATCCAACTGATTCCTCAAGAGTCAGATCTGCAACCCACTCCCAAGAGCAAAAAAACCTAAAGAGGTGGTACTGAAGGCTGGATTCAGTGAGACCTGCACTATTGCTTGGCTGACAACACACACAGTTCCCAGCAACAAACAAGCATTGGTTTATGTTGTCCAGGAACACTTTTCTAGACAAAATAACTTGGATTTGACAGTGGGTCCTTGAATGCCAAGTTGTCAGCACACAGCAAACGTTTCTGGGGTTAATTTGGGACCACTTTCTAACAGCACAAACAAGGCTGTGATCCAGTAGAAAAAAGAATGCAAGAAGTGTAGTGTGAAGCTTATGGAAAATTGTCAAAATGATGGAGAACCTTAGCACTGGGCTCTCAGCTAGCCTGCAAGCCATGTGTTCCTATCACTGGCACCTGCCCTCCCTCTCCTCTTCAACTGTTTATTACACCCACCTGCTGCATCCTGCCTTAATCTCTGATCCTGCAAACAAACACTTAGGCACATACCTAACTTTGAGCACAGGCACAGTTCTATTGACGTCGGTGGAACATCTCACATGGGTAAAGTTACACACCTGTGTAAGCATTAACAGGAAGGCCTTAGACTGGAAACTTTTGGGGGCAGAGACTCTTCCTGGATGTTTGGGGCCTAATCCTGATTTGGGCCCCTGGTTACTGGGATAATTACGGAATCAGGCTCAAGCCTGCTCTGTATGGATTAGGGCAATCCAAGGGTTCAAGCAATAAACGTACCTGCTGCTGTAATTCCTCCCTTTGATTCCGTGTTTCTTCCAGTGCTTTGGCAATTTCAACACTGACTGTTTCTCTGCTGCTTAATTCCTTCTGCAAGCCAGTGATAATTCAATAATTACTTAAGAGGAGAAAATTCAGTATGAAGCTTTCACAGGAACAAGACTAAAAGCCAGTCGTTTCTCAACTCTAAGATCCAAATCCATTAACAAATACCTATCTCCTAGAACTGGAAGGAACCCCGAAAGGTCATCGAGTCCAGCCCCCTGCCTTCACTAGCAGGACCAAGTACTGATTTTACCCCAGATGGGGTGGCCCCCTCAAGGATTGAACTCACAACCCTGAGTTTAACAGGCCAATGCTCAAACCACTGAGCTATCCCTCCCCCTAATGTTAACCAATGTTAAATGGAATTGATAGGTTACACTGCTCTACAGCCAAAATGCTTCTGAAATAAATGTAGTCAAACTTTACTAATTCTGGGTCACTGAGAACGAAAATGATGCTTAAAATTGTTGATTGGCTCTAGTTTTCAAGATATGCTATTGGGTCAGTATATACGACCCTTGACTTGGGAATGGCGGAGGATAAGTGAGTTATAAAGGGAAGGGATCTCAATTTAAACCAGAAATGACTAAAATACATCTTTGACTGGATCTATGAATAAATCTATGACTGGGTTTGGACAGTACTTGCTTTTTAGGCAAAACAATGAATGATGCAATCTGAAGCTGGTATTGCGTCATACATGATATGAATTGCATCATGTTATTCCTAGAAGTCATGGATGATGCAATCATAATGAAGCTTACATCACTCTGCTGAACAAATTGCCCTATATCAGCTCTAGAAATCATACAGTGTCGTGCTCTCTCTTATTTGTCAGTGTTTGATTTTGCAAAGGGACACATTTCTGTTTAGCCAGTGAGCAGAGATGCCTCGTACTTGTGTGAACAGTGCAGATAACTTCTGCTATGTTTGTGGTGAAGTGACTTTTGCATCACAAAAGCGCAGTATAACCACTATGGTTAAGAAAGCCTATCACCTTTATTTTGGCTGCAAAACTGGAGATCAGGACAAGAGGTGGGCCCCACACATATGCTGCAACACTTGTGCAACAAATCTTCGCCAGTGGTTGAACAGGAAAAGGAAATCTATGCCTTTTGCAGTGCCAATGATTTGGAGAGAGCCAACAGATCATACCAGCAATTGTTACTTCTGCATGGTGCCTCCAGTTGGGAAAGGTGTGTCAAAGAAGAAAAAGTGGACTGTGCATTATCTAAACATTCCATCAGCTATACGCCCAGTACCCCACGGAGAAGGACTGCCGGTTCCTGATGCACCAGAATCATTCTCACTTGAGTCAGACGAGGAAGAGGAAGAGGATGAAACTTCTGGTCCTGAACCATCAATGTCACAGGACCCACATTTTCTCCCATCCTCCTCCTCTGAACCACACCTCATAACACAAGGTGAACTGAATGACCTTGTCAGGGATTTGGAACTCCCCAAGAGTAAGGCAGAGCTGTTGGGCTCCAGACTACAGCAGTGGAATCTCCTGGCAGGTGATGTTAGGGTTTCCATATTCCGTGACCGTCAAAAGGATCTTGTCCCATTCTTCTTCAAAGAAGGTGATCTTGTAGCCTGCAACAACATCGATGGTGTGATGGCAGCCCTCAACATCGTTCACGATCCAGATGAGTGGAGACTGTTCACTGATTCATCGAAGACGAGTCTTAAAGCTGTTTTACTGCATAATGGCAATGTTTTGCCATCAATTCCAGTTGGTCATGCAGTCCATATGAAGGAAACCTATGACAACATGAAACAACTTTTGAGGTGCATAAACTATGACCAACATCAGTGGCAGCTTTGTGGCGATTTGAAGGTTGTTGCTCTCTTGCTTGGTCTGCAGACTGGATACACAAAGTACTGCTGTTTTCTCTGCGAATGGGATAGTCGTGCAAGAGATTCCCACTACATCAAGAAAGATTGGCCACTCCGACAGTCATTGGAGCTTGGGAGGAAAAGGGTTCAGCATCCACCACTTGTTGAATCAAGGAAGATTTTGTTACCACCCTTACACATCAAGCTGGGTCTGATGAAGAACTTTGTCAAGGCCATTGACAAAACACAAGCAGCTTTCAAGTACCTCCATGGAAAATTTCCAAAAAGTTAAGTGAAGCTAAGATAAAGGAAGGTGTCTTTGTTGGTCCTCAGATTCGTGAACTTCTTCGAGATGATGCATTTGACCATGCACTGCGTGGCAAGGAAAAGACGGCATGGAAAGCCTTCCAGTTAGTGGCAATCAAATTTCTCGGAAACAACAAGGCAGACAACTACAGGTTGTTGGTGGAAAACCTCCTCAAGGCATACAAAAGCTTTGGTTGCAACATGTCACTAAAGATACATTTTTTGCACTCATCTAGATTTTTTTCCACCGAATTGCGGAGCAGTGAGCGACGAGCACGGCGAGCGATTTCACCAGGACATTGCAACAATGGAGAAACGCTATCAGGGCAAATGGAGCCCATCAATGCTTGCAGACTATTGCTGGACAGTGACAAGAGATGCTCCATTTAATGAATACAAGAGACAAGCCAAGAAGCTCTGAGTAGACACTGAATAGGACTAAACTATGTACAGAATAGTTTTTTGCCTTTTGTTTCATAATAAATTTTATTTATATAATCCTTTTGCTGATTTTTAAAGTGTTACATAAACAGGACAGGTGAAATATTATCATGTAAAGCAACCATAAACACATGAAAAGACCTAGGTTTACAATTTATGATTAAAACTCTACTATCTACACAATATACATAGACATAAAATGTAAAAACTTAAATATCTTAGAAACAGTAGCCAATCAGTTGTTTTAATTGTCATATTTGAATTCAGCACATCAAAATACATAATAAATAGCACATTTTATCTCTGAAGCCGACGACTTCTCAAAAATTGTAGACCAGTGTTATTAGCAGACACAATAATCTCGTCCCTCAAATCAGACTTCTTGTTAAATCAATGCTAACTTAAGACTGGCAGAGAGCCCATTTCTTGGAACTTTTCAAAAACCCAGGCAATTGCATTCAGCTTACCTAAAATTGAACACTTTTTTGGTTTCTATTGAAGTAGTCAGTCAGTCTTCACTGCTCTTCTGCTGAAGAATTGTTGCCACATCCCACTCCAGAGATAGCTGCATTTCAGGGATGGGTGAGTGATCCCCAAGCATTGGCTGTAGTGGTTTGGGATTCTTTTTAAAATATATGTGGACAAGAGGATTGATACTGGCACCATTTTTGCATTGGCACTGTTGACAGGTGCATAGTTCTGGTATGCAAAGTCAAACCTGACCACCACATGAAAGGCTTCATACTTGCCACTTCCACTTTTGCTTTTTCCAATTTAAAAGACACTAACAAGGAAATGACTCCCTCCAGTGGCCAAGTCTTAAATTCTACATCACACATCCGAGGGCTGATATTTAGAATGTTGAGAGCTTTCTATGAGATTATAATCTTAAAGGAGAGAAGGTTTAGGCTTTAAATGACTGAACAGTGTTTTATTTAGTAGTCCTCTAATTTATATAGCAGTAGCTGTTAAAGGAATGAAATGATGTATTGCTAATGATATTCTGTGCTTTTATTAGTGCTTTTCTTCCTCAGTGGATTTCAAAGCTATTCTTACTTGACAGGATCCCTTTAAGTCCTGGAATGTACTGTTTATGCCAGTATTTAGTAAGACCTAAGCATTGTGTGTCAAGAAAGTACCAGCCATTTGTAATGAATCTTGAATGGTTTGTATTCTGTGTAGGTATTTTAATTCCAAAGAGGAAGGTGTGTGGCAGTAATTAACCATGATCTGAACCTAATGAGCTTTAAGTATGGACAAGAGGGTACAGTTTGCCATTAGCTGTTTCTCAAACTTAGTTCTTTACTTAAGCATAGTCATCAACACACAGTTAGGCCCATACCTTTAGTCTTTCCAGTTCAGACTCTTGTTTCTTTAAAGAACTTTCATATTCTTGTCTGCTTTCATTAAAATCTTCATTTTCCTGTTCCAACTGGCTCTGTAAAATGGAAATATCTTGTGTGCCAAGAACCAGTGTTTTAACATTTACAGTACAAGTAAACATCCACAACCCCACCCCCAAAGAGATGTTGCTTTATGCATATTCAGTGCCTCTGAACGTTGTTGCTTGGAGAAAGATCTTCACCCTCAACTTCAAACCACCACAGTATGAACAGCTTTGAACATGCAGTTACATATGAATTTAGTATTTTCAGACAACACACAGAAGGGTTACAGGTGATGCCAGAGGCAGCATCTGGGGACTCAATATCCCTCTACAGAACAGTTTCTATACTTACTATCTTATGTTGGGAAGTTGTTTTGTCAAACTCTCGAGCTGTTTCAAGGGCAGCTATTTGAGCCTCCAGCCTGCTAATCCGTTCTGCGCACTGATGCTTTACAGTTGAGATATGCTGTTGTAATTTGCTGCTCTCAACCTCTAGATCTGTTTGCTTCAGGAAAAAACATTACTGTAAGTTAACACTATATTAACCCTATGGTTACTGGAGGGCAGAGTACGTGGAGCTTGCAGCCAGAGTCAGGCATAACTTCATACTGCTTATCCCCATTCTTATCACCAAAGAATGGCAATGCTATGCTTTATTTCTGTGGCCATCTGGCGCCTACCCTCACATACAAATACATTTACTCATCTTGGAGCCATTGTTGCAGTATTAGCAGGAAGAATTCTGACAACTGCAGCCTTATCAATAATGAAACTGAAAATGGTGGAGACTGCTTTAGCAGGAGTAGCCTGAGTGATTAGAGGATTCTCACCAGCTTTTGGATCTGTAGATCCCTCTCACCGATTTCTTCTTTGCTCCTCTCTAGTGCCCCATTAGCGAGCTGTAGTGCTTGTTCAAGTTCTTTCAGCTAAAAACAGGAGAGTGAGTTACTCCCTTGTCCATAAAGATCGATATTACTGGAGAGCAGCACACAAAATAGTAATATGGGGTAGGAAAGGAAGTAGCAGAGGAGGCTAAACACAGAAACCCTTAGACGACACCTTTCAGGAAAGGGCCTACCTGGCACATGTTGCTTTCTTTAAAATTCTTCAGAAACTCGTCTCTCTCACAGAGCAATCCCTGTGCTTCAGTTACTTTGCTGTTCAGTTTAGTGACCTAGAAATAGGAATTGAAATGTAAATAAATTAGATAAGGGAATGTGTCATACCATGGCCCCTGCCTCCAGCGCCCTCCAGCGGCTGGCTGTGGCATGACAAGTGCACCTGCCTCCGTCTGTCCTTTATTCACCCATGCAAAGGAATGTTGTCTCAATGACAAATTCAAACTCTTATTCATATAAAATGCCAAGTCCACAGGTACCTTGTAGTAAAAACAGTTCCTCCCAACTCCGAAAGTAAAACTTGGTTACAATACAAGAGCTCTTCAATCCCAGTGAAAGGTCACTGGTTGCCATTAACCACTCCATCAGAACTCCAGGGTCCCAGTCTCCAAGAGTTTCAAGACGCACTTTTCTCCCACGAGTCTCTTCCTGGAGCCCAGAGTCAGCCCCACCCCTGCTCAGGGGAACCTCCCTCCAGGACCAACCCCTTTTTCCTGGGCACTTTCCACAGCCCACCACAGTGCTCACTGCAGCGTTACACTCCCCGGGCTTCCTTGCCTGCTCCTCGGGGCCGCCCTCCAGAGTTAGCCCCTTGCTTCCAGGCCAGGCTTACGCTGACCACTCTGGTTCTTGCCTGTTCCTAGGGACCACTGTACAAGTCTTCCTGAACTGTGGCACAGTTCCCCAGCTCCAGCCAGTCCTTCAACGGTTTTCCTCAGAACTCATCACCTGCAGCTCACCGTTACTGCTCTCCTTCTGGTTTCCTGAAGCTCTTCCCTTCAGACAACTCTCGGCGGCTCTCACAGGCCCCTTCCCATCTTCCTTCAGGGACCTAGAAGGGTCTAGGGCCAGGTGCCATCTTTTAACAAAACTGGGGGGTGGGGTGGAGGTGTTCAACTGGCCAGTCACAGGTGCACTGGCCTCTTCCCTCTAAAAGGCCAGTGTCACCCTGTGACAGAAGGGTTGGTATGAAACCAGGGCTATATATGCCACGCAAAATCTCTAGTTAAAACAGACACACCGCTAAGTGGATTTGGTGAGATAAGGTTTCCTTTCAAAGCTCAATGTTATATTCAGTCTCAAATCTTCTGAAAAAAAAAGACTGAAAGGTTGGCAATTGGTATTGGGTTTTAAATAAAATTCTTTGGATGCCAAAACACTCCTAATCCATCCAGATGGCCAAAAGTGCCAACCCCACTGAGTGCACTGGTGAAGGAGGAGGAAATACCTGGGTTTCCAGTAGGTTCACAGTCTCAGCATGATTGGTTCTAGCTGTCAATAGCTGCTGTCTGGTGTCATCCAGTTTCTGCTCCAGAGCAGTTTTCTGAAGATTAACACATCATCACAGATCATACAGGGGGACTCAGAAGTTTAATCTCTGAAAACTGCTTTTAAGGTGAAGGCATGATGGCCAGAATCCAAACAGCAGTTACTAGGACTTGTAACACACCTTTGCACCTAGGAGCTGACACTGAGTGAAGCTATTGACCACTACTGCACAGCATTTGTACTGAAAATGGGAGACGTGGAGATGCTTGACTGAAATCCAAGCGGAGGATGTAATCAGCATCTGTGACCAACTTCAGGGAGTCAGAGAAACTACAATGCTGCAACAGAAATACCTCCTCTACTGCCCTTTAGAGCCACTCTGCTGGGACATTACAGAACACACATGCAAAGGGTAAAATATTTACTAGCTGTAGCATTTACTCTCTAAGAGGACATTGTGCTGCCTCTACAAGTAGCTTTCAAACTGGACTTGGATTTATTTAAGCCAGGTTCATTTACTAGCTGCACCAGGCGAGGGTGCTGGGCACTGCAGGCGAGTGCTACCAGGGAAAAGCAAGTGTCCCTGTCCTAGGCTGGGGAAACCTGCCTTTGTTCAGAAACAATATGGTATATCAGTGCTGCGGAACAGGGTCAGGAAGTAACGGGAGACATTGGCCGTGCGCAGTTCCCCTCTGTGCTCTCTCAACTTACAGCTATTTCTCATCAGTGCTTGGGTCTTAGCTCGGTGGATACAATGGATGGTTTGGACTTTGCTTAAGAGTGCCCAGAGTTCTTTCCCATGTGCTTTGCAAGCCCATTTAGCAACCAGAGCACAGAAGAGGAGGAATATACATTAATGTTAACTCTTTGGTTACTGGTATTACGGCTTGCAACCTCTGTGTGCTACCCTCACTACAGACATGATCATGAACACACTTGAGCAGGTCTAAGATTCCACCCAGCAGAAGCAGAGTGCAAATACACACTGCAGGAACAGACGCATATGCAGGATATTAGATATTTCTTCCATTACATGACAGATACAGTAATAGCCACACAGTTCTCAAGGGATTTAAAGCAGTCTAAAAATGTTACCTCCTTGAGTAGCTCCCACACATGTTCATCCCCTGAAAAATTCCCTTCTAGTCTCTTTTCTAGGGAAGACACTTTTTCCTGCAGATGTTCAATGAGTTTATTTTTCTCATCAACTTCAACAGTCATCTGTTGGAACAAAAAGCCAGTGTCATCTTTATAGCCAGGCTCTTAGTACATAGTGATTTCACTTGGGGGGAACACACCCACCCCCTCAAACACACATCAAAAAGAAATTCTCTTTAATGAAAGCCACTCTATGTTATCTTAGGGTATGTCTATGATGGGGGGGGGGGGGGGAGGAGAGGGGAAGGAAGGGAAGACCCACTGCAGCGAGTCTCAGAGTCCAGGTCAACCAGCTTAAGCACATGAGGCTCGTGCTACAGGGCTACAAATAATAGTGTAGACATTGAGACTCTGGCTCTAAAACCCAGCAAGGGGGTAGGTCTCAGAACCTGGGCTCAAGCCTGAACGTAAACATCCACACTGGAATGTTAGCCCCATAACATGAGCCCACGTGAGTTAACCCAGGCTCTAAGACTTGCTGCCATGGGTCTTTTTTTTTTTTTTTTTTTTTTTTTTGCAGTGCAGACAGATCCATACAACATTAAATATATACAACTCAACTGAAGCGAGGTAGATTGTTAGATTATTCCCTTTCTCGGGGTTGTGGCTTCCATTTCTGAAGCTTCACTGAATCCACCCATTCATTCAATACTGGCCTGCATAATTTGTATTTTAATTAATTTATTTATTTATTAGGCCTATATAAAACGTACTGTCCCAAATAAAGCATAAAATAGAGAATGTATTTTAATATCTTGAGTTGGGATTTCTATAGGAAGTGTTTGAAATAAAAATGTAATCTGGAAGAGAAAGGTCATTTTAACTGTTGCAATTCTACCAATCCATGTTATTTGCTCGGTCCATTCAGCCTTTCCAGTAGAGGTCTGCAATTTTATTCCCTCCCATCTGGAAAAATTATGCAGTATGGACCCATAATTAACTTACTGAGTTGTATGCCCAACAGAAGCTAGATTTTCTTGTGATGACTTCTGGATGTCTTTGATACGAATACTTTGGATTTAGTATGACTATTGCCAGAGACTTCTCTGATACCTAATTTCATTACACGATTCCCTTCCCTCGGTGCTTCCCCAATTTGTTAACATATTGTCCACAGATAGCAAAGCTCCATTATCCAAGCTTCTTGAATTTATTCACAAGATTGCCAGTTGGGGTATCATGGCTGGCAATTCTCACACATTTACCCCACTTTCCAGGCATTTACAACTCTCCTGGTGATAGTCCTAAATAGGGCTGAAACTTGCTATAAAGGTACTTACAAAAAATTAAGTCTTGCTCCAAGATTACATTTACTAGCTTTGGGTGTTTTTACCTGCCAGTAGCAAGTCACATGCCTGGTTCATAATTCAACTGAGGAAGTGAATATAAAAATCTCTGCTTAAACAATTCAGAAGCCACGTTGCACTGCATTCATGCCTTTCAGACTGATTAAATACAAACAATCTCAGGTATAGGAGCTTGAGAACACTAAAACCTAACCAACTTCTGAGTACCCTCAGATCACACACATAAGAACAGCCATACTGGGTCAGACCAAAAGTCCCCACACTTTCACCTTTAGCTTGTGTTGTTCATATTCCAGTTTGAGAGATTCATGCTCCATCTGTAAAGTTTCCAATCTCTTCTCACAACCAGAGGCAGCAACTCGAGCCTACGGCATATAGGAAAATGGTTTTTGATTCCAAACTGAATGCAAACGGAAACATTTCAGTGAAGGTCCAGTTTGAACTGTCGCATTAACTGACAGAAAGGAAGGTATCAGACTCCAATTATCTCAACTTACGTTTTGCAAGTCTGCCGAAAGATGCTGAATGAAGGTTTGTAGCTCTTGTCCTCTCTGCTCCAGGGCAGTGATCTTATTTTCTGCATTCGCCTCAGCTGCCACTAGTTCATCCCTTCACAGAAAGAAAAACAGTAACTCAATGTGCCAGCAAGCAGAATGCATCTGCCAAGGGAAGGAGGCTAGACTACGAAACCTATGATTTTTTTCTAATCTTAAGAACAGCCATTTTGGCCTGGCACTAATCATTCACAGGAGCTTACAAGTTAGTTACTGCATACTCCAGCACTCATAACCAGGCGGAGAATGGTAGTGACTGAGCACAGAGAACGCTGCTAAGTGATCCGGGTTGCATACAAACAAACCAAAGTTTCAATTTGACTGTAAAAGGGTAATTTTAGTAAATAAATAGTGTACTTCCCTGTCACATGCTAGTATGCAAGGACTGACTAAGCATCGAGCCTACTGCACATGCAGGCTCTTCAAGGGGAGCTAGAGCCAAGTGGGAAATACATCAGAATATCTAGATATTGCTGACAGACTCCTGTACCCCACCACATACACACCTCTGGGCTTCCAGCGCCGAGTGCTGCTGCCGCAACTCTTCCACTTCATTGCTCAGAAGCGATGACAAGTTGCTTGTGACCTGCAGCTCTTTTTTAGCATGGGTTAGTTCCCGACTGCATGCCTCTAGCTCCTGTTCTGCTCTGCTTAGAGACTCTTCCTTTTTCAAAAGCTGAACATTAGAACATTATCTTTGACAAAGATGAACTGATTCAATTAATAAAGGCTTCTGAAGGAGGGGTCTTGCTGCCTTTATCAAAGTTATAAGCTAAATTAGATTAAATTTTACACAGAGAAGGCTGAAAATTCAGTGTCAACTGGGAGTTTACATGACACTGCATGCAGACACATACTGTAAAGACTCCAATTGTCAGTGAATTAACATAAACAGGTGAACCTCAGAGTTACAAACTGACCAGTCAACCACAACCCTCATTTGGAGCTGGTAACATGCAGTCAGGCAGCTGCAGAGACCAAAACCAAAACGTAGATACAATACAGTACTGTGTTAAAGGTAAAATACTAACTAAATAAAGGGAAAGTTTAAAAAAGATTTGACAAGGTAAAAAAAACCACTTTCTGTGCTTGTTTCATTTAAATTAAGGTGGTTAAAAGCAGCATTTTTCTTCTGCATAGTAAAGTTTCAAAGCTGTAGTAAATCAATGTTCAGTTGTAAATTTTTGAATAGGGCTGTTGATTAATTGCAGTTTTAATCGCACTGTTAAACAACAGAATACGAATTGAAATTCATTAAATATTTTGGATGTTTTTCTACATTTTCAAATATATCGATTTCAATTACAACACAGAATACAAAATGTACAGTACTCACTTTATATTTTTCATTACAAATATTTGCACTGTAAAAATGATAAAATAAATACTATTTTTCAATTCACTTCATACAAGTACGGTAGTGCTCTCTCTGTCGTGGAAGTGCAACTTACAAACGTAGATATTTTGTTGTGTTACATAACTGCACTCAAAAACAAAACCATGGAAAGCTTCAGAGCCTACAAGTCCACTCAGTCCTACTTCTTGTTCAGCCAACCACTCAGACAAACAATTTACAGGAGATACATTTGCAGGAGATAACGCTGCCCGCTTCTTGTTTACAATGTCACCTGAAAGTGAGAACAGGCATTCGCATGGCACTGTGGGAGCCCAGTTCGCAAAAAATTTACGTGCCAGATGCGCTAAAGATTCATATGCCTCTTCATGCTTCGGCTATCATTCCAGAGGACATGCATCCATGCTGATGACGCTCGTTAAAAAAATAATGTGTTAATTAAATTTGTGACTGAACTCGAGGGAGAATTGTATGTCCCCTGTTCTGTTTTACCTGCATTCTGCCATATATTTCATGTTATAGCAGTCTTGGATGATGACCCAGCACATGTTGTTTGTTTTAAGAACACTTTCACTGCAAATTTGACAAAATGCAAAGGAAGTACCAATGTGAAATTTCTAAAGATAGCTACAGCACTCAACCCAAGGTTTAAGAATCCAAAGTGCCTTCCAAAATTTGAGAGGGACAAGGTGTGGAGCTTTCAGATGTCTTAAAAGAGCAACACTCTGATGTGGAAACTACAGAACCCAAACCACCAAAATAGAAAATCAACCTTCTGCTGGTGGCATCTGACTCAGATAATGAAAATGAACATGCGTCTGTCCACACTGCTTTGCATCATTATCAAGCAGAACTCGTCATCAGTATGGACACGTCCTCTGGAATGGTGGCTGAAGCATGAAGGGACATATGAATCTTTAGCGCATCTGGCATGTAAATATCTTGCAACGTCAGCTACAACAGTGCCATGCGAATGCCTGTTCTCACTTTCAGGTGACATTATAAACAAGAAGCAGGCAGCGTTATCTTCTGCAAATGTAAACAAACTTGTTTGTCTGAGCGATTGGCTGAACAAGAAGTAGGACTGATTGGACTTGTAGGCTCTAAAGTTTTACATTGTTTTGTTTTTGAGTGCAGTTATGTAACAAAACATCTACATTTTTAAGTTGCACTTTCATGATAAAGAGATTGCACTACAGTACTTGTATGAGGTGAATTGAAAAATACTATTTCTTTTGTTTTTTTACAGTGCAAATATTTGTAATCAAAAATAAAGTGAGCACTGTACACTTTGTATTCTGTGTTGTAATTGAAATCAATATATTTGAAAATGCAGAAAAGATCCAAAAATATTTATATAAATGGCATACTATTATTGTTTAACAGTGCAATTGATTGCGTGATTAACCTTTTTGAGCACATGACTAACCTTGTTGAGCGCTCTCCTGCTGACAAAGCTGCTGCTGCTCGTTGGGGGTGGAAGTTTTTTTGTTTTGTTTTGGTTTGGTTTTTTTGGTCAGCGGGAGAGCTCTCTCCCGCTGACAAACAGCAGCTACACTGCTGCTACCTGTAGCAGCACAGTGGTGTCGCTAAAAGGTGGGTAGTGCAGACAAAGCCTTAATGTCGAGCCACCAAGTAGTATATATTTGAGCACCAAAAAGAAGAGAGACTACAAAATAATCTCACCATGTGTTTGATTTTGGCCAGTTCCTGCTGTTGAAAGCCCTCCAGTTCATCAATTTCATCTCTCTTTTGGAAAAGATTCAAACTCTGCTCCCTCATTTCTTGTAACTGAGCCGAAAGCATCTCTTTTTCCTGTTAAACAAGCACCAAAATTAAACAAGGAATCCAAAATGTCTGCCATTCAATTTCAGGTCAGCAATGTATTAAATTAAGCTGCTTGGGAACAGGATCTTGTTTTATGTTTATAACTGCAAATCACCATGCACTCTTATGGTGCTATATAAATAACAGACTTCTTACACATGTATTTTCAGAATGCATGTCTCAGTAAGCAACACAGCTTGCATTATTGAACTTTAGAAACTTTCAGGACTGTGCTGTGAACAAGACAAAAATAACTTTTATTTAAGAAGAAATTATATAGGAAGTTCTTTACACCCACCATTCAAGCATGCCACGATAGGCAATTAATACTTGAAACACTTGACAGCAAATCTAAACATCCGTTTAATTCTTCTATGGTAAAAGATGCCTGGAGCAGAGACTTAGTTGGACAGCTGGAACTACAGCAAGAATGAAATCCTTTATAAAAAAAATTACTGAAGTGGAACTAATTTCTGCTATGGTGACTTCAATCTTGTGCTGTCAGCAACATATGCCTGTTTTTGGACACTAACTTTACAATACAGCCCTGGCTGCACTCATAGCTACAGCTCTTGGCAAAAACTGCTCCTCTTTTTAGAGCCAAGATACGCTCTGGGAGTGAAATGCTTCATGTCAAATCCCCAGTGGGGTAGGTGATCTAAACAGGTATTGCCATTACACTTATTTCATTTGCAGGCATCCGTGGCTGTGAGCCAATAGGATTTTTCTCCAGCCAGATGTCAATTCCCTTATGCGAATAAAGCTCTGGTCTATAGTTATTACAGTGCTCACCAGCTACTTTGGTGACAAGGCTAGAAAGGCTCTTAACAAATCTCACCAAGTCAATGCTACACAGAAAAATAAGGGGAGCAGTAATAAAGCTCATCTCGCAGCACTCTGTTCAGCAGTTGCCATAGCAAATGCATATAATATTCATGGCAGGAAATGAGCATCAACGGCAGACAGCAAAGGAAGAGGGAGCGCTTGCAAGTGCCACTACATAGTCTACGCTAGTGAGGGTTTTGTTTATACAGTGCCAACAGAGCGCTAAATGCTTCACAGACAGGCATGAAGACATGGTCACTGTCCCAACCAGTTTATAGTCTGAAAACATAAGATTTTACTTTTTTTTTTTTTTTTTAAATGTATCATCAGCTTGCACATAAAGATCTTCCTCACCCCAGGACCACTCTGTTCTCCCTCAAACCACAGAGGGATAAGAGATTAAATCACTTCCTGGCATGCAGTGTGATTTTGGAGTACCTGACTCCCAACCTCAGGATCAGACCACAGAGCTCTCACATTGGCTCTGAAAGGAATAGCTGCGAGACCTTAAGCACTCACATCTCTCTGTCCCTCAGCTGCCCCCTCTGTAAAATAGGGATGATAATACCTCAGCAGCATTGCAAGGGATTAATTTACTAATACTTGAAAGCATAAAGCAAGAAATGTAAGTGCTATCTCAACACTCCGCTAACGAGACACGAGCAATCTGGGTAAAGGCTGAGCTTTTACATCTATGCTGGCTGGCGTGCCAATCTCTCATCTCTTGCTTGTGTCTGAAGTCTGTGATTTGCTATTTCCCTCTCCAAAACTAATTCCAGTTTAACTTCCGGGGTGATGAAGTGGAGAATGAAACATGAATATCAGGTCTCAGCCAGAGAACGAGGAATCAGATACTCTCGATAATTATGTTTTCTGTATAAACTTTTCTTTGCCAAGTCCCAGTATGTGCATAGGCCTACATTTAACAGAGAGGTATCAAAGGAGACTTGCCTTTTCAAGATGAACCAACTTTTCCCTCCATTCCTGCAAAGGGGAGGAGAGAAGGACAGAAAAAAAGAGGGCAAATAAAAATCTAAGCACCAACTTTGAAATGCAACAATAAATGTGACTTAAGGTATTAAATTAGGATAATTGTTATCAAATGGAATGAGTAAAAGTAAAAGTAACCAGAGAGGATTTTAATATACCAGTAAAGCCTATGACAGGTTCATTTATGACACGACAGCATATCTGCCCTGTGCAAACAAAAATGCATCATCTACAGCAGTGGTTCTCAACGTATTTACCATTGTGGGCTGCATATGCAGCTCCCTCTGTGTTATGTGGGCCATGTTCACACAGTATTTATGCTACCTGCATGACCCTGAGGATGTCACATAGGCTGCAGCTGTGTGCTGATTGGGCTGCAAGCAGCCCATGGGTTGAGAACGACTGATCTATAGACATTTTAATTATGTGACAACAGAGTTGTACCTAGACAGCAAATGTGAATTTGAGTTCACATTAGAGACTTTCATGAGCTCTTTTAAAGAAAAAAGAGCGAGCTATGCACGTTGTCTCAGAATGAACTGTCAGCAACACTGACCCTTGCACCTTATCCCTCTTCCTTTCCCTCCACCCAGATAAGAATAAATCAAGGCAAACAAATGATGCATCTCAGCAGTGATTCTCTAGTACTACAACATGTTGACTATGCCAAGATCATTGTACTCAGAAGCCTCCCACTATCAGTCAACTGTTTCATTGTGTCAACCTTGTGTTTATTACCTGGTCCTTTTTTTCTAACGCCAAAGCCATTCCTTCAGCCATCTTTGCTCTGTTGGCCTGGTAAGCCTCATTCTGCTCCTGAAATTTCTTCATGGAAGCTGTCAGAGAATCACTAGTTAAAAAGTCACGGTATGCAAATGCCAACACTGTGTATTTACTTCTGTAAATACTGTAGGTCACACTAAAATTTAGAACTACCACTGTCAAGATGGTCAGGCCTCCCTTTATGTTCACACAATGCCTAGCACTATGAGTGCTACCACAAACAACAAAGATTCAGCAGAGCCCCATCTGGACTGCAATAATGCTGTAGATTTTTTTAAAATGCCAGTCATAAGTTCAGCAAAAGTGCTTGCTGGCAACTGTCAGAATAACTGCAAACAAACCACAGCTGCTTTGTTCACTGTAAATCAAGCAGAAAGTTGTGTGCTATTTTTACAACCAATATGTACTCAATATGAAGAGAAACACATTTTTAACTATACAGCTTTTTACACTCCGTCTGCATTCAAGGCAGAACAGTTTTAAATTAAAAAAGAAAAAAAGGAAAAAATAAAAGTACGTACAATCCTGATGCTTTTCTAATGCAATTTCAAGCTTCTCTTTTATCTTCTGCAAGTTTCGGACCTGTTCAGCATAATCTTGGGTGAGGAGGGAGAAGTACAGACGAGGAATGGACAGACATTAAGGAAAGAAATTAAAAAAAAATATGAGTGGAAAGTGACAATGATTTTCTTAACTAGAAAATCATTCCTGTTAAGGAAAACTAGGCTGACCTTAACAATGAACACCACAAGCAAATAATTCTGCCACACACCATCCATGGAGTAAATGGTTGGTACAAACAGAAGGGCCTAATTACACTAACAACAGGGAAAAGGCACTAAATCTGGCACAAAAACGGGAACATTGGCTACAGCAGAATGTGGTGACAAGCACGATGATTTGGTTTGACTTCTGCTTGTGAACAATCGCCCCAATGAGATAAAGTGAAGGAGGGTCGGAGAAATCCAAAAGCAGTTGATTTCCTTGTTCCATATTACACCTTACAATAGCTGTGCAATATTTTGGCCAGCTCCCTTGCTTAGCCAACAGCATCACACTCTTACCTTTAAAATCCAGGTCTTAATGATGCAGAAGAGGCAGTGAATGTATAATTCTGCCATTTTTTGAGCAGATATGACTAACAGGCCAGATTAAAGGAAGAAAGTACCTTGAACAAGTGTATTTAGAAGCCCACAGGAGGATTTGTTTACAGATCTTGGAGTCTGGTCAAAGTTTCAGGTATTTGTAAGACTCCTGTCTCTATGGCAGCTAAGCATTGAGACCTCAAATGCCCCTAACAATACTTAGGGATTATCCCTTAGGAATAGGTGAGCACTTATTCCAGTTGCACCATAAGCCTCCTTTGCACTTCCCATATTTGAGAGCTGAGCAGGGGCCTGCCCAGCCCCCAGTTCAAGTTAGAACAACCTTGAGGCTGCTCCAAGTTATGAATTGTTTCCCGTGACTGCCCTATGAGCCCCGGGAAGCAGAAGATAGCGGAGGACATAGTGCACTCTAGCAATGCCCCAATCTAGTCCCTACACCCAGGACCGGGAGCAGAGTCAGCACAGGGCCCCTTTGCCAGCTGTATGCCAGCCAGGGAGGCCCCCATTACAGGGACAGTCTCCAAGGGCCATTTCTGTCCAGTTTAAGATGCATCAAGATCCAGGCCCCCACCCTTCCCTTTTTTGGAAGGCAGGTCTTTTTAGACCATTAGCTCTTTCCGGGCAGAGACTGTGTCATCTTAAGTACCGTTCAGTGCTGAACACCATGGAGCCCTGACCCTAACTAGGGTCTCTGGATGCTACTGCAATAGTAAATAAGAAATCAAACTGGGGCCTGGAGGGTTGACATCCAGGGCTTTGGAGCTGTGCTCCGGCTCCGCTCCAGCTCCAGGCAAAAACCTGCAGCTCCACTGCTCTGGAGCTGCTCCGCACTCCAGCTCCGGGCTCTGCTCCAAAGCCATCACATCCAAAAAGAAGTGTTCTGGTTGGAGCATGGGGACAGAGAAAACTATACTGAACATTTGGGAAGATCACACGGATGTGCCAAGAGAACAGCAGGAAGACAGGAAGTCATAAATCTTTATTTGAACACTCTGTATGGATTTTGTATTGACTGTATTGTACAGCTCTCAGATGCTGACCAACAGGCTTATTATAAATGGATTAAGTAGAAAGTTAGCTAGACAGCAAAAAAAATTCCTTTTGTAAATAAAAAAAATAAGTGTGAAGGAAAATATTTCCCAGCATTGAAAGGTTGTAAGCTATCATTTACATCCCCAGGAAACATACCAGACAGTTTGGCCTCCAGTTTTCGTATTTGTTCATTTCTTCTAAGTAGCTGGGATGAGAGATCTTCTCTGGAGCTGCTTCCATCAGAGGCCTTGGCAGGTTAGAGAGAGATAGGTAACTATGTGGTTTCTGAACTCCAGAAAGAACAATCCTGCCACACTCAAATTTTAATGACGGCGAACATTATAAGGGCTAGAAATAATGAATAGTTTCCTATTTCCCATGGAAAGGAGAACAGATTTGCATATTCTGCTGGCTAAGTCAGTGCATATGGTCCTTGGGAGGGAGGGAGGGAGAAAGAAAGAAAGAAAGAAAGAAAGAAAGAAAGAAAGAAAGAAAGAAAGAAAGAAAGAAAGAAAGAAAGAAAGAAAGAAAGAAAGAAAGAAAGAAAGAAAGAAAGAAAGAAAGAAAGAAAGAAAGAAAGAAAGAAAGAAAGAAGGTATGTCACCTCTGCAACATGGGCCTGTGACACAAAATACAATATTTTCTAAAACGAATAGTTGCTGAAAACAAGTAGCTCAAATTACTGGACTGACCATGTAATCGGATGACTGGAAAGAGATAAATTAAGCCACACAGGTTGGAAGGATTCCAAGCAGGGGAGAGGATGAATAGGTAAGTAGTGGGAAAAGGGAAACTGTAAGCCTTTCATCTGGGAAAAACAGTTTGCAAACACTGATACAATGTTAATTTCTGACAATAATATTAATGTAATTAGTTTTTATTCTCCACAGTCCTCTTATTTTTTGCTCGTTATGGAAACAAAATTAAAAGCAATTAAGTGCATACTGCTAAAGCACAGAATTCTTGAAAAATGAACAACAAATCCTGAACTATTACCCATATTTTATTGTATGCAATGTAGTTGTAGCTGTGTCATTCCCACAATATTAGAGAGACGAGATGGTTGAGGTAATATCTTTTATTTATGGCTTATTACAACAATCTGTAACCCACTAACCCCCTCTTTCTGTCCTATGACTGCAGAGATGTTAATGGTCCACTCTGCCTTGAATGGTCCCTTAGAATATACCTAACTACTTATGCTAAGCAATCTGTTCCACCTTGCATTTAGCGGTGATGCTCCAAGTATCTTTCCCAGGCCAGATCTACACTACAGACCTATATTGGTATAACTACATCGCTCAGAGGTGTGAAAAATCTACACCCTTGAGCGACATAGTTATACTGACCTAACGCACTATATCGATGGGCGAGCTTCTCCAGTGGATATAGCTACAGCCTATCGGGAAGGTGGATTAACTACGCCGACAGGAGACTCTCCCCCATCGGCACAGGAGCGTCTTCACTTAAGCACTGGGGCAGCTGTGCCGATGCAGTGTTTTAAGTGTAGACCTGCCCCAGACTGGAAGAAAAGCTGTGCGTGGCTAGAAAGCTTGTCTCCCTTGCCACCAGAAGTTGGTCCAATAAGAGACATTACTTCACCCACCTTTTCTCACATATATTTTAATGTCTCCCTCCATTGTACTTCTTTCTGTTCTCTACACCAACAATGCAATAGCAATTAATATAGTATTGAGAAACATTGTGGCTATATGAAAATTAGCTGAGTGGGGGAGTGAAAAACTGAGTGTAGTAACCACAGTATTTTCCCATTTACTATTTGAGATCAAGATTTCCTGTCTAGCTCAGCACCAATATCTATGTTTGAGATTCAGAAATAATATTTTACAACACCCCTCCTTGGAAAAATCTATTTTACAGATGATGGAATGAAGACACAGGTGAAATCTGCTGTTCTACAGCAACACAGCATACAGCAACTGCAGGGTCTGAAAGTGATGCTGCTGTATAATCTAATCTAGGATTTGGGTGACATAAGAGCCTTCAGAAGGCATGACTTTCAGCCAAAGCACTAACAGGTTTTATTTAATCTATGCACACCTAACATTATTAATATATAATCTACATATACTATAGTTTAAAATGAAAAATAGTTTATCTAGACATTCCAATTAACAATCTGCAAGTTTTTCCAGTGCTACAGAAACAACATAAGCATCCTATGTAGGTATGTAAACGATATGCCTGACCAGTAACTGCACCAGGAACCTAAGAGGTTAACATAGAATCAGAACACTACAATCTAAGACTTGGATTACTTTCTTGCAATCTTCAGCATTACATTTACTTGCAGTATCTTGAGTTTTGCTGTAACATTGTTTGATATTTTATACCTTCATTTGCCATGTTCTGCACTGAGGATAATTATGTAATTTATATTCTTAACATGAAAAAATAATTATGTTTAATATTTATTCATCCACTAACATCTGACTATGCTTACTTCAATTTCCAAAAACTATTCTGATTAGAGATACATTTGCACACCACACATCTCTCTCTGCCATGCACTTGGTTTTTCAGTCACAGTCAAGATTCTTGCATGGCTTTTTGTAACCTTGTGCATTAGAAATGCTGTAGTAAAATGCAAAATATGATACTTACAAAATCATCTCCAGAATCTGCTCCCACAGACGTGATTGACTCTTTGCTGACTGATCTGGGAATTCTGGCAGCCCCTCCTGGCCGAGGAGCAATTGCTGCTTCCTCTGCTATCTTCTTCTTCAGTTTTGCAAACATTTTACTGCAGCTGCAGTTCTATGGCACCAAAAGAGCCAGGTATTCTGAGACACGACTGTTCCCAAATTACACAGTTAATAAGTTTGAAGCTCTATTTAAAGGTTCCAAAAGTCAAGATTTAATTTTAACTCAGCCAGTTTTACTCCTGTTCCAGTTTCTTCAAAGGGCTCATAGCCTAACAGTGCCTGTGAATTAAAGAGAGATCAAGTTTCAACACCAAACCAGACAATAGACTGAAACCAATACAGCATTAGAAGACATTTTTATTATCCTTATTATAAAGTTCATATCTGTTAGACTGCACAATTAAAAAATTTAAAAAACAAATTACCTACTGAATTGAGTGGAAACACTCAAATTCATTATTGTTAATTGTCAAAAGTGGATTTGGAATTGTCACCAGTGACAAGTTATGCAGATATCTTCCCAGAAAGATATTTCATTTACTTCGTACACAATTTTCCTCAGCAAAGCTGTGGATAAGAGGCAAGAAGTTTGGTTAGGGGAATTTTCTGTCAATTCTCCAGATTGCATTTCCTCATTTTGTTTAGATTTTCTAATAGCTAATGCTGTGAACAAAACATGTGACATGAGAATAAAGCTGGGTTCTTGCTGGGTCATTCACACTGGTAATTTCTCAATGTTTTCTCAGAACTATTTTGGCTCTCTAGAGCTAACAGGAATAAAAATTCATTTGCAGTTATTAACTACACTAATCAAGGAGCCTAGTAGGAGCATATGGACATGACAATGATAGACACATCTCAGAGTAAATTTCTCTCTTGCTTCCCCCTTTTGCTGTTTTGAGTTCTTACTATTCCCTTTGACTTTTGCAGGGAATTATTACCGAGTTCTTCTAAACTCTCAATTTTGGTGTCTCAGTTTGGAAATAAATCTTTCCCCATTTCACCACCTAATTTTTAAGCAATTCTACAGAAATTTGACAATATATTCAACAATTCTTCTTTATTGTCTCCTGCAACGTCAACTTCCTCACATATTCTTCTGCTAATTCATCTGTTTGTCTTGTGTTCTAAGGAAAGTCGTAGACAGCGCTGCATCTGCTATCATCATTCAAGTGTTAACATGCTGCTCCTAGAAATACTGAATATTTTTCACACTCCACCACCCACCAAATTCTTGTTCAACAATCCACTGATTTACCAGGTGAATGTGCAACCTCAAACAAGTCTTTGTTCTCAACTCACCTGGATGTCCCTCCTCTATGCTGTTACAACTCCTTCGAGTGTTGAAAACAGCAGTGTAATCCCACTGTGAAATTAGCATGCCAAGTAGTGACATGGATACAATTAGTTACTCAGAACTCTCCTGCTTATTTTGTATTAATTACTCCACTTCCAAACAGAGTTAACATCACTTATTCCAGCACAAAGACGCCACACAGGGACAGTTACTCCAGAATGTCCTCCCTGGAGACAATGCCAACAAGAACTGAAACGAGCTTTGGGCTCCTAGTTTCTGAAGTTCCACAGCGCGCCAGGGGACCAGCCCGACCGCGCATCTCACACGGTGTGGTGGGAGAGGGTGGAAGGAGAGCACCGCAAAGCAGAGCCGAGCGGCTCCCTCCAGCTGAAAATCTGAAACTCGGAGCCGTTTTCCGGGTGCTCCAAGAACGCCTCGTCCCCTCACCCCCCCCCCCGGCCTGGGCTCCCCATTATTATCGCTTCCTAAGCAACGTAGCCCATGGACACGGCGCCGCGACTTCGGTCGTTCCCCTCCCAGCTCCTGCCGGCGGCGCCCCACGAGCCCGGCTCCGGAGCGGTGCCAGCCCGGGAGCCTCCTCCGCGGCAGGCCCTGCCTAGCAGACGCGCTCCCCGGCCCGGCCCGGCCCGCCCCGCTCGGAACAGGCCGGAGCCGCAGGGCGGGGCCCCCGCGCCCCGAATCCGGGGCATATCCGCGCCCAGCCCCTCCCCCCCAGAGGGTGTCTCAGCGTCTCACTCACCGCGCGGCCCCCGGCCCCTCTGCCCATCCCCCATCGCCTCCCACCGGCGGCAGCTGCTTTCGGAGCCGAAGGTGACGCTCCCGACACCGGGAACCAGCTGTCAAGCCCCCAACCCGGAAACATAACTCGGCAGCCGGAAGTGACGAGACCTAGCGACTAGGGGAGAGGGCGTCTGGCACCAGGCGCATGCGCACAGCGGAGCGCGCGCGGGCAGTTCCTCGCCGTCTGGACTAGAGCCCTCCCCGCAGCCTCGTTCCCGGCTCGGCAGCCGTTAAGCCCGCGGGCCGCCGGGTGTGCGTCAGCAGCGTCCCGCGCGCCGGCAGTCAGGGGCGGGGCCGACCCTCATGGACCGGGCAGCTGCGCGGGGCTCCCTCGTTGCGGCCCGGCTGGCACTGCCGTCACGGGCCGGCGGGGGCGGTAGGGAGGGGGGCCGAAGGGGGGCTGCTGGGGGGGAGCCGGGGCTGGGGAGGGCGGTAGGGAGTCAGGGGAGGCTGGGAGGGGGGCAGGGAGTTTCACGGGTAGTTGCTAGACAGCGGAGGAATGTTAAGATGCAGCCACCCTTGTGATTCTAGTCCAGGTTCTGGCAGGGAGTAGGATATAATGATTAGAGACCCTTCTGCTAGTCTTCCTGGAGCCTGCCCCCTTCTGCTTGTCACTTAGCATAGGTCCCTTCTCCCCACACCTCTCTGCATGGTCAGCCTTCTTTTGCATTCTCCATGCTGCCTGGGTGCCACCCAGGGAGCTACTGAGAGACAGGAGAGCTGCTCCCTGTTAAGGTCTTGTGCTTGGCAGCATTAAGACCCACAGGGGGCCAAGAGGAATGATAGCAAGGAAAGTGCCTTGAAGCCTGGACCGGAGCAAGCTCAGTGCAAATGGAATCAATGGAGAATTTAGCAGCCAAACTAAAAATTGCTAGGAACACATGCATGTTAGAAGTTTGTTAGAGACTCAACTCAGCCAAACTTGGCTTCCTCTATAACCCCAGGAGCAGTTTCTAAATTTCAAGTTCCTGCTCTTAAGAATAAAGGTGCAGAAGTTTCTCAAGACAACCGAGCTTTGGCTTTTTTAAAAATATTGGTAAAACATTTTTATTTAACTTGTCAAGCAGCTGAACTGTTTTTTGCTGAATTTTATTTATTGCCACCTGAGGCAGACACTCAGCATGGAACATTTGAGCTTGAATGCATAAAGTTTTGCAAATTTACAAGAAACTTGAAAATGGGGTCTTATTATGGAAAGTGTAAGGCAACCTTAACTCTAGGCATCCATACCAGCTATATTCGTAGTATTAGACCACAGCCCTGAAAACCAGTTGCCATTGGGTACAGGAGGTACTTGATTTACTAGCACCAACACACAAAGTCACAACAATTTAAGACAATGTGCAGAATAGATAGCTTTCTGTTGTATCAGAAAGAAATTGGTTTTTGCACTCTGCCCTTAGAGGACTTTGGGCTGGACATGAAGATTAGCTTCCCTTCTCTTGCCAAAAATGCCATGGACCCTTTAAATGACCATAAAGTGTTTCATCTGACACCACCTCAATGAGCATAAGCTCACCAAGAGCTGGTACAGATGTACACAAGGAAAACCAGAAATGTTTTAAGCAAATATGTTTATTTTATATTGGTAATACACATAATTTGAGTGGTTTTCAGATACAAAATTCATGTACAATAGTTCACTACTGATGAATGTAGTCACATTCTGAGAGAACATTTACCAATGTGAAAATGTCATCAACACACTAACAGCAAAAAACCACACTTTTCATATTGTCATTCAATGCAACAAACATTGTTACAGTATTTCGTTCCCTTGATGCTGTATCAGCTCTGCAGAATCACAGTGTTAAGTTGGAAAGTCTGTTTAGTGGAATAAGTCTTCCCAGCAGCAGCAGCAGCAGCAAGCAAGCAAAAGAATGGCACATACACAGACTATGCTTTTGAGGAGCAAGTCACCACTGGCCATTGGCAGTCTGTCGGAGAAAAACTGAGTTCTCACTCACTCACCCACCATTACCATCTTGCTGGGGTATTTGCCATTGAAACCCACATAATCTCTCACACAGTTTTGCACAAACTACAGCATGAAGTAGCATCAATATCAACAGACTAAAGCTGGGAAGAGATTTATCAGATGGGATGAAACAAATGAGAAAACTTCCATGGTTGAGATATTATGGTGTAAGCAATTCAGATGCATTAAACACAGACAACAGCTTATAAGTATTGCACAAGACAGACATCAGGTTTCCACATCAACCATGTGAACCGGTGTTTGTGTGTAACATTATCTTGATAGCACTTTGCAGAAAAATGTCCTAACATTGTAAAACCAAAATGACCTCAGATTCCCTCAGCACCAGAAAGGTCTCTCACTACACCGGTCAGACCAGGACTATTTTCTCTTTAGTTTTTTTTTTTTTGTTAACCTCAAGTCATAACAGACAGATAAACTGGCAACAAGACACATGGTTATGTAACAAAGGGAAACAGGCTTTGTGAACCATTACAGAGGTTTGTTACCCAACAGCATCATCACATGCACTATAGACTAGCAGCACTTGGAACAGGATAAGTACATGTAAAACTCTTGTGCTTCCATCTCTTCAGAAGAGAGCGCCTATTAGAAATACAACGGTATATTCCCTACAAATGGCATCACAATTCAACAACATTTTAGTTACATACAAGCATTGGCCACAGTTTATTAAAATTCCTTTCATACCACCAAGGTGGCAAGTTATGACCTCCAAACAATACATGTTAAAAAACAAGCATGTTACTTTCTAATAACAATACAAAGCTATAAAAAAATTACATAAATCATTTGTCTCCATGGGAAAAAAATGTCAGATACTAAGTGCAGACATGCTTGTTCCACACATGGTTGACTTCAGCGTTCTTTAGAATTGTAATATAGAGTAAATGTTTACTCACTTGAATTACAGTAGGGATTCCATCTGGCTAAGATGGCATTATTGAGTCTGAATATATCATGCTCTACATATTCATATCCCTTCCTGACCTAAAACGCTGCTGCTGCTGTCTGATTAAAAGCTTGGCTTGTATCATGTAAACTAGAGCGGATCGTCCCATTTAAGTTGGGTGGTATAGACATTTTGGTTGCATGCAGTTCCATTTATGGAAATTGAAATATGCCTTCCACCTGTATTATCCAAACATCTCCTTATGACTCTTGATTCTCTTAAAGTTGTCTAGTCACCACAACTATGAGACTAAGGTTTGTGTATAGCTAAACCAAGAGAAAAATCTGGAGAGCCACTGGTTCATCAAGGGCCAGCTGGCAGAAGCGAAAGCATGCAAGAAATCTGCACAATGGCACGGAAAGAGGCTTAGAACTGATAATGGAAGCAATAAGCAGGCCTTGGTGTTATTCTAATTACTAATAAGAATCAAGGTGGAAACTGAATTTTTTTAAATGAAGTAACTTCAATTCTCACTGTAATCTTAGAAGCAGTAACTTCTTCCTGAAATGTCCAGTCGTCATATATGTCATAATATATATATATATATATATATGTCATAATATATTCCTTTCCTTCCAAAGACAATAGAATATTTTCTGGAATTACATTGCTTTGGTGAGTTACAGATACCTTGCAAGAAAAGTCTATTTGCTCCAAAAAAATTCTCTCTTTATATATTTTTAAGTAAAATAGGTTTTTTTGTGTTTGTTTTTTTTACCAAAATAGGATATACAGGCACCTGGCTGTAAAATAATTTTGAACCAATTCAATATAAAATTACTTTTAGCAATAAATATTCTGATTACCAGACAAAGGCAGAAAGCTCCCATTTCCTGCGTGGAGTTCATCTTTCTGGATTCCCATCCCCATTTTCCTTGTACTACTTGCTGATCCTAGGGGAGGAGCAGGAGAAGATAGTGGCACCTTGTGCTTTTTTAAAAGTAAAGTACTGCTAGGCAATGCCGTGCTCCAGCAAATCAGCTCAGCACTGCTACTGAGAAGTGGTAGTAACAGAGTCCGGGGGTTCCTTGTAAGCAAATATTAGGGAACACAGTCTGAATAGAAAATTCAAAACAGAGTTTCTGCAGCTTCAGCTCATATGGCAGGCTTTGTTAGCCCTGCAGGAATACGTGCAGAGGAATGACCTCTGAATAAGATCTGAAAACTGCTCCAGTATCTAAACTGAACAAGTAAGCAGTATTTGAAGTCTGTGGCTCAAGACTCAAAAGCGGGAGGTGAAGCTGGGATCTAAGAGCAATGCACATACAGGACAACAGCTGGTTGGCAGAAAAACTGAGAAGGAATGGAAATTCATTCCTTTGATCTTCTGAAAGACCACTCAATAATTCAGAAATCCTCAGCTCTCTTCATCCAGGGTGGAGAAGGGGGGGGAAAAAAGTTACAAAATAACAAGGAAGGGTCTTTTTAAGATGAAGGGTCTGAAGAGCAATGGCAATAGACTTACTTGCATGGCCCCCATTATGGCGACTCTCCAATCTTCCACACCAGCATCCTCAAACACAGACCCAGATGGTACCACAGTCCAATTACACAACGTTTGATGGTATGGTCTGTACTAGACTTTTCCCATAAGATTACCATGGTTCTTATTGGTGCAGCTCTACCAGCTGTAGCATTGGTGAGAGCCCTAGTATGGATCAATTGTAATGTATTAACTGCTACACCTCTACCCTGATATAACGCGACCTGATATAACACAAATTAGGATATAACACAGCAAAGCAGCGCTGCGGGGGGCTGCGCACTCCAGCGGATCAAAGCAAGTTGAATATAACGTGGTTTCACCTATAATGCGGTAAGATTTTTTGGCTCCCGAGGACAGCGTTATATAGGGGTAGAGGCGTATGTTGCCTAGTCCTGCCAGCTCTATATTAAGGCTTCTAGTATACCACTGCTACCACTACTGAGCTGTAATGGTGAGAAAGTCTAGTGTAGACAAAGCCTGTTTAAGAAAAGTGTTAAGACAGAAGGGCTATTCAGAGAGTCACAAGTTTTTAACTTCCAGGAAGGAGTTTGGTTCAAAGGTTTATGTACAAGTCTGGATATGGTTCTGATGCTAATGAAAAGATAAAGGAATCAAGCCCGATCAATCAGCATGAAGCCTTCTCCACTCTCCAATATCTACAACATTGTATGGAATTTGGGCTTCTATGTATGCTCCCTCACAGTACAAAGAGCAGCCATAGATTCACACACAGGTATTAGCGTCTCCTCCCATCCTCAAAGGGTCAGTTTTTACAGAACTGCTAAAATTTTAAGATTTCCAAAGATTAATAAGTGCCCCTGCTGAAGCCTGAATTCCCATTCCTATATGCTCCCTTTGAATCTTAGAAGAGAAATGTCCTCATTTTCTCTCCCTGAAAGGGTTTCCTAGTAGCCATTACTTCAGCGCTATTTGCTGAAGATTATTATTTGAAATCCATCAGGACAAAAACTGTTTGAGACTTCTCCAGAATTCATTCCAGAGTCCAACTCCATTCTTCACAGGTGTTAATGCACCTTCATTTTTTGTCAGAGTCTAATGCACAAGCAGCAAAGTGGTGGCACCTTTTTATACTTGGAGAGGAGTTAGAAATTACTGAATTCATAAGAAGCTCCACAGCCCTGTTTGTTGCTGTTAATCTGAGACACCAAGGGAAAAAAGGCAACAATAATAACCTTGGCTAGATGTTTTAAAGCCCAGATAGCAGAGGAGTACAAGGCAAGAGGGATGCCACCAATGGAGGTAAATTACACCATACCCACTACGTTATCATTGGCAGAACGTAGGAGCTGTGGCAGAAGAAATCTGCAAAGCAGGCACTTAGTCAAGTTTGCATATTTTCCTCTAAACATTATAGGCTCAGCTTGCTGTCTTCATAGGACCTTCCCTGAATTTGGAAGGCAAGTTCTCTCCACTGTTGTAAGCAAGCGCAACACCCATTACTTCTCCCCTGCCTCTCTTATAATGGTGATCCTCCCAGATCAATCTTTCTTTCACTGCCTAGCAGTGAGGATTTCTGAACATGAAATGAACAGGAGAACATTTTCCTGTTATGTACAAGCATGCTGTATGTACAGCGAGGTATCCACAACCATATCCACATGCCCATGCATACAGTAGGTATACACATGTTGAGGTTGACTCAGACTTTCAGGTCAGAAGGGACCATCATGATCATGTAGTTTGATCTCCTGCACATTGCACACCACAGAACCTCACCCACCCACTCCTGTAATAGACCCCTTAGTCCCTGGTTGAGTTACTGAAGTCCAAGTAACAGAGAATCCACCATTTACAATGGATGAGTTAAAGTAAGTCTGAATGGGACAAACTGTTAGAACAAGATAAATGAAGTTCACTCTTTGAAAACCCCTGTTGTCAAGTTTGATTAATAGCAAGTATTCTGAACAAGACCAACCAGATATGATAGATAGCCAAGAAGAGAATGAGAGACTCCTTTAAAAAGTGCATCTCTGACTTTTTAGCTCCAGGCAGAGCTGAGGACATGTTTGGATTTTGACTTAACATTCTCATTCTTTTCAGATTCTAAACAAGCCTCTCCTACCAGCCCTCTCTGCATGTCCATGTCTGACTACTGCAAACTCCAGCTAATGGGGAGGCAGGACCAAATACATCACTTGGTTCTGTAGACACAGAAGTCACACAGATGCATCATAAGCAGAGACTCTTCTTCATCCAAGCTGAGCAGAAGACAAGCATCAGGGCTTCCCCATCAGCTCACAAACGACATTCCACAAGGGTTCACCAGGACACAAACAGGGCATGCTAATGGAATCCTTTCTTCCAAGCTCATGCACATGCTATTCCCAGCTGCAGGGAAGTGAAATGGAACCACAACAGTCAAAGCTAAACATGGGATTTCAATACGGTCACAATGCAATGACCTGGGACTGAGCAGCTAGCTTATTTAATGTTGAAGTGCAGGAGGGGGAAGATAATACGGATGCTGTGCTCTCTCCCTTTGTGCTGCGACTACAGAGATTTCCATATTCCTACATGGCTTCCCCAATGTGTCTGCATACAAAGGATGCTCCATGAAAGTGATGACAAAAGAAAAAAAACTAAACTTTAATGCAAACACTCCATTGTGTGCCTGGGACCTCGTGCCCATGGGAAAGGGCAAATCAGCCTCAAGCTTCACATTTCCTGGATTCTGTTGGTTCACATCACAAAATTATCATTTCAGTGTGAATTGGAATATTTACAGTTGTAAAAGAAACCCCCTTGCTCACTGGAAGAGGCCTGCTGCACATAGTTTTAGCCCCAAATTATTTCATTTATCAAACATAAGCCCCTGAAAATAGAGGATTACAATGGTAATGCAACCACAAACTTAACAGCTACAGCATCTTGAATAATGCTTCCAAAACACCCTCATGGAATGCAATCCAATTGGTGTCTGTGTGTATATATAATTTTTATATATACATATCTTATCTCAAGACCTTCCTATATACAAATATCTATACATATTTACAAGCACACCCAACAGGTAGGTGGGTGTGTACTGTACATAAACACACAAACACCGAGTATATACATATTTTAAAATAAACTCAATCTCAGCTAAAGAAGGTTGACCAAAGAACCACAGCTCCACAGACGAGAACTGCATCCCCAACTGCTCAAAGAAATAATTCTTCTCATAATGTTCCATTGATTTTTAGTGCCCATGGGAGTGAAGGACTTGGCTACAGCCCAGCCCAGCGCTAGCGAGTGCTTTGGAAGCGCCACTCATGCCACCTACTCTAACACCCACACTGTTCTGCACTGGACTCTCCTACACCAGTGGTGATGGGCATCAGTCCTGACCTGGAGCACCCTCAGGCCCTGGCTAGTCCAGTCTGTCTGAAGAAGATGGTCACATCACTGTGTGATTCTGAAGAGGCCCACTGAAGTAGGCACCAAGGTAAGTAAGCTACCAAACTCATTTTAAAGAATGAAAGATTGGACCAGACCTCAAAATTAAAGGGCTACTCAAACTCCTCCCCATTTTCCAGCATTGGAACAATGAACGCAGAACAAAACAGCTTTCATGTAACAGCTTGAAACATTCCACATTGGTACCATACACTACATTCTCTAAGGACACAACAGAGTCCAGCATGGTGTCCTTGCTCTATTGGAGTTTTCAGCATTACAGTACAGGGAGCACCTCACTGGCCTTCACTTCAGACAGCAATACAGCCATGCATAACAAAAAGCCAAAAGGCAGCCTTTCCAGCACCATACACCTTATATTCACACAAACAAGATGACCACAGTTTGCTTTGCTACCACTATTTCTAGACCTGTCATTTCAGGCCATTTGACAATCTGTTGTGCAATTTCAGATACAAAAATTACAATCCATATCTCCATAGACTTGCCTTTCACTGGATTTAAAGTGAACACCTTGGTAGAATGAGTATTTTCAGTTAAAAGCCCACTATTCATTTTACAGATCTTTAAAAACCAAACACTGGAGCCTACAAAAATTTGTTGTGCTTCAGTCTTGGCTTTGGGACAAGCTGGCTTTTTTACTGCCAGTAACTGAAGTGGAGCCAGTCTCAAAGCTGAGTGTCTACAGGCTATTAGCTTAGGTCTTTAGAACATTTGCTTTGTAGAAGCCAAAATCCTTCTACTGTTCCAGTGCTTCCACCCTCCCCCCCTCCATGCCTCCTTTCTGTCAAGGGGTACAAGAGCTCCTGGAGCTTGTTCTGAAGCTAGGAGGGCATTGCCTTGGTAGCTTTACCCTCCTACTTCTCCAGCAAGCACCTTCTCTACCTTAGCTTTCGTACAGATCCTTGATGCAGACTTTATAGAGCCCTGCTGGATGTTGTCTAGGTCTGGGTGGAATTATTGTGCAATTAAAGGGGCACAGCAGAAGCTGATATACCTATGAACCAATCCCCACTAGCTGTGTTTTGGGGTTTGTTGATGACTATGTGCCTCGCACACCTTCCCTCTGCTCAGCCTGCCTGTGGCTCATTTGAAAAATGCTCTCAGAGCAGGACTCAGAGCAGACAGGTAGGGAGTGGGGTGGAGCGATGGGCCCTCACCACACGCATGAAGGGCTGCGGTGTTCTGTGGCAGCACTTATTAATCATTATAACATAAGAAAAAAGCAGTTCTAGGGTCACAAGGATCCCATGAAAGATTAGCCCATTGTTAAAGCAGGCAACAGCAGCAGCACCAAGAGGTGTCCTGCCAGGTGTTTCTCTGTTGGGAAGGGCTAGAACTCAGTACTACTACGGGAGACTGGTTTGATTTCTGGACAGAGACTCACCAAGGGCTGAGAATATTGTGGAAGCCACTCACTTCATTCACTCAACAAGGTAAGAAGGGAGACACCCTCCACCCCCTGTGGTGATTAAGCAGCTCTACTGACTGACTCAAGAGGAGTTATGGACCAGCATCCTCAGGCAGAAGGGTGGTGGCTCTGACCCAAGATATGGAGGTGGGCAGACTGTACTATACTGAGGAAATGGGGCCAGCGTTATTAATTTTGTAATATATGCCACCAGCCTGCTATCTACACCCAAGCAGGCAGGATGGGACTTGTGTTCTTGGCCAGCAGTACTGCTCAGTAGAAGATTTAAATTACTAATTTACATGGAACACTAGATGTTAGGAGATCCATCTGTAGCATCACTCCAAACCCACTGATCCAACTGCCATTTGTTCTAGCACAAGTTTGTCCAATTACTCACCTAAGATTGAAAAAACAAAAAATTTGTTATGAAGGGCTGTTTCTTTTATTGCTCTTGCCGGTTTGCATTATGTGTTTCTAGCTTTACCATTTCAAATCCAAACTCTTCGGAGATAAAGTATTGGTTTTCTATTGGGTTTTTGCTTCCAATTTTTTAAAACTGTATAAAAATAAAGGATTTCCATAAAGCGGGCTAAAATTGACCAATAATACTTTTATGCTTAGGATCTAGATGTGGTTGCTTTCAACCACAAAAACAAAAAACAGAACTCCAGGGATTCCTTAGTTTAACATTTAAAAGATGTGAAAAGATTTGTTTATAAAATTGACCCCATACAGAATGGGGCAGCTGGGCTAACAGCTATTTAAAAAAAAAAAAAAATCCTAAATTTTAAAATAAAATCAAGTAACTCCTTTTGTGGATTTTCACATTAGAAAACTGCACCATTCAAAGTCTGTGGCTAGGGAAACCCTATTGCAGTAAAAGTATTTCTTTTAATAGTCATCAATGGTGTTTTCCACGAACACATTTCTAACATCCAGGATGGAAGCCAGCTCCAGAACGTGTTTTTGGAGATGAGGGTTCTCCACGGTTTCATCTCTTGGCAGTTGGGGATAAGTTTCAGGGTAATTTCGAGTTTCCTGCTAGATGAAGAGAAAAAGAGTACAATTATTTTTATAATCTAATAGTACAGAACAAAAAGTATAAAAAGCCAATTCATTAAAAAACACACGCTGATCTGTTTGACAGGCCACAAAAGTGGCCAGATCTTCGCAGAAATTATGAAGCTGATCTTCACAGCCATCTCCCTTGACACACAGGCAGTGGCCTAATTTTCAAATTATGGCAGCTTAGTGCCTACAGGTGACTGTGGCAGTAGCAAAGCCTCATTAGCCCAAGATGGCCAGATGTGTAAGTGAACACATGATAAAAATGGAACAGGACAAAGAAGGAGATTTTACACATGTGCTGAATACACTGCTAATATTTTCCTGCAATGCTCAAGCAGGCAAGTTAGATCTGTGTACCAACATCCACAGCGGACATGTATAATAGCGTAATCCTAGAGGCAGACTCCATTCCTGGCAACAGAGGAACCAGCTTTCTGCCCACTGTAATTATCTGCAGTCTTTAAGTTCACAGAATCACAGAAGAGTAGGGCTGAAAGGGACTGCAATAGCTCATCAAATCCAGCTTCCTGCAGTGAGACAGGACGCAATAAACCCTGACGGGTTTGTCCAGCCTGGTCTTAAAAACCTCCAACATGGGGATTCCACAGCCTCCCCTAGAAGCCTATTCCAGAGCTTAGCTACCCTTAGAGTTAGGAAGTTTTTCCTAATATCGAACCTAAACCTCCCATTACTTCTTGTCCTTCTTCAGTGCACATGGAGAACAACCGTTCACCATCCTCTTTATAACAGCCCTTAACATATCTGAAGACGTATCAGCTTCCTCCCTCAGTCTTTTCTCAAGACTATACATGCCCAGTTTTGTTTTGTTTTAAACCTGTCCTCATGTGTCAGGTTTTCCAAGCCTGTTATTTTTGTTGCTCTCCTCTGGACCCTCTCCAGTTTGTCTACATCTTTCCTGAAGTGTGGTGCCCTCACGTGCCTCAAAAACATCCACCCACCCCACTTTGGAAATCATGAATTCTGTGACGCATTCCAATTTGAAAGCCCACCCACCACTCTTGTTTATAAACTTTCCAGGCTGTGTGCCAAGAGGGCCTCTTACTATATTTTTGGACATAGCACTCTTAGTATACACAGCTGTGTACAAATACAGTGCTATATAAATGAATATGTACTATGGGTAGGCTCAATAATAGAATGTGTCCAAACTCAGATAAATTGTTTCATGCTCTACATGGAATCAGAAGACAGATGCACTATATTGTTAAAACTAGTTATGAGCATTTGTACACAAAGGCCTTTTCACCTGTAAGAGTAGCTAACATGACCCGCTATGTGCTTCACACACACATTACTGAATACTCATTTCAGCATGGGAGGAGACCTTATGAGCAGTACTAGTGAAGCCCACGAGCAGAAGAGCCACAGAAGTTAGCTAGAAGAGCCCTTTAACCGCCAGCCAAGGCAATTCTGCATGAAAACAGAATTTGTCTGGTGACTCTTTCGCACAAAAGGGAAAGTTCCCTGCATACCCGGAAAATTTTGTGCATCCTCATGGTGGCTGAGCAGAAGACGAATCTTGTTAGAAGTAAGCGAAGAAATTCATCCCCAAAAAACTGAAGAAAGGCCTGATCTGCAGAGGAAGAAGGTGACACTTAAAGAAAACTGAATTCAGAAAGGCATTTTTGAAGCAAGAGACCTTTGGGAAAACACCACATAGAAAAGCTGTGCATTTCCCCCCCAAACTGTATTATTCTTTGGCAAGACTGACCAACGAGAAACAAATAAGAAATCCAGCTCAAGTTGTGCCAATAAGTTTTCTGTTGAGTGTGTGTAGGTCTTTAAGGACATACCTATGGAGCGAGAATGGGTCAGCAGCTGGGCGATATCCCGGTTGATTTTTCTAAGGTAATCTTGACACTTCTCCCACAATCCTCTGCGCATGCTTGATAATCCAGAGACAAATAGGAATGCCATTAAAGGATTGTTCAGAAAGAGGGTGAAGAGGCTACCCCGCTGAGACTGATCTAAAAGCCAATAATAAACAACAACATGATGCATTCGGTGTGTGAAACAGGAAAGCTGTCCCTGCCACAGAGTAGAGCCCTGCACCCCTCCATTCCTCTCCAACTGAGGCAGTAACGTGCAGTGTTTATGGAAAGATCTTCCCAGCCTTTACGATGGGGGCCAGTTCTCCTGGTGATGCACTTACTAATTCCAGTCAAGGTTCATGAGAGATACGTGCATGATAGGAGCACAGGAGACCCCACATACTTGTGGGAGGCTTAGTTCTGTGCATGGTTTTAATACAATTAGTGTCAATCTTGCAACGCAAGATACTGTATAAGATCATAACTGGACCCACCATATAACATTTCTTTCTTTTACAGTTTATCAGCATTACCAAAAACCCAGAGAAACGTCTTTGCTCTGGTAAGAAGTAGGCAAGCAACGCAACACTTGGATATATATGATCCCCCACCCAAAACAGACATAATGCCCCTTTCCTTGGGAGTGCTGCTGGCTCTATTTAACAGCTTAAAACAAGAAAGAAGAGAAGCTAGCGAAGTCTTTTACTGTGGGAACCCCCGTTTGGTCACTGGTCAGTGTCTTACCAGAGTTACAACAGATATTTACTGGTGCGTTACTAACACTAAACAGGAACCCCACTGGAGACATTCATTGTTTTAAAAGGTAAGTTCTATTATTTAATCAGAATTCCTCTTTGTTAACAATTTTCACTTGAACAAAACTTTTAATATTTTCTATTCAAAAGTTTCTAGCAAATAATAGAACTTACCTTAAAGCAATTGTGAAGTCTCCAGCTTCTCTCATTCATTCATTTGCTGAGCACCACTTCCTGTGTCTCAAACTATGTCAGCAGACTGGACTTCATGCTGGGAAGTAGCAGTAAAATTGGCAACCCTCACAGACACACACCAGAACCAGTCACAGTTATAGGTATTGGAAAGTTAATACGTATATATTCTTATTTAGCAAATATTTATTTTGCTACCTAAAGTAATGGCTGCAGTTGTTTCCGTTAAGCTCTGACAAGTGGAACTCGTGAGCATAGTGCAGACCACATTGTCAACTCTGTTCTAATGGGAAAAGGCAGATGGGAATCTGACCATGGTCATCTTTAACCTAGAAACTGGCAGAAGTATTCTGGTCTCTGACTTGCTCATTCTGGAAACCCATTTTTCCATGAGACGCACTAATTGTTTTCCTTAAGAAACCCTCCAAAATCTACACTGGTGCCAGAGAGATTCTGCAGACTAGATATGAATGCAGATTCTACAGCTGGCCTTTAGAACGGCTCCTGGAATAGAGTGGGCAACATTATCTTAGTGACATTCCATTTGTAGTGAAGCTTCTCAATTGCTAATAATAGAAAAAGTGAATTATGACCCCAGCACTGTGATGGCAACTTTCTGGGTCTCTGCATCTGCAAACCGAGTTTCCTCTCTGGCACTTGGTGAAGCTGCTTGGACAGACTCCAGTTGAATCATGCCATGTTAAAAGTCATTTGTCATGAACTGTCAGTAAACTCTTAGCATGCTATGCCGCTTCAAGCGCTGCTCACCCCCGCTGGGGTCATCATCAAGTGAAGAGAAAGCATCAGAATGTGATCATTTTGGAAGCTGATAAATGTTAAAAACTATGTAAGACAATATAAAGTAAAAGTAATACAAGAGAAGCTGTGAGGAAGGGCAACACCTTTGTACCTTGTAATGCTTTTGGATACGCTGTTGGAGAAAGCAAGCACACCAGTGGCTGTCCAAATAAGTTTGTGAAATTCTGTAACAGAACAGTTAAAACAACAATTGTCATTTTGTCTTGTTCGTTGGAACCTTAATATAGGTTTAATATATACAACTAAGGAGGGAATGAGTGGGGAAGGGAGACACACACACAGTAACTGAAAGTAGGCACTAATTTCATAGCAAAAACGTGCTTTTAGGGAGTAACCCATTACAGTAATGGACTTGCTTTAAAAATATATTCTGTACTCCAAAGAACAAATCTGTTTGTTTTCAGGCAAAGACCAACCTGGATTAGTCCTTTCAATTACTTTACTTGCCATTAGTTTGGCTGTCCAATGAAGGTAAAAATATTGCTTTTTCCTAGCAGTAGGACTGTTCCCACTGGAATAGGAGAGCCACAGGTATGAGGAGTATTAAAATTGGCTCCATTTAAAAACAAACGTGAACCATTAAGCAGCTGCTATGCAAAAACACGGTTTCAAGTTAATTGCTTAATCAATTTTCCTTCAATATTAGTAAAAACACACCATATTTTACAAGAATTACTCTAAAATTCAGAGCACTGCATTGTTCTACACGGACACACACACAGGGAATGCATCTTCAACTCTAGAATCCACTTCTTATAGAAAAAAGAGGTCATGAAACACAAGTACTCCTGTTCTTTCTCCAGTTTAGTTACTAAACTGAGTTGTTCTTTTCCTGCTAGGAATCTTTCTAAAACTGAAGAGTTGCAATGCCTTATAAGAGAGATACCAGGATGTCTGTATGACATCAGCGCATACATTCACGCTAATGAAACAGTGGCCGGTTCAGTGCAATTCATAGTTCCCTTCAGATTACATATTCCACATCTAAAATGTACATCATCAATCTTGGGTTCAAGGCCCAGAGAATCATTTACCTACTGCAGAACCGTCAGTCACTTGGCTCAAAAAAGAAGGGAGGTCCCAATTCTGGATTCTTTCGGATTTCTGCCTAGCAAGCTGATATTTAAACTCCTTGCAAAAGTATTTTAATTAAACTAATTCCTTCTAAACATGTCAAAATACTATCAACAGTGGCCAGGTCTAATCAAAGTAATATACATTTCCCATGCCTAGAAAAATACTGACTAGGCTAAAAGCTCTGTTCCAAGAAGAGCCCAAGCGAGATTTATGAACTAGATATTAAGATTTTGGCCTCTAACGAAGAATCATCAGAAACTATTACTGTGCAGATGACTCCAAGCCAAAAAGGAACCAATAATACTGAACTATACAGCAGGGGTGGCCAAACTGCGGCTCACAAGCCATACGTGGCTCCTTTACAGTTAAAGTGCGGCTCGCGGACCCCTCCACCCCCATTCTCCACCTCCTAGACTGGGGGAAGGAAGGGGGAGGGAAAGCTCTGGGCTTCTGCCCTGTGGCCTGGTGGTGGGGTCAAGGGCTTCTGCTAGAGATGACTGGGGCCTACTGGGGGGGGGGGGGGGGGGGAGGGACGCACAATTTAAAAATTCGCCCCCCACAACAGCTTGAGTCATGCCCCCTCAGGCAAATCCCCCCTTATCTTCATCAGCCCCTCCCTGCAGCTCCCAGGTGTTAGCTCCATGTGGAGAGGCAGCAGCAAACACCTGGGAGCTGCAGGGCGGGGCTGCTACTTTAGCTCCCTGGGAAGAGGCAGCAGCAAAAGCAGCAGCTCTCCCTGCAGGTCCCTGCTGTTTGTTTCTGCCTTTCCCCATGGCTGCAGCTTGCCAGCTCCACCGAGCGGGGCTAGCAAACCTGGCAAAAATGGGGGGGGGGCACATGACCCCCCACATGCATCGCCTATAGCTTCTGCCCAGCAGGGAGGGGGGACTCAGGGTTTCAGCAGGAGTGGGGCTGAAGTCCTGAGCCCCGGCAGGCGCACCTCGGCTCTCAAATTTCTGAAGATTGTCATATGCCTTCGGTCAGTACGTTTAGCTACCTCTGCTATATAGGAACAGTTTAGAACTCCAGGGGTATGTCTACACAGCACACTAAGCTCAGGGCTTTGTGACACGTGCCTGCACACTCGGTGTGCCAAGCCCAGTAGCGCCTAACTGATCAGAAACACCACCCTGGAGGGTGTTGCTGACTGCAGGATATTGAGCAGCTTGTGCTGCAAATCCCTGACCTCTAGGAGTGGAATAGCTACCTCTTTATGAGGTCTTGAAATTGCCAAAGATCATCAGCTATGGATGGTGGCAGAGACATAACTGCCTCATCTGGAGAAAAGGATGAAATTGGTGTTTGACGGTGGCTTCGTTATCTGCCCTGGCCTCCTGCTCCTCAGTCTCCTAGTGGCGGGCTGGTTGTGGAGAAGAGGGCTGTGCAACTCTGGCCTCCCTCTGAAGGACAGTACTGGTAGTCTGGCAAACTGTCATCGATAGGCAGTCCAGAGTATAGTCATTGGGGGGGCCCTATACGGAACGGGGGGGGGGGGGGGGAGAATACAGGGTTGGTTCTGCTACCCTTGATAATGAGCCTGATCTTTCCTTATGACTGTCTAAGAATCGGTTCCTGAAGGGATATGTTGGAGAACCCTAAACAGAAATAGAGGAGACCAACTAGAAGTCCCATCCAGTGGAGGAGCACCCGCAGAAAATGGTGGAGAGTCCTGCGGTATCAGAAGACAGTAGTCTGGAGATTGGGGTCTCCGCCAAATTATACCAGCTGGCTCAGACTTCTACCATCCCTCTCAGCCCTCTGTGTAATTACTTAATTGCTTCCCATTATGTAGTATAAAATCAACTCTCATGCATTTGTTCTATATAGGCTTTTCTGCCTTCTCCAGACATTAAGATATGACAGTACCCCATTTCCTCGATTCCAAATCCCGCATTCTCTAATTGGCAGAGACCCAGATCACTGCACTTCCAACCCACCCTACAGGCTACAGTCACTGGCACACAAGAGAGCTTGCAGGAGACGAGGACAAAGCACTCTTGGTAGTCAGCCTGCTCCTCTGGAACTTGAAACAGTGAAGCACAAACCTGTCTCTATTTAGAAAGAGCTGCAAGATGACTCTCTTGGTCCAGGTTTCTCCAATGGACTGAACTATGAAAACCTGCTCTCATAACTGACTGGCCAGATTCCTCCTCTGTCACTGTGGAAACGCTGTGTGCTGCAGAGGAGCTCTTATAATGTTAATTACTTAATTTAAGCCATGTAAAGTGCACAAATTTCATGGTGATGGGTACCTACTAAATGTTCCTAAATAAAGCAATCCCCAGCTTTGGATGGGTCCAACCCAAATATAAATATTAGAGGTGTTCCTCTAGCCTTCTTGCCTCCCACTCTACCCCCATAAGAGCACAACGGTCAGCTCTCTTGCTTAAATGCCCTGCTTGAGGAGGAGGCACTAGGTGATACTCCCACAGCGTATTGCGCAGTAGGACTATGCACGCTGTGTGGATGGAGAAGAGATACAAGAAAGTGAATATTTTCTTTTTAAGACCTATTAGCAGGTCTCCTTTTTCCTGCGACCGTGGATGCAAAAATGTTTTAAGAGCAGACACCTTTCCTAGAGATAACCCCTGCTGGCTAAGGAATAAGGGACAGTGCCTACATCCCTCAGAGGGCCAGTCCAAAGTAGAGTAGAGTATTTCACAGAGGTGCTGAGTCTCTCTAAGAGCACGACATCACTTCATGGCAGGACTCCCTCCCTGTCATCACCATTTAAATTCTTCAGGAGGAGAACGAATGACAGAGTGCACATGAGCAGAAAGCAGCTTTTTGGAGAAGGCCGATGAGCAATTCGTGTTACTGTCAATACTGCTAAGCAGTGCCATTTAAATGTCAAACTAGCTACTGTCCTCTGAAAGGATCAGAGCAGCAGCATGGAAAGGAGTCACTGCACTGGCTCTGACTTTTCACACAGGTGCACAGAACATTTGTCTGCGCTGACGTGCTCTGACTACAAAGCATTTCATCTCCACTCACAACTCACCCAGGGACATTTGCAAACAGCACTAGTTACATATTCTTACTGCAAGTCACCAAGCACACTTGCAGAGCAATGACATGGGACTTGCATTTACTGAGGGCTGGGAAACACTACCACAGCTGGGCACTCCACTATTTGCCTTTCATTGAGATATACGAATGGTGATAGATTTCCTGAAGTTCAGACATGAAGTCCTTAACATTGTTTACGAAACTATTTCAAACACTCACACTAACTCTCCTGAGTTCTCTCTAGACAGTCACAAAAAATGGAGTCCATATAATCACCAATGTCCTACAAGTTCCTAGCAGCTAACACAATTCCAAGGAACACCAGAGTATCCACTTTTCCCCTTGCACACAAGCTGGGGGCTAAGGTGTCTCCCTGCTCTTTTCTTCTGCTGGCTGGTTTGTGAGCTTTGGCATAACAACTAATGCATTGGATAAGAAGTTAGAGGTTTGGCTCACTGACCAAACACAAAGCACAATGAGGAGCAGAACTCAGGCTGAGACGGGTGCACAGAAATTCTAGTCTCCATCTGGATAGGATTGAGTTATTCCTAAGTTTACAAAGCAACTTTCTTCCGAAAATATTAAGACTCATGTGAGATGCAAGCCCAAATGAGGGAATCCATGACCTCCCCCTGCAGAGAACATGCATGTCCAGAGTTGCATGTGTACTGAGGTTCCCTAGTTCTGCCCTCTCCCATACCAGGCCTACATGTCTTTTCAGAAGCTATAATAGGAAGGGAGGAAGAATGGTCTTGTGGTTAAGGTGGAATGAAAATCAAGAGATTTGGGTTTATTTCCATCTCTGTCACTGATTTCCTTGTGGCTGTGGTCAAATCATTTATCCCCCTTTCTGTAAATTGGGATAATACCTACAAGCAAAGGAGCATGGTGAAATCAATTGCATTAGTGATTGCAAAATCCTTCAAGATGCTTTGATAAAAAGGCACTAGAGAAAAGCAACACAGTGTTACGACATTTAGGTCAAAGTGTTCCCAAATTGATGATAGCATATCAGTAATCGTATAATTCAAAATGAGTCTGAGTTTTGTTATCCAACATCCTTCTCTAAACAGATGAAACAGACAATAGACACTGGAGAGAGAACAGGCATATTTGGCCACTAGACATCCCTAATGCTCCTTAGAAATACAGCTGCAAATGACTATTTGTCTAACTGTAAATAAGTCAAGTTGTAAGAGGAAGGCATCAGGAAGTGACAGTTTTGCATATCCAGCATGTTTCTGAACATTACATTCACTAATGAAATAATGTCATCCAGAGGTGATTGGTGCCTCTGGAATTAATCACACTTGCTTCCACATTACCTGAATTGTAGATTGCTAATGAGGATTTGGCACTGAATAATTCTACTATGTCTCTACAGCATTCAGTCACAGGAGTTTGTCATTTTTCTAGCACATATTATACAAGAGGAGATGCTAAATGTAGATCTAATTTTTGTAACACATCTGTCTTTTAATTTATTTTTTTCTCATTCAGATATTTTTCCCAGATAAATGAACACACCTATTTACAAGGCAAAACTCTGCATTGACACTTTTCTGCTGTTTAAAGCAGCTCTGAGTAGGAGGGTTAGATATCTGGAGCAGAAAAGCAGATGAAGTAATCCCCCCCGAAAAAGAAATTACCTTTGGTATATAACAAAAATAAACCTCCCACCAGTCCCAATCTTAAACTGTTTTTTTTCCTCCAGGAGGATTTATTACTTTCCAATGAGCAGCCATTCATGTGCTTCTGTTCTTGTTCCTTTTCAAAGGATCAGATCCTGCCCAGCATGCACAACCCCGACAGAAAAGACTAAATACAATGCATTACAAAAAAAACCCACACACACACACACACACACACACACACACACACACACACACTATAAAGACTGTAGGCTACCTGGGGGTTGGCACCGTACTCCACCACACATGTCTGCTTTCAAAAACCTTACCTTATAGGCAACGCTGTTTGAGGAGTCCACAATGATAAATAGGGGCTTTCTTGTGAAAGGGTAGAGATCACCAGGGTGAAGGCTAAAAAGAGAAAGATGAGACAATTCACACAGCACTAGAACTTTCTGTGAAGCTGTTACAGGGGTCGCGCTGTCCTGCTCTGAGCGAGGAGGTTTCTCCTTAGGCACATAGCTGCCCACATTAAAGGGAGAACAGTAGGATGGAACAAGAAAGCCTAATACTCAAGTTGTAGCTCACTTTACAGGAAAAACAAACAGAATATTTAAGGGGAAGTTTTTTGCCGTCACCCACATATAGAGTATTAGCCCCAAACGAGAGAGGATTTAAAGAGGTGATATAAAACATTAGAAAGAGCTGGACAACACAACAGACATCCAAGATGGTTTAGTACAAGTTGGGCCCTACCAAATTCACGGACATGAAAAACATGTCTCAGACTGAAATCTGGTCTTTTGTGTGCTTTTACCCTATACTATACAGATTTCACGGGGGAGACCAGCATTTCTTAAGTTGGGGGTCCTGAGCCAAAAGAGAGTTGCAGAGGGGTTGCAATGTTATTTAGGGGGGTAGTGGTATTGCCACCCTTACTTCTGCGCTGCCTTCAGAGCTAGGTGGCTGTTGGCCAGGCACCCAGCTCTGAAGGCAGCCCCCCGCCAGCAGCAGCATAGAAGTAAGGGCAGCAGTATTGCAGCCCTCCCTAAAATAAGCTTGCGACTCTCCCACAACTCTGTTTTGGGTCAGAACCCCTACAATTACAACACTGAAATTTCAGATTTAAATATCTGAAATCATGAAATTTATTATTTTAAAAATCCTATGACCATGAAATTGACCAAAATGGACCTTGAATTTGGTAGCGTCCTAAGTATGAGACAACATACTCTTTTCTAGCCTTTCAGGAAAGTAAGGGGCGGGGGGGGTAGAGAATGTTCATAGGCAGTACACAGCACAGGTATCAGCCAGTGTTTCACCAGTTCATAGTTATCTTACCCTCTATTAGGGGAGTGAGTCTACCTGAACCTCAACTATTAGGAACAAAGTGAGAGCCCCCGATGTCATCAAGCCCTTCATGATTTGGGGCGACAATCCCATGGAAAACCAGTCTGATCCTTACACGGCTATTTCCTGGGTTGAAAATGCTCAATGGAAGTCCTTGTGCTGCTGCTGCACAGTGCTCCACTAGCTCTGCCTGCTTCACTACCACCTCAGTTCAAGGGGCAGACGAGCAGTCAGTGCTTTCCTTGCTAGGCCTGAAGGGGTGCAGGTCCTCTCCTTCCCCTTGACCACAAAGGACAGGGGGAGGGAAAGAAGGATCCACTCAGTCGGCAAAGTGCTCCAATAAGAGAGTCCTGATGCCGTTCCTCCTGAACATCCGGGATTTGGGGAAGGAATGGGGCTGTGCAGCACCTGCCCCAAGGCAGATTAACCCTAGGAACCACCTTTCAAATATAGGACTGTTCCTGAAGTGGAATTCTGCTTAAGTTTAAAAATTGTGCCCGTTCATGCTTTTTAGTGAGAGACACTCAGAAGGGGGCAGGGGAGAGGAGATTACTGCCATACTTCTACAGATAGTTAGTGGGGTTTGCCCTTTAAGTCACTGGCTAGAGGCCAGGAGTTTTGAAACTGAGAGTCCGGAGTTCTATTCCCCATTCTGAACGTATAATTGTTACCACCAGCCTACATGCACTGAACAGCTAAGAGCCAAATACACCGTCATGGGTATTTGTGCCATATGAACAACTCGCTAAATACAGAGTTTACCTTCCACTGGTATTAGGCCTGGTCTAAATGTGATGGGGTCTCTCGTCAATGCTGATGTACAAGGATTCAGCAAACACGTAAAATTAAGCAGCATAGCTGTGTCAACTGGGGGGGAGAGGGAGGGAAGAGGGGGCTTTTTTTTTTTCTTTTTTTTTAAACCAATATAGCTATGTCAATACAACCTCTAGCATAGCTGCAGTTTACACTGGCAAAAAAGTGCTTTTGCCAGGGAACTATATAAGCTGCGCTGGCAGAAGCACTTTTATGCTGGTGTAAACTTCATCTACACTAGTAGGGTTCGCTAGTATAGCTACACCAGTAAAAAAAACTTTTCTAGTGTAGACAAGTGTCATCTAGATGCAGGTGGAGATGATGGGCAGTAAATACAGCTCAACAGAAGTTAAGGGGCTCAGTCAGACTGACTCCTCCCAGGCGTGCATTCTCTTGCCCTCTCACTACTAGTTCATCAGACAGGAAAGTCACCCCAACTCTGAAGTTTTGTGACCTATGCATTTGATTAAAAATAAAATAAATGAATAAATAAAGCACACATTTTCCCAGAAAAGTTAAATAGGGTTTGGTGCATCTTTACTGAGAAGAAGAAAAACTTGCTTGCCACTTATTTCCCCTTGCTGAACCCATGAAACTCACCAGTGCATCTCCTTGTAAGATTGGTTCCGTTTGTGGACAGCATCGCCATTTATAATGTCCCGGTTACTGTTCGTAAGGACCCCACCAAAATCATATGGACCTACAAATGTCAAAAAAGAGATGAGATTAGCTGTCATGTCACAACTTGGATTAAGTGATTATAGGTGTAGGACAAAAAAAAAAAGTAATGAATCTGAACTACTAGAGTTTCGAGAAAAAGTAATGATGGCGAGTTTACAATTTACTAGCCATGCAACTTAATATATGTGTGTGTTTTGGTAATTTCAGTGACTAACCTTCTGGTCTGGTAATACTGAGCATGCTGTAACTTCCACATTATTCATTTATTCTTCAAATGAATGTAGAAATCAGAAGACAGACATATACTGTAACCCATTAGGCTATGTAGTAAAAGGAGTGCACATCTAGGTCAACAGATGCATCTCCAGGAACTTTACATATATTTCATACAGGACAAATCAATACACATTTTAACTACTACTTGAATCAATATATTCCAGAGTCAGAACTTGTCCTTCTAAGGGGTTAAGATCAATTTCAAAACGTGAACTTTTCCAGGGCAACCAGAATACCAGCCTTTGCAGCCATCAGAGCACTACTAGGAGCTCTATAAACGAAGCTCATAAGTTGAAGCCAAGTTGGTTTTAACCTAGTACCAATCCAGCATGATCAGCCGGGTTTCAGATCCAACGCGATGGCGAGCTAGTCTTGGGAATTCGGTTTCTGAAGTTCTAATAAAGTATTATACAATTTTCAAAGCTATGTTGCATTTTTTGGTCTGGTCCTAATGCAGGCTTAGTGATTATTCCATTGGGCACAGCTTTGGGGTGACTGGTGGACAGTGTAGAAATTTAAAAAATTGCTGTCTCCACAGAAATATTAATGGTCCCTGCAAGAGTGTGCTGGTACAGACAAGGATAGATTTCTCAGTTTAGTGGGAGTAATGGAACTCCTCTAGTATTAATGGGAGAATTGCATATATACTGGGACTTCCTAATTCTGCACAGTTGGATTTCATCGCTGTTATTTCATTTGCAGATAGTCCTTCCCTGTCTACACCTGAAAACCCCTTCCCCTCAATAAACAATTACTTTTTACTTGTAAGAGAAGCTTTAAGAGATCAGGAACAGAGCAAACTCATTTAGTGCTGTCACACGTGGCTTAAGTGTGACCTGTCAGCCAAAACTGGTCTGTATAATTTAACAATGCAACCTGCAGCTCCCTCTTCTTTAATACAGAGCACTACGTGCTGGGAATTTTAGTTTTTGCAGGCCACACTTTCCTATTTAAAAAAACACCACCACACACACAACTGACTGCAATCTGATTCATCATGCAAGCCCCTGGGAACTGAAAAGTTGCTTATGGAGCTCTCCATAGGACAAAGATTGGGTGCCTCTACAGTAGAGTAGTAAGTTAGAACAAGGCATGCAGCGAAGTTAGATACAATGCAGGTTACAAGGGACACAATATAGTTATGACCAAACTTGTCTGGGTTGCATCACACTGTAAAATGTTAAAAGTAATTTAAAAAAAAATATCACTGCCACTATAGAAAGTTTGCAGGGATTTTTTTTTTTTTTTTTTTTTTCCTTTTAGCATTTTGAAAGATTCACAAATCATGCACGGAAGATGGAACAAGCATGCATCTTATAAAGGAATGCAAGTCTCAAACAGATGAAGGGTATACAATATTTAGGATGTTTCAAATAATTTCTTCCTTTAAAGTAAGTTATACAAAAGTACCAATCTTTTGACTGCATTTGCACTAGTTGGCCAGTTTTAGATTTTTAGACTGTATCTGCATCCCAATATTCTGCTGGGTTGAATAACAGGGGAAGATGAGTTGAGGGGAATTATTAAAATCATGACAAGAGCTTGAATTGTCACATCAATAAACGTATAAGGAGTACAACAATCTCTGCAGAGAGCCCCTCAGCCCTTTTGCCACCATTCTCCTGAACATCTATTTTGATGCATTTCTTTCCAATCTGAAGTCAGATGTTGAACCATTTTATTACGGTAACTCTTCACTGATTGGCCAATTGAGCCACGTGTCTTCAAAACTTGTGACATTTTTAACATTTCAGATCTTTCAAAAACTTGGTCATGTCCTTTGAAAAGACTTCAAGTCAGTAGGTTATTGTGTGCTAAACACATAGAATTAGCTGCTGTGTGTCCAAAAGAAAGCAAGTCTTGGTAGGTAGATGGGCATATGAAATTGGACTTGTCCTTTAAAAGGAGTTTTGCGAGATCTCTGTGGGCCACTGATCCTGAAATATAAAGCAAATTCAAGCCCTGCTCATGACAGGGAGCATTCCTTTATTGTACCTTCACTATCCGAACGACCTGAGGGAAACACGCCAGTGGCCGACAAGTAGATCAGCAGCACACTGTTCGCAGGCAGCTCCTGAAATTCAAGCAAAGGAAAGGGGCAGGAGGAAAATTCAGACATTAATTGTAACATGCTACATACATTCTGTATCAGCTTGATAAAATCATTGGTATTTACAGGCGCAACTCCTCTGCCCTGGCTGCCCTTCAGCCTTATGTGGCTGTTTTGCCTGTATCTATAATCGCTTACACCGCCACTTCTTGAATCAATGGGCATTTGGGTTAAGAACAGCCATGCTGGGTCAGACCAATGGTTCATCTAAGCCCAGTATCCTGTCTTCCAAACAGTGGCCAATGCCAGGTGCTTCAGAGGGAACGTACAAAACAGGCAATCAAGCAATCCATATGGGTACACACAGTGATGCGTGCTGCAGAGGTACTCAGTTGTGTCTTTTTAAATATCTGATTGATACGCCAGGTTCAGAGGCTGTAAGAGCACCATTTCCCCCACATCCCCTCTTCCCTAATATCTAGTGAGACACAGACTTCCTGGAATGTGGAATCTAAGAGTTAAGCCAAGGTCCCTTTGGAAGAAGAGACTCTCCAGCTGTCCCAGAATTCTGAAGGAGGTCTTGGTTCCCCTTCCCCCCCAAAAAAGGGCCTGCAACAAAAATAATATCCCAAAACTTCTCAGTTGGGCAACTTGCCAAAAAACCACCCAGGGTGCTGAATAATCCTGCACGAGTCTGTGCAAGCAATGCATATGCATCCATGTGCCACCTTTCCGTTCACTCCCTGCATGGGAGCACCGACATATCTGAGACCCCTGCTTTCTGGGGGAGAGACTGAGCATGCAGGCACGCACAACACCAAACACAGTCAGGAAGTTTCATTTTAGGCTCATCAGCTGTGACACTGCTTCCTCTGTAAAGAAACAAGTTGTTTTTAGCAACTAAATCCCCCGGTTGCTGCTGGTACAAACAATTATATATACTGGGCCCTACAACTATATTAACTGGAAATGAATTTAACCACTGTAACTTTGTAGAATTCTTAGTAAAGATACTTATATATTTAGATCAGATAATCTGCCACTAAGACAGACAACCAGATAAATCATTAAAATTTCCATCCTATGAAGGAGGATGGCGATTAACCTTTTGTCATTTACTTTACAATTTAAAAAGGCTACTAAAGCCTTAGTTTTCAGGAAAAATAAAAAAAGAAAGGGATTTTTCTTGACTCAGTTACTTTTCTTTAGAGAAGTGTACCATTCCAGAGATTTTTTTTTTTTTTTTTAAATCAACTGACAAATACACCTGATTTTACAAACCTTAAACGCTGCTGCTAAGAACGTATATAGCTGGCTGAAGGTAGGTTTATACAGCAAGTACTTATGGGGATTTTCCCGCCTAGCAGGTTTCTCAGTCGACTCCTATTTAAAAAAAACAAAAAAGCACACCATGTATATTCCTAATATAGCTTTATCTTTAAACTTCCATTTATCTATTTATTCATCTTCAATGTGCTTCCCTAACATATTGGTCTGCCCATGTAGCATTCTCTACTGAGTACCACAGTAACAAAGTTCAGGTCAGAAACCGTTTGACAGTCAGTATTCAGGCTTAATCCTCAATTTAACTTGCCACCCAAATCCTGCTTTTATCCTGGATTATAATTTAGAGAGAACAAGGTGAGAAAATGCAGTCTCCAATTCAGTTAGTTCCCGATCCCTTAATAAAGCTCCCTGACCATATTTTCGAGGACACTCCCTGATAACAGCACACATCAGCCTCATTCTAGCTCCGCGTTTTTTACTTTGTTCTTCCAAGACAAACATTTTCTTCCATTTTATTTGTACCTCAACATACTGCTGTGAAGTGTGCTGACAAAAACCAAGGACTAGCAATTCTCCCCTTTGTCTACAGATGAAACACAAAATGCATCCTAAATATCTACTCTAGACTATACGAACAGGGATGACCCAAATGAGAGACCAGATCAAGTCTTTCCGTTGGAACCAAACAATACTTGCTACTGAAGCTTCCACATATAATAGAGAAGCCACCGTTACCCAAGTCCAACTCTAGAGTTTGAACCCCCTTTCTGTAAGTATCAGAATAAGAGTTATAACAACATAGCTGCCATGCTCTATATACAGAGAATTCTGTTGCCAAGTTTGCAACTGAAAATGAAACTCACCTGCATTCCAGGTTTGTTCATTTGTGAAGCCAAGTTCATTGGTTCCCTTTCCAGTGCTTGCAACATTCGGAACATGTCAACCGTTAATTCACTGAACTTTACCTGCAAGAGGAACACTGCCATCACTAATGCATCCTGTCTGGCACGGGGTAAATAGTTACTCTGCTTCTTAAGAATTAGCCAGGTAAGAGCATTGAACTGTGTACTGAAAAGATTAGACTGAAAGACTATACAATATCTAAAAGTGCCCAACATTTGGTTAAGATACTTGTAACCCCACTGCTGACATGGAAAAAGTATAGAGGTGAGATATGAAAGCCACTTGACCTCATTGTTAGCTAAAAAGACAGAAAATTTCCCCAGGCTGTTTGGAAAGACATTCATCTGTTGCATCACCTGTGATGTGACCCTCCTATGGAAGTGTCACATCACAGGTGATGCAACAGATCGGGTTTTTCCAGACAGACTGTCCCACAAAAGACATGGCACTAGCATGTTTTAAATGCGCATGTAGCGGGGTGGTCACCTGCTCCTGGTCTCAAAGGGTTAAAAGCCAGCCCTTGGAGAGGGCTGGGAGCCTTAGGCTGGGCTGACTGGGGAGGCAGCCTCAGCTGTGCAGACACACAGTCTCCTCTAGCTGTAGAGGGAGACAGGCCTGGCTGCTAGGGAGCTAGAGAAGGTACCTGGAGTGGAGCAGGGCTGGGGGAAGGCCACGGGAGCCGGGGAGCTCCGGCCTGGAAACCCCCCAGGCTGCGGCCTAGTATAAGGCCAAACAGGTACTGGGGTTGCAGGGGGCAACCCCACTATAGGTAGAGGTAGCAGGTCCAAACCCAACCTTGCCGGTGATGAGTGGCTTATACTGCAGTCTGCTCCAGTGAGTGGGGGCTAGTTGGTGACTGGTAGTAGCCTACGACTGAGGTGAGGTGGGGATAGTGGGTGGGGGGTTCCCCTGGGTGGGGAGAACCAGAGAGTGGGGTACTGCCTGGGGGGCAGCACCCTGAGGAAAGGGGCACCGGATCCGGGAGGGACACAAGGGCGAAAGCAGTGAGTGGCGAGACTTCGGCCTGCAGAGGGCGCTCCAAGGCTGGAAAAAGAGCCAATTCCCAGGATGCCAGCAGGAGGCGCCGCCAGGTGAGTCGGCGCACGACTACAGCGCACAACAGGCTGCGGGTATCAGATAGAAGAGATCATTCTTAACTAGCATAATGGATACAAGTGGTAAAAAAGATATGTGGCAATGGGCTGATATGGGGAGGTCACTTACCTTGCAGTAACTTGAGTTTGAGTAGTTTTGTCCCTATGGGTACTCTTTCGTAGGATGTGCCCATGCGCTCTTGACTAAAGAATGCAAAGTACTGTGTGCAGGACTGCACCTAGCAGCACCTTGTGCTTCCAAAGGAGGGCATATAACAGTGACAGCAGGTCCGTGCCTCTTCAGTTCCTTCTTGAGTGTGAAGCAGAACTCCACAGCTGAGAGAAAGGGGGAAGGGAAGTGGAGCACCCATATGAACAGGGCCAGCTTTAGGACCTGCGGGGCCAGATTCGAATACCTGGCGGCGGTCCGGGTCTTCAACAGCACTTTGGCAGCGGGGCGGTCCATCACTCGGCTCCGGGTCTTCCACGGCACTGAAGGACCCCCCGCTGCCGAAGTGCCGCCGCCCGGTGAGTAAAAAAAAAATTTAAAAATTTAAAAAGGCGCCTAAGGCGCGGGGCCCTCTTAGGCACGGGGCCCGATTCTGGGGAATCGGGGGAATCGGCCTAAAGCTGGCCCTGCATACGAACAAAACATCTTGAAGAACTCAAAGTTACTGCAAGATAACTAACCTCTTCTTCAGGTATGTGTCCCTATAGGTGCTCCACCATAGGAGACTCCCCAGCAGTAACTCAACGAGGAGACCAGTCCAAGACAATTCAAAGGACCATCACCAAAGGTAGCATCATCCCTGGAAGCAGGTAAAATGGCACAATGCTTGGCTAAGGCATGAACAGAAGACCAAATTGCAGTCCTACAAGTTTCTGTTACAGGAACGTCTTTCAGGAGAGCTACAGATGTGGACTGAGCTCTAATGGAATGTGCTGTCACTCCATGAAGGGGCTGCATCCCAGCGGATTCATAACAGGTTAAAAAGCAACCCGAAACCCATTTCAAGAGTCTGCGTGGAAATCGGTTGTCCCTTCCTCTGTGAAAAAGTCTACAAATAATCTGGGAGAGGCCCAGAAGGTCTTAGTCCTGCCCACGTAGAAGTCAAGAGCAGTTCAGACATCTAGTGTATGTAGGCTGGCCACCTCTCTGGAAGCATGATGCTTTGAGTACCTGGTATGTGGATCTCTTGATTAATACGATATTCCAAAGAGACCTTTGGAAGAAGCAAGGACGTGATACAGCAGAACCATATCTCTATAGAAGGGAGTAAATGATGAGTCTGCCATCAGAACACTGAGCTCTCTCTCATACGTCTAGGTGAAGTGATGGCTGTAAAGAATGAAGTTTTGAAGGAGAAGTGGAGAACAGAACAGGTATCCATCAGTTCAAAGGAGGTTTTCCTCAGGGCACTGAGAACCAAATTAAAAATTCCCATTGGGGGGCCAGAGGCCATACCGGGGAAACAAGTCATGTAAACCTGGAGGGATCTGGCTGTACTGGGATGGGCAAAAAACTGAGAAGCCCTCAAAAAGTGGAAGGCAGTGATAATGGGCAAATGTACTCATTGCTAGACAGCAGGTCTACAAATCCAATAGTTAGTCTAGGATTTTGGAGAGCAGAACACCTTTTCAGTCTATACAAGCATCAGAGAACACTAGGAATGGAAGTATTTCTAGTTTTGAAGGTAAGTTTTGTGAGTACTAAGTTTCCTGCTAGATTGGATAAGGTCTAGTCAGTTCTCCTAACATATTAGCTCCATGCTCAAGAACCATCTAGGAACCATGCTCTCAGATTCAGGGGGGAGGGGGTTCAGACAGATCAGGGTCCCAGAGTTCTGGGACAGGAGATCCTTCATGAGAGAAAGTCTGGGAGGCATTGCCAAAAAGAGGTGAAGGAGGTTCAAGTACCACACTTGTGTTGGCCAGAATGGTGTTATGAGGATAACCCTCCCTTTCCTGTTGCAGTTTAAGCAAGGTCTTGAGGAACACAGGTAGATCAGGTAAGCACATAGCGGGATACAGGGCCACAGTGTTGTCAGGGCACTCTCTACCTCCCTGTTGATTCATATGTAAATAAGTCTCCCCATTTTGATTCCACACTGCTCAATTTACATTGGAGACAGGTTGATAGCTGCCTTCCCTCGAGTTCAGGAGAAAACCAGTTTCTCCCTGTGTTTGGTCACAGACTTTGAAGCAGATCAGTGAGTATCCATAATTTCTCATATAGTATTTCCAAAATGTATGCATTATGATATTAATCACCAGTAAGTCACAGGCTTTCATAAAAGACCTTACTAAAAACAATTTTCTAATACAGTAATTTGTATTCAATCAGTTGATTCAATTACTTATCATCTGAGGTTCAGACCCCCATCATTAACAGTTAAGCGGTATCTCCCCCCTACTTGCTAGGTTGATGGTTTTGTTTATCTTTTATGTAAGTATACCTTCATTATCTCTGCTTGTCTGACCAACCTGGTTGTCAGGCAAATACGCACTCCTTTGTCCAAGGCAAACTGTGTTTAAAGTGTGTTTGGCAACACTTGGTACTGGTAGTGTTCTGAGCCTATTGCAAAATGTACAAAATGTTTGTGGGATGAGGGGAGGGAGTGAGAGGAGGAAAGATGGCTACATGAAAGTAGACATTCTGGAGGTCAAGGGCAACAAACCAGTCTCCCATATCTAATTGGAATGACGGCAGCTAGTGTCACCATGCTGAAGTGCTGGGAAAGGATATAGGTGTCCAGGTTTCTTTGAGGTCGAGGATTGGTCTCCATCCTCTGCCCCCTTGGGAATGAGGAAATAGTTGAAATAAAACCCTGTTCCAATGAACTCTGGGGGAACAGGTCTGACCAACCCCAAGAGTAGAAGAGACTGTGGACCCCTTGTTTTAACAGATCTTTGTGAGGGGTCCCTGAAGAGGGACAAAGAATGAGGGTGCCATGGGTGGGAGAGGGGGACATAGTATGGAAGTGGATAGAATATCCCGCGTTAATCACCTCCAATACCTAGAGCCCTGTGCGGATACAAAAATGTGGATCCGCATCAGCCAGGATCAACCCGCAATCCGTCTTCTACCTGTATCCGTATCTGTACCCACAGCAGCAAGGGGGAGGGGGGCCCGGGGTCTTACAGGGAAGAGGCAGCACAAGGGCGGGGACTGGGGGTAAGGAGTAGCGTGGAGGCAGGGTCTCAAGAAGGGGCAGCATAAGGAGAGAGTCTGAAGTGGGTTTGTTGATTTCTCTTATTAGCCGCATTCACCTCCAGGGAATTGGGAAGGAGGAGGAAAAAGAAACACTCCATTCCCTTGATCATTTACAGGTGGGCTGGATAGTAGCAGGTGTTTGCTAGACTGTGCAAATAGGCGATAACAGAGCCTCATTGATTGGAAGAGCAATTTTCTTGAGGTGATATTTAGAATGTCCACCAAGGAGTGTTGAGACTCCTGGACCTCTTGTCATAGGATCTAGAGGGATTGTGCCAGGCAGTTCAGGGGGGTTTGGAAAGCCCAAAGGTCATCAGCATAAGATCGTATATGGACTCAGCAGGGTGTGATGGTATGGTGCCAAAAGGAAGAGCCCTGTACCAGGACCTTAGAGTCGAAAGCAGTATCATCCCTGGGGCTGAAAGGGGGAACATAAGATATAGGTGCCAGTACTGGAGTCCAGCTGAGGTTCAGTCTGGGAGGATTGTGGTTGGAGGTGTTCATGCACTACCGGGGATGGAGCGTTTAGAGGACCGTAACAGGGGAGATTCTGGTTCTTCCAGTTATAGAAGAGGTCCTCCGTGGAGAGAAATCTGGAGAGTGCTTGTGGGCTATGGTATCCAGAAGTCTGGACAGTACTGGAACCCGGAGAAGGGGTCTGGGCTGAAAAGGAAAGCATGGTACCAGAGAGGCTTGTAGAGGAACTTCTGACCTCAGAGCTCTGGTGCAGAGAAGGCATTGACAGTGGAACATGAGTGGGAGGCCAGCGTGCATCTCAATGCACAAGAGGTGTGAGTCGGTACTCAGGGAGATGGCTGCATGTACTGTTTATTAGAAGACTTCTCCTCATACTGCTTCTTGTGCGGTACTGGTACCAGAATCAGACAGAGACCCAGTTGTACCCCTTGAGGAATGCGAGATCTCCTGAGAGTGGGATTTATGAGGCTTCTTCTCGGAAGTCCTAGCCTCTGGAGGTGCTGCTGGAGCTGCAACAGCCACCGGAGCACCCTGGGATTGAGGTTGATGTATGGTGGGGGAAGCGAACAGCCTCCACTGGGGCTTCTGAGTGTTCCATTAGCAGGCGCTTCAGCCTACTCTCTGCCTTTGCTACCTTTAAACTACCTTTCAACAATGCACAGACCCTACGCTTCGATGGGATGTGGGTGGCTCTGAAGCAGCTCAAATGCCCATCGCTAGAGTGAAAAAGACTTGAGGCAGGTCTGGCAGGACTTAAATCCCAGGGTCTTCAGCATCACCCAGAATGCTAATGGACCAAAACAGAGGACTGAAAGACGGGGGCGGGGGGAGGGGACACTAAGAATCACTACATTTAAGTAAGGTGGGAAGCTGAGAATGAGTGGACATGCAATCTCTCCATATCGAGCTGCAGCCGGCTGAGACAGAACTGAGTGGCGGTGGGTCCAGGCCTCCCTATATACCCTCATTTGGAGTCACAAGGCGCTGCTCTGTGCAGTGCAGTCCTGCGGACACTGCTTTGCATTCTCCAGTCAAGAGCACTCGGATGCGAGCGCATCCTATGGTGGAGTACCCATAGGGACATACACTCGAAAGAACAGGACAGAAAGGACAGTTCTTGTTGGTTATCACTCAGTTTTGCCAAACTCTCAGCTCATCTACAGTCACTCTTAACATCATTGCTAAAGATTTTGTATTTGCCTCTTTTGGACTCTGCAATTTCCTTTAGTAGAATCAGGGGGGAAAAAATGAACTGTTTTCAATTCCAATTGAAGACTGAACATATAAACAATTCCTTGTAGTCTCCTTTACCTGGTTATTGCAATTCCCAATAATTAATGCATCTGCAAGAGTGAGCTGTCCCACGATCATTCCCTGCTCCAGCAATGGGGCCCCTGTTTCAGACAGTCGGTTGGAGGTGATTACGATGGTATTGTCATCATTTAAAACCATCACAGGATCTGCCTGGAAAGATAAACCAGCACAGAGCATGAATTCCAAGGACACCCACAGGGTCCACGACCACTAGCAAAAGGGACTCTATGTCCTGTCACTCATAATAGACATCCCATAGCTGAAGTGAAGACTACTTTATTTGTCTTAATAATTTGCCTTTTATATCCTAAGGCCGCAGAGCAATTCCAGCTTGGAAAAGGAGCTGCTCCTAGGGACTAGAACAGTGTTTCTCAAACTGGGGCTGCCGCTTGTGTAGGGAAAGCCCCTGGCGGGCCGGGCCAGTTTGTTTACCTGCCCCTCCGCAGGTCCGGCCGATCGCGGCTCCCACTGGCCGCGGTTCGCTGCTCCACGTCAATGGGGGCTGCTGGAAGCAGCGCGGGCTGAGGGTCGTACTGGCCGCCACTTCCAGTAGCTCCCATTGGCCTGGAGCAGCGAACCGGGCAGGTAAACAAACCGGCCCGGCCCGCCAGGGGCTTTCCCTACACAAGCGGCGGCCCCCGTTTGAGAAACACTGGACTAGAAGAAAGTACCTTGGATATTTAAACACAAATATTTGTGTTGTAGCACTAAGTGCAGTTGAGAGGAGAATGTACCCATGCAGGATAAGCCATCTGAGTTCGCTTCCCAGAATCAGGGGAAACAAACTTCACTAAACACAAGCACAGCAGGCAATCCACATGCAGCCCATGCAGATAATTGGTAACATTTCTACATGGCAGAAAAATCCTGCGTTATTTACATTTCTCCTCTTTCATAAAGAGAAATAATGAAAGAAACAAGCCAACAGTAGTCCAGCATTTCAATCTAATAATGATTAAATACTGGGGCGTGGGTATTCGTACGTATGTATGTGCATACACATTGTACAAATGGAGGAAAGTAGGAAACTGTCTCCTATTTTATAGAAGAAATCCTCATTTTTCTGTGTAGCAAGACATAAAAAGGGCAATATTACAGTTATGCCAAGACATACTGCCAGTATAACTGCCAAGATTATACTGTATTTTCCATTACATATTGCTTATGCATTGCCAGAATAATATGCCAGTACTGCAAGCATCAAAATATATTTGGAAGTTACTAATACAGTCAGAAGCAGGCCTCCCACAAAGATGGGCCTGTAGCTGGCAGCCCTTCTACAGCAGTTACTATGCCAATGGCTGTGTTCTGATCCCAGTGTCACCTGAACACCAGGTGTAAGAAGAGAGGTGGGAGACAGCAGGTCACAACCTCATGCTTCCACTAGCTGCTAGCTTTATGTTGCTTGAGCAGATCTGACACAGATGTCTCCTTAACAGCTCAGCTACTGCAGAATATTTCATCAGCAGACTGGAGAGGAGTGTGGCACACCTGCACACAAGACCATTCCTTACTAGCTTGCTCCCCATGGCACGGCCTCAGAGAACAGTCTGCAGTGACGAGTTCCCATGTTTTACTTTTAAAACAAGAGGGCTTTTTATGAAGGACACTTTCGAACAAACTGCAGAGTCCAATGTTTCCTTCATTCTCACCTCAACAAAAGCCGCCACCTCTTGAAGAACCAGGTTCCACTCCACCTGGTCCTCAGTGTTAAAGCGGTGAGTGTAATCTTCAATTTCATCAGATAATTCCTGAGGTAGAAAGTCCAAAGGAAGAGGAATAATGAATAACTCTTTTGAAAGTTAAGGCAGTCATCTCTCATAAATAAGGCGGTCTCAGCACTTCAGGGATGAGACATCTAAGCAATCTAATTATAGAAGTTTTAATTATCATTACCCACATGGCCATATCCAATATGGAACATGGCCAAGAAGTTGGTCAACATGTGCTACTTCAGGGGACAGGACTCCAGGTACCCTTACTTTGCACTCTGAGAACACAAACACCTTTCAAACAAACCCAAGAGCAAGGGAGAGCACTCATTTCAGACACAAAATTAACTGGCACACCCGCACAATGCTATCAGACTGGTTATTGTAAATTCTTGCTACCACAAGTGCTGACTCAAATCTAAGGTTCCTGAACTTGTTGAAAGTGATCTGTAAGTGAATGGCCTGTCCTTTCCAGCTGCCTCCTCTGCTAGTTTGTGCTGTGCAGCTCTTTGGTGTCTGTCCCATTGGATCCAGACAGGCAAAGAGCAATGCAGCTTACATAAAACTGCCAACACCAGGATGTGGCTTGCAGCAGTGTACGAAGGTTCTTGGGGAAGTCTGGCGTTCCTGTCGTTACTCTTTGGAAAGCAAGACTATTGTCAGAAACAGCCACCCAACTCCAGGCACCCATGCCTACTTGGATGTTTTCCCTTTATGTTAGATCTCGTCAAGTGGAAATCAGCAGGCCACTGGAGTGTAACATTTTCCCTAAACACAATAAAGTATCTAATTTGGTCCAGGATATTCCCTTAACTCCAAAACATATTGAAGATGCACTGCTGCTCGATGACATACCCTGGTCTGTATCCTAATCCCTATCTATCTATTGTCCCCCAAAGTTTGAAGCAGTTCTGAAAGCTAAGTCTTTCCCTCACCCCCATCATGCGCGCACACAGATTCTATATCTTTCCTGTCCCTTAATGTCTCAAGTCTTTCCCAATCTGGTTTCTGGAAGATCACAATAGATTCTTTTCATTTGCAAGGAACACCTCAGAGATTCCAAGTACCAGATTGGAAAGGAACAGAGCACTGTGCTGAGCAGAAGGGCTAACAGAATCAAAATGGGAGGGATTTCATGGAGAGGGAGGGTCATGGAGACTTTTGAGGTCAGAGAGAGAGGTGGGAGCTACTGGCTTGGGAGGAGGGAGGTGCACAAGGCTAGAGAGAAGATCCCCAAACATTCAGACAGCTGAAACAAGTGGGATATTCACATCCACACTGTATGGGGTTTATCCAAATCCAACTTCATGACATCTGCCTTCCACCAATGGCAAAACCACTCTTTGGTCAAGTGCTCAGGTCATTTACGTCTACATGAGGCACAGAACACCAAAACACATCAGGATGTTGTTCCTCCCACTGCAGATCCCAGGCCAGGTTTAGTTAAAGCTGCAAGATTAACAGGAACAGCAGCAGCTGAGATCTTATGTGTGAGATTTCAACTGAAAGAGAGATCCTGGATGCCGTAATATCCCATTAAATGCAGGAAGAAAAGCTCTGCGTGACTAGTGGCCTGTATTGCATGGGCATGTACACTTTCCATTGTCCTCATATCATTAATTTACCTTTACAAGGTCCTTCACAACATCCATTTTGTTGAGCAAAAGACAAACCACTATAAACCTTGCATAATAACGCAGCTTCTTAACCACCAGTTCAGGCCTGAAAAAGAAAACACCAATGCAGTGGTCATGGAAAAAGATGATCTGTGCTGACCCTAGCATGAATTCAAGCAACGTAGGAGCTGCTCTTATTTAGACCTGCTGGGCATAATCCCTAAAGGGCCCCACACATCAGCTAAGGATCAGCAGAGCTCTGTGCTGCCTCGCACACATCCCCTACTCTAATGTGAGATGTGGGTGGTTGGTGCAGGAGCTGGCTCTACTGGCTTTCTGCCAGTTTATGGTCAGAACCTGGCTCCTTTGTGTTATCTGCTGATGGATCACAAATGAGATTCTGGACCACTGAGTCAAACCATCAGAGAGAACAAAACATTAAACATCTGCAAGTTCAATTATGGGACATAATGTCTTATCACATTTTCACCTTTGTAAAATAAATCTGCCACAGTCTTTAAAGAGGACATCTCTGCCAATCACATCTAGTCTGAATGAGCTCAGACACCCAGACTGGAGTGAGGAGATTCTCCAAGGAAAAATAAGCTAAGATCTGAGGCCAACAATACAGGACACTAAAATGGTTGTTTAGTCTATCTGCAGACTTTCAGAGGGTATGCTCAGAAAATCAGTAAGGCTCTAGGTCCTGCTAACCAAGTCCAAAATTCTTGAGTGCCTGTAACAAACTTGGCAGGCAATTCTATATTGCCGTGATCATCAGTATAAAAATCTCTCTCTCAAAAGTCAATCCAGATGACTTCTTCCCCAATTCTAACTAGCCACTGACCTCACCTCCCAGCCAGAGCACAGGACTGACAGCAAGAACCTCTTGAGTTCAGTGTCTGCTCATACTGAATCCTCCTAGTCGCTTGGGAGCCTGAAGTGTTAGACAACACCTCGCAGCATCCTTTTGAATGAGCCCTGCTCCGGATTGCTCCCCACAGGAGCACACCTCTCAGGCTTTCTGGAATAGTTAACGAATGGGGAGGACCACATTACCCTAGTCAGGTGCGGTAAGGCTGCCAAACTGCCAACATCACTGCACTTTGGAGAATTTTCAAGTAAAAATAAAGGGACCTATTATTTCCTCTACTTTGTTTCTGCATGAGCAAGTTAATCTCCCAGCTCTAGAACACTATGTGGGTAATTCCCAGTGACAGCACTGATAAAAAAGGCTGGGAAGGACACAGATGAGCAGCTGAAGGTCTTCCTTGCTGCTGAACCCAACTGCTAATTCCTCTAGTCTCCAGACATGGCTGGTGGTTCTACAATAAAGTGTTTAATCAGGGTTGTTAGGATTAACAACGACTTCTTCTGCAGAGCTGCTCTTACCCCAGTTATTTCCCCTTAATCGCAGTTTACAATTCAAGGCTGCTTCTGCTCATCACTTTAATCCTCAAAAAAAAAAAAAAAGGGGGGGGGGGGAGAGAAAGAGACAAGATGCTGGTGCAGTCATACCTGTCCTCTTTATTGACTTGGGAGTAATATGATCTCTGTCGAATTGCTGAATAAAAGGAGAAGGCTTCATTCAGATAGCTGGTTTCAGATGTCCGCAGGCTGTGGGAGAAACATATTACCTCACAGCTCCATGTAGAGGGTCCTGTCACCCCTCCCCCTGCCACTGACACACAAGATGATTGAGTGGGTAAAACATGCTCTCTCTCGAGTGAGTGCTACATTAAAAAAGCAAGTTTCCCAATCCCAGCACATGATTGGAGGAGATTCCAGCGCTTCAATTTTATTTCAGACAGTCTAAGGAAGTAGCCAGCAGCAAAGATCAGCTGTCAGTACCTCATGCCCATACGTACAGGTGATACGTTAACATGGGAGATTTAAGGGGAACAACAGTTTCAAATCCCAAACTAGTAACTAAATCAATATGCAAAGTCAATGCAACAGATATGGAAGACTTTAAAGTGACCCTTGAGGTCAAAGAGGCAGACCTTTAGCACCGTCAACAAAACTTGCAGAATAATATTTGGGCATGAGGGTCATCTTTGGGATCCACTTTTTGATTCTGCAATGAATCTTGTTGGGTAACAAATGCTGTGAGTGGTCCCTCCTGGGGCTTTCTTGTACCACTCCTGAGGGCATGTCTACACTAGAAACCTAAGTCAACCAACAACTACTGCAGTAATTACTACAGTGGTTCATGTCCACAATACCCTCTTTCTGTTGGTTGTGCGCGTCCTCACCAGGAGTGTTTCCACTGACTTAAGAGGGGCAGTGACGGGGGCTGAGAGCCTGGACAGCTGTTGGTCTGGAAACCAGAAGCGGGGATCCAGGGAGCACCTGTGCTCCGAGCTGGGAGGGCGCAGCCTGACTGGGAGCAGGGAACTCGGAGAGCAGCTGGGCTCTAGCTGGAACCCCCCACCCACCCCAGTGACAGCTGGGCTTTCTTGTCAATTTCATTGCTCCAGTATGGAGCTGCAAAATTGACAAGAATGAGAGCCAACAGCCGATGTAAGTAGTGCAGTGTCTAACTACACCAACATACACCCTACATCTCTCAGAGAGGCAGAGTTACGTGGGTGTAAGAGGGCACTTACATTGGATGGAGGAAGGCTGTAGTGGGTACACTGACATAATTAGGTCGACATAAGCTGCTTTACGTCAACCTAACTCTGTAGCGTAGACCAAGGTGCAGTCATTTGAGAGTACACATGGTTCCTCCCAACCCCATCCTTCACTGCTGGCTCAGGAAGGAAATTGTTCTGGAACTACCACCATGTGTGCTGCATGGGCCATGAGCAACACCATTGTCTCCAGCAGGCACCGCAATAGATTCACTTACTAATAATGGTAGTAGAGCTGCCCAATCTTGGAGGCAATTTCCCCAATCTGCCACCGCTTCAATCCATATCGATTGTCCAGTACTTGTCTATTTCAAGCAAGAGAAAAGGGAGAGTATTAAAATATCCCATGCATTTCCCAGAACAGCAACCCATCCAAATCCAGGTCAAGACACTATTCTAAGACCAAATCCTGCTCGCCTTACTTACGTGGGTATTCGCAACAACAGCCCTTAGAGAAAAATTTCTATACTCTAACATGGCATTTACAAGCCAGCTCTGGCAGAGTTGTGCACACATTAGAAGGGGCACATTGCAAAACAAGGGATTCCACAGCACCAAAAATGTGTGACAGCTGGAAGGATCATTGTGTTTCACAAATAACGTGAAAGAGGGTCGCAGCTTCCTGAGAACACTCAAGAGAGCTGGGTACAGTGAGGTGTGAAAGGTCAGAGCTTGTGCAGCAGCAAGACATTGCATCCATTCCACATGGGCACAGGTGCACTGCAGAGACCTTCAGCAGGTTAAGGCAGTGTGCATGTAAGCAGGCTGGGAAGTTGTTTTTGTTTTTTAAAAAAGGTTACATAAAGAAAAGATTATATGCAACTTTTTGGTTTAAATTAATTTAAATTCTTCAGGGCACGGACTGTCTCCCCTTGTGCTGGGACAGCACAATCGGACCCCAGTCCAGGCCTCTGAGCACTACCATAATACAAAAAGAACACTGCAGAATTATTTGAAGATGGTTCTCAGGAGCATTTTCTTACCTATGCTGCTGTTGAAATTTCCAGAGTTTAGTGTAAACATCAAAGGTTCGCCCAAAATAGGACTGCCACTGCTTCTGCCCATACTGAGGCAAATCTCTGCAACAGATAAATGCAAAATAATTGCAGAATACATCCATCAGCCCAGGATGTGAGACGCAAACTCAGTCAGAGATTTTTGTTTGGGTGGTTGTTTTTTTTAAAGTTAACATTTGTATTCTTAAAAAAAAAAAAAAAAGACTTGTGATATTCTATGACCAGTCCACACCTGCAAGTTTATGTTCTGTCTCTGCGGGTAGATCAGCTGCAATACAGACAGAAGATATCCTGGGTTCAGGCTGCAGGCCAGTACTTGGGTTCATACTTCCTACTAGCACTGCAGTGTTAGGGCAGGTGGCACTTTGCTAGAGACACCAGACTAAACTGGGTCATCAACTCATGAAGCAGTTTCTGCTCAGAGAGAGAGAGAGAGAGAGAGAGAGAGAGAGAAACGGGGGGGTGGGGGGGCGGTGCGGCATGTATTCCCACACCCATTCTTCTGTTGTTACCCCTTACACTCAGGCAGAATTCTTTGGCCCCTGCATAGACAAGACTGGGCATTTCATTAACACTAACAATTCCCAGACAGACATGGACAACAACCTGAATATTTGCTAAGGGTCAGTTTATCACTGACTGGGAATGAGAGAGAATGGCAGAGTAATGCAGAGATCTGGTGCCTTGAACTGCCCGGCATCACCACCGCTCACCCCATGCAATGTCACGTAATCTACAAGGCAACACTAGTATCCGAGGCAGGGGAGGATAGGCTGGTGCCAGCTAGCATTCACCAGTCCTTGGGACAGAGCCTTTTGGGGGCTAAGAAGGTATTTTTGCCTCAGAGCAAAGACTAATAGCAAAGAACTGCCACAGTTCTTCAAAACCACCCACACACCACCACTCCAAACACACAGTGCCCTGCACTGCAGTATACACTCCTCATTTTCACCTGCACAATCGCACACAACTCTCCCAACACAACACAACCCACACACAAATCAAACAACCAGCATGCACAATAACCCCCCAAAATCACTCTGAAGTCTAGATTGTCTATTAGGTCACCATGAAGTGATGGAAAACAGCAACAAGTACAGCTGAGAGCTTTTTTTGCTCAGAATATCACCAGATTCATTCTTCACTAGGATTCACAGTCTGTTACCACCAGTTTTAAGTTCTTGGTCATTTTTGTTTTGTTGTTTTTAAACTCAACTTTACGAATTACACCTGTGTAACAGCAAAGGCTTTTAGCTACCAGCGTATCACTATAGACTGTGCATTTATAATACATACAACGTATTACTATGTATGTACTTGCCTCATCCTGCTACGGCTGGAATTAGGGGATGGCTGCCACTATATGCAAGTACAGCAACAGCTGGAGGGAGCTAATGCCACGTGTGAATTCACAGCATGTGTTTACATGGTGGTGGGCTGTGCAGATGCAGACACACGTGTGCATGTGTATAGATGCAGGATTTAGAGAGTGGAAAGGAATTCATGTTTTCCAAGCTCTGTGAATGTGTCCTTTTACCACAAGGTGTCAGGTCTCTTGACATCTTGAAAACACAAGACTCTCTCTATATATATTTACTGTAACCCTGAAAACAACTCCCGAAGGAAATGGCAGGGTTCTTGCAGCTCCTACGCTTTCAAGCAGGCAACTGGAAACTGCAACAAAAGCAGTTATATGCACCAAATTCTAAATGAGATACTAAATATCATCCACAGTCAGGAACATACTGCGGAGACTTCAGCTCTGCCCAAAAAAGAGGAGACTTTGGTACAACACATCATTGTTTGGTTACTCTTAGACACTATGTTATGCAGCCACTATTCCTGTCGGCAGAAATGGGAAGTTAATGGTCCGTGGAATGAAATTAAACGGTGCCAGTGATTGCCCCATAAGCCAAATCTCCTTGGAGCTTGTGCTGTGCAAGGGCAACTTTGGTACGAAACAATTGTTTATAGACCCCTCCCTAAATTACAAGAGGCAGGCCCATTTTCCTAACGCCTGTTCTATTCCAAGGCAGAGAGAGAGAATAGCCATTTAATTCAAAGCTCCTGTGGATGTCAGACTGCGTTTTTTAATACACAAAAGGGATTTAAGAGCTTGCATTGAGAGGTTGCCCTGAGAAATTGCCCTATATTTCCTCCTGGGAACTTCTGCTGTAAACAGGCTATAGAAGCCAGTTCACCTGGAGCCTCTTTTCCCACTTCCCCATAGCCCTAAAGGAGATTCACCCTTCTAGTTGCAGACTGAGGCTAGGTCTACACTACCCGCCTGAATCGGCGGGTAGAAATCGATCTCTCGGGGATCGAATTATCGCGTCTCGTCGGGACGCGACAATCGATCCCCGAATCGACGCTCTTACTCCACCAGCGGAGGTGGGAGTAAGCGCCGTCGACGGGGAGCCGCGGAGGTCGATTTTGCCGCCGTCCTCACAGCGGGGTAAGTCGGCTCTGATACGTCGAATTCAGCTACGCTATTCGCGTAGCTGAATTTGCGTATCTTAAATCGACACCCCCCCCTGTAGTGAAGACCTGCCCATACACTAACAGGCTGAGAGCACAATGTACACAAAAGGACATGGAATGTCTGATAGAAGGATGGGGCCACAAATTGCATTTCACTGAGATTTAATGTGACAAAAGTATTTTGGGATGCCATGACAATGTCTCCAAAAATAAGCAGCAAGGGCAAATCAAGAATAATCCAATTCAAATCTTGGATTAGACAACTGGTTCTCCCCATTCTTCATCAAGGGCCCAATCCTGCAAGGTGGCTGAGACAGTTGAATACCTCTCAGTCTTAGGCCCTATGATTCCATATGCAAACCAGTTATCCGAGCGTCACTGGAGTCAGCTGGCATATGCCCATACCCAACCCTCATTGGCTCAGATTGTGAGACTACAGCACTTATATGAACAGAACGAAAGTGTGAGTGGGGTGACAGCATCACACTTACTATTGGAGACACCTATGCAAGAAACAAAATGGCAGAACTCACATTCCATGGGACACACTGTGGAGGCAGAGTTAAGGTGGTTTTGCTACCTTTACTGTGACTTTCCATGTTTTTGAATGCATTTGTTTTTAGCTACATTATAAGGATTTTAATCTTTAAATTACCCAGACATGCTCCCAACCTTAATATCACCCTAACAAAGAGCCTTTTGTGAGGGTATCACGAGGAGCTTGGCATGAACTCCATGGAGAAGACAAATATCCTAGCCCCTTGAAGTCAACACATTCAACACAAACCTAGAGTGGAATTTCAAGGCAGGCATACAGCCCACATGAAAAGCTACTCAAGGAGGCATTACATTTAGTTGCTCTTGAATCGGTCAAGAATTTTTTCAGAGAACCCTATCCCAGATCAGTAAATTGGTTCACCTACTCTACATACTGAATAGCAGATCATACCTTCTATAAACAGAGGCATTCTGAAGCCCCACCCCCAACAACAACTTCAAAAAGAAGGACAATTGCAACCTCCCAGGACCAAAGTTCTTTAACAGAGTCCAGCAATGCCCCTGAGATGGGCTGTTGCAACATGAGAAGGAAACCCCATCGCCTCTCCCTTGCCACTACATAGCCTATGATTAATTTTTACAAGAAGTCCCCCTCCCCTCCTGGGAGCAGAGCTGTGCCCGGAGGCACAAGGGGAAGGGATGGCTACAGGAATGCAGCCTCTTGCTGATCATGCCAGGCTCTCTAGAGGAATAAAAAAAAGGAATAAGGCAGCAGAGTGGGATTCCCACAGCAGAAAGGAGCAACATTGTTGTCTAATCTCTAACAGCACCCCAAGTGGGATAGGAAATTAATATTGCTTTGCTTATCAGCCAACTCTATTTCCCACACAGCATGAGGGAAACTGGCTGACTCATTTTATGCAAAGTGAATCAGTTATTGGCGTGATCCCCTACCAGCCTGAAAAGCCATTTCAACAGCTGTTGCTATCGTGATGCTGCTGATGCCTGAGAAGCTAGGCAGGAACTGGCCAGAAAGCAGGTCCTGCCAGACTCAAAGTTAGCTGCTCCTAGGGTCTGAAGCAAGTGGAGAGAGTCAGGTCTGAGGGGAATTCCATATGGTCACAGGGCCTACTGTGCAAGAGGAATACTGTGAGAAGCAGCCTGAGCTTCAGGACACCTCATGCAATAAACAGGACAAGTTTGCTTCAGGAAATCTTAATGAATCTTAACACTTGTTTTCTGAATCATCATAATCCTTCCAAACTTTAAAGCATTCTCTCCAGCCACAGACTCCCCAGTTGTCAAGGAATAGCTGTGGAGCATCAAAGCAAGCCCCTTGCTACAATCCTCATGCTGCTTTATCCCCGGCCCCATCCTCCCCAGGGTTGAGAACATTCCTCACACCTATTGCAGTGACTGCCCCCGGCTCCAGCTGACCAAGCAGCAGCAGTAATTCTGCCCTACCAGGCCAGGATGACAGGTTAGTGTAAGCAGGAGGCTAAAGTGGGGAGATCCTAGAAGAAGCCCTCCTTCCCTCCCCACCCCCCCAAGTACTCTTCACATTATTTTGGCCATTTCACATCCACCACAAAGTGAGCGGAAAATGTAGCTTTAAACAAGGAAGAAATCAGGCATTCACATACTACATTCTTTACTTGTAACACTCTGAATTTATGGGTCACCCCTCACTATTTTGTACATGTTGCATCTCTGTGCAAGTCTAAGCATTCCTAGAAAATCCAAAGTTTCCTGGCTATTTAGGTGCTTTGGAGTCTCTCTGATTAATGGCCTATTACAAAACTTCTGTCCTTGCAACAGGTACATGTTGGGCCACTATTACTTCTAGAAATTCCTGTGTATCTGCACGTGTACATTTCAAGCAGCAGGCGAGCCTAATCACAGCTGACATAGCCAGGTACCATGCCATTCCTGGGCTCCCCTGGGAACAAGGAGGGTCTCCATGGAAACTGACACCAGCACTTTTGATAACATCCTGACAGCATAATAATAGAATTTCATTTGTGACAGTACAACACCACAGCACAGCCAAACACCGTTCTGCAGGGAAAAGCATCTCTTACCATCACCACCCTCCCACCCATTTGTTGTCTTGTGATCTGCACATCATTCATGCTGCCTTTGTCAAGAACTGCCCTCAAAGGGAAAGCATAATGGGAATCAACGACAACCTGTTACTCTCCTTCCTGCTAGCCGTAGCCGTCTCCCTCTTCTCTTCACCTCTCTCCATGCACCTAACCCAGAAATGCACGCCATCCAAACCACAGTGCAGGACGCAGGAGTGACAGACAGATTTGCCATATGGGATGGATGGTGCAAAGAAAGGAGTGTCCCAACCACTGAAGGATAGGCAAAATATGCTGAAGTGAAGTGATTGACTAAGAGGACAGAGAAAAGACAGACAGTCATTATCTAGAGTTTGCTACTAAGCCCTCCAATTTTAATGGTAAACGAATGCTTTTAAAAATTCAGGTTTTTGACATCTCTAACGTGAAATAGGAACGAGTGAAATCCCACAACTGCTCCTGGGGCATGGCACACACTATGGGTGTAGTCTGTTGGTCCGTGTACTGCACTGGAACGGATGATGGATAAAATTGTGGTGAACTTTAGGCCCCATGTGGAAGTTTTCCCCAGTTCTTGCTATGATCTGCTTTACGAGGTATAGCACTTCATCTTGTGCATTCAATAATTAATTTTCCATCAGCGGTTTCAACCACATTGCTGACAGAGGCCAGAGTTGCACTGGTTGAAAATGAGTTAAGGAATATTCCTTTTGGCTAACCCCACGTGGAAGCTGTCACAGAGGGACATGGCTCAGACTGAGTAAAAGACCTACAAAATCCAGGAAGATTCTCAGCAGGCCTGCAGCAGCAATGCGAGGAGCAAAAGCTACACTTGAATGCAACAGAGAACCTTTCCAGAATGATGTGTAACACTGGGGGGTGAAGCCCAAGGGACTTGTTTGTTCACAATCATACAGTCACTCAGCCAGGACCACCCCTTGCCTCCCATACCCAGATACCAGAACTGTGCAGTAACTCCCCAAGGGACACAACCTCCTCACCAACAAGCCACAGTGAGCTAGAAACTGCACCAGCAACATCAACACCACTTCTTCAGTGGGGCAGAGGCAGCACCCCAGATTAGAGGCTGACAAGGCCCTGATTCCATAATCTTATTGGGGAGGAGGGATCAGACAGCAGAAGTACTACAACCCACACCCTCTTGCGCCACACTGCCAGCTGACTTAAGGAGGATGAGCTGGAAGGGGAAAATGGGAGCACAGCCTTCGATGGGCCCACATCAGGAGCGACTAAGGGAAGAGATGGACCTGTATGAAGGTGAGGGGTGGAGTATTTGCAAGGTGATGTCTTTGTCCTCACTCCACTCGGCAACCCCAAAGTAGATGGAGGAGTGTTGGACAGCATGCAGCATAGAGTGGATGGGGGTGGGAGTTGTACACACTTCGCTGCTCTGCACACAATTTAGACACATGTCTAGTTCTATCACCCTTGCCCACCTATCTCACTGGATTCCCTTCCCCACCCCAAACACACACATTGTTGTAGCTCTAGTGTATTGTCTCATGTCCATGATTAGACTGAGCTTTGGGAGAGGGGCTCTGCCTTCCTAATACGTTTACACAGCAAATATGAGGAAATATCATAATATTAAGAGCCACACCAGCTAGTATAGAACAAAACCAAAGGAGGTTTGATCGGAGTCCCTGAAAAGCAGTGCGCAGCTTACTGGAATTCCGGGAGAAACAGAAAAATGCTACCATCTCTTCCAGTAAAGCACGTTCTTGCAGGCCACACAGTGAGCAAAACATCTGCAAGCTCCTCCAGGACAGCATCTCTCACTTTCCATAGCACTGAACTCAACATTTAACAAGTGAGACTACTAGAAGCAATGCAGAGGCTGGCAATCCCACAGTTAGGCACTTCCTAGCATCCGGGACATCTGCAATTAATTCAGTTTTTAAATGTATTGCTAAGATATTTATTAAGGGAGGTAAGTGACACACACACACACACACACACACACACACACACACACACACACACACACACACACACACACACACCACTCCACCCAAATACAAATAATTCTAGCAGCTACAGTCACAAAAAAGGAAGCATCACCCTTACCCACTGGTAAGAGCATAAAATATACTTGGGGGCAGCAACCTTTATAACAGGTTTTTCTCAAATGCTGTATTTGGCAACTGAATTAGGAAGAGAGGAAGGAAATGCTATAGAAACAAAGACGTGGCAGGCTGGGCCCTTGCCATTCTGGCAGCAGAAAGAGTGAAACAGCTGACAACACAGCCATAGGCTTGGCTTTCTGCAGCTCGAGCGCCCAGAAGAATTTTCAGGAAGGAAACCCCCAGCATGAAACACTGTGTGGGTGAAGCCCCGTCCACAAAGCAGCAGAAGCCATCACCTTAGTCAAACAGCAGGTCAGGCATGTACCAATGCATGCATTATCCTACAGGGAGAAGCCAGTGCTGAGATAAGGAATTAGGAGGACACTCTAAGCCTTTTCCAGGCAAGCCAGAAGGGGACAGGTAATTTGCTCAGGAGGTACCACACAGAGATGTGTTATAGCAATGCTTCACCACAAACCCTATGCCCACAGGAACTGCAGCTGTGAGGAGCACTGTGGGTGAAACGGTGATTGCATTCGTTGTGTATTTTACTTCAGATGAACCCATGCAGTGGCATATTCAAATACAATCAATGATCACCTTGAGAAAGTCTGTCTGAACCTGGTGACTGGAGTCCATCTTCTTACATTGATTGCTCAAACCCATTGGTATTTTTCTACTTCCTGTTATCTAGCTAGGTGAGAAAGGATTATTTCCCCCTGCATACCAGTTACAGTATCAAAATCCTGATCCTCCATCAATCAGCTGGAAATTTAACACAGCATGTAGCTGCACCAAAGGCTTTTTCAAAGAGAAGACACTTAATGGTACTGTAGCAGATCCCAGTGTCTGTCGGGTTCTGAGCCTGAACATTCCTCAAGTGCCAAGACACAAGAAGTTCTGATTTATTCTCTACAGGGTCCAAGGGCTACAGCCACAAGCATGCTATGACCTAAGCATGACAGGATGGGACATATGGTGCCAGAAGCCAAGTGAGAAACCTGGGACTCGGGATCTCTCCATACCAGAGTCTGCTTCCTTAGGATGCTGCATAAGGTCAGTGAGGACTTTTGCTAGTCCACTTCCCATTGCTTTATCCTTCATATTTTGCAACACAGGCTGTTTGTTTGGAGTTTGGAAATCCAATTCACACAGCAAATTGTAGGATTATCAATAGTTTATGAGAAAAGGGAAGAGAACATCTTTGCTAACCATCTGTGTTTGAATATCAGCAGTCCATACAGCCCCCAACACACAGTATTACTCAGACCAGTAAGAATTGCCAGGGAAATAGTGGCTATGATAAGTGTTGCTCAAGAGATTCTACAAAGGAGTTAAGAAATAACAAAGCTTCTAACACACAAACATCAGCCCAGAGGGAATTCCCTACATTCTGGAACAAGCATGTCCATGTCACAGTGTGAGAGTTTGAACCACTATCCCACAAGCACCTCAAAATTCCTGAAGCATCTTTCACCGCCTTTGACAAGATAGCAAGGCTTTCAACTTTTACTAGTTGCTTTGGATAATTCTAGATTTGACCCTTGTCAGGGCTTGCTCTACAGATAAGGTTAGCTTGAGTAATGACCTTTAGCTGTGTACTGGGCATGAAAATGAATCTGTGCCAGCAGGAAATAACTCTGCACCCCTTAAAAACAAAGTAATCTCAAACATGGCCTGCATGTTATCTGAGGCACACAAAAAAGTGGCTTGTCCCAAGGTCACATGGGAGTCATTAACAGAGCAGAGAATAGAACTTGGGATTCATGACTCCTGTTTCACCAGAGTTTTACCTATTAATCACCACCTTAGGATTCAAGATTGCCTCTCTGGGTTGTGCAATTCTCTGCTATTGCAGACAGCCATTTAGGGTGAAGGTATAAAGTGAAGAACCTGAAGTCCACCGTCAGCCACCATCCTAGGCAAGGACTGGCTGAGATTCACTCTGAAGCTATTTATTCGGCTAAAGGGGTCCCTGTTAAGTTGCACAAGGAGCTTTCCCCCAGGGCTGGGCTGAGAGCACCGATTCTCAGTTTCGTTGGCCCAAGAAACAAACAACAACTAAGTGGGGTTAGCTTCTGAACCCAGATAATTTGCAGAGAAGTGCAGTTCCAATCCACCTAAATACACCGCTTTAGGTCATGGGCAAGCTCTGCAATTCAGTAAAATGTCAAGCTGAATGTTGGCCTTTGTGTGGTTTACATGGAAACAGCTGGAATCTGTCTTTTTGGTACTTGGTTTAAAAGTTTCCATCTTCGACAACAGTGGGCCATCTCTCTCATTGCCGCATTCAGGATTTCTTCTAAGTGACTGAAATCCTGGTCCCACACAGCCAGACAGATACTCTGTAGCAGAGTATTGCTCTCTGTGTGGGTCATCTCATCTCACAAAGGATAGTCGACAATCAGCTGAATGAAAATATGTATATAATCACTAGTACCATGAGACCGACCAACCCAGCCTCGCTGCTTGTCCTGTCCAGCCTTGCCCCTTCTGACATGAGGTGACAAGTCGCCTTGCAGAATCTGCTCCTTAAGGTGCAGGACATGCCACATCTACCTGTTTAAAAGTGTGTCTAATCCACCAATCTACTGTCTTAGCTCATGGCACCCCCTTTGGACAATTCATTTAAAGAACCTCAAAGTCACCTCCAGATGGTGTACTACGTGGCAAGGTTTCAAACATAGCCATTGTTTATCTTGTGAGACATTTGAAGCCCAATCCCCCCCACTTTTGACCTCCCACACCATCTGAAAACTATTGAGTTTTGCCTACAATGTAGAATTAACAGATGTGCTGCAAATGACTACTAGTGGGAACTTTTTGACTCTCTCTTTTCCCACTGTGGCCAGTTCGAAGATTTTGATCATAAACTTGCAGGCTGCATCTGTTGGCAATGGCTGCCTGCACAATGCCCTTCCCTCAGCTACTGAGCGGTTAAGACATTTAGACGAACGTGCTTGACTTCAACGTCTATGTAAATGCAATCAATAAAAAAAACTGGACCTTCAAATACATCCCAGATCTGCTCTACATCAGTTGCTTTAGTGCACACTAGAGAAGCAGAAGCCACACATTCTTCAGACTTCAGCCTAGGCAATCAGCCTAACTTTCACTTAAACCAGCAGATATTGATGTCAATTAGCAACATGCTTTCACTCTGGAAATACAGTCAAGCTCAAAAGGCATGTTGTCAGCTACCAGAGACAGACATTATTCCTGAATTCATGTTGCCTAAATCACAGTCTACAATTATTGCCTTTAACAACAAAACTCTGCAGCCTTGACCCTTAAAGCTGCACCCAGCTCACTTTTATGCACACAGAATGGGAAGATTGCTTTATATACTAATTAAAATGGTTTAAGGGGTCAACACTAATAGAGTAGCCCAAGAAAAATGATTTAAAAAGCAAAGGAAGACTTGCTTTAGAAGGAGAGAGGCAGTACAGTCTCATGTAGTACTTCTCAGCCTGTCTGGGTCCACAACCTAAAAAAGGCTCAGGTAGGGTTACCATATTAAACAAATAAAAAAAGAGGACCCTCCACGGGGCCCTGGCCCCGCCCATTTCCCACCCCCCAGCCCAGCCCCAACTCCGCCCCTTCCCCGCCCCCTCCTCCCTCCCACTCCCAGCCACGCGAAAAGGGCTGCCCGAGCGCTACCGACTTCACGGTTTGCCGGGCAGCCCCCAGACCCTGCGCCCCCGGCCGGCACTTTCCCAGCGCAGCGGAGCCCGGGAGGGGAAGCGCCCAGCCGGGGGCGCAGGGTCTGGAGGCTGCCCGGCAAACCGTGAAGCCGGTAGCGCTCGGGCTTCGGGCAGCCCCCCATGCCTCCGGACCCTGCGCCCCCGGCCGGGCACTTCCCTTCCTGGGCTCCGGCGGCGCAGGGTCCGGAGGCATGGGGGCTGCCCGAAGCCCGTAGCGCTTGGCTCTTAAACAGAGCCGAAGAGTCAGGGGAGGAGCAGAGCCGCCGCGGCCGGAGGCTCTGCTCCTCCCCTGACTCTTCGGCTCTGTTTAAGAGCCAAGCTGCCCGAGCGCTACCGGCTTCGGGCAGCCCCCATGCCTCCGGACCCTGCGCCGCCGGAGCCCGGGAGGGGAAGTGCCCGGCCAGCGGCTGGGGTCCGGAGGCAAGGGGGCTGCCTGAAGCCCATAGCGCTCGGGCAGCTCGGCTCTTAAACAGAGTCGAAGAGTCAGGGGAGGAGCAGAGCAGCCGCGGGAGGGGAAGTGCCCGGCCGGCATTTTCCCGGACATGTTCGGCTTTTTGGCAATTCCCCCCGGACGGGGGTTTGCTTGCCGAAAAGCCGGACATGTCCGGGAAAAAACGGACGTATGGTAACCCTAGCTCAGGTCATCTTGCAAGCCACCGTATCCAAAAATCCTTTGGAGTCGGATTGTGGGATCTTGGGCCTAGAAAGAAGCAACAGGTTGTTTTTGGGTGCTGAAGCTTGAGAGTTATGGAAGATGTTGATGGAGTATTGGGAGCTGTTGCTTTGGGTATCAGAGTCTGCTGGAGTGGAAGGGGGTGCTTGTTTCCTGTTCAGATACAGGAGAATAATAACAGGAGTACTTGTGGCACCTTAGAGACTAACAAATTTTCAGAGTAGCAGCCGTGTTAGTGGTTGCAGAATTGGCTCTACAATTCCTTGCAAACGCATTTCTGAGCCCTAGTGCAGAGCAATGGGTGGTGTGAGGGAAGAAGAGAGCAAAGAGGGATTGTTATATGATTGGGAATCAGTGAAAGCACAGAGCCAAGGTGGTGATGGCAGAGGCGGCAGCAAAATGGGAGAGGGAGTGCCTGTAGGATTTAATTGCTCATGTAACTTTACTTCTTCGGCACCCACTTCCCACATTGCATCCCACTGACTGAGAAGTGCTGGGTTAGTGGTAACTGCACAGAACAAGGTGTCAAGGACTCTAGGTTCTATTTCTGTTTCTGCCCCAGACACAATGGGTGGCCTTCAGCAAGTCCCTTAACCCTCCGTGTGCCACTTTCCCCCTCCAACAAGGGCAATACTTAGCTCCCATAGGTGTTGTGATAATTCACTGATATTTGTTAAGCACTCTTCGATACTTATATATGCTGACTCAGAGAAGGACAAAGCATTAACATATTTGTTTCTGGCTTGTAAGTTGGAGCTAACAGTGTTTTATTGCTGATGTGCCAGGCAAACAGTAGCCACTAGAGAAGATGGAACTAGCCAGCCGACTGCTCCAACAAGGGGTTATAGATACCACCTGGCAAAGGTCGCATAGCAGTCAGCAGCTCTAATCAGATGTGTCAAAATGGAGCTTCGGCTCGCCAGATCAGTAGAAGAGATGCTGACCCATCTTAGAAGAAGGCTCCTCTGTGTGGTTCTCACACCCCTGTGATATTAATCTATGCTCCCGATATTTGGATGATTGCTACATAAGGGCTTCCTACATGGGAAAGTTAGTGGGGAATATGGTAGGATGTGAATTTAAAGCAGAATAACTATTGTGCACTAACTCCCCATGTAGACACCCGTTCCACAATAAGTGCTTTTTTGCAATGTAATGGATTTAAATTCACACCCTACTTAATTCCATGCTAACTTTTCAAGTAGACAAGCCCTAAGTTCTTTCTGAGAAGTACAGGATGTGCTAATCTCACATTAGTAAGACAACCTGCTCAACTTCAGAGCGTTTTTAGCTAATGTTTCAGAACTGGTGCATACCAGAGTTCCTTGGGAGCAAGGTGAATGGAGCTGCTTTGCAAGATGTTAGTGTGTTTCCAGTATAGTGCATATGCCACCTCATTACCACAGGGTTGTCAGCTACATTATTAAATTAGCATGGTGCCAGGGCAGCATGCAGGTGATCTTGTAAAAGACAGTTGCCTAACTGCCCCAGGTTTACTGTTGGAGAGGGGTGGGAGTGGGGGCAGTTTGCGCTTGTAAGGAAAATGGCTGAAGGTTTGTTTTTAAAACACGTACTATACCGAATAAACACTGCAAATAGACATGAAAAGGCAAGTCAGAATTCAGAGCCATTACCCTGACAGGCTCTTTTACTCAACAGCATAGCTAGAAGTCTTTTCAGTTAAGGCTTTAGGAAGAAAGACAGTTAGTGCCACTGATGTAGCCAACAACATGCAGAGAGAAGACCGTATGTAAAGCAGACTTTGGAAAGTCACCTTGGCAATCGGGAGAAAACTGAACAGATTCAATAAGATACATTGCTAGCACACAACGGACTCTCCAATACACATCTTCTACCTGAGCTGACTGAAAGAACAGAACTGATCAGTAACTAGCTTTTCATGGATTCCGTTTAAGCTTTATACTGCAGCTATAACACTTAGCACTCATTCAGTGCTTCACTTCTTAAGAGCACTTTACAAAAACACTACCTAATACACCACCACAACTCCCCTGGGAGGTAGGCAAAGAAATATTATTGCTCTCCTTTTATAGCTGGAGAACTTTGAGACACAGAGGTGGTGATGTGACTTGTCCAAGGTCATAGTAGGATCCTATGGCAGACCTAGGATAAGATTCTACTTCTATGTTCAAGCCATTAAGCCACGCTGCCTCTCTGATTGCCATATGTTGGAAAGAATTTTCCCCTGCAGGTCAGATTGGCAGTGACCTTGGGGTGTTTTAACCTCTCTCTGCAAGCGTATGGGTGTGGATCACTTGCTGGGACTATTTGGGTATAACCCATTGCAGGGGCCACAGGCATTGGTGCTCCTCGGTCTCTCCTGTTCTCTACCTGTGGTACATAACAGTTAGGCTCCTGTGGGCTGTAATACTTTGGTCTAATTTCTCGTAGTCTCTTCTGACCTTAAACTCTATGACTGTCTGGGTGGCTAACATGTGCAACATTTAATGCAAAAAATATCTATTTAGAGAAATACTGTGAAAGTACACAATTGGTACGAGTCTGTTTAGTCAGACTAGACTCCTAGAATTTGCCTGCACCTTTAAAAGTGTTCTGAACCCTGGGGTCAGTCAACAATCAGGCATGTGGAATTTCCACACCAGCAAGTTTTAAGACATACTTACCCATTCTTTAATAGATGGGCACTATAGAAAACCGTAAGAGCTGCACATGCAAATTGGATCCGCAGCTTAGCAGCTTCTTAGGCAGTGTGCATTTCTGAACTAGCCAAGTTAGTCTTCATTTGTTGAGCTCCAACAACGCATTTGGCAACGTACAGAACAGAGGAGATGAAAGCCCTGCCCTCAAGGAGCTTACAATCTAAGCAAATACGGGGGGGAAAAAATCACAATGAATTCAAAGGTAAGGAATGCAGATACTCAACCCCTCTGTCCCCGCCCAATCATTGCTTTTATAAGGAGATTAAACGTAAAGGGAATGGAAAAAAATAATGTCCCTGAATATAAAGAACCAGAACTGGAGAGAGGAGCCCACAAACGTCCGTATTTCTCAGTTCACTTTTTTAACTGTCAATTCAGGAAGCCCACTCACAAAGACACTTGTTATATAGCAGGAAAGAACTGAATCCCATCTCCATCCACAAACTGTCAGTCATTTCCATCCTGGCAACACACAAGAAACCCAAATAGCCACACAGATTTCTGCAAAGGAATTTGTGGATGCAAGTTTATAGGCGGTCTTACCTATAAATGTATAGGCAGTCTTACTTAACAATAGGCTATTGGAGGGGAGGGTTAATACATTCCCACTTTAGTCCTATAGTCCTACATCAGTAACATTAACATCACATCAATGCAACCACAGTAATTTGCTCTGTATAGTTATGCTATGATACACTAGCTGCGACTCACAATCGTGTACAAATTGCATCAGCTAACAAGTGAATACAGGGACTGTCTTCTTTGCAACTTGTCTACACAGTGCCTCGTGCAGTTGGGCCCTTATTCTTTGTTGCAGGTCCTAAGCCCTACCAGAATACAAGAAAAACAACTACAGCCTTTAGTCTGCAACAACCAGATGCCCAGTGTAAACGGAGATATAAAAGAATGACCCAACTACATGCAGTGGCCTTCCACAGCTCTAAATCTTTCTCAGAAGCCCAGGAAGTGGCTGTGCAGCACTCCAGAGTGCACACTGTTGTAGGAATCCGGAAAAGAATTCTTACAGCAATAAAAGTGATAAAGTGGCTTTATGTAGGAACTGGTCTCAGTTCCTGCACCTCGGAACAAAAATGTATGCAGAACCATAATACATGTGTGTATGCACGATCTTTTCCCTACCCCAACATATACATTTTAATTATTTTGTTTTAAAACAAGAAATTACCATTTACTCCTGGTTTGCTGTACACACTGTATATTGTACAAACTTCAGCATTGTTCATGCACCAACATCTGGGTTATAATGTTGTCCCTAAGGAGAAAGAGAGGGTAATTTGCTGTTCACTTGTGTAGCACTATAAATCCACTAACCTTAAGCCATTGAAGAGCTGTTTAGATTTATCCAGTAGGTAACAAAAGTCAGTGACTGTTTTCCTCTCTCCCTGAGGGATATCATCTTCAGCTCCTCCAGATGACATGATTTCTTTTAGGGCAAATTCAGTCCTAGAAGAAAGGAAAGACCTATATGAGACAAAGATTGAATGCAACTAGGAACTCTGCAGACAGGTTTAAGCATGATGATGATTTCACAGGGATAACAAAACATATCAAACATGCAACTCTCCCACAGGTTACTTTCTTTGAGGCTCACTAAAAGTCACAACAGGAATATTAACTCAGGATCAGAAAGCCCTAACAAAGCATGGGGATATTTACAGCATGGCTCACTAGTTAACAGAGCAAATGAAAATGGCATAATAATCATGAAATAAAATAAACTTGTTGACAGGACTATTAACGACAAAGCACAAATAAAAAAGGATTGTGTGTAAACAAAACCTGATTTTGACGACAACTCTCTCTAGGTTTGTCTATTAGCGAAGTGATGTGGTTGCCCCACAGCAATGTTTAGAGAGAGAAGAGACCCAGGCCCTAAATCTGTTTACTACATGTGTTGCCACACATTTCCTTTCCTTTAACAGTTGTTGGAACCTGTAGTTCACTGTTCATCACTGTAGGACAGCAGGAGGACAAGGATACCTACACAAACATTGATTTTATTATCCATCTGTGCACAACTTTATATTGTGCAATAACTGTGTTCATACACATAATTAGGACATAGCAAGGATCTGTAGTGTGGCTAGACCTAAAACGGAGTAAAGGTGTAAAAGTTAGAAGGATACAGTGATCTTTTTGGGAAACCGGTTTGAAATTAATCCACAGCAAGATTGTTATGATCATCCAACAGGGAACAGGGAGCTACAGGTTCTAACACCTGCAATAAGATGTGCTACACTTGAAATGGCTAACCACTTTGGGGCCCATCTAGGCTCTTTAGAAACTTGTGTTGTGTAGGGTAAACACATCATACCATTATTAGGAAAACAGAGAGGACCAAGTATTTTTGGCATCTCTATGGAATCTGGCAAACTAATGGGGGTTTATTTTGGGGGGAGGGTGGGGATTTGAAATAAATTCCATTTGCACAGGAGCACTGTGCAGTGGCTGTAGATGAGCAGCCATCTGCAACGCTCAATTCAGGCCAAGAGGTAGCAGGGCCCGCCCTGCAAGGAGAGCATGGCAAAAGGGAAGATTACATGCAGACACTGGAAAGTAACTGCAATTATTTTCCCCTCAAACATCATGCCAAACCCTCAACTCAACCAGACTTTGGTTATACTTTCCTGTGACACCGTTTCATGCACTGCCAAGTACTAAGCAAAGTGGCAACTCCCTCCTTCACCTTTTAAGGGTACGTAAGTGAACATGTCCCACCAAACAAGGAACTCTGTTTCTGCCTGTGTTTGGCAAGGGGCAGCATAGCATGTATTCACTTTCCTCTCTCACATGCCGACATAATGACACACATGGCTTTATCACTAGAACAGGGGTCAGCAACCTTTCAGAAGTGGTGTGCCGAGTCTTCATTTATTCACTCTGATTTAAGGTTTCACGTGCCAGTAATACATTTTAACGTTTTTAGAAGGTCTCTTTCTATAAATCTATAATATATAACTAAACTATTGTTGTATGTAAAGTAAATAAGGTTTTTAAAATGTTTAAGAAGCTTCATTTAAAATTAAATTAAAATGCAGAGCTCCCCGGACCGGTGGGCAGGACCCGGGCAGCATCAGTGCCACTGAAAATCGGCTCGCGTGCCGCCTTCGGCACACGTGCCATAGGTTGCCTACCCCTGCACTAGAATGTGGTTTGCACTGCACAGACCAATTGCTGAAGAGATTCAGAGGGGAAAGTTAAGAAACATCTGTCCAACTGATTTTCAATTAATTACTCCTGTGATATGCCAGACAATATGCAAGAGCTCAAAACGTATCAATTACAGATCAGTGGTTGCCAGTATGAACTAAGAAAGCAGGACCTGGGTGCAATGAAGAACCAGTTTGCATTTGAAGCCTCCAGCATCAAATATTTAACATTTTACGCACAATGAAACATGAGACAATAACTATTCCAAGCACCAGCATATGAAATTCACCCAACAAAAAACACATGGTGAGAAGAGAGCTAGACACAGATGTGCAAAGCAGCTGAGAGGCAAGTCAAGTATTTCAGGAAGAGGGACTATACCCCAGATCCTCTGTGCTCCGCAGCAAGCTCGACCTAACTCCTGTGGCAAGGCCCCTGGATTCTGCAGTGCTCCACTGTGGCAGACAGGATACTCTACAACAGCTTCAGATAATTTTTTTTTAAATGTAAGGTTTGAATTACATATAAATCAGAGTAATACAGTCAGTACAGTATGTTTAACTCAGTGATGTATTCAGTTTATTTTATGCTGCCTGAAAATTCTTAAATTTTTCATGTCTATATGGATACTACAAGATATCCAAACGGCTACTAACATCGGTTCAGCTCCATGGGTGCAACATCAGGAGCCCTCGATTAGGCAAGCATAACAGCTATCCCTGTATTTAACATTTGCAATTAGACCTCCTCTGAACAACAGTGTGTTTTTCACTTTCACTCTCTAAGACAGGAGTTTGAAAAATGATAAACTACAAAACTGTCAGCACAGAAAGGCCCCAAGAGACCAAAATCCTTCCTGTACGAGATAATATAATAATCTCTGAATCATAACAGCTTGTTAGGGCTGAGGGGAGAGAATTTATCAGAGAGTCAGACCAGGAAAACCCCCTAAGTCATGAAGATACATTTGGGACAGCTACACTCTATCCTGCTCCTGGATCTTTGCAATGATGTCTGGATCTCCTCCCCTTGTGGAATGTATTTCACTACCCATTTGCTCTGTCTAGTCTATGGATACACAATCTCTCCCAGGATGTGATATGGCATCTGTGCGCACACATGGTAGGAGGAGAGGGCTTAGATAGCAGGAACTCATATTTTAATATTTAAAATCATATTTTTGTGCTCAATGGAGGAAGACTTTTACATTTTACAGTCACAGAAAGAAGCTGTGAAAGCCAGCAGGATCTATCTGCCTTGATCCCAGATTTTGTTGATGCAGAAGTGTAAGAAGGAAGAGGAGCACATTCTGATGCTGTGCAGGGACCTGAAGAGTTATTACCACTGGGCCACTGCACTGTGACATTCAATTTACTACCTACTTGCAGCTTCAAGAACTTATGTATGCTGCAGCCAAGCCCGACACAGATGCTATCAAGCCCAACCAACAGCCTAAGCTTAGTCTAGGAGGAGGAATTATTATAAAGTTTGAGTGGTTTCAGGGCATTGCTTTTCAGGACAAACAAGACACAGGAAAACAGCTTAGCTTTCAATTAATGGGATGGGGGGGGGGGTCTTTTACATCATTAAAAGGTCGTAGAAAGCCCAATCCCTCAATACTGATATTTTGTGCTGTTTTATACAATTCATGTGCAATGTATACTCAACTGACACCCAGAGTCATTGTTTAGTCATTAAAGGTCACATTTAGATAGCAGCAGTGAAGCCTCAGGACAACAGTCTTCTCAGCTCTGTAAAATTTACATATGACACTCCACAGGCCTACTCCAGAGCTGCCAGATCTTGGATGCTCTGCATGCTGCCGCCCACCCTTATAAAATTCTGCAGACTGTCCTAAATGCTCTCAGTAGAAGTGTAAGTTTGGGGGGGATTCCTGAAGTATTTAATAAAGATATTCAGAAAGGCAGAGTTCCCTTATCAGCCCTAATAAGCGCCCTCTTTTCCCAGGCACAGCAGGTAATACTGCCTGGCCAGTCACTGTTCCAGTCAGGGTTGCTGTATAACTTTCAGCAATGCAGTTCGTATGGACACCCAGACCTGTGGATAGGCCCATTTTAAATACAGATTAATAACCAAGTCAGCCATACCCATTTGCCCCATTTTGTGGCCGATGCCAAATGATTGTCTAGTCTCAATGCACTTCACAGAAAATCCTGGACAAAGCACAAATACACATTACCACAGTTAGCCACCCTACTGCTCATCTGCAGTCTCAGCAGAGAGGCCAAGTACCTAATGGATATGCAAATGACCACCTCTCTCTCATCCATAGAGATAGTCTCTCCACAGCAGGGGTTGAGACTGTACCTGTTCTGAAGAGTTGCCTTCAGCCTCCAATGCTGTTAACTCAGGACAAAACATACTTTAAAAAACAAACTTAAAACAAATGAGTGACGTTAAAAAGTCAGCTGCCGTGAACGGATACTGCATTTTAGGCAACAACCCTTCCCAAGTCTGAGATCAAAGAAGGAACACACTGGGTAGCTCTGCAAAGCATTCTGTAGCTCTGTCAGCAATCCAAATGTGCAAAATTAATATATGGGCTAAAATACAGTGTAAGAGAAAACACAGTTTACATAGAGCTAAAGGGATTGAAAAAGGCTTAGCCCATGCCACCCCACAGTCCATTGAACAGACACTGAGTGCAGGATCAAACTCAGAAAGGTCTGCCTTTGGGCAGGTTTGTTCTATTAAACCAGAACCAGTATTTGGATAATGACCTGATTTGGGCAATAATAATTATATCTAGTAAACAATCACTCATGCAGCAGGAACCATACTTGCCACACTATTCAAAACATTTAAAAGGGTGGGGGGGAAGGTATGGGGACAGGCGAAAAGAGACGACATATTATTCTGTGGCCAAATAAATGTTACTGTTCCCTTCTGAGCCACGCTCTTTTTAAAGCTGTGAAGTGTTGCGCAACACTTCAGCGGAATAGCCAGAGGAAGATTTCCATTTGTAATCTTGCTTCCTGAGAAGTGAAGTCCACGAATATAATTTAACCTACACCCACCCACTCTGCAGCCTGTTTGATTCTTCGTTGACTTTGGAGCTTGGTACCCTACCCTCACCTCAAACAAATCCACATTTCACCCGTTAGTCCCAGCTCCCCGACCTTTACAAAACCCGATAACTGCATAAAAACAGACACTGATATGAGATCATTTGAGCTTGGGCCACCATGTCAAGACTGCACCAGACACAAGGTCTCAGCTCAGGCAGGAGAAGGAGTACAACTTTCCTAAAAATCTCTCTCCTCCACAGCCACCCCCTCAACCTCAATGAAGTTTCACTGGCTAGTTTGCTCTCTTTGGATCCCCACCCACGGATCACCACCTTGTAGTGGTGGAGAGGCTTGCGTGTCTCAATGACCCGGAGGTGCTGCCTGGGCTCATGTACTCCCTTATGGTCACCCATGGCAGAACGGTCAAGGGCCAGGTTCCAGACAAAGTGTGATCCAAGAAGTCCCTAACAGCAGAGCAGACGGAGGATAACTGCACAATGGAGGTGAAACTGTTGTGTAATGTTACAACGCCTGTAAAGGAGGATGAAGGCTGCAGCGGATAGAGGACTGAGATTGTAGCACCCATGTAAATCAGTTGCAGAGGTAAGGCTCAATTAAGAAAAAGAAGTTGAAAAATATAACCACCAACAGCAACAAGCAGCAGGGTCAATACTGGAAAACAACATTTAAATGTGTGATTAAAACCAAAGGGTCTTAACTTTCAGGGGGGGGGGGGATTAAATGACATTCTGTGATGCCCTTTAATTTTCTAGGTTCTCTATTGGCTCACCTTAATAGTCCTCACAAAATGAATGGAATTTTCAATACGCTCTGTAAAACTGTATCACTCCAAGTTAACTCAATGCTGAAAATCCACACACCATTAAATCCTCTCTCTTCTGATCTTAAACATATCGGTAGATTACATTGCCCAGAATCTATCAAATGCTTTTTATACTTACATATGGGACTGGGTCACTCTTAACAAACAAAGTATTCTGTCACACCAGATACATACTAATATATCTTGATGGATTCCTTCAGGCTACATGATTTATATTTAGATTTATAGAGTATAGTGATAAATGACAAGTAACCAGGATCTCATCAGGTACAGGTAAATAAATCGAAGTGCTAAAATGCCCATGACCCCACAGCCTTCAGAAAGGGGGCACCTATTTTCCATTTTCTGGAACTTAATTCTTCCACCTTTTAATGACTTTATTTTGATGATGGGTCTTCACTTCCCATTAACACCAAGTTATCTGGCAGATCCAAGATGCAATTTGCAATTTTCATTAAGTGGTAATTTAGATGAGAAAGAATATTAGAAACAGCTAAAGCAGGCATGGCCAAAGCCCGGCTCATGAGCTACACAGGGCTCTTTTACAGTTAAAGTGCAGCTCACAGAGCCCCCCACGCTCCCCGCCCTTCTCCACCTACCAGACTATGCGGGGACGGGGAGGGAGTTCAGGGCATCTGCCCTGCAGCAGGGTAGTGGAACTAAGGGCTTTAGCGATGGGGGGGGGGGGGATGTCAGGGCAGAAGCCCTGTGTCCCAGCAGATGCCGCCCTGCAGGGCAGAAACCCCACGCCCTGGTAGGCACTGTCCCGCAGGGCAGGTTGTGCATGTCTTGAAGCTCTTGAACATCTGAAACATTATTGTATGTGGCTCAGAAGGTTTGACTACCCCTGACCTAAAGTATCCAGCAATTGAATAAATGGAAACAGAATGTTTGTTTGTTTAGAAAAAGTGCAGAGACAATGTTAAAACCTTTGTGTTTTAGCAGTAGATGAACTTCCCTGTTGTAACCTTGAAGTTGGTATTCCCAAATTCACACTTTATTACTACTGTTACATTAATTAACATGTACCACTTCCAAACGATTTGTAAACCTCTGAACCTACAAAATTTGAGTGAGAACACCAGCTAGCAGTTCCCACTGCTCACCCAGAGGGCAATCAAAGACAGCCTGGGTTTTGGTAATGCCAAATCAAGAGGTTTTTTTTAATATTATGATGGACTGTTGGTTTCAATCATCTCTAATGGGTTTAGCTACAGCAAGTTTGAGCACAGTGGGAATGGTTTACTGAATTATATTGTTTGTAAGTGTTTCTTCAGAACTTCAATGGAGATCCACTAGCAGGAAACCTATCCCCAGCCCAGTAGCGGGGAGATGAGGGAGTACATTAGATTGTAAAGAGGAGGGAAACACTGCCATAAGTGATGTTGGTGGAAAGACTGTGATGTAAGGAGGAGGGTTTAGAAGAGAAGACAACCAATTGCAAGAATGAATGTGTTAACAACCCAACAAAAACCCAGCCACTGGTAGAAAAAACAGATATGGATAGAGAGAAGCAGAGTCAGAATAAGGGACTTGCAGAAATGTGAGAAAAAAAGTCAATGTGAATGAGCACACAGAGAAAGACAAGTGTAGTAAAATGGGGGCAGATGAAGAGTGCTACAGTGATCCATCACTACGGAGTAGGAAAACAAGGAGCTCAGAAAAAAGGAGAAAAAAAATGCACAGATGGATAAAGGAAGTATTTTACAGAAAATTAGCTTCTAAACATTCAAACCGTTATGACTAGCAGCACAGAGGCCATGCCCTCTGCCAACAGTGGAATGCCCAAGAGAGTCAGCTATTATAAATTGCATGAAATTAGTAAAATATATATATATATAAAAGCCAGTTACTATTGTGTTTCAAATTTCAGAGCAGAAGTGAATGTTTCCATAGCTACAATCTTCTCTCTTATTTTCATGCCTCCCCTCCCCCAAGAGACGTTAAATGACCAGGATAGCAAACAGTGGGAACTTAGGACTCCATTCTCAGTATCTCATTGAAGGCTGTAACTATGTAACCTGACTAGCAAGGAGGACGTAAGGGTGAAGACAAATTAGGACAGAAAGGAAGGGAAAAAACTTAACAGGTACAGCACTTGAAATTACTACTGAACAGGACAAACAAGAAAAAGTATCAAAACAATAGAGAGGAATATAAGAAATAAAAGGAGACAAAGGCAGACATTCAGGTGCTTAGATCGTTTACATAGCGTGACCATAAAGCTCCTCTGCATCCAGTGGTTGGGAGTGGGTGGAGTTATTTTCTATTTACACATACACACCCCTCCCTCAGACCAAAAAACCAACACACAAATGGTTGCCATGCTGTGTTTAAAACCTCTCATAGCACAACCTTTCAGCTGTATATTAACTTGTAGGTTGTGCATGATTTTAACAGAAAAGTAAAAACTGTTAAAAACAGTGAGCACACAAAAGGGTCTCATTACTACATTTCCTGCCAAGAAAATATCCCCCAAGCATTCAAAATATCTTCCACTTGGCTCCTATTTATCTCATACTGTTTTATCACATGCGTGCACACAAAAAAAAAAAAAAAAAAAAAAAGGAACTACTCTCTTTGAACATATTTTACAAAACCCTAGTGAATATCTTTTCAATTCAGTGTATATTGAATTAGATACTTAATGGTAAAGCTACACAAAGTTTTCAGAGGAAGTCCTCTACAAAAGACACAGGCATCAGAAGATCCAGGTTCAACACCTGGCTACACCACAGACTTCATGTGTGCTTTCAGCCTAGGTTTCCTGCTCTGTAAAGGTACAACTTGCCAACTTTGTGAATGTTTGTAAAGCACTTTGTGACACAGTATTCTATTCATATACAGAAAGTGAATTTCCTAAGATCCCCACCTCAGGCTAATTTATTAGGTTATAAATAGTTAAACTGAAGTCTATACAGATTAAATGAAACCATAAAAATATGCATAATTACATCCCTTTGTTCGGGTTAATTTCTCAAACCATCTCTAGTCTGAACAATCTGTAAACCTCATTCTTCAAATGAAGAAGCAAATGCTTAAAGAATCCTGTAAGAAATATTCCTTGTTATTTTTTAGTCTCCATAAAGATGACATTTTCCACTAGGAGTCACAAATCTGTCAAAATCAGAAGCAATTAAAAACACAACAGGTCAACAAAATGAAGAATTGTGAGGGCCCAGGTTCATTATTTTCACCACCACCCCGACCTGGGAATACATCCAAAAATAAAACCAAATCATTCATAACGAGTCCACTGGGAGAAAAGTATCAGGATCCCAAACAAGCAGAAACAAAAACATCTCCAACAGTCTCCCCAGTTTCAGGACATCAAAGGACCTTTCCAAAAAGCTTGAAAGAGCCTCCAATGCTTTATGGGAAACAAATATTCTGTTGAAAAAGACTATGCAATTCTCAGCACCTATTTTAATTACTAGGAATACTTTCATGAAAACAGGATCTTTTGTTTGGATGATTTCATCTATTTATTCCCCTCCTCATTTAACAATAATGCAATTGAAGGTCTGGGTAAATAAAGCAAGACTAATTTTTCTAGGTCAGTTTGAGGCAATTTGCTATGCATTCATTTAAGTACAGCCACAGCCCCATTTTTGATACTTCTTACTTGTCAATGACATTTGTAGTTCAGTTGATAGCTTTACCTGAGAAGATACCTTATAGAGCAGTGGCTCTCAAACTTTTTTACTGGTGACCCCTTTCACATAGCAAGCCTCTGAGTGCGACCCCCCTTATAAATTAAAAGCATTTTTTAAATATATTTAACACCATTATAAATGCTGGAAGCAAAGTGGGATTTGGGGTGGAGGTTGACAGCTTGTGACTCCCCGCATAATAACCTCGTGACCCCCTGAGGGGTCCCGACCCCCAGTTTGAGAACCCCTATTATAGAGCATCCCGTCAACACAGTCTCCATAATGGGATGGTGCAGCCTGCTCCCCTTTAACTCATCTGCCAGGACAATTCCTCCAGTTCAGTTGTCAATCAACACAGAAGCAAGAGCAAAGTAGCACACACCCTGTACATAGACCCCTTGGGATGCTCGGCATTGTGTTTAACGCTATCTCAGACACACCACATTTAGCTGCCATTGAACTATTCAGACATCAGGATGAGGGAAAGTATCAGCGCAGGGAGCTAAAGAAAAGACCCGGTTTCATGCAAAAAAATAAGTTTCCCTAGCAATAAGTAAATATGTAAGAAAACAAGATCTAGTGGCATGCTAGTGTCGATTAATCGCAGTTAACTCAAAAAATTAATCGTGATAACAAATATTTATCACGATGAATCGCAGTTTTAATCACACTGTTAAACAATACCAATTAAAATTTATTAAACATTTTGGATGTCTTTCCACACACACACACACACACATATATATTATATATATATATTATATATATATATATATATATATTTATTTATATTTTATTGTATTCTATGTTGTAATTGAAATCAAAGTGTATATTTTTGATTACAAATATTTGCACTGTAAAAATGATAAACAAAAATAGTTTTTCAATTCACCTAACACAAGTACCATAGTACAATCTCTTTACCACGAAAGCTCAACTTACAAATGTAGATTTTTTTTGTTACATAACTGCACTCAAAACCAAAACAATGTAGGCTCTGAAGTCCACTCAGTCCTACTTCTTGTTCAGCCAATCGCCAACGTAAACAAGTTTGTTTACATTTACAGGAGATAATGCTGCCCTCTTCTTATTTACAGTGTCACCAGAAAGTGAGAACAGGCATTCACATGGCACTTCTGTAGCTGGCATTGCAAGGTATTTACGTGCCAGATATGCTAAACATTCGTATGCCCCTTCATGCTTCGGCCACCATTCCAGAGGACGTGCTTCCATGCTGATGACTCTCGTTAAAAAAATAAATGCCTTAATTAAATTTGTGACTGAACTCCTTGTTGGGGGGGGGGGGGGAGAGAAGAGAATTGTACATCCCCTGCTCTTTTTTACCCGCATTCTGCCATATATTTCATGTTATAGCAGTCTCGGATGATGACCCAACACATGTTGTTCATTTTAAGAACACTTTCACTGCAGATTTGACAAAACCCAATGGTACCAATGTGAGATTTCTAAAGATAGATACAGCACTCGACCCAAGGTTTAAGAATCTGAAGTGCCTTCCAAAATCTGAGCGGGACGAGATGTGGAGCATGCTTTCAGAAGTCTTAAAAGAGCAACATTCCGATGCGGCAACTACAGAACCCGAACCACCAAAAAAGAAAATCAACCTTCTGCTGGTGGCATCTGACTCAGATGATGAAAATTAACATGCTTCGGTCCGCACTGCTTTGGATTGTTATTGAGCAGAACCCGTCATCAGCATGGACGCATGTCCCCTAGAATGGTGGCTGAAGCATGGAGGGACATATAAATCTTTAGCTCATCTGGCACAAATATCTTGCGCCACCGGCTACAACAGTGCCATGAGAACGCCTGTTCTCACGTTCAGGTGACATTGTAAACAAGAAGCGGGCAGCATTATCTGCTGCAAATGTAATCAAACTTGTTTGTCTGAGTGATTGGCTGAACAAAAAGTAGGACTGAGTGGACTTGCAAGCACTAAAATTTTACATTGTTTTATTTTTGAATGCAGGTTTTTTTTTTGCATAATTCTACATTTGTAAGTTCAAGTTTCAAGATAAAGAGATTGCACTACAGTACTTGTATTAGGTGAATTAAAAAATAGTATTTTTTATTTTTTATAGGGCAAATACTTGTAATCAAAAATAAATATAAAGTGAGCACTGTACACTTTGTATTCAGTGTTGTAATTGAAATCAATGTATTTGAAAATGTAGAAAACATCCAAACTATTTAAATAAGTGGTATTCTATTATTGTTTAACACTGCGATTTATTAATCGCGATTAATATTTTTAATCGTGTGATTAATCGCTTGACAGCCCTAGTTTAAACACAGCTGTTTTTAAAGATTTTAATGAAGCATCAGCTAATTATGTAAAGGACCCCATTTCCAGTATAATATTAATATATTAGCGAGCTACTGGAAGTGTCCTATTGACATTATAGGTGAAGATGAAGCATGGGTTTGATGGAAAAGGATGCACAGATTTACAAGGAAAGTACAAACAGAAATAACTTGACAGCTTCTGTCAGGAATTAGGAAATGAGAAAGGCTATCGGATACAAGACACATTTTCTACTTACTTAACAACAAGGGCAGGCTGTTATCTATTACTATAACTGTGTACAGATCACCTGCACCCTTCTGAACAACTGTAGGACCCACAGCTGAACTCATTTTACCTTGCGTTTACTGACCTACCGGTCAGTCTTGCATTCAACTGATTATTATTGGATCATTGTTGTGTGCTATGAAACCACTCAATTTCTATTAAGGTTCTGAAAAATCAAAAGAGTATATAGTACCATGATTAAAAATAATTCCTCCCCAAGTCCCTAGCTGCCCTCCTTCTTCCTCAGTATGTCTCAGAGATCACAGACCAGTCCTAGATGTTAAGGAATTGGAATCGGAGCCTCTCATTTCAAGGTCATAGATACGGACCATAATGAACAAAAGTCATTCCTCTCCTAGAATTCTCCTGTTACCTACATGGAATAAATCTGTCAAATTAAAAGTTCTAAGAATTTTAGAAATGAGATGTGCTATGCCATTCTAGGGGTGATTTTCCTTCCATCTTCAGGAAGATCTTGGATTTTACTGACGTGTATGATGTCATGATAGTCCAAGTGTTCTCAATATACCTGTTCCTTGGCCAGATACCACCTCTAGTATACCAATTACATATTGTGCAAACTAATGGAAAATAAAATAAAATAAAAGTTGGTCAACATGTGTCCATGAAAATGGACACTGTCCCGTTAAGGACTGTGACACTGCAATACCACTAAATTCTCTTTGTAAGGAGTATGACTTAAGTATTGCTGCTGGAAACTCATTCCCTTTCCTGTGGAGAGTTGATGCAACAGACTACAGCACAGACAAGTAGTCTAAGTTCGAGCTCTGCATTCACCCTACTCTGTTTCCTGTAGTAATCCTTGTTCCACACTATATTCTCTGCTTGGGCCGGATTTCTGAACACACCGATATCCCATAAGCACCACACAGGAGGTGCTCAGCTTCTTCAAAATGAGGCTCTTGTATACCTACCTCCCAATTAAACCACGCACACAAAGTGGATTTTCACCCACAGCAGTGTGATTGCCTCTCTCCATAAAACATAAGACCCAAAATGAGAGCCAGAGCTGTAATAAATGCCAAATCATTGTCATGTTATCCTGTTGTATGGCCCATAATGGGAGAGAAGTCCCTGATTGAACTAACCTTGTTATCTCCATACTGATTTATACCTGCCTCTGGAGATTTCCATTACTTGCATCTGAAGAAGTGAGGTTCTTACCCACGAAAGCTTATGCTCCCAATACTTCTGTTAGTCTTAAAGGTGCCACAGGACCCTCTGTTGCTTTTTACAGATTCAGACTAACACGACTACCCCTCTGATACATCACAGACTCTGAAATCTGGTCTCCCTCCCCATACCCATGAAATCTGGTGTTGTGTGCGCTTTTACCTTATACTATACAGATTTCACAGGGGAGACCAGCATTTCTCAAATCGGGCGTCCAAACCCAAAAGGGAGTTGGGGGGGGGGGGAAATCACAAGATTATTTTAGGGAGGTTGTAGTATTGCCACCCATACTTCTGAGCTGCTTTCAGAGCTGGGCGGCCGGAGAGTGGCAGCTGCTGACTGAGGGCCCAGCTCTGCAGGCAGCAGTGCAGAAGGGTGGCGATACTGTACCATGCCATCCTTCTGTGCTGCTACTGGCAGTGGCTCTGCCGACCGCAGCAGCGCAGAAGTAAGGGTAGCAGTACTGCAACCCCCCTACAATAACCTTGCGACTTCCCCACAACTTCTTTTTGAGTCAGGACCCCTACAATTACAACCCCATGAAGTTTCAGATTTAAATAGCTGAAATCATGAAATTTATTATTTTTAGAACCTTATGACAGTGAAATTGACCAAAGTGGACTGTGAATTTGGTAGGGCCCCATTTATCACATTACTTACCTCTGAATTGAGCAATATATGTATTGGCCTACAGGGAGCAGTATAAAACCCTACTGAAAATGGGCAAAGGTGTTTTAAAATGTTAGCATGAATTCTGCATGGTTTGGCCTGGTTTCTTTCCAGCTGAGAGCCAAGCCTATTTTCATGATAAAAATATAAAATAATTTAATACTGCGGTGTCTGTATAGTGATCAGGTGGAACAGAAGATACACAGGGAAGCAGAATCTTGCTTCCAAAACTGAGCAAAAAGATACAACCAGGAAAACAAATGAGGATTTAAAACAAAAAGCAACAAATGAGGAGACAAAGAAGGCAAAGCTGGGTTGTAACAAGCATGACAAGTTCCATCTGCAAAATATTTCGGAACAGAGCTGCCAGAAGATAATTATTTCATGGATTCCAAATTCAAGACTATGGTTGAGTTAATACAGACATAAAATGGGTGCTGCTGCTGTTAGCCCTGGTTTCACTCAGCCATGACATAAACCTGAATACCAAGCAAAGAAGGAGGAGGGGGGAGGGAAGAGGGGGAAGAGACCCAGGAAAAGAATGAAAGCAGTTAAATGAGAAAGAGGGAGGAAAAGAACGATAGAGTTAATCAGAATAGAAAAACCAGCTCCACCTACCTCATTCTGCATTGGCTTCTCATTCACAGCAGAAGGCAGCATTTTGATACTGTGCAGAGACAGAGCTACTATCATAAGCTGCTCAGAGGAGAGGGAGGAATTATTTTCCCTACTAAAGGCACAGTGTGTTGTACTGCCATTGCCAGACAGGAGGAAGAATTCTCATGAGAAATAGGAAGTGAGTATAGCTACACTTCTCATAAGAACGGCCAGACTGGGTCAGACCAAACGTCCATCTAGCCCAGTATCCTGTCTTCCAACAGTGGCCAATGCCAGGTGCTTCAGAGGGAATGAACAGAACAAGTGATCCACCCCGTCGCCCATTCCCAGCTTCTGGCTCCTCCCTTTGCTAGGACACTACAATTCCCTCAGAAATATTTAGAACTGCAAAAACAAAATGAAAAATAAAATATAGCCACAGTATAAAACTCCCATTTCTTGAATCCATCAGTTACCGCAGAGATCTGTGCCGCACAGGTGCCTGTAGCCCTGCGTGCTGGTTTTAAGAGACCAGCCACTTTAGAACGATTTGTGATACAAATTAGCCAGAGGTTCTTTTATGCGAAGGAAAAAAAAACAAACCCATGAAGTACAAGAAAGAAAGATAGGAGTCAGGAGCCAGCAAAGATTATTTTCTAAAACATAGCACGTGTCGTTCCTTAGAGGAATAGTTTCTACACTGCTGGCTCTGGTGTCCCTGCAGCCCCCCCAGAGACACTTATTGAAACATTAGCTTAAAACACTAACCAAAAAAAGCCAGCAAATGGATACTTTCAACACAGTTTTATTATTCTCTCTTAAAAACTTCACTAACTCCTCAGGCTACATGAGACAGAAGAATCAGACTTGTCAAGGACATGCCAGGTCCTTTCCATGATAGTCTCAAACACACAGTACTTTAGATTTCTCTAGTTCACTCCATTTGCTTAATGGGTTGTAGGATTACATCTCATTGCAATTCCCAGGGCAGAAGGATTTTACAAGCATCCTGCAGGTGATCAATTTCAGCAAAGCAGTTCCGCTTGATGAGGGATAGCTTCATGATGCCAGCTGATATTTTCAAAGGCTCTATGGCATTTATACCACACACAATTCCACTTCCTAGTGGTTTGCTGTATTTGGCTGATGTTTTGCAGGTTAAGTTGAAAGGGGGAGAGATTGGACAAACACTGCATGCTCCCTGTTGGCCTGGGAGCAGATACTCCAGCTTGCAATGCAAAGCCTGCCTTGCACATGGTCGTAGGGAATCAGGCTGGCTAGGAGAAAGACAGAACACACATGCACAAACGGGCTAAATACATTTTTTTTAGCCACAGATGTGTTATCCAGCCAAAAATAGGGCATCCAGTTACCCAGTAGCCTGCTGGAAGCAAGTGGTCATTATCTCACATCTAATACTTATGTGAGGAATAAAGCCTCACTCCATAAGGAGTTAATGCCGTTCTAGAGCTGAACGGTGTATTTCATAGAGCAGTGGTTCTCAAACTTTTTTTTACTGGTGACCCCTTTCACACAGCCAGCCTCTGAGCGCGGACCCCCCTTAAAAGTTAAAAACACTATCTATTTAACACCATTATAAATGCTGGCGGCAAAGCGGCGTTTGTGGTGGAGGTTGACAGCTTGCGACCCCCCCCCCCCATGTAATAACGTCGCGACCCCTGAGGGGTCCCAACCCCCACTTTGAGAACCCCTGTCAGAGGGAAGCTGGGAGTGGAAAAGTCTCTAGTGACTGAGAAGGGCAGAGAGAAGAAAGGGCACTTTCCCAGGGCTATATAAAGGGAGGAACTGGAAATAATTGCAAGGATGACACAGTGACATGCAGATTCTGAAGCTGTAGAGAAGTGATGGCTTAACACAGAACAACAGAGTTGGTTTTTCTGAAGTGTGGTGCACAGAAAGTCAGCAGTCTCCTGCCTTCCAGACCCTCATTGCTTGGGCAGTTTCAATACTCTCTAAATATGAACGTAAGAATTTTCTCTGTCCATTAGCAGCGCTTTATCTGGGTCTCCAAATGGCCAACTGAGAATGCGCTGTTCTTAGCATACCATCGTTGGGTTTGATACTTTGGCCCTTTATTGTCAGAGGCAGAGAATTCCAGTTACTAACAATTTAATCGCACATTTGTTCCAGCTTATGTTCTAAGTCACTCTTGCCTTGGGTCTTTTCATTAGATGTGTAAATGCAGGTTTTGAGCAGCACAAAGTATGGCCACATCATATACCTGGTATATACACACTTTCTTCCTTTTACAAAGTACACAATACATACACTAAACTTCGAAGCTTTCAGGTTTGAAAACATTCTCTTAAGAAAACCTTAATGTTTGCATTCATAAAAAAAACTAGAAAGTCTTTCAGAAATTATTGCTCATGCCCTGTCATTCAAGGCACGTGCCTTTCATTTAATGTATTTATTCCATAAATTTCAAACTTCCACCAAAATAAGATACACAGTGCTCAACAGCCTTAAACTCAGATTTTTTTTAAAATGCACTTTTCATGAAATGCAGCCTCAAGTAACCACTTCTCTTCAACATCCTCCTAAGAGTATATCTTGAAAACACATAGTGTAAAAAACCCACAAACATTCCAACTACACTAATGCAGGTTCTATTATAATTATTTTATATCAGAGGGACAGGAAATTTACAGGACCACGGCTCCCAGGGGAGCTAGGTCTCCACAAAGGTTGGGGGTAACAGGGATTAGCACAAAGATACTGGGTCTTGAGTGACAACCACAATATCTGCAGATTTCCCAGTGGATCTCACTATAACTGTGGATTAGCGACTGTCTAGCCAACTACCTGGTAGGGTATATATTATTAACAACCAATTATAAGGCTATGTACTTTACAATCTTTAGCTAAATTAATCCTCAACACAGCTGTCAGGTTGATAAAGGGGAAAGATCAAGTGGCATTAGTGCTATTCAAGACCCAGTCAAACTTTGTGGACTAACAGAAGGGAAAACAATCATGTCTCACCACAGTCACAAGTATTCCACAATGAATTCCTCCTCTACTCAGTATTTTAACAGAATATGCTAGACTGTCAGCATGTAATGCAGAGCACTGTCAGCGGCAGAGTGCTGTCAGCATGTAATGCAGAGTGCTGTCAAAAGGATCTAGTTTGCTAATTGGGGTAGGGTCGTAGTCTCTGAAAACCAAGCCCATCTCACACTGTACCATCTACAGGCTGCTAGTAAAGCTGTAAACCTTCACAAGCAGAAACACAATTCTCCACTTCATGGCATATGGCAGGATCACCAGGGAGACAAGGAGGAGCAGAAGGTATTCAAGGGAGGACAGCGCTCTGGCAGGTATCAGAGTGGGGAGGGGCAGAAGGGAAGAGAAGAAATAAAGAGCAGCAATTCTCAGTCTTCACAATAAATAGGTACAGGGAGAGCTCTCCCCCCCACTCTTACTCATTCAGTATTTTACTTCCGCTCATGAAGCAGAGAAATTAGAGGCATTCATTTCCCTCTGAAGTGTTTGGGAGATAAGACTGTCTATGTAGTTCATGTACCACACTTAGGCATGCACATACATACCTGGCAGACTAGGATGAAGTCCAGTTGTCATGAGAGCTGTAGACATAGGTTGGTGAAGGCAGTGTTTGCAGGGGATAATGGGCAGTAGGCCTGGCTCTACTAATGGTTAAGAGCAGATTACTAGATCTGCTAGAATATTGTCTATGTCAAATGCAATTCTTCTGATGAATGAATGTTGCTAAATCATGTTGCTATTTTCTCCTCTTTCATGTGTACTTGCAGCATGCTTTGAAAATGCAATTTAACCTTGAAAGTCAAGCAAGTTCCTGGCCAATGATGTTCCACTGATAACAGGGCTTGTCAAAGGATGCTTTGAAGGGAAGAGATCAGTGAGTTTCAAACCACTGAGATTAATTTCAATAACTTTCTTATTTACAACAGGCAATTGGTGAAAAAAAACTACAGCATGGTGGGTAGAGCCAAAAGGCTAAGAAAAATGGGAAGTTTATGGAGAAGCAGAAGTAGAACAGTAGATTACTGCAACACCAGTGAAAGACCTGAAGTGCTGCAAAATGGAAAAACTCAGAAATAAATCCCTTAGAGACCTTTCTAAGGAATATTCCTGTGCATTTTCAGTTAAATTCAGAAAATTTCACCTTTTCTATCTATAGAACAACCTATTTAGGAAGATTTGTATCATATCAAGTGCTTTGAGATCCTCAGGTGACAGGTATAAAATATTGCAGTAGATCCCTCTTAACTGGGTCATCCTCTAGGCTAGCTTATCTTCCCAAAGAAGATTAAAGTCCATTTCTGTAAGAAGCAGTCTAAAAAGTTGAAAAAATAAGATACTGAATAAAAATGGCACTCTGCATTTCATCAGCATTTCTTCTTTTAATCTTTGGCTTAGCAACTTCTGCATTAATAAAGCAGTGTTCAATAATTCACAAACATTTAACACCTGGATAAACACCACTCAGAACCAACTAAATACGACCTCATAGTAACATAGGCATTGCCAGCCCAGTTCAGTCCCAAGGTCCATCTAGTCCAGTATCCTGTCTCCAGCAGTGGCCTGTACTAGACGCTTTATAGGAAGATGATACCCCGTAGTAGGCAGATGTAAGATAATCCATCTCCAGAAACCTTGTCCAAATCCCTACTAGGTAGAGATTGGTTTAAAACCTGAAGCAGGAGGTTTTACCACACTAACATAACGCTTTATATAGTTACTCTAGCTCAGGATATTGTTATCCATACAAATGTCTAATCTTTCTTTGAATTCTACTACATTCTTGCCCTCAGTACACCATAGCAATTAATGCTTAATTGTGCATTGTGTAAAAATGCATTTCGTTTTATCAGTTCTGAATTTGCTGCCACTCAATTTCATTGAGTTTTCCCTTGTTCTGTGCCCTGTCTTATAACACAAGAAGTTTCTGATCTCCCTTCTCTAGACCACTCATTTTTGTATACTTATTAGGTCCCATTTTAATCATCTTCTTTATAAAGTAAAAATCTTCATAAGTGTTTTTTCAGCTCCTAGATCACTCATAGCCCTTCTCTGAACCTCCTCCAACTCTGCAGTATCCTTTTTGAGAGAGGGTGACCAGTACTGGAATGGCATTTGATATTCTCCATATTGTTCTCCATCCCATTCCATATGGAACTGGACATCATTTGCTTTTTTTGACCACAGCTGCACACTGAACTTTAGTTTTCATTAAGCCATCCACAATGATGCCCAGGATCTTTTCCTCAGACTGGTTATTAGAGTCCGCTAGAGTGTATGAATTGTTTAAGTTTTTCTCCCCAGTGTGCATTAATTTTCATTTATCAAACACTAAATTTCCTCTGCCACAGCACGGCCCATTCATCTTGCTTGAAGTTTCTCATTATCTTTTCTGGACTTGACTAACCTAAATAATTTTGTGCCACCTGCAGATTTTGCCCCTTAACTGCTCATCCTCCTTTTCCAGAGTAAATATTTAACAGCACAGGACCTCGAGGCACCCCACTGTTAGCTTCTTGCCATAATGAAAACTGACAATTTATTTCTACTCTTAGTTTCCTGACTTAGTTTTAGATCCATGACACAATTTTCCCTCTTACCTCATGCCTCCTTAGTTGCTGTAGTCGCTTTTTGCAAGGAACCTCAGAGGCCTTTTGAAAGTCTATACAAGTTATATCAACCGGTTGTCCTTTAGTCACTACTTTGACCATTCAAAAAACTAATAGATTTGTGAGGCATGATTTTCCTTTTGGGAAACCAACCTGGTTAAAACTAATCACATCATGATTAGGGCTAAACTTTTGCCATGGAGGTCATGGAAATTGTGAATTTAAGTAAGTCAGTGAAAATTTGGAAATGTCTATAAAACATATTTGATTAGGCCTTCAAACTAAGTGGCAGTGCAACCTGGTGCACATGGTCACAGCAACACTCAGGTTTGTCCCATCTGCCCCGCTGGAGATGGGGATGGAGGGTTGGGAGAGACGAACCTGAGTGGCACCGTGACCCTGTGCACCAAGTTGCACCAGTACTTAGTTTGGAGACCTAATCAAATGTGTTTTATAGACATTTCCAAATTGTCACTGACTTATTCAAATTCACGATTTCCAGGCCACAATGTTAAGAGCAAGGAGCTGGGCCCAGCCCCCACGCCGTGGGAGAGGAGCCTCCACTGTGGGGTGAGTGCAATGTGGGCTCGCTCTCCAACTACCCCCTCTCCCAGGCCTTACCTTTCAGCACCCCTACCATACTCTTGTGTATGCTGATGTGGCAAAACTACATCTTGTGACCTCTCTGTGACTTATTGTTTTGTCTCATATCTCTGCCATGAAATTTACTGAACTTCCATATGAAAACTGTAACCTTAATCATGATGTTCCAGGTATTCCATTATTCTATCTGTAACTATAATGATGACCAATTGACCAGGGTACATATGTAAAGCTTACCGCTCTGTAGTTAGCTGAATCACCCCTAGAGCCTTTTTAAGACATAGGTACAACAACGTTTGCTATCCTACAGCACAGTAGCAAAAATATGCAATCAGTCACTGCGAACAGCTACCAGCTCAGCCACTTCAATCCTAAACTCCAACTCTTGCATATACACCAGTCAAGCCTGGTAGCTTATTGCTTTTTAATTCATCAGTTTGTTCCAGCTCTTTTTCAGACCCCTCAATCTCAGGCAGCACCTCGTCCTTTTTACCAGAAGAGAGCAGCCATCACTTCATCCTCCTCTATGATGAATACTGACAGAAAGAAGTCATTTGGCTTCTCAGCAAAGTCTATCTTCCTTAGTTGCTACTTTTAACCACAGTGATACAAAAGACCCACTATTTATTTCTCAGCTTCTGATATACTTAAGTAATTTGTTTGTTTTTATACCTTTAGCAATTCACGCCTTGAAAACCATCTTAGTTCACCTAATTTCCCCCTTACAACAGACAGTATGCAATATACACTCTATTGGGTTCACTTGAATTAAATATCTAAATTTTGAAGGATCTCTGTTTGACCTGAATAACTCCTTGAACTTTGTATGCAGTGTTGCTATAGCCATGTCGGTTCTAGGATATCAGACACACAAAGTGGGGGAGGTAATATCTTTTATTGGACCAACTACTGTTGGTGAGAGACCAGCTTTCAAGCATACACAGAGCTCTTTTTCAGGTCAGATCTGTGTGAACTCAAAAGCTTGTCTCTCACCAACAGAAGCTGGCCCAACAAAAGGTATTACCTCCCACACCTTGTCCTTTGAACCTTGCTATTTAGCAGGTTAGTTTCATCAAGCAGTATTTGAGAATACTGTCTTGAGCAGAATTGACATTCACTAACATTCAGATAAAAATCAGATCCTTAGGACATTCCACTTGAGCAGGTGTTCCAACTAAGTGTGTCCAGAGTCATTTGCATGAACTACATTAAGTTAGTCATCCATTAGATTTGTATAGCCTCTTTCACCCTGAAGGATCCCAAACTTTGTGCACATAGGATCACAGAAATTCAGCCATCTTTAGGGTGGAGGCCAGCAGTCACAACAGTGGGAAAAGAAACTATTTTTGGCCAACTACATTGGAGCAAACCCCCCACTCTCACAGCAAGTGCTATGTAATCTTTAGGAGTCACAGAGCACAAAGAAGCTCAGTTTGAGGCATCAAAACATTCTTCATTAGTTTAGGATGTGTGTCATTACAACCAGGATTTCTCAGCATATGGGTTGCAACCCAAATTTGGTTCTCCAGAATGTGTCAAAGTCTTGTCTGGGAGGCCCAGAGTGGTAGTTGGAGGTGGTCAGGTCCTGCAGAGCCTGCCCGGCACTCACCTCACAGCAGCAGCTCCGAGCCCACAGGGCTGGCTGGGCTCAGCTTCCTGCTCTGGGCATTGTGACCTGGTGCATGGGGTAGCAGCATCACTCAGGTTTAGCACAACTGTCCCTCCTTCATGAGGAAGGAAGCCAAATGAGTGCCTGGTGCTGCAACCCAGGTTGCAATGCCACCCCACAAATATGGGCCGGCTGACCCCCAGTCAGGGAAGCCAGGTCAAACCTGAGAGGTGCTAGGACCTCCGAGGTCGCAACACCTGGAGCGAGGAGCCAATCCTAGCCAGCCCAGTGGGAGCCACCTCTATGGTACGCGCCGTGTACTTTAGTACTCATTATGTTACTGTATCTATTATATACTGTGAATAAGAAACATTTAGTAAGCCAGATTTTTTTCCCTTTCTACTCTAAAGCTATTTACTAGGTCACAACAGGCCATCAAGGTTTACAGGTGGTCCTGAGCCCAAAAAGGTTGAGAACCATCGATAGATACTATCAACTAGGTAAGAAGAATGCTGCCAGAGAAAATGTATTCAGTAATGAGAGTCAGTGTCACAGCCAACCCCCCAAGGAAACGCAGAGGAGCCTGTTACCCTCAGCATGGAACTGGCCTCCCATAAAAACAGGCAGAGGCATTTCAAAACATGTTTCATGCATCACATTGGAGTAGGCAATGGAGAGATTGCGCATGAACCGTTACTAGCACAAGGAGACAGACTGCCAAGGCTGAGCAAAAGCAGCACAGGATCAAGACCAAAGTTAAGAAGGAACTTCAGAAATCGAGCTGGGCCTAGAAGCCCACAGAGATGAACCCAAAGAAGAAATGCTTGAGAGAAGACACACACAGAAGACAGGAATTTATAGATTCAGGGGGGCATTACCTGAAAGACTGCTTTTTTTCTAACTTATTAATCCTCTCAAAATATTTTATTTTTCTAGACCAGAAATATGCATGAGACAGTTCAAATTAACCAACAGAGAAAACACTTTGCAAGCCTCAAAAAGCTAAAGGGAAAGTCACAAGGTAGCACACTCTTCTGCAGTGCTTGCTATTTTGTGGGTAGTGCAGCCCCAGTGCTTTTTCCCCTAACCTGGGGTTTATGATGTCAGAATGGTTCATCTTTTGCAGCTGCCTGGCTTGGGGTGGTATTTCGTATGCCACTTATTGAACTTCGCACTTTTTAAAGGCCACTTTAATTAGAAGATGAAATACTGAATATCAGCCTAGTCATGAACATGAAACTTACTATGACAAAAAGGGAACTGATCAATGTGACCCCTTGAAGCTTGTTTGGCTAAAATTAGAAAAAAAAGTGTCTGTATTTTATTTCAGGCTCCAGCAATTTCAATTACTGAACTTTTGGTGTTGTCCCTTGATAACCAGCAGGCAACCTTTAGAGCAAATCGTGGATGCAAATCTAGTCTCCTGTGCATGAAGGATACTCTCCACATGGAAAGAGGGCTTTTCCTGTCTGCACTTCACCCCAAAAGGTTAGCAAACTGGCATAAAATAAGCAAAATCAAGCAGTGAAACCAGACTAGTTTGGCTGTATTGATTAGTCTTTGCCATAAGGAGAGCAGTGTTTGCATTGCTGACACACAGGATTGCATACAACATACAGCAGTAATCACCTTATTTATCAGATGTCCTGGCTCTCAGGAATTTTAAAGTTCATTGTTGCAACAAACCTAAGAGAAACTCTTATCTTGAGTTGCTCAAGCTTTTCAGAAGGAGCTCAGATTAAAATTCTGCATATTGAGCTGGAAAAATAACCCTGTGGGAAGAAATGTGATCAGAGTGCAAGACTGGACTCTTGATTCCCAGTTCTAAGAACAGCGCTACCATAAATTTGCTGGACCACCTTGCATGAATCATGCCCATCTGTGCCACAGCAGACCATTGCACAGAAGTTTAACAGTTATTCTAACATCTCATTCAGTTCTTATCCCTATATACATGCACAAGCTCAGATCAGAAAGATGACACCTTTATTTATTTATTTTTAAGAAACAGGGAGATCAGGGGGAGAGAAGGGAGGAGAAAAAACTGCTCTGCTTCCCAACAACCAAAATATTCGAGACCATCCTGCTGGTATAAGTCTCCTTGCTTGGACTCTCACAAGAAGGGGGAAAAAACAAAATTAAATTGCTCTCCATGTAGATTAACAGGAAGGGTATAATCATCATCGCTAGGTTTTTGGGGAACCTCTCTCAGAGTCCTAATAACCTTGAGTCACACACATGAACCAGAAACTCCTTATAGTACCACTGCAGCTTTCTTTTTCTCACTCCTTTCATTCTGACACATTTGTCTTTCCAAGCCAGCATTGGCAGAAAAGAGAGAGATCTCAGGGTATGTCTACACTACGAAATTAGGTCGAATTAATAGAAGCCGGTTTTATAGAAATCGGTTGTATACAGCCGATTGTGTGTGTCCCCACATAAAATGCTCTAAGTGCTCTAGTCGGCGGACCGCGTCCACAGTACCGAGGCTAGCGTCGACTTCCGGAGCATTGCACTATGGGTAGCTATCCCACAGTTCCCGCAGTCTCCGCCGCCCATTGGAATTCTGGGTTGAGATCCCAATGCCCGAATGATGCAAAACAGTGTCGCGGGGGGTTCTGGGTACATGTCGTCAGGCCCCTCCCCCTCCGTCAGAGCAACGGCAGACAATAGATTCGCGCCTTTTTACCTGGGTTACCTGTGCTGACAACATACCACGGCAAGCATGGAGCCCGCTCAGCTCAGCTCACCGTCACCATATGTCATCTGGGTGCCGGCAGACGTGGGACTGCATTGCTACACAGCAGCAGCAGCTAACTGCCTTTTGGCGGTAGACGGTACAGCATGACTGGTAGCCTTCATCGGCGATCTGAGTGCTGGCAGGCGTGGGGCTGGCAGCCGTAGGGCTGCATTGCACCAGCCCCTTGCCTTTTGCCTTTTGGCAGTAGATGGTGTATTACGACTGGTAACCGTAGTCTTTTCCTATTACAAGTTGGATCATCGCACATTAGCAGAGTCTTCCCTGAGCAGCAGATCGTGCAATAGGCCTGAAGGCCATTGTCATCATACAGGAAAAATGTGGCTATCAGTCTTAGTACACTAACTGCCAAGCGCCCAGTATTTGCTGCCAAGCACCCAGAAGATGCCGAGGGCTATCAGTCATGCTGCACCGTCGTCTTAAGATGTAAAAAATAGATTTGTTCTGTATTCATTTGCTTCCCCCTCCCTCCGTCAAATCAACGGCCTGCTAAACCCAGGCTTTTGAGTTCAATCTTTGGGGGGGGCCATTCTGTGTGACAGTCGTTTGTGTTTCTCCCTGATGCACAGCCACCTTTCTTGATTTTAATTCCCTGTACCTGTACGCCATGTCGTCACTCGCCCCTCCCTCCCTCCCCTGGTCCGTCAGATACTAGTTTCGTGCCTTTTTTCAGACCAGACGCCATAGCTAGCACTGGGATCATGGAGCCCGCTCAGATCACCGCGGCAATTATGAGCACTATGAACAGCACGCGCATTGTCCTGGAGTATATGCAGAGCCAGAACATGTCAAAGCAAAACCAGGACCAGCCGAGGAGGCGATTGCAGCGCGGCGACGAGAGTGATGAGGAAATTGACATGGACATAGACCTCTCACAAGGCACAGGCCCCAGCAATGTGGAAATCATGGTGTTACTGGGGCAGGTTCATGCCGTGGAACGCCGATTCTGGGCCCGGGAAACAAGCACAGACTGGTGGGACCGCATCGTGCTGCAGATGTGGGACGATTCCCAGTGGCTGCGAAACTTTCGCATGCGTAAGGGCACTTTCATGGAACTTTGTGACTTGCTTTCCCCTGCCCTGAAGCGCCAGAATACCAGGATGAGAGCAGCCCTCACAGTTGAGAAGCGAGTGGCGATAGCCCTGTGGAAGCTTGCAACGCCAGACAGCTACCGGTCAGTCGGGAATCAATTTGGAGTGGGCAAATCTACTGTGGGGGCTGCTGTGATCCAAGTTGCCAGGGCAATGAAAGACCTGGTGATATCAAGGGTAGTGACTCTGGGAAACGTGCAGGCCATAGTGGATGGCTTTGCTGCAATGGGATTCCCAAACTGTGGTGGGGCGATAGGGATATGGGTTCCGTCTATCTTGTCACCGGAGCACCAAGCCACCGAGTACATAAACCGCAAGGGGTACTTTTCAATGCTGCTGCAAGCCCTGGTGGATCACAAGGGACGTTTCACCAACATCAACGTGGGATGGCCGGGAAAGGTATATGATGCTCGCGTCTTCAGGCACTCTGCTCTGTTTCGAAAGCTGGAGGAAGGGACTTTCTTCCCGGACCAGAAAATAACCGTTGGGGATGTTGAAATGCCTATCGTGATCCTTGGGGACCCAGCCTACCCCTTAATGCCATGGCTCATGAAGCCGTACACAGGCAGCCTGGACAGGAGTCAGGACCTGTTCAACTACAGGCTGAGCAAGTGCCGAATGGTGGTGGTGGAATAGCTCAGTGGTTTGAGCATTGGCCTGCTAAACCCAGGGTTGTGAGTTCAATCCTTGAGGGGGCCACTTAAGGATCTGGGGCAAAAATCAGTACTTGGTCCTGCTAGTGAAGGCAGGGGGCTGGACTCGACCTTTCAAGGTCCCTTCCAGTTCTAGGAGATGGGATATCTCCATTAATTTAAAAATTTTAAATTTAATTTAGACCTGTTCAACTACAGGCTGAGCAAGTGCCGAATGGTGGTGGAATGTGCATTTGGACGTTTAAAAGCGCGCTGGCGCAGCTTACTGACTCGCTCAGACCTTAGCGAAAAGAATATCCCCATTGTTATTGCTGCTTGCTGTGCGCTCCACAATAGCTGTGAGAGTAAGGGGGAGACATTTATGGCGGGGTGGGAGGTTGAGGCAAATCGCCTGGCCGCTGATTACGCGCAGCCAGACACCAGGGCGGTTAGAGGAGCACAGCATGGCGCGGTGCGCATCAAAGAAGCTTTGAAAATGAGTTTTGTGACTGGCCAGGCTACAGTGTGAAACTTCTGTTTGTTTCTCCTTGATGAACTCTCCGCCCCCACCCCCACCTGGTTCACTCTACATCCCTGTAAGCCAACCACCCCACCCTCCCCTTCCCCCTTCGAGCACCGCCATTGTTACTTCACATTCATGCATTCTTTATTAATTCATCACACAACTAGGGGGATAATTGCAAAGGTAGCCCGGGATGGGTGGGGGAGGAGGGAAGGAAAAGGACACACTGCAGTTTAAAACTTTAACTCTTATTGAAGGCCAGCCTTCTGATGCTAGGGCAATCAGCTGGGGTGGAGTGACTGGGTGGCCGGAGGCCCCCCCACCATGTTCTTGGGCGTCTGGGTGAGGAGGCTATGGAACTTGGGGAGGAGGGCTGTTGGTTACACAGGGGCTGTAGCGGCGGTCTCTGCTCCTGCTGCCTTTCCTGCAGTTCAACCATACGCTGGAGCATATCAGTTTGATGCTCCAGCAGCCGGAGCATCGACTCTTGCCTTCTGTCTGCAAGCTGACGCCACCTATCATTTTCAGCCCGCGATTCAGCACGCCACCTCTCCTCTCGTTCATATTGTGCTTTTCTGTAATCAGTCATTGACTGCCTCCACGCATTCTGCTGTGCTCTGTCAGCATGGGAGGACATCTGTAGCTCTGTGAACATGTCATCACGCGTCCTACGTTTTCTCTTTCTAATCTTCACTAGCCTCTGTGAAGGAGAAACATTTGCAGCTGGTGGAGGAGAAGGGAGAGGTGGTTAAAAAAAGACACATTTTAGAGAACAATGGGTACACTCTTTCACGTTAAATTTTGCTGTTCACATTACACAGCACATGTGCTTTCGTTACAAGGTCGCATTTTTCCTCTTATATTGAGGGCCTGCCGGTTTGGTGTGAGAGATCACTCACGCAGTGCCAGGCCACAGATTTCAGCTTGCAGGCAGCCATGGTAAGACACAGTCTTTTGGCTTTTTTAAACCTTCTTAACATGTGGGAATGGTTTCAAACAGTAATGCTCTCATTTCCCATACCAAGCACCCGTTGGGTTGGCCATTTAAAATGGGTTTGCAATGTAAAAGGAGGGGCTGCGGTTTCAGGGTTAACATGCAGCACAAACCCAACTAACTCCCCTCCCCCACACACCCAATTCTCTGGGATGATCACTTCACCCCTCCCCCCCACCGCGTGGCTAACAGCAGGGAATATTTCTGTTCAGCAGAGCAGGAACGGGCACCTCTGAATGTCCCCTTAATAAACTTGCCCCATTTCAACCAGGTGACCGTGAATGATATCGCTCTTTGTTATCCTCAGGAGAGTGATAAGGAATGGATGTTGTCTGCATGCCAGCAAACACCGGGACCATACGCTGCCATGCTTTGTTATGCAATGATTCCAGACTACGTGCTACTGGCCTGGCGTGGTAAAGTGTCCTACCATGGCGGACGGGATAAGGCAGCCCTCCCCAGAAACCTTTTGCAAAGGCTTTGGGAGTACATCCAGGAGAGTTTTCTGGAGATGTCCCTGGAGGATTTCCGCTCCATCCCCATACATGTTAACAGACTTTTCCAGTAGCTGTACTGGCCGCGATTGCCAGGGCAAATTAATTAATCATTAAACACGCTTGCTTTTAAACCATGTGTAATATTTACAAAGGTACACTCACCAGAGGTCCCCCGTGTGCCCTCAGGGTCTGGGAGCACGCCTTGGGTGAGTTCGGGGGTTACTGGTTCCAGGTCCAGGGTGATAAACATATCCTGGCTGTTGGGGAAACCGGTTTCTCCGCTTCCTTGTGGCTGTGAGCTATCTACATTTTCTCCATCCTCATCTTCCTCGTACCCCGAACCCGCTTCCCTGTGTGTTTCTCCAGTGAAGGAGTCATAGCACACGGTTGGGGTAGTGGTGGCTGCACCCCCTAGAATGGCATGCAGCTCCGCATAGAAGCGGCATGTTTGCGGCTCTGCCCCGGATCTTCCGTTTGCTTCTCTGGCTTTGTGGTAGGCTTGCCTTAGCTCCTTAATTTTCACACGGCACTGCTGTGCGTCCCTGTTATGGCCTCTGTCCTTCATGGCCTTGGAGACCTTTTCTAATATTTTGCCATTTCGTTTACTGCTTCGGAGTTCAGCTAGCACTGATTCGTCTCCCAATATGGCGAGCAGATCCCGTACCTCCCGTTCTGTCCATGCTGGAGCTCTTTTGCGATCCTGGGACTCCATCACGGTTACCTGTGCTGATGAGCTCTGCGTGGTCACCTGTGCTCTCCACGCTGAGCAAACAGGAAATGAAATTCAAACGTTCGCTGGGCTTTTCCTGTCTACCTGGCCAGGGCATCTGAGTTGAGAGTGCTGTCCAGAGCGGTCACAATGAAGCACTGTGGGATAGCTCCCGGAGGCCAATAACGTCAAATTCCGTCCACACTACCCCAATTCCGACCCCCTAAGGCCGATTTTATCGCTAATCCCCTCGTCGGAGGTGGAGTAAAGAAACCGGTTTAAAGGGCCCTTTAAGTCGAAAGAAAGGGCTTCGTCGTGTGAACGTGTCCAGGCTTAATTCGATTTAATGCGGCTAAAGTCGACCTAAACTCGTAGTGTAGACCAGGCCTCAGATACCAACGGAGAGCCTGACCCCACCTTTGAAATCTCATTAGCAACTTAAAAACTTACAGGGGAAAAAAAGGTCAGCTCCTGATCACCCATCCCTGTCCCAGCTGAACACACCAAAATCCATCCTCCTCATCCCTCAGGCCCCTCGTAACCTGGGGATCATCTTTACTCACTGCCCTTTGCATCTAGGCCAGGTCCAAGTGCTGCCTCTTCTGCCTCCAGAACATTTATAAAATCCACAACTAAAACAGGTTCTCAACAACTCCCATCTCAATTACTGCAACCTCCCACTTTCTGACTTTCAACCCACATCAACTCTCCCACAGCCAATTACAAATACAGTTGCTAAAACAATCTTCCTTCCCCATTGTTCTGTTTTCCTCCCTATAAATCCCTCCACTGCCTCTCTCTTCAATCAAACTCAAGATTACCCTCTGCTCCCTCAAGATCCTCCACCATTCTGCCCCCTCTTTACTTTTTCAGTTGTGTCATGGCACTACCCCAAGTCACTCCACCACATCAACATCCATTTGCTTCTCCCACAAACATCAGTGCTTTCTTTCACTGTGCTCATTAAGTAGGGAATGCCCTCTCTGTCCCAGTCCCTAGAGCCACTATCCTCTCCCTCTCTAGACCCACTTCCATCTTGTCACCTACAATAAATCACTTAACCCGGAAGCGCTGCTTGAAGCATCAGAGATAGTTGTTTGTTTATTAAGTTCTGATTGTTTGGCTCCATGAAACTGTGCATCTGCTACATGTGTAACAATACCCTTGAACTCCCACTCTCCTTCTACAGTTTTTAGAATGATACAAGTTAGTGTGACAAATTATATTGCAAACTAGTAGCTGAAAGTCCATGCTGCCACATGGGTGTAATTCATAAAGTCATCTGTGTAAAAGAACTGAACATGGCTGAGAACTTAAACTGGATGCTAACAGACCATGAATCCCAGTGATGGCTGAACCTGGTGATGATCCATGGCAATAGTTTTATGGTAAGCATGAACAAGGGTGGGAAAGTGTGTGTGTTATGCTGGGAGACTTGTGTTAATTTGAGTGGCCAACTATGGGTATGTGCTGCACTGAGGAGCTGTATGTGTTGGGTTTATTGTGTGCACTAGTTGTGGTTTTTGTGTCTGGAGGGACGCATGGAGAGATTTGTGTGGATGGCATTTGGGCAAAGTAATTCACCATATATGCAGTCTCATACAACCAATTAAGTGTCGCATTCTAATTAGCTGTAGAGTAAGGGTGGTGATTGGCAGAGTTACCTCTGATATCACAGCATGCTAAAACTCCTGCACAGATACATGCTTTACTGTTTAATTACACAGGCGTAATTCACAAACTCAAAATGGCAAAGAACTTAAAAGCTGGATGGTAACAGACCATGTAATCCAGTGATGATGCAACTTGGTGATATTTTGTACAAGGGCAGCTTTAGCGGGGGTTCACAGGTACAAGTGCACCTACAGAAACTCCACAGTGGCAGCTCCTGTCCCCCATGGGGCCGCACCCAGCTCCCCATTCTCAGTGCTTCAACTTGGAGGCACCACCACCCACAGCAGCACCCTCCACCCACACACTGCCACTAATTCCGGCCCAGTGTGGAGGGGAGGCAGCTGGAGATCAAGTCCTCCCCCACACTGAACTCTCAGTGGTGGCTTCTATCTCACAGGGCTGGACCCAGCTCCCCACAATGGGCGCTGTGACCTGGTGCATGGGCTCACAGCACTACTCAAGTTTTGCCCAGCCACCCCTCCAATCAAGTGCACCAGGTTGCAATACCCACACTGGGGAGCCAGCCCCATGTGACCAGAGCCACTGCTACAGGATGAATGTGGGGCGGGCTCATTCTCCAGCCCCCCACCCTGCCCCAAGCCAGTATTAAACCTGCAGCGACAAGGCGAAGTGTGCTGCTGTGGGTTGTCTATGCCCCTACGTTGGGGCAAGGAGGCAGCATCAGCATGCACCCATTGAATTGGGAGGCTACATCCCTCCCCCCAAAAAACACACTTTGCAGATGGTTTGTGCCAATGCTAAAAATATATATATCCATCCAGCAGGGAGTAATTTTATTCCCGACATTAAGAGGCAAGCCAACAAATAAAGCACGTCAAGTATGGTACAGTTACAAAGAGATCCATGAATTTTCTTTTTTATTTATTATTTCAGGGTGTTTAATAGCAGTCAGCACCAAGCATTAATAGGCACATCTTATCCCAAAACCACTGCTCGCCTTTGAACATAAAAATGAAATAACCTAGCCAGAGCCCAGGCTTCAGAGGTATTTCTTTGTTTATGCAGTGTACAAATAATAACCCCGAGTATGATTTTTAGAAGAAAAAGTGGACGAGCTGTTAATTCTATTTGCTTTAGAATGTTCAAAGCACATTCTTTCTGCTGGTCATTTCCTCTATGACTTGCTTTTTGAGCTTTCAAACAGGCATTAAAAGGAGTGTTCGGGGTAGAGTGGGAAGAGAACAGGATTGTGGTTGTACCAGAGTTATCTGTGGATACATTCCATTTTGGCTTAAAAATACTGCCAGCTCACCGAGGAAGCAATCTGTCACACAAAAATTCATTTATCTATTAAAGAGATAATTTATAGCCAAATGACTTACTCTAAAAAGAGTAACAGGGGCAGTAATGGATTTCTTTGGCCAAAGTAAAAAGATCTAGTAGGTGTTTAAAGGGGGAAGGGGTGGGAGACAGTAAAGGGCTACAAGATAAAGAATAATCTTACCTTGAGGACATGAAGTTAAAACCTTCCAGATCTATGCAGTTCCAGCATGTGAAAGAGCAATTAAACCAAAAGCAATTACTACAGACAAAACAAAGTTTAAATAGCTAGATACAATTGCTTATTTCCTTCTGTCATATACCAGAATACCTTGAAGACTTAACAGTAAATTTGTATGGTTTTAAGACCACAAAAATTCATACCAATTGCCATCTCTGCACTCCCTTTGATCTCTGAGCAGGAACAATATAATGGCAGCCTCCCCATTACACACACAAATTAGTTCTATGCTACTTAAATGTATGTGTTGTAGGTCCAAGGTATGGTTGTGAAATACATAAAGGACACTTTTACACACAAATCTTGCTGTTAACTGAATGTATGAGAGCTCTAAGGTTACTGGAATACTGTATTATATGCTCACTGGTCATTTTTAAAGAAGAGGCACTTTGTAGTTCCTCATTTCACACCATTCTAGACTCTAGAAAGATTAGGGAGGGGGAATAGCCCATCCTACAGGGATCACAAATTAGTTTACAGGAATGACCTAATTCCAAGTAAAAAAATAAGGTAAGGAAGGTCTAGAACAAGCTAACACACCTCAGGGTACAGTCTTAACTATGAGTCAGACACCTCTGTAATTCAGCATTGCCCCACAGAATTTGAGCAAGTAAGAGCGAAGGAAGCATAATCAGACACTCATTTTCCTTTTTACAGTAGCTAATTTGATTCCCCGCATATTCAGATGCTTCAAAATATTACAATATTCTTTCAGAACTCTATGCTAACCATGAGGTTGTTTAGAAGCTCAGCACACTGGAATTTTAAGAGGCAAGGGAGTTAAGTACATGTTTAAAAATAGCCACGAAAACTCCACCTCTTCCAGTTCTCTCTCTTGACTACATCCCTATCAACCCTCATTTAACAGTCATTAAAAACATGCATGATTGGTGGTCTGATTATGCCAAGGTTTTGATATGTAGCTTTAAGCCATTCCAAAAGAGATTTAAAAAAAAAAAGCACTGCTATGCAACAGGCATTCATCTCTCCTTAGCCGCAGCTTGACTCCATCACAAATAGTGGCACATCACACTGATTTATAGTTTTGGGGAAAACAAATGAGACATTGGCCATCTAATCCCTATTCATATACTAACAATACAGTAATGGCCTCTCACTACCTAACAGATATTCAGGCCATTCTTTACAAGAGTACATAAATAAAAAATCTGCCTTTGGTTCTTAAACATTTGACTACATCCTGTCCCCTTCCCTCCCCCAGAACAGAAACCTACATCCATGCTCTTTCAAATATATTTTATTTCTTGTCACCTGAATGAAATTGTAACAAAAAATTGGAGATTTGTGAGCCTCAGTTTCACTACATTTATTCAATGTAAGTGACCAATAGGAAGACAAGAATATTTATTTATTTTGACAGCATCATCTTTTCACTCCTAGTACACTGGAATCAGAATTGGCCAAAAAGATAAAATTACAGACACCATTCATATATAATCTCCTTTCAAATAATTTTAAACTCATGAATTACTTTAGTGGATGGTAACAACAGTTGGAGCCACACAGATTTGTAATCTATTATGTTTTAGAGACTGTGTTTCTACTAATCCCCTAAGGTTTCTTAACACAGTTTGTAAGACCAATGATATTTACACAACATGGGGGAAAAGATCAAGCAAGTGAGATTTACAGTCTCTAAGTTTATGATTTGACTTTAAAACAAAACAGTATCAGGAAGTCAGTTTCATGGGATGCACTTGGTCTTTATTTCTTCTGGATACAGATGTTCTCACTTCCTATGTATTGTTCTCTACCATTTAAAATGATAGTTGCAGGGGCACTGGATCACCTTTTTGTTTTTTTAATCTTTACATGATTAGACAGGGAATTTCTCCTAGTCTTTTCAATAAAGAAATTGAATTTCACAACACTCATTTAACTCGAGTGCTTTGTTATTTAAGAAGAATTTCAGTATAGGTTCTAGGTTAGTAGAGCATGGAGTATTTTGAGAGCTCAGATAGGACTGCATCTGAACCGAATGGGTTAGAATATACTTGTAGATTGCTCTGTTACCCTGTCCTGTTTAAAACTAATGGACAAAGGCACTGAGCAGGAATCTGTGGAGTGGATCACTTACAGTATTTGACCCAAAGTAAACAACAAGTAAATGTAAGCCGATCAAATCTAATTGGGAAGAATACAGCAGAGAAGGATATGCATAAAGTCTGCAAAAGGGGAAAAAAAAAAAAAACAACACACATCAGGAAACACAACGAAATGGCAAATGAATTAAAAAAAAAAAAAAATCATTCACGAAAAGTTCCTTTAGGTGGGTCATGTAGTCCACAGGAAAGACAATAGGTATTGTATATAGAGTGGTATAAACAAATCATTGTCCGTATGAAATTTTAGTTTGTACTGACTTTGCTAGTGCTTTTTATGTAGCCTGTTGAAAACTAGGCAATATCTAGATGAGTTGATGTACTCCCTGGAAGACCTCTACATACCGCTGGTGGAGAACCACTGCTGTAGTGGACTTATGGCAAGGCCTATCGAGCAACCACTGTGCACAAATGCAAGGATGTGTCTAGTTCCTCCTTTCCAGGGATCACACTCCTTGTCAAAACACCAATGCTTAAATTGTAAACAGGCCCTGCCATGGGACTGGGAAGTGGAGAGCCTCCTGGAGGAAAGTAAGGCATGGATAACCTGGTTGTAATAGCCCTCATTCTACAATAGGGGTCGGCAACCTTTCAGAAGTGGTGTGCCGAGTCTTCATTTATTCACTCTAATTTAAGGTTTCGCGTGCCAGTAATACATTTTAACGTTTTTAGAAGGTCTCTTTCTACAAGTCTAATATATAACTAAACTATTGTTGTATGTAAAGTAAATAAGGTTTTTAAAATGTTTAAGAAGCTTCATTTAAAATTAAATTAAAATGCAGAGCCCCCCCGGACCGGTGGCCAGGACCCGGGCAGTGTGAGTGCCACTGAAAAAAAAAATCAGCTCACGTGCCACCTTTGGCACGCGTGCCATAGGTTGCCTACCCCTGTTCTACAAGATGCTTCATTCAAAGAGCCATGCTAAATGCGGAGATCCTGGTATGACAGAGGTTCCTCTGTGACGAGTGTGTGGGTGACACTAGTGGAAAGAAAGCTTGCAGGGAAGCCATTGCTACGAAATCAGAAAATAAGGCCTTTGCAGACTCTCTGGAGCACTAGCAACTTCATGGGCTATTTTAATTTGTACTGTTTAGCAACAGGATTTGTGGGAAGGCAAACAAGAGAATCCTAACCAGAGTAGGAGACAGTCGATTCCCAATGGTGTCGGGTCCTTTGCATTTGAGAAATCTTTTGCATACTTTGTGATCAAAGTTCATTGTGAATAAAACTATTTGAGGGCAGCTGAATCTTTGTGAAGTCACTCCCAAAGCTTTCAGTTCATACTCCATCTTGGCAGGAAGAACACTATTTTTAAGCTGGAAGTTTAAGTGGCACTGAAATTTCTTGGAGCCCCAAGAATGCTATATTCAAGTCAGATTCCAGTCCCTACTCCCTACAACGTAAACCTGGGCTACCAAAGTCTTAGTTTCTCATATATTTTAAGCTGCTAGACCCAGAGGAATCCATTTCCCCGGCAATACATCTCTCCTACATGACATAACTGAGAAATGCTCAGAACCTCCTGGGGCTGGTTTTACCCAATGCAGACGTAGGCAAGAAAATCATACACTTACCTTTTTTGGGGACAAGACTGCCACCGAAATGGTTACTGGAGAGGTTGTTGTTATAATTACTGCTATCTAGTACTGTAATCATTATTTTGCCTTACTCAGCCACACGGAAAATTGTATGTGTGATCTTACAAGAGGATACATTTCAAATTAGCTACAATTTCCTTGTGCAATGCAAAACAATAAGATCTACCATGAAGGGAGCAGAAAGAGGAACTCTGCCTTTAGACCTGGTTGGTTTTAAAGTCACTTTCCAGGGCTGATGGGGGGGGGGGGGGGAGAGAACCAGGACCCCAAGCTCTGGGGGGGTCGCCTCAAATATCTATAACTGTGTAAGTAAAGTGAAATGGGAGGGGTGAGGCCCCAGTGAATATGATGTACTGGAGCCTCAAATTTCTCTCTGCAGGCCTGCTCATTCCTCCTCTGGTTTGAAGAGACGAGGATGAGATGCAGACACCTGCCAATGCATTATAGGAAAGGTGTCTCAATTATTGTTGCTTGCAGGAACCTCTCACTCCACCAGAGTCATCCCTCCCCCTACACCCCCTAGTGAGAGGAACACTCTTCTATTGAACATGGAATCCTCCTTGAGAAACTTGGTAAAGACTTTGCCTCCCTTCCAACCCCAGGAAATATATTTTGTGGTAGACTAGAGACACTGGCAAAAAGGGAGTGTATGTCTAATGATTAGAAGATAAAGCTAACACGGTTCAGTACAGTGAGGACTGATTTAAATCAAAGCAATGTAAGTCACAGATTTAAATGCTGATTTAATGTTTTACATTTGTACTGTTATTTTCCCAAACAAAAGGGCATTTTAATTAAAAACCATGTTGATTTACAACTAAATACAGCCTTTACACTAAGTTTGTACTACAGATAGTATCTACCGGTATATATTTAAGCAATTATGTAGCTTAACTTACATTTATTCAGATTCTTAGTTTTCACATTTTTATGATGTTAGAAAATGATGGATGTCTTATTTTCTAAATTAATTTTTACTTGTGATGCATGTCGAGCTCTCTTTGGATGGTAATTAGAATCAATGAAAATACACAAAAACTTTTAATTTAAATAAACTACCTTAAATATGCTGCACATATAGAAAAGGTTTATCAAAACAAGCTTTGTATTTAAAATTACCTGATACAGTAATACTTCCTTTTGTTTATCTGTAGTGAATTGAACTGATTCTTCCTGGTCACCATGTCCTTCTAGATTTTAGAACAGTTCAATATCCCCAGCTCTGCCCCAACTAACTGTGTGACCTGGGGTCATTTCTCGGTCTCATCTTCCCTGTCTATAAGATGGTGATAGTAATCACCTACCTCACAAAAAGGTAGCAAGGATAATACATCAGAGCAAGTAAGGCTCGCTGCACTTCTGTAATGTTGCATCCAAGGAACACAACATCATCCAACAACTTATAACCATCAGCCATGGGTAATACAAGATGCTTGATATGTTGATTCTCTTCGTTACTATAAGCAGAAATGCCAAGTTAACTGTTTAATACACCAGAGTGCTAGTTATACAACTGTACCTAGAATGTGGAGAACAGCACACATGGATAAAACAAACACAGTCACTGAGAAGCTAGTACCAGCGTGAATCTGTCCAAGCAGCTTTAATCATTCTGAGCCCATTATGCTGTATTTTAGGTTATTAATAGTACATTCACATTTACCTATTTCTAAAAAAAGCATTCTGCAAGAAGATCCAAATGAGAATTCAGCTTTTCTATTTAAAAAGAGGAAAAAAAAAAATAAAATCTTACTGGCCAGGTCATTCTGAACAGCAACTGCCTCCCAGGGCTATTTCATCACAAGTGTTCCATTTAAATCAGCGCACAAGCATCAGAGCTCTCCTGCTTCACAAGTAAACATGAGCTCAAGTTTCCAGACAAACACCCAAGAGACAGTGTCTTGCAGAATGCAAGACTCACCCTTAGCAGGTGGAGGCTCTCACCTGTGCAGCACACACTGGTTTGTTTATTTTGCTATAACTCAAGACCTGTCAGAAACTGCATGAGAATGGCTCCTTTCTAAATTTCTTCCCTTTCTCACCCACTGAAGAGGGCTGTCAAGAGGACCTGCAGCACCCCCTCCAACACGACACTTTGCATCACATTCCCACCCCAGAGCTGATTCTAGCCAACATCCAGCATCCCCACAGCTCACTCACCTGATCTTATTTGTCCCAAGACAAGTTGTGGCTGGGCCTAACTTGCCTCTTATGTGTTTTCATATTTTAATTAATCTAATTTCAAGAATGGAGAGTCAGCTCTAGAATTTTAGCCTCAACTAAGTCTCCACACCCTGGCCTGTTGGAAGTCAGGTCCTTTCTGGACTGGTTTTCTTCTAGAATGAAATTAAATTGCCTACAACACTACATCCTCTCACTTCCCATGCAAGGATTTAGCCAGCTCCCTCCCATACACTTTCTCTTCCTTACATTGCTGCCTGTGGCAATTTGTTCCACATTAGTCCAGTCTGTGCACTCCACACTCTCCCATTCACTGCAGCTCATGACCCCTTTTCTATCTTGAATACAAGAGGCAAAGTCCAAAGATGTCCCCACAGCAGGTCCCCGCTCTTCCCTCATACCAAATTAATTACCAGCATGTTAATAAAAATAAATCAGTCACTGAAGCAGCCAGTTTCTGGATCAGAGGCCTAGGAAGCCCCAGTGGATGGTTCAAAGGAGATCTGGGGTTTTAAAACACATTGATTTAGGATGTTCTTGCTGAAAATGGTTGGAAAGGAGTGTGCTGCCCTGTCACCAGCAATTTGATCACAAGCATTGTAAGTGTCATACCACATCCAATGCTGCACTATGTTAGTAATTTAAGTTACATCCTAATATCTTTAGGACAGGAACCATCTCATGTGTTCATGCAGCATCTAATGCAACAAGGTACCAACCCATGACTGGCGCTCTTAGGCTCTACTGTAATACCAATAATCATAAATGCTAACTTAGGATGCTGGTAAGTGAAAGAAAGAAAAGAATGTCTGAGCAATCTAGTCTGCGAAAAACCAACACCATCCTCTGTTGAAGACTGTGAAATGTAAATACCTTGGCACATCAAACTGAACTATTCTGTGGGTTTTTTTGCAGCGAAGTGTCAGTAGTGAATTTTGCCACATACTCAAGAAAACACACAAGCCACAAGATCACAGCAGTAGTCTTAAACAAACCACTACTCTGCTCAGGTCTGGAGCACTCCATGAAACCAGGGGGTGAAGGGGGAACAGGCTAGAAGGCAGACAGGAGGCTGAAGTACAGCAAGGGTTGAGTACGTTAAAATGACAAACCACCAAACTGCAGCCTTAGAGCTCAATAAAGTCCATGGGGCTTTATCACAGTCTCTACAGCCTAAACAGCATGCCCAGTTCAACCCACACAGCCAAGCAGAGCTAGAGCAAGGCAAATCGGATCTCAGATCTCTCCCTCCGCATTAGAGATTGGGGGATGGGGGGGGGTCACAGTCAGTTCTATTTTATGCACATTAGGTGGCAAGTTGCCAACAACTGTTGGGTGAGCCAGTTCTGGGCCCCTTGAACTAAGCCATCACCTAAAGCAGTGTGGAAAAGCACATGCCTCTCACATGAGCCAAGTTCCTGGAAAGCATCTGAGTTACAGGATAGGTTTTTTTTTTGCTTCCTCAGAAAGCTACTGACGGTTTAACCCTTTGATATACAGACACTAGTTCAATCCAGAGACGCTGCTATAATACCACATAACATGGTGCTAATGCTGCTTAGATCATTAGGAAATGTACTCACAGCAAGTTGGATTATTGCCTAGATAGCCCAAGTGGCACATCAGGCCAGCTCCTGAACTAGAGGGCAGTAATCATATCATCCTACATCTTGTTAGCATTCTCAGCAAGGGTGTTGGTGGCTGCCTTCCAACTGGAACTGTACTCCATTAAGACAGGAGAAAACAGTACGAGCTCAAAGAGAGCCATCAGATTGGTTTGCTGCCCTCCCTCCAGGTCAGAGAGGAGAGAAAGTAATGCATGAGAATCATGTGCAGAGTATATCAGTGTCCTGGAGATTCACTCTCCAGATCAGAAATCATTTCTAGACCAATTCTTTACCACCAAGCAGGGAAATCCTTATGATTGCAGAAGCTGGAGCACAGGGAAGGTTTAATTACATCACGAAATTCAGTGTCTGGTCTTTGTTCTATTACAATAACAGTAATAATTAACAAGACTTCAAAAGAGGCAGTCTCCCCACTGAGACTTTTTGGGATCACATTCTTCCCTTTCTGCCCAACATCCTGCGGGAACCAGACTGAATCCAATTACAGGACCCTACTGGGCTCCCTTGGCATATGTAAATAGCTAGGTAATATTTATGTAGGCAGCTAATTAGCACACTTTATGGAAGCAGACCTCTGCTTGACCCTCTGTGCTTCTCTCAGACCATCCTTTTATGCTGCCCCCTTGTGCCAGAACAAGTAGGCTAAGAACAGAGAAGTACAGCGGGTTGCTTGAAATCACACCCCCAGAGTGGAGCTTGCATACTCATGGCAAGTAACCTATGAGGAGTCCGGGGGCACCTTAAAGGCTAACAGATTTATTTGGGCATAAGCTTTCCTGGGTAAAAAACCCACTTCTTCAGATGCAATGCAGTGGGGTTTTTTACCCACGAAAGCTTATGCCCAAATAAATCTGTTAGCCTTTAAGGTTCCACCGGACTCCTTGTTGTTTTTGTGGATACAGACTAACACGGCTACCCCTCTTATACAAGTAACCTACGTTACAGACCCAAGACCTGATTTCTGCAACAATCAAGATTTCCAGAGAAATGAATAGGGGGAGTTTTGCCTGCACAGCCCTGATTTCCTTCCATCAGAGTGTTCTCTAGGGCACTGCGAAGAGTGCCACACCACATCCACAATACAGCTTTTGGATTTTACTTCACTGTTCATTTTAAAGTACAACATTAGACAGTGGTTAATTTTAAACATTTGCGAACTAGCCTCCTCTCAGGAAATTTCAGACTCTTTCATATTGGAATTCCTCTCCCACTGCCTCATGTCCCCACGCATAACAGATGAGCCAGCAAAATGATGAATCCAGATTATCAAATTCATACTACACACAGAGTACGATTCTCCTCTTTCACTCTAGTGAAAGTCACAATTCCATTAAAGTCAGTGGAGCTAAACCAGCGTAAAAATGGTGTACACTGCGAGCAGAAGTCGTGCGGCAGTGACCCCCAATCATAGACCAGAGCCCCACTAGCAAGACAAAAATTTGCAGTTTGGTATGCATGGAGTTATCATTCTTAAGTGTCTAACATTTTAATGGTACATTTATATAGCACAGCCCTCTGGCAAAGAGTTATTTTTCCAATGCTGTTTTTCAGACAAAGTGTTTTTAGAACTGAAACAGGTTGCAAACTCCTTAGCACAGGGACTCTGTCTCCCTATTTGTCTGTAAAGCACTTGGCAAACTTTGGATGCTTTATAAATAATAGCAATATAGAAACAGACAACATAATTCAAATAAGGTACCCATTTCTCCATCCAACTGCTATAGGCTTATATCATTGTTATATATCATTATATCAATATAGATCTGACCTTTCACGTGAGATGTTGGGAACATTAACAGGGTGTCATTATCTTCACATGTCTCTACAGTTACAGCTTAACCAAGTTAGTTGTCTCGGTGAGGGAAGGGAGGAAGGCTTCCCACATTTAGTTGGGAAATTGATTTTCAGTAGAATTCCAGCAGTTTCCAGCAAAGACCAATATTACAATAGCTGGTTTTCTCTGTAACACAATTTGAGAGACAAAAAAACTTTCAGATTCTCCTTTCCTCACAAATGGTTTCTGTAAAGAGATCCTCGTTTTCTGTAGTGTAGTAGCTGGCTGCTGTAGTTGTGTATCCTATCTGCATTATTTTGGCAGCCCTGACTGATAGAGAATGATGCTCTTGCTTGTCATTAAGTGACTCAATGTTTGTTCCAATTAAAATAAAATACTGCTTGGCTTACAAAGACTCCCCAAACCATTCAAAGAGTGGGGGCAGGCCAGGAAGGAGCGGGCCGATTAATCTCAGATAAAAATTAAATGTCCTTTTCCACAAATCTAATCTACAGTCAGGTGTGATGCTAAGGTTCCTAATCACTTACGCATTCAATGGACTGAGCAATGAAAGTTACAACTCTTATGCAACTGTGTTCATGTAAGGTCAGTAAATGCACTCAAGAGTAGCTGCTTCTGTAAACCACTGTGGCTGTCTCTACACTAGGATATGTTTGCTAAAATTCCCCACGACTGCCATTACCATTTCAGCTTTGTTGCTGGTAGCACTGGTGAGAGAGACAGTGCAGACAGGGGGTTCCTGGGTACGCAGAGATTTTAATTGCTATATTGTTTAACCCAGCACAGAGCAGGCCTACATGGCAAGGCATTTAGAATGCCAGCAGCTGTCTGCCCCCAATCTATAGGAGGGCTCCCACCAGTGGAACTGAAATTATGTTAACTACATTAGGAAATTTTTACTACATTTCCTTAGTGGAGACAAGTCCTAAGTATAAGACTCAAGTAAGAACTAGCCCCCAAAGCTTTTTACCACTGCAACTCAATAGACTTTGGTGGAGTAACTTCCTATTCTCAATGGCAGGAGATCAGAGTCAGACCCTTGGATCAATGGAGTTTGGACTGAGTCAAGTGTTCAGGATCAAGCCCTTTGTCACCACTATTCTTACAGTAAGTAAGGGAGAGAGAGAGAGAAGCAATAACATTGCACAACACAAAACTATTAACAAGCTTATTTATAAATATTTCTGTTTGTTTGTGAATAAAATTCTCAACACACATGTGCAGCTTTTCCATCTCCCTTCCCCACCCAAATCTCTCTCCACACACTAAGGAAGTGAACCTTGCTGAACTGACTTTGTCGGTCTGTACAGCCTAGCCCCAAAACCCATTGGGCATCCTATCAACTGATGAAAATGGAATTCGTTTTAATAGTCCTTAAGGCACAGCAGTATTGCAGGAGTTCAAAGCATGAACAGCAGACACAGGAGGAAGAAAGCAAGTAAGGGGCACCTAAACTTTTTCCATAGGGTGGCCCACACCTTAGTAGAGACACTGTCTCTAAGACAACCTCCCTTCCAATTCACTGTGGCACAAACTATCTTCTCTGTTACTTGCCTTCACATGACATTCCTGGGAGATCCACAGCAGCTACTTGCATATAAAAAATTAGGAAATTATTCGTGGCCTCTTTTAATGCAATTTAGCAGATGGAAAAGGAAATGGGCCAGCACCACTCACTCTATACTAATCAGTCTGGAGACTGCAGGAATAAAATATTTACACACAAAGTTCTCATGCATGTCAGTATTCGGACTGTTGTGTATGTTTCCCATTGTCAAACCTTCCCCCCTACAAAACACTAACACTTTTAGACTCCTGCTGTCAGAGGCTGTAACAAAGCAGAAACCATCAAGTGAAAAGAGCCATGAAACCCACACTGAACCAGACAGAATCTGGAGAATATTCCAGACCAACAACAGACTCCCCTTCCCTCTCCTCAGAAATTAAATGTTGAGAGCAAGGGAAAACTAGCCTCCAAAAAGGTGGCTAGGTGCACAGAACAAGGCAGCAGCAGAGATTTGCAGACATTTCTCTTCTGGCTGAATAAACAGACACAGAAACTTGCATGCTAAATGCAAGTAAAGGCATCTCCCTATTGGCACCTCCAGAGATATATACATATGGAGTGGGAAAGAAAACCCCTGTTGCCTTTAGAATCACTTCTATGGTTCTTAGATACTCAAGATCTTCTCAAACAAAGAATTGATTTTCTCCTATGTGTGTTTTTCTATCACCTGCATTAGGTACATACACTACAATGCACTATCTGCCTTGCTCTGCAGCTTTTGACACCATTTTACAATCCCCCCACCCTCTCCTAGGAAATTCACAGACATGTCACTTGGCTAGGGGAAGCCAGGGTCTCTTGAGCTAACAGAGCAGTTCATTTTTTGACTGCACACACTGGGACACAACTCCCCTTGATTTCAATGTGCTTCGCTCCTGCTTACACCAAGGCTGAGCCTGATCTTGTAGCAGGAGGCTCTGTAGAAGCGTCTGTGAGAGCAATGAGGCATGGTGTGGAAGAAGGTCTATTTTGCCTATCCACAGAGTCAGCCATCACCAAAGTAAAGGAGGGGGATGGGAAATCACCATCTTACCTGGATTTCCGTTTGCGAGAAGGCTTCTCCACCAGGCCTGTTCTGGAGGTGGGAAAGAGAAAGAAGGCAGTGACCTGGGGGGCCAGGGGAACGAGCACCAGGAAGGGCAGAGGGGGAACAGGCTCCAGGCAACACACTCCAGGGTCCGCCCTGCCCTCCCTGGCATCGTTCAGCAGTGGGTTGGCTCTGAGCACGGGCCGGGTCCCCAGGAGCTCACGGATGAAGGGGTCCAGGGGGGCTGGTGAGGCCGGGGGGGAGGGACCGGGCAAGGCACAGCAGGGGGCACTGCACAGGGCAACAAGAGCTCGGGTCAGGAGGGACAGAGCGGGGGGTAAGAGTGGCGGGGGGGCAGGTAGGGGGCCAGGCGCGGGTCCCGGGCCGTTACAGGGCGGGGGGGAGGAGAGTCGGGGGTTACGGGGCGGGGGGGAGACGGGGGTCCCGGGCCGTTACAGGGCGGGGGGGGAGGAGAGTCGGGGGTTACGGGGCGGGGGGGAGACGGGGGTCCCGGGCCGTTACGGGGGGGAAGGAGAGTCGGGGGTTACGGGGCGGGGGGGGAGACGGGGGTCCCGGGCCGTTACGGGGGGGAAGGAGAGTCGGGGGTTACAGGGCGGGGGGCCAGGCCGGGGGGGGGCTTTACGCGCTTTTCCTGCCGCCGGGCCGGAGCCCCCGTGCGCGCGCGCGCACTCGGCGCCCCTCACCTGGAGGCCGGGCCAGTGCGGGGCAGGCGCTGCCGGGCGGCTCCTCTCACCATCCGCGCCGCCTCCGCCAGCTCCGCGGCGAAGCTGCTCCTACCGCTAGCGCTGCCGCTCGGTGCCGGGGGAGTGCGGATGCCGCCTCACACTAGTCTGGGAGGCGGACTTGCCCCGCCCTTTCCAGGTTCTAATTGGCTCGTCGCTCGGCGACTCCGCTCTCTGACTGGCTGCAGCCCCCGTCACTCTCATGCCATCTCCCTAGCAGGATAGGTTGAAACCGCGAGTATGGCTCTTGCTGCTTAGATACGGACAGGAGCGGCTGTGCGGGAGGCAGGGGCGCCACCGTGTGGGGAGGGGAAGAACTGCACCTGGAGTCTGCCTACACGGGGGGCTGCCTGATCCCTACTGCTCAAGAAAGACACACAAACAGCTGGAGAATTTTATTTATCGTGTGCATAGTCGTCTAGCCAAGCGATGGCATCTTCCGTGGCATGATGCAGTTCTTTTAGGCCACCGCTGAACCTAGTCAGCAGGCATTCATCGGCAATGTGCATTGTCTGTGTTGCCCACAGCTGCACAAAGGGCTGTCACAACGGCCCCAGCGATGCTGGTTGGCTGCACAGAGATCTTGCCCGGTCCGGAACCTCTTCAACAGGGACCATTGGCGATGGGGCAGGTCAAAACCAGGAGGTCAAATTGTGGGGTCGGTGATGAGGGACTGGTTGGGGATTATAACAGATATACATTCCTCTCGCCAGAGTGTTTCCGCCCTAACAGCCTGGCATGGCGGATGAGACCATAATGGGCAACGTGACAGCAAATGTTCAGCTGGTGGTTTTAAAAGGTCATTGTACAACAGCAGGCTTGGGTTGGTGTGTACTTTCTCCAGTAACTTGCCAATGGCAACCTCTCATCTGATATGAGGAGGAGCAATATTGCTCAGACCTGGAAGCCATGGGAATGGAGTCAGACGCAGGGTGCCAGAGATAATACGCATGGCAGCATGTAACTGCATATCCACCAGTTTGGTGTGTGACGATCGATTCCAAACTGGTGCGTAGTACGAGGTGGCAAGAGCTGACGTCCGCGAAGTTGGAGCACAAGCACCCCATGACGAACCTGCCAATTTGCTAAGAAGATTATTGTGCGTCTTAACTTTAGCTGCTGTCTTCTTCAGGTGGGCATGGTAACTCAGTGTGTGGTCTAAGGTCACACCGAGATAGACTGGTTCTACTTCATGCTTCACCTTTTGACCATTCAGATAATTTTAAACATTCAGTTCTCGGGTTGTTCTGGCATGATGAAGATGGCACAAACTGGATACTGTTTTTATGATGCTTGTCAAATGCACAAATACAAACTGAGAAAATAGATTTTTCTCTGATCTCTGTTACATCAACCTAAAGCTTCAATCTCACAATTGGATCCATGCAGGTAGATCCTGTACCCATGAGGAGACCCTTGGTCTACCCATCTGGAAATATCTACAGGTTCAGGGCCTCAGATGTCCCATTAATAATAGGAGGAACACCATTTTCAGAAAGAAGCATGATTTTCAAGTTGACACTACCCAGTTAAGATGGGTCAGCATTACCACAGTGATGACATTCATGGATTTTAGCATTTTAATTGTCTTTACAGTGGGTCACATCAGTGCCTTGCACAGTATCCTCAGACAGCATTAACCTCTTACTCTCTAAGGCCCTAGTGATCAGGTCTGATTATCAGCCAGGCATTATAACATGGAATGTTACAGAGCGGTAGTTATGGTACATGTATCTTGAGAGCTACTGTTACCTGTTACCTGTTACATTAGATACTCACAGATCAATCCGAGTATAAGGGCTGGTCTACACTATGGGGAGAGATCGATCTAAGTTATGCAACTTCAGCTACGTGAATAACGTAGCTGAAGTCGACGTACTTAGATCTACTTACTGCGTTGTCTTCACTGTGCTGTGTTGCTGGGAGACGCTCTCCCATCGATTCCCCTTGTGCTTCTCCTTGAGGTGGAGTACCGGAGTCGACGCTAGAGCGATCGGCGGTTGATTTATCGCGTCTATACTAGACATGATAAAGTGACCCTCGCTGGATCGATCGCTGCCCGTGGCTAGTGTAGACATGCCCTAAGAGACACAGGACCTGATCATGCAAGGGATCCATGCAGAGCCCCATTGAAGCCCTGGGCCTGCCCATATGCAGAGCCACTGCAGAATCCCAGCCTCATGCAATATAATTACTTGGTCGTTACTATACTTATTATATTGGTTGATTTTATGATAATGGCAGCAATTGCTAGGATTGCTATACAGTAACATCAGTGCATAGATCAGGGGTCGGCAACCTTTCAGAAGTGGTGTGCCGAGTCTTCATTTATTCACTCTGATTTAAGGTTTCGCATGCCAGTCATACATTTGAATGTTTTTAGAAGGTCTCTTTCTAGAAGTCTATAATATATAACTAAACTATTGTTGTATGTAAAGTAAATAAGGTTTTAGAAAGGTTTAAGAAGCTTCATTTAAAATTAAATTAAAATACAGAGCCCCCCGGACCGGTGGCCAGGACCCGGGCAGTGAGAGTGCCACTGAAAATCAGCTCGCGTGCCGCCTTTGGCACGCGTGCCATAGGTTGCCTACCCCTGGCATAGATGAACGACTTCTAGGGCCAGCAGCCCCAGGACTCCCACCCCGCCCCTCTGGCTGTACCATTGCGCTGCGAGTCTGCAGGGGGCGAGTTGCAGTGCGCCGGCTCCTCCCATCACCCCTGCACTGTGAGACCGGATTGGTTGATCTCGCCCAGTCAGGCTCTTTCGCGTTCTAACTTCTGGCCTCGCTCGGCTTCCGTCCTTTCGCTCCGAGCCGCTGCCGACATGGTAAGTCGATTCTGCGGCTGGGACCCCTCGAGCTCTAATCCGGAGCCATCCGCGGGGAGAGGCGGCCCCCGGGAGTGTCCGTAGGCCCGGCCGGTCCCCCCGAGGCTCGGCTAGTCCCTCGCGCGGGAGCTGCCGGCACAGGCCGGGAGCGGGGGAGCCGGGGCCGCGGAGCTGACGCTGGGGCTAGGCCGCGCTGGATGGCCCCTGGGCTCCGAGGGGCGGCCAGCTCGGGAGAGGGGCGGGCCGGACCGGGCCCGGGGGAAGGCTGGGGAGGGGACCGGGGGAAGGCTGGGGGGCGGCGGGCCCGGGCCTGGCTTTGAGGCGGCAGCCGGCTGGGGTCTGAGGGCTGGGCTCGGGGGAGGCGGCCGGCCGGCCTGGTTCTGAGCGGGCTCTCGCTCTCCTGGGCAGGCTAAGATCAAGGCCCGTGACCTGCGAGGGAAGAAGAAGGAGGAGCTGCTGAAGCAGCTGGATGACCTGAAGGTGGAGCTGTCCCAGCTGCGGGTGGCCAAGGTGACTGGCGGAGCCGCCTCCAAGCTGTCCAAGATGTAAGTCCAAGCCCCGGGGGACGCTCGCTCTGCGCTCCCACTTAGGGGCCTGGCCGTAAGCCTGCGGGGGGGAGTGGGGGCCTATCAGAACTCCCGCCTCTGTCTCGCAGTGCTGTGCCTCAAGGTGGGGAATCTCCAGGGCCCCTGGCTCCAGGGTTACTTTAGCCTACAGGTGCTTCAGCCCTCATCTAACCCCAGCCATAGGCTACGCTGTGGGCACACACTGAGCCTGTTGCAAGGGGAAGGGAGCATTACTTGCCTTCTTGCCTGAGGAGGTTGTGAAGGCTAGGACTGTAACAGGGTTTAAAAGAGAACTGGATACATTCATGGAGGTTCAGTCCATTAATGGCTATTAGCCAGGATGGGTAAGGAATGGTGTCCCTAGCCTCTCTTTGTTAGAGGGTGGGGGTGGATGGTAGGAGAGAGATCACTTGATCATTGCCTGTTAGGTTCACTCTCTCTGGGGCACCTGGCATTGGCCACTGTCGGCAGACAGGATATTGGGCTGGATGGACCTTTGGTCTGACCCAGTACGGCCATTCTTATGTACTATTTACAACTGATATCGCTGTAACAGTTTTTTCACCTAATATAGACAGGCTACTTCTTGTTGATATGGCACATTTGAGATATATGATGTAGCAATACCATCCTTGTCTTGAAACAACAAGGAGTCTGGTGGCACCTTAAAGACTAACAGATTTATTTGGGCATAAGCTTTCGTGGGTAAAAACCTCACTTCTTCGGATGCATCCGAAGAAGTGAGGTTTTTACCCACGAAAGCTTATGCCCAAATAAATCTGTTAGTCTTTAAGGTGCCACCAGACTCCTTGTTGTTTTTGTAGATACAGACTAACACGGCTACCCCCTGATACTTGACATCCTTGTCCTGAGAGTAGGTAGCACTGAAGAGAAGCAAGGGGGGCAGAGGAGGAAACAAATGTGGACTAGACAGGAGAAAAGGAGTTAGTTTAGTGTTTGGGTAGAGGGGAAGCTCCAGGGTGGTAAGATTCTAATTGTTAAAGAAGAGTAAAATGACTACTATGTCTTGAATATAGTAAGAAATAATTCTCAAGTAGTGCCTCCGTTATCCCAATTCTATAGTTCCTCTTACATATTTTCTAAAGTACTTGCTAGTTTTAAGCCTTTTATTGTCTGTGTTTTGAGGCCTGTTTCTTTACTCTCTGCAGCCGGGTTGTCCGCAAATCCATTGCCAGAGTGCTGACTGTCATCAACCAGACCCAGAAAGAGAACCTGAGGAAATTTTACAAAGTAAGTCCAAACTTTGTACTTTGTTAGGCCCTACCTTACATTCCTTTCTGGACATTTTTGAGATATGTGGATAGAGTTGTGAGGCAAGAGACCCAGCTAGTTGCAAGAATAATTCTGCAAATGAGATTTTGTTTCAAATGTTCTAATCCTGGGAAAGGTATAACATTAATCTCATATTATAATGGTCCCTTTTCAAAATACTGTTTATTGCAAGACTAACCCCAGCACTGCTCTGAATTGAGTAGATGCAGTGTGAATCTGTTCTTGCTAAAGGATTCTTCTACTGGACAGCATGTAACTCTGTTATCTGGCTTTGTGTGCTTTCCAGTAGGCACAGATCTAAGTGCTCTGTTGGAAAATACGTTCATAAAGATTGGCAGTCTTGAGGGATGAAGTCACTGAGAACACTGGAACAGGTTTTTTCCCCATAGCAGTGTGTTATTTCTCATGGGCCACGTTCTTTGCTGTACACCAGGATTATCTAGAGCAGGTCACCAAGTGAATACTTCCAGAGGTACTGGCAGACTCCTGGGATTAATAAAATCAGGAATCACCCAACTTTAGGCTGCAGTCCTGTCTGGTAAAACGGCTGGTAGTGACTGATGGTTGGTACCCTCCCAGCTGTTGAGTAGTGTAAAGCCATTTCCTAGTGGAGAAAGTGTGTCATACGCACGAACGGCATAGGGAAGTTTTAGCCCCTGCTCTCCATGCAGTACCAACGGGCAGGACAGCTTTCTGTACTTGTACACACTCAGATCCTTGGCAGATTACTGAACAGCGTGGATGCAGTGGCAAGGGTAAAGTCTGCTTTAAAAAACAACACACAACCACTTTTGAGGCTCATTTGTTATTTTTTTGAAAACAGGGCAAAAAGTACAAGCCTCTTGACCTACGGCCGAAGAAGACTCGTGCCATGCGCCGCAGATTAAATAAGTACGAAGAAAGTTTGAAGACCAAAAAACAGCAGCGAAAAGAGCGCCTGTACCCTGTCCGGAAGTTTGCTGTTAAGGCATAAACCTTTTGCATACTATGGATCTGTCTATATTGGCCAGCTTTTTCTCATTAAACATCAAGTTGTTTGGAAACTGACAGGCATAGATACTTGTTTTATAGTGTGGATTTGGTTCAGAACTCATAACACTGTATGGAGGGAAATGATTCAGTTAGAGATCATGAGAGCTTTATGCTAGTGTAGCTTGGAAGATGCTAAAGTTAATTTCTGTCACCATTTGCATTATAAAACTGTTTAGATTTCTCTGGTGTCCTCTATAAAGAACATGCTAATGTTTTAGGCAAACATGAGTCTTCGCAAATATCTGAATCCACTAAGCTTTTAAGTTTTGGGGCAGAAGTATTTAACTTCTGGCATCTCAGAGTGAATTAGTGTGTGTCCAGTAGTTGAGAGGATTTTCTATTTTAAGATTTTCTCTAGTGTCAGTCACTGCAGGATCTGATCGCTGTACCGGTAAATTAGCATAGTGAGGTCCCTTCTTCTCTCTGCCTCTTTTGCCAGAGCTTATTTTGAGCAGTGAGTGTACAGCTGGAACTCCTTACTGTTATTGCTCAGATGAACCCCAGTATATCCAGTAAAAATATCTCTACAGCCATTTTTGATGATACCTGTCACTCTAAACCATTTGGCATACAATTCATGCTTAAAAATTACTAGCATTATTAGTAATGCTTAGGCTATTATGTGGAGATTCACCTCACTTTCAACAGGTGCTCAAGTGTGGCTTGAAAGCTTATTGCAATCTTAATCTTGATTTCAGAGGATTGGCAACCCTCTGAAATGAAATTGAGAGAGCACAGCATGCTGCTGAGGATTTATAGCTCCCAAGAGGTGGTTCTTTTATTACAAGCATGGAGGGCTCCTTTTGCTCCTGGCAAATTGTCAACGCTGCTCTTGGCTGTGCAGAACTTATCCCTACTTTGTGCTTCTGTTGTGTGAAGGTGGGACAGTCTGGGTTGAGCTTTCTGCACTGATGTATCCACAGAAACTTGAGTTATCTATGCCTGATATTCCAGAATATTCACTACAGTTACTTTCTCCGTGTAGTACTTTTATATAAAGACCTTATCAGTTAGCAGGTATGCTTGTCTCCAGTGAGACCAAAAAATCGTGGGCATGTAGGTGGTTCTGAAAACTAGATTCCCTTACTTATTAAATCGTAGCCTTACTCATCACTTGTATTTTTAGTAAAAGCCATGGACAACAAACAAAAACAAAAGAAACAAAACAAAACAAAACCAGCTCACGATCTGTCCATGACTTAAATCATAAATATCCCTGATTGAATCTTGGGGGGAGGCAGCCCTGGGGTCAGCCACGCTGGCGCTACAGAAGTCACAGAGGTCGCAGGAAGTCACAGATTCTGTGACTTCCACGACCTCCATGACAAACACAGAGCCCTACTTATGAGACCTCTTTGCAGGCTCCTTTCAGTCCCATTGTTGGTTCATAGTGCCTGTGGAGCTAAGATGTGTGGCCTCCACTGCTAGTCAGTGACACTACAGCCACAGGACTTTTGTACAGAGCTTTCAGCTGCATGTTGGAAGACAGCAAGATGGCCTTTTGTACAACGGTATGTACAAAATCACAGTAATATGAAGATGGTGTTTTTTATGGTGCAATGCAGCTTTCAAGATGTGTGACAGTTCCCTTCTCCAGCAGATAGCAGGCATCACCTCAAAGGCCATTGTCATGATAGCCTGCACCCATAAAGAGGTATAGCATACTTCCTTACTGATGATGTTTCTTGTTTGAATAACCCATGCTGTTCTACATTATCACCAGTACTTTGGATATGATCAGGCTCCCTTCCACTCAGTACCCAGTCTTCATTTATAGGTGGGCTAAAGAGCCATGCAAATTCCCACACTTCCACCTGTAAAACAGCCAGTTAGAGACCCAACCAAGCTTGCTTTCCTACATTGCTTATTTTTCTCCTGTCGAGAGTTCTGCAGAGCCAGAGCACTGAGCTGCTATTGGAGGGGTTCCCTTCAGCTGTAACACAGTGAAGCGTTTCAAGCTGCTATTTAAATAATGCAGCACCACTAGTGTGCAGTCTGAGTTAGATCTCATTAGTTTCTTTATCCCTTGAGGGAGGTGTCACAGGATACATTTCCCCACACCATGTTTCATGTTGCAAGCCATCCTCACACACTCTCTTGCATAAGTTCACCAGTGTGCTTTACTTAGAGTGGCTTGTATAGTTGTCCTCCTAGCGAAAGGATTTACCCAACCTCCACCCTAGGCCCAGGACAGTGGGGCTGGAGATGGAAGAGGAGATCTGGGCTTCTTTAGCCATCCTTTTCCTCTCCCTTTCTGTATCCTTAACCCTCTCCAGCTCGTGAGCTGAATTCCCTTGTTAACTGGCTAAGCACCCAGTCCTTAATTAACTATCTCCCAGTTTAACCCATAGGGGGAATCTTACAGCGTGGTGGGTCAGCCTTATGCTACTCCCACTCCGTCACAAGGGCTGATCCACCTCCTAGTGAATTCAAGGGAAAGATTCTCCTTAATACATGCTGCTCACACTAGTTCTGAAGGATTCATAGGCTGGAATAAATTCTAACTAGGGTAAAGGCTTGTCTAGGGTGTGCTAAAATCCATGCCAAGGTTACTGCACTGTCCCCCACCACTGCATTATGGTATCACCCTGTTAGGGGGCTACAGCTACTCTATTCTTTAACATGGGAAGGAGCCCTGCCGTAATAGCTGCTAATCTGACATCTGCGCAGGGAGACTGGGATTTGATTTTGTCTTATTGTACCGTGCCTGGGCCAGGGTACTTGTTTTATAAAACATCCTATATGTGCACAATAAAATAATGTTAATGATAAACCATAACAGCTAAGTAATTTAGAGAGGAGTCTAGTAGTTCTTACCAGCATTCCTGCTACAGCGAAGCAAACACAGCTAATATTGCCCTGATGTCCTACTTGGGGTTTGTCTTGATTTTTGTAGGCAAATTCCAGACTATCAAGAAAAGAAAATAACACAAGTTCATGCTGGTAATGCAAATGAAAATCTAAACATTTCTGAATGCAATTCAAGCCTCAGAAGGGTGCACTTTTGGCTAAATGGCTTGGACAGTAAGGTTGTCAGATCCCCTAGCGATGAGCACAGCATAAATGCCTACCTGGATAGAATCTTCTATTTGAAAGGTCTCATCATGTTATAAGTCACTAGCCATATCATTCACATGGCAGTAGCTAGATGATGATGACAGGACAGTGAGGTCTAGTTACCAGATATTGAGCATTCAGTGAAAAGTCACAACTTTGCATAACATCATCATGCCCCATGAAGAGCCTCAACATCTGGCCTAACTGGAGGGACAAAAAGTGAACAGCAGTTGGAAATCTCTCTCTCTCTAACCCTTCTAAGCTAGAAGTCACAAGGCTAGCTTCCCCTCCCCCAGGGGTTTGCTGGTCCTCGCAAATTCCTGCAGTTTTACAGGCAGTTAAATAGCACCTCATGCTACACTTTCAAAGATATTCCTTATGCCTCTCTGAAACTGACATCAGAACAGGTTAGAGGATGCTCAGCAGGACCTCTAGCAGGTCTTCTAGTCCAACCCTATACTGTGAGGGGATTCTGTTGCTGTGCAGAGGACTTACATTAGCTTTCAGTGCATTAAGCAGCCATTTAAATTAGCAGAAGAAACAATGTTAATGCTCTGAATTGAAGGGGCAGGAAAATGCTGTTTCCTTCCTTGGACACAGGAAAAAGAGTACTCACCACTACTTTAACACCATCTGCAAAAATGAAGCCTGTTCCCTGGCTTTTGGGTGTTAAACATGCATGGAACGCAGGAATCTCCAAGAGTCAGCAGGAGTGCCTGCTTCACCTGAGTGTCCCACAGGATAGCCATGTGGTCCCAGGCCCCTGACAGAAGCTGCTTGGAATCAAGGCTGAAGCATACAGTCTCCACACTTGCAGTGACCTGGAAAATACCAAGTGGGTAACTGTGTGTGAAATGTAACAAACCAGACAGTGTCACATTAATGAAGAGAAGGGGCTGTGAATGGCCCTAGCACAGGGATACAGTTGAGGCTGCTAACTGACCGCTTTGTATTAGCTCGACAGTGTTGCATTAATTAACCATGCTAGTGCCACGTGAAATCTAAAGCCCTACAGTGTGTGAGGCAGCTGTGTGCCCCCTCGCTGTCTGGTGAGTGCTTCTGAGTAGAACCACTCCAGCTGCCCTAGGGCTTTGCTTTCCAGATCTCTGTCCTGTCAAACACGTGTGTTCACATAGGCGGGGGAATCCTTCCATCTATCTGCTGCAACACTCCTCCCTCTCTTGGCTCTGCTAAGGGTACGTCTACACTTACCGGAGGGTCCGGCGGCAGGCAATGGATGTTCTGGGATCGATCCCGGACGTGCTCGCCGTCGACGCCGGTACTCCAGCTCGGCGAGAGGAGTACGCGGCATCGACGGGGGAGCCTGCCTGCCGCGTCTGGACCCGCGGTAAGTTCGGACTAAGGTACTTCGAATTCAGCTACGTTATTAATGTAGCTGAATTTGCGTACCTTAGTCCAAAGTGGGGGCTTAGTGGGGACCAGGTAAGCCATCCCTGCCAGGGCTGGCATTCATTCCTGGCTCAGAGAGAATGCTGGAGAACATCCTCGGGTTTGTCTTTGGCTTTGAAAGTGTTTCCAAAACATGATTGCAGGGAGAAGCCCTTTTCCCATCTACCTAGAAGAGCTTTCCCCCTTCTTTGAATGATTCACTTCCCACACTCCCCTGATCTACCTACCATCCTTTTGTAACCCTCAGCAGCCGGGAGGGCTGGGCCTGATTCTGCCCTTAGTTACACAGTGGCAATTCTTACTGAAATCAGCAGGGTTCTGAGAGCCTGGGCCCACAGGGTTTATTCTCTTATCAGATCAGCTCCCTGCCCTTTTGCTGTAGCCTTTGGTCACAGATGTCCCTGTCTGACGCTGGCAGCCCTGGCTCTGTTGCGCACACACCTTTCTGCACATGGAGGCGATCAGCAGTTGCTGTTTCCCACACTGAACCATGCAGTTACATGAGGTGCTGGCAAAGAGGGTGGAGTCAGGCGAGAACCTGCAGTCTTTCACTGGCCCTAGGGAGAGTGTAGAAAGGGGGGTATAGCTGAAGGGGTGCATGTCTCAGTCCCGAGGGCCGACAGTGCTGCTCACAGATTGGGCAAGCTCATCTTTAAAATGAAGAGTGGACTTGGAGACTACAAGTCCCAGCATGCAATGCTACATCTCAGTCCAGGCAGTGACCTCTCACACCTGAAATCTCTACATGCTGCACCTGGTATTCAAGGGGACTCTGGCTGCAGACTTCTCGGTTCCATCCAAAGCAAGGTGCAGCTCTCCAGCCCCTTGTAAATTCTTGCTGCAGGCCCCAGCAGAGACACTCCTGGGTTAGTGCATTCTTGCTCCTGAGTTGTTAAATTTCGCAGGTGCCTGGCAGGTCAGACTGCAATCAACACAGCCAAGCCATCGTATGTTTAACAATGAAAATTAAAGCCAAGGAAGAGGAGAAAGCAAAGGAAAATACCCCTGGATGGAGAGCCCCTTATATCTTTCCTCTAAAGCTGTAAGCTGGGTGGTGTGGAATGCATACCTCCAGGACAATGTATGGCCTGGCTAGACCAGTGACAGCTGATGCCAGGGTGAACTGACCCCACTTCAGCGCTGGGCACTCTAACATGTTAGCATTTTCTTTTGGGATAGCCTGGCTCTAAAGGAGACATTTGCTCCATGGCATGGTCAACCATTTGGCCACACCTTAATACTAATCCTCACTATCTTCATGGGCAGTAGGTAGGTATCGGGGCTACAGTACTGTCCACCAATAACACCCCTTTTAACACCACTAATGGTCCTAGTGTGGCTAGGCCCTGAGGGATAGAGAGTCAGTGCCAGAGGCAGCAGCCTGATTTTCAGACACTAGCCCACTGCCTCCATATTACAGGGACGTGCTGACATTTGACTTCACAGAGCAGCTCTCCAGTTCTGGAGTTCCACAGGAAGAGTGCTGTCACTGGAGCCGGTCGGTGGAGAAAGCACAGGCATTGACCTGGAGAAACAACAGTCACTGGATTTCCTTTAGCCACTCACAGAGAGGAGACACAGGCCCGGGAAGGACAGCTTGCAGGTGGAGAGAGGGAGCCGGGGCACCATCTGGGTCTGCCCCAGAAGTAGAGGGGTTCTCCCTGGGGGGGCTGCAGTAAGAGGAAGTGGAGTGAGGGCAGGAGCAGGCCGGTCAGTGTTTCTGGCCCGTAGACAACTTGGCTGCAGCCATCTGAGAGGGATGTCTGCTGCAGGGCAATCTTGGAAAACCGGGAACATTTGACACTGTGAACAATTTCATCTGGGGCCTGGACTCTTCCCCTTCATGGGCTCACAGAGGCCAGAGTAGAAGGCCAGTTAATCCCCCTCAGTCCATCCCATGGGACCAGGACTGGACTCTTCTACTTCACTAAGGTTTGTTATGGACACAGTGAGATTTGTCACCAGAGCAAAGCCGACTGGTTCCCTCAGCTGCTTTTGCCTCTAGTTGTCAGAGTGATCCTCGCACCAGCTGGATAAGAACAATCCTAGCCCCAAGGAACCACTGAGAGCTGACTGGCCACATTGAGTATCACAGACCTTCCTACAGGTGTCTCTGGCCACAGCCTTGCCCTTCCATCAGTTCCTCGCAGCCACAGAAGAACTTGACCTCAAAGGGCCCCTACCTCTGTGTCACATTCATTCAGATTAGCGTAAACAAGCAAACCAGGCTGATTGCAGTCCATGGACAGCCAAGCCAGGCCATATACAGCCCACGTAACTCAGGACTTGCCTCGCCTTTGTGCCTCACAAATTAGGTTACATCCATCACTGCAAAACGTTCTGAGAGATTCCCCCACATCTTAGCCTGGACTGGCAGGGCTGGCTGGCTTGGTGGGAAAGCCAGTTTTGCTCAGCTGTCAGTCTGTGCTGTCCCCCCATCCTGCTCCCTGTGTTGGGGTGGGGCTCGCTGCTGTTTCTCAGCATACGCAGTAGCCTCTTTCAGGAGGCCCAGAGCTGATCTGGGGCAGCTCATGTTTGGAAATGGTTCTTGTTGCTGTGTACAGAGGCAGCCTGGCTGTCTCCGTAGTTACAGGGGAGCGAGTTTGCATTCCTCTACAACCCGGCTGGTAGATTAGCAACTCCAGGTTGCCTTCCCCTCTCATTTTAGCAAAGCACCTTCAGAGTTTTGATTCCCACAGAAAGCTGCCAGTTGGAGAATGTCATTATACAGACAACTCCTGGCTGCACATTAGTCTGCCCAAAACATAAATAGGTTTTCATTCTTGGAGTAGTTCTGACTGACAGCTGTGTCCAGGATCAGGTGAACGTACGTATTCAGAACCTCCATACATCTGAGAGTGAATCAGTTTGATCACATTAATCCTTTGCGCTTTTGCAGTAGTGAATGGATGAAAGCCTGGCCCTGCTGAAGTCAATGGCAGAATTCCCATTACACCTACTGCTTGTAAAGCACTCAGATCCTTGGTTTGAAGGTGCATGGCTTGGTGGATTAAGGACAGCACTAGGAGACTGGCTTCACCAGGGACTTAGTGTATGGCTGTGGAAAGGTAATTTTGCCTCACTGCTCCTCAACTTCCCCATGTGTAGGATGAGGCTAATGCTGTCTGTAGCAGGGAGCCATCTCTGGGCACCCCCTCATGGGCCAACATGGCCCTGCAGGCACACTGCCCCCAGTTCTCTCAGGGCCTGAGAAAAACTCACCCCCAGGTCAGAGCACTTTAAACCAAGATTCCCCCTCCCCTGTACTTTTGTGGGATATAATTTATTCATGTTACAACAAATCAATTTTCTCCTTTACCCCTCAAGTCCACCCCCTGTTCACATGGGTTCAGGGATCCTATAGGCCTCTTTCTAGAGTCTATGGAAAAGAATTCCCAATGGCTTCTACCCCTTAGGCTAAGAGTCCCACGGCCCTCTTTGTGGGGTCTCTGCTGAAAATTCAGGTCAGCTGTAACCCTCACTCAGCTTCTCCAGGTTATCCCCTTTCAACCCAAAGAACTGCTCTGCGTAAGCTCAAAAGTGTCTCTCTTACCCACCAAAGCTGGTCAAATAAAAGACATGACATGACATGACATGACATGACCTCAACCTCCTCCTCCTCCTCCTCACCTCTCTATGCAGCTGGGACCAACATGGCTAGGACAGGACTACACCACAGCCTACTCTTCTTTCTCCCACCTTTTGCCTTTCCAGGGGCCTCCTTCTCATTTATCTCCATGTTTGGATTGATTTAACCACATGACTCCCCTGTCATGTGGCTATGCCAATTTTCCTCACCTGGGCGGAGGCCTGAACGAGTCACAGGTGGGGCTGGAGCCATTCTCTCTTAAAAGGCCGGTCAGTAGAAGGCTGGGTTTGTTAGAGGAGAGGTGTGTAGTGCTTTAACAAGAACATACTGTATGGGACTATAATAGAGGGCTGTTATTCTGTTGCTTTTTGGACAAGTAAGCATGCAGCAGAGCTGTCAGCTAGGGAGGGTGACAGGAAGATAGTATCTGGTTAGGTAGTGAGCATGGAAGGTAAAGGGTTTGAGATGGTACAGTTGACAGAGACATGGGCAGCTCATTCTAGCTATTTTGGGGTTTTCTTCCTCTGATAGCCTCCTGGGCTCTCCATCCATCCTCAGATTCTTTCTTCTGCAGGTTCTATTTTCCCCCCACCTCCTGTCTCCCTTGCCCCAGGGAGGCTCCTAGATTCCCTAGGTACCCCGTATCCCAGTGGTGCAGTCCTGTGAAGAAGCACCAACTTCTCACTGCAAACCCAAATCACTTGCTTCACAGGTGTGATGGGCTGTGAGTGACCATGTAGTAAACCCCCTGGTCCTCCAAATAGCTCTGTAGAGAATTGCATCTGGAGCCCAGTGAACTGCAGTTTAAGGAGAAGGCACTAGAGAGCATTACAGCCTCAAATATTCTGTAACGTGCAGCTGAAGCTAGCTTGAGTTTTGCCCTTCTGGCTGGATCCAGCTCTGAATCTGGAGGTGTTAAGGGATGGGTCTCTGCCTGGCTTCAGGTGAGGTGTACAACAGGTCATTCCAAAAGCCTGTTTTTTCTGCCGAAAGCACTGCCCGGGAAAGGAATTCACACCCTAGGAAGTGGATCTTCTTTTCTCCGAATTTCAGTCACTAACCACAGGAACTTTGCTGAGAATCAAGGTCAAAACTTGTGCACACCGTGTTTGAGCTGGTATTTTAGCAATATGCCAAGCTGTGCCGAGCATGTTACGCCTTCAACAGGAGGATCTCAAAGAGCTTTACAAGTAGCATTGAATTCCCAATCCCCCCGTACTATTTCTACCACACTGATGGGGCAGCAGAGACACAGACAGGGAGTGTGACTTGTCAGGCAAAGCAGGGGATAGAATCCAGGAGTCCGGACTCCTAGTTAGGTGTTGAGAGCATCTTTCCCCCTCCTAACTGTTCATACTAGCCTGTAAGCTCTGAAGCCATGGAGTGATTGAGGACACACTGAGTATCTTTGGAGCCTGGGGCATTCTCACAAAAGTGATCAAGGATTGAGCCCTTGACTCGGGCAACCCAGAGTGTTTTACAAGCAGCGCGCTAAGCATGAAACAGAGTCGTGCCATATCCTGGATCCCACTTCCCCCGGGAGTCACCTAGCAGATTTCACTGCTGGGAAACTGCCAGAAACTCATCCTATGTTTGTCCTTTCCTCATTTTCATCCCATTGCTCCTAGGGACCTCTTACTATAGCACCCTGAATGTTCCCCCTTCCCCTTGGTGCCTACATGCTTCAGACACTTGCATTTGATGGGCATACCCCAATAACCGTCTTACTAAAGGTAAATAAATAGGGAGCTAACAGAAGCCCTTTCCCACAGGGGATGAGTCTCTCTGTTCCAGATGGGCAGATACTCAGAGATCTCCCTGATGTTGTTCACATGAAGAAATTGCTGATGGGACCCAGGATTTCCGCAAAGGTTTTCCAAGCATGAAGCTGGTTATGTTCTCGCTGTCACTGAAGACGTTCCATAGCATTGAAGCAGATTTCCTGGGGAATGTCAACTTCAATAAATAAGCTATTTCCAGGGTGATCAAATTAGGAATCCAAAGAGAGGCTGGCTGACTGCCCCAACTACAAGCTATTTGTGACTGTCACCACAATAGGGCTGTGATCTAGGGTGACCAGACAGCAAATGTAAAAAATCGGGACAGAGGCAGGGGGGTAATAGGCGCCTATATAAGAAAAAGACCCAAAAATCGGGACATCTGGTCACCCTACCGTGATCGTAGGCCTTGCAAATGACTCTCAGCAAATGCAGGCTCTCCTCTGCACCTGCACGCACCCAGGCTGTGCAGGAATGAACCTGTCTTCATTGCAGCTTCTGCTTTACTTCTGCCCCACGCAGCGGAGTTTGCACTTGTTAAAGAAACGAACGGCAGCTCTTTGAACATTTCCCACACTGTTCTCCTTCGGGAATCCCTTGTTCTGGGTGTTTGCCTCAGGCCAGGCTGGGTGTCTGCTCAGAATTTGACTTCCTCAGATCAAGAATAGCTCAGCTGAAGTCCCACCATGTGAAATTGCCCTTCCTGACCCTGTGCAGGACCCAGTGGGTCCACACTTTCCAGAAGCAGGTGTGGTGTAGATTTGTCCCATAAGCCTCACCCAGGGCCCCTCTGTGTCTCAGCATTAACACTGAAGCTGGGGCAGGAAGTTACAGAACAATGGTCCTCCACTGTCTCCTAGGAGAGAGGCCCTTTAATCTGATCTGGACTGTCCTGCCCTGACTGCACTCAATGCAGGAGTCCCCATCCTCAGTTCCACGGTTCAGCTCTTTTCCTGCTCTGGCCCACACTTGCAGCTAGTCTGGGTGTCGAGGGGTGTCAGGCCCAGTGTGCTGGCCATCGCGAGAAGTGCAGTGCGTGTTGGGAAGGTGGATGCCACCCAGCACTGGGGCTGTGAGGATTAACTCCTTCCTGTGCGCAGGTGCAATAGAAATACCAAAAGCTTTATTCCTAGCAACAAGTGGACATGAGCTGAAGCAGCAAACTGTGAGCTGTGTTCTCCATGGTCAGCTCCGACCACACTGTGCCTGCAGACGGTCGTGTTCAGAACATTGCAACATGAGGTGCGCTAATATATCCCATTTTCTGTCAAAAAACAAAGTCTAAAGGTGGTGCTCTGCATGGGAGAGGCTGGAGGCGCCCAGCCTGGCCTCCTGACCTCCAGCTGCATCTCTAAAGAGAAGCCAAATCCTCTGCGAGAGGCCAGATGGAAGCTCTTTCCTCCCACACATTTACAGGTCACCCTGAGAGGCCCCCCACTGCTCTGCTGACAGCCTCGCTCTCCCCTCCACCCTGTGGGTTTCCCTGTGGCCAGGCTGCCTGACCCTGCCCTGCAGTGCTGATTGCTGACAGATATCCAACAGCTTGGTGAAGGAAGAGCCTGAGGCCCTCTGCTGCCTCCCTGTGCTTTCTGATGTCTGCTGCCCCTTGGGCTGAATGCCCCAACAAGTAACAATGGAGTCTGGAAACTCACACCCTAAAATCACCTGCCACCCCACACGAGGGCAGGAAGTTATGGAGCAATGGTCCTCCAGCGTCTCCCAGGAGAGAGGCCCTTTCATCTGGTCTGTTACCCTCCTGCCCATCCTGCATGCAATGCAGGATTCACGGTACTCAGTTCCCCGCCTCAGTGCTCTTCTAGCCGGCCTGATAATGCAGGAACCCAAGTGAGAAATCAGCTCACTGCTAAGGGTGAGTTACTCTCAGCCCGTACTGCTGACTGCACTAATGTGGGCAAGGGAGACAGCGTCATTATCTGGGCGTCTATAACTAGCATCTCATTTGCCTCCCAGAGCAGTCAAGCTGCACCAAACCGCTGTGTTGTTAATGTACACAGTGCTGCGAAGGGGAAATGTCAAGTCTTGCTTGCCATGCAGGCAGCGAGTCACAGGTCTGCCAAGGGCAGCAGTCCGGTCACTTTCCTGAATGGCTCATTTTGTTCGAAGGGCTTGTAAAGCAGATTGTTGGGGGAGGATTTGTCCCGTGCATCATTTGAGTCCTGCTGGTGCCATGAATAAAGTCAGTGTTCGGTCACTTACTTACTATTCAGCCTGGGCCGTGCTCCCGCCATCTATGCAGCGCACAGGATTTGGCTCACGTTACACAAAGGCTGCTGCGTGATTTAGTTGATTCCCTGTCAGACTAGGAAGTGCTTAATGAAAAGCTGCACATCCAAGACGCTATGAAAAATCCTCTCTTTTAGGGCCAGAGTTGGGTGTGGGGTCTAATGGTTAGAATGGGGGAGGGGCTGGAAGCATTCCCTCCCTGCCATTGACTTGTTATGAACCCCTAGGCAAGTCACTTAACTTTCCTCTGGCTCAGCTGCAGTAGGGACAACAATATAGGTGTTCAGTGGGGCTGGATGAATGTCTGCCAGATACTTTGAGATCCTTGGGTAAAGACAAGGGTGAAGTTATCTGAGGGCCTGATTTTTGCCTTTACTCTTCCATTCTACAGAGACCTCTGTTTGAACCGCCCCACTGATGTTGGAAAGCAGTGCGGTTACCACTCCTGGCATGCCTTTGTGTGCGTGCGCACACACACACACTCTCTGATTATATGAACAGCTGCCCCAGAGCTTCATACAGACCCACCATCTCCTGCTAGCAAGTGAGTTTCACTGGTGAAACCAGCTTCTCCAGTCTGCGGCTCCCCCGCGCGGCTGCACTGTTAAGGGCTAGCAGTGTGCGCTCTGTGCAGACTCAGCCTCTGACCCAGAGAGGCAAACCAGACACTAAATGCACTGGAGACAGAAGATGGAGTTAGCCGAGGGCAACGCAGGCTTATTTCTTTCTAACTCAGGGTACAGAGTCACTGCTCAGGCTGGTGGCTGGACGTTACTGGCTCCATGGAGGTAGCAGTGCCTGGTACGGAAGGATTCGGTGCTCCGCCGTGGGAGTTCTAGGCGGTGGGGTGGAATGGCGAGAGTGAGAGAGGACACAAAGGGGGCAGCTGGATTGAGGGGCAAGGAGTGACAGGACAGGACCACGTGTGTGGGCTGCCACTCCGCATAGCTCTGCCAGCCTTCGAGAAAGTACCAGTCCTCTAGGCGGTGACTTGGATCAAGGAAGGACTAGTCAGAGTCTGCAGTGCCCTGAAATGGCAGCAAGTCCTGCTGTGTCCATCCCGTGCCGGACAATGCAACAGGCGCTCTGTAGGAAGGAAGGTTGTGAGCAGCCCCCAGCAGCTTACCTAATGCAGCTGCCCCTGGTTGGCTTGTGCCTGCTCCCTGCCACATTGATTTGAATGAGCAGTTTCTAGCTAGCTCAGGGCTTGGTGCTCAGCCCTCAGGAAGGGTGAGCCGGTTTGCAGGATGCTGCTTGGCTGCACACGCTGTCAGCGCTCCAGCGTCCTGGGGAAGCTAGCCCAAGGAATCGCACGGATAACAGTAACATCACAGCCTCCCTGCATGGAGCCAGGGGCTCAACAGACCGGGTGCCTGTTCGATGCATTAGAAGGAGAACAAGCCTGGAGTTCCTGGCGGCCGGCGTAGCAGCTCCTGGCAGTGGTGATGATCCCTCACCCACTGGCTCCCGGAGGCCCATGGAATGGACTCAGTGACGCTAGGACAGCATCCGTCAACACCACGTGTTAGCAGCTGTGGCCGAGCCCAGGGGTCCCGTCGAGCGGGAAGATTCCAGGTTTGGGTGGGTTATTGTTTACCAACTAATCTCAAAACCCCAGGCCTCTCTCAGCCCTTCTCTTCCAAGGAATTTCCTTGCTAATGGATTTCTGGAAAACACCGAGCTTGGAAAAGGCAACCAGTTCCCAGCAGGGAAAGAACCAAACTGCAGAGTGACGGCAGCCCTGCATACTGCAGGCAGTCTAGGCAGATCCTGTACCAGCATACATACCACGTCCAGGGAGACGAAACTGGAAGCACAGAGACAACCTGGGGAACCTACCTGAGCAGCCACACCCATCCCCTCAGCCTCCATCTACTTTCATGCTGCCTCCTTAGTAATTTTCATAATGCAAAGCTTTCATGCCACCAAACTGTGGTGCTGCTCCGGGGAATGGATTGACTGTCCTTGACAAGCATGAACGAGAGCTGCTGCTCCAGCTGGAACCACTCACCTGGGAAGGAAAGACTTGCTGAAGCCTGGCATTTGTCTGCACCAGGAGCACTGCACAATGGCTCTGCTTGGGAGGGGAAGGGACAGCTGCGTTCTCCAGCGGCAATGACATGGGTACTTTGGCTAGCCAGGAAGCAGTGGGTTAGGCTAGAATTTGGCCTGGACACCACAGAAAGTACCTCATGAAATGGCCACAGTCTCTGTTTTATGAGTCATCTGAAAGACAGCTCGTCCATCAGCGTTCCACCTGGGCATCCCCCATCCAACTGCTAACCAGCCCTAAGTTTGTTCAGCTGAGAAGAGCTAATGAGCTCACAGCCAGAAGGGGCTTTAGACACAGGGGGCCCTAGTGGATAAGCTTGCAGCTCCTCCATGTATACTACCAAACCCTACCTGGTCTTCTCTGGGCCAGAGGATGATGCTTTCCCCTGTAGCCCCCTCCTCGCTGTGCTGTGACCCAGTCCGTTTAGGCTTAGCCAGGCTCTGATTCATGTCCTTTCACAATATAGAAACCAAACATCTTCGGTTTCTGTTTTGTGTCCTGAATTGAAGAGTCCCCACGGCTTCTTTGCTGGCCCCTGCCCTGCCTGTGGCAATCCCAGCCCATCCCATTTAATACAGTCACGTTTCAACAAGCAGAGCAGACAAAGCTCCCCAGCCCTGCAGGGGCACCCGACATTCCAAGTGACATGAGTTTGCCGGTCTCCCCCAGTCATTTGTGGTGACTGGTTTCACTTCGGCTTTGACGCTCCAGGCCTGGATTCCGTCAGTGGGTCACTTTCCCAAGTACTCCGTTCACAGAACAGGAGAACGTGGCCCACTGAGTGCGGTGCTCTGTCCCCATGCCAGCGATGGGTAGGGCACATATAGAGGTTGTTGAGCCATCTGAAGCCTTGGCCAGCAGCTCAAGCAGGAGGAAGTTATGTTTCTGAAATCAACCATGCCAGGCCCAATCCCTGCTGCCACCAACCCGTGCAGTGTAACACGAACAAGCCTCAGGTGCCTGTCTCCACCTCGTTATCCTCCCGGGCAGTGGGTGAGGCTGGATTCAGTGTCTTTGGTGCACCATGCTCCCTCCCGAGCACAGCAGCAAGTCCCAACAGCTGGAAAAGTTTTGCGTCTCATGGTATTTTTTTAATTCTGGCCCATTTGCGTTTGAATTCCCTTGGCTGCCCTGTTAGGAGGAAAGAGACGCTTGTTGAGTTGTCACCATCACTGCGAGGATCCTGCTGCCTGGGCAGCACCCTGGAAAGGGAGTGGCTGAGCGCCTCCCTCTGGCCAGGCTTTGAAAGCGGAGAGGGTCACCTGGCCTTTGAAAGTGCAGAGTATGGCCACTGTGCGGCTGCCTAGCGCGCTGGCCCTGAACCCAGCGCCCAGCTCTTCTTGCTGAGGCTGCTGATCAGATCTCAGCTCATGTTTCCAGGCGAGCTCCTGCCAGGACCAGGAGGGCCCCTCCCAATGCACATTGCCATGCACAGCAGCAGGCAGTTGGCCAGGTGGATTCGCCTTCCTCTGGAGCCTCAGGGAATGGCTTCTCCCCTCTCTGTGCCTCTGAGCCAGGGAAAGGCTTGGCCTAGACCAGGGAGCATTACCCGGTCTGTTAATGGGTGAAGGGGTCTGGGCAGCACAGACCAGGACAAACAGTCCTCAGCATCGTCTCAGCAAAGGCAATCGCTAACAGCTGTGCTCAGGCACCGCAGAACTGCCGAGTAAAGCAGGCCTAACCAAAAGGATCCTACGAAGGAGCAGCACCGAGCCGGGGACAGAGAGATCCTGGGCGAGCAGCATCCTTCAGGAGTCCTTCTGTTTACATCGCTCCAGGAAAATAACACAGCCTCAGTCGCTCTCCAGAGACTCTCCTCAGACACCATTAACCAGCGACGGGCCTGGTAATTGGTGTGGAGGAGGCAGAAGCTGAGCCAGTCCCTGAGAAAGATCCTTCCTTTCCACGGGTGGTGGATGGGCTTAGGACACCCCCCAGATCCCTTGGCATGGCCTCTTCCTCAGCTGGGCGCTGTCTGGCTGGGCCCAGCCCTCCCCAGCAAGCCCAGAGAGAGAAGGCACCTCTGTGTTGAGAGCAGAAAAGGGACCCTTCCCACAGGTGGGGTCACGCAGCCCTGCATGGAGTGGGGGTGTGGCTGGCCATTGCCTGGCACGTACCTGGCTGTTCCCACCGGTGTGTGGGAGTTGAGAGCTGGGGAAATGGTGGTAGCAGCTGTTAACAGTTGGAGGCAGGAGAGATGCTGAGCACTTCATGTTTCTGACTGGCCTGGGTTAATGCCATTTGTTAGCTCAGCTGCAGCCTCCATGGTTAATCCGAGGGCAACTTTCTTCCCTTCCTGGAGCCCTGCTATTCCCTCCCCTTTGCCCACCCCATGCCAGGCCAGCTGCAGCTCCCTCTGCCTGGAACCCGCCAGGGCTGAGTGGTCATTGCAGGGGAGATGGGACTGGGCCACCACCAGGTACCTCTCTCCTTAATGGTTTGCAATGCTCCCGTCAATCTCAGACAGGGGCTCCTTGGGGCAGTGGCCACATCTAGCTTTGTGTGTGCAAAGCCCCCGGCCCCCCTGTGTAGTGCTGGCTGGAGCAGGGGCTGCTGTGCGGAATGCCAGAGTGCCAGCTGCCGCTCCGCCAGGTCAATGCCATGCGCTGTGACCAAGGGCAAGCCCCTCTGTGCCTCCCTTCCGCCCCCTGTCTATGGACGATAAGACCGTCTGTAGCTCCCAGGAGCTGAGAGGCTTGGTGGGACAGGGAGCCCCAGGACTGCTGTGCTGAGATCAAGGGCTGGAAAGGAGCCTCCCACTCCAAGGCAGCTGCTATATTCACAGCTCAGCGTTCCCGGGCTGCTTTGCTGATGCCAGCCTTGGCTTAGAAGCAAAAAATCAGGCAAGAGTTTGCGTTCCTTGCTCTGCTCTGAGCACCACGCTAATCTTCCTGGGAAGATGGTGGCATGCGGGAGTCTCAGCAGCAGCCTCTTCATTTGCAGCCTGGTCTCTTCCTGCACAGTCAGGGAATGCAGGATCCCTGCTGTACCCTTCCTAGCACTCAAGTCCTATGGCTGGAGCCAGAGCAGATCTACCTTTGCTCTGAGTCTTGCCATAAGCAGCTCAGGGCAGAGACCAACATGGGGGGGGGCACCTTTTGTGGCTATCCCACCCTTCCTGTATGTTGTTGAGATGGCCATTGTGATCTAAAATATTGTCTGGGAAAGTGAGGAGCAGCCGGCTGTCTCCAGCAGACCTGGGGACTCAGCCCGCAGCACCCTCCACCCCCAGCACTGCCTGGCTTTGCTTTTCCAAGGAGAGGATCAGTTTCTAAGTGTGGGAAAGCGGCAGTGCAGCGCCGGCAGCGCGGATGGCCTCTCAGCATGGCAGGCCCCTCCGAAAAGAAAACATTTAAGCAGGTGCTTTCCTGGGCTCCCTGCCCAACCTGGCCCAGCAGGCTCCAGAGTCAGAGCCAAGCTGTCACTCACTCAGGGAGCAAATGCTAATAACAGCTTCGGCTTGATCCTGGTTGTCATCTCTCAGTTGGGCTTCCGGAAACGAGATTCATTCTGCGGGGGACTGGCCCGGTGGTGGCTTTCTGGGCCATGGGCCTGGATTGCAACAGCTATAAAACACAGGGTACACCAAGCCCAGTCGAACCTCTCCTGCTTTTCTCAGGGACGTCAGCTCAGATGACACGACAGCACCGAGGCGTTCGGATTAACCCTGGGGAACAGGCTGCATCACTCGGGGCTTGTGCGCATGGTTCGGCTGCAGCTTCCCAATGGCTGAGGCCAGCACCGTCCTTGATTCACCCAACAGTGTGAGTCCTGGGCCTGCAGCTACGTCCCTCGGACTGAGAGCGGGGGGGCAGGGGGGCGGATGGAGCTCATCGTAGTGCGTTCCTCTTGCTGTCTGGAAACAAGAGGGGCCTCTCTGCCGGCCAGCGGAGGGAGGGGGTTGGAGCAGCCAGTACAGTGCTCTTGCAGGGCTGAATTCTCCACATGCAGATCATTGGCCAGGCAGTACTGACGCTTTGTGGCCATCAGTGGCAGTGATGGACTCTGCCCCGGAATATGCCTCAGCTAATCTGGAAACAGGTTAATGGGGCTGCTGGAAGCCACTGAGCTCCATTTGTCTTTCAAAACGGAATTAAAACCGAGCTCCTGACCCCTGTGCTCATTGCAGATCCCAAGGCATTCGCACAGGAACGAGACCCGCAAGCCCCAGTGGCCAGAGGCAAGTCCACCACAGGCAGCTCCATTCTGCCTCCTGAGAGGTCCCTGCCTTGGGGCGTTGCTCAGAGTGGAATTCCTGGGACAGAACCAGATTAACACACCACTCAGGAGTTAAGTATGGGCCCAATCCTGCCTGTTACTGGGCCCCTCCTGAGTCCTGTCAAGCATCTCCGCTCCTGTTGATACCCGTGGAAGATGTGGGCACTTGGCACTGTGCAGTTTGGGACCTGATAGCACCAAGCCAGGAAGAGATTCCTGTCCCCAGTTCTGAAGGGAATCATCTGAGGCACAGCCAGGGCCTGGCTGCTTCCAGACATTTTCCTTCAGCCAATCAAAATCCCACTTCCGGCTCCGCTCACACCCTTTTCCTTTGCATAGCCCGCCTCTCTGGGATTGAATGGCTCTGGGAAGTTAGGGCCCAGCCTTCACCTTGGTGGAGAGCAGAAATGATTGATAGTAACAAGTCCCAGAGCAATATTCCTGGAGTGACATGTGCGTGGATCGGGATGAGTTCTGAGTCCTCTGTAACACAGCATCCTGCTAGCTACGTCCATGCTCCAGGGAGAGAGGATGGCGATTCTCTGTGGAAATCTGCAGTTGTGCGTCTTATGTGTGTCTCCCTTAGTTCTCTGGGGACGGCTACAGGCCCCATCCCCCCTGCTCCCCCCAGAAAAATCCCAGCAAACAAGGCTGACAAAGTCGCCAGGACCCGAGGCAGATTCGGAGGAAGTCCAAGTGCCCCATTCTCTGCAACTCAGGACCTTGAGGCTTTGTCTGAGGGCTGGTGGTGCCCCAGCTTCAGGCCACCGCTGGCAGCTTACTTTTGCTAGGCTGCCTTGAAGGACGTCACCTGGGCAGAGCCAGGTGCAGACACTTGAGTCGTTCTAGCAATTAGCAAGCTGGGCAGTGACTTGGTGCCTTCCCACCCTCTCAGCTGGAACCCCAACAAACCCTCCTCCCCAGCCTAGCAGGCAGAGACCCAGGCGCGTTGCACAGAAGCTCTTGACTAGCAGTGAGCAGGCTTCCAAAGGGCGTCCCTGGGCCAACCCTGGAGAGGCCCCCAGAGGAACGGTATGTCCAGCCCACAGGTCTTGGTCCCTGCTGACCCCTCTGCGCTGGGCCAGGGGTGGCATCTGTGACACTGGCACAGCGATGGCTGCACTGATCAAATGTTTGCAACGTTCCCAAGGTCCTCAGGAGAAACTCAGACCAGCTGGCAGCAGCGTGTCATTTCCTCTCCCCACCGACCCCAGTGCCACCAGCCAGCCGTCTTGGGACCGGGCCTGGGCAGAGGCGCATGTGGTTTGCCAAGTTGTATTTTTCTGGAGCCAGCTAGCATTCATTTCCCGAAAGATGCCTCAGCCGCTGATCCCAAGCGAAGGTCGCCCAGTTCCTGCCGGACCCCATGGGGGGCGATTAGCTCTCATTTAAGTATAAGGTTTGTGCAGAGAACAATGGTGCCCTGTGTGTGACGGAGACAGCAAGAAACCCCATCAGAGAGGTGTGGTGGCTGTGGCAGGCAAGAGAAACCCCAGCGAGGGAGCAGGGCTTCCAGCACATGGCAGAGCACAGCAATGTCCTGGGGCTCCCCGGCGAGGCTCAGCCTTTGCCCCGCAGTACTGGGACGAGGCAGGGCCTTTGGCCCTTCCCTGGGGTGTTGCGTTGCCCTGTGTGTGCTGCGTGCCGTGTGGAGTGGTGCTGGCTGTCTGGATTTGCAGAAGCCCCTTTCCTTGCCTGCCTTGCTTCTGCCGGGCTGGGGGCAGATCGCACGGGCTGGGAGGAGGGGCTGGTGCCCCTCCCGCATGGGGAAAAGGCAGATGGTGCCTGAGAACTGGCCACAGGCTGGGCTTAGAGGAGAAGGGACAGGAAGCCTGGATGGCAGCAGCAGCAAGGGGCTTACCCTGAGCCCGGTGAGGGACGCAGACCCGGGGGGGGGGGGAGAAGGGGGAACTTTCGAAAGCACCAGCCTCAGTCAATTGTCCGAGGCATTTTGGGTGTGAAGAACAGAGAGCCACGAGGGGCGTTGTGCCACAGCAGCCACATGTCGGGCCTGGGGAAGCTGCAGCAGGGACACGGTTAGGCCGACGGTGTGACTGGCTGGGATGGCAGGCTGGGGCCGGGCAGGGCTGTTACAGACTGTGGGCAGAGGCACTGTGGGGAAGGCCAGCAGTGCTGGTGCACAGGAGGAGAGTGGGGAGCGATATTCCGCCCAGGACTCCTGCTGGAGAGAGCCGTGAGAGGGCTGGTCTGGGGCAGGAGGACGCTTGTCCTTGTTACTAATTATGAGTGTTTATTCACCGCCATGGACGAGCCCGGCACGTTATAGCCACACACACCATGGTCCTTGCCCTGAGGGACTTGCAGGCTGAGGGAAGGTTTCTGTAGGACATTGAGCTGAGTCCATGAATAGTGCAGACATTGGGCAACATCTGTTCCTTCCCTGCCTCTCCCCGCAGCTTGGCAGGCTCCCCCGGCCTGTGACCCCGTGGTTTGGGATACAGGAGGACGATTACCCTGTGCTCTGCTTGGCTGGGGTTGCTTTAGCTCCACTCAGGCATTTGTGGTTAGCCTCTAATCATGGGAGTAAATATAATTCTTCCTCCCCTACTTTTCACGGTGGGTCCCGGAATAAGAGGCTCCTAAAAAGGGTTATGCTACCACAGCAGATGGGGAGAAAAAGCAGCAGTGAGCAGGAAGGGCTGGCTAATGGCACAGCACGACACCAGCCAGCGTGGGGGGCACCCTAGGGTTTGAGGTGCCGCCGTCTGATCGTGCCCGTCTTGTAAACGACCTTGTGGACAGAGCCAAACCTCTCCAGGCAGATGGCCAGTGGTGGGCGTATTAGCAAGGCAGCTGACGACACTGAGCCTAGCTGCAAGGCAAGATCTTCCCTGCATCCCTTGAAAGCGCAAGGCACTGTCTGCTCCTCAGCCAGATGGCTGCCAACCTCCCCAAGCCTTGTCACTAGCTGCTTGTTTCGCAGCCGGCCCCTGAACCGAAGGAAACTCTGCGAATGGAGGGCTGGGAATGAGCGAATTGCTCTCGCTGCCCTGCTGTCTGCACAACCGTAAGCCGTTCCAGACGGGACACTCTGTACGCCGCTGTCGGATTCCATTGCAATGATCCTTTCCGTCCCTTTATCACGGTGACTTACCCAAACCTCTCCGTGAACAGCCTCCCTGGGCGGGGGGAGGTGGGGGAGCGCCCAGCCCTCGGGATAACACCTCTTCCTAGTTGCCATGGCCTGTACCTGTGCTCTGGGGCAGCTACGCCTGCCTGTGTCCTGCTGGGTTTGTGGTGCTAGCAAGTGCTGAGGTTCGGGGTGCTCCCAGCTGCCCCAGTCACTACCTACACTCGGTCAGCCAATTACCCAGGAACAGCGCCAGCGGTTTCCCCCACACATCAGAGCAGGTCACTCCCGCGCTGCGCAAAATGCACATAGAAGATAACAGCCTACTACTGAGGCAGCTGCTGTTACTGGCCACACCTTTCTATGAAGGGTACATTCAGAAAGAGTTTAACAGGGTTAATAAATGATTATTCGATGTTCAGAATCCAACAGATGAAGAAATTGCTCCTAACCCATCAATAGCCTCTCCGACTGAGGGCCTTACAGCCACCTAGCGCGCACACCCTTTGTGTCTGTAGCATGTAATCATTTAGTAACCTTTATGAACTATGAATAAATGTCCCCTTAATACAAAGTGTGTCCATGTTACCCCTTTAGCTCTGTGCCTTGGTGCTGACCGTCCCAGGTCCACCCTTGCTGACAGCCCCGCAGTGACACATCCTCAATGCAATAGAGCCACCCACCTGCAGAGGGGTTTACTCTAGGACTCTGCCTAAGGCCCCCAAATAGGGTGACCAGATGTCCCGATTTTATAGGGACAGTCCCGATATTTGGGGCTTTTTCTTATATAGGCTCCTATTACCCCCACCCCCTGTCCCGATTTGTCACACTTGCTGTCTGGTCACCCTACCCCCAAACCTCAGAGGGCCCTTGGAAAGCAGACTCTCCCATGGCCATCCAACGGCCGATTGACCGCGGGCTTGGCACCCCCGGGGAAGTGGGTGCTGACGTCTTCAGAGTCCCAAAGCTGAGGGGCTAAAGAAATGCCTTCGTAGGCAGGAGGAAGAGCCTGGCCTTAGGCCGTGGCCAGCGCTTCCCCCTGCCCACAACTCACCAGTCTCCTGGTGTTCAGCACCGTGAATCCTAACTCAGAAGTTCTGGGAAGAGGAGCGGAGCTTAGCAATGCAGAAAGGCTAAATGCACTTGAAGTTCACGTCCCAGACGCTAATGAAGCCATTGCCTTCTTGGCAGGAGATTTCTAATTAGTGAGGATTTGGTGTGCAGAGCAGGGAAAGAGAGTGCCCGGCCCCTGCGGCTCGGGCTTTCCTCCTTGAACTTGCTCTTTGGGCTCTATCTGCCGTGAATATTTGATACCATTCCAGACGCAGAGAGTGCTTGCTTTGGAATTTACCCCTCGCAGGCTGACACCACAAGTCAAGGCTAATCTTAACCTCCCGCTGACACCCTCGCCTCTCTGTAAGCCATTAAAACACAGAGCAGCGCCACTCCCACCGAGTCCGACAGATGGTGAGCAGCACACCCTGGCCGGGACAGGATTATCCCGTTCGCTCTTTTCGCCACTCTCCCCCCACCCCCAACCTTCTCCAAATCTTTTTCATATTTGTCCAAATTCAGCACACCCAGCCTGTCCAGTTCAGAGAGGGTTCTCCCGACAGAGAAGAGGGCAACGATTAGGGTGACCAGACAGCAAGTGTGAAAAATCAGGACGGGGGTGGGGGGCAATAGGAGCCTATATAAGGAAAAGACCCAGAAATCGGGACTGTCCCTATAAAATCAGGACATCTGGTCACCCTAGCAAAGATATGAGTCCGTCAACCCCTTTGCATAGCCGGAGTTAGCGCTAAGCTCTTTGGGACCTCGGTAAATACTTCTCCTCATTGGGACACTGCCCCCCCAGCCCCATGATATGCTGCTATCAAATGCACCAATATTATGATTATTATTTATTCTTTGTATTGTGATAGCATCTCAGAGCTCCAGTTATGGGCTGGGACCCCACTGTGCTAGGGGCTGTGTGCTGCTTGCCATAGATCTCCTGCAGGCTGTGGATAATCTGCTTGTCAGCTCACTCAATGATGCCACCAAGAAAGAAAACACTGCCAGTGTTTGTTACGGTGGGGAGGGCTGGACTTATGCTTTGTGCAGCATCAGCAGCATCTTCAGAAGTTTCCTCACCTTCCAGGAACGGTACTTACTAGAGGTGCATGTTGTAACTTTGAGATGAACACAGAGCTGGTGAAAGACATCACAATACCAACTCTGGAGACGAAAACCGTCTGCTTAGCCCCAGAATGGGCACAGCTCGGGAAGCACAAGGCCAGCATCCTCCACACCAGGGGACAGGTTCTCAACCTTTTTCTTTCTGAGCTCCCACCCTCCCAAAAAAATGCTATAAAAACTCCATGTCCCAGCTGTGCCACAGCAACTGTTTTTCTGCATATAGAAGCCAGGGCTGGTGTTAGGGGGAAGCAAGCAGGGCAACTGCCCAGGGCCCCACACCACGGTGGACACCGCAAAGCTATGCTGCTCGAGCTTTGGCGTCAGCCCCAGGGGGCGGGGCTCAGGACAGCGTGGGCTTTCTGTCCTGAGCCCCAGTGAGTCTAATGCCAGCCCTGCTGGGCGGACCCCCTGAAACCTGCTCGTGGCCCCCCAGGGGGCCTTGGACCCCGGGTTGAGAATTGCTGCTCCACGCCACACCCTTCCTGTGTGCCCCTGTCCTGTCCCGGAAGGAAGACCTCTGCCAGGGGAGGCGGGGGACAGACAGTCTTTGGCCTCTCTGCTTAGATTTCCAGCAGGGTAGGACTTGGTCCTTATCTCCAAGGCAGTCGCTGGCCTGGACCCAGGGCACCTACAAGATCAGCTAAAGCTCCCGGCTGAAGATGGCTGTTGACAGCTCAGCTGCTCAGGCCCCGTCGACACTCTACATAAGGGTAAAGCTTGTCTGTGCAGGAAACGGAGCAATCTCTGGGGCCGGACCCAGGCTGTGGCATGGACTACCCTGGGACTAAGTGACAAGGTCGTGCGGGAAGGCTGGGTCAGAGCAGGGGGGTTGAACCCAGGTTTCCAGTTCTCAGGGTCCGGACCACTGTTCCTCTCTCCTCTTGCATGGGCCTTTGCTATCTTCACAGATAGCTTTGGGGATGAGGCTTGTGACACTGGCAGGCCAGGTGCCAGCTCATACCAAGGTCCCCAAGTGCCAACTGGACACTGATAGGTACATAGCTGGAATATCTCTGCCTTTGGCCCCTGAACTGGCTGCCTCGGGCCCTCCAGCCATCTGTGCTAAGGGGACCCCGGCCCCCCTCTTGGGAGGCCAGTGGCTGTTGGCACCTGGAGCTGTGGTGGGCACAGAGGAGGGAGCAGCCAGGCACTTCCTGCGCATTCCCCTCGCTGCAGCGTTTCATGGGCTGCCAGGGCTGAGCCCGTTAGTCAGTTTCATTCCGCTCGTGGGGAGTTGGCCGCCTCATGCAAATCTGGGGCCTGACCAGAGGAACCTGTTCAAAGTCAGCAGATGAAAGAGGCCTCCGAGACGGCCTGCAGCACTGGGCCCCCTGTGGAAACAGGCTGGCACACACAAGCAAACCTCCCCCACACCTTTCCTCCCCAGGTAGAGGGACGCCTCCCACCATCGCCTCGTGGGCAAAACCTCCCCCAATTCCAGGAGAGCTTGGCCTGAGTGAGGGCTGTCACAGCAGCACCCAGTCCCCCTCTGCGGGGAGCAATGGAGGCTCTCTCCTACGCTGGCATTTCGATTGCGCCAGGCAGGACGCTCTGAGCAGCTGCAGGGCCCCTGGAGCCATGGAATCACGTCCCGCACTCAGCCTCCCCCACCTCTGGCCATTAGCCACTGCCTAGCGTGACCCTGCCTGCGGAGAGTGCAGCAGAGGCCGACAGTGCGCCGGCTGCTTGTCTCTGTCGCCATGGCTCCGGAGGGTGAAGGTCCCCTCGGCTGTCTCGCTGGGCTCCAGCCCGGACAGCAGGGCAAGCAGGACACACGCTGAGCAGGAAGCGCCTGCTGCTCTCCTCTTCCAGCAAGTGTTTTTGTTGGTCAGTTTTCGCATCCTGAGCCTCGCTCTGGGTTTTCAGTTGCTGCTTAATCAGCATTACAAAGGAATGTCTGCACTGACGGGCACAGCCGAAGGAAAACCTTGGCCCAGGTTTGCTGTCCCAGCACCTGAGAGCACCAGCCTTTGCCACCTCTTTGAACCCAGCTCAGGGAGGCAGTGTCTGGGAGTCATTCCCTGTCCCCCCACCCAAGCGAGTCCAGTGGGGCGCAGGTCAGTTCTTAGTGAGCACGAGCTCACATCAAAAAAGCCATTGGCAGTCGCTACAGTGAGGCCAGGGGTGGAAAGAGTCCTGGATGTGGGCCTCTCCCTGGGGACGATACAGCCAGGTCAGAGCAGAGGAGTTCTGCCCGGGGCCGCATGGCATTCCCATGGCCTGGGATGTACTGAACCTGCCCCGTGAACAGAAGAGTCAGCCGATTTCTGATCAGGGCTGCTGCCATTGGCAGGGGCACAGCCAGGTGGCAGCCGTACCAGGAACAAGCAAAAGCAACACAAGAACCCAGAACAGTCCTGTCAAGGGACTCGATTGCTTCTCAGGGTTATAATTCCAAGGGTAACTCACGGCTGCGGTAAACGTTCCCTGAGCAGCTCTGCTGCTCGGGCTCCTCTCAAAGGCCGTGCTGCTGGGGACTCTTCGTTTGCTGGTATTTACTTGCTTTTCAAAGAGCTTCGCCATGTTTGTTCAACCCACCAGCTGGCAGGAGCTTAATTAAAGTCAGTAGAGATTGGGAGAGTGCAAAGAAATGGAGCAGGAAACTCAGAGATCCGCGGAGCTGGTGGAAAGCTGCCCAGGTGTAAATCCAGCCCTGGGGCATAGGTGGGCTCTGCGAGGGGGAGGCTGTGCCACAGGTCAATTGCAGTGTAGGCACAAGGCCGGCAGTGTCTGCGTCAGGCCTGAGCTGAGATGCTCCCTTGGCATGTTAGAGTTGGGCAGGGTGGGGGTGGGGGTGGGGGTGGGCTGGAGCATTTTCTCTTACCAACAATGGAAAGAGAGAAGCTGTCACAAAATCTCCTGGCTAGGGAAGTTTCCCCGGCCAGCTGTCTGAACATCCCTAGGAGCTGCAGGTAAATCTCACCTCGCCCCAGCCAGTATCTTGCACTGTTGACATTAGACAGTCCAGACTCCAGCTACTGCCAATTGCACAAAGACAAGGGAGTGGCTGGTTATACTCCCTGGAGCTGCCCCCAAGGGACAGACTGAGGCGGACCCAGCATTTCCCTGCTGTGCACTGGGGTCTTAGAAGAAGGGACCAATCATCTTTCTGGGAACAGGGAACATCAGATGGACTTTGCTTCTAGCAGCCTGTGCCCTGCATAGGGATTTACCAAACCTAGTCCCAGTGGGAGATGTTAGATATTGGGACAGGGAGGAAGAAGTCCCAGCAAGTCTACTGCTGACCTCCAGGCTTGGCACAGAGGGTGTGGGGCATAGATTCAGGTGATGCCAACAAATGAAGGTCCAGGCAACCCGTGTACAGAATAGCTTGTGAAGCACATGGACCAGGGCAGACATGCACATGCTCCATGATGACTAGCCTATACCCCTTCTAAGAGCCCTCTGTTAGGGCTTGGAAGGGCTCTGATAGGCTATTGTCCTGAGGACACCGACTGACCTGCTAGCCATTCTCCAAATGCTGGCCTCAATTCTGGGACGCGAGACAGGCCAGCCAGGAGCCCAAGTAGTAACAACTGCTGTCAGCGTGAGCGGCTGGCAGGCCGAGTTTAACCAGAAGGGAGCTGGCAGAGTCCTGCATAGTGCAGGAGGCATCAGTACAGGCCCCCGAGAGAGGAGTAAATAAGGGACAAGAGAGGGAGAAATAGATCAATGTGGTGGCTGATGCTGCTGGCTCTGACTTGGAAACATGTTCCCAGCACAGGCGAAATACCTGGTGTCCTGCCTGTTCCAGCTAAGGGAGTGTCTGAGGCCCCAGTTAGTGACACAGTAACAAAGGAGGGCTTCTCCCTGGCTCCCAAACGACCCATTGCCTCACCCAGTCTCTTGTAGGCATGTGTGTTCTCCAAACGGTTCCACAACGCCCCCAGGCAGGGGCAGCTTCCAGGGCTTCCCCGCTTTAGTTCTCAGGTGCCTTTTGCCTCCCATCCCAGCAGGGGACCCAGGCAGTCCTAGCTCGCCGGGGGGCTCCCTATTCCCAGGTCCTGAACGCCCCATAGCCAGGTTCTCAGCCCTTTCCCAGACCGTCTGTCAGCCTGACTCACCCAGACACCTCCTCACTGGGTCTCTCTTTGTCCCGTTACTGCCCCAGGTGCAGCCCCACCCTCTTCACTGGCAAAACTGGGAGCACCTGTTCTGGCACAGGGGAGCTGGACCAGGAGAGGGGCTCCCCCACTGCCCTGGGGAGGCTGTTCCATCCCTGACAGCCAGGGGTTCTCCCTGATATTCAGTCCCCATTTCCCTTTTCTCTGTCCAGCCCAGGATCCCTCGTTAGACCCCCTCGTATAAGCCAAAGCGACTGCTGGCTCTGTCCTTGCTGCTGACCCCTTCCGGTCTCTGTCAGCGGGGAGCCTGCCAGTCACGGCAAGGCTGCAGGTGCCCACATGGTTGTGTGCTGGTTTCAGAGGACTGACTCGCTCTCCCCACACCCGCATTTCCCATGACAAGCTGGGCCTTAGGCTCCAGCTGTGCAAAGAGACCCGCTGGCAGTGAGCAGACCCAGCGCTGGACGCCGTGTTCCCTGCCGTGCCCCCTCCCACCTCTCCCTGACATCCCGATGGGGATCTTGCCTTTGATCTGAGCCCTGGCTGTGCTGCCAGACTTGTACAAACACGGTCAGTGCAGCCGGTGTTCTGCTGGTGTGAGACCCTCCCTGTGGCTCTCCTGGGAGATCTGCTCTATCTAGAGGAGGGAGGGCAGGAAAAGCCTGTTGCTGTCACTGCCTAGTCTGACTTCACCCCGTAACCTGGGAGGTGCTCACCAGCACTGCACACCCTGCCCGGTCACTCCTCGGCACAGATCCTGCTTCTCACCAGCTCTCCTCAGGCCAGGCCCGCTCGGATCAGAACTGAGCCTGGCACGCCGGGACTGCAGGCGCCATGGGCCGTCCCTGGGCCTGCTGTGTGAAGGGGAGGCACGGAGCCCGAACTCTGGCCTCACTCTGATCTGGATCCAAACACCCCCTTGACAAGAGATTTGACCCCTAACTGCAGGGCCAGGCTTGGCAAGTGCCTCTCGGCTGCACCCTTGCTACCAAGAGGATGTGAGAGTTTGTCTTGGCCGCGGCACCCCCTCTGTTGAGGAAAGCCAGGGCTGTGTTCATCAGGCAGGATGTGGCTAATCTCCTGTACAGCCTTTGAAGCTCTAGACACTTCTCAGTGTCCCAGGGCTGACAAGCCCTTCCCTCCAGAGCCAGCACTCCCAGACCTGGCCACACTGGTTGAGCTGTGTTGGGCCTGGAGAGAGGCTTTGGCAAAATGTTCACAAGCAGCCTCTCATCTTGGGTGCTTCCATTTACGGAGTGCCCATATTTAGACCCCGGGGATGAGATCCTCAGCCCTGCACTGGCCCCTTCACGCTGGGTAAAAGAGCTGCAGTGGCATAAAGGGGCCCTAAAACATCAGCTCTGTTCAGGGAGCTTTCCCCTGGATCGGGGCTACAGAAGAAGGCAGCTGTAGGACAGCATTACAAGGACCCCCTTGCAAGCCCTGGTGTAGGGGCTGTGCTATGAGTGGGAGGGGTGTGCTGGGGCGGGGGCACAGCCCAGCCCTACGGAGATTCCTGGCAATGATGTGGTCCATAGGCATCTGTGTTACTCCAGGGTCAGCTGGGCACAATGATGGCTTAAAGCCATGGTAGCCTCCTGCAGTGCCTCTAATGCATTAGCATCAGCAGAGATGTCCTACTGCTCTGGAACCAGTACTGAGATTCTTAGCACTGGGAGAGTAGCCAGTGGCTTTCACGCCCTCTGCTTACCAGGTGGTCTGTTTCTGTTTCCAAGTCTCCAAGTGCTTTGTGTGGTATGTGAGGCTCAGGAGCTCTTTGCATGATCTTTTCCCTTTGGAGCCCAAGAGTGGGAGTAGCAAAAAGAGAAGGGAGGTGTTATAATCCCGCTGTTGCAGAGCGGAAAGCAGGAATTCCCAGCCGGCACAGCTCTTCCCTTGCACACTCGGTAACAGACCATAGAACTCAGACTCCAAACCCCTAAGCCGCAGAAGGGCCCTGGCTCCCATTTCACCCTGCTCCTGGCAGAGGATCAAATTGCTTTGCTCTGTAGCTCATGACATGGAGGTCCTTCCTCCAGAGTCTGCCCTGGTGATAAGCACAGAGCAGTCTGCAGCAATGGGATTCGGTGTCAGGAGAGACAATAGAGTCATTATAGCACTGAGCCCATGGAAGGAGCTTTTTCATCTTCAAAGCACACAGTGTTCACTAATCAATCCTCATAAAATAGGCAGAAGTTATTACTAACGCCATGTTATAGATGGGGAAACTGAGGCACCCAGAGGGGAAAGTCACCTGGTCAAGTTTATACTGCAGGTCAGTGCTGAGGCTAAAACCCAGGAGTTCCTGACTCCCAGCCCTCTGCTCAGGCCACACCTCTCTGAACTGCAGCTCCCTGCAAACGTAGGGGGTGATCAAAGGCTTCTGATGAGCAACTCTGCACTAGCCACGCCTCATCCTGACACCCCTTCAGCTGGCACTGCCAAGGCTGGGAATTGGGATAGCATCCCTGGCAGAGCAGTGTTTGACACTAATGGCCCATCAATGGTTAAAGCAACCAGTTTTTAAATCCAAATAAGTTGTGGAGCAGCGTCCAGCCCCTTCCCTGCAGGGTCCCCACAGAGCTGCTGTTTCAATCCGTCAGCTCAGCGAACTGCAACCGTTCTGCCCTCGTTAGCGCGGAGCTGCCCACGGGCTGGGGGCAGCACACTGGATTTCAGGCACACCGCTCCGTCGCGGCAGCCAGACCGCAGCAGGCCTCTGCCGTCCCTGGAGCATCCTGCCGAGCTGGGCAAAGGGGATGGGCGCTGCGCACGTACCCCCAGGATCCAGATGGCTGCTCCGCTGCTCAGCACGGCGGGCCCTTGAGCCCTGCTTTTGTTCACGTAATGGGACTGGACAAGACGCTTGAGCCCACCTCAGATCTCAGGGTAGCCCTTCGTTTTGGCAGGTTTAAGCAGTAACTCAGCAGCTGCACAGTCTCACCCCGGGTGCGCGAGGAGCCCCATCCCAGGTAACACACCCATCTCCCCCCTGCGCAGGCACACGCCCTGGCACCCAGCACACTGACTAGATCCAGAGTCTCTGCCCGATGGGTTCAAAGATCCCGTACGTCCCACTCGCTGTGTTTGGGCTGCCCGGCACCTTCCCCATCACTTCCCTAGAGCAGCAGCCCAGGCCTCTAGGCAATGCAACCACTTGGCTGGACTAAGACCCCAGCTCCACCACGCAGCGCCTGCTGCCTCCCGGGCACCTCCACATGCTGCACTGAGTGCTGGGGAGGGGCTGCACCAATGGGTCCCTGTGAAAAACTCCCTTAGGAGTGAATAGAGAACGAGAGCTCCACTAACCCAGCCTGGAGCCCTCATACGTTTCTACAGGACACTACTCAATTCCTGTGCGTCAGGGTGCAAGCAGCTCCCTGCACGGGTGGTGTGGTGGGGAGACCCAGGGATGAGCTCCCTGGGATGCTGGGAAGCACGGCTCGCTGGGACCTTGGATGGGTTATTTGGGAGCGGGACGAGGCTGTGTCATTAGAATTGCACAGGCTGGGAGCTGGTGGCTGGGCATCCTGCTCCTTGTTTCTTTGCTGTCAGGCTTGGCCCAAGTCCTGGGGTCTCCTCTTGGTGCTAATGAGAATCAAGAGTCAAATATGATTCCTCAGTAATAAGAAAAGGAAACAATTAACCTGCCCTTCTGCTTCTCCCTCGGGGGAGGAAGGCCAGTCTCCCCAAGGAGCCTTTTCCAGAGCATGGACTAAAACAGCTGCAAACACACGTAGGGCCAAGGACCGGGTTCCTGGGAGCTGTGTCTGGCAATTCCACCACGGATTGCTGTCAGAAAGGGCCGCAGCCAAGGATTCACGTTTCACCTCCAGCTTGAATTGCCCAGGCCCTCGGCAGCAGCGGTTGGGTTTCACCGCCATGTTCCGACGCTATCTAGAGCTCTCTCTGCATCCCAGTGTCACTCCAATGGGGAGGCCGTTCTTGTCTGTGTGCAATGAGTTCTCTGGGTCACCGTCCAGTTCCCAGCGGCAGGCTGTCCACGTCACAAACCCACCACACAGCTGCTCCTCAGCTAGGAGGCAATAGATTGAACGGGCCATGGAGCTCAACCTGGGGTGAGGCTTGGCTTAGGCTGCCGCTTGCCCTGCTGCCGCCGGAGCTGTCCCCGTCTGTGGCTGAGCAGAGGATACGCTCCAGGCACCTCTCACAGACGCCAAACTTCAGGTGACAAAAGTCGATTCCCCGGCTCTGGACTTGGGGGTTCCTGGTGGAGTTGCCAGGGTGCTGTGGGCACGGCACGTCTCTGAGGATGTCACAGCAAGCACAGGCAGGCCGAGTACTCCAGTTCTCTCTCCATGCCCCTGACTTGCTCTTTATGTCTGAGACATTTGATGGGGAGAAGCAGGCTCGCTGATTGGGCTGGGGGCTGCTGGGCCAATGCTGGACTGGGACTCCATGGCAGGGCTCCCGGCTCCTGCAGAAAGCCAGTGTTATCGCCCCATTACTCTCCCCTGGGGTGGACGTCTCTCGTCAGGCCAAGGAGGGCTGCGTTGTTTTGGGGTCACGAGAGAGGTGCCCCTCCTCCCCAGGGGCTGCTGCAGAGCAGTGGGAGGTGCTCCCCCCTGGCGGAGAGCCCATCTCTCCATGGCCCCCCAATCCTCCAGCAGACTTTGCTGCCCAGAGCTGGGGAATGCCTGGCTTTTGTGAAGGAGCCGCTGCTCCTACGTGTGTCAGGTGCTGGGCTGACAGCCCTGGAAAGGGCGACTTTCCTCTGACTGGCCACAGGACAGACTCAGCAGCCCTGCCACAACCCTGAGCTGGGGCTCGATCCCCAGCCAGCAGTGCTAGCTGGGGGGTGCTTTTGTGAAAGGGACCCTTCTCCCACTGGATTGAGACCAAACACTCCGCACTGGCCACTGGACACTCGCCAGGCAGCCTGTGTGAAGCAGCTGCCTGCATTCCCCTCCCACCCCACCTGTCTCCTCACAGCTGGGGAACTAGAGAGGTTTCCATTGTGCCCGGAAGCCAGCAAACCTGGCCCGCATGGGGAGCAAATTTGAGCCCTGGGACCCTTGCTGAGATGCCCTGCCCCACTCCCCATCTGCTCCCATCTAGAGACAGCTCAGGTGTCCCAGCTGATGGCAGCTGGCAGCTCAGAGTATGAGGGGAGAGGCGTCTGTCCGAGCCAGGAGGGTTCTCTCCTCCCCCCAGTGAGGGCGAGGGATACCTGGCTTCTCTCCCCGTCTGGGGCAAGAGGCAGGGCATGCTCCGGTGGGGGTAGCGGGGCCTGCAGAGCGAGCAGGGCTTGGTGGACACCCAGCAGTCTGGGCTTGGGGCTGGCTCCGTTTGTTGCAGATTCACAGACCTTGGTGCTCTTTGCCTGTCAGTGCCAGCGTGGGGTGGGAGGTGGGGTCAGACTAGCCCTCAGAGGGCCCGGGGCACTGGAGACAGCAGTGGGAGCTGGGAAAGCTTCACAGCCCTGGAGCTGTCCCCACCCCCGGAGCTGACGCCACGGCCGAGGGCAGCTCCCTGAGCCTCCCACATCCCCGTAGTGGCCCCTTGTGCATCTGGCCACAGGAACAGCTCATGCACACAGCTTCTCTGCTCCCATGGTGTGCCACTCAGTCATCCCAGCCCCCTGCCCCAGGCATCATGCAGCCTCCTAGTGATGGGGGACCTGGGTTGAGGGCAGGGCCGGCTCCAGGGTTTTGGCCGCCCCAAGCAGCCAAAAAAAAAAAAAAAGCCACGATCGCGATCTGCGGCGGCAATTCGGCGGGAGGTCCTTCGCTCCGAGCGGGAGTGAGGGACCGTCCGCCGAATTGCCGCCGAATAGCTGGACGTGCCGCCCCTCTCCGGAGTGGCCGCCCCAAGCACCTGCTTGGCAAGCTGGTGCCTGGAGCCGGCCCTGGTTGAGGGGAGCAAAGCAACCACAGGAAACACGAAGAGGAAGGGCAAATAGAAGGAAAAGAGGAATGGGAGGGAAGAGAGGGAGAAAGAAAGGGGAGATGGTAGCAACTGGCATGGCCAGGAGTGAGTGTGGGGGGCAGGCAGTCGCCCTTCTCAAGGCACTGCGGGGCGTCTCGATGGCCCCGTGGACACACCAGCAGGGCAGGGGCTGGGCTGCTCTGACACAACCAGTGGTCCCGGGCTGGGTGTGCGAAGACATGCCTGAGAACACGCCACCGAAGGAGGCATGGAAAGAGCCTTTGGGCACGGCAGCCCCGGTGGGAGAGGGAAGGGCGCAGACACCAGAGGAGCGACGCGTAATTGCCCTCACGCAGTGTCCCTTCCTAAATAGCTGTTTAACGCCCGGTGATCAGGCCAGGCCGCCCAGCCCTGCCCAGCAGGGGAGCAGGGTCCATAGGCAAGCTGGGGAGCTCACCCCCCTTCCAGCAGCTGTTCTGTTTCCCTCCAGGTTTTATGTTCCCGCTGCACAGATTCGTCAGGACTGTGGCATCTGGTGTCTGTCAGTCCTGCAGACACAGACCCGTGTCTCTGAATGCGGCGAGTGACCACACGGCGAGAGTAGCATTGCGGCAGGAGTTCCCAGCCCCACATCTCTGGAGAAATCGAAACAAAAGGGAATGAGGAGGCAGAGGCAGCTCAGAGCCAGACCCCAGGGACTGCAAGTCAGATCAAGGTCCGTGGGTGGGGCGCATCAGAGCTGCCTTTTAAAGGCATTTCCCTGGATCCAGTTGGTGGGGTGTCATTCCCTGACATACAATAGTGAAGAAAGGGGATCAGGGTGACTTTAGGTTGGGAAAAAGCCCTGAAGTGGTGGGGGGTCTTGGAAGCTCAGGGGGCCCGACACAATAACCCAACTGGGAAACAAAAGCCCCTTTGTTTTTGGTGTTTTGTCAATCAGGAGCCAAAATAACCACTGCTGCTGGGCATTCAGTGGCGTCTTAGTATGCAAAAGAGAGGCAGCCAGTGAACAGGGCTGGTTTTACAATGCCCCACACCCTAAAGCAACCCTCTGCTGCTGCTGCTCTTTATTGTGGTCTCAGCAGCATTGCCCTGTCCCTGCAGAATAACCTCAGATCAAATGCAAGCTGCAAACAGCCTTGCACCCTAACCCCTGTGCAAAGACAGCTCCATCCCAGCCCTGTGGAACCAGCACCCAGTTACTGTGACAACCTCCTACACACAACATGGAGAGGAGGCAACAAGATCCCCGCTTGGGCGGGCTCCCAAAAGGACAGCGCTGTGCCTCCCTGAGCTGAGTTAAGGGGGCTGCTCAGGTACGGGAGGGAAAAATCCAACATTAGCAGGCCCATCCCTGGCCCTTGCCCATGGCCACAGACAGGGCAGGTCCTCTCATGGGGCAGTGACTTTCCTAGGTACACCAGTGGGCCAGACTGGTCCCCAGTGTATGAGGTCACTGGAGTAGTAGCAGGGGTGAATTTATCCCAGTTTGTGTCCTCCCTGTGTTACATTCTCCTGTGCAGGGCCGGCTCCAGGCACCAGCCTGGCAAGCAGGTGCTTGGGGCGGCTGCTCCGGAGAGGGGCGGCACGTCCAGCTATTCGGCGGCAATTCGGTGGACGGTCCCTCACTCCCACTCAGTGCGAAGGACCTTCCGCCGAATTGCCGCCGCAGATCGCGATCGCGGCTTTTTTTTTTTTTTTTTTTTTGGCTGCTTGGGGCGGCCAAAACCCTGGAGCCGGCCCTGCTCCTGTGATCGGCGCTATGCACTGTTTGCAGCATGCAATGTCCATCAGGGCATAGGGCCTTGGTTAGTGCGTTGAAGGCAAATGACATCTTGAAGGATCACTGTGTTTAAGTGAAAAGCATTTTGATGTGTGCGAGAGCATCCAAATGTGGGACTCCGGAGAGCGTAATGCTGAGTGTCAGAGCTTCAGGTTTCATAGGCTCAGTAACATTTACACCTGGAAGAGATGCTGTCTCCTCTTCACCTCGCCAGTGCAGGAATGTTCCCTATGGGACATTCTCCAGGGTCTGTCCATGGACTCCAGGATGAGTTTCTACCACTTGCAAATGTTCCAACGTAAACAAGCTCTTGAATTTATCCTTGTAGACGAGCTTTGCTTGCCCAGGTTCCCAGGACGCAGCTCGCTGGTACTCTGATTCCTTATAAGCAAACCAGCCCCGAACTGTTGGTGGGGATACTGATGAAAACGCTATACAAGAGCTGGTCTTGTTACTATCACTACTATTGTGTAATTGATCTCACTGTCGGGAAGTTTCTCCTGTTTCCTTTTCTTGATCTCAGCTCGCTGCTCCCCTGTGAGAATGTTTGGGGTGGATCTGAGTTCAGGGAAGTGCCGTAGGGAGTGGAGGAGCAATAGGAGCAGGTGATGGGAGAGAGGAAATGTAAAGACAGAAAGGAAAGGTGTGTCTGTTTGAAAGCCAGGCAGAATGAGGAATGAGAAGAGATGGCTAGTAAATGCATTCGCTGCACCACAAGATAGCCATCAGCAGCTGTCACTGGTTGTAGTTTCCCAGTAATGCAGTGAGTAATGGTGAGTTAGATCTGAAATAACCCCAAGAGGCAGGCACACAAAGCAGTTGTTTAGGCTATTTGCGGTTTTAATTGCACGCAGATTACATGGAAAAAGCAGAAGATGGAAATAGATGTGGGAAGGGTCAGATTTTGCTTGTTATGAGATGTCTGGGACTGGAGTTTGGATCCAGCAGGTCTGCAGCTACCGTGCAGTGTTTTGCCTGCAGTTTGTGTTACACACAGTTTACATATGAGGCTTGGTGGACACGATGCTGGATTAGCTCCCCCTAAATGGACCGGCAGCGCTGGGGAAATCCCAAGCAGTTCTCAGCCCAAATCTGCTAAAATAGTTCATCTGACTAAATAGTTCCTAATTAAGGGTTCTAGTCCCCTCTGGCTCTGTCCATGGAGCCCTGGTTGTGTTGATGGTAGCAGTGCTTTCCCACAGGAGGCTATTCCACAGTCACACTTAGGAGTTATTGCCTTATATCCCTGTGCAACTTTTCTTTAATTCATGTAATCCCATGACTCCCAGCTATGCTCCTTTCCTCCCCCCAGGTGGTTCCTTTCCCTCTTTGGGCTTCATGCTCTTCCAGAGAGTTTAGAGGCTAGATATTTAGAGATGAATAAACAATCTTTTGTGGAAGTTTTAAAAAGAAAAATGTGCCAGGCTTGGATCCATCCTCCAAAGCCCTGATGAGACCAAGAGCAGAGAGAATCTTCTCCCTTTCCTTCTCAGTGCGTCGTGTACTTGGGGAGGATGTGATTGTTCGGTTCCCAGTACATGCCCAAGTTCCCAGCTGCCCGGCTCTGTCCCCAGGGATGCTGACTTGGAAGCTCGCTCTTAGCTTTGCTAATAACAGTCTGTCTCAGAGATGGGAAATTATTTGATTTCAATTACACTCGCCTTTTATTTATTTTCTTTGCCTTTTCTCTCCTTCCTGGCCTGGAGCAGGGTTTTCATTTCCTCCATTTATTCTGAAATGGGATGGAATACCCAGACTTGCTGCTGGGCCGGGAACAAGGCTTGAGTTTTCCAACGGGTGCTAACATTTCTCATGGAGAACCTTGTGTGAGCGACTCCTCCCATTGCCTCCCACACCAGCGTGTAGGAGACGCGCACGCTGACATCTTACACTGTAGTAAGCCCCATCAGACAAGTAAAGCGGCACTTAACTGGGGAGCTGCATAAAGAAGGCAGAGATCCGCAGGCGATGTTGGTGCTCAGTTCCCAAATGCAGGACACAGACTCTCCCGGTATTGCGGATCCGGCTATATCCTGAGGCCACTAGCAAAGAGGTGGACAATCTCGGGTTGTGTGATTCATAGGCACTTCAAGATGATTTTATGTTTGATACCTAGAGATGGGTCAGTTGTCCCAGTTCCCTACTCTGAACACCCCTGGACTTCTGGCTCTCTGTCCCCTTTCTAGGAGCAATGATAAGGGTCAGGCTGGTGGAGACAGTGCAAAGCTCCAGCCAAGGAATTTTCTCATGACCTTTTGTGAATTCCCTACACAGTTTGCCCAGACCCTGCCCACACAAGCACAAACAAAGATTTTCCTTTTCATTTATACCCAGAGTTTACAGTTTTCAACTTTTTTTCCCACTCTGCTCCCCAGATCCCGTGACTTGTGAATCAACAGATCTGAGAGTAGAAGAATGGAATAATTATAAGCATGTCATGACTCTAACCTGCTGAAGGGAAATAAAACTCAACTGAAAACAAACTAGATGCTTCATTGGTTCTGCTTTCATCTCTAATTCCCCCATTGCTTGATGGTGATGTGGTACCGTGAATTCAGGGCCTGCTGAAGTGGTTATGGCATTAATCCTGGCTGAGGGGTTTCCTGAGTTAAGGCTCAGGAAGGCTTTGAGTCCCTGGGTGGCTGGAATTCGTCACAGATCCTGCCTTGCTTAAAACTGAAGCATTCTCTGTGGGTAATGACTGGAGCTCAGCTCCCTGTTTCCAGCATGTTCCATAATTTACATGGGATTGTTTGAAGCAAAAGGAAGTGATTTTCCAGTTTAGTCATTACAAATGTTCTCAGATTATCAAGCCAGAGAAACAAAATCATCAGAGAAAAATGCTAGCTCCCGAGAAGCGCTGTGCGTGAAGCGTCCGTAGCAGAACCCGATGCCGGGCATAACTCACCAGGTTCGGGTGCAAATCGCAAGTTTGGCACCAGGTCATAGAGCTCAGCAGAGTTCCCAGGAGAAAGGCCAAGGACCAAGCTGCCCTGGGAGACTGAACTCCTCTCTTCCCCAGTTGCAAGACTGAGACACCTGGGTGGGGAGAGTGTGATGAGACCCACCATCAGTGTCCTGTCCGGTCAGCCTGACACCACCCAGCGGCACTGAATTTACACAGCAACCACAAGACAGGAAAGGACCAAACGACTGTGACAGTCATTTCCTGTGCTGCTGCCAAGGGCCACGTGTGCAGGGAGCTAGTATCGTTCCAAATCACTGGAGACCTGATGTGACTAGCAGCTCACAGGTTATGTCTTACCTCCCCTCCAGGGCTCCCGGCACCCACGTTCCTGGCTTTCACACGTGGTTCATCTTTGGACTTTTTGGCAATTAGTTTTAAAGCTTTCCTGGCTCTATGAGGTAAAGGCAAATCAGAGAAATGGCCCAAGGGGAGGCCTGGCCGATCTGCGCTCGTAGGCGAGCTGCACAGACTCAGCCCAGATGACCGCTGCCTGGACACATTTATTTGTTCACAGCTCAATGGTCCAAGGTTTCCGAGTGTGTTTGGGATTTAAATCCTGGTTCTTGGCCTCACTCAGAAGTGGGAGTCTCCCTGGAGGTGACAAATATCCTGTCTAAAGCGTGGAAAAGCCAAACAACGCCAGATCCGAAAGCCCACGCGGGTGCCTCCTTCCCAGGCACACGATCGTTTGCAAGGGGAAAGCTGAAAAGCATTTCCAGGGAGTTTGTTGCCCTAACATCATGGTGGTGGAGCTGCTCTATGGATGGGGAAGTCATGAAAAGAGAGCACAGCAACAGCCGACCCACTGCAAGGCTTCTGGGCTGAGGGATGCTGGTCCTTAGACCGGAACCTGCCTCTGTGGGATAGCAGCCGCTGCTGGGAACAAATGCTGAACAACCACAGTACGTTTATGTCCAGGGCGCAGAGCCAGGAAGTGAGAATGACCCTACCTAGCCTCACTGTATAGGCTGGCTCATGCTGTGATGTCAGCCCCGGAAGTCCTGAGCCAGATTCTGTTGGTGTAAAAGGGTGAAACGCCACAGAAGCGACGGGAGCTGTGGCCGTTTACACCCAGAGTCTTTGGAGGTGGAGTTTGCTGCTCCCTTCAATCCATCCGGACTGCGGGGGCTGAACTCAGCTGCCTGTGCTGCTCTTCTTTATGCAGCCCCCTCCTCACCTGCTTCCCCGGTACAAACTGTATTTCTCCAAGCAGCTCTCGGCCAGCGTTAATTGCTGGGTCTTTTCCAATGCAAGGATACCAGACGGGGAAATGTAAGTGGCAAATATTACTGAAGACCCTGGAAAATGCACGTAGCTTTGATTGACCAGGGCACTAAAGCTGGTCCCCTTTTAGCTGTTTGCTCAAGGGGATATCAGGTGAAAGCCCAAAGCCCTGCCTTACACACCAACACTGGGATCCGAACCCTCCTAGGAGTCCCCAGGGACAGCTGGCTGGGCAAGTGAAATAACGTGCACTGACCGCTGAGGGACTTCTGAGCCAGACCGGGCACGCTGGCCCCAAGCCCATCTCCACCTGCTGTGCCAGTGCTGACTCAGACAAGGGACTTGAGCCAGGAGAACTTTCCTTCCTCCTGCCCCCGGTAGTTTAACAGGAAGCCAATAATGAAATTCACTCAAAACAAAACTCCAGAAACTTCATGCGCCGTAGCCAGAGCGTAACCGAAAGAGGTGGCGACGTCTGAACCTTCAGCTCCAGCTGAGGAACCAGCCTGCCACCCTATCCAAGAGCTCCTGGGGACGGGACACTTGGCCCAGCTGTTGCTCTGTGCCGCGCCCTGGAGACAGCCCCACTTGCTGTCATTGTGGAAAAACCTGGGAGCCCCACAGCAAACTCCAGCCGGGAGTCTGATATTAAGGGGGAGGCACATGCCTGTTCCTGGCAGATGCTCCCCCCATAGCTCTGATTGGGCTTCACACACTCCACACCGGCTGTGGAGCTGCACTGAGCATCTCATGGTCAGGGGTCTCTGCTCTGCCACCCATTTCTTTAGCTGCCACTGGTCCGAACTTAGCTTGTCAGCTCCTTGGGGGCAGGGACTGTCTTTGTTCTGTGTCTGTACAGCACCTCGGGCAGTGGGTCCTGGGCCCTGCCTGGGGCTCCTGGGCGTTAATAAATAATAATGTTCCTGCTTTGTCCCTTGCTCCACCCCAGCCTTGTTTCCCTCTTTCCCTCCCTCCCTCCCTTGTCACTGGGAGCTGAGAATCATTCTGGCCTCCTCTGAGTCCTTGAAACAGGTCGTGCAGCTGGAAGCCCCAGTGCCACTGGCACAGACACCAGTTGCATCACGCAGAAGAGTTACGGGGAAGCCAGGGAGAGAGCAGCAGGGCACAGCTGGGCTCCTGGAGACAGGTTTAATTTGCTATTGGCAATGGTCACGGTGAAGCAGCAGCAGCAGCAGCAGCAGAACGTAGGTGTTTTTTCTCTCTGTGTGAAGTGACCAAGTGCAGGGGCCTGGGAGGGAGCAGGGCTGGGGCGTGTTGGAGATTTCAGTCGGAGACAGACACTGAACAGGTCTCTGGCTCAGGCTAGGGAAGGCTGAAGGTGAGCAGTGCCCATGAAACTGAGGGCAGGGGGCCCTAGAGAGGGCAGGTCCTGAGTCGGGGAGTGTCTGAAATGCCGCAAGAGTTCATGTTTTGTAGGGCTCACCGGAGAACACGTGATAGCCAGGAGAGCTGGAGAGGACCTGACAGGTCCTCGCAGTCCAACCCCAGTTCTGGATTGTTCCCTAGAGTATGTTTTACCCAGTGTAATTGTAAATATCTTCTCTTCACGAGGCCTCTTTTATGGGGCTTGGGGGCTTTCAAACACTGTACATACTGAAGTGCCCATGTGGTTCTGTGTTCGGACAGTGCCGAGCGCAATGGGGTCCTGGCCCTGACTGCGGATCCCAAATGCTATTGCAACGCAAACAAATAAATAAGAATCAGTAAGTGGCCCAGCATCAGTGTGCATGTTGGGGTAACCCAGGCTGAGCTGTGGCCATGTTTCACTAACAAGGTCCTTTTCTCCCATCCCTTTCGGGATGTCCCCCTTCTCTGTTAATCAGCTGGCAGCGTTTGATAGCCCGCGACCGGATTACCCACGAACACCTGTCTGAAGCACTCAACACGGAGCAGAAGGAAGGGTGGCAGTTGTATGAGATCAGTGCTGAAATTCTGAGCACATTAAATGGAAGCTCAGCTGAACTAGTGATGGGCCTGCCTGGGAGGCCAGCTAATTTACATGGCTACAGAACATTTACAGAAACTCGTACCAAGCCAGCCCCTGTGCGGTTCCTCACCGATCGCTGAGAGAGTGCATTTCTGGGGGAGTAGGTCTCCTGCGTTGGGAAAGCCAAGGGAATGGCCCATGAATACAAACCATTCACTAGGAAAGGCCTGGTCCCCTTTCACGTCTTTTCCATTGCATGGCCCTTACTCCCAGACAGTAACTGCTTTTATACGGATTGCTCTGTAGCCCTGGGGCTTTCTACAGACAAGTGGCTTGTTGCTTTTGACTTCTGGGGAATGGGAACTCACTCCCAGGGAAATCAGGGACCCATTAGCCCCTGGCACTAGAAACCCCCTGTTTTCAGGGGCATATAATTGAGCCATTGAATAATAATCTGCAGGACCCCATCCTCTGAGCTGTCAGCATGTCATTGTGGAGCAAAGCTCCTCGTGCTATCTGAAGTCCACGCGTCGCTTCCAGGGTGTGAAGTCATTTGTTGAAGGGATCCTGTCAAACAGCTCAGGGTCCAAAAAGATTTTACAGCAGCTAGCACTGAAACTGTGTCTTGATCATTTTCAAACCATTTCCATAAAAATGTGTAATGTTTCATTTAATCATTCACCCTGCAATGTGGGAAGCCCAGCCCAAAGAGCCTGTGCTGGGGCGTGAGAACCAGCGCAGGAAAGGGACTGCAAACTGATGGGTCTCCTTTCACTGCTCCAGGGGAGCAAATGGAGTAAAGCACAGCCCTCCTGGGGAGCCCTTCTGTAGTGTCCAGGGGTCATGAGGGACTCCAGGCAGGAAGGTGCTTTATAAATATCTGAATTTGGAACGCTGGCAGGCTGTGCACCTGGACGGGCTTAGCATTCATTGTTCTAACAACAGGCTTTGGAATGAACGTTTGCATGTTGGAGCTCCAGCACTTGGGCCACTGAGTGACTCAGCAGAAAGGGAAAGGAAACTATTATTGCAGGAAAGACTTTTGCTGGAGAATTAGGGACACAAGTTAAGGGCCACAAAGCTCTGGGGTAGGCTAGGGGCCTGCCTTGATTGCAGCTTCCTCAGGCACTGGGCTGCCTTGCCTGCATTTCTCTTTGTGTATGGACTTTGTATAGGGAGCACTTAAACTGTTTTCATTTTCCTTGTCCTTGTGACTCCTGGGTAGAGCTGGTTAAAATGTGACATTTGTTTTTTGCAGGAACGTTTCAGGGTTTTTTTTAAAAGAAATTTCCCGCTACATTTCTTTGGTTTTCAGATGAAAAACTAAAAACAAAATAAACAAGTTTTTGGTTTCTGAAATCTGGTTGGTTTTGAGAAAGAATTTGGTTTTCAAGAACCATACACTAAAAGGTTTTACCAAAAACCTTTTACCCAAAGCAAACATTTTCACCGAAATGTTCTTTTTTTCAATTTTTGTTTCCAGTGTAATTTTCTGCAGAAAGGTCGTGTCGGTGAAGCGATTTCAGTCAGCTCCAGGCCGGTCTGAACTCCAGATAAACAGGCTGTGACACAGGGTGCTCAGAGCTCCTGTGCTACTTCCCCCCATTCAGCTATTCCCAGGAGCAGCCCAGGGGAGAGCAGGTTGTTTTGCCTTAGGGAGGAGCAGCCCCCAGTGCTACTAGGCCCCATAGGAGCTGAGGAAAAGGCCTGTGTTTGATAGGGTGCCCCAGGAAACCTGGGGCATTCCTCACTACACAGAAGCTGCTTTTGGCTGAGGCTTCCTACTGTTAAGGAGAGGTGTGAGGTGGGACTAGGCCATGATCTCCTCCCCCACAGCCCACCTATGCCTGCCCCCACCTGCAGAGGAGGGATACAAGGAGGCAGGTCTGCACTGTCTGCTGGGTGGGGGACGAGCTCTCCCCTCAATGGAAAGCAAGTTTCCTGGAGGCTTGAATGTTTGGGGAGTTCCGTGAGTTTGTTCAGTGCCACTTGCCAGTTAGAAACAACCCCCCCACGACAGAGCCTTATAAATACCTGCCAGAGGCTCTGCCCACATGGCTCAGGGCTTGACTCAGCAGTGGAATCCAGCTCTTCTAGGCATGGCTAGGCTGGTTTTCATATTGAACACGCCCCTCTTCTCCCCAGTGACCAAAGAGCTGCTTCCATGGTGGCAGAGACCCCCACCCCCCACCCCCCCAGCTCCGGTCACCATCCCGGACCCCCCTTCTCCTGCAACGTGGAGCAGATTTAATGGGGTTGGGGATTTGCTGCTTAATTAAAGCAGTCGCTCCAACCGGCATCTCCAGTTACTCTGCACTTTTGCTTCAGCAGCAACCCCAGCCCCTGTGGTTTATGGGAAAGCGGCTGCGCCCTCCTTTCCTCGTGATTTGATTCCCCCTCCTTCCCGTGGTCAGGGGTCTGATGGAGCCAAGACCCTGGGAACTGCTGACATAGCGGTAGCTCAGGGCTGGAGGCGCAGAAATGGATTTGGTGGGATTACCTGGACAGGTGCTATTCACGGAGGCTATATGTGGACAGGCGGTTGCGCTGGAAAGCTGGCTAATTACTGATGCTGAAGGAGACTGCATCAGCCACAGCCCAGACTGTCGGAAGTTTACAATGGGAGAGCTGAGGAGGCTGGTATGATAGACCAGGGGGCCGCGTGGGGGCTGTAACTCTGGAAATCACAATTTCTGGAGTCACCTAAAGACCACACCAAAAATACTGCCCTTCTCCATCCCCTTCCCGCTCTACACCAAAGTGCTGGAACCTTTCATTCGTTAATCTTACCACCACCCTGGGATGTAAATCGGGTTTTTATTCCTAGATGAGGACGCTGAGGCACAGAGAGGGCAAGCACTTTAACCAACATCATCCTGAGTGAGCACCAGAGCCGTGACTAGAAACCTGGGCCTGTCTTCTAGACCCTGGTTTGGAGGTTTGTTGGAGATAAGCCCTTGCTTGTCCCAATCCCTCTGTTCTGCAAATGTCAGCAGAGCAGGGGCTCTCGCAAAACATCTTGCATTCCCCAGTTGTGACCTCAGGAACCAGCACAAACAGGCTTTTTGGATGTTTCTGGCTTTGAACGTTGACTCTGCTGTTCCGACTCCGAAGGGTGTCATCCCTCCCGGGCTTGCCCGATGCTCAGGCTGCATACGCTGGGAACGCATTAGTAATTTAATACGTCCGTGAGATGTATTTGGCAGGGCTGCTTCCAAACGAATAGACTGTGAGCAAACACATGCTGGCTAGAGAGCTGGAGCCTGCAGCGGTGCGTGGGGGAAGTTTGGAGAACATTACGCACCACGCTCCCGGCGAGCCAGTGAGCTGGAAAAGCGCTCTGAGCGATGGTTCTTTGGTGTGGACGAAGTGAAGCCATCTGCCTTCAGCCGGGGGTCTCCAGTCCCCTTGGGATTTGCGAATCCCCCAGACAGTACCAGGATTCAGTCTTTACAAGCCGTGTGTCTGCCTGCCTCCCGAGCAACGGGGCAGCAGACCCTGGGAGTTCTGCTGCACCACATTTCTCAGCCCCAGGTGACAGAACCTCTGAACCAGTGAGTGCGATGCAGTGAGGGGCGGGGGGCAGAGGAGCAGAGGTTGCCCAGGTGTATGTAACTGTTCACCCTGGTGACATTCCAGGGGAACCCGGAGGGGCATGGGCCTGCCGCAAATCTCAGCAGCTTCTGAGAAGGTCCCAGCAGGTCTTGTAACACATTTTAGAGTTTGTATTTGGAACAATCCCCTCCCTGGGATCCACCTCACTCCATCCAGTAGATACTGGGGCTGTTGGTGGTGCATGGGCAGAGCTGGCAGGAGAATAATGCCTCCAAGAAGTGAGAACATTGGGGCTGCTTGTTTCACCTTTCACTGCGGGTGCGAGTGGAGGGGAGGGGGCAGAGGCCTCTCAGGATCTAGGCACACTGACTAAGCCAGCTGGAGCAAATGCCCTGCCGGCACAGTGCTGCAGCTGTCTGCCCTCCCCCCAGTCTGAGTGGCGCCGCACCCCCCGTGGGAAGACAGCGCTGTTCCAGGCCAGTCTCAGCTGTGCTGCTCGCTCCTGGAGCTCAGGCACGGGCAGCGGGCTCAGCATGGAGAGATGGGGCCTGGCCTCCCAGAGCTCCCAGTCCGAGGTGAGAAACCCAGCCATGCACACCGGGCCCAACACCTGGTTCACAGTGGAGTCCTGTCCACTGGGACCTCTCCATTGAGCCTAATCTACCCGAGTGTGAAGGGGAAGTGAGTCAGGCCCCTGGTGAGCGCTGACACGTCTCTCCCGAGAGGCCGGGTGTACAGGCATCAGGGACAGAGAGCGTGTCAAGGGGTGGCCTTCATTCACAGCTGTTTCTGTGGGGTCACAGGAGAGAGATGCCCCATCCTCTCCCAGGAGCCCGCGGCAGCCTCCGGGCTGGTGAGATGGGATTCCCAGACAGGGCTCTCGAAGGGATTATTGTGTGCATGAGGCGCGGTGAGGGGATGTTGCTGCAAATGGCTCTTGTTTTGAACGGTGCCATTCCCCCCGAGGGTGCTATGTGCCATGCCAGGCAATGGGCTGGACCAGCTCTTCTGCGCCACTCTGCATTTCCTCCCCTCGCCAGGCTGGCCCAGCTAGTCCCTCTGGAGGCCAGAGCTGCCCGTCTGGCTGTGTGTTTTGCTGGGCGGGCTGCACAGGACCCCACCATGGCAGGGCCTGGGGAATGCAAATAGAGACAGCAGGAGCTCAGCCGGGGCCTTACTTCATTTCCGATGTTTTCTTTCCGAGAGAGAACTGAAGAATGTTCCTAACCCTAATTCTATGCCTGGATTCATCCCAGCGAGGCAGCACAAAGCAAAACACCAGCCCCTGATGAAGAACAACAAAGCCCTGGAATTAGAGATGTGCTTGGGAGTTTGTTTTAGTGCAAAAAAATAAAAGTCAGAAATATGTATTGTTTAGACAGGGATTTGTTGGGGATATTTAGATAAAATCCTGGCACAGACCCAGCCTGGGGAGAAACAAAGCAGCCCCCTTTTCTTCTCCTGAAGGACCTGCGATAGGAGTCAAAGCATTTGGGTAGACGGGACTCCTCCTGCATCTAGGCACCCGGCTGACCTACCATGCTAATGGGAGACAGAGTGAGTGGGGGGCTGCCCAGTGCTTAGTTTGTGCCAGGGCTTGCCAGGGCTGAGCCCCGGCACCCCCGGGCCTGGCGGTTCAGAGCCCGGCACCCCCGGGCCTGGCGGTTCAGAGCCCGGCACCTCCGGGCCTGGCGGTTCAGAGCCCCGGCACCTCTGGGCTTGCTGTGTCAGTTGTGAAAGTAAAAATAAAAATAAAAATTGAGCCCTGGCCCTTAATTGCTTGAGCCCCAGCACCTCTCGTTACAAATTAGCACTGGGGCTGTCACACTTTATCAACTGCTCCCTGCTGCCAAGGAGGCACAAAACTCCACAGTCTGCAAACTGCGTCTCCTTAATCAAGGCTACGTGCCTCTTCTCAGCCAGAGCGCTCAAGGTGCTTTATAAAAGTGAGTAAGGATTCTTCTCCCTGTGTTACAGACGGGGGAAGTGAGACACAGGCATCACCCCAAGGTCACTGTCAGAGCTGGGAATAAGGACCTGGTCTCCTGACTCCAAGCCTGATGCACGAATCAATGGGGCAAACTGCCTCCTGTTCGCAGGTGAGCAAAAGCAGGCCTCATCTCGGAGCGCCATGGCCTGCATTCAAGCTCTGGCTACACGGTGGCGTAAGAGCAAAGGAGAAGCACGTGTTAGTTTCTGACATTGCCAGTGAACAGCATCCTGTAGCTGGAGTTCTCCTGGATTTGCAAAGCAGTGAGTGTGTGTGTTGGGAGAACGTCCCGCCGCAGCTAATTCATCCACACAGTCTAGTGGAGAGCTCTGTGAAATGGCGTTCAGAATACAGCTGAACGTGTGTGTCCTCATGGACTTGAAATGCCAGTGGGCTGCAGAGTGATGTCTCAGAGGATTTCCAAGACAATATATGGCCAGGAGTCAGCACAGAGCTGGGGCAGGGCTCACTCACCGGCTTCCACTAGCCACTGACCGTCTGAAGAGAAGTGGCTCCCCAGGCCAATTGACTCAGGCTCCTGGGGCTCGTGCTGCAGGGCTAACAACATTCCGGCGGGAGCCCAGGCTCTGAGCCCCTCCCTCCTCACCGGGCCCCAGACCTGGGCTCCAGCAGGAGCGTCTACACTGCTAGTTTTAACCCCACAAGCCTGAGTCAGGTGACCGGGCTTGGCGACTCACTGCCGCGGGGGTGTTTTGCTGTGTGGGCGCACCCAGATCGTTCACTACAATTTTGCCTTCAAAAGCAGGGAGAGGAAAGCGGATGGAGACAGTGTCAATGGTCTGTTTCTTGTGCCCATCACAATAGTGTCGAAGCATCAGTGATCAGATGAGGATGCCTGAGTATTCTTCCTGCATTGGGCCTTGTGGGGGCAAGTCTCCCACTCTCCTCATCCGACCTGCCTCCCAGGGCTGCCCTGAGGGGTAACTAGCGAATGCTTGTGAAGGGTCTGAACTGCTGAGACAAAAGGTGCCGTAGGGCGCTGTGATGGTGCAACGCATGACGCTTTAGCACCTGTCCTACCGAGCCTCACATGCTGCTCGCTAGGGAGTCACTTCCAGGTTAAAGGGAAGAGAGGCTTTCCCGCAAGGTTTAGAAAGGGAAAATCTCAGCATTTTTCGGTAGTGTCAGCAGCTGCCATCTCCCCAGTGAGCTGACAGCGTTTCTGCGTTAAGTCTGGTGCGGATGTGGAACAACTCCAACAGGAAATGATATTTCAAACCACGCGTAAAGTCAACTCTGCCTAGCTGGCTTAGCGAGGTGATTCTCCGTCGTGGGGATATATGCTTAGTGAAGCCTTCAGCCGCCTGGTGGTGATGAGCACTGACTAATAGAATGAATGTGGACATCAAACATATTTGCAAAACCGTATCGTTGGCGATGTAGGGCTGATCTGCAGAGCAGCCTGAGCTGTATTGTGCAGCCTGGGTGTACAGCTCTGGCCAGAGACCTCGGCGGGTTACCCCGAAAGCAGCACAACACACGAGAGAGCAATGAAAGCAGTGCCCCCCCTTTCTATTTGACGCTGGTTGCCAATCCTCCAGCACGCAGGGTCTGGTATGCACACGGGCCAGGGCCTTTATCGGCTGAGGCACAGGCCTCTAGCACTTGAGCTACAAGAGAACTTGCCTTGAAGATGTCGTTTGTCACTGGCCTCCCGCCCACCCAATGGTAAAGACCCTGGCATGCTGACCGGCAGAGGGCAGGAGCGGGGCTAGCACAGGGCCACCCAGGCCCCAGGCTGACATATGGATCCAGAGCAGGGGGGATAAGGGCGTCTGTCTTTCAGTGAGCGCTGCCTATTGTGCTGAAAAGCAAATTGCTGGAGAAAGACTTGAAGCGCCTTCTGGACGTCCTGTCATGCTGGAGAATACTGGTCACTTCCTCCCCGAAGGACCAGGCTTGGGCACCTGCCCACGTGACAGCGTTGGTGCCATTTTAGTCACGTTTCTAGCACTCAGGGTCACCTAGGGTGACCAGACAGCAAGTGTGAAAAATCGGGACGGGGGTGGGGGGTAATAGGTGCCTATGTAAGAAAAAGTTCCAAAAATCGGGACTGTCCCTATAAAATCGGGACATCTGGTCACCCTAGGGTCACCTGCTGTGGGGAGAGCTCGGTCGCAGGGGCTGGAACTAGCGGTGCTGGGGGAGCTGCAGCACCCCCTGGCTTGACGTGGTTTCCATCATACGCAGGGTTTACAGTTTGGTTCAATGACTCTCAGCGCCCCCACTACACACACTGTTCCAGGCCCCCTGCTCGGTACTAACCCAGCTCTTCCTGACCTGGCCAGTCCTGCCCTGCAGTTTGTGCTGATCGAGCGGCTCCTTCCCTTGGCTTATTAGTGTTCCCCTTGTTTCACACATGCTTGTAATTCTGCTTCAGCTGCCTCCTGAGCTGAAGCAGGTTGCTAATGCATGTACATGCACACACACATGTGCGCACACACACATACATACATGTAGGAGAGGGTCAGCCAGGACTCTGGTCTCTTCTCTTTTTCCAGATTAAAGGGAGATTAGATTTCCCCAGAAACAAAGTTTTGGCTCCCAGCTGTTACTCGTCATGTTGCAAATCAGATCTGGAAATGGCAAAACTCTTTTTTTCAGGAACACTGACAGAGGCAGCATGAATCCTGGCTCCACAGAACCTCTGGCACTGGACAAGCCATCTGCCTTACGCATTTTCCTGTACATGGTGCATTTAGGAGCTGTCAGGCCAGGACTGCAGACCGCTTTTCAGCCTTTCCAAATCTCCAGCCACTGGCTGAGCCGTGACTGAATGTGTCAGGCAGGCTGAGGAGAAGGAGGCTGCTTACTGAGTGGGCATTCCACTTGAAAGGGCTCCAGTTGGCAACTGGCGACTAGAGACCCAAGGAACAGGTTTGTTTGGCTTGGTGGGTCCCCCAAATGAGGCCAGCAGAGTCCAGTTGATGGATTTAACGGAATCTGCTGTAGACGGGGACAAAGCTGCTGCCTACACACCAGTCCCTGGCAATCAGCAGCAAGGCCACACATGTTCAGTGCTCACCTTTGTGCATGCAGAGCATTGCCCGGCTCAGTGTTTACTGGGCGAAGGCTAGGACAGTCCCTCATTCGCACACTACACTAACCCCACCCTGGGGGCACAGGGCTCTTTACAAACGCTACCGGAGCTGGCAGCCCTCCCATGCTGCAGCAAGCTCCAGCAGGCACGTGGGAGTTGCATCCCCCAGAGTACAGACCCTCTCTGATGGGGCGACAACCACATCTGATGGGTCTCTTCTCATTTAGATGGTTTGATTGTGCAGTGCACAAAAGAGACTCCCCCAGGCACCGCGTGCTCTCCCACAAAACCTTGCCTGTCTTCAGGCAAAACAACAACGGTTTGCTGTGCACCGCTGCCCCAGCGTGTTACCACCATGGAACGGTTACACAACCCCGCTCTGTCTCTGAGTCTCGCCCTCTCTTTTCACTTCTCCTGCTAGTTGCCCTGAGGCGCTGAGCTTTCTTTCAGAAGATGATCTGGTGACGCAATGAGGTCATGCGTGTCAACGGTTCCTCTCAGTTTATGAGACCACGGCTTGAAAACAAGTCGTCTGCACTAAGCTGCAGGCAGGCCTGGCTCTCAGTGGGTTGTAACTAGAACGGGGCTAAGGTTTGGATCCAAAGCTCCCCAGCGACGGTTCAGGGGTGCTTGGGGCCAGGCCATGGACAAACGTTGCACCTCCCACCAGGAGTGTGCTGGCCACAGTGTCCAAATGCTCAGCGGGCAAACTAGCTACAGGGCCCAAGAGAGACTCTGTTGGTGTAACTTACCCTTTCCCTGGGCAGGACAGTGTTTGGCCCGCAGGGTGCCATGAGCAGGGAATGGCTTGTCCTGCCTCAAGGAGAGGTCAGCCCCTCTCCGGAAACAGCTGAATTAGCCCTGTGGCGGGGAGCCCTAGACCAGCTCATGAAGATCTTTTTGCAGGACTCGTTTGCGCTGTCTTTTGAACGCATCACAGAGCAGTTATTGCCATTTCTCCTGGGGGGTGACCCCCACTCCCCTCCTTCCCATACAATGGCTTTAGCCATTCTCCCGCACCAAACACCGACCAGGACAGAAATACCCAGGGAAATACCCTCCTCCAGCCCTGCAGCAGGGACAAGCTGAGAGCTGCCCAGACGGTATCACCCTGCATCCTGGCTGCACAGCCGTTTGCTTCCCTGGCAAGACCGTGTCATTGCCTCATGCTCAGCCTGACCACAGCATTTGAGCGTCTGAACTGTCCGAACCTGGCCTGAATGGAAAGTGGAAGTGACGGGACCTTTGCACTCACCAGGCCAAATACATGTGGCTACAAAGACCCGCTCCTGCAAGGTGCTGAGTGCCTCCTCAGCCACATGGATGCCAGTGGGAGAGGAGGGTGTTCCATACCTCAGCACCTGACAGGATGAGGTCAGAGGGGAGGAAATGAGGGTGCTGCTGTCTGCCGGGGCCCAGTAGCCTCCTGGCCTTAGCCTTGGTGCTGAAATGGCTCTAGGCTGGCACTGTGGGGTTCTTGGCCAAGGGTGGGGTCACTAGCCTGGAACCCCTGCTACAGGCTGGGCACAGGAAGGAAATACCAGGGGGAGAGGAGCTGGACTAGCTCAGCTGTCTCACAGAGGCGTCAGGGAAGGGAGCTCTCTGCACCTCGCAGGTCCTGTGGAGAGGGCCGGGAGCACGGGGGAGATTGTAAAGAGCCAGTGACTGTGAGGGTGCTGGTGGTGGGAACTCAAACAAATGGCCCAGTGGACACATGATCAGCAGAGTCTGAGCCATTTCTGGGGGCGAAGAGGCAGGCACGGCGCACGCCCTCCTAACTTCCACTTCCAGCCATTGGATCGTGTTTGACCTTTCACTGCTAAACCGAGGGGCCCAGTATTAAATGTCTGTACCCCATGTAGGTACTTCTAGACTGTGATCACATCACCCCATCACCGTCTCTTTGTTATGCTAAATAGACTGAGCTCCTCGAGTCTATCCCTGTAAAGCAGGTTTTCTCATCCTTTAATCGCTCTCACGGCTCTTCTGGGAACCCGCTCCAATTTATCCCTGTCCTGCTTGCAGTGTGGGGGCCAGCACTGGACAAGGATGCCAGCAGAGGTTGCACCAGTGCCAAATACAGAGTAAAAGAACCTCTCACCGCCTACTCGAGATTCCCGTTGAGGCATCTGAGGATCACATTAGCCCTTCGGCCGTTGTGCTGCACTTGGAGCGCATGGTCAGCAGTTCACCCACCTCGGCCTCCCAGGCCTTTCTCTGCATCCCCGGAGAGTGGCACCAGCCGGTAAGTATGGCTGGCATTCTTTGCTCCTGGACATGTACAGTTACATTGAACCATATTAAAAAGCATGTTGTTTGCTTGCCCCAAGCTTACCAAGGGATCCTGATCGCTCTGCCCCAGGACCCTCTCTTCTTCAGTATTTACCACGCCCCCAAGTCTTGTGTCATTTGCAAACTCTGTCAGCAATGATTTTATGTTTCCTGCCAGGTCATCGATAAACATGTTAGTGTAGAGACAAGACTGGCTCCCCACTGGAAACAGACCCACTTACAGTTCCCTTTTGAGACCTACCAGTCAGCCAGCTTTTAACCCACTGAATGTGTGCCAGGTTTGTTTGAGAGCATTCTCGTTCTTTAATCAAAATGTCGTGTGGTACTAAGTCAGGCGCCTTACACCAGCCAAAGCATATTATGTCACCACTATTAGCGTTATCACCCGAACACGCAGCTGCAGCAAAAACGGGTGTCAAGGGCTCTAGCTTCCTGTAGGGCTCTGGGGAGGGCTTCGGGGGCTCTGGCGAAGTGCAGGGGTGGCAGGCCCCTCCCACTGCAGGGTGAGAATGGGCACATGCTGGAGAAGCTAGGGCCGGGGCCAGTGCAGGGGGTTGTGCTCCACACTCGCGGCTGAGGGAATATTTTTGCTTAGAATGATTTTACAATTCAGTCAACAGAGGGAGGCAACCCAGGCTGGTATGGGGCTGCCCTGGGCACGGAGGGGATTGTTTAAGCTCCGTGTGTACTTTGGGGGGAGGTCCCAGGGGCAGGTGGGAATATGTCCTTGGGATCCAGTTCTCATGTGTTCACACCGCAAGACTTTACTGTGTGTCTCCACGAGATGCTCAGCCAAACCAGCACCCGTGCCCGGTCTCAAGCACTGGGCTGTTGATAATCCAGCCTGCAGCACATGGATGGCTCTGTAGTCCCTCTGTTCTTCCATTGACAGAAGCGCCTGTATTCGCAGCCACCTACTAGAGACAGGCCGGGCGCAGGCATCGCAAGCCCCTCGCTGTTGGAAAACAATATGGCAAGGAGCTTGCGGCTCCCCTGCAGCTGGAGCGTTCCCGGATTTATTTAGAGTCGTTTCCCATTAACCATGGAGATTGGGCTGCGGCTGCACCGTGACGCCATCCTCACCAAATGGGGAACGAATCAGGAATACTGGGTGGGTCATACCGAAACGCCCTGTAAAGACCTTGCGTCCTAGTGGCAGCAGGATCTGGAGCTTCACCCCAAGGGCTGATGGCCCAGTCTGGGAATGAGCACAAGGTGTATGAGCTAATTAGAAGCCCAAAGACAAGTGAATGCATCTCTTTGGCTGCTGTGTTAAGCTATGGGCACTGCCGGGGGGGGGGGGGGGGAGATGGTTGTAGACATGGGATTGCACAGCTCTCCAGGGGCAGAATGTAGCTGGGCCCCTGGGGCACAGGGCTCCCCAGCGGATCAGAGTCTGTGCTCAGAGAACCCAAGCTGCTGCAGGGGGCTCTTCTGAACCGCTGTTCAGCTGCAGAGCTTGTCTTTTGCAAGGCCAGGCCAGCACTGACCAGGACATGCCAGTAGTGGGGTGGGTTCCCAGACCAGTGCTCCCTGGTGAAATGACAGACAGAAACTGGGTTTTTCATCCTGTTATTTTTTAATATTGTTCACGTCTAAGAATGACTGGAAATCAAGCCAAGCACTCCCTGGTTCTAGCCCTCCCGCAACGCAGCAAACACTGTCTGGACAACATACACAGCTTGCCACTTGCAGCCTTGTTCCTTTTCCAGGCGTCATTAATCGAAGTGGAGTTAACAGCCAGCACTGCTGAGCCTTTGTTTGCCAGGTGAGCAGGTTCTGTGTTGCTGCCCTGAGTGCACATCAGTGGTAAGCTAAGGAGCTGCAGAAAGCAGGGATGGCTTGATCACATCTTCTAAACTAGCTGTAGACGGTTGCTGCTTATGCCGGGACGAAGTAACCCAAATAAACCCCTCTTGCCAGAGCGCGCTCAAACCCCTGCCCTTGGGGCATTAGAGTAAGGCCGATTTGCGGGACAGCAGCACCTGTAAGTGGCATATTAAGGCACTTGTACGCCTGGGCCGCTATGACATTAAAGGAAATGCATTTTGACGATGGTCCCACTGCGCTTGCTGTGGGACTCCAGGAGCAGCCCGGGCTGGAAGAGCTGCTGGAAAAACTCTTCCCCCCTGAGAGGTGCAAGGGGGCATTGGAAGGGGTGCTGCACACCCTGGAATGGTGGAGGTCAGCTGCCTCTAGCGCACAGCACAGGAGAGCTGAGGTCTGATCGCAGCCCTCAGCTCTGAGCAGCCTCCCCATGCAACCAGCACCCCGCCCCCCCACTTCCTCCTCCTGGCCTTCCCCAGCACTGCTCTCTTCCCAGCCTCCACCTTGCCCCTTTCCTGGGGACAGAGCTGCTCAGGGACATCAGGGGAAAGCTTGCGGCTGACAAGAGCTGCCTGAGGCTCTGCTGCTGACTGACTCCAGCAGTGGGATGAGGAGACCTAGCAGCATCTCCCCCACCCAGATGCACTGGGGACGACCAATGATGGGGGAAAGTTTAGCAGGGCTCAGGCAAAACCCTCAGAGATTGTCTGAGTGCCTGGCCACGCTCCCACTCCCCTCAGCTGGAGTATCAGGCACAGGCTGTGAACTCAGACCTGGGCTAGGGAGAGCAGAGAGATTACAAACCCCACTCTGCTCTTTGCAATGGCCAGCGAAGGAAAAGAGCCCGTGTTCCACGCTGGGAAGCACAGTGACCCTTCCCCTCGGGAAAGGCATTTCTGTGCAAACCTCGGTGTTCGTAACAGGCCAACCCCAGGCAAGATCAAAGCCGTCTGTGTCACAGGCTGATACTGTTTTAGGGGGTGGGAGTCAGTGCCAATGTCTGCCCTTCTTGCCTCAGCCAGCTTTGGCTTTATAACCTTCCCACGAGCTAGAAATAAAATGTAGCACCCGACTCAGAATTCGAAAGTCTGTCTGGACCCTGCTGGTGAGCCTGGGCCTGGGCCTGGGCGTGGGAAATACCTGACGGTTCTGGTCCCTCGGGCTTATGGCACAGAGTGGGCCAGCCTCTCGTGCCTGCACATTGCTGTCGAACACAGCAGCAATGTCTGCTTAGTGCGCTTTGTTGTGGGGAAGGCCACATCGGTCCCAAGCTCATCCCATGGACGCCCAGCCACGGGGGAGCACACAGATGGCCCAAAGCACACACCGCTTGCCAGGGCCATGGGGAACTGGATGGGCACGTGGGGCTGCTCCCTCCTTCTTGCTGAGTTGTGTTACAAGGCAGCTACACAGACACAAAATATTCTCTCGACCGCTGTCCCTGGGGAGTGCACGGTGCTGTTGCTGCGGAGGGGCGCTTGGTGTGGGCTTCAGCAGAGGGGGCAGGGAGCACAGTGCTGTATGCAAGACCCATGAAACGCCAGGTTGGCAAAGCCAGCTCTTACCCAACGTTCACAAAGGTTCTGCCCTGGGCCAGTGAGAGTGAGATCTGAGGATGGAATGCTTCTTGGTTGTGGGCGCTGCCAGTCTGCTCGCTGGGTGAAGTGCTGGGACAGCTGGTTTGAGCTAGTCTCTAGCTTTGAGAGATTCTTCTGCTCCAGTAGCTGAATTCATCTAATTATCTGCTGTTTCTTTCATTCCCCTTTGGGGTGTCTACTGCAGGCAGCCATGTCACCAGGGGCTGGGCTCTGGAGTAGATCATATAGCTAGCCATTCTCAGACAGGATTGAGGGAAGGTAACCAAGACTTAGACCTTGTAAGGAGAAGGGAAACAGTGGGACCCCAGGAGATGTCCTGCTACAAAGAATGCTGATGTTGCAAATTTTATGCACATGAAATATCTTGACTGTAGCAGGCAGGCTCTGGGCAGAGTGGGCACCATGCAGGCTGCATGGCAAGTGCTCTGGGCATGGGGCAGGATGCCCATGTCACCAAGCCACTCGGAGACACGGCACCTGCATTTCTGGTTGGTGGGCTGCAGCAGGTGCTGCTCACCCTGTGAACGTAACAAAGCGACTGGCAGCAGGAAGGGGAATACAGGAAAAGGATCCTAACTCCTGCTAGCAACCCAAGATGTTCCACCCCCTGGGGTTACAGCTGCAGTGCAGAGCCAGAGCAAACCACTCCCTCCCGCTGGGCGCTCAGAGAGAGCTCAGTCCCGTCCAGATTGACATGCAATGAGAGCTCTGCTCACCCCACACTGGCTTGGGCAGTGGGCAGCTGGGAGAAGGGAGCAACACCACTCCAGAATCTGGCACTCGGCACAAGCTACAGCTTCGTACAGGAATACACGGGGTCACTATTTACAGGAGACAATGCAGAGTATAGATCAGCGGCCAGATGGCTGATAATTTAAATAAGACCTTGCCTTACGTGGACCAGCCTGGAAATGCATTGGCACTATCCCTGGTGTCAGCAGCAGGACTTACAGAAAGAGATCCCCTGGCCCTTTAGGTCTGGTTACATGAGACAAGCGATTTCAGCAAATGCTGAGGTGGCTTTCAGGAATGAATCTAGGAGGCTGAAACACGCTGACCATTGACTGAAAAGGGCTTAAAGCCATCAGTTGGTGATGGAGGAGAATGGGTCCAATGCTTTGTGGGGACTGAGTGAATTAATACCACCAATGGCTGTGCTTCTGGTGGAGGGTGTATGGGGAATTCTTTCCCTGGCCTCCAAGCTAGGGCTGGAATGTAGGGAAACGACGTCCCTGTTACCTCCACCCACCATGTAAAATCTGCATGCGCAGTACTTTAGCACTGGACTTAGACAAGAAGGGTGGAAAGCTGAGCCCGAGATGCTGAGCAAATGGCTGGCGTTTGAAACCTAGGGAGAGATCCCATTTGCACCTTCCCCCAGCTACCACCTGGTTCTGGAGGATCCAGGGAGAATGGCTAAGACCGATCTTAGGAGGGGAACGGGATTTGGCTGGTTGGAGAGCTCTTTGGATCCGGTGCTGGGACAGCACAGAGGTCTTCTCCTGCAAGGCACTGATCCAGGCCAAGGCCTGGCTGCACCAGGCCAGTTTGCCTGTTTTCTGGCAACGACTGACTCACAAAGGCTGTTAGAGGTCTGTGGCAGTGGGTGTGCGAGTGTGTGGATTTGTTTGCAGCCCAAGTGCAGAAGAGGTGTGAGGCACACGGAGGCACCTTGCCCCTGGACACACTGCTAAAAGTGCTTGATGGGGTAGGACCAACATACGCCGAGACACAGGGCCTGCTGCTCAGACCACAAAGTGCAGTCTATAGGTCACTTGGTGGCCATTGTCCCAGGCATAGAGGACCTTCTCCTTGGGGTTGTAGTCAATCTGCGTGGTGAAGGAGTACTCGTTGAGGAAGGGCAGCTTGAGGTTGGCCTCAGTGTCCGTGTGGGTGTCGTAGGCATAGGAGATCTGCCCATCCTTCTGGTTGTACACATCCACGGCATACAGGATGCCACAGACGATAAAGCAGTTCCCATAGGAGTTGCGCTTGAGGCCTGTCTTCCAGGTGGTCTCCTTCTTCACGGAGAGGTCGCTGGGGTCCAGCTTGCTCAGGACGATCACCTCCAGCTGGGAGTAGTCATAGTCCACAGAGGGGTAAATGACCCACAGTCCGCTCTCGTCCACTGCAAAGTCAATGTCCGAGTGGCCCCTCCACTTCCAGGGCGTGGTGTCCTCGTACATCACGTCATGAAGCAGGGCCCAGGCAGCCACGAAGCGCTGCTTCAGGTCGTACTTGATGATGTTCTTGGTGAAGGCGCGGTTGTAGTAAAACGCCCCCTGGTAGACCACGTGGCCGGTCCCGATCCAGTTGTAAGGGAGCTTGTACAGGTTGCTCCAACGACCTGTGGTGAAAGTGAAAGCTCTTGAAGGCACAAAGACTAGGCACCTGAGCCAGGAATGGATCCTTACCTCCCACTGGCCACATTCCCTCCCCCACATCCCACTGGCCTCTTCTGTACACTCATTTTCTGCACTGCCCGCTGACTGCTCCTACCAGACGGGCCTGAGGTGCCCACCTGCACTCACCTGTCTACATGCTTCTGTGTGCACCAGTCATGTCTGGGCAGGGCCAGGAGGCAGAAATGGAAGCTGGGACTGAGGATGTGACTAGCTACTGCTGCTCAGCAGAGGGTGACTAGAAAAGGATTCTAGGGAGAGCAAACTGCTTTTACCGAGGCAGTTCCAGACCCGACCAGAGCATGCTATAAACCAAAGCCCATAAACCTGCTGGCAAAGTTCCAGCACAAGTTCCCGCCTGCCTAATAGGCACTAACCCTGGGAAGAGAATAAACCAGCTTCTGTTCAAGCCGGAAGACCCTCGTGTTTAGGGTTGTGAGCCGTGCAGCATTGATAAGGGCGGTAAGTCCTGCTACAGGCAGACTCACCACTCACTGCCTGGTGCTAAGGAGAGACCTTCTGGGCAGGTGGCCCCTGCTCTGACCCAGGATGGTGATTCCCATGGTCCTAATGGGAGAGATTCCCTCTGGCTACTGACTCCGGCCCGGGGCAGGCTCGAAAAGAGTCTGGGTCTGTTGGTGTTTCTCCTCCTGGGCTACAGCCGTGCTGGATGAACATGGACAGGTCTGGAGGCTGCGCTCAGAGAAGCCCCAGGATAGGTGGGGGATGGATAACAGGGAGGGAAGGCTGAGGGATCACAAGGTGAGCTAAAGAGCCACGCCCGGGAGTCTCTTCCTGAGTTGACCTGGGCTGATGAAAGCTGCGAGTTCAGTTTGGGGCAGGTGCGGGGCTCAGACCGCAGCCCTGCAATGGGGCGGGAGCTGCTTCTCATGTTCAGCCCTGGGAAATCAGCCCTGTTTCTCCACACATCTGCAGCATCCAGGCCTCATTCCTGGGACATTCTCCCCAGCCAAGTGAACTCGTATAACCCGACGTCCAGGTGCCAGGACCTGCCTGATTACCCAGGCGCTGCTCCAGTCTCCCAGGTGCCGGGAGTCCAAGCCCCAGAACTTTTGAAAGCACCAGTCTCTCTTGTATCTTGTTTCCACACGCAGACCGTGTGTACGGCTCCCGGCAGCGCTGACCTCCCTGTGCCGCTAACGGCGCAGTCGTGCCAGTCACCCTGCTCAGCTTCCCTCAGCTGGCTTCATCTGCTGTATGGGAAAAGCGTTTCGGTGTCTGCCTTGACATGCAAACGCAGCTCTGGGGACGCGGGGTCTGTCGAGCGGCAGCAATCCAGACGCCATCGGTGGGAAGAGGAAACCGATACAGTGGGCACAGTTAACGTTTCCAGATGTGCTCTCTGCTCCACGAGTCTTACTGCTGAGCCCTACCCAGGCCGTGTGCAGGTTGGGAACAGCCCGGGTAAGTGAGGACAGCTCCCCTGACCCCCAGCCCACCCCTGCCCTGCCCCGCCCGAGCAGGGGGCGAGGGAAGCATGTCAGCCATTCTCCGATGGGTCATTCGAGGTGCTACATGAATTCACTGCAGCTCAGCCTTGCCCCCTTTGTGTGCGCTCCCTGCAGCTGCCCTCGCACTGGGGCTTTCAGGGACCCTTGGGAAACACATTTTGTATTCTCACGCCATTAGTAGTTATACTCATCCAATCAGGAGACAGAAACAGCACCGTGTGACCTATTGAGCGGCAGTGTGTCTAGTGGCTGGCGCTAGCCCCAGCCCTGCCCCATGCCTGCTGGATGACCCTGTGCAAGTCCCTCCCCCTCTCTGCAGCTCTGCCCGCCCTCACTCCCTTGTCTTGCCCACCGAGGCTGTGAGTTCTCTGGGGCAGGGTCAGCCTCTCACTCTGGGGTGTGCAGCACCTAGCGCAGCAAGGCCCTGAACTTGGCTGGGGCCTCTGGGTGCTACCAGAATAAAACTGGAGTGAGACCAGGCTCTAAGAACCAAGCAGCACAGTGTGAATCCCCTAGTCACGATCCCCCACCCCCAAACCAACCCCCAACATGCTGAGTAATCGGGGAGGCGAGGCTAACTGGCGACTCTGGGGATGTGTGGGGAAGCCCCCCCCCGGCAGGCGTCCCCAGAGCGCCTCACCTTGCTTAAAGTTGTCGAGGCTCCTGAACTCCACCAGGTTGTTGCCATAGTAGTAATTGGTGACGTAGATCCTGTCGTCTCTGGCCGCGGGGTCCTTCATCCACGCCCCCTCGTTACGCCCGTAGCTGTGGTGCTTCACGGGTGGCTCCACAGACTCGATGGTGCCCTCACACTGCACTTCTTTCACTGCCGAGCCAACAAGAGGAGCTGACTGCTGGTCTCTGCGGGAGCAGGCCGTGCCCTGCTCCCCCAGCCAGCGTCCACAGCAGCCAGTCAGGCCCACCCTCAAGGAGACCAAACATCTACTTCTAGGAGCCCCCCCGCCCCCACAAGTCCAGAGATGCTGCCTTCTCCTCACCGTGTGACTGGATTTCGTGCCGCCCGGCTGCCCCAGGGACCGAGCCCCTCTAGCCACAGGACAGGTACAGCACGGACGGCTTCCCTGCCCACCTCCTACCTTCCCAGGGCCCCTCAGCCCCGCCTTGGAGGGACCACAGCTCCAGCAGTGTCACCAGGGCCCACTCAGCTACGTGCTCTGTGGACATGCCACAACTGGCAAGTCCCCCAGCTGCAGTTTGGGCCTGGCCCCACTCGCCCACCTGAGGGACTTGTGAGGTGCCCCCAACCCACCTTGGTTAGTCGCTTCCAGCTCCTCGGTGCCTTCAGCATTGTCCCCCATGGAGAGGACGGTGACTGGTGGGCTCCGGGTAGTGGTGCTGGGGGCCCAGGTGGTGCTGGGGGGCTGGGTGGAGCGGGCAGTGGTGGTCTCTGCCTGCTCGCCGACTCTCCCCTGGGCCTCCGCAGCAGCATAGGACTCGGGGTTCCTCTCCTCTGGTCGGTCCATCCGAGGGCTCCCCTTCCCGGGGCTTTCTGAGGAAAGAAGCAGAGCCCTTACTGCCGTTCCCTTCCCTGGGCTTGGTGCTGTCTAGCAAGGAGTGCCAGGAGGGTGGGCCGGGAGCTGTGCTGAGGAACAGGCCAGGGCTGTGGGGAGTCTGTCTCCCGCCTCCTCCACCCCACCCCCAGTCCCTACTCTCTTTCCTGCGCAGAGCATCTGACTCCCTCCCTTGCCCACCCCATCCCGCCCCCTCCAAGGCAGCCAATGTCCCACCCTGCTGGGGAGCTGACCGTGAAGGGGAGGAGATGCCGAGAGTCCCGCCTCTCCCCTACAACTGCAGTGTGGCAGTTCCCGCCTGTGGCCCCCTCTGCCTTGCTTCCACAGCACACTGGGGGACGGGGGGACAGAGGCAAGGCAGGAGGGCAGGGGAACCAGGATGCAGGGCCTGGGCTCCCCAGGTTGGATTTCTGCAGCATTTAACTACATGCACCTTCTTCGTTAAACTAAACCAGCTGCCCCGGATCTAGTAAAACACTGTGGGGCTCAGAGAAAGGCTGAGCCCACCGGGCCCCACACCTGCCCGGGAGCTGTGTAAAAAAGGGGGCTGCTTCCCTCTGAAATCCCTCACTCGCTCCACTGAGTGTGCAAACAGCTCCACTGAGTGTGCACACACGGTGTTTGAGAGAGGAGCAGGGAGTGCAGCGCGGGCAGGGACAGGATCAGCGTCCAGGGAACGGATTTACCCCGAGGCTGGAGGCCAGGAAACTTCCCAGCGGCTGAGTGTGGGATTTGCTTTTCAACCTTTTAGGCCACTAAACATAGAGTTGCTCCCCACAGCTTTCCTGATGCATTTTGGTCTTGTCCAGCAGCCCCCCTGCTAACCCAGCCCTGGGCTCCTCACCCTCACCCACACACATACACACCCTCACCCACACCCAGCTCTGCTGGTGCTCCTCAGTCCAGACCTGCAGCCCCTGTTATCCCATCCCTGGGCCCCCCTTGAGAAGAGCCCGTGTCCGTCTCGGTCGCTGAGGTGGTTTTGTGATGTGCCCAAATGCTGGAACTCACTTTCTCCTGTGCCCTAAGACCAGGCCTTGAAGGCAAATCCCAAGAGGTAAATGCTGAGTGCCTGGCCCCCTGCACTTCCTGCCCCACAGGAGAGAGCTGGGAGCAGTATGCAGCCCAGGCCCAGCAGGGATGTGCAGGCGGGAGGCACACAGGGGCCGGGCGCTCACAGGAGTGGGGCACCATGCAGGTGGCTCTGAGGGGGAGTAACATGGCAGACTGGTGGGGAAGGGTCTGAGGCTCCCCGAGGATGGGTTGGCAGGGCCTCCCAGGTACACCCTCTGGCTTCCCTGGCCAGCAGACAGTCCTGTCCTCTCAACCACATGCCACGCTGGGCCTGTTGAGGTGCTTGTGCCCACTCCAAGGGGCCTGGGCACTTACCTCGGTTGCTGACCAGGCCCTCGGCCTCCTCCTGCTTGGCAGCCTTGTAGTAGGTGATGCCCCGGATCACGGTCTGCTGGTGGACAGAGGGCTTGGGCTTGGGGGTGGGCTGCGATGCGCCCAGTCTGACCCTCAGAATCTCCTTCTTGGGCTTCTCCGTTTTTGGCAGCTTCTCCTTGGGGGCTCTCACAGCTGCCTTGTCCCCCAGGCTCTTGCGGGCGCTGGGATACTTGCTCGCCTCCTTGCCTTTGCCCCTGGCCGTGTCCTAGGAGACAGAGCCAGGCTCAGAGGCACCCCAGTGGGCAGCAGTGGTGCCGTGTCCGGCCAGGCTCTTGCACCGAGCGGGGCCGATGGCTTGGGATCACAAAGCACCTGCTGCAAAGAGAGGGACTCCAGGCAGCGCAGCCAGCAGGAGTCCAGCTCTGGGCACTCTGTGTGCCAAGCCAGGGGCTCAGATACCATGGTGATGGACACGGGATGAACTCTGAACAGAACAGAGGCTACCTGCAAGATGGCAGCACCCAGGGCAGCAAAGACGGGATGGAAGGGAGACCAGAGTATGCAACAGGCCCTGACGGACTCTAACAATGGGCCAAAGGGAGTTAATCATTTAGCACAGGTGCTGCCGCCCCGGCAGTGCTACAACGCAGCACCACCTCTGGGCCCTCACTCCGCCTAGCGTACAGCCCCCTCAGCTCTGCGGGCCAGCGCCAAGGGGACCAGGCTGGCACCTGCGAGTGTGTGCGTGGTGATGGGGGCAGGAAGGTACCTGGGCCTTCCTCTCGGGGACAGCAGCAGCGTCCTTCTGCAGCAGCTGGTAGCCCAGGTTGGAGATCTCTTTCTTGATGCTGATCATGATGTCGGAGTAGTTCTCATAGCGCTTCATCTGGTTGGTCAGGTGCACGACGCTCTCCTTCATGAAGTCATTCTCCCTGCTCAGGTTCGTCTTGATGGTCTGAGCAAGAGGCGGGAAGGGAACAGGGCGTGAGTAGCTGAGACCTGATAGGGCTTCCATTGTCCTTTGGTTCAAGCAAAAAGTTTCACGTTTCTCTACAAACCGAAACCTATCCCGCTTCCAGGGGATGACAACTCTGTCTACTGGCTGGAGCAGTAGGGCTGGGAGCTAGGACTCCTGGGTTCTATTCCCAGCTCTGGGAGGGGGCTGGGACCGGGCTGGACAGGGAAGTACTGTCCTGCTCAAGTCCCAGGGCCCAATGCAAACAGCCTCTCAGCTGGGTAAGGGAGCCAGCGCTGCTAACCCGCTCAGGCGATGCCTGGCGGTGACTGGGAAGTATCGCTTCTGCAGGCAGCTGAAGGCTCTCTAGGTAGGCAATTCTCTTACTCCCTGCTCACAGTCACTCCCCCGACACCCCCACAATAGCCCCCAGCCTGTGCAATTGACCAGGCAGAGCACAACCCCCACCTGGGTCCCTTCCCCCGTCCTTGGCTGTGGTTGTGTCAGTTTCATGGTGAGCTCTAGGCCAGGACCCACATTTCCCCGTGTCGGTGCAGTGCTCGTCCCCTCCCCCCCAGGTAAGGAACTGGCCTGAGGGGCAGCACAGCCAGGCTCCCCGACTCTCCAGGTGACAAAGCCACGTCCGCAGGTTACAACCTCTGCTGCCCCAGCCCTGCCTGCCGGCCCTCAGCCACCGGGAGCGCTCCCAGCCCGGCTCCCAGCGCAGCAAGGCCCATCACACCCCTGGTGCGGGGAGCTTGGAGCAGCTGACGCACAAGCCACCAGAACCAGCACTGGGCTGGGCCCAGTGTAAGAGTGACCAGCCCTCGCTCAGTCTGGCGGGTGAACGAGGGCAGACTCCCCTTAACTTCTTAGCTGCCCTGGGAAAGGACATGCTCTCACAATCACCGCACCTGTGCTGGGCAGGGGCCCGTCTCGCAGGATCAGATGTACATTCCTGCTGTCCATATGATCCTCTCAGCCCACCCCCTGGCCAACGCCCGGATGCCTGCACAACCGAAGTGTGAGGCGCCTGTAGCCAGCAGCTCAATGAAACAGTGAAACTTGGCTGTCTTGCATCTGCCCTGGCAACGGCGAGGAGAGGCCAGGAGAGGGTTAACTCTTCCAGGGGTTCTAATGGCCTCCGTGGATGTTTCCATCCCCAGGCAGAGGACAGGGAGGAAGGAAGTTATCAGAGCTCGTTTCCTGCTAGTCGGGGGCGTCTCTGTATCCCCCGGCAGAGCGGTGGCTGGGCAGCAGTAGCAGGTGCTGGCTCTTGTGTTTGCTCATCTGGCTGCACTGCTTTGCGATGGCTCCGAAACTGCAGTGCCCGGGGTCCGCTCTTACCTCCTCCAGCGTATTCATCTGGGAGACCACTTTCTTGATGTATGAATGGACCTTCATCAAATCCATGCTGTACAGCGTTCCCTCCAGCAGGTCAACCATGGACTGCAGCTGTGAAGGAAAAACCTTGAAGCTGAATTCCAAGAGCAGCAGGTGACAATGGGGGCTGCAGTAAACAGGGACCCCAGAAGGAAGGAAAATTCAACGTGGCTTCCTGCAGATCAAAATCACACTAGTGGGCAGAGCAACCCGAATGATATAATGCAACAGGACTCAGTGTTGGGAGCACCACAGAACTGCTACGGTCCCAGCACACGATGCCATAGAGGCAAAACAGGTAGGCAGCAGCTGTGTGGGGCTGAGACGCAGTGTAGAATGCAAACCCGGTGCAGGAACCCACACAGAGAGAATGATGCCCACCTACAATATCCTCTGGGATTTCTCACTACCAATAATCCCAACCCTGATTTTAATTTCATGCCACTTTTCTGTCTCTCCCTGTGCCCCCACCCTGCCCACATACACACACTTCCAGGGAAAGGGCCCCACCCACCCCAGAGTGTTACAGAACCGAGGCAGACTTAAGGAAGGGGAAATGTGGGCTGAGGAATGATAGAGGAAGGGGACACCACAGGCACTGCTCCCGTCTCTAACTCCGATGAGTCTATAGTACCTCGGCCCGCTGGGAGCTGGGATCAGTCGTGTGCCTTGCAGGACAGCTGCATAGGAGCTGGAAGCATTAAAGGTGAAATGTATCCTTGGGTGGGGATGAGCCCAGGCCTGGAAACTGCCCGAGGTGACTCATACCCTCACTGAGTGACCCTACGGCCTGGACCCTCTTTGGCCTTGGTCTGTCAGACCTTGCCCATGGGGTGCAGGGCAGCCCATGCTCCTCCCTGGCCACCCCTTCAACGTGGAGCCCGGCAGGCCGAGCCGGCAGCCTTGCACAGCTGCGTGGAGGGAGTGAGCAGGGCACACACTGCCTATTGTTAGCTGGTGACATTTAGCCACCAGAAGCTCTCGACCCTGCGCCGTCTCTCACGCACAAGGGCCAATAGAGCCGCAGCCTCCCGGGAAGCCTGCAGGCCCCCCCAGCACAGATCTGCTCTTGTCAGGGAGTCAGCGCTGCTGGGAGAACCTGCTGTCTGGTCTCTGGGGAGCAGGGATTCCTGCACCGTGGAGTCACTGCCAGCTGGCGGCTCTCCCTCCCTCCCTCCCTCCCTCACCCCAGACCTCACTGCTGCCACATGGCCCAGCCCTTCCCGCCTGACATGTGCCCCAGTGGGGCTGGGCCGGGAAGGGCCCTTTGCAGGGCCGGCGCAACCCATTAGGCGACCTAGGCGGTCGCCTAGGGCGCTAACATTTGGGGGGCAGCGACCGCAGCGGCCGGAACTTCAGCCGCCCCGGTCGTCGGCGGTATTTCGGGGGCGGGACCTTCCGCCGCCTGTGTTGGGGGCGGCATTTTGGGGGTGGGACCTTCCGCCGTCTAGGGCGGCAAAAAAGCTGGCGGTGCTCCTGGACCTTTGTGCTGAGCTGCGGATGCGATCAGCCCATGATGGGTCTGGCTGGGACCGGGAGTCCGTCTCTTTTCTTTCCAGCCCCCAGGTTTCTGCCCTCCTAAGAAATGGCCTTTTCCCACCAGGGCACTACATGAGCCTCTAGAGCAGGAGCCCTGGAACCAGCCTCTGGTGCTGGGCTACGAAGGGTTAAACACGCATGGTGCAAGGGAGGGGGTTGCAGCTCATGCGTCGCTGGGGGTTCCATGCACCCAGGGCCGACCGTAGCGTTCAGGGACACGTCAGCGTGTGGCAGCGAGCCGTGGGGCGGAGGCAGAGGCTGGTGTGCAAGACCTGCCTGAGCCCAGGTACCTTGAAGAGCTCCGGCGCCTGCTTCTTCAGCTTCTCCATCTTCCACTCGTTCTCGCAGGGGTTGAGCGAGGAGGGCGGGGCCGTGCAGGAGCACTTGCAGTCGGCCCCCGAGCTCACCGTCTCCACCGTGTAGAAATCCTCCACCCGCATGCTGCCATCCTTGATGCGGCTGCAGGCATCCTTGCTGAGAGGCCGCAGGATGCACTTGCAGCGGCAGTCGGAGCCCTCGGACGTCATCCGCACTTGGTCCATGTCGCCAAACACCTGGGCAAGGGCAAGAAGCAGGCGTGTAAGGACAGGTGGGACTTGGCCTGTCCTGGGTCACACCTTAGGCTCTGGGGTGCACTGGGGGAGGGGGTCAGGAAGGAATTCCTGCCGGTGTCCCAACGCCTTTGGGGTCCACCAAAGAGCCACCCAGCAGCCAGGTGCCCTGCATATCCCTCGTGACCCTGGGCTGGGGCTCCCCCAGGAAAGTCTCTGCTCTCTGGTGCACCAACGTGGAGTCCTAAAGACCCCACCCACAAGCACGAACGAAGGGCCAAAGCCACTGCTGGAAGAGTCGCCATAACCATCCTCTGGGCTATCACCAGGGATGGACCCTGGCTCCTCTAGGGCCCAGGTACGATCTCTGCAGCCTGAGCTAACGGACTAGCCACCCCCTGGTCCATTCCGGGGCCCGTGTTACCCCGGGGTAGAGAGTCTCCTTCCCGAGGTGGCTTCTCTGGGAGGTGGGTTTCATGGGAATGCCCATTCTGTCGCAGCACGTTCCCGGGGGTGCAGGGAGCCCGTTTGTTACTCTCGCCTGCTCAGCTCAGCCCATTTCCTTGTATGTGTTAAACGCTGATGGGTTGGGGGGCAGAGGAGGGGCAGGGGAGCACAAAGGCGCTTGCACCTCTCCTTCCCCTGCTAAGACCCTCCAGGGCCTTTCTCCTCCTCCAACAGATGCCAGGGTGGCTGGCTGGGAGTGGGGCCTTCCTCCTCCTCCTCTGACTGACACCAGGGCGCCTGGCTGGGCGTGAGGAACAGGGATTTTCAAAGTGGCCTAACTCCCAATCTGGGCACCTAAGTCTCCATCAGAACCCCCAGCCTTAGCCCTGACTGTTCAGGAGCAGAGCCGAGGGAGGTGGGCAAGGCCTGGTCAGTCAGCCACAGCCGCCTTGTGCAGGGTGGAGCGGACTCGTCCCTAGGCAGCTGCTCAGAGCGAAGGAGCAAGCTGGCATTACTCACTATTGCTGCTCAGCTCTGCGCAAGACACAAATACTGAGTCCCTGCCTGGAGGCTCCAGCCTAGAGCCTGGCAAATAAGCTGCTGCGAGGCTCTGAGCAAGGAGTCAATGGTTAATTCCCCTCCCCCAGCTCCTCTGCTGGGGGTGTTTCCAAGGCCCCAAAGCAGTGCCTGGGACGACTGCCAGGCGAGCTCGGAAAGCAAGAAGAGGAGATGGAGTGTAAGGCCAGAAGGGAGCCCAGCTGATCCTCTAATCTGCCCTCCTGCCCAGCACAGGTCACTGGTGCCCCTCAGCTCCCGGCCGCCATTGGCAGCAGCTTGTTTTTATTTATGAGGGACTAATAACAACAGCAATTCCTTGTGTTTATAAAGCATCCCCTGCAAAAGCACTCGGGCTGCTGCCCAGCAATCCTAAACCAATGGCTCATGAAGTAACCCACACGCAGCGGAAGCAGCTCATTTATACTTCTCAGAAAAGCCACCGAGAGGCTCATCCGGCCAGAACAGCCGGTCTGAATGGGTTTCTTTTCAAACCACTCTCTATGGGTCTCCCAAAAGCCAGTTCATTCTGGTCCCTGGCTGCCCATCTGCCGGGGGCTGGGCACGGCACATCTGGTACATTTCGGGGGCTTGAGCTGCTGTTCTGGAGAAAGGGAAAAAAACTTTTGCGCTCTAGGGCACGAAGGTCTCGTCCTCTCCCAGGAAGGAGCCCTGTGTGAAATGCCTCCTGTGCACCAGGCCAGCAGGAATGGGGGGCTCAGACTGGCACCCTGAGCTCCTCCCAGCGCTCGAGTTGGCATATAAATGTACGTCCCCTTCTGAATCAGAGGCCAGTGCCCTCTCCCCAGAGCCTGCCTGTGTCTCTCAGCCACGGCTGAGCCGCGCTGCACAGCGGGGAACTCCTGCCTTTGACAGCTTGTCCTTGCCCTACAGCCACAGCCGGTGGGTGGCCCTTGGCTGCACGTAGGGCTCGGAAGGCCTTGCTTTGGCCAACTCTGCTTCACTAGCTGGGGGATGGGGCAAGGCTGTGGCCATGTTCCCCTCTTGTTCCCCTGCCAGCAGACATCCCTTCTTGCAGTGTAATCCTGGGCACGTGTGCGGCTGTCGTAGAGACGATTCCCACACACCGCGATCTAAAGTAAGGACCTTTAATCTCCTTTGATGCCCTGGATCTCTCTCTGCCTAGCCTGGCTGACAACATGGCACATCATCTCTGACCCGGACAGGGAAATCCACCTGCCCCAGCGTCCCAGCTCCATGGGTCACAGCAGTTAAACCACACAGCACCACCCCTTGTGGCTGTGTGTGCGGTTTACGGTTAGCATTTATTTGACCTACTTCTGTGAAGCTTTTTCTAGCCTACTCTAAGATTTAGCTAACCTGGCAGCGTGTGCAGAAAGCGCCCGCATTCCCAGATATAAGGATACTGAGCTTCCGTTTCTGTAGCACCTTTCATATCAAATGATTCCAAAGCCTTGACAAACTTAAACCAATACAAACTATACACAGGAAACTTTATTCACCACTAAAATGCAACCACCACTGGGATGGAAATCAGCTCCTGTTTGAGAGCGAACAGCTTCACGCTACCGTTTAAGGCAGGAAGTCGAAGATCATACTGCTTCCAGCCAAGGTCCTGACTGATTCTGTTCAGTGAAGATCTCAGAGTACTTTCTGGCCAGAATTCTCTCTGACTTCCCCCTGCTATTTCAATTGGAAACAATATTCATCATCACTTCCTGCCCTAACCTATAGTGTAGGGCTGAGCGCCGCTGAACAGCTGCTATGCTTCACCCCAGAGGTGGCTGCATTTCAGTGGTGGGCAAAGTGATTCCAGTATGCATCTCTGCCCTTCTAAATGATTTGTAAAGCACTCGGGAGGTTTGGGGGTTAGCAGGTGCTTTAGAGACATTAGGGGATATTACTGCCCTTGGAGAGATCCAGCTCAGACACTCATTACTCCCAGTTCCCTGTCTGTAATTTGCTTTAGGAAATGGACATTCAGTATTCATCACCTGTTAATTATTAGCACTAAGCTGTGTGTCCTCCACATTCCTCACCCCCTTGCCACATGCATGGGAATGGAGACTCCAAAGGCTTCCAATGTGGCACCTCTCTGAGGAGCATGCGGGGCCCACAGACCTCTGTTTTCTGTCAGATCCCTCTCCCCTTCCTTGGTTCCAGCCTTGCCTCCCTGGCTGAAAACCTGAGCTGGAGCCAGTAATTGAGAGTGATGTGTGCGCACACATGAATCACACAGGGCTTGGGGCCTAATCAGCCACATTCAAGCTTCTTTCAATTACTGGCCTGGAAAAGCTACTCAGATGATTTGTAGGAGGCGGAACAAGCTGCTGCTCTCACTGGCTAGCTGATGAGGTGTGACACTGGCAGAGGATTTAGAGTTGGCGGTTTAGCTTTAAGCATTCAGTGCCACAGGACCATGTTTAAAGTCTGGTTCTGCTCAAGCCAGTGATCCAGAAAAAATGGCATGTCAGTGCCCCACGTTTATCCCCTCAGTGGCCTCTCAGCTTCAGACAGGTATTCCCAACTGCCGGCTCAGCCCGAGTGGTGGAGCCTCGACTGACCTAACCCCTCTGCTGCACACCGTGGGCCCAGCCATAAGGGTTCAGGAGGCAGCAGGGAGCCGCATACCTGAGGCAGAACAGAATCCAAGTGCCTTTTCCATGGCTAGGTCTGTACTGCAGGGCCAGCAGGAACAAAAACTACTGGCCATACTTTCAAAAGAGCTCAGCACCCAGCAGATCCCACTAGGGATCCAGGAGAATGCCTCCACCTCCAAACGGAGAACAATGGGAGTTGCTGGGAGCTGAGTACTTTTGCACTGGAGCAAAGTCAGACCTGGCGCATTGAAATCAATGGAGCTGCACTAGCCCCTACCCATTCATACAGGGGCTCATTTTTCAGTGGGAACCCCATTGCAGGACAGTGGCATTTCAGGCTCCAGCACTGTAGGGAGTAGGCATGATTGATAAAGGCCCGTTTTCAGACTGCTGTGTAACTCTCAAAGCCAGCTAGGCAGCAGGCCAGGCCCAGCAAAGGGCACTGCACCTTTGAAAGGACTTGCTAGTCTCAGGAGATGCCAGGGTCCCAGGCCTGGTCAGCAGAACTGGCTTCCTAGTTTAGGCGAGGCAGAGTGAAAGTTTAAGGGCTGTCCCAGGCCTACAGTGTCTGCTGATGCCTGAAGAAGAGTAGGTTCCTTCACAGGGTATTGCACAGAAACCATTGGGAGCAGAAGAGGGTATGGAGGCTGCTGCTGCACATGGCGTTCATTCCTGCAGCACAAGGCTGCCCTGCAGACGGCTGTTTATAGAGAATACTGTTCAGTGGCACGAGATCCTAGAGCGAAGGCTGCTAGAGAAACCTCAGGGACCAGCGCAGGGGCAGGAGGGAGTTGGAATCTTTCTGCATTCCTCAATATCATCTCAATTCACACACAGCGCTGGGTTGGCACCAAGGTCATTTTCACAACTGTGAATCCGTAAATCCCAGCCAAGGACAGAGTCCAGCCTCTTCACATTGTGTTCTCATGGCCTGGAGGATCTCCCCAGCCGTAAGCAGGTTCTCAGCTGGGGTAAATGGGTGCAGCTCCATGGAGCTGGGCCCACTGTGGCAACAGAGGATCTGGCCATATGTCTGAGGGGAGAGGAGTTAAGGGGGTGTAAAAGTTTCCATGCCCTCAACCTTCATTATTTTTCTTTATCGCAATTATGGCCAAGTTACAAAAGGGTGAGTGACAGACAATTTCCCCAAGGAGTGCAGGGGTGTATGTGTGTGTGCACGTGTGTGTGTTTTGTGGGGGGTGGGGATTGGAATTCTTTTCCCTGTCAGTTTTGAAGCTGCTGTGGGAACGCAGCACAAGGGCCGCTCCTCTGAATAAGGGATCTGGGTCCATTACAGCTGCTCTTCTTGCAAACCGTCCACGCACAGCCAGAGAGTGTTTTCCTCATATCTGTGTTAGGTTTCCCCCAGCCACTAACCACACCTCGTGCTACATAAAACTTGACATTTTTCATGAGTTATGTATGTAACAAGCTGCTTGACTCATGCTGAAATCAACAGCAAAATGAGTGAGCTCCATCCCTTTCAGATAATAAAGTGAGGCTCAGTAATTGGTAGGGTTGCTTACTGACCTTTGAAGAGCTCACTGGAACTCCCACCTCCTAATCTCCAAATGACCTGCATTTCCCAGGAACCAGGCCTCACGTGGCCTTTAAACAATGCTGCATTTCCTGACACTTCCCCACCCCACTGAAGCTAACAGGCCAGGCCCAAAAGGTGCAAGTCTCCGGGAGTGCTGAGCTCTGATGCTGACATTATGCCATGCAGCGGGCTTCACTGCTGATGTGCTTCAGTGGAGTAGCACTGCAAGGGGATTGGAAACAGATGTGCACATCTTCTATCCAGAGTCCTGGGAAAACCCAGGCCTGTCCAGATACTGGAATTGCCTGGTGGGCAGCAGAAACAGCAGTGCCTGAGCTGCCCTATGGGAATACCCAGAGAAGTGCCAAGAGACCACAAGGAAAGCAGAAATACCAGTGTGGGACAAGCAAGTCACCAATAGGGTCATTCAGAGCGACCCGGTCTAAGCCACTCCAGAGGAGAAACGCAGACTTAGTAACCCATAGCTCTGTGCCACACTTTCGGTGAAGGTAGGGTGACCAGATGTCCCGATTTTATAGGGACAGTCCTGATTTTTGGGACTTTTTCTTATATAGGCTCCTATTACCCCCCACCCCTGGTCCTGATTTTTCACATTTGCTGTCTGGTCACCCTAGGTGAAGGATCATGTGGAATGGGGGGACAGTGGGAAAAAACCTCCGGCAAATAATTCATAAGCATTCAAAGCCCAGCTCCGACTGGATGGCATTTGTGACCCTTTTGTATTTGCTTCCCACAAACAGAGGGGCTGTCAGGAACTGCAGCACAAAGGCTGAGGCTAAGGTCAACTGCTCGGATATTCATGAAGGCTGCCTAGAGCCAGCACAAGGTCTAGGTACCACCTATGTCCCACTACATCCCAAAGTGCCTCGGCCTGTCCCGGCTGTGATCTGTCCCCCGACCCAGCGGTGAATTCCGCTCAAATTCTGAGCTGGGACATTAGACCATTGACATTCGAGCGGCACTGGTTAGCTGCACCAATCCAACATCCAAGCTCAAACTTCAAACACTGCCCCTAGCCCATTGGGGGGGGGGCAAGTCCCCAAACCATGAGGAGAATTTTCCTGTCAGTTCATGGACGAAGAAAAAAAAGGAGGCAAATATTTTGCTCATCTCTGTCCTCCCAACTCCTGAGCAAGGCCAGTGTCAGAGCTGGGCTTGGGCTCAGCATTCCCTAGCTGGGAACAATAAACACAGGACAGACTTCCAAGGCTGCAGCCAGTTGCAATTCCTCTGCGACAGATGTCTTTATACCAGTGGCTCGGAGCATGTCCTTTGCCTGAGGGGTCACTCTCATTGGGCCAGATTCAGCCACAAATCTCAGTGGTATTACGGCAGCTTGCAGTGGGGCTGGATAGAGCCCTTTGCCTTCATATCATACATCAAGCAGCCTGTCAAGTGCAAGATGAAATTCAATAAAGAAAAGTATAAAGCACTTCGCTTTGGAAGGAAAATCAAATGTACAAGATGGGGAATAACTGGCTAGGCAGCAGTACTGCAGAAAGAGTCTGGGGCTTAGAGTGGATCCCAAACTGAATACGAGTCAGCAATGTGATGTGGTTGTGAAAAAGGCTAACATCATTCTAGGGTGCATTAACGGGAATGTGGTATGCGAGACTCTGTCCTGCTCTGCTCGGCACTGGTAAGGTCTCCACTGGAGCACTGTGTCCAAGCCTGGGCGCTGCACTTTAAGAAAGATGTGGACAAACCGGAGATAGTCCAGAGGAAAGCAACAAAAATGATCAAAGGATGAGAAAACCTGACCTGTGAGGAAAGGTTAAAAAACTGGACATGTTTAGTCTTGAGGAAAAAAACCTGAAAGGGGACCTGAAAACAGTCTTCAACTATGTTAAAGGCTGTTACAAAAAGGACCGTGATCAGTTGTTCTCCATGGGCACTGAAGATAGGACAAGAAGCAATGGGCTTAAGCTGCAGCCAGGGAGATTAGGTTCGATATTAGGTAAAAAGAACAGGAGTACTTGTGGCACCTTAGAGACTAACAAATTTATTAGAGCATAAGCTTTCGTGGGCTACAACCCACTTCTTCGGATGCATATAGAGTGAAACATATATTGAGGAGATATATATACACACATACAGAGAGCATGAACAGGTGGGAGTTGTCTTACCAACTCTGAGAGGCCAATTAAGTAAGAGAAAAAAAAAAAAAACTTTTGAAGTGATAATCAAGATAGCTCAGTACAATAACAGAACACCACTAGCTGTCACCTTCAGCCCCCAACTAAAACCTCTCCAGCGCATCATCAGAGATCTACAACCTATCCTGAAAGATGATCCTTTACTCTCACAGATATTGGGAGACAGACCTGTCCTCGCTTACAGACAACCCCCCAACCTAAAGCAAATACTCACCAGCAACCACACATCACTGAACAAAAACACTGACCCAGGAACCTATCCTTGTAACAAAGCCCGATGCCAACTCTGTCCACATATCTATTCAAGTGACATCATCATAGGGCCTAATCACATCAGCTATACCATCAGGGGCTCGTTCACCTGCATATCTACCAATGTGATATATGCCATCTTGTGCCAGCAATGCCCCTCTGCCATGTACATTGGCCAAACCGGACAGTCTCTACGCAAAAGAATTAATGGACACAAATCTGACATCAGGAATCATAATACTCAAAAACCAGTGGGAGAACACTTTAACCTGTCTGGCCATTCTATGACAGACCTGCGGGTGGCTATCTTAAAACAGAAAAACTTCAAAAACAGACTCCAACGAGAGACTGCTGAGCTGGAATTGATATGCAAACTAGACACAATCAACTCAGGATTAAATAAAGACTGGGAATGGCTGAGCCATTACAAACATTGAATCTATCTCCCCTTGTAAGTATTTTCACACTTGCTTCTTATCAAACTGTCTGTACTGAGCTATCTTGATTATCACTTCAAAAGTTTTTTTTTCCTCTTACTTAATTGGCCTCTCAGAGTTGGTAAGACAACTCCCACCTGTTCATGCTCTCTGTATGTGTGTATATATATCTCCTCAATATATGTTCCATTCTATGCATCCGAAGAAGTGGGTTGTAGCCCACGAAAGCTTATGCTCCAATAAATTTGTTAGTCTCTAAGGTGCCACAAGTACTCCTGTTCGGCTTGGTTAACCTTAGTGAAGAATCTCTCTCAGCTGACAGCAGGAGCAGAGCTTCGAGCCTCCCGCCAGGGGTGAGCAAGACTTGCACGTATGTCCCCTCCTTGGCCAAAGCATCCGAGTGCCCAGGCATGGAGCGCTAGCTGTCCCCAGCACAGCCCACATGTGGAGTACAGCTGGCACCAGCAGGAGCACGCTGAGCTGCAGCAGACAGGAGAGGGAGGTGCCAGCTTCTAACTGGGTGCCAGTGTGAAGACTTGCTCTGGATCTGAGACGCTGTGGCTGCCCAGAGCAGCAGATCTACAACGAGCATCAGCATTATCAGTGCTGAGTAGAGATGGACCTGAACTTCCGGGGAATTTGGGTTTGGATCCAAATGTCACAGCTGGCCCTGAGTCCATGACCCTTTCTAGCAGAGAGATTAAGCAGTGCAGCATATTAAGTGCGGAGCCACTTTCTGCCAAGTCTCGCAAACTAACTTTAAGTCTTGTCCTCAGAAGAGAGATAAAACCCTCAGTAAACAGCTGGAATCTGCGTGGAGCCCAGTTGGAACCATGTGTCACCCACTCTGATCCTCATCCGCTGGACAAAGCTTGCTGAAGTGGTGCCATAGCAACAGCCCTTCTGAACAGCGCTGCTCAGCATAAAGGAAATGCACCGACCTTTTATCTCAGCCTGTGGCACCCGATCCCAAACCCGTCCTGGCCAGGAGCAGGCCAGTCTCCTAGCAGCTGTTGGGATTTTCATGCCCTTGCCATGCCACTGAATGTTCCTGCGGAGGTAGAGTGACCAGATGTCCCGATTTTATAGGAACAGTCCCGATTTTTGGGTCTTTTTCTTATATAGGCTCCTATTACCCCCCACCCCTGTCCCGATTTTTCACACTTGCTGTCTGGTCACCCTATGCGGAGGATCTTGAAGAATGACGTCACAGTGTTTCAGGGAGGAGGGTAAATATTCCTCAGCTTTTAAAATGTATTTAATTTTTACAAAAGATCAGGTGGACAATTGATGGCATGTGTGGTGTGTGTTTCAGTGTGGGGAGGTTACTGCTGGTGTTTGAGTGAGGCCCTGTGTGTGTCTGTGCAGGCCTCAATCAGCAAGTACTTGTGTGTGTAGCTGGCAGTGTGTGTAGCTGGCAGTGTGTGTAGGGCAGTGTGTTGGAGTGTGGATGTGTGCGCTCTGCAGGGAGGTTGATGCAGCTGTGCACGTGCAAACAGGTTTTAAAGCCAGGGCTTCATGTCAAGGGGCTGAGCTGAGCTTGGCTGCACAGACCCAGCAGCTGGGGCCTTTCACACGGACAGTGTCTAGTGCACTGGGCTGCACTGCAGGGCACTCCACACTTGGCTCCCATCTCACTGGGGAAAGGCGGAAATGCATTTGCTTGAAAATCTTACAAAGAGACTGGAGCCAAAGCAGTGCTCCGAAGAGCAAACAAGGGGCGGATCATGCAGAAGAGTCGGAGACCCGGGAAGGCAGGGATGGTGCCCAGGCTGGGGAGAGTAATACTCTTTTTAAAACGTGGACATGAGAAGTGGACACAATATTCCAGGACTGGTCTCACCAATGCTGTAAACGGGTAAAATCCCCTGGGATGAGGAGGGGAGGGGACTTTGGGCTAGGAGACAGAGATTGAGCGAGGGAGACTGGGACTGAGGCTGCTTGACTTTGAAACCTTTTAACGTCATTTTTGATATGTAATATATAATAACTTTACACACACGCACATGGTAATCAATAAAGCTACCCCGTTGGGCCCAATCCATCCCCAAAGTAACTGCACAGAAGCCAATGGAGTTAATCCGATGACAAATCTAGCCATACGCCACCTTCTTTGGTAGCTGGCCAGGGCTTTTTGGCCCCCTCTCCTCTGCTACATGCCACTGACAGCCGTCCAGTTACCTGTTCTACTGAATTAAAAGAGCCAAACCACCATTGTTTGGCTAGTGCACTGAGCGCCCAGCCCTGCACCCCCGCTCGGCTGAGCGCCCCATCGGCAGTGGGATGATGGCTGGTGCAGGCCCCTAAGGGCAGCGGAGCAAAGCCGCAGTGTTCCACTGCTGCCCTTGAAATTAATGTACATTGTGCCCAGTGTCCATGTGCGGCTGCTTCTCCTCTTGTCGCTGGGCACCGGGTGTCATAAGGTGACTGAAGTGACGTCTACCTCACTGGGCAGCACCCATGGGCAAACAACGGCTGGATAATGGAGCTCCAGGGTGCTGAGCAAAGACGCCTACCTGCACCTTTCACCAGCATCTTCAGTCAGCAGTGCCCACGTGAGAGAGCGGGATCGGTGCTGGAGCAGATTGCCTGCCTCAGCCATTTCCGGGGGACAGCCCAGCGCGGGTTTGCCGCCGTTTCACACACAAGCCCCGGAGGCATCACATCCGCCAGACAGCGCCAAGGGGCTGCTTCCCTCTAATCTCACATTATGTGGTGTGACTCCAAGCACTCTGTTTGCTTAAATGATTTAAACTGCTGAGGCAGTAAAGCCAGGACACAGTGCTGGAGACGACACTGTGACAACAGGGTCACCATGTAAGGCGGCTCCATTGTCCCTCATTACAAGTGACTAAAACCTACAGACATTGTGTATCCAGCTTCCACCAGTGCCACGAGCCCTTAATACGGGAGAGAACATTTACAGGAAGACTCACTCTGGGTCAGCGAGAGCATCGGTGACCAAACACGAGCTTTGTTGGGAGCTTTGCTCAGAAAGCCACCTGACCTGAATCTACGTAGCACAGACGGCAGTGCTGGCTCTTTGACCAGGGTGCTGTAACCACGAGGGTCTGGCTCCTTAGGGGAGCAAAACCACAACTCACCTATCTGGAGTTATTCTCTAATGCCTGGCTGAGAAAACAGCGAAAGCCTGTACATCCTGCTGCTCTCCCCGGGGTCAAGCAAAGGGAGGGTGGCTCACACTGGTAATAAGAACGGAACTCACCCGGGGGACAGGAATTCTAAGGGGTATGTGGATATAAGGTAATAAGAGCCGGTTCCAAGACACGGATTATCACCGAGAGACCTCAGCCAAGCTCAGGCCCCATTGTGCAAGGCACTGTACAGACACCCAGACCCTGCTCTGAAGAGCTTGCAGTCTACACAGACTAGCGAGACAAAGGGTGGGGGAAAAAGTGCATGATTATCCCCATGCTACTGTTGGGAAACTGAGGCACAGAGCGATTAAATGACTTGCCCAGGGTCTCACAGGGAGTCTGTGGCAGATCTGGGAACCGACCTGGGGTCTCAAGTCCCAGTATAGGCCCTTCACCCCAAGACCCCCCTTCCATCAGACCCCTCCCTCCCTTGTGAACGTCTGCAGACCATGCGGGCAGGAGACAGGTGTTCGGAAGTTCTCCAGATTTCTGGGCCCACCCATAGCAGGTGATGTGGTGCTGACCGAGGCAGATCCATGAACAATATACAAACCTCAGACTCACTGGAACTATTTCAGCCTATCTCCAGGCAGGACTCATTAAAACAGCCAGAGCAGGGCTCAGATCCTAAGTAGGCAGAGGCCTTATTGCTATGACTCATATGTAAAGCCCTTCCCTATTTCCATGCCAATCTCACCATGTTTACACTATCACTGAGATCATCATGGCCAAGAAATTGTAACCCAGGGATTACTTTCCCCTGCGTGGTTGGGTCTTCCAGGGCAGCACAGAAAACGTCTGCAAGATTCCCACAATCTCTAGTAAACAAACTGCAGTGCCAGGAGCTTTCATTCATTAAACAGAGGCAAAATGTTTCCTGTGTTTTGCATTTCAAAGAAGCCTCCCCCTTTTCATCTGGAAACCCCAGAAAAGAGGAGGAGAGTGGGGGACATGTCACTAGATAGAATGAAACCAGCGGGGAGAGCTGTAAATTTTAACAAGCTCTAATAAGCCCCTTGCCAGGAGTATAGCAGGAGGACAATGGCAGCGGGGAGACACGGGATAACGCAGCTGGTCAATGGGATTCTTTTACACAAACACAACTTCTCACGGTTCCAATATTTTCCTTGTGCGTGGTCCTCTGCCCTCCCCATGGCAATGGGGCCTGTTTATACAAACAGCCATGACGATTCACAATCCCGCAGAGGGCCATTTCGTCCTTCCTGGCACAAACAGCCGGCGCTCCTTCCACTCTCTCAGAGGTTATTTATTTTTGCTTTAATTAACGTTGTCCATCATCTCACACGGGGGCTTGACTGACGTGGATCAGTTTGCACGTGCGATTCAGCCGGAGGCCAGCTTCCCTCCCAGCTCTACACATTCAGTGCTGACTGGGTACACTGGGCGCTCCAGGTTTTCCTGCTTAGAGCCCATGTTTCCAATGATGAACAGAGCTGAAACTAACAAAGTGCAACAAAAATACCCCTGGAACATCTGAATGGGATCCCGCCCCTTGTCAGGATGGATGTGGTGTCTCAATTAACACCTCCAGGGAGGAATGACTCCAGCTTCCTGTACTAAAGCCACCCACTCTCAGTGGAGGAATCGAGCAGCAGCTCTTGGCTCTCACTGCTGGGCTGGGCTGGGCTGCCCTTGTTTGCTACTAGATCTCCTTGGCAGCTTTGTCCTTCGAGGGTGAAATTCACCCCCGGACGGAGAGCCAGACCAGCCATCGCACTTCTGTGGGCCCTAAGTGGGGCACAGGCCTTCCGCTGGCCCCCCTGCCCAGGAGTGAGTTGAGTGAGTTATTACTTGCATTACAAGAGCACCAGAGGACCCAGCTGAGATCAGGGCCCCACCGCGCTAGAGACGGCCCTGCCCAACAGAGCATTGCCAGCAGATGGCTGTAGTGTAGAGCTGGCCACAGCCATCACCCCTAGTGCTTTTTAACCTGCATTTGAGCAAATCGCTCCCTGGATCGGGGCCCCCAGGCTCTCTCCGGCTGAGACAGACAAGGGCCACTTGCCAGGAGCCCAAGGGCTGCACCAAATTTTCAGCAGCCCTTCCGACCATACCTCCGCACAGGCAATGGACAACATTGTTCAGCTCACATCAAGATGGAGTTTGGCACATTGGGCCCTGTAGCTTCCACTGGCTGCACCTGTGGCAAAGAGAAGGGGGACTGCAAGCGGTGCCAAAGCCCCTCGTAGGCTGCCTCTGGCTAAGCTTTGCCCCCTCCACCTTTGCTATGTAAACTGCTTCTGGGTAGGGAACCGGGGCATTCTGCTTTCCTTTACAGAGAACGCAAGGCTTTGCCTTTTAAACAGCTTCCTTCAACAGGAACCAGGAGTTCTATTTATACAACAAGGCCTCCCTATAAACAAGGAAACCTTAACAAAAACAACAACTCTCTGAAGTTTATTCCACAAAAGTCACTCAGCTGCAGTGCATTGCACCCACCCGAGAATCCATCTCTGAGCACAGCCCCCTCCTGGGCACATCGCCCGCTCAGAGGCGTCTGGGAGGCTGCAGTGGGCACTTGCAGAGGGGCTGAGCTCTGCTGATATCACTATAAACCCGAACCCTGTGTTCAGATGGTTGTATTAAAGCCCCCCCCTCTCCCTGATAACATGCAGATAGGCCATTAAACCATAAAGGCCCTGACATAAGCAGATGCCATTTGTGCTGAAGCTAGTGGGAGCCGAACCCAACTGCACAAATGATAAATTTGGCCCAACTTTTTTCAACAACGACTGTTTGGGGAGTAAGCAGTGCCGCTGTTGGGCCCAAACCATTCCTTCTGAGAGCCAGCCGCAGACCGCTTATTTCCTATACAACCAGCACATACGACTGAAAAGAACGGAGCCAGACAGCAAGTCTGGGGAGCCACAGACATGTGGAGTAGGATACTCTCCCACGCCATTTACTCCAAATGACTTGGGTGGTTAATGGGAAAGACTAAGGTGTCCTGCACTGGTGCAGGTGTTTTTAGCCAGCTGTCATCCCTGGTGGCAAGGGAATCCCAGGCTGGACTTTTGTGCCCAAGAACAGAAAAAAAACTGATACTCAGATTCAGACTGAAACAAAAGGAGGGAGAGCGTGCGCCCTGGGCAGGGTTCACTTGATGGGAAGGTGGAGCACTTGCAAAGTCAAGCTGTTCAAACTGACAGTGAAGAAAGAGAAGCAACTCAGCTCTGTCCCCTACATGTTGCTCACTTGGCTGCTTGTATTATTTGCTGAGGAAAAGTCAGCAGACAACAGAACTGTGTTGAAAGAAACCCTTCTGCAATGCCTCTCCCTGCAAAGCCACAGAGAATGGGCAGTCGGAAAGGTCTCCTGGGTGTGCAAGGGGTTTGTAGACAGGCCAGTGTCCAACTAATTTTAGTGAGAAGAAGTTCTCATCCTTTTTGATCCCTGCACTTCACTATCACCCCATTCCCCCCCGCCCCCAAAGAGATACATCTTTGTGGCTTGCTTATTCCTGAATGGAGACGCTCCCACAGTAACGGTGGTATCATATGAGACATGGGTAAGAGCCTGGGTAAGAACAATGCTTTGTCCTGTGTCCTCTAGACGTGAGAATTTGGGGGCTTTCTGGCAGATTTTTGTTACGTGGTATGTAAATTCTCCCATCCTGTGTAAGTGTAAGAGTAATGCAACTGGAAGTGGATCCAACTAATCAGTGCTCCCTCTTTACTTTGTGTCACTCATTGCTCCAGATACCTACAATGTTGCCTTCTTCAACAGAAGATCAGATGCCCCTCACTCTGGAGAAGTTCCAGGTGGGGAACGCCACTGTAGTTAGGGTTCTCCCCTTTCTACTGCAGGACTCTAGTGACTTAGCCAAGTGGTGTTTAGGTTCTCAGTCCTCAGCATGAACATCTAAGAGACGCCATTATTTTGAGAGGCACCCTTAGTAATGAAATCTCCCCCAGCTTCTTTTATTCCACAGGCAGGGGACTGCCTGAAAGGAACAAACACTGTGTTGACACTTCTGCAGCACAAAGCAAGCAGCTGTACTCCCATCCCGTGCAGCTGTGGGCTGCTGGAAGGATGTTCTCATCATGTGGTGGAAACCGTGTAATTCTCCTCTTCCACCTCCTACCCAGCATTCATATGCAGGCTTGGCACAAACCGTTCAACGCCATGTCGTCATGGCCCACCAGGGTCTATGAGAAAGACTACGTGCAACAGAGGCAGGCTCAATGACACCAGAAGTGGCAGCAGCACCACCTTAATCTGCATGGTGTCCTCAGGTGCAGAGCACCTGGAAAGCTCAGGCCTTTTCTCACCAGTCCATGAGGGCAAGACTATCCAGACTCACTCCATCTGCCTACCTTGGAGAAGAATCCCTCTTTTGTGCTGGGCATAAGGAAGCCAAATGTTACAGAGCAAGAGAATCTGCTAAGTGCAGCCAACTTCGAGTGCCTGGATTCCTTAAAGAGGAATCTGGAAAACTTCCCTGTTTATACACCTGCCATCTTTTGACTTATGCCTCAGAGGATGAGGTACCCAGGAGGCAGCTTGGACAACTAAATTTATTCCTGAAGCCTGGACTAAATCCTGGCTATCTGCGAAACATCTGTAAGTGACACATCTGGTTACCAGCTGGCGTAGCCAGCGAAATACTGCACAAGCTGAAATACCTGAGTGCAAGCCAGGCAAAGTAGTGTGTGCACTGCTATACAGCCCTCTGCAAAGCTTGCCACAGGCTAACATGCTCCTTGCACGAAGGGGCCATGCTGTTTCTCTTCAGATGCTGTGGGCACTTGGGCAAGGACAATATTTAAATCCTAACTCATCTCCCATGTGGGTGGCCAATGACTGACTCCTATTAAAATCACATGAGAAGAATATTCTCATGGCTGCAGTTTTCAGCTTAATTAACTTCATATGAAAAGCAACTGAAGTCCTTAATAAACAGCAGGATGGGATTTTCAAAGGCACCTTTGGCAGTTAGGTGCACACTTCAGCAGGGTGTGGGTGGACTCTTTTGAAAATCTCATCCAAAGTCCCTATTCCCTCTTAAGCAACCCCTGCAAGCCCATGTTAGCAATGTTCCAGTCACTTCAAAAAGAACAGATGCCAGAACTAGCTGTGCTTTAGCTTGATGGCATTAATTGTTCTGGGAAGGCCTTTGGCTTTTGTAATTCTCCGCAGGCGTGCCGGCATTCACAGTCATTTCTGTAATGACTCTGCTGGTTTGCACAGCTTCTTGTGGCGTAATTGTTACAGCCCAGTCCTGGGCAGTCGATTGGAGCAGTGTCCGTGTACAACAGCAGCTCCTTAAGAGTGACAGGCAGTGGGAAATCCAGAGAACAGCGTGCCTGGTATTCACGTCTGGTTCCTCTCCACACAGACCTTTCCCATCCCCAGTGCTCTCCCCCTCCCCCAAGAGGAAGTGTCTCAGGATGCAGGCCATTCTATTTTGACATTCAAAGGGTCTAACAACAGAGCTTACAACTGCAGACCCCAACTACTAAGGCAGGGGTTCTCAAGCTTCGTTGCACCGTGACCCCCTTCTGACAACAAACATTACTACACGATCCCAGGAGTGGGGACCGAAGCCCCCACCGGGGGGGGGGGGGGGGACAAAGACAAAGCCTGACTCCACTACTGGGGGGGCTCAGGGGCCTGTAACCTGAGCCCTGCCACACAGGGCTGAAGCCCTAAGCTTGGGCTTCAGCCCAGGGCAGTGGGGCTCAGGCTTTGGCCCCAGCAAGTCTAAGCCAGGCCTGGCAACCCCATTAAAACAGGGCCGTGACCCACTTTGGGGTCCCGACCCACAGTTTGAGAACCGCTGTACTAAGGGATCCTGGTACTTTCTAACCCAACAAACGTCCCCATCTTGACACCTAACGACTAGCTTGTCAGTCTTTTTTTACATCTTTGCACATGCAAACTGAGTAGCCGCTATCTCCAATTAGCCAAATACACACTTGACAAACAAGCCGCCGCTATTCTGATTCTTACTCTGTTTGGAATTTGGTCTCACACCAAACATTCAACTCCACAGTCTGTCCTTTGTGGCTGTCGGGATGCTCACACTCCTTTCATTCAAGCTTGTGCTGGTGGCAGTAAGATTAAACGTTTGCCAAGTCCAAATCACTGCATCAAAGAGTTCACCTCACAATACTGCACAACCAGCAGCCGGCATGTTTTGATAGCGGGATTATTTTCTTGTAGTTCAATTCCAGGCACAGTTTGTTTAAGCAGCTCCCAACATTTCTCTCTCTCTCTCCCCCCCCCCCCCCGGAAAACTGTGTGTGAGCAGGGGGTGTTGTTTCACAACCAAAGAAAGCTCATTCCTCACTGCCTGGGCTTGCTGTGTAGGGGACTTGTGAGCGCTTCACACAGCCACGGGGTTTCACTTAAACTAAAGCAGAATGTCTAGCCTCCACAATGTCATTTTTTCAGAGGAAGATGGGGGTTCTAGAGGCCAAGGTCAGGGATCAGGGATGGATGCACTGTATTTCTCCATGAAAAGCCTTGTGTGGGGCTCACACTTCCAAGGACAGCTGGACAGCTCCAGAACTTATATTTGCAAATCCAGAACTAGTGGCCACTCATGAGCACAAGAGGTCCCAAGTTGTGTTACAAGGTTTTCCTTCCCCACAAGGGGCTGAGCCTACCAGTTTTCTTTCGCAGCACAATTAAGGTCATCAAGCTAAAGCACAGCCAAGATTTGCTTCTGTTCTTTTTGAAGTGACTGGAACATCCTCACTCAGGGTTTGCCACCTGCATTTAGGAGCCAACAGACCACGTGTGTGCAAATGGCTGCCTGTCCTGAGCTTACTCTGGACTCTCTTGCACTGGGCAGCCAGAAACCTGCACCCTGCACCCCCTGAGTGGATGGAGGGTCAGTGACTCCAGAGCACCCTGAAGTGTCTTGTGTCTGAACATCATCCCTCCAGCACCACAGCTGCTCTCTGAGCCGGGGCAGCCGTGCTGCTGTAAAGGAAGAAGGTCTGCTGGGCTGGTGTGGGTCGCAGCACAAACCCAAGACAGAACAAACACAGAACGCCTCAAAGCGCAGCTCGGGCCAGTCAAGCGAGCCTGATGCAATGCCATTCAGACAAGAGTGCATCGATCGAATCCTACCAATGGTAGAATCTGATTCCCAGTGACAGGGCACAGGAGCAAGTCATGCTTCACGTGAACATGCTCATGTGGGTGCCCAACTTGGGATGAAAAGCAGTGGAACTGTCCTGATTCTGCTGCTTGGGAGAAGGCCGCATAGGGGCATTTTATGCCAGGGCACAGGCTTTCCTGCAGCTCTTTCTGGGGCAGCGCAGGGACTGGGGAGAGTGGGAACGCTGGGGCTACAAACTATGTGGCGCCATTAACCCAAACCGCAGCATGACAACAAACCACAGCCTCTCTTGTTTGGCTCACAGCTGTCTTTGGCAAGGCAACTAATAAATCCCATTGGAATTCACTGGTCCCAAATCTGCACTTTGGTGACTCAGTCTGAATAGACTGAAAAGTGAAAATGGCCTGGCATGAACCGGGGCAAGCGGGGGCTCCCACTCAGCCAATGAAGGTGGTCTGGGGGTGAAGCTGGCCCTGAGTATATAAAGGGCATGATAACCTCACAGATTGTTCATTAGGATCTCAGCTCCTCGGGTTTCAGCAGGGAAGCACAAAATACCCAGCCCAGAGGGAGGAGAAGTAAAGTCAGAGCTGTGATGGGACAGCAAGAAGGGCCTTTCTGGCCTCTTTGTGTGAATTATAAACACATTGGTCTGTAAAGCACAGACACCGTGTGTTTATTTAGGGATTCCTGGGGTGTTTTCCCCTCTTTTTCTGTGTGTTTGCACTGGTCTGTCCGTTCACACGGCGCGAAGGCCAGTTCTCCATCCACTCCAACGCAGCCGGGGTTATTCCGCACTGCATCCACCCCCCACCCACTAGCGCCAAAGGGCAGCGCCACCCTCCCGGACCCAGTTCTCAGCCACACCGGGGAGCTGCCCACTTGCCACGGCCCAGTCCCGGGGCCCGTCCCGGGCCCCTCCGCTGCAGCCGGGACACGGCCGCGGGCCCAGGGAGCCCCATGTGGACACACGCCGGGGCCCTGCCCGCTGCTCCCCGCCGCCAGCAGCGAGCGAGCGAGACGTCGGGGCTTTGCCACCCTGCGCCCGCCGGGCACCTGCCCGGACCCGCCCCGCCCCGCCCCGCCCGCGGAGCCCGCTCCCGGCCCGGCGCCTCACCTGGCTGGCGGCCTGCGCGGCGGCGGCGAGGAGCGAGAGGCGCAGCACGGCCAGGGCGAGCGCCCCCATGGCCGCGGGGAGGTGCGGGGCCGGCCCGGCCGCAGAGCCCGTCGCTCACGGCCGCCTCGTGGGCTCTGCGCCGCCCGGCCCCTTCCAGGCGGCTCCACCGGGGGCAGCGGGAGGCGGAGCCACGAGTGACAGCCCAGGGCTCGCCGCCCCCGCAGCCCGCCTGCCCGCCGGGCTCCCGGCCCAGGCCCGGCCCCGCCCGCCGCTCCGCAGAGCTCAGGGCCCGGGCTCTGCCCGGTGCCCTCGCACCCAGTGCCCTCGGCAGCCTCTGCCCCTGCGCCCCTTGTGCCCCCAGAGCCCTGTGCCCTCGGCAGCCTGCGCCCTGTGCCCCCAGCGCCTTGTGCCCACAGCGCCCTGCATCCTCTGTATCCACCTCCCTAGTGTGCCCTGCACCCAGTGCCCTCGGCAGCCTGCGCCCTGTGCCCCCTGCGTCCTCTGTACCCATGTCTCCAGTGCCCCCAGTGCCCTCGGCAGCCTCTGCCCCAGCGCCCCTTGTGCCCCCAGAGCCCTGTGCCCTCGGCAGCCTGCGCCCTGTGCCCCCAGCGCCTTGTGCCCACAGCGCCATGCATCCTCTGTATCCACCTCCCTAGTGTGCCCTGCACCCAGTGCCCTCGGCAGCCTGCGCCCTGTGCCCCCTGCGTCCTCTGTACCCATGTCTCCAGTGCCCCCAGTGCCCTCGGCAGCCTCTGCCCCAGCGCCCCTTGTGCCCCCAGAGCCCTGTGCCCTCGGCAGCCTGCGCCCTGTGCCCCCAGCGCCTTGTGCCCACAGCGCCCTGCATCCTCTGTATCCACCTCCCTAGTGTGCCCTGCACCCAGTGCCCTCGGCAGCCTGCGCCCTGTGCCCCCTGCGTCCTCTGTACCCATGTCTCCAGTGCCCCCAGTGCCCTCGGCAGCCTCTGCCCCTGCGCCCCTTGTGCCCCCAGAGCCCTGTGCCCTCGGCAGCCTGCGCCCTGTGCCCCCAGCGCCTTGTGCCCACAGCGCCATGCATCCTCTGTATCCACCTCCCTAGTGTGCCCTGCACCCAGTGCCCTCGGCAGCCTGCGCCCTGTGCCCCCTGCGTCCTCTGTACCCATGTCTCCAGTGCCCCCAGTGCCCTCGGCAGCCTCTGCCCCAGCGCCCTGCACCCCTTGTGCCCCCTGCCCCTTGTGCCCACAGTGCCCTTGGCAACCTCTGCCCCTGTGCCCCTTGTGTCCCCTGCGCCTTGTGCCCCCAGTGCCCCTGTGTCCTCTGTACCCCATGTCCCCAGTGTCCCCTGCACCCTGTGTCCTCTGTACCCATGTCCCCAGTGCCCTCTGCACCTTGTGCCTCCTGGGTACCCTGCACCCGGTGCGCCCTGCACCCAGGCCCCCTATGCCCCATGTCCCCTGCACCCAGTGCACAGGGTCCGGCCAAGCACTCCAGGAACGGGCAGCTTTGGGCTTTGGACCAGAGGTGCAGACACACACACAGGGAGCCAGGCCCTACAGCTGATTGAGGGGGTGTCACCTCACCACCAGCACAGTACAGGATCGCCCCAGGCCCAGTGGCTATACCTGGGCTGAACTCCTTCCTGCTGCTTCTCTCGACCAGAGAAGCCCCCAAGCTGAGAACCTCTGTGCGCAGTGGCCCGAATGGAGGCCCAGGCTGCCCAGAGCTCCGCTGGAGGGTAGGGTGGGGGGGGTCTCTGCATGGGAGGTTATGCTGGGGAATCCCCCCAGCCAAGCAAGTTTCGAGAGAGCCTCCCTATGGGGCAGGGCATTCAACCAGCAAAGCTGCTTCCAAAGGCATCTCCCAGGTGGCAATGCCCACAGGACTGTGCCCTGCTGCTACCTCCATGGGGCCATTGCTGGTATCGCTTTTGGCTCCAGGAATAAGAGCTGAGACTCTCACTCCAGCCCCCACGGCACTGGGTGGTTCTGTGCCTGCTCCATTGGCTGCCTGTGTGTCTGTCGGACTAGGGGAACAGGCTTTTGACCACCCCAGCCAGAGGGATAATTCGTGAGAGGGGCAGGCTCGTAATAGGATGGCGTCCCAACCTTGACTGCGATTTTCCTGCCCCAAACTCTGATGTCATTAAAATGCTCTTGGCTCCCTCTGGAGCGTACTAGGCCTGCAGGAAGGAGCCTTTCTCCTGGGGAGCTTGTAAACTCTGCAGGAGCCGAGCAAGAACCTCTGGGTGGAAATGTTCTTGCTCGGAAAGTTTCCTGTATAGCTCCAATAGAAATGTAGTGCCCCAGGGACAGTCCTCGTGGGAGGGGCTTTGGGTTTCAGCTTGGTACCCCAGGTAAGCCCTATACAGGAGCCACACCCCATTGCTGGCTTGCTTGTTAGTGTGTAGATTAGGGTTAGAGGCTAACCAGGTCTTTTGCCAACAGGGGATGTGGCCGGAGATGCAGAGGATAAGTCTCAATTTTTCATCAATTAGGGAAAGCTGTTCTGTTGACTCTCCCTTGGTCCCCCACATGTCCCTGTCCCCATTCCTGGTGCCAAGCAGGGAGAGGGATGCATCGCTGTGGTGTTCCCATTGTCCCCTAATAGACATGTTGCATTTCAAGCCAGATGTTATTACTAACAGGGCAGTCCTACATGCAGTGGAGAAAAAGACGTTTGTAGCAACTGTATCCAGAAAGCCACAGAACATCAACTAGGAGGTGGACGACCAACCTGAGCATGGGAGAGAGGCAGTAGGGCACCAGTCTTATAAAAAGAATCTCTGGCAATGGTCACTGACGTAAATATAACTTCACTTCTATGGAGCAAGGATTAAGAGGAACCATCCGTAACTAGCTAGATGCTAATGGAGCCAGAGGCGGTTGGGATGAACTCATCAGGCCAGAGCAACTTGATTACAGAATTATGAAATCAGCTGTTCATGGGAATGTGGTGGATATTATCTCCCGGGTGTAAAAAGGCAGTGATACAATTTTGTCTGAGAACTGCATGCAGTGGTTTGGCAGTGACCCAGCTGAGCGCTGTCACATGGAAGGAAAACTGACTCAAGGACCAGAAACAAAGGGTGACTGAGGCCCAACCTTGCATCTGGACCCATGGTTTCAGTGCAGGTTTCACAGATTCTTGCAGGACCAGAGCCATAGGCTGAGTGTATGTCACAGCCATATAGCTATGGGCTTTTTCACACCAGCTGGCCTATTTCTGAACAAGGTTCTGCCAGGAATTGTCACAAATGTGGCTTTTTGCAAGTCCAGGTATTTTTTAAAATAGTTTATGTCCCTGATTCAGTCATGTACTTAACGCAGGTGCCTAATTTCAACCCTGATACACATATGCTCCAAGTGAATAGCATAGCTGAAGTCGACGTACTTAGATCTACTTACTGCGGTGTCTTCACTGCGGTGAGTCGACAGCTGACGCTTTCCCGTTGACTCTGCTTGAGCTCCTCATTCTTGTCTACACTACCCGATCCGGCGGGTAGTGTAGACAAGCCCAAGACACCTGTTTAAGTACCATGCTGAACTGGGGCCTTAACCTATCAATTGACTGGTACTGGATGATTTTAGGCAATTTATTTTTTTTCATGACAAACAACTTAGTATTTATTGTAATATATTGTGCCATGCTTCTTTGTTTAGCTAATACTGGGACTTTTGCATTTTTGCCATGATTTTGCATTTTTTCTCACTGCAGACAACCAGCCTTGGTAGTGCTAAACAGCAATGTATAGCAGAAGAAGAATAGACTGATAATACTTTGCATGTATCTACCACTTCATCCACAGGGTGCTGTAATGATTGGCAATAGGTCTAGTTTTATTAACATCCTCATTAATGACATGGTAGAGGGGGCAAATGGCACTTTACTTAGATTATAGTCAACATTGCTCATGACAAGTAACTTGTGGTTTTAGGTAAAATCAGGAAATGAATATTCTAAAAGATTTAGACTGCCATCTAGTGACTCCTTCACTTATTTATACTTTGCCGTTGTAATTTTTTGGTCTGGCCAACAATTTTTGATATTTTTTGGAGAGTAGGGGTTAGAAAACTGACCATTTTTCAAAACTGGAATTTTTTTGGGGGGAGGGAAACTAAAAATGTTCTGGTTTTCAATGAAACCCCACAATTAAATTTTTTTTATTTTTTTCCCCTATCCTCCCATTTTCCTATCTCCCTTCTTCAGGGGCAAAATAGAAAATGAAAAAAAGTGAAGGGGAAATTGGAAAAACAAAAAGCCATTTTTGAAACTGCAAATTTTCAATACACATTTTGAATGAATGACAAAGTGCTCCTTTTTGAAACCTGCAGATTAAAAACAAAAATCCTATTTATTTTGCAAAAACTCCCATTTTTTGGCCAGCTACTGTAACGTCGCTTATAAGTTTTTCCTGTTCCAGAATGGTATGTGGGTTTAACTAAGAAACCACTGGTTCTGCCTTTTCAAATGTGCGGAGTTCAGTAATTGGGCGGTTGGACATATGATGGTGAAAATCAGGTTGAAATTAAAATGAAGCTTCCTTATGCATTTTGCTGCACCTTCTTCATCTAGTCTGACCTCCAGAGAAGACATTGATGTTGTATTATGAACCAAACATTTTAACTGAGTGCAGCCAATCCATCTGCTTCCCAGAATGGGAAGGGGCACATTTGTCACACATGCTTCACTTGGCAATTAGAAGTATACATTTTACTATTAAAAATGAGTGTGGCTAAAATGTAAAAGAGAGAAGTCACTGATTTTTAAAATCTAGAAATGCCATTTGAGACCTTCACATGCAATACTAACGCAAAGTTGTTTGATTTTATTGTATTTTAAGTGGCTTGCTTTGGGAAGTAGCTATTTTGGAAACATCTAACTAAAATCACCAGTGGGCCCTGTTTTAATTTAACAATTTATTCTCTGGGTTCTTGGAGGCTGGCTGCAGCTGGCCCTGTTCATTTCAGCCCACTTTACATTTTAGCCAAGCAAATACCATCAGAGAATGAGTTCTCTATGTATTTGTTGTAAAAGCAAAAGCAGAATTTCCACCAGATTTTATAGCACAATAGAACATGAAGTGCTGAGTGCAAGAAAGGACCCCTCCTGCTTTTTACAATCAAGTGCATTTGGGAAGGATTTTTTTTCTTACATTATTTTGCAGAAAAATAAAACTCATGTCACACTTCACGGCTTCCCAGGGATCCTTCCCCTTCTTCCCTGCGGAGGGGTTTATCTCCTTGTAGTGTTGCTTTGTGACTTTTAAAAACAGATACAGTGTTCCACACCAGAGATGGATGCATTTCAGTAGTGGGTGAAGTGATTCCTGCCTTATGTAGCATGTGAAATCCTTTGGGATGAAAAGTCCTATACAAATGTAAGATTTGTTTATGTATTTATTTAGGAGACCTCTTCAAGGAATGGGATGAGCAATCCCCTTCTCAGAGAAGCAAAGGACACCTGATCAGCAATGGGGGCACCTGGTAATTTAATACCCAGTGGAGGTAACATCCAGGCGATGTTGTGAAGGCCACAAGTATAACTGGGCTCAAAAAGGAATTAGATAAGTTCATGGAGAAGAGGTCCAAGGCAAGAGCTGCCATACTGGGTCAGTATCCTATGTTCTTTAGTGGAAGAACTACAAGTGACAGTGGACTATGGAGGATCTTGTGCCTAAGGAAGGGAGTGCTTCATCCAGTTACAGCTCTTTAGTTACTTCTCTAGTCGTACCAGAGTTTACAGTGTTTTGGGGTCTGACAATACCAAATCGGTTCTGTTCCAATTGGGAGTGTGCCATCTAGTGGCTTTTGTGCAGAACAGTCAAAGAACAGAAAAATCAAATGACAGAACTGCAGAAATAAGGAATAAAAAGATACCAAGGTCATCTAGCTAATCCCCTTCAACCACTGCAGGATTGTTCCCTACTGTATGTTATCCAGTCCAGTATTTAATCACTGAGCAGTGGGGCATCCACCACTCCCTTTGGAAAACCACTCCGCAGCCTAATAAATCTTGCTGTTAAGAAATGGGTCCTGGTATTTAATGGTTATTTGCTACTCCAGCCCCACCTTATTCACTGTATGCAAAGTTATGCATATTTGTTCCTTTTAATTTTTCCTTATTAGTCACTCCCTCACCCCTTTAATCATTTGTTCTCCTTTTTCTGAATTCTGTCCAATTTCTGGTATTAAAGTGCCCAGCAGTGAATAATTTATTTACCTTCAGCCTCACTCAGGGCTGGCTCTAGACCATGCGAGGAGTGTCTTTGGTGCCCTCCCATTTGTTAAATGTTTGAATACCTTATTTTTTATTGCATTTGTAGCCCATTTCACAACTTTGATGCACAACTTGCATGCATGATTTATCCCTGTCATATAAGACTATAAATTTGCCTGCTAGGAACTGTAAATCTGTATTTATTCATGTCATATATAAGCAAATAAAAATTGTTTCCTCTAAGCTTATAGAAGCTTTTTAATTTTAAGAATAACTGAAATGTACTAACATCAAGAAATTGACCAGTATTAATAGTGCTTCCTATACTGAGCTCCTGAAGGCTTCTTTGGGGGCATCTTTTATTTTCTATGAGGGAAAACAAACAGTATTAGGGAGAGCAAAATCTTTGTTCCGCAGTCTTAGAAAGTCATCAAACGTTATGTGTTAATCATGGCAAAAGAAGTAACAGTATTTCTTTTATATTGTTTGTGGTTTGATAGATATCTATGACATCTCATTAAATATGTCCTTTATTAGTCGCTACTTGCACTCTTCAAGTCTTAAAACACAAGTACACTTTCACAATTACACAATAAAACAAGGTTCACAATATTGCAGCTGGGCTGTCACTTCACTTTGTTTTTATATCTCACTGGCGACACCCCACCCCTTATTTACCTGCAAGGGCATGGTGGACAACATTCTAGGAGGTTCAAGGAAAAGGTAGTTCTCAGAAAGTCTGGAAGGTTCCATGAGATTCTACAAAGATCCAGAACATTCTAGGAGGTTAATGAAAAATTCATCCTCCTACGGAATACCTGAAACATTTTACTTCAAACATTCTATTTTCTCTTTTGTTGCTAACAACAAAAACAATGCCCCGAACCCAGTGCCCCCCCAAGCTGGGTACCCCAGGTGGTTGCCTGGGTCGCCTGTCCCTAAATCTGGCCCTGGCCTCACTAATGCCTTTTAGAAATAGACTCTCACCTCCCTGGTGTGTGCTGTGATGCAAATGACTTTTCTAGCCACCATAAGACCTTGCAAGTTTGTAACTAATTTGCCAGCTCTATCAGTCTGTCTCTTTCGCTGTTAGGCCCCCATCCTGCAAATACTTATGCACATTCTTAATTTTAGGAATGTGAGTAATTCCATTTAAACCAAAATTTAAACTTATGTGTAATATTTGTACGATGTTTTCCAAGTATTTCCCTCCGCTATTGGATGTCTGGTTTGGGATGGTTTGTCTCTGTATTAGTGTCATTCCTCAATTTATTTCCTGCCCATATTTCTGACTTTGCCTTTTTCTAGTTCTCTGTCTCACCAAGGTTCAGAACCCTTCATGCTTATTACCCTAAGCAAATTGAGCTACCATGCTATCTACCCTCCTCTCCTATATCATTAAGGAAGATTTTAATTAAGATGAAGTTTAACATAAATCTATGTGGTGGTATCACATTGTATACATATCCCATCTGCATACATTGCTATTCATCATTACCCTTTTCTTCTGGGTTTTTGTATTACTTAATTTTGTACCATGGTGATAGGTGTTATGTAACAATCTAAAATAGATTGTGAGATGTATGTTGTTTCAGCTAATTTTGAGTCCAGGTGACAGTTTTCTCTCCTTTACCATCACCCCCCCCTCCCCCGTAAAAAAAAACTGCCATGCATTCTTTCGTCTGACTGTGATTTCTCAGGTTTAGACATGTAGCAAGACAGCAATCTATACCCATCAGCACACACTCCCTAATGGATCGCTCTACACATACAGTTAGTTACTAGCGGAAGTTGCCAATAGGAATAGTAGAGGGGTTTCTGCTTCCTCAATGAAAACGTCAGCAAAGAGGTAACAGAGCAGATTAATCTGAGTTTATCCTTGAGCTGCCGTGCTGAGAACATGTGAATGGCAATGTAAAAGGCTCTGCCTCTTTTCATTTCCAGATCCCAATGCAGAATGCTGTAGTTTGGTATAGTGGCTTTAATATAAGAATGTCCTAGACATCTCGTGGCCTATTACAGTCTAACATGAAAAGGCAACTAAGGTATAATGGAGAATGGCTCTATTTGCAGACAGTCTGTGTAGATTAGGGTGAAGGTGAAATGGGTTATGATGGCCAAGTTTCAAGCCGAATGATTAATCACAGTAACAAGGCTTGATCATTTTACTAGAGAAGGTGGAACCAACCCATGGAGAAATAAGAAGAGTCAGTGAGATAAGGATGCTAGACCAGTTAATGGGTGCAGGATGGAAGAAGGATCATGGACTATATGGGTGCCACAAAATGAAAGAGGACCCACAGTCTACACTGAAGCACTGTAGTGGTGCAGATGTAGCGGTGCAGGTAGACGAGCTCTTATTCTCTTAACTGGCAGAGAGAAGGACTCATTCTCTGATGTGGGTCAGCCACTAGAGGGAGGACAACGATCCGTATTCTAGCCTGGGTTAAAGAAAATGTCTTGCACACGCATTATCTCTATGAGAGTGAGATCTGTTATTTTCAAAGCTAGCTCCCAATGATCCTTTTGACCTGAATCAGGCCCCCCCCCATGAAAAACATGAATGACACGGGGACTGAGCCTGCCACAATCATTCACCAGCACTCCAGGGCCACCTTGCTATGTGCCATTTCCTGAGATGGGCCTGTGTTCATACCTCCTGGCTGAGAGCCACCTGTGGCCTAGACCCCAACGGAGGGGTCCGGTATCCTGGGTTGTGGGTTGGGAGGACTGACCAAATTGTGCTATAGTACTGTTCAAGGTTAGTTATTGGCGTTAAGACTATCAATTCCCACACTCTTTGCTTGTGCAAAGTTCCACTGAAGTCAATGGAAGCCTTGCCTTGGTAAAGTATGTAGGATTGGGCCCATTCATTAAAAGGTCAGTTTTAAAATCCTATAGTGTGAACAATTAAACTCCTTTTGCTCATGTTACTTAGTAATAACACTTTCGATCTTCAGAGGTAATACTGTAACTTCAAAACAGCCACTTCCCTTGTAGTTATTATGCTGTTTGTTTACCTTTGTCAAAGTTAGGAAAAAGTAACATCAACGAAGTAAGTTTTAGTTTTGTTTTGTAATCCATTTAACTTTCTGGGTCTCTGCAGCACTGTCTGTGTTTAAACAATGCAGAAGCATGTTCATTTGTTTACAAGCAACTGTTTTCAGAATCTTAAACAAGTATGGAAACACTTCTATTGCCCTTCATCTTATAAAAACAAAAAATTTGCTATCACACATTAACGTATGGGCTAAGCTGTAGTTAATTTAACTATTCAACTTTGCTGTGTTTGCGGGGAAGGTCACTTCTCTTTGGGATTTGCAATGATGATGATGCAGTTAATTGTCTAATATAAGTGTTTATATTTTTATTTAAAACTGACTGCAAGGTAAGCATGCAAAGATTAAGTGCAATAAGGGACAGCCATACTGCCTTCTTGGTAAATAAACACATTAATCTATATTAGATTAATGAATTAATTTAGCTAATTAATATGGCTTCATGCCAGGAAGGTTGACAATAGATGCACTGAGGCAGCTAGTGGACAAACGTAGAGAAAAAAGGAAAGAATAGTCACATGGTGTTCATTGATCTGGAAAAGGCCCTGACAGAGTTCCAAGAGAAGTCATCTGGTGGTGTATGGGGGAGAAAATGGTACCGGAGATTTGTGTGTGGCTTGCTCAAGGTGCAATGTCAACAGTCAGAACTTCTAGTGGTGAAACACAAACTGTCAGTAGAGGTGGGAGTGCATCAGAGATCAGTACTGAGCCCTTTCTTGTTTATCTTTATCCTGGATACCCTCCCAAGGAAGATACAGAAGGAGGCACCGTGGGCCTGCTGTTTGCAGATGCTACCATTCCATGCACTGGGGAGAAAGACAGTCTAGAAGAAGATCTTGATAAGGGGAGAGATGTGCTGCAGGGACATGGGTTCAAAATGAGCAGAGGAAAAGCAATGTTTGTGGAATGCAATTTCAATAATGGGAACTCTGAAGACTTAGCCTTGAATCTAGCTGGGAAGACAATACCAACAATACAAAGTGTCACGTTTCTGAGTTCCAGAGTCCAGGAAAAGGTGGAAATGGAGAACAAAATTAGAGCTAGGATAAATACCTGGCTGAAATGGCGAGAGATACGTGGTGTAGTATGTGACATGAAGATTACCAGGAAAAGTCTATAAAATAGTGATCAATCCAGTTTTAATGTGTGGCACTGTATGTTGGTGAACAAAGAAGAAACATGAACAAATGATCTATTTCACAGAAATGAGAATGTCGAGATGGATGAGTGGTATAAGCAAGAAAGAACACATAAGGGATACGTACATGAGAGATATGCTCAAAGTAACACCCATAACAAGAAAATGAGGGAGTGCAGGCTCAGATGGTTTAGTCACATAAAACGCAGTCCTGACAACTGCGTCGGTCAGAGAGTTCAACAGATTAAGAATGAAGGAAAAAGAGAGCGAGCGAGCCAAGAAGAATTGGTGGGATGTCATAAAGGAAGATGTTAGCATGTGGTGTAAAGGAGGACATGGCATTGAACAGAGGAGTCCTTTGGAGGGAGAGGACTCATAGAGGGCACCCCATTCCATGGGATTAACAGAAAGACAAAGAAGAATTTATTTAGTTAATTCACAAAATTCCCTCTGGCAACTCTCAGGAGGACGATGGGAGAGAGTCCCTGGCCTCTCACTTCTCGTGCCCGCCTCCCACCAAAACTGACACAGTATCATAGAATGGTAGGACTGGAAAGGATCTTGAGAGGTCATCTAGTCCAGTCCCCTGCACTCCTGGCAGGACTAAGTATTATCTAGACCATCCCTGACAGGTGTTTGTCTAACCTGCTCTTAAAGACCTCCAATGATGGAGATTCCACAACCTCCCTAGGCAATTTATTCCACTGCTTAACCACCCTGACAGTTAGGAGGTTTTTCCTAATGTCCAACCTAAACTGCCTTTGCTGCAATTTAAGCCCATTGCTTCTTGTCTGACCCTCCGAGGTTAAAGAGCACAACTTTTCTCCCTCCTCGTTGTAACAACCTTTTATGTATGGTCCAAGACTGGACCAACGTAGCAATAAAACACTCTGTAGACACGTTAAATGCCCAGTGAAGGTGACTCTGGGGATCAGCTCCATTGCACAGTCACCAGCTGGTTGTGCCTATTCATAAACTCTGTTGCATATTCATGAGCCACTAGCTGTGCCTATGGGCACCTGGGTCCCCAGGTTCTGCCCTTGAGGAGGGGCATCCTGGAACAGTCTATTGCGCTCCAAACATGGGGGGGGGAAATCCCTGAAGCTCACAACCACAAAAGAGGCTTTTTGGTGTCCTCCATGGGGTGGCCCTACCGCCCTTTGGGATACAGCGTGCCCCTTGTGCCCAATCTTGGCCCGTGCTTGGCTGGCGCATAAGCAGGTTTCGGGGGCAGTGGGGTCTGCTCTTTCTCTTCCCCCTGTCCCCAGATCCCAGGTGGTGCCGCCCCGCCAAGCCTGGGGACTACATTTCCCGGCATGCCCTGGGGCAGCGTGGCTGTGCGTGCGGGGGGCGGGGCTCCGCCGCCGGGCTCCCCAGGCAGCGCTGCCTGCGGCTGCCGGGCTGGCTGACAGGAGCGCCCCGGAGGGAGCGATGGGGGAGCGCGGCCGCCGGGGCCCCTGAGACCCCGCCGCGCCCCAGCCCCGGCCTCCGCCATGGAGCTGGAGCAGCCCGGGGAGCACCCGGAGCCGCGCGCCGCCGCCGGGGGCAAGGGGTCGCCCCGCAACGGTAGGTGTCGCCGAGACCCCCTTGCCGGGTCCCGGGGCTGCCGCTCCGCGGGGCCCGGCGCGGGGCGGGCAGGCTGCGAGCGGGGCCCCCACCCCGGGGGGACGGGCGCCAGGCGGGTCCCGCGGGGCGAGCTCGGGCCGGGGCCCGCGCGGGGGGGTCATGGCTCCGCGGCCTTTGTTGGGGGGGGCGGGGGTTGAACTTTTGAACTTGGGGGGGGGGGCGGCCCGGGCTGTGTCCGCCTGGCGGGGCTCTGCCGCGGGGCGCTTGGGCAGAGCGGAGCAAACCCCCCCCCCCCCCCGCCTCTGCCTGGAAGCAGCAGCGGGGCGAAGCGCGGGGGTGGGGGGTTGCCTGGGTTGAGGGGCTTGGGGGGCTCCCCGGCTCCCGGTGACTTTGTTTCCCAGGTACTCAGGGGATCGGGGGCCAGGCGCCGCCCGCAGAGCATGGCTTGTTATGTCAGTTACATTCGCTCCCTAAGCCTTTGTACCCGTCATTCAGCGCTGGGGTTTAAAGAACACCAATAATGGTGATTTTGACTCCTAACCACATTCCCAGTTCTCTTTGAATGCTTCCTTCTGCTACTTCCTCCCCTGGCCAGAACCAGCTTGAGATGTCAGTGATCAATCTCATGTGTAAATAGTATTTGAATATTTTATAACTGTAGAGTTCAGTGGTGTTCCCTCTTGTTAAACCGTGAATCAATAAACTCTATACAAATGCAACCTTATATTGTTATGTGAAACTTGACAAAGAAACCTGTAGTAACAAATGCAAAAATCATGGGCTCTTTCTGCACGTGTGCTCAATTCTTGCCTGGCAAAATTCCTTGTGGCTTATTTTGCAACAAGTTTCCTTTTATACAGAGGTCTATTATCACTGTCAGGTTGTAATACAACTCAAACTGGAGTTTAACAAGAGATACTAATCTTGGTGACCTTTTTAAAGATAATAACTTGGTTAGTTAACTCAGATCAGTAAAGTTCATGGAACATTGTGACTTGTAGAAAGGTGGGTGAAGTTTACTGACTTTCTTTTCTGATGAAGAAGAATGTCTAGATATTAATTCCCTCCAAAAATAAATCAGTTGGTTTTATGCAGCTGTTTCTAAAATATACCATACTGAAGGGGTAGGAGTGTAATGTATATTTTCTAAAAATGCAGAAGAGGAAACAATTTTATAAATCCTGAAATGTTTCACAATTTCACTTTTGGCAAACCTCTCTGATTGTTTTTTATCCCTCTTAAAGGGATAAAATAGTGTTTTTGTTTTTTGTATGTGTGTGTTCATCTTCTACTGTACCTCTATATATGCTGAAGCTGGTCTGGTTCAAAATTTTCTCCTTAGACATTCCTGAATTTCTAGGCTGCATGGAATTGTTCTTTGAGCATGTTGGATGCTTTTTCTTCCTGGCTGTGCTGTTCGTCTTTTGACTTTCAAAGGCACAGTTTTGGACATTGTTCAATTTCCAATATTCATTTTTTTTTAAAGAAAGACTTGTTAGAAAATATTCTAATTACATCAACTTGAAATCTGTTCAGTTTAAAAAACAGCTAAAAGTAGCAGGTACCAAACCTGCATCTGAATTCCCCTACCAATTTTTGTGGTTTGCAATCAAATTTTTTTTTAAAAGAAAGTATATCTTCCCTGTGTCTGTGAAGGACCCACACAAATAAGAGAAGCTGACTATACAGAGGAAACAGTTGATACTAACCAGACACACATTGCAGTAAAATGCATAAAGCAAATAATTTAAAAAAGAAACTGTTTTCTCTGATTTTTTGTAATAGTAATGTAGGTGTTATTTGTAACAGTAAGTTTTTAAAACAAGTCAGTGGGATTTTAAATAGAGTACCTCTTCTTAAAGCTGCTAAAAACAAATCTTCCTCTTAAGGAAATACTGGATTGTGTCAAATGTATATTATTACACCTTTAATACTTTGCCACTTCTCTAAATTAGAGTTAACTTTTTGATTCTGTTTTGGGAAATGTCTATTGCTGTATGTGTGCATCCTCAGTAGCACAACAGTGTTCAAAATGTTTTTCCCATGAACAAATTTTTGCCCTTAAGCAATGCACATTTTGAATAACCTTGTTTATTACAGACTACTAAAATAGTTTAATTGTTTAAGGATCAGAATTGCTTATTTAAGTGTAGTAGTCTTCTTAACTGCAGCCACAGCTAGTGAGCTTACCATATTAGAAGTGTTTTGAATGGATGATATAACAATCTATTACTTTTTTTCTTGCAATAAAATGTGAAATGCTGGCATAGTATTGAGACATTGCTTGACCTTCAGTCTTTCTAAATCCTACAGCAGGAGTGGGAGGAGGAGGAGATTATTGACTTGTCACTTTGTAAACTGAAAAATATCAGTAAACAATATTGAAAATATTGAGAATCTGAATATTTTATTTCCTAATAAAGATTGATATCACTCTTAGCTTGATTAATTCCTTGAGGTACAATATTTTGATTGTTTTAATTGCATTTTCTACAAAAACAGAATCTAGAAATTTACGGTTGTTTTCTAATATTTCATACTGGGTGAAATACTAAGAATATTTAAATAGGATTGCATTAATGGTGGCTTTGGCATGTTTAGAGAAATAAACTCTTTACGTAGTTTGTTACTGTGGTAACCTATAAAAACTTGCATCATAATTTAATTAACATTTTTCATGAGTAAAGCCTTGTTAGCATATGGATGTGCAGTTGTATAACTTCAGTTAAGCAATTAAAGTTACAACTCTTTAAAGAGTATTTTGCATATTTCAAAACTTAAGACAGATGGTGATTTTTTTCTTACCCTTTAGAGAACATGTTCTTGCCATTGTAAAACTGAGTAGAGAAACATAGGTAAAATTCATTTATCTTCACAACTTGTTTAAGTGCCAGAACATAACTGTATAAGAGAACTTAACAATCATACAGGACTTTGACCAGTACCTTTATGATTACAATTGATTTTAGAAAATTGGTTTAGGGCATTATATTGTGGTATGCATTCCTTCTGAACTAATAAAAAAAGGCTGTTGAAAAACCACTTCTAAAAACCATTTAAAAAAAATGATTTCAACTAGCATTGTTTGCTCCTGAGTGAAGACAATGTATAATATAATTAAAACAGTTTGTGAAAACCATTATGCCCTGCCTGTACTAATCACAAAATGTGCTAGCTGAAATTGATTTTAAAACTGTTTTTAAATGGTTTCTGAACACTATCCATTGTAGTGTGAATAAGATCTCTAAAGACCTTTACTTCTTGATTATAGTTCTAAAACAGATGTATTTATATATTAGAAAACTGTCACATATTTTGAATAAAACAAAAATTCAAGGAATTTGTTGACAAACAAACTTCTTATTTGAATGAAGCTTAGAGTGGGAAGAAAGGAGACTAGTGAATGTGTGTGTGCAGGATTTTCAATGACAATTTATTTTTTAGTTCCATAGCTTTCCTGGAAACTTCATTACATATACACCAAGACATTCTTTTTGCAACTTCTCAGCTATTGACTATTTTGCATCTGAGAGAAAGCATTCAATAAACAGACGAATTTGTTGCGGTGTAGTAAGATCTTAATTTACTTGCTCTACAACTTTTCTTTGAAGTTTGAAAAAAATGAAGCTGGTGAGTTGTACAGTGGCAATGCTATCTTCAATGCCTCTGAATAAACAAAAGTTACTATGTTGTTTTAAACAGATCAGATTTGCTTGTTGAATGTGGGTGGGTCTCTTTTTGAGAAAGCAGACCCAATAACAGAACATTGGAGTGAAAGCTGGGAATGGTATGAGAAACATGTAAGTTATTACTAGTCATTAGACAATATTTAACACTCATATAATTTGATTTGAGGATATAAAAATAGACAGTATTTTCCCTGAGCATTTAAGTTGAACTTCCTGATTTTTTTTTTTTTAATACTGTAATCAAGAAAATGATTATTAGGTGTCTTCTATGAATGAATATACCAGTAAATGAAGGTAGCAGTGTACATTCAGCAGAGGTACAATGTCAGCAATATCTGAAACTGTAACTGTATAGTTTGAAAAACCTTGTATTGCTGATATCCGATGAAGTGCTTCAAAGTTGCAAGGTGATGAGAAAATGAGGGGAAACTTTCAGTTATGCTTTCTTAATGATAGGGAAGTAACTTCATCTTCAAAATGCATTTATGGATTGTCTTAAAATGATATTTTGTGTGGATGCACAATGTAAATTTCTGAATTGTTATTAAATGCCTTAACCACGTGAGTGTTTGTCGTTATGATGTAAACCAGAAACTCATTTATAACAGCATTCACCAAGAATGAGAACAGAGTTTATCCTGTTGATAAACTGATTATTTAAATAAAGCCTTTAGCAGTGTAATCTGGTCATTCTAATTAACAGGCATTTACATAAAAGACTGGCTCAGGGTTTCATCAGATGGTTGCTGGTGAGCCAAAATGCATTCTTTCCCTGCAGCTGTATTAAACTAGCCTTTTGATCCTTCTTTTGAGCCCTTAAGCTATAGTGGTTATCACTTTGGAAAGTTAATTGAGGAGAGAAATTAGTTAGGGGGGAAACCCTGTCAGGTTGGTCTTCAATCTTAATATTTTCAGTTATCCAAATGAAAGAATTTCAGAGGTTTTTAATGAAGAAATGACTGCCAGTGATGCATTTTAAAAGAAAAATGTGCTGCTGACTGGTTAGGTAGAATCAAGAGCTTTAATTTCCCCCACTCTATAAATAACTCTCATCCCTTGCCTGATATGAAAACAATATATTGTTGACCATAGAATTGTCTTGGAAATAAGCTTAAATTTCAGAATCTCCAAAAAGTTAGGCTGGGATTTGAAAAGGTGGAATGCCCTAGTTCTGTTGAAATTCAATGCAAGTTGAACACCTAACTCCCTTAGACACCTTTGAAAATCTCAACTATTTATTTCTATAGAAATGGTGAACTCATAGTTGCTTAAGTGATACATTTCTAGTTAATGCTTCGTATCAATATTCATTTTGTAGAGAGATGGGCACCTTAAGTTGACTATGTAGACCCTTTTCCTCCGTAAACATGCTGAAAAACAGACCAATTTTCTTATGTCAGACTGAGGATGAGTTGTTGTGGTGCACTTTTCTTGGTAAGTTTATCTTGTAGAGTGTACATGGAGTATTTTAAAATATCTTGTAAATATATCCTGGAATTGCCCAGCCCTTGGGACCTAATCACAACAAACTCTCCTGTTACATTGAATCACAGAAGCTGTTCAAGAAGAAACCGCAGATGGCAGTAGTAGTATATATTTGTCTTGGAGGCTGAGATTGTCTTTAGGTTAGTGTGAGGCATTCCTTATACACTGTCGATTGACCAGCTGGCAGGTGTAATATCGCCAAAATTGAAAAAATGCTCAGCATGTGGGTTTTCCCCCCCCCCCCTTAAATTGTGAACGCTTTTGGTAAGTTCCATTGAGTTTGTATTTAGTGTTTCAAGTGACAGTTTCCTGAGTTCACAACTTTATTGTAATTCTTGTGATATTTGTGTTCTTTAAAACTGCCATTCATGGAGCTAAGTGATTACATGAGGCTCTAAACTTTCTTTAAAAAAAAAAAATTCTAACCTTCATGGTGCAGTGAAAAGTTGAATATATGACTGGAGTTCCCCTAAAATGCTCAGGAACCCAAACTTTATTATTTTCTAAAAATCTCTTGTTTAAGCCAATCTTGTGATTGGGGGTAGTGGCTCATGATTTTTTTTTCTTCATATTTGGGGTTGGCAGTTTAGTAACAGACTTACTAATTTTGTTGTACAAAATTGCATCTTCACATTTGAATTAGTTAGTTGGCTGACTTGAATAATATTGCAGAAAGTTAAAAGTAGTTAAAAGCATTAAGTGCATAGACTTATTTTGTGAAATGTATGAGTTAGGGAAAGATTCCAAGTAGGGACTCTCTTTTTTTTTTTTTTTTTTTTTTTTTTTTGTCCATGGGTAGCTTCATTTGATGTAGTATCAAATGACTTCTAAAAAAAGTAATGCAGTGTCCTTGATTTAATTTATCTGTAAGAAGTGTAGTGATCTAACTCCAGTTTTTGTGCGTTACTGATTTGCAACAGAATAACATTTTGTTTGCTGAAAATTATAAGGATATTTTTCATTTACAGGGCTAAGGATTTATGTGCAAACTTGGACTGAGAATAACCCTTAACGCCTGCTTTGGTTCCTGAATCCTTAATTTACTGATAGGGCTTGATCTTGCAAACTCACTTCTTATTATACCTTATTCAGCTGGTATTGCTGCAGACTGAATTGGGACTACTTGTATAACTAAGTTTGCAGGATCTGTACATTGATGATTACATAAATTGAAAGTAGGACTGTAGATTAATCACAGTTAATTCTGTGTTGTAATTGAAATCAAAGTATATATTTTTGATTACAAATATTTGCACTGTAAAAATGATAGAGTATTCTTCAATTCACCTCATACAAGTACTGTAGTGCAATCTTTGTTGTGAAAGTGCAATTTACAAATGTAGATGTTTTGTTTTTGAGTGCAGTTATGTAACAAAAAAAATGTAAAACTTCAGAGCCTACAAGTCCACTCAGTCCTACTTCTTGTTCAGCCAATGGGGGAGGGATAGCTCAGTGGTTTGAGCATTGGCCTGCTAAACCCAGGGTTGTGAGTTCAGTCCTTGAGGGGGGCCCCTTAGGGATCTGGGGCAAAAATCAGTACTTGGTCCTGCTAGTGAAGGCAGGGCGCTGGACTTGATGACCTTTCGGGGTCCCTTCCAGTTCTAGGAGATAGGTATACCTCCAGTCTCCAAGTTTGTTTACATTTACAGGCCCTCTTCTTATTTACAGTGTCACCAGAAAGTGAGAACAGGCATTTGCATGGCACTTCTGTATTTACATGCCAGATATGCTAAACATTTGTATGCCCCTTCATGCATCGGCCACCATTCCAGAGGACATGCTTCCATGCTGATGACACTCGTTTAAAAAAAAAAAAAATGCATTGATTAAGTTTGTGACTGAACTCCTTGGGGAAGAATTGTATGTCGCTTGTTCTGTTTTACCGGCATTCTGCCATATATTTTGTGTTTATAGCAGTCTCGGATTATGACCCAACACATGTTCATTTTAAGAACACTTTCACTGCAGATTTGACAAAACACAAAGAAGGTACCAATGTGAGATTTCTAAAGATAGCTACAGTACTCGACCCAAGGTTTAAGAATCTGAAGTACCTTCCAAAATCTGAGAAGGATGAGCTATGGAGGAGCATGCTTTCAGAAGTCTTAAAAGAGCAACACTCTGATGCAGAAACTACAGAACCCGAACCACCAAAAAAGAAAATCAACCTTCTGCTGGTGGCATCTGACCCAGATAATGAAAATGAACATGCGTCAGTCCACACTGCTTTGGATTGTTATTGAGCAGAACCCGTCATCAGCATGGACACATGTCCCCTAGAATGGTAGTTGAAGCATGGAGGGACATATGAATCTTTAGCGCATCTGGCATGTAAATGTCTTGCAACGCTGGCTACAACAGTGCCATGAGAACGCCTGTTCTCACTTCCAGGTGACCTTGTGAACAAGAAGCGGGCAGCATTATCTCCTGCAAATGTAACCAAAGTTGTTTGTCTGAGCGATTGGCTGAACAAGAAGTAGGACTGAGTGGACTTGCATTTGTAAGTTCAACTTTCATGATAAAGAGATTGCACTACAGTACTTGTATTAGGTGAACTGAAAAATACTATTTTGTTTTTTACAGTGCAAATACTTGTAATCAAAATTAAATATAAACTAAGCATTATACACTTCGTATTCTGTGTTGTAATTGAAATCGATATATTTGAAAATGTAGAAAACATCCTATTATTGTTTAACACTGCGATTAATCAAGATTAATTTTTTTAATCACTTGACAGCCCTAATTGAAACACATGAATTTTGATTTTAAAACAAGCCTTCTATTACCAAAATTTAAACTTTATCTAATTCAGTCATTATATGAACCCTTATTTTCCCCCTTGAAATATTAAACCAAGCCCCCGATCATTTGCATCTCTTGAAAGTACAGTGGTGACTTCCAGAAATGTGGAAGTGCGAACTCCAGGGTCCAGGTTGATTTCAATTTGAGTAACAGGATTCTGTCTCCCTGAATTGTTGCATCAGTTGGATAATATACTCTTCAGTAGTTATTTTAAGCAATTGTGTAGCAGGGCCGGCTCCAGGGTTTTGGCCGCCCCAAGCAGCCAAAAAAAAAAAAAAAAAAAAGCCGTGATCGCGATCTGCGGCGGCAATTCGGCGGAAGGTCCTTCACTCCGAGCGGGAGTGAGGGACCGTCCACCAAATTGCCGCCGAATAGCTGGACCTGCCGCCCCTCTCCGGTGTGGCCGCCCCAAGCACCTGCTTGCCAAGCTGTTGTGCCGGCCCTGTTGTGTAGTATTGCTGTCAGATGTTCCAATGGCTTTTGTGTTGCACTCCAGAAGCCATTGTCTTTTGGTGCTGTGTTGAGATTTTGTAAATCTGTAAAAAGTTAAAAAATTAATAGTTTTAGAATGTTTCCCCTCTTACAATTTACCCATATTTATCAATAGTTTTAGCTTTTAATCATATTTGCTAAATAATCAGGCAGGTTGTACTAAAGGTAATTATTTCCTTTACTAGATTAATCTTGATTTACTGGCTGACCCCTTAGCCATCCTGCTTCCCTTTCGCAAGTTAAAATTGGAAGCGACTCTCAAATGGTGCGAATAGCAATTCTCAGGCCTAAGATTGTTATCAAAGATAAAAAGAGATGGGTCAGCTAGCAGAAGCTATACTCCAAGCTACCCTCTGTACTCTTTTTGTCATGTCATCCAAATACCAGAAGCAGTTTAGTCTTTGCAATAGAAAGGGTGATTGCAGAGGTTTGGGATGGAGAAGTCTGACTTTTGAGTAACTAAATAACTGTAAGAAAGATCCTTCTTACCTATTCCTCATTTTTAACTGCATATTTTATTGAGAACAGTTGAATCTGTTTTTTGTTGTTGCAGAGCTTTACTGAGAACAAATTTAAACGTGCAACACTTCTTAAATACATATTCCTCTGCCACAGTGTTGAACAGTGTTAATCATAGATGCCCTTTAAGGTTAAAGGGCATCTATAATGTTTAACACTGTTCAGTTCCCTGCCACAGAAAACCTCATTACGTACTTCAAATGTGATAATTCTCAGTTGTTGTAACAACACCTGTTAACATAAAGGATAGAGTTACAATTGGGGAAGAATGAGCCTTTGAAAATGAAGCAAACTTTCTATATTATGTTTTTATTCTAACTTTGGAAGAAAATGTTAGCTTCTTTGTTTTATATTAGATAGTGAATATATTTCCATCCTGTCTTTCTCTCATAGTGGATGTACCTTCATTTTCACATACTAATCTTTTACATTATATTTTTACTAACTCAATTATTTTAAAATATAACTTCTCGCTATGACTTTGTAATTAGTTATAAAATCATATTTTTCAGTGAAATAAAGTAATATAAAACTCGCAGACTGCACTGAATATACCACTTCTGAGAATATATTTTTGTAGTGAGAATAAGGTGTTAAGTACAAGTCAATTACTCTGTTGTTAAGGAGTTACAGATTATTCTACACAATAGTTGCTAGGTAGAAGTCATTCCACAGTAAAGTAGCTAACTGATCTAATGTCACATCATTGTTATTTAGATTAACAGTTACAAGATCAGTCTAAAACTCTGGTGTGTGGTGAAAAGGCAACAGTGTCTTAACCAAAGTTTGCTTATAGAGTCCCTGGCATCACGGTTAAGGTTAGGTTCCTTTTATAGATCATCAAAATAGTACCTTTTTGTGTGTGCTGTGTACATACTTTCTGAGAATAGGCTAATTATCAAAAATCACCTGGATCTTTGGTGTTCAGATTCTCTTTTGGGTATAAAGAGAAGAACCAAGTTTTTTTGCTTGTTACCATTCTCTCCCCCCCCCCCCCTTTTTCTGGGGTAAGGCAAGGGCACTTCTTTTTTTCTTCTGTACATCATCACTAGGCCATAAAGCTTGAATTTTCCCTTACTACGCCTGTCTCTAACAGGACAGGTAGTGTTGATGGAAATCCTTAGTACCCTAGGGCAGGGGTTCTTAACCTTTTTCTTTGGGGTGTTTCTACCCCCCTCCCCCATGCTATAATAACTCCACAGTCCACCTGTGCCACAATAACTGGTTTTCTGCATACAAAAACCAGGGCCGGTTAGTTAGGGGGTAGGAAGCAGGTCAATTGCCTGACCCCCCACCCCCACCCCATGCCATAGGGGCCCACACAAGGTTACATTGCTCAGGCTTTGGCTTCAGCCTCGGGTGGCAGGGCTCAGGGCCCTGGGCTTCAGCCCCATGAAGTAGGGCTTTGGCTTTCTACCCTGGGCCCCAGCGAGTCTAATACTGGCCCTGCTGGGTGGACCCCCAGAAACATGCCCGGGGGCCCCGGACTCTTGATTGAGAATCACTGACCTAAGGTGTAAATATAATAATGCTTTAGTCAGCATATACAGACAGCAACTAAGACCTAGAAACAGTGATGAACAATTCTTCCCTGTCTTGAGGATGAGCTAGTTGACATAGGTATCAGATGGTAGAGACCTATGCTTGTGATTCTTTCTATATGTAATGCACCCATTTATTGAAAGACTAATTTTGCCTATTTTTCTAAAGGCAGTTTTTCTGCCTTTGGACAAGAAGTGTTTGAAACTTTCCTTGAATCCCTTGAAAGTTAGTATTATGTGATAGCAGCATAATACTTAGAGTCTCTGATATTCATTTAAACAGGGACCTTTCCTTGAAAGAGTTTGGGGAGTGAGTGAGCTGATGTCTGTAGCAAATTCACAAAACTCTTTGACAGGCCTGTGCTGATGACACTGATTCTGTACGGAAACAAGGAAGTCATCTCACAGAGTCACAGTATAGTCACTCCTTTGCCCTCGGGAACGCAGTACTAATTCAGTGCTTATCAAATGGAACAAAGGGAATGTTGGGAATCTACTTCATAATAAATGTTTAATGTGTAATTTAAATAGTCCTATAAAATGCCAGTGGCCAACATCATGACAGTGTTTCACAGAGCTGGGGGAAAAAATCCAGGGTGGTAATCAGGAGACATCTATTTGGTAAAACCGGTATATTGTAATACTTAGGTGAACATTTGGGAAGCTAATAAAGAGAATCTGCATAAAGTCTCTTGTGTTGTCTTTTGGCTTTTTATAAAGAACATGCATTTTTTCCTAAAATGAGGTGTTTTGCAATTAAGTACAAATATTAAATTGCAATCTGAGGTTGAAATTATTGGACTTAATGGAATGATGCAGTTATAGTTTGAGCACTGAATGTAATCTCAGTCCTGTATCTGTACACATGGAATGTGACTGCCGCCTTAAGGATCTTTGTAATCACACTTTGTACCTCACTGTTGCTCGATGACTTATGAAGTTTTAAGTCCATTTTCATCTTCTTATTTATCTGGTATCCACTGTATTAGTTTGTCACCAACTTTGGCTTGGTTTTAGGATTCTCTGCTCATTTTGATGTGTGCAGAGGCTTTATATGTTGAGCTCTCCATATCCTAAGGAGATGATCACCTTTAAGATTTCAAATGCAGAATGTATAAAGTCAAAACTCTTCATGTATTAAAGAAAACTGCTTAACAGAAAAAACCTTCAGGTCTGTTTGCTGGCAAGTAAAAGGGACAACCCAGCAGGAAGAGGGGCCCACATCTTGAAATATTCATCAATCATTTTCCTGGCACCAGGAAACGAATCAGTCTTTTAGTGGGTAGAACATGATCAATCACATAATGTGGGAAATTACAATCATTTGCCCTACCCAAAATGATGTCGTTATGCTGATAGTGAGTCGGAAAGGTAGCTAGCTGTCTTGGTGCTTATTGAGAACTAAAGACTTGCATATAGCTCTTGGTGTAAAGGAGTTTTTAATGAATAAAATTATTTAGCATTCCATATATAAAACTTGCCTTAAGTTAAGAACTTTGACATCTTTAGAACAGGTTTTAGTCTGATCCAGAGTTTATTCTCCCTGTAGCCCTCTGTTGCTGATATGTGATATATTTGCATTTTCCTGCAATATAAAATGGTTGGATTTTTTTGGTTTGTTTTTCTCGTGTGTGTGTGGTGGTTTGTTTGTTTTTTAATTGCATCTAACTTTCAATATATATGTGCTTTTTTGTCATAAGAGAATGGAGGATTCTACTCCTGTTTCAACACCATGCAGTGGGGGTTCTTGTGACTTATGAATAATTATTTATATCTCAATGTATATTGGCAACAGTAGGGCAGAACTGCACCCCGACACTTGTATCCTCTTGTTTATAGCTAGAATATAGGCTTTAAAAAGATCAAGATTTTTATAAAGTTTTGTATCTAGGATGCACAATTATAACTAGTCAGTCACTGTCAATATGTACAGTATGTTATATTGTGCAAGATATTGCTACAAGCAGGTAAGAGGTTATTGGAAAAGAGTTCAGATAAGATGCTGCAAGTTTTAATGAGTGAGTGGCTTGTAACTTTGTCCTCGTCTACAATAAAAACTGACAGGAATGTGACACTGGTATTTACTACTAGATATAACTGCCTAGTCAATTAGTGGAATTCATTGGTTGGAGAAATGAGTTCCTGGGGTCTCTGCAGAGAGTGTTGTTCATTGAGTTTTGTTTGCAAGGAAACTTTGAGGCTACTGGGCCTAATTCAGACATGTTTATGGAGTTACACCTGTTCATGCTGGGTCTGAATTTGGCCCAGTGACTTTAAATGGTGGCAGAGAGAAGGGCTTCAGTTGACAGTTTGCTTGTAGAGATGAGGGGTTTCTTGGTGTTTAGGTCTATAGTAAGGATTCAGTGTTCTCTGCTTGAAGGTGTATTTAGTTTGAATATTAGTATTACACTAAGTGAGCAGTTTGACTAATCCGTTAGAATGATGTGTTGGTACCCTTTATTATAACTCATTTTCCTCCCACTACATCACTCTTGAGTAATCTTTAAAAAAAAAAAAAAAAAAAAAAAAAAAAATGTAGTAGCCACTTTGAAAGGACCTCTGCCCAGAATAGGGCACTAAATGGTCAGGAAAATGACAGATGTTTCATCTGGTGGGTGGCCTGGTGAGGAGAACGAAATGGTCTAAGCCTACACGTGTAGGTGCCTTTTGTTCCTCTTTTTCTTTTCCTCCCCCCACCTCTCCCACACTTGCAATAGTGGCCAGCAGAGCCTTACCTCCAGCTGGGAGAGCAGAACACATGGGCTGCTCTGAGGTTGCTCTTTCTCCCTCTGTGTAGTGTCAAGTAGTGGATGGTAAGGACAAGAGGATTTTTTTTTTTTTTTTTGGGTCTGGCAGCCTGGAGAACAAGAGACCTCAAGCTTCTCTCTTGGCAGATAGCAGCAGCTGCTGCTGCTACTGGGCTTGCAAAAAAACCGCTGTGCAGTCTTTGTGGAAAAGAGGAGCATAGTTTTCTTTTTTGGCAATTGAAGTAGGACATTAAATGCATTGGCCTAGCATACAATGTACTGGGCTCACTTCTGTTCACTACCATAAAACACCCAAGGGCATAGTCCTAGTCAAATATACTCCATATTAGTTGGGGAGGAATGTGTTATTTGTAATAAAGACATTAGAAGCTGTCATAGGGTATTTTTCAACAGAGCTTTATTAGTCTTACGTTAGCAATGCATAATTGTAAGAGGAAAGCTTAATTACAAAATACAGGATGTTAATAGACTAAACTGCAGAACTCTGGCAGATCTTCAGACTGCAGTCTAAGACAATGTTTTACACATGTAGATGTGTCGAGTTAATATCCTAAACTACAGTGTGTCTGCACATGTAATTGACAATATTTTAGTCAAATATGTAAAAAGGAACAAGAGTTAAAAGCTGCAACTCTTGTTTCCTATTAAAAATGACTGTCCTTGGATGTTGCCAGTGCAGATGTTTAACATATTTAATAGTGAGCAAGCCAGCTGTGTTTTCTTTCAAAATACTGAGAGCAAAATCCCAAATCCTAGTTAGTAATTAAAAGCCTTAAAATGACCTTGAATCCAACCAAACTACAAAAGCTGTCTTGAAGTAAATTTATGGTTTTTGTTCATTGCAGAAGAGGTTAGGTAGAATTATGTACTACACTGTTTGCTAAAATATTAAGTGGTAGCCTTGGGTGAACACTGAAGATCAGAAATAATTAATAAGAAATGCCATTAAAGCACAAAAGAGCAGCACAGAATGATTGCAAGCCATTTCTTTTAAAATGACTGGAAAAGTAGAATAGTTTGTGTGGAATTCAGAACCAAAGATTGTAAAATTGCTTGTTCCAGTCTTACCTGACTGGAAATAAATTCCCTTTTAAAAACTTACATTTAAAAATGAGAAATAGTAAGCTTGCATTCAGGGAGGAACCAATCAGTTTTAATAGATTTTTTTTTTTTTTAAATAGGGAGCTAACTCCTTTTTTTCCTAGTCAAAACTGTGATAGTTATGAATATTTAAATAGTATTTGTATGTATGAAAACTGTAAGGGCTTGTCTAAGCTTGAAATGCTATAGCGTCACAGTTGCATTGCTTCAGTGTAGATACTACTTGTGCTGAAGGGAGGGGTTCTCCCATCACGACCGGTAAGTAATTCACCTCCCCCAAGAGGCAGTAGCTAGGTCTTCCGTCAACCTAGTGCAGTCTTTGCTGAGGGTTAGGTTGGTTTAACTACACCACTCGGGGTATGGATTTTTCACACTCTTGAGAGATGTAGATAAGCAGACTTAATTTGCTAGCATAGACTGTGTTTAGACCCGATCTGTTACTCTGAAAACTAACTGTCCCAGTTCTGTGGCTTTCTTCTATACTCTGGAATGTTTATTTGCAGAAGCTGATTTCCCCTCCCCCCCCCCAGTTTAAAATCACTACTAAAGGAAGCAAATAGGTAAAGAGCATTACTCCTGTTAATGTTCATATTGGATCCCGCACTTCATTGTTCAGGCTTAGCCTTGAACTATTACCTTATTGATGATTAGGAGTCTTGACATTGTCTCTGTAAGAACTAGGCTTGGCTGTCAATAGAGGAGATAACCCTTGTCCCACAGCATCATAAAGATGATAAATTGCTGAAGGATGAGCTAGAAAGCACATATATGTATTTAACATATACATGTATTACACTATGGCTAGATGAGCTGTTAAGATGGGTTTTAAGTATACAGAATAAGAATATTTTTGGCATATGTGCACATACAGGAACACTAGTTCTAACTGAGTAATGTATCATGAGAATACAATTATGAAACGATGGACAGGACCTAGACAATTGAACTTGTATTTCAAGATTAATATATCATAGCTTAGAGCCAGTAAAAATCCAACCAAAATCACTCCTGTCATATCTGTGGTAACTGTGGAAATGAATCTTTTTGAAAACAAAAATAGTTGGCAATAGTCTAGGGCATTACCTAATGTCCTGGCTAACATTTCCCTTTAATAAAACTCTAGGGGAGATTTACAAAACTGCCTAAGGGATTTTGGAGCACAAGTCCCTTAATTCAGTGGGATTTGTGCTTGGAAATCCCTTAGGTATGTATTGCAAATCTTTCCTCTAATATATGTATGTTAGTGGTTGAGCATGTATTTTTTTTTCTTGCTTTTACCTGCATTCCATATGTGGTTAATGAAGCAAGAGTTTGATAAGTATTTGGGATAATTTTGAGACAGTAAGGAGCAATATGTTCAACTCCTTTCTCTTCCATCAACCTAATGGCATGTTAACACTCTCAGTTTAAAAAAAATACTATTAGTTTTTACTCTTGATCTTTATTTTTGCAATTTGAGCAGATAATCTGTCATAGCAAAGTCCACCATGTAAGCAGCAGTCTGGCAAACTTTTTTGCTGTTTGCTGTATTGCAGGATGATGTATTTAGGTTAAGTAACTTGAGTGTTTTATGTTTTTAAAGGTCCCACTTTTTAGAGTTACTTCCTTTAAAATAGGAGAGACTCCATTTTTGATGGTGTTGTGAAGAGTCAAGCGTCTTAGGCCTTGTCTACGCTACAGATTTACTTTGGTATAGCTACACCACTGAGAAACGTAGCTATACCGACCTACCCCCAGTGTAAATTCTTCTGTCAACCTAGCAGCCATCTCTTGAGGAGGTGGATTACCTACGCTAATGGGAGAAGCCCGCCAATGGGCAGAGACAGTGTCTACGCTGAAGTGCTACAGTGGCACAACTGCAGTGGTGCACCTGTGCCACTGCAGCGTTTTAAGTGTAGACATACCCTAACTCTTGTAATCATGAGCTGTCCATTATGTTCAAAGACTGAATTATTTTTTCTGCTTGGTAAGCTATGCTTCGTGTCCTATGTGACTTTTGCCACAAGATGTGGTTTCCAGTGAAGAGAAACTCAGTCCATTTCCTACTGCCATGTTTCAGCTAGTAGACTTGATGCCTACAACTGAGTTCTAGTTGCAGAGAACAGCCTAACTGGTTAAGTCCATGCTAGCAAATGACTACAGGTTGTTAAATACAATACAACATGCCATGCAAATGTGAGTTTGAAGGGATTTTTTTTTATGCTGGCTTTCCTGGTTTTGTTATGGTGTGCATTGAAGAGGAACCTGCTGCTGATTGGATGGTAGTGTATTGGACTTAATTCCTTGTGGTCAGCTTGCGAAGTAGCAGCAGCTCTGAAGGATACTACTTGCCTGGTTCTTCTGTCTACAAAGCAAATAATCAAGTTGGCTGAATAAATTGGCTCAGAAGAGAAAGCAGGAAGGTAGAGGAACTGTAAGTCCTTACTGTAGAGGTGCTCTCTGTGTGTGAAATGTAGAACTGGCCCTGGATGATTAGAGGGTGGAAAAATTAATGAAATCTAAAATATACAAATAAAGAGCTGAGGAGAATAACGGGGTTTTAACTGCATGAAATTGATGGGCTTACTTTGCTACACAGTACTTTGCATTGGTGAAATGCTTCATAAACATGAAGGTTAAATTTTCAACCTTGGCCTCTAGGTTTGGGAGCCTAACTTGGGACACCATTGGCTTGGTGAGTGGAAGTAGAGAGCACCCACCATTCTAGTTGAATAGGCACTGAGCGTGGGTGCCACTGCTGAAACTCAAGCCCAAAATGTCTCCGATTGCGCCTCCTAAAAATGGAGGCGTCCATGATAAAGCAGTCACTTCTGAAACCTTGGCTGAAATATACAGATGGAGGAAAGTGAAGTGCTGAAACTGTCATTTATCTAGGGTATAAATCTGTGGGTCTGCTGGGAATAAAAATTGGGAGTCTTGACTCCCAATTTGTAGTTCTACCACTATGCAAATATTTTAAAGCAATATGTTACAGAGATGGTCTCAGTCAGGTAAAACATGCAGCAGAAAGATTAGTCTTTCCATTGAACACTAGGAAGTCATTGGGCCTGTAAATATTTTGCAGAAGTTATTACTTCAGCATATTATTAAATCATGGATCTTACTGCTTTGTTACTTAATAAAACATGTGTAGTCTGAGGGTTAGAGCAATGGAAGCTGATATTTGATTTTTGTTCCTGGCTTTATCGTACTCCGTGATCTTGACTAAACCACTTAATCTCTGTGGCTCAGTTTTCCCAACTGTAGAATGGTGGTGGTCTTCCCCACCAGAGGTGTTGAAGCTCAATTTGTTTTTTATAAACTGACTTCCCTCTAAGCATGAAGTTCAAGCTCTGCGCCTCTATTTTCAGTGTGCTGAAGAGCTCTGCTGTCACTTCATTCTCCTGTTTCACTTCTTCCTACATATCTTCTATAATTGCTACTTTGGTTTTTTCCCACTTTACACCTTCTCTCAGATGCTACCTATACTGAGAACAGTTTCCCATTTCCATGGATCAAGTTTCTTCTTTTGTTTCCTACAAATTACTTCCCCCACTTCCTTTATGAAGTTCTAAATGCGTCTGAACTGTTTTGTGTATTCTGTTAGTGTAAACTCCCTTGGGTCGAAGACCCAACCTTTTCTACATGTTTGGTAAGGTGCTGTGTACATTTAAAATTCTATATCAAGTGATTTCAGTCATTGGATGGAAGGTTCTTTGTATGCAAAGTGTTATGCAATGCAGTGCATGGTGGATTTGTTACATGTACATCCTTTTTGTAAATCTTTTTTTTTTTTTGTTAAACAGTGCAAAAGACGCATTTAAATTTAAGTGATTTGGAATAGTATAGTATGCTTCTAAATCCCTCATCTCCATGTTACCTGGAGATAATATTTGTGCAGTTGAATCTTCATGAGGATTACCAGATGTTAGCAGTGTGGTGGCTACATGGGGCAGCCCATGGTTAATGAATATTAGTGACTTGTTCCTTGTACCTAACATTCTCTGGTGTTCTCCTTTACTCTTTAATAGTAATTGCCTCTTACTCACTATGTCATTGTGGCATTTGTTTTGTATTTCCCCCACCCCAAGGTGTGGTGTGTGTATATGGATTTAGTGCATCAGCTTTCTTGTCTATGGCTTTTTTAGTGTTTTGACTTCCGTAGCCAGTTTGTAGAATTTTAGGACAATTAATTTAGTTTTTTCTGGTCTTGCAGAAGTTCCTCCATCTAAGATTTTAATTAATGTGTATTAGAGCTGAATATTAACTTGCCAGTCAACCTAGTTTCCGTTTGCAACACATAATAGGGGTGTGCGCGTGTGTGTGTGTGTCTGGAGAGGGAGAGAGAGTATGAATATGTTGTCATGTGACTGAGATTGACTTTAAGGTGCAGAGCTACACTTTGCTGGGAGTCTTGAGTTAGGCTCATTGACTGATAGAAGATGTGATTATAAATTTTGATCTAATCCCTGGAATAATTTTCTAGCAATAGTTTCACTTGCTGATCATCTCCTGTAATTTGAAACTATCCCATCCCAATCTGCTCATCCTTTTTGTGTGTGTTTTTTAAGATGATGCTGTTTAAGATGGGTGGACTTAAATGTATCTATTTTTTCCTTCATTTTTATAAAAAAAGGCAATTCAAGGAAAAACGGGAATAAAAATTATTCAGAGATCAGGATTGTCTAAAAGAGATAAAAAACAAACCCATTTTTCATCCAAAGCTAGTTAATTCTAAATATCTTGTCTACTCTTCCACTGAGTCAGAATGCAGCCTGGGGTGTCAAGACAGTACACTTTGTCTATTACTGTCATGTATCCCTCAAGGTTATCTCCTAGTAATACTGATTCTTACTGTATAGAAAGGAAAGGTATGAGGTAGTATTTGATTCAGACTGCCTTAATCTTTCTAGTACAACGTCTCACTTTCTGTCCAGAAACTGTACCATGCCATCCCGCTTCCTTTTTCTTCTATTTTTTTAACTGGGACAATTTTTAACCTAATGTAATAGCCACTTTGAGTCCTTATGGGTCTTGTCACACAGAAGACAGCATGATGTTGAAATTATACAGTTAATTTTTTTCTTGCAAGTGGCCAATTTAAAAAAACAATATATTATATTGTAACTGTCTTATTTCTTGTTTTATATCGGTAAACTCACTAGAAAAAGGCTTCCAGGTAGGCTAACACACACATGGCAGATTAACTTTTGTACATACTTTACAAAAATCACAACACTTCAAAGTTAAATGATAAAAATCAGTGGTCAGGACAGAGTGTAAATTAAACAGTGATGTAAAGACATAGTGAAGAAACATACATTGTGCCTGAATCTTCTAATATGGAAGATGAGAAATGAAGATAGATACTTGGAATCTCTTTTACCTTAAGATTTAAAATTATTTCATGGACTGCAAGGAAAGCCCTTTTTAAAAAGAGAGTTGAATTGAGACTGCCTTCAGTGCTAATGTCCTTTGGGAGAAGCCTTTGCTTTAATGTTTTAGAAATGTAGGTGAGAAGAAAAAAGCCCCGATAAATACCTTTTGGCAAAAGTCTGTTTTTCTTTCCTTCTCTGGCTTAGAACCTGTGCAAGCCACATGGAGTTGTAAATTGCAAGAAATAACTTGTTAGCCCTCCACTGCTGAGCCTTGGCAATAGAAATGTCAGTCTCTTTTAATGAAGAGCACTGTGAAGCTCACAAGTTTGTACCTTCCAGTTGGCCCAATAAAATATATTACTTTACCCCCCCCCCCCCCATAGTCTCTTTTAATAGCTTTTTCTGAAGTGATTTTGTGTAGTTAAGATTTGTTGTTCCAGTTTACGTTTTATGTTTATTGGCCAAAATCCCTTTTTAGCAATCTCATTGATTTTGAGATTAGTTGGATGGTGAATTTTGAATGAACTAACATTCAGTCAAAAAACTGCATCAGAGATTCTTCTGAGAAGACAGTTCATGGTAATATGATAACATACGAAACCTACAAGTAAAGCAAAACTGTCACAGATATCCTGAAGCTTGCTTTGTAACAAATTCATTGAGGCTACGTAGCAGTAATGCCATCAGACAGGAGCTCATTCTTAAAATACTTACCTTGATGCAGCAAATTTTACATGTTGGTCTCTTCTGCATTACACTGTAGAGGGAAAACTGTTGTATACAGTCCTCAGCCTGAGTAGGTAAGTGATCAGCTTTCTGACTGCCCGGCTCTAGCTTAAGGAAGGAGCAGTCCATCTATATTACAGTGGGGTGTTCCGTTTAGAGTGCAAGAGCTATGTAACCACACTAAAGTGAGCAACATATGATGAGCCTGTATGGTGGGACAAGATGCATACTGTAGCACTGTGAAAAGGGTAAAGTAGTGAATTGGAGTTATGTGGGGTCTTCAGAGTGGGTCAGACTTTGTCTAACTTGCACATATTTTTGCTAAAAATTCATGTCTGTGTACTGATTCTGTAGTGTTACCTACAAAAGTTTCGCAAACAAAATTCATCTGCCAAAGTTATCACTCAGTGAAAGAGAGACTGTGTGTGTGGTGGTGGGGTTAAGCCACACAGAAAAATTGATTAAAACTGTATGCCAGCTACACTTCACTTCCTGTTTTGTTTACTCTTGTGTGGTGATTGTGAAAGTGCAGACTCTCACAGGAAACATGATTTGGAAACCAAGTTAGTTGTCAAATAAACATAACTTACAGGCTACAGCTGCTAAAGGATGAGTAGTATGTGAAAGCAGGAGACTTTGTTTGGGACACACTGGAAGAGGTACTAGTGAAAAACAAAGTGAAAGGAAAATTACATTAATGTTGATAGTAGATCAATGAAAGTATAAACTACTGGTTACTTATTTTAGGCAATTTTGATCTAAGTTGGAAAACTAAGGGCAAAGGCACCAGAATCTTGGCAGAGGGATAAGTTTTTGATTAATATTTGAATCAGTTTTTGAAGACATTGAGTTGTAAAATGAGTGGGTTTTTTTAAAGGCATGATTACTTGACTGTAAAGAACATTATGTATTTTGAGAGAACATTACAGGAAGCTCTTATTTGTCACAACTGAAGGCTAACTCAATCTAATGATGACACTTAATGTCAATATCAACCATTTCACTGCTGATCATTTTAGCAGAATCCTCAGACTAATATGCTTATCCACTGTTGGATGTAGCTATAAATAGATACCAACCAACATCGCTTCCATCTTGCTCAAATTGAGCCAACTGCTTTCCATCCCTGTCCAACTCATACATGCTTCTGCATTAGATCAGAAGTGTCAGTGCTGGGTGTCAGTGGCCTGCTGATAGGGTCTTACCTTCCTTAATGGACTCATGTTTAACAAAAGGTGATGGGAAATTGGAATGGAACCATTGATTCACTTCATGTAGACTGCTGAACAGCCATCGGTTGCTGCTGACCTAAGGCTGGGATGGAGGCAGCCTATTTTGAGAGAAATGGCCCCATTTCCAATTCCTCGAAGCATTCAGTCCCTTGGCTAAAAGCATGTTAAACGTGTTAAACTTGAATCAAATCTTGTTGAGAAGGAACTTCTTGCTGTTCCCGGTTTTACAAAAAGGGGTAGATGCAGAGTGTGTTTAATGTTACCAGTGAGATTTGAGTGCAGAATAACAGATGGAGGACCAGCAGTAATGGAAAGGGCAAGACCACCTGGTAAAAGGGATCTAGGCCATGGAATAGAAAAACCCTTTAATTCTGTTTATGTAGGTTACTTAGGCCTATCCACACAAACAGTTGTACCAGTTTGACTAATGTTGTAGCTTTTTATACTAATGTTGTTAAAAGGAACAACTGTGTATACTGGATTAGTTGACTGGTATACTGGATTAGTTTGCCCTGGTAAACTTACAGACACAAGACAAATCCAATAAGACTCATGTTAATGAGAGTTCACACACACAAATTATACCTGTTGAGTTACTCACTTTTGTTAACTGGTGCAACTTCTGTGTGTAAACAAGCTCTTAAATTGTCATCTCTCTGGGCAAGGGTAAGAACCATCTTTTTGTCACATGTATGTACGGTGCCTAGCACAATGAGGCCCTGGTCCATGCTTGAAGACCCTATGTGCAACTGCAGTACACATAATGAAGTATTTTGAATGAGCCTATCACTATAGTTGGTATCTAATGAAAGCATAGTAGTGGAGGGAATATAAATTCCATAACATACTGTAACAGAACCAGCTTCCTACCAAAAGCACTGAGCCAAGTGACAATGGAAGGCTTGAACAGACAGTGGGGCAGAATATGCCCTTTGTGTTGCATTCAGCACTACTTGTGGAGACAGGTGAGTATGAGGAGGGCACAAAAGGATAATTGCTATTGTGTCATGATGTCAGGTCACATTTTGACAGTTCTTTGCTGCCAGAAGCAGTCTACATTTAAATTTTGTATTCTGCAAAATCTGAATTTGTCATGGGGTGCCAGGTTTAGCCCATAGGCCATGAGTTGGATAGCACCTTTACTTTAAAATTTAAAGGAAATAAATATCACTTCCTGTCCACAATAAGGAGACTTGTTTGTCTCAAAAACAGTCATATTTTTCAGGATTCTGTTAGTGTTGAGGATCCAGATCAGAACAGTATCTTGGATATGAAGGCAAACAAATATGTTCTTTTTTAAAAAAAAGTTTCTTTTCTTCTCAACTAGCAGGCAGTCATAAGTTTAAACCAAAGCCTAGACTTAATGGTACTGTAACATACTAAATGTAAATCTCTAATGTTAGTATTGAGCACCTTACTACACAGTAGACACCCTATAATTGACTCAAAATAATAACAGCCTGTAATATTATCCATCTAATAAGTATAGAAACATTAAATATCCAGCAAGCACATCCTCACTTGACAGCTGTCCTTCAAAGTAGGTGGTGCTAATGTACATTTTTTTCCATGTCACTTTCTAAAAATGGTCAAATTACCCCTCATAATCTAACCCCTCATCAGGCTTGCGTCTGATGAAGTGGGCATTCACCCACGAAAGCTTATGCTCCAATATTTCTGTTAGTCTTAAAGGTGCCACAGGACCCTCTGTTGCTCCTCCCTCATAATCTATAACTATTCCCAGATAAAAACTACATTAAATAGTAGTTAAAGTTGAGTATAGATCAATAAATTAAGGATAAAAACATTGTATGAATGTTTTAGGTCTTAAAAACAAGCCTTACAAACACAAGATATTCAGATTTAAGATTAAACTTAAAGACAAACCTAGTCAAAGTATGGAAACACAGTTAAGGGACCTCAACAACATTAAACTTCACTCTGTAGTGATGCCATGCAATAACTTGTACAACTGTAATTAGTGCACAAATGTTTAACCCCATCTTAGATTAAAATAACTTTGAGGAGTCCAGTGGCGACTAAAAGATTTATTTGGGCATAAGCTTTCATGGGCAAAAAACCCACTTCATATGCATGGAGTGAAAATTACAGATACAGGCATAAATATATATTTTCATTCCCCCCGCCCCCCAGTGGTATCATATGACTGCATCTTCCCTAAGTGGGTTTTGGCTTCACCCTTATTGCGAGTAATAAAAAGTGGTGGCTTGTTTGAAAGAGGGAATCCTGCATTTGTAGCATCAATCCTATTGAAAACAAGAGAAAATGGCAGCCATTTTGAAAGAAGGCAGTTGCTTATGAAGAAAATTTAATTTATGAAGACTAGCAACCAAAGATGACCATTGATCCTTAAAAACAAAAAAGTCTCCACTTCAAATATAGCCAATGCATGATATTTTGGTGAGTTTTATATATAATGAAAGTTTTACTTGTAAATTCCCAGAAAATTCATTTTGTATTCTAAGAGCTGTAATTTTGGGGCGGCTACTCTGTAGTCTTCATACATAAAGTGGTTGAATCCCGTCTTAGAGGTAAAATGAGATTTGCACCTAACTATTGAACTGTAACCAGTGCTCCCATGAAAACTTGCTGTCCCACTTGTAAGCTTTAAATTAGACTGTTTCCTTGCTAAACACTTTCTTCCATGCATAGTTGCTATAGGATTGCTCCTAGGTTGCCCCGCTGAAACAAGGATCTAAGGAGTTCAGGTTTTGTACTTAAGCTTTAACATCCTCCTGCCTTAATGTAGCAGTTTTCAGATGAGCTTTGTTTTAAGAAATCCAGCAAGGTTGTTTCTTCTTTGGTTCCCAGCACTTATTAAAATGCTCTAAATCATGTGTCCAGTGTGCTGAATCATGTTGATGCTGCATATTCCTACCCGTACGGCATTTCTGTTAAAATAATTGTAAGTGCATCATAAACCTTCCTGTGGCTCTTGATTAGATTATATCGTAAAAGTTAGATTGTCTTCCTGCTCGAGCAATTTCTGAAAGAGATGTTATCTTGAATGTAAAGTCAGTTTGGGTTTTTTTTTTTTAATCCTTGATTCATTTTTTAGTCACAGTAACAGATCAAATTAGTATTCTATTGTATTATATTCACTACTGTTAAGGGACAATGGAAATATGTATTGATGCAACACACAATGTGGATGGTTATTTAAAGAGGAATATTTCCACCAACATTTTCTATGTGAAAGGCTTATCAGACTAATTTTAGATTTCAGTTTATATTGCATTTACTGTTTTTGATAGTTCTTAAAAGTAGAGTACCTCCAACAATTAATTAGAATAAACAGCAAGGAAAAAAATCTGGCAAGCTTTTGAACAGTGGCTCTCAAACTTTTTTACTGGTGACCCCTTTCACATAGCAAGCCTGAGTGTGACCCCCCCCTTATAAATTAAAAACACTTTTTAATATATTTAACACCATTATAAATGCTGGACCAAAGCAGGGTTTGGGGTAGAGGTTGACAGCTCACAATCCCCCCGTAATAACCTTGCGACCCCCTGAGGGATCCCGACCCCCAGTTTGAGAACCCCTGCTTTTGAATAACCTAAATGGCTTGATTTTAAAACTGATTGTGTAGTCAGTTATGAGATGTTACCATCCAGCATCGATAACTTTCTAAATGAAAATGTTTTTATCTTCAGGGACAGAGCCCAAGTGTGTGCATACATTCCAAAAGATGGCAAATTTTAAAACTCTCACTTGGGAGTTGGCACTTTTTTCTATAGCTTCTTTATGGGATATACTGAATAGTAAAGAGCAACAGTTGCTCCTTGGAGTTTTAGCTCTTCATAATAAATATTTTAAATGAATAAGAATGAGTGTTTTGCTACAAAGTTACTATACTGACTTTTACTAGGTAGTACGTCTGACTAACAATGTTTTTACGTATGTCATATCTTTCTACACAAAGGCATATAGATGGTATTTTGGACTATAGATGCTAAGAACTTTTGCATACTCACAGGAGTGCTGCCAGCTTTTTTGCCGCCCTAGGCGGCAGAAGGTCCCGCCCCTGAAATGCTGCCCCCGACAGGCGGCGGAAGTTCCTGCCCCCGAAATACTGCCAACGACTGGGGTGGCCGAAGATCCGGCCGCCGCGGTCACCGCCCCCCAAATGTTAGTGCCCTAGGCAACCGTTTAGGTTGCCTAATGGGTTGCGCCGGCCCTGCATACTCAGTACTATGGAATAAGGCTTGAAAGGAATATATTAAACCTGTTGGTTTTGCAAAATAATGCTGATTTATCTGTTCTTAAAGGGCCACTCTTCTCTTCAAAAGGGTTGTAGTTGTCCTCTCCTTTATATAGAACTGTGGCCTTTGCAACATTACATATTAACCTGTTTTCCCACTCGCCATCATGGGATTGGTCAGAGGACAGTCTAGAACTTGATGGGCTGTTTCTCCACACACTATATTTTGTTCTCTGTCCAATTCTAGAGCCTGCCCTTAGATTATTTGAGGAATAAAATTACAGTAAATGAAGTGAATGAAACAAGTTGTGCAATGTGAGCCTAGTGCTTGAATTGATGGACTTGAGGGCCAGATATGGCTGACTTGCTCTGCTAAAGAGGAGAATTGTGTTGGATAAATATTTTGACGAGGTGGGGGAATAGACTGACAGAATGGAAGGAGTGTTCCTTTGTGAAATGTTTACAAAGTAAAGTTCATATAAAAACTATAAGCTATAACTTAAGTAAATTATAACACCGGCTAATCCATCTGCATTTCATTTTGAATCAGTTATGACTCAAGTTGTCTCATAGCCAAGAGTCATTTAAATAAAGGCATGTATGTTTCAAAAGACTGTCTTTATTCTTGTGTCTCTTCATACTTTCTAATTTTTCCATTAAGGCTCATTCTTTGACATTGCCCACCTCTTTCATAGCACAAAGTTAGTTTTTCCTTACTCCGGCTAATAAATGAGAAATCACAGCAGGATTAAGGTTATGTGGTGGGTTTTTTTTGGTAAGTGAAGAAAGATGTCTTAGGTTTGGACACAATTTGTGGTCAGAGCAGTCCCTCAGAGGAGGGGTAGTTGGGCCTATGCTCAGATGACAAGCCTTGGAACTACATTGTTGGTCAAGCGGAACACAGGCCATCTGTGAAATGTGACAGTGATGAAGAGTGAAGGAGTGAGTGGTTCAGTGGGAAGAAAGTCTTCTCATTTTGTTCTTATAGAGTGATTAATCTGACTCCTTTTAAGGAACAAATTAGGAGAGGAAATTGCATGTGAGCGTGTGATTCCATCCTTGAACTGTAAGGGAAAAGGCTCCAAAGCGTTTGAGTTGATTATCAGGAAAAAAAATCAGAACAAATGTGGACTGTGGAATAACCCTCTCCCTCTCCTCCTACAATGTTGATTGCAGAGAATAAACACAAAGACAGGATTACCCATTGTTGTTCCATAGCATTTTCCAAGATAAAGTAAACAAAATGATTGAAAGATAAACCACTGCTTGAAACTGACTAAGCTCTCTTGGAATTATCCACCACTTTTGGGTTAGGAAGCCAATTTTGGCTTTTCAGATACGACAAAAATGTATGGACTTGATCCAAAGTCCGTTGACTTCAATGGGAGTGTTTCCACTGACTGTAATTGGCTAAGCTAAGAGTGCTTCATTACTAACCAGAAGTATAATATTTGAAAATGTATTCTGGGTATAAGTAGCAGTTAATGAACATGCCTATGTCCATTTACTTCAATTGCTGGCTGGTTCGAAGCCTGAAAGATTGACCTTTAGGTCAGTTTTCAAATGAACGATACAGCTTCATAAAGAGGAAATATCTTAATGGTAGTACTGAGTGATGACTTAATAAGGGTTTCCGCACCGTATGTGGGCAGGAAGTGGGGGGTGGAGGGGAAATCAAAGCAGCAGCAATACCAGTTCAAGATATTTCCATTAGTAAGAATTTAAATAAATAAACAAATAAAACTTACAGGGAAGGATTTATTGTTTTAGAAATGACAGCATTAGTAGTTACTTTAAATTCTTGCCACATGAACAATAAGAGATATATTTAATATTTAAAAATAGAACCTTAAGTATTTGAGATCCAGTAAACACTGGGATCTCAATATTTGAAAGATTCCTTAAATTTAAAATCATGTCTGTGTTCCATGGTGGAGTATAAAATTATATGAAGTTTCTGCGTGAGATTTCTTTTCCAATTGTCAAGACCATCATTGCTCTGGGCTTAATTATTAATGGGAGGGTTTGTTCTGTGTACCTAGGGAAAGGATTTTGCATTTCAGATTTTGGAGTCTTGTTCCTACTTTTTTGTTTTGTTTTTTGTTTTTAATGGGAGGGAAGATTGTCTTGCGCTTACAGTGCATGAGTGGGAACCAGAAGATGTGGGCTCTGTTTCAAGTTCTGTCAGACTGGCTATGTGACCATAGAGGAGTTTCCATGCCTAAGTTTCTCTTAAAATGGGGATAATTTACCCTCCTGTGGTGTTTGAGGCTTAATTCGTTAATGTGATAAAGTGCTTTGAGATCATGTAGTGGAAGTTTCTATATTCAGTAAATGTAAAATATTTCATAGATGACCCTATATTTCACCCGTAGATCCTCACTCCTTTTTCAGGTGAGGAGCGATGCTGTCTGAGAAGTCTTCTCTAATGTACATTCGGGGTGTTGAGCTACAGACTGGCTTCTATTTACCAGCAGAGGCAAATTTGCTGTGGATGACATTTACTTCTGATATGAACATATTATATACCTTGTGATTTCCAGGATAAATAAAAGCTGAAACATAACTGGATCTTTTAAAAAAAACAAACAAACAAAAAAACAACAACAAAAAAAAACACAAAATAACTTTAAGCATGTTTGGTTGCTGCCCTAGTACTACTTGCCAGGTTTTTATAATCTTTAAAACAAAACAACAAAAATCTCCCCTGGGATTATTTCATATGTATGATTAAGTTATTCTGTTTCTGACTTGAAAGCCTTTAGGGTGAAAGGTTAAAGATGTGGTATGTCTTTGTTGCCATACAATGCATTTCCTTAGCTTGAAACAAGGAGATGGGTACAGTGCTGTAGGCATTAATGACTAACCAGGAAATTGGAAGGATTAGTGTGCATACATTTATTTCTAATAACCCAATTAACCCAGAGAGCATCTCGCATTCAAAATGGATGCAGCTGAAGTATAAATTCATTTGATAAAAAACAAATAGAATTACAGGGTTTTCAGTTCATACTTCAACATCTGTTTGTTCTATATTGAGGCACTGCATGTAAAAACTAAGTATGTAACCGTTCAGGGTGGCTACGTGAGGGTTAACCCATTGTTACTTCGAGGGGAGCCCATTGATAAGGTATGAGAACAGCAGGAGGAGAGAAACTGATCCCATTGTCTTGTTTCTCTGCTAATGAGTTTCCAAAGCTCTGGGCTCCTCTTCCACAGCAATCTGTCTGTTTGAAGTAATAGTGAGTAGTGGCTCTTATCAATTCTGGGTAAAGTTCTTTCCTTGTCTTCGAATGAAAATTTGTCACTAGATCTGTAAGAATCTCTCTAATTTCTCCTTGCTACAGAGTAGCTTGTGCTATTACACAGGGTAATAGTACTGTACCTGGTGCTGAGGGGTGTAACAGGCAACTGTCTAAGATAGAGGGCACTGAGCATCAGGGAGACTATCAAAAGGGGCTTTTTCTTGGAGAACAAATACTTTTATCCTTTTTATTTTTATTTTTTAAATTCTGGGTAGGTCACATGATAATTGCAGAACATAACTGCTCCGTTCCTCAGATGGGAGCAAGGGAATCTGTAATGCCCACCAGGTGCAAGCTGTGCAGCTTGCAGTGTGTCAGGGTATGATTCAGGGAGCTAAGTAGTATTACTGAATCCCATTATAACTTATTAGGCCTGGTTACTTGAGAGTTCCTCCATTTGTGCTTAGTAGTTAGTTGCTTGGCTCAGTCAGGGTATTTCTGCATTCCAGGTGGGAGCAAGCCTTGCAGCGCAGGTAGACAGAGGTGCACTAGCAGGGCTTGAGCTAGTGTGCTAAAAATAGCAGTGTCAACGTGGCTCGGGTAGCAGCTTGGGCTCTCAAGCTCACTGACTAACCCTCTGGGCCTGAGCTTTGATGGCTAAACCTGACTCTTGGCCAGAGTCTCAACATCCACACTACTATTTTTAGCACACTAGCTTGAGCCCTGCTAGAGTCTAACTGGGCAGGGGGTTGCTCCCATCTGCATAGTAGACTTACCCTCAGTTCTCTATGGTATCTCCATGTTCAGTAAGGGCTGAATTGGGGTCAAGACTCCTTCCATACAGAGACCTGGAGGTGCACCAGAGTTGTTTGTTTAGCACATGCTGGAAGTCATTTTTATTTTAGCCAGATTACTTCTGACCACTTTATCTAGGGGGAGGAGGGAAGATTTTTTTTGTTTAGTTTACATCTTATTCTTTTTTCTGATTCTTGGTATCAGTGGGAGATTGACCATTTCAGTTGATGGGTGGCTCTGCTGGATTAGTTGGAAATTGTCTGTGTATTTAGACTGGTTGGCTCTTTTCTAGATTTTTAATCAGAGGTAGCATAGTTGTGCTGCATTTAGATGCTTTGCAAATGAGCATCTTACATTCAAAGCTTCCAGCAATTAAATCTGTATCCCTGAATGATAAGATACTTTTTTTTTTTCTCTTACTGTATGCCCAGGTAGTATGCCAGTCTCAATTGCCCACCATGAACAATACAAATAAATATTCCCTGCCTCTTGTTAAACTGCGTCCTTGTCTTTTTGAGGACACTGCCATTCTGTAATACCTCTTGTTTCAAGCTATTAATAGGACTTAGTTTCTCAGGATGCTTGGGCCATCTCCCCACACACACACACACACACACACACACACACACACACACACACTTACCCTTCTAGGTTTAATGACAATCCATTTTTATGTGGACCTTTGTCCAAGAGTGTCCTCTGATTCTGGCTATTCACAGACTTCCCTTTATAAGCATATGTTCTTGTTCACTGGTGTGTAACGGTTGAATGGTAGCTGCTGTTTGGCGTGTGCTGGGTCAGAAGTGCCCCAGATGTCAGGGTGGAGTTGGGGGAGATGGTTGGAGCATCAGTGCTGAACTCAATGAATAATGGTTAAATTGAATTTGCCAGGATATAAAGGTGCAGGAGCTCCCAAGGCAGACTTAGAGAATTATAGTATGCTCAGTGCAGAACTAATAGGGCCCCTTTTAACCTTTGTAGTTCACTGGATTCTGTGGATCTCTTTCACAAGAAGTAAGTGACAGTATGTTGTGTAGGCATGTTCTTTCTGTAAGTGTTGATGGAAAAATGTATTGTAAACGTGGAGTTTATATTATGATTTTTCTTTAGTCATACGTTTCAGCTGATTACCCAGAGTAAGTGGATGCTTTTTGAAATGAACTGTATCCATGTCATACTATACCTGGGTACAAAAGTGGGTCTATTCTCACTGGTGCACTTAATCCTCTTTCACATTTGTGGGAGCTAGGCTAGTATCCAGAGCATATAACCCTCCTGAACTGCCTTTCGTCTGCTGTGATGTATCAGTCAAGCTATAATATACAAGAATTGACCTTTTAGTCTTTGTTTCTCTAAAAACATGTTTAAAAGTCAGCATTTCTATATGTATTCAACCATCTTCCTGTCTTCCTTATAGGTAATTCAGCTACAGTGAGATGAATTATGGAAAGATTTACTTTAGCAACACTTGATGTTACAATCACTTCAGTATTATAAAATTTAACCTTTTTTTAAAAAAAAACCAAACTTGAAAACTAAGTTAGAAAAAACATCTTTTTAAACTTGTTGTCTGTATTTGATAAAGAAATCACAGAGGAAAAACATAGATCACTATGCTATTTTTTAAATAAAGTCACAGTTCCGAATAGAACTGCATTTATAATAATAGATTTTTCTCTATTTGGAGCAGCAGTGTATGCTAAATTTACTATGAAATTCTTTCCCCAAGTTTTTAAAAGTGGCCGTTTAAAAAAAAAAAAAAAAAAGTATTTGGAAATTTAGATTAAACTAGTGTGAGGAAAAATGATTAACAGGTACAACTGGAAAAATTACTTCTGCTTTGAATGATTTCAAGTGTTTTGTTATCAAAAGACTGTTTTAGAATGGTGTCACCATATCTAAAAGAAAAGCTAATGACAGAGATGGCATCCTACAAACATGAGATAATAGCAGAAGGCAGATGTGGATGGAATGAGCCACAAAGACAAAGTGCTTTTGGAATTGCACACGGCAGGAGCTAATACCATTTGTAAACATGGTGGAGAGTAGGCAGAGAGGTAGGTGGTGACAACAATTGGATTTCCCTTGACACTTCTCCTTGTCTATCACACAATCCCCATACCAGGGTAGCTGAACTCTTAATGTAAGCTTCCCCCTTTAACAATAGAAGCCTGAAAGACTTGTGTTGGGAAGACCAACAATAAAGTAGGAAGGGTTCCAGTAATATTGGAAAGCTGTAGAAGAGCGTGTATATAAGGCTTGCCTCAGAGAGTCCATTTAACAGGTAATGGTGTCACTGATTTGCAATAAACTAGTTAGGTGGCTGTGTTGATACTGGGAACGTTTTAGCACCATTGAGATATTTTGGTTGCAGAATATTGAATTTTTATCCCAAATTGTTGTGTTTTTCAGCGGAGCATGGCTTTTAGCACATTCTGACTGGCTTGGTTGAAACTTTGTAAAGTACTAGCATTTTTGAAAAAGCAAACAATATTAATATCTAAAGGCTACTATGAAAGAACTAGGTCTAGCTAGATGTTATAGTGGAGACTAAATTGTGTCCCATCTTATTGTAAGCTTTTCATTGTGGTGTACGTGCCTTGTTCTATTTAAAGAATAACTATCCAGGGAAATAAATAGGAGATTTTGGATAGGAGATTAAAAGATGGATTATGGAAATTGTATGAGAAATCCTTACGACTTCCCACATGATTTAAACAAGACTTAGCAGCACTGCTCTTATTCTTTTTGACATGTTGCTTGAGGACATTAGTGTTAGTTTTAGGGCATGATGAGTTAGGAGGAGGCTAAAATGAGATCTACAAAAAATAGCCTGCATTACATTATTTAGTCATCTATGGAGAAAATTCACAAAGAGAAAACATTTTTGTAATCATGTAGAGTTCTACTCTTCAAAACTCCTTCTTTCCCTCCCCCGTCCCAATTAATATGTTCATTGACTGACTGGGAGTGGAGATAAATAATAACTTGAACTTGTAAATTATTCCCCATCTGCCTCTCAGGATGTGGCAATTTAATCAAAGAAGAAATTTCATGGGAAGAAGTATCTTAAGTAGGTGGAAATGTTTTGGATTCCATACTTGGCACTATATATATGGTCTGATAAGTGTCTGTATCAATACAATATTTCAATGCAGTAGCATCCATCTCGCTCCTTATCTTTCTGGAAAATAATTGAGAAGGGTTGCGTAATCCCTGATGTGTACTCTTGGGGGACTACAGACATGCAGGCTTTAACGGGTCTGTGTTCAGATACATAACAGCAGTTCTAACAAGATGTGTAGTTCTGCTATGTGCCAGACACACAATCTGAGTTTATTGTAACAGCACATTCCCAGTGGCTGTCACTGGACTATGACTATGGGGACAGATTAAATTGTCACATACTCACTTGAATCAGCAGAGGAAACTTTGTGGCCCCCCTCGGTTACCTTGCAAATTTGCACGGATGCATCATATCATATACAGCTCTACCTCGATATAATGCTGTCCTCGGGAGCCAAAAAAATCTTATCGCGTTATAGGTGAAACCGCGTTATATCGAACTTGCTTTGATCCACCGGAGCGTACAGCCCCGCCCCCCCGGAGCACTGCTTTACCGCTTTATATCTGAATTCCTGTTATATCTGGTCGTGTTATATCGAGGTAGAGGGGTGTGTGTGTGTGTATATGTGTGTATATGTGTGTGTGTGTGTATATGTATATGTGTATGTATATGTGTGTGTGTGTGTATATGTATATGTGTATGTATATGTGTGTGTGTGTGTATATGTATATGTGTATGTATATGTGTATGTGTATATATATATATATAATATATATATACACATACACATATATATATATATATATTATTCCCAAGAAATAGTATTTCACTGTGTTTAATATGAAGAATGTTTGTGTCTAAATGGGTAACTGATATGTAGCCTAAATATGGTGTAATATGTCCTCTAAGCATCACTATTTGATACTTTGGTGTGATTCAGCAGCCGGATATTCATGTATAAAGTTGAGTTACAGCAGCATTGTCTATCTGGAGTCTAGAAGGTGTAATACTTCTGCAACTATTACTTAATTCTGGTTTAATGTTGTATATGCATAATGGTTTAAACTGTTAAAAGCGGAGGTGAATTGCTCAGCCTTTTCACGGTGGCAGTAAGTAAAATGTATCCGTTTTAAAAGACAAAAACAAAACATTCAGTGCTGATACTTACTTTTTTCCCCTTGTAGGATTTTGTCGAGAGTCTTCCACAGAACATGATCCACCTCCTAGTAAGTACTAGATGTAAATGTTCTTGTTCCCTTCCAGAAAAGGATTAGTGCAGGAGCAGTATTCTAGTAGGTATCGATGGGATGCAGATTATATTACAAGTCTTAAACTTCATGAAATGTCTGCTAACTCTCCTTTGGCCGTAGATGCCTTTTGCTTGATTATTTTGGAATCAGGAGAGGAAGGTCTTCCAGAGCTCCTTGCATGGCTAATGGCTTCCCCTCCCTCTGGTTGATGATGTCTCCTACCACAGCTTATCAGTGCCATTCCATACAGTGGCTTTAGGGTGCTGTTGAATCAGTGGGGCATTTGATCCCCACAGAGATGGAGTGTGCTAGCTCCATTAATACCCCTACGGGCTGCATATGCTCTTGCTTTATTATGCTTAGTCTTGCTCTCATGTCATAGAATTGTAGGACTGGAAGGGACTTCGAGGTCTTCTAGCCTAGTCCCCTGCCCTCAAGACAGGTGGGAATGCTGGGCTTACTTGTGATCTGAACTACTTGTATGTTCTGCATGGCATCATGTTGTACTATTACTAGATTACCAAAGAGGGCTTAACTTGGATTTGCACACATTTCTTGAATAGCTAACTATGGCTGATTGATACCCTAATGTTGGCTTATGCTCTTTGTGAAAATCCTATTTAGTGCAGTGATAGTAGGTCTTTTACAAACAAAGAGTATTTTGTAATGGCTGCAAAGCTAATTGCTTTCCAAGATGTTATGGTATTTTCCCAAATCTTTTAAAGCCTGTGTTCCCAATATAGGGTGTTGAAACTACCCTCCCTTTCAATATAGTTAGAAGGGAGTGGCTGGAAGTTAAAGCCACACAAATTCAGTTTAGAAACAAGGCACAATTTAACAGTGAGGTTGATTAACCATTGGAACAAACAATAAAGGGAAGCAGTGGTTTCTCCATTTCTTGATGTCTTCAGATCAAGACTGGGTGCCTTACAGGAAGATACGCTGTAGCCAAACACAAGTTATTGGGCTCAATACAAGGGTAACTAGGTGAAATTTAATAGCCTGTGACCTATAGGAGGTAAGACCAGATCTAATGGTCCTTTTTTGCCTTAAATTCTATGAGTGCATGAAGAGACTGAATCCTACATCTATATTTCCTGGTATGTGACACTTCACTATATTTGAGTCCACATGTTCATGATCAATGGATACAAAAATCACTGTTGAACCATTTCCTTGCCATGAAATATTTAAGTAACTGACTTCTACAGGAAGTCATCTGGTAAGACTTGCTATTAAGATAAGATAATAGTAGTAATCACTTAGTGGGCCATGAATACAAATATTGCTGAGAAATCTGGGGAAGTGCTTTACATTTCTGTATATTACCTGCCATCTGCAACATCATTAGTATGGCCTCCAATTTACAGAGGAAGAAAATTAGTGGGTGTTTATGCTAAAATGATCAGCAGTGAAATATTTAACTGTTTAGATTTGAATTATCCTAATAGGGTTTCAGAGAGCTCACTCCATATAGCTGAATGCCCAGGGCACATCTCAGAGTGACTATTTCGCATTGTCTGTGGTGATAAATGACTGAATTTGCATTGATTTACACTGAGGACACAGTTGAAAGTTCTTGTGGCAACCATAATGGCTAGTGGCTTAATTTTTTTAATGAAAGCTTTGATTCTAGAAAAACAAATGTAGCATATTCTGCAGAATTGTGGACTACACAAGTCCCTAATTAGAGGGCACTTAGATATAGTATTACTAATTTAAGTCAAACCCATAGCAGCTCTGTTTTTGCTTTGTTATTTCAAGTGATGACCAAGTCAAAACACAGAGCATTTGCACGTGTGGGCCAAACTTTCAAAAGAGCTCACTTCCCAACTACTCCTACTTAGGCGGTGCAGTGGTCACAACGTCAAAAGTGCTAAGGACCCAAAATGTTCAGTGAGGTACTGCACACTTCAGAAAGTCTGGGCCATAGCTTCTGTACTAAGCTCCAGTGAAACCAGTAGCCCTGTAGCTTTTATCTCATTTGCATTCCAATGCAATACATAATTTCAAGAACAAAGTGTAGATATGTACTTCTACACCCATTATGGGGTGTGTGTCAAACCTGTTATGGATCTGTTTCCTTTCCATTATGTTCATAAATGGGAAGTAAGCCTGGCTCTGAGATATCCCGTATTAGTGGAAGGTAATGCAAAAAGCTTATCGTAGTGAAAAATAACCCAAATTATCACTTGTCTTTATATTTATCAGGCGAGACTAGATATCCCACCATGATGTAGGCCAGGGTATGTGTGTGCGCGTCAACTTCAGCTCTTAAGATATCCTTGGGCTGCTACACTGTTGCATATTTCCACTTTAGCAGTGTGTATGGTTGGAATGTTTCTATTTAAACATTTGTTTACATTCTATATTCCAGAAGGGTTGGCATCTTAACTGCCTTCCTGCTGCTATCAATACTTAGGATTCCTGCATTGATTCCTGGTGTGTGGGAGTCTCTTTGCCAAACCACAGATACATAATACAGATGTAGGTGTGAGATCCTTGTAAATTTTCAACATTCTGGGCCTCCCTTTGTGAGAGGGGGACAGTGTAACTGGCATGCTGTTTTGCCTGCTGATGTAGAAATACCCAACATCTGCTCAGAGTGCTGTGTCCTAACTACCATAGCCTCTCTACACTTAGAAAGATGATGACCTTATGTAGCATTACTAAAGACACTCTCAGAGCTGAGATCTTCAAAGTCCAATGCTATGTCACAGGTTCAGGCTAAGTTCATTTCTATGAGTAGCCTCCATATATCCCTTTGATTAGCATAAGCAGGGACAAGGGCAATCAAAGGTCAAGAGAAGTTCAAAATAGCATAACCTTTTCTTGTGTTACCAGTTGGCCCTAATCCTGCAATGCTCACCAAGCTTTTCTTCATCAACATGTTTACTATACAGCTGTAAAACTTGAAGAACAAGGCCTGGCCTAATACAAGGGAAGCTGGAAATCTAGCAGTTTAAGAATAGATGGTATTGCTGCTTAAAACAGGAGAAATAATTGATTTATGTTATGGTACCCAATTAGGCTGTAAAGTGAGAAACGCTTAAAGCAACCCTGTGGCTTAAAGGCAGCTCTTTGCTCTGATTTCTGTTCAGCAAATAGGAGGTACCGTAATAAAGGTCATCAGCTCCATGAGCTAAATTATTAATTCCTTTTATGCCACTTGGGCTTGTAAACAGTATATAATACAAGAAAACAATTGGCACTGTTCGCTTATTGGCCAGAGAAAAGGTCATAGGGTAAGTAGTTGGATTGGCAACAGCTGCTCTTCATAATCAAGGAGCTATTTTGTCCTTTTTGTCATCTTTTAGAGCAACTTCAACTGTCTATAAATCCATATCTTCTCCACCTCATCCCGTCTTAGCTAAGCCATTTTTTTTAGAAGTTAAGCATGTTGCATGTAATGAATTACAGGAGTACAGAGGGGGAGGAAGAACGAGCAATCTTGTATATTTAGGAGCTTTGTGTTGAAAATGGAGTTTTGTGGGTTTTTTTTGTTAACTTAGTATAAATGATACATGCTTAAAATCCAACACTTCTTGAGAAAGTGGAGTATAATTTGTGCTTGTATACAGGAGAGCATAATGAAACATTATTGAAATTGAAACTTTAAAGTGCATAATTTATTATGATTTAAAAGCAATATCAGAAATTTGTTTTGCTCTGAACATCACTATGCTAATTGTACAAGAATAGAAAATTTGCTCTAAATGTTAAACATTTTAATTTTTGATATGTTATACAGAAAACCTGCAGATTTTCTGTGTATATAAGTTTGGCATGTAGTCCAATTGCTGAGCAGGACTAATTTTGTTGTACTACTATGTGTAAAGTATTTTCAGCAATAATGTGATTGCTGTACATCCTTAAACTTGTTAGATGGAACAAGAGTGCACACAGTACCTTAGCCTCCGTGTTCAAGGAAATCTACTACGAACCATAATTATCATTGTAACAAACTATTTAATGTTATATTTGAAGGTTAGGAGAGCAATATCATTGTGGCATTAAACTGAATAACCCATAAGACTCGTGGACTTGAAAATCTAAAACAAAGATCCTTAAAGAAATGCATACCTCTCACTGCATTTGTCTTGTAAGAGGGGTAGTTTTAATTTAATCAAGTAAGCTTGCATATTGTAGAATGAAACTCGATAAATTATTACAGATGTTTGCAGGTATAGCTTACTGCTTTAAGTGATTTAGTTATTCAGATGTCATTTCCCTTGTGTTGCTGATCACTTCTAACTGAGACTGTTCTCTGCCATCTGACTTAGTCAGAAGGCAGCTGCCCCTCCTCCTGCAAACAGCAGCAGGTAACTTACAGATGGCCATCTGTTGACCCATTTCTTTAGCCTTTTTGAAAGCTAAAGGAGTTGTCCCCGTGCCAATTTAAATATTAGTGTGCACTTAACCCTCCAACATCTTAGCAAATTGTCACTTTTACACTTGTGCTTAGTTTTCATGTTACAATTCAGCAGTATATGAAGATACACAAACAACTGTAACAGGAGATGGTCTTAGATGAAACTCTTCCCAGTCATCTAACATAAATCGATATGTATTAAATTAGTTTATAGGTAACAAGGTAACGGTATGGTTAGTGCACGTTCATAGGCTTACACTTCAGTCACTGAGAGGAGATGGGGGGACACAAGGTAGAAAAAAAACATACATTTAATATAAACTATCTAGAAAACTTGGAAAAATATGCAACATTACATGTGCATGTGATCATTGAGACTGCACTTTCAGTCTCAATCACCAAGCAGTGCTCCAAAATACTGGTATCAGAATGTCAGCGAGAATAAACTCAGATATAAATGAATACTCAGCAAATCTCGGCAGTAAAATGTCTCTTGTCTCCCACTGGAGTGTAGCAGGATGCCTTTGAGAACCCTAAGCTCCCACTAATAGTCTTCATCTCAACACTTTTTGGTCCATGACTGCTGAGTCATATAGTATGTTATCTCTGTTCTCATTCCATGTACTAAGACAAAGTAGGGTTATAAACAAAACATTCTTGATAAGTGAAGCTAGAGTAAAGTAGGGAATGAAGGGCAGTATAACTACAGTGCTCTGCCCACCGTGCACATCCGCTGTTTCCTACAAGAATGGTCTGTTGTAAATGCTTAAACATTTATTTGTAGCTGTAGTGTACCTCATTACTGGAGCATTTGGACACATTTCACATTACAAACAGATGTATAAACACCCACCAGGAGCAGCAATACTGTCTGTCTTCAATTGTTTTAGTCCACCAGGAAATAAATTGGAAAAATAGGAAGATAAAATGCGGGAGATACTTGGCCAAAGACAGACCCTTGTATTGTGCTATGAAGGTATGCTGCCAGGAGTGAGTTCTGTGGTTTAGGAATGTAGTGTTGTATATTGCTGCATTGTTTTTGGTCTTAAGGGTAGATATGGGACATAATCTACTAGCAAGAAAACTGATACTCTTGAGATTCTCCGGCTTGCTGGCCTTGGGAGATCATGGAGATGTGAGGAAGAGACAAATTCAAATGATAACCCTACAAAAGCAGAGTCACAAACCTGTATATCCAGACCATAATGAAAAGGTAAAATATAGGAAGTATAACGGGGGGGGGGGGGGGGAATATGACACAATGCCTGGGAATCCTGGACATGCTTTTCAAAAACAAATCTCTGTTGATCGTGATTTCTAAGGTGAGAATAGAAGGCTTTATCTGATCTATGATCACAACTGAACCTATTTCTTGTAGATGGGTCCTTCCTAGATGTAAACTTCTCCAAATTTAGGGCTCCTGTCTGGAGTTAGACCCATCTCGAACCTTGGATCCTCTTTTCCTCTCCCAACTGCATAATCTTCTTCTATATCTGATACACGCTCAGGGCTTCCTTGTGCTGGAGGGAAACTACTTCTGGTGCAGCTGCTGATCAAATGTTGGGAGAGGGCCCCTGCATTATGCAGTGTTTTGAAGGGGATCTCTTTTCTGATAAGGATCCTTTTGAAGGGGCTCCAGACCCTGTTTGGATCTCATCTTCTTGATCCCTTCTGCCATTTCTAGAGCTGACCCATTTCAGAGGTTAATATGTAGAATTTAAAGCTGATGGAGCCTAGAGTTTAGGAATTCTTTGCAAACTGATGAAAACATAGTTGTTTTCAGAGACAGTTACACATGCCTGTTATCTGACTAGAGAAACGAATGCTTTAACAAGCTTTGAATGCTTTGAAACAATAGCACATGTGGGTATGGAAGATAAAAAATACATGACGGTGACAAACTAAATATCCTGTGTATTTGTGCTTGTATGTTCATCATCGGGAGAGTGGCATTGGCTGCTATAGTACTTACAGTTGCATAACTGTTTTCACCCAACCTGTTTCCAGAGGCTCATAACTTGCTGAAATTTTCCAGTCAGAGGCCTTGGCTACACTCGTGGATTCACAGCGCTGCCGCGGCAGCGCTGTGAAGCGCAAGTGTAGTCGCGCCGCCAGCGCTGCGAGAGCTCTCTCGCAGCGCTGCAAGTACTCCACCTCTCCGAGGGGAGTAGCTTGCAGCGCTGCGAGGGAGCGTGCAGCGCTGCAGGCGCTGATTACACTGGCGCTTTACAGCGCTGCGCTCAGGGGGGGTGTCAGCCCAAAGGCGGGTTTTGTGTTTGTTTTTGCAAACTTGGAGTAAAACTGGTTCAGTTGTCTAAGTTATTAGTAAAGAGAGTGAAATACTTTTCTCCATGTGAAAGAATTGTTGAGCTTCCTTTGAATACTTCTAGCCCAGCACTTTCTACTGCAGAAAGTTAAACTTGCATTGAATTGGCACAATTGATTATTCTGGTAACATTTGGTTTGCATATGATTAAGCTATGACCCTCTCACAGAATGTGTACTAAGTCCATTTTGATATTTTTAGTAAGCTCAAAGAGTACAGTTAAGATTGTGCATGCATGTGTGGCATATTGATGGTGTGAAATGGTTAGGGTGGGCTGCTACGTTCTGTAAGGTTTAAGACTGCTCTGTACAACTTCGTAAATTTTCAGAAGGGCAAACTTAACTCCTAAGGACCTCCTGAAATTCATGGGAGCAGGAGTTCCAGTAATTTTGTCATTTCTCAGATTTTTGTGCAAGTCTTGTGATACTTAGTGTTTTTATTCAAACCCCAGCTCCTGACTAAATTTCTAGATATTTAAACAGAAGCTTGAAAACATGAATCAGGCACAACTGAGCATTGCAGCCATGTCTCCTTGAGACTGCATTCTGGGTTTAGTAGGGTAAGTGCAGTCTCCTTTCCAGCTACATTTCAGTACTGTATGTGTACGTAAGGTTCAAAATTGAACCAGAAATGGTTGCAAACATTTTAAGGGTTAGTGGCTTCCCTCCAAAGTCTCAAAACCAGGCATATAAAAATCCCACAAATATATTCTTTTTAATATCATAATTTTTAAGCCAGTGTCATGACTTTTGGAGTATGACTTGTGACTTCTGAAAATTTGGGATTACAATGCACTTTCACAGGAGGTAAACTATATAGTTGAGATTATGGAATTTAGCTGCTTGTTGTAAATTAGCAACATTGTAGAGTAAAGGTACTCTTCATATTTTTATTTAAAAAATAAGAATCTAGAAAACTTCACCCAAAAAGCTACATTTACGAGAATGTTCAGGTTGCATAAATAAGCACTCAAGTCTCGAAATACCAAGTTAATGTTACACTATTTTAAACAATATTTTTATGCCCATGCATGCATATACAACATGGCAGCATACATGTGTGTAGTGTCTTTATAATTTGGAGATCGATGTCAATTTTAGGGGGATTTAGAGGAAAAAATTAATACTGAAATTTGTTTTCTCAGATATAACAAAATTGAAATTAGCCTTTATATGCAACTGTCTAACATGTCCATCTGTCCATCCCCCCCTTTTCATCATATGAGTGTAAACATGCATTTATTTTAACTTTCAAAATTAAATATTGCAATTTCTATTTTAAATAAATGCAAGTGCCTAAACAATTTTTTTTTCTTATTAGCTACAGATGTCGATCAGATGAGTTTCTCATCTCCTGGGCTTCCCATGAACTCTGTGGGCAGTAAGTACCTTTCTTTCTCTTACCCCACAAGACCAGGTTGTATTTCTTTTTCATTGACAAACTTCCTTTGTTTTGAGGTTGCCAGTGAATTGAAATAATACTTCAGTGTAGAAGTTATGAAGAGCAATGCAGTAAAAAAAGGTTCACTGAAGGAGCAGGGCATTCCACTTTCAGGAAGAATTCTTATCTCCTCCTCCCTCCCCCCCCCCCCCCCCCAAAAAAAAGTGCCCTAGACCTGGTTTATACTAAGTTTTGCCATCATAGCTATGTCAGCTATGGGCATGATTTTTTTTTTTTTTTTATTATTATTGATATAGCTATGCTGGGGAAAAACCTTAGTGTAGACTCACTTGATCTGGTACAAGCACTTCTATACCAATATAACTGCATCCACCCTATAGAGTTTGCTGGCTTAAATGGTCTTGTATGCAGATGTTCTCCTAGTCATGCAGACCAGGATTTTCAAAGGAGATGAAGGGAGTTGGTGCCCAGGCTTAAGTTTGAATGGATTTGGGGCATTTTAACTCCCTTAAGCTACTTTGAAAATCTTAGCTGTAGGACTTTCAGAATCCAGTTACTTCACTAGTAATGGCTTATTTTTAGTCTCCATCTAGTGGTAATTAGTATATCTGAGAACTAAATGTAAGTAATCCACTAGGTGGCAATACGTCCTTATCAGAGACAGGAGTTTATAGGTGTAAATTCTAAATATCTAATTCTAAACAGAGGCAGCAATTCAGTGCAGATTTCTCCTGCTTTAAGACAATGTATTTAATTTGTTGGAAACTCCCTGGGGCATTCTCAAAATAGGTAAACAATTAACTGGCAGTTTATTTAGAAGATAATGTTCAAATAAGTTTCAGGGGCAACCACACAAACTCGGAGGTTCAAAGTCCAGAGATGCTCTATCTCCTTGACCTCATTGTGCTGGGGGATTGCACCTGCTTGCACCCTAGAAATCATTGAAATCTTTGAAGAAGCTTTCACATAGGGATGTAGTTTGTGGAGAGTATTTTTAGCTATAATTATTTTTGGTGGCTTGAGCATTTAAGATATGCTCCTACGGTCTGACTTTCAAAAGCATATGTGGAATTTCTTGCTTAATTAGTCTATATAATTAGTGATTGCATGGACAAATCAGATTTTTGTGTGCAAGTGGTGAGGCCTGCATCTTGATTGTTTGCAAATACAAATTGGCAGTTTTACACGTGTAGTTGTAACTGGATGTGCAAACTAGGCGCACAAACGGAATGTGCATATTTTTGAAAATCAGCTATGATGATTTAAAAAAATAGTTTAACACTAAATCTTTATTGCCCAGCATTACTTAGATTTATGGGTGTCACATCTCCTTAAGGCACAAAGTGTATTAAGATGAATGTTGTTTTGTATAATGTCCTAGCATCTGGATAGATGTGCTGAATGCTCAAAGTAAGGCTGCCTAATAGCAAGAATTGAACTATGGCTTTCGCGTTTTTTGCATTGTGGTATTATGGCGATGTGCTTGTCAACACTTGTCATCTGTTTTTCTTAGTTGATCAAATGGGGAAGGCTTCCTACTTTGCTGCTGCTTTACCAAATCCTTTCAGGACTTTCAGAATTATATGAATGCAGAAGAAGATAAAACTCCCCATTCCCAGATATTTGTTTATGCATCCAAAACTTTTACTTAAGGTCTGCAGAGCACCCACTTTATCCTTGGCTTTTTGCAGCTTATTGTGCCAGTGAATTGGGCCGTCATTTTGCTGTGACTGTCCTGGGTTATTAGGCATTTGCTTCAGATTTTTGTTTTACTCAGTGTCCCTGACTAAATTATTTTTTACTAATGCATCTTTGCAGTTGAGATGAACATGCTTTGTGTTGTGTTGGGACTGCACCTCTTCTGTGCTCCCACTGAGGTAGAGCAGAACTGTCAGTGTACACTGACTGTAATTTCCTTATGGAAAGCACTAGTGTGTGTGCTGCCTTCATTTCCTTGTAGGTCAACATCACTTACAATGTCCTTGAAAACGTCTAAAGGGAACAGGCATATTTTGAATTAAGATCCTCCAAATTTTCTATAGAAAACGGTTTTTAAATTGCACAAGGGCAAAAATGGTATCTAAACCCAGGAATCTTCTGTCATTTGTTTTGCACGTCTTGAATTTTTAAGTATGTGAAAACATGCCTGCTCCCCAGCTGAGACCTTGCAGGCATGCTTTTTTGTAAAATCATGCTGAAATATTTATATCATGTTATAAATCCTTGAAAATAGGGTGTTTCACTGGAGCTGTACTGAGGTGGTTACATTAAGTGAGCAGGGCCTTTCAGTGTCTGAGGCTTGGGGAAAGAAGATCCTTTAAAACTCTAATTCTGCAGAGTTCTGTCTGTGGTTATCTTTACACCTGAGCAGTCCCATTGAGTTCAATGAGGATATTCATGTGTGTAAAATTAATCACATGCATAAGTCTTTGCAGGCTCAGAGCTAAAGATTCCAATACTCTTACAAGCATTTGAAAAGAACTTGTGCAAACAATCCAGCAGTACTTTCTAGTTTCCTGTCCCCTTGGGACATATTTTGTTTTAGAGAAATTCCAGCCAAAGCGAAGTACAGTATGTGCCTTTAAAAAGAGCAGTGCCTTCCATTCTGCCTGAGAAACAGGCCCTTTCAAGGGTCTTAAACCTTTAAAAGAAATCCATGTGTAGTTTCTTGTGGGTGTGGTAGAGGAGTGTGTTTTGATTTGTGTTTGAGAGATGAAGGGACAAAATGGTCAGAATTCTTTTGTGGGGTGTGGAGGGGATTGTGAAAGTCTGCTCATCTGTGTTTAGACAAATGATTCTATTAGATTTGCAGGACCTTCAGGTTCAGGCAATTTAACAGATCACAGATAAGACAAGTACCATGTCCTTTACTAATCTGTTACCAGGTGACTAGATTTCACCTAGTTCTAAGTAAACTAGCTATCCTTGAAATAAAATTATGGAAAAGTAAGCACAGCAGGAACTCCAGTCCATTTCAGGATGATCATTCATGTTGTAGTAAATAAAATGGTAATATGAACAACTACAAAGTATTATGCACTATTTTCACTGGCTAGTTGGTAAAGCCTTTGACCATGTGGCACTTTCCCAGTAAAGCCAGGCTGGGAGTGGCCACACCTGTGAGCACCTAACCATATCAGTCTGTCACCAGCAGCTGCAAGAAGGTTTGAGACCTGCTGCTCCGATGAACCAGAAAACAAAACCAAAAAAGGATTATTTGTATTAATAGTTGGCTGATTGGATTCTAAGAGTTACTGGGCTGTTACTTAGCCTTAGGAGCTCTGCAGCAAGCTTCCTGGAGACATTCCCTTCTGATAAGGTAGCTGGCTCCAGCTTTCTGGGCAGGTTTCTCTGCTTGGAGCACCTCACAAACAACCAGAGGAGTAGAGAAGCAGGCAGAAGGGTGCAAAAATGCTTGGGCTATCTGGGGATCAGCTGTGCCCCTCTGTTTTATTGCTTGCTTCTGAACCGCCAGCTCTGGAGGGACAAAAGGGAGAGTCTTTCAGACAGTTAGTAGGTGGTGAGGGCCTTTTGGTCCATTATTTCTGAACGCTTTTCCACTCCCCCTTAAGATGTGAGTCAGCCCTTAAGTGACTGTCTTATTGACTGTGGTCATGTGGTTGCATATGTAACATTGCCTTGCTCATTATGGTATTCAGTGGAACAACATGCATGCTCCATGTGAAGGCTTCCCTTATCTTTCCCTTGAGCAGGGGCTTAGGAAACCTCTATAAAGTTCAAGGAGCTCACTTAGAGATCATTTCAAGAGTGAACTTTTCAAATATTACTTATTTCTATAGCATAGCAGCTTGTGTGTGTTTCCCTTCAGATCTCTCTTCAGTGATATCTAGGACATGGAAGCCACTCTCCTTCTGTCTTATGCAGAAGGGGGAGGGAAACCTGTAAGGGCAGGGTACACACTGTGTTGAAGGCCTGAGATTTGACAACCTTTATTAGCACTGACTCACTACCCCTTGGAATTCCAGCCCATGCAGGGAACAATTTCATTCAAGTGTATTGGAAGAACAGACCAACACAGTATCAGCTGATCACAGTCAGAGTGCAATCAGTTATGTCCTAAGAGCTAACTTCAGCCCTGATAAGCCAAGATGTACCTGTGAAAGTGTTGCAAGATATCAGTGGCCTAAATCAACGAGAAAAGATACCAGATCCTCAACCATGCTAACATCAAATACGCCGAGTCTACTGAGGACAGTTGCATCAGCCAGAATGACCATAGTTGATGGTGTCACTCCAGGCATCGTGTAATGAAGTGCCCGGATCTGGTTCAATCCTGTGAATTCACAAATCTCTGGGGCAGCACCATGGGTGGTGCTGGGTGGGGTCAGGGCATGCACCCTTTCACCCCTTGATGGAGAGCTTGAGAGCACAGTGTACTCAGGTATTTTTGTCCATTCTGGAGACAGGGCTGAAGCACACAATGCTGCTTTTAAATGTAATGAGCAACTGAAGGAAGGCCAGATCTCTGTGAGATTGACTTTTCTCACAGTCAAACCACTTCATGCTCAGGCTCTGGTGCTGACTGCACATATGGAATGCCTCTAGCCACTCCAAGTCTGACTGTAAGAGGTTGTAGGTTTCTGATCTATATAGCAATACAAGTATTGTAGTATGCAGGTTTGATAGACCCTGAACTTTTGTCTCAGCACAAACATGTTTTTGCATCCATTAGCAAGCCTTGGACTTCATGTCGGAGGTGGCAAGCCCTATTTGTCAAATGTCCAGTTTGCTGCAACTGTTGAACTCTGTTTCATCAACACTCTCCATGGTACATGACACCCCCCCACCCCATTCTGCACTGGTGATTCTGGTGGCCCAGCTCCAAGGGTTCTGGAGCTTGGTCTTCTGCCATGAGATGTTCAACTCCATGGTATAGGCAATGTCTTGGAGGGTGGGCCTTAAACTCTGTGAAACCATACTATGGGTTTTTAATATTCTCTCTTCCTGGACGAAGAAAAGAAGGGGAGGGAGAATCTTCTGTATTCTCAAGCATTAAAAATAAGTAGATAATAGGCTTTGTAGCAGGTGGTTAAGCAGGCATAGGATAGTAGAGTGTACATCCCAAGTTCTTCAAGTGGAGGTTCAGGCTCTGTCTTGTTCATCTGTCATCCCTCCCTCCCCGAGGAGGGCCTATTTTCAGCAAAAGTTTTTTTCCAAATGGAGATTAATAGGCTGTAGCTACAGCCTGTTCTCCCGTGGCCAAAGGAATCACTTTTTTTTTCTGTTCATAATGTTCTCCAGGACAATTAAATAAAAAGTAAATGGCAGAAATGACCTGGAGTGTCCCTGCCTTGTCCAGAGATCCTGGTTCTCTTGTATCCAATTCAGGAGGTGACCACCGCGAAGTTAGGCCTAACCCACAAGAAGGATCTGTTCTCAGGTCAAATTCCACATGCAAACCCAGAGTAATTTAATCTAGCTACAGGATATTTAAGAGGTATCCATTTAAATAGGATCTTCAGCTGTTTGTATCATCTTCATTCCTGAGAAAGTATTCTATAAACAGTGCATCTTCAAGAGCCAGGTCCGTAAATGAGACATAGTGCTAAGTATTGGTATGGATGAACCTAATCAAGACAAGGGAACATGTCTTGTTTGGAGATGTTATAATAAAGGCTTAGTATGGGCCAAAACCTCAGATGCTCTAAAATCAAAGTGGTAGACGTTTCTAGCTCACTAGAGATGGCAGGATTGTCTTCTTAACCAGACATACGATTTCCTAGAGCTCCCTTGTTTTTCAACTTTACACAAATGAGATCTCCCTCTTGGGACCTAAATCTTGTATTAAATACCCTGTCTAAAGCATCCTTTTGATTTCTTGTAAAAAATGCAGTTAGATTTTGTTATCTTCAAATGTTGTCATCCTGGTTTCAATATCTTTGGCAAAGAGTGTTTTCGGGCGGTAAAGTCTTATTGTGGAACAGCAGTCCCGCACCTCTCATGATAGCAAAGTTGTGTTCAGATTTAACACAGCCTTGATTCCCCAAACAAACCTAATTACAAGAAATTTTTTCTTCCATACTTTTCTGCCCACATGCAAAAGACCATTTAAAAAAAAAAAAAATCCCAATCAGTGGAACAAAACAAACAAAAAAACCTGCCCCCCCCCATTGCTGTCAAGAGAGCTCTAAAAATCAACATTTAATGCTAAGTACCCAATTCAGAAAAATCTCTCGCTCTGTTGGCCTGCAACAGCTATCCTAAATAAATGGGGGGGGGGGGGGGGAAGCTGCCAAGTGGCACACTTCAGAAGCATTCAGAGGTAGAAACTGCATTCCCCTTGAACATTTGTGCTCCTTCATTCAGAGCCATGGAAGCCTCCTGGCCTGAATGATCATTTCAAACACAGAGATGTGTAGGGTGGCCAAATGGTCATGTTTACATCCCTTCAGTACGTTTTAAAAATTAAGGGTATAGGCCTGATCAGTCCCTGCTGTTGGAGGGAGAGCTCTGCATCCTATGTTTACCCAGTAAATAGATACATGTTTTTAAAAAGTCTAGTCCATTTATCCTTTGTTTCTTGCCCTGGTGACATGCTGCTGTTTGACATCCCATTGTGATGGATCGGTTAAATAGGGAAATTTAACTGAAAATTTCCTTTCTTCTGGCAGGAAGTCTGCACATCCAACATACCTGGCACAAAGATTATAGTTCTGAGGAAGGCTTAAACTTTAGTCTCCTCAATCTACTGTACAGGCACTAATGTATGTATATAAATAAAATGTCTTTCATTGGGCTGAAATTTGAACTTCCTCTGCAGTTGGAAGTGATTATGAGTTTGTTCATTACCAGGCCGACAGCTCTGTTAGGTGACAATTGGGGGAGTATCTTGCTGTGAAGAGCCCTTAGCTGCTGGAGTTCACAGTGCATTCACCAGCAATTCCATGGAGTCTCATTGGGATGCAGAAAGTGTCACTGCAATTCAGTTTGTGGGAGGGAAAATACATTTTTGGGGAGCAGTGCTACAAAATATTTGTGTGACTACAAGCAGCCACCTATATTCTTGTCTGGAACCCTAATATAGTTTTTGTAAGGCTTTTATAAATGGTTTTAATTGACTATCAAAACTGTTGGATTTTCTCATTACTGCATCTCCTGGAAAAAAACCAGAAACCTGTTGTATTCACTTGTCATGAAGTGGAGTCCTGACTGGCAGAGTCTGCTTCTTGTCCTGAGTCTGTCTGGCATCCTTTTTTGGTGCAGTAGATGAAAACGTCTCAACGCTTTTTTAGATGCGAGATTCGTAGGTAACATTTCAAAACTAGTTGTGATGTGTGGAAAAATATTCTAGTGTGGCATTTAGCACTAAAGTTAATCAATTAGCCATTCTTATGCTTCACTTTTCTATCAATAATATGCTTTACACAGGTGTCATTTCTCTTCAAAAACCTTTCTTAATGCACAGCAGCATACATATAGTGCAAGATGTACAGTACTTTAATGCTGTGTGTCAGTGAGAAATCCAGACCTATACAGAACTGTATGAGCAGCAACAGTTTATTTTGGCCATATCCCATACTTTGTGTTTCATATGTATGTTGTGGGGTATTCCCCTCATAAATCTCTTGAAGCAACATGTTGCTTGAAGATAGCTGATTGAGAGAACTGCTTCAGTTCAGTCTACTTGTGAAAAGAATCCTGAGAGAAGTGTCTGCCTTTGTGTGCAGGCTGAAGTCTGGAATCTGGCATGTTGGGGGCTAAAAGATTCTTTTTACACTGCATCAAAAAGTATGAAAGGAGCCTCTTGCTTGCAGTGTTGCATGAGAATTTGTATCTGAAGGGTTTTAAACAAAATAGTTCATACTTTCAAATGAACATACCTATGTTCAGTTATGGGGCCTGCTCTCTGCAAGGGTTACAATGGCTCCCTTCATCAAAAAATTGGAGTTGTTTATAAACATTAAACCTTACAACCTCCTTGGCAGCTAGTTGGTAAATTTCATGCAGAGAGACAGATGGAGCTTAAGTAACTTACCTTGATGTTCTCCCATGAGCCAGTGGCAGAACCAGGAGTCCTGATCCATCCTGTGCTGTTACCACTAGACACAGCTTTAAAAATACAGTAATCCAAACTGTAGCCCCATTGAACAGAAAATGAGCCATCTTTTCTTGGCACAAAACACTTGCATGAATTTGCAGTCTCTTAGATATCTGGTCCGCAGTTTGCATTCATTGATCAGTGAGTTGATACAAACTAAAACCCACCGACAGCAATGAATGTTGATTGCAGCCATTAGATGCTTAAGCTGTGCAGTAGTATTTCTTCAGATACAGTCCAGTCCCCCCTCCATTTTTTCCATGGAGTAATTCATAAAACATCAACACTGTCCCAACTTGTATTTAGCTTAGACACTCTGGTTACCATCCCAAGCCCTGAAGAGGAGCTCTGTGAAGCTTGAAAGCTTGTCCCTTCCACCAAAAGAAATTGGTCCAGTAAAATATATTGCTTCACTTACCTTGTGTCTCTTCTATTTTCCAGGACACACACATTATTCCAATAAAGGTCTTATTACCTTGGTACAGTGTGTACATGTAGATCGAGAAAATAGAAGAACAATTGACTAACTAGTTCTAAAGTCTATGCAAAATGTAGTAATGACTTACAATTGTTTTGCACAACCATTTTATTTTTGTGCCACAGATCTTTCAGGCATCTACCTACCTGCATTGTCTTTGAATTGTTCTAAGGCTTGACAATTAGATAAATTCTCGTAAGTGTTTGCTCTGTTGCATTTAAGAACATAGGGTGGGACTTTCAAATGCACCTGAATAATTCAGGTGCCTAAATCCCATTGACTTTAAATGAGATGTGTGCTCATAAGGAATTTAAAGATTTTTTTTGTTTGTTTGTTTATTTTGAAAATCCCATCCATTGTTTCTTCACTTTTTGGCTACTAAAAAATCATGGGTGATCAGAGCTGCATTTATATATGCCAACTACTCTCTCTAAGTTCTCAGTTTACCCTTTCAGTCTAGCCATTTCAGAAGCCAGATTCTGGCCAGCTAAAGATTCTTTTAGGCTTGATCTGTACTAGAAATGCTTGCTAGTATAGCTATTCTGCAAACTGTCCTGATGTAGATGCACCTTATCCTGTCAAAAGTGCTTTTGTTGGTTATTCCAGTTCCCCATAGCTATAATGGCAAAAGCACTTCTTTTGCTGATATAACTGTCTACACTAGGGCTTTTGCAAATGTAGAAATATAAAAAAAAATCACACCCCGTTTGACACTAATACACTAATACTTTTTTTTTGTCAGTTTTTTTTTTTTGCTTCTACAACTGGCAAAAGCTTTTTGTGTAGATCTGGCCTTAATTGACCGCTATAGGTCAGTTGACCACTTCTTTTTTTTTTTTAAACAAAAGAAAGGGGAATGGCTAATATGCTTTTGGAAAAGGGTCTGACAATGATGCTTAACTTAATCATGGAAGTATTGTGATGCATACTTGGGAAAGGCACATAATGCTTTTGATGAAAAATTTGCTCTTCTGTCGTCTTTACCAGAAGTTTGGAGTAAAACACATTTTCTGAGACTTCATACTTAAAGGTGTAAAGAATATGGATCTGTCTTATGATAGCCTAAAACTTCTTTGGTGCCAAGAATAAGTGTTCATTTTTTTTTGTAAGAATGCTGCATATTAATTGGTCACTTACTGAGAAGAAATTTTATACAAATTTAGAATATTCAGAAGCAAAGACAAACATTCTCCAGAATTTGCTCCATAATTCCTAGCCTATTTCAGTTTTAAAACATAGTTTTGCTTTAAAAGGAGGGAGGGGCAGTAAAAGATTTAGTTTAATTTTTGTTGGATCTTCAGTTGCAAAGTTCTGTAAGGCGCAGCCTGCAATGCTAGACACAGGGCATTCATTTTAAGATTGTTAGGTTAAAAGTTAAATTGTTATACCAAAGTAATCCCTTTATTGGCTTCCATAATCCTTGCAAAAATAACCCTCTCCCTCCCACCCAGCCACCCACCCTCTCTGTCTCTCTTCTTTTTAAAGCATTTTGTGGGTACAGAGCTATATATGACATTCTAAGCAGGGTGGACAGGGTGCCCTGTGTCTGGTGGTTTGCTGAGGTGATTTTACATTTAACTATCCCATGAAAGGAGCTGAACTTCCTTCCCCATACAGTTGTCCTGTGACAGTGTAAGACGGAGGGACAGCTGGGTTTAGTAATATGGAATTCAGTATTCTTGGTTAATACTCCCGGTGAGCAGTTGGTGATGATTAGGGGAAGCAGGTTCACAAGAACAAATTAAATGACATTCCAAAGCTTTTCCAGCAAAGCTTAAATTGCCAGCCCAAATGGGAAGTAGGTTTCCATTCTGAACTAGTTTGCATCACATTTCTTTTAGCACAACATTCTCAAATTTCGTTTCCAAATTTTATTGTTCAGTTGTGGACATGTTATTGCTTCTGTATCAGCTGTGTGCAAAACTTTCCATTACTTTCACTCAGACTTTCTTTTGTTGAAATCCCGCTTAATGTGCTTAAAAAACAAAACAAAAATGTAACAGTTTAATGTTTAAAACTGAAGACATCCTTTTAAAAATACATAAAGATACTTATAAGGGCGGCAGGGGGTTAGGGATCTCAACTAGTCTTTGTTCACAATGTAAAATGTATAAATCATGACCTGTTAATAGCAACCAAATGTGATATATAAACGTTCAAGTTTTCCATTTAGCAATGTGTCTGTGATATACCTCAAGGTACAGTCAACGGTCGATGGTTTTTTCTAATTCTCAAACTCACCGACAGCGTTGAATGTTCACTGAAGCTATCTGAAGGCTGCTACGTACATACATACGCTCTACATAGTTTCCATGCATCTGTTTTCCCTGGGCCAGCAGTGGAAACACTGCTGAGGGCTCCGCATTCTTTATGGCAAGGTCTTAAATAGCAGTATTTTAATTATGAAATGGAACTGTGTAGCTGAGGGCTAACGAATAGCAGGCATGTAAGACTGCAGTTCTTTATACAAAGATGACTCGGACTACTGCTTAGAATGGCTCTGAATGTTCCAATTTGTAACTGTACAGTAAACAAATGTCCTTTCTTATCCAATTAAGAAGTCTAAATATTTAAATAGGGAAGTACTTAATGTATTTTAGGCTTTTTAAAGTTTATATATATATATTTATTTATTTTTAAAATCTATAAATCAAACTCAGGATGAAAAAAAAAACAAAACTTTTCTTTGAAAGGGTACACACACCTGCCTCAGTTCTTTGGAGAACTTTTTGTTCTGTTCCTTTTAAAACACATTCGATCTTTAGTGGCTGTGGAGGACTGTATTGAGAGCTCTTCAGAACACATCAATTTCAATTTGTTTGTCTACATGCTCTACTACAAATAACATGAAATGGGGGAGGGAAGGGAGAGACGGACCACTGCTTCCGCAGTTGCTTAATAATGGTGAGAATCAGAACGTTACCCTGAAATAGTTCCTATTGGCTCCAGTTAAAAGGACACTGTCAACTAGAATTGCTTAAATTCTTTAAAAATGTGTAAAGGCTTTTCTGCTCCGCTGTTAATGTTTGGAAATGTCTTTTGGGCACATGTGAAATCAACACCACAAAACATGCCTAGCCCATCCCTCCCTTCTTCTGTGTGTTTGCCTGTTGCCTGGTACTGCTTGGGTTTCAGTGTTGTTGCTTCTGTTACTGATTAAATACCTTCTTGCAGGACCTGAGGAAGTGGGCAGGTGAACTTATAGAGCTCCACATGAGCATTGTAGCCATGCTAGCATGAGAGAGGAAAAGCAACTAGCCATCCATGAAACAGTGAGATTGACTTACACCCAGGGTGGGATTTCCAAAAGTGCATCATGTTGGACTTTGACTTCAATGAAAGCAAGAATTAATGGATGTCTTACCATTGACTCCAGTGGGAGCAGAGTTAGACTAATACTAAAAGCTTTTGGAAACCCCACCAAAAGTAAACAACCTGAAAAGAAGAAAAAATAAGTCTTGGGTATTGCTGGTTTAAAAAAACAACAAAACTTTCAGAGGGAAGTGTGATTTTTCTCCCCCCCCCCCCCCGCTCCATCCCCAAGTTGTTGGTATCCCTTTAAGTTTTAGGTTGAACATGTGAAAATTTCTGCCTAGAAAGTTCATGATTTAGATTAAATTAATTACATACTTTTGTATTCAGCTTTTAGCTGCGAAAGGATTTGTTTAAATTCTCCCTAAATTGTCACATTCCTCCATCTGCCTAATTATCTTAACGCTTTCAAACTATGCAAGCCAGCTGGAAGTGATCTCTGCCAGTTGCTTAAATTGTTGTATGCAGGGTTGTAGCTGTGCTGGTCCCAGGATATAAGAGAGACAGGGCTTTGGGCTTGAAAGAAATCTGTTGCTTTACCTGAACTCACTGTGGTGCGACTACACAGTGTGTGCATGCACACCCGCGCGTGCACACGTTAATAGTCAAATAAGGATGTTATGAATTTAAAACTTTTTGTGCTTTTATTTTTAGTGGAACACATTTACTGTAGCCCCAATGACTGTTTGTTTTTTAAAAAAGATTCTACCTGAATATCCAGTGTATGTAGGCATAATTTGGAAAGTTAGACTGACTTCATGAGTATTTTGGCTAACAAGATATTTTAAGTCTTTTCCTTTTCCTATGTACATGGTGATTGAGTAAGATCTGCCTTTCAAAACTAACGAGGGCCTTGTTTCCAGAGTACGGTTTGGAGTATTCTAGAATTATACATTGTAAGTTTCAGCATTTTGCAGGCAACACTTATACCAAACTTCAACTGAGATACAGAAACAGTCTGAAAATCTGACACTGTTAACAATTCTCATTGTTTAGGGCACATTTGTAGCTGTCGTCTGGAATGGGGACGGACTCTGGTGGAAAGAGCAAACAATTTGGGTTAATAGCAACCAACTCAAGAAATTAGAAGTGTTAATGAAGCTGGTGCTACAGAACCAATTATGTGGAACCCTTAACCATTAGCTATATATGATCGGTGCTATGGGCAGCATAAACTAGGGGAGCAAAGCTCAAAAAAGAAACTCAAGATGGAATTTCAACCTTAATGTGCAATTTTGGATTGGTTAAACTATATTAAGTTAACTCTTCTCCTTTGTCCTGTCTCCTGTATGCCAGCTCTTCTAGCTGATGCCATCTGCTTCTGGTCACTGTCACATCTCCCCACCTCTCTTCCTGTAAGTTTGGTCTGAATTTCACTAGTATTTACTGTACATTTTAACAACCTACATTTCGTTCCTTCGCTCTGGACACTGCACTAGCTCCATGTCTCTCAGAATAAAATTCAAAGTCCTCTGTGAGCTGAGCTTAAGTTTTGACAAATATAATTGGAGATCAAAACCCATCACAAAAACTTCACTCATTAGAAACAATGGGACTATCAGTGACAAAGATAAGGTTCACAAAGGATATGCAGTAATCTTTGCAACTATCCTATGGTTGTGGATGTTTATTTAGAACAAAATGTAAAATCTGTCTTTTCCCCAGACCCCCACCCATTTAGAAAAAGTAGAAACAACCAAAATCCTATTAAACCTTCGGGGGTGGAGTGGGATGGGGATAGGGTGACCAGATGGGATGAAGAAAATATCGGGACACGTGGGGGGGGGGCAGGGAGGGCCCGCCGGCAGAGCAAAAAAAACCCGAGTCCCGGAGTCCCGCTGGCAGAGCAAAAAAAAAGAAATATCGGGACAGATTGTGTCCCGACCAAACATCGGGGCGTGGGACAAACACCTAAATATCGGGACGTCTGGTCACCTGAGCTGGGGAGGAGAACGTGAAGCTGCTACTTTATCTAATCTCTAGGGGTACTTGTATGCTACTGAGATGAGCGTGTTATAGAATTCCTTTATCTTGTGTTGTCTTTGACACCCTTTTCCTCTTCCTGTTCTGACAGTGGCTCCCAAACTCTTTACTACTCTTAACTCCACATCCTTTCACACCATTGCCTTAGCAGAGATCTGTCCTCTTTTCCATCCATTTTCTTTTTTTTGGTCTCTTCTTTCTTGTCTCCCTTTTGTTCTCTCTCCCCCTGCCCCCTTGCTTTGTATTCCATTCATGGCTTGCCTTCCTTGTATTCCTTTCCTGGAGTTGGGGACTTCTTCATGGCTTTGTGGTACTGTTATCGGTGCTCTCTTTACTGAGCTAATTACCTGGGGACAGTAAAGAGAAGCTTGGACTGGACAACTGCTGCCTGAGTCTTCTATGTGAGCATCTTTGGCCATCTGCATTAGTAGCCAGCACAGGAGAATGGAGGAAAGGTGAAGGTTAGATTATCACAGTGGGTGGTAGTGGAGGACTGGGTCCAGGGTTGTCTAACTTTATCTGGTCCATGACTTCATAGATTAGTGACATCCTCTAAGGTTGGGAGATATTGTCTGCATTGAACTCTGAGGATGCATAGTGCACTTGCTTCCCTTGTATCCTGTTACAGAATCGCTCATATTTAATGTGTTAAAGCCAACCAGTGCTGGCAATCTGCTGGCTCAGTTGATATTTAACTGGCTGTTTTTGCGTGGCCGTACTGCTTGCATTTAGTAAACACCTATCTCCATATATCCATTCTGTATAAACTGCTCTCTATCTCAAAACAGATTTGTGTGGTTCAACCAATCAATAAATGACTTTCCTTCTTTTACAGCTGCATCCAACAGCAAAATTATTTAAACATACTCTATATCAGACATTGTCTAATAAAAATAGCCACCACAATAAAACCGTGTTATCGCCAGCTTTGAAAATTGTTTTCCTCTGGCAGCAGGGTATCCTGTGACCTTACCTGCATACAGTGTAAGATGTTAAGCTATTCCTGATTGCAGAAGCTTACATTGCAAGGTGTTGCATGTATTTATAGAGACTAGCTATCAGTCAGCAACTCTCTATTAGTTATTGATTCCGAATGGTCATTGCAGGTGAAGATCTTTTACAAAATTCTAATGAATTTACTGTATTGGCAGACATGCAAGAAATCTGACTGCCAAGGCAACTTGCTTTTTTTGGCTATGTGCCTAGCAAACAAAGGCTACTGATGCAAGCTAATTTTTATTTATATAAAATTCTGTTTTAGGGAGGCATTTAGTTACCAAATAGAAATAAAAGTAAGCTTACCAAAAAGGTTACTGTAGGAAAAAGCATGAGTCAAGGAAATAGCTTATTTTCATGTGGGATTTAAAATGCATCTTCCATGCATCTTGAGTGAATTTTTTTATCTAAAGTTGAGAGAGCTAGAAATTGCAGTTCATTTATATATAAAAATGTAATTAGTGACAATCTTCAAACTTAACAATTTGCTATCTGGGAACTCTGGTTTTAAGAAATAAAACTGTTTGGGGGGGGGGAATACACTGATTTTTAAAGATTCTCTTCACATTGAAATGTTTTGCAAGCTGTACTAAGGAGAACATATTTGAAATAATCATATTTGTAACTTCTAGGAACACTGAACAGCTCATTTCCCTCATCACTTGCACAGTGGTTTCCAGGAGTCCAAGGATTGTCTTTGGAGTTCATTTGTGAATCCAAGTGAAATACAGTCTAGATTACATTTTGTAGCTCCTGGAAGCAAATGGATTTAGGCCACCCATGCAGGTGGTGATTTTTTATTAATCTCAGCTCTTCAACAGGAAAGGTTTTTGGACTAATCTTTTTATACCTTTAAATTACTATTTAATGTGTTCTAATCTATGTGTATATGATCTTTACAGTAAGCAATTATAGAGGAACACAGCTTTTAAGATTCTATTGTATTAATAAGCTTCCATTTTTAAATAAAAATTGATTCATGGAAAGTCATGTAATCTCTGGGACTGTAGATTTTTCTAAAGTGTGTAAGATTAGATTGTGTTAAACTTAATTACAGTGTATTAAGATCAATAAATTTCATCTTTGCTTTTATAGGATTAGCATTGGCCAGTGTGTATTGTAGCACTGTGACAGTTATGGTTCAGAAGACATGTGCATTTTAAGTCATTCTTTTCAGGCAATGAGTGGAAAAAATGCCCCTTTAGACAGAAGTTTATTTTGCTCATTCTCAACCTGAAGATTAATATTTTTGTGGTGTTTGATTCAAAAATAGCCAGAGGGAATTATATGTGTCATAGCAGTAAAAAAAACAAACATTTTTTGTTTCGTTTTCCAATCTGTTTAAAAAAAAAAAATTAAGCTTTAAAATTCTTCAGGATTCTTTTTAAAGTTGAATAACAAATTTGCTTTTCATGCCTCCAACGTGTTTGAAGAAATTAAGTGTAAAAAATTAACATTGCAAAAAAGTACATGCTATACTTCATTTCCCACTAATCTTCTGTAATGCACAGAGGTTCCATATACAATTTGTGTGGACATTAGTAAACTTTGGTAAATACTATACTTACTTACTTTGAAAGAAGTGTCTCAGATATGAGGCAAATAGGTAAAAAAATATACTAGGTACTACAAGTATGCTAAAAGTAACATAGGCATGTTAAAGACATTTATTGGCACTAAATGAATTTGTCTTGTAAAGCTAAATCCAATTACAGGATCACACCTATTGTGTGAGGCACATTCACTTGCGACATGGGATTGTTTTGCTCTAACTGTTAAAATGACTGAAATTTTTTATACCGATTAAGAAATACCCATCAGATCTACACCTTTCTTAGCGATCAAGAGGAAGATGTCAGTAGCTGTTGGATTTGTGAATGCTTCTTACAGTGCAAGAAGAGTTCAGGAGACGTCTCTGCAGATGAGAGAGGTGTTCAGCATAACAGAGTATTTTCAAAATCTGAAAGCCTAGTGTACACTTGAAACAATTATTGTCAAAGCTAAGTTTTCCTAGTGATTTACGCTGATGTGCCAAATCTTAAAGAAGTTGCTGCTTTTTAAATATTATGTTCCTTCACCACCTGAAGCTGGCCCAGTGATTGTAATAGACCTTGTCCTCCATGCGTGCCTTGCCATTTCTGACTGCTTCAAAAAGAGCTACAGTGTCTTGAATCACTTTTCCTTCCTCGTTCTCGTCCCACTCCTTCCCATTTAAATTACTCTGATGATAAACTAGGCATTGATTTACTACTAAGTATGAAGCTACCTATGCAAACTTGCTGGATAGCCAAAGCACATTGCTATTCATCAGGATGCTTAGTAAAAGACTGACAGTGCCAGAGCTTACTAATTACACTTCTGCTTTAGTGATACCGGCACAATTCCATGAAAGTGTAAGATATGTTTGAGAAAATGCTCTGCTTACATAGGTGCCAAAAAGTTTGTCAAAACACTTAACTTCTGAACAGCTTTCTTTAAAGTACATTGGACCAAAACTTCATGCTAAGCAGACGGTTTGCTGGAAGAGTGCTATAGGACAGCAGATGATTAGGGACCTATTAATCTTACTAGTTAAGATGTAAGGTCAGGAGAAGTACAAGGATTTCTCTGGAAAGTGTGTGTATGGGGGGGGGGGGGGAGGGCAGGTTGGATTTTTTTTTTTTTTTGGACATGCATTAATAGCGTGGCCTTAGCCTCGTTCTGTGAGGTAATATTATAACTATGCCCATTTATCACCTTTATGCTGGGATCCCAAAATGTAGCCAAACCATTAACAGACTCACTACTACCCTGCTATTCAGATAAGCGTAAATTTTTTTGTTTGGTGTGTGTCTCTCTCTCTTCCCCCCCCCCCTTTTATTTATTTATTTATTTATTTATTTATTCTTTCTCTCTCTCTCACATGTTTTTTGGAATATTTAAAAAAAGAATCAGAGGGGTAGCCGTGTTAGTCTGGATCTGTAAAAAGCAACAGAGTCCTGTGGCACCTTTAAGACTAACAGATGTATTGGAGCATAAGCTTTCGTGGGTGAATGCCCACTTCATCTACATGCATCCAACGAAGTGGGCATTCACCCACGAAAGCTTATGCTCCAATACATCTGTTAGTCTTAAAGGTGCCACAGGACTCTCCTGGTGCTTTTTACAAAAAACACGGTAGGCACAAAGATTGTGGTTTGCCACAAGCTCACCCAGTGAATCAATGTCAAAAGAAAACATGAATTTCCTGATTCCCAGTTCTGAGCTTTAAACACAGTCATTATGTTTAGCCTTTAGGTGAGGTGGGGAGTGTAAGAGGGAGGCTATCCTTTTTGCCATACAAGAAAGACTATCGTATATACTCTATCATAAGCCGGTTTGTTTATAAGATGACACCCCCCCCCCAGATGGATAAGTAAAAATTTTCCATTTTTAAACCCGTTCATAAGCCGACCCTATAATTCAGGGGTCAGCAAACTTTGGCTCCCGGACCATCAGGATAAGCCGCTGGTGGGCTGAGATGGTTTATCTCGAGTGTCCGCAGGCACAGAGGTAAACCTAAGTAAACAAAGTGTCCCGGTGTGCCAGCTGTTTACCCTGACGGGCCAAGACAGCAACTGGTGAAAATTTTGGGGGGGAGAAGCTGGGAGTCAGGGGAATAACCCCTGTGACCACCCCCCACACGACCCCACCCCTAGCCCGGGACCCCCACACTCTCTCCATCCCATCCCTTCCCACCTTATCTGGGGAGGGCCGGGGAGGATGCCTCTGGCCTAGCTGGAGCTGCTCCAGCAGGCCAGACCGGGCGGCGTGGCCGCAGCATGTTTCAGTGGGTTGGGCCAGGTGGAACGGCTGCAGTGTGCTCCGATGGGCTGGGTGGCACGGCCACAGCCTGCTCTGGGGGGCGGGGTGGGGCCGGGCGGCATGGCCATAGCCTGCTCTAGGGGGCGGGGCCGAGCGGCACGGCTGCAGCCTGCGAGCCCCGGAGCTGCAGCTGCTTCAGAGGCTGGGGGGAGAGCAGCGTGGCCAGAAGTGGAGAGACTCTGGCCCCGCCTCTTCCCTTCTGGCTCTGCTGGCAGTGCTGCCTCTCCTTGCTCCCTCTGTTGGGGGGAGGGGCTGTGTCCCACCTCTCCCTCTCTATCCCCGTTCATAAGCCGACCCCCTTCTCTGGTGCTTCCCTTTTTTACTAAAAAAATTCGGCTTATGAACGAGTATATACGGCACTTTGTCTGAAATTCCAGGTCTCCTCTCAACTGCTGATCTCGTAAAACAAAGGAAATGGTGGGTCCGCTTTCTGGGTACTTTCCTTGGTTATGAAAATGAGACACTGACACACAGGTCCTCAAACATATTTAAACACCTGTCTCCCAATAATTTCAATATTAGGCACCTAAATACCATTGAGCATCTGGGCCTCACTGATTGCACTGTTCCCTTGTGGAGACTCTTATGCAAAGTGGCTATTTTAAAACTGTATCATACAGTGATGTGTTTTACGGATAGAAGACGGCATGGCAGTAAGGCTGAAAAGTGTGGGTTGGATAAGTACTTGTGAAAATTGTCAGTCTATGTATTTTGCCTATGGTCTGTGGAGCAAAAACTCAACTTGCATCTGTTTGTGCCAAAAAAAGGCTCATTGAGTGTGTTTTTAATGGGGCAAGCAGCAAGTAATGTGACAGGAGTGGAGATTACATGAAGGGATTCAGTTATTCAGAAACTGACAGGTGGTAGAAATGAACATACTAACAAGGGCATAAGTAATCAGTTGGATTTTTCTTAAATGAGTATATGCGAGTCACAAATATATTCAAATTGACAAGCTTCATGCCTAATTCAAGAAACAGTTGTGCATTTTCCCTTGAATTTAAGACTAAAATGAATTCCCATTTCCCTTCCTCTTCCTTTTGTAAAGGCAGCTTGTATTTGTGTTTGAGAGCTGTATAATAATCCAAACATGTGGAAATCAGCTCGTGTGCATCTCGTAAGAGCCAAGTTTATCTGTTATGGAAATGCCATATGAAAATTAATGTTTATCCTGTTTGAGACTCTGACCTACAAATAACTTTAACTGCTAGTCTATAAAGGTGTCTTTTCTTGTGCCAACTAAATTAACAATGTTTATCCTAGGCATTGCACATGCATGTACATGTAGTGCATCAATAAATATTTCTGGTTTTGTATTTGGGAAAACAAGATTGGGGGGGAGGGATAGCTCAGTGGTTTGAGCATTGGCCTGCTAAACCCAGGGTTGTGAGTTCAATCCTTGAGGGGGCCACTTAGGGATCTGGGGCAAAATCAGTACTTGGTCCTGCTAGTGAAGGCAGGGGGCTGGACTTGATGACCTTTCAAGGTCCCTTCCAGTTCTAGGAGATAGGATATCTCCATTAATTTATTTATATTTATTTAAGATGTCCTATTATACAATTCATATTTTCAATGCCAAAAGTAACTCAGGAGGATATTAAACAGCAGCTACTAACGTTAAGCTATGTCTGTACTGCAGTCTTGGTGTGCTTGCAGCTTGCGTAGATACACCTGAGCTAGCTTTAATCTAGCTCAGGTACTGGAGTAGTGGATCTATGAAGCGTGCACTTTAGCATGGGCTATACAAACCCATCCAGAGCTCAGGGTAATTACTCATGGGGCTAGCCTGCACTGAAGCATGCACTGCTCTGAGAGCCAAGCTTACTTGTACAGATAAATTGCATCCAAGAGTTTTAAAAGAGCTGGTTCAGGAGCTTTTTGGACTATTAATGAGCTCTCTGGACTATTAATATTCATTTCTGATCAGTCTTGGAACACTGGGAAAGTTCCAGAGGGATCTCATAAAGCTAATGTGCCAATATTTTAAAAAGATAAATTAGATGACCTAGGGTAATCATAAGCGTGTCAGTCTGACCTCAATCCAAGGCAAAATAATGCAGGGACTGATCTGGGACTTTAGTAATAAAGAATTTAAGGAGGGTAATTAATGCTAATCAACATGGGTTCGTGGAAAATAAATTACAAATGTGATTGGTAAAAATAATAATGTTGATGTAATGTGTTTACTTTTCTGTAATGCGTTTGACTTGGAAATTCAAAACATCTTGATTTAAGAAAACATTTTCTTAATTGTTCTAATGTGGCACACATTCAGTGGATTTAAAAACTGGCTAACTGATCGTTCTCAACGTAACTGTAAATGGAGAATCATTGTGTGTGTTTCTACAGCGGTTGTTTCTTGGCCCTTTTGCAATTTAACATTTTTATCAATTACCTGGAAGAAAATTAAAATTTATTACTGATGAAGTTGGCTGACCCAAAGACTGGGAGAGCAGTAAATAATGAAGAGGACTGGTCACAGATTCAGAACAATCTTGGTAAGCTGGATCCAAGTAGACAATGTTTCAAAGTGGCCAAACATAGTCATAAATCTAAGAATGAAGATCATACTTACAGGATGGGAAACTCTATCCTGGGAAGCAGTGACTCTGAAGAAGACTTGGGGAGCAATGGTAGATAAATTAACTGAGCACAAGCTCCCAGAGGAATTTTGTGACCAAAAGGGCTAATCAGATCCTTGCATATATAAATGGAATATGGCGTGGGAGTAAAGAGGTTATTTTACCTCTGCATTTGCACTTGTGTGACCACTATTAGAATACTGTATTCCGTTCTAGTGTCTACAAGTCCAGAAGGATGTTGAAAAATTGGGGAGGGTTCAGAGGAGCCACCAGAATGGCTGACTGTGGTTTGGAAAACCTGCCTTATGTTGAAAGACTCAGTGAGCCCAATGTATTTAGCTTAACAAAGAGAAGATTAAAGGGTGGCTTGATCAGTCTGCAAGTACCAATATGGGGAAAGATCATCAGGTAGATTACAGTCCTCTATCAATAAAGGCATAAAATAATCCAATGACTGGAAGGTGAAGCTAAACAAATGGGAATTATTCACAGTGAGTGTAATTAACCACTGGATCAAATTATTAAGGATTGTAGTGGATTTTCCAACACTAGAAATTTTAGAATCAAGATGGGATGTTTTCTAAAAGATATATGTTCTAATTCAAACAAATTAATTCAGGGATGTCCTATGTATGGCCTGTTAAGGAGGTAGTCGGACTAGATGATCACACTGGTCCCTTCTGGCCTTATAACCTATGAATCTGGATTCCATGCACCTCCTAAGAGGAGAAATACATTCACAAGAATGTGGCAAAAAATGCACACATTTGAAACTGATACGGTACTTTTTGTTATTTGATAAGAGAAAGGTAAATAGTCCTTCAACTGCTTTGCAATTGACTTTTATATTTAAAAAAAAAAAAAAAAAACCAATCCCCAAACCCTAAAATCACAAATGGATAGTGGAGCATATATGCGAAGTCTTCAGGATTACAAGCAAATATACTTTGGAATCAAATAGCTAAGATCAGTTCTTCTAGTCACTTAGCTGCTAAGAGTCAAAAGTTCTTTTTCCTTCTTAATTGGAAAGATCACAGCACTTCTGTCTTGCTGTTAATGTCATCCACTCTTGCTGCAGAAACAAACCTTGAACTTGGGTCTTGGCCGGTAAAATGTTTTGAGTCACCACTAACTAACTTAATATGTAAAGGTTTGTTCCAGTAGCATGAGGAAAATGTGAAGTTTATCTGAATACAGGGAGATGACAACCTAATCCAACACTAAAACTATTCATATAGTTTGTATATAGCAACAGTGCTTAGTTTTGGGAGCAATTGTACACTTGATGAACTATACTGATGTATATCATAAGTCTCAAATTATTAGTGTTCCTTTGTGGGAATGATCCTAAGTGGATTTTCAGTCTTTGATTTTCAGAGTTGTAATCCATTAAGCAAACTGTGTACATCAAATGTGCCATAAAAATTGCTTTTTTCTTTACAAGACAATATTTTTCAAAAAAGCATACTTAACAAATCTTTCAAGGAATTTTTAGACTTTGCAGAATAGGCCTTTTATCTCTTCATATTATTAATTTAAGGTTAATAAATGGAATATATACACTTTTTGTGCAAATTGGGAAGTGGAACGAGCAGCAGTCCTTATTTCCCCACTCCATGGAGTGAGACTGCTTTTTAAGGTGACCAGAAAACAAGAAAATCCCTAATCACGCCATACAGGCCACATGCCAACTCTGTACAGGGTTCCCACCAAAGTAATGATGTGAGAATTTATAAGAGTGCATAGTGCAGCTGCCAAGGTTCCACAGTGTTTAATTTCAGCACCATCTGTCTGCCAGAGCCTATGGTTTAACATTTTCCCTCCTTTAAGTACCATATTACAATTGCATATTTTTATGGGGCTGGGAGAAATAAAAGGATTATTGTAAGAATAACGTATTTAATTAAATCTGAAATGGAATGACTTGCCTTGTACACACTTATAAGATCGGTAATAGTTGATTTTTTTCCCCACTGATGTGTATTAGCTGTTGAGGTACACTTCTGGGTCACATGTTCTCAAATGAAAAAGGGGCAATTAAAGCTTCTATCAGTCAAATGCAACAGAGAGTCCTGTGGCACCTTTAAGACTAACAGATGTATTGGAGCGTAAGCTTTCGTGGGTGAATGCCCACTTCGTCTACATGCATCCGATGAAGTGGGCATTCACCCACGAAAGCTTACGCTCCAATACATCTGTTAGTCTTAAAGGTGCCACAGGACACTCAGTCTGGATCTGTAAAAAGCAACAAACACGGCTACCCCTCTGATACTTATCAGTCAAATCTTATCCCTCAAAGTAAAACTGTATTGCTGTTGATTCGAGACTATAAATGCCACACTCAACATGTGACAGATTTCCTCCCCTCCCCTCTTAATGTCATGTGGGGAGGGAGGGGAGGAGTTCTATTTATTCCCAGTAGTTTTGATTCTTCTTGTACCATTGCTCAATCAAGCTGTTCTGTGGAACGTGGCAAGGAAGAAGCTGAAATCACGATATTCTAGTTGAGAAATAAACAATCCACAGAGGATCTAGTCAAGATGCTCTTGTGGTTTGACATCTCTGCATCATGACGAGGCTCTACTTGAAAGCAAGTGTCTCTTGTTGAACCCCTGCTCTTTCCAGCCATGTAAACCTTTATGGTTAACATTTTGCTCAACATGATGAACTTTCCAGCAGAAACATGAATATTTTCAAAACAGAGCCTTGCCAAATGAGTACAGACAATGGGGCATCAGCTGAAGGAAGCATTTGATAGTAATAAAGGACAGTACTGCTGCGGCTGAAGGTGGGCATGTGCAGCTCCGGTCATATACACAGGACTTGTTCCTTGAGCTATCTCACATCTTTTGAGATGAGATGAGATGAGTCATTCACATGAAAGATGCTTTTAATCCTAGATTTTATAGTTTTGAGAAGACCTGTAGACCCTTGACCTCTTGGTAACAATACAGTCGTACGATTAATAGTGCCTTAGCATGCTATGACATCCCAAGGAACTATAAATGTTAAAACCCCCGACCTAGAAAAGTGGTTTCAGAAGACATAGGGGGCCTTATCAACGTGCAAGATTTTCCCATCAATAGGTCTCCAGGTTCTAATCCCTCAATCTCTCCGCTCCAAAAACTGTTTTTCTAGTGTTCCTATTCTAAATCTCTGCATTGTGCCTGTTCTAAGTCTCTGCTGCAAGAGGAATCAATGTAATTAGTGCCATTGGTTGTACTTCTTACAAACAAAAAAATCACTTTGGCAACTGGATCATAACAATTGAGGGAAGAAGATATATGAAGTCTATTTCTCACTTTAGCTTCTTTCCAGTTGCCCACCAATAAAAGTTTTAAAGCCTTCTAAAAGATTTAATCAATGCTCTTTTCTACATCAATATAAGTAAAACTAAACCTATGCTTTAGGAGGAGGCGCACACTCCAGTCCAGTATTCTTACTACTCATGAAATTTTAAATGTTGGGAGCTGTGTATTCTATAGTGTGTCAAGCAGGCTGATAGCGCGTGGGCAATAATTAAAGCAATGATCCATCTTTTTTTTTTTTTTTTTTTTTGAGTAAGTGAACACAATACAAATCAGAAATTAACAATGGTATATCTGAGATCAGTGCTTCCTAGGAGTGCAGTTCTTATGCCTATATGGCCAGGCTGGAGTTCTTGTCTGGACTTCAACACAAACATCACCTGTGGCCTTACGTGAATCACTTTTAATCTTTTTTTTGCCTCAGTTTCTCCATTTATAGAAGTGGGGAGGTGACCCTGCCTACCTCTCTCTGATTGTTGTGAAGACTCAATTATTTTCCTCCACCATAGTGTTTTGAAGTTTGATGTATGCAAAGCAACCTGGTTAATCTAGGAGGCCTCTGCTTGGAAATGGTAGTTCCTACATTGTGGAGAACTGGCAGAAAAGAATGATCAGATTTAGACTACGGTGTCTCCCTGGGAAGGAAGGAAACTTCTCTCTATTCTCATGCTCCAATCCAACAGCTGGATCAACTGGAATCACTTTCTATCAGTCCCAAGATTTGAATTTAGGGCTTTTATAGGAGAGGAGGGGAAGAGATCCGAGTAATCTGAGCAGGTAGCCCTCAATCTCTGGAATTCACTTCTCTGTTGTTGACCTTCAGGGTATATTTCAAACCCTATTTATTTAGGCTTTTCCTGAATAAGATGCCTGCCTTAGGCTGCACTTTTTATGGAGTGGAGTTTGATTTGTTTTATTTAAGTTACTGTAAATATATGCCTAGAAACTCCATAAATTTAGAAAAATTATTTGCAAAGCAATCACATAAGAAATGCTAACTATTTATTTTGGTTATGTTTTGGTTCTGAAATACAATTCCAAACAAGGGACAAGAGGTTGGGGACAGGTATGTGTACCTGATGGTATGGGCCCCTTTTGAGGGCCTGGAACACCAATTGCACTATTCCCTCTCTCCACTGTTGAATAGCAGAGCTAAGTTTGCTTCCATTAGGAGTCTAGCTAGAAGTTGCTGAACTGAATTCACTTTGGGCCAATGGTGTACCAGCACTGGGGCTCCCCTACTACAAGCTGAAATCACTAAAAGAGCTAAAATTCCAAACAAGTTATCCTAGCTTAGATGCCTTATAAAAAAAAAAAAAAAAAGCTATTTTTCTTGTTACAAGGTTTCTCAGCAGGGTTGGGTTTACAGGTGGTGGTTTTAGTTTACTCACTATTGCAGTACATTTGTGTTCTCATCTGAATACTCTAGGGTAACACTATTGGACTGGCAGATTATCACACACTAGCTGGGATTTGGGGTAGCCATGGTAGTCTGTATCCACAAAAACAACGAGGAGTCCAGTGGCACCTTAAAGACTAACAGATTTATTTGGGCATAAGCTTTCATGGGTAAAAAGCCCACTTCTTCAGATGCATCAGATGTCTCTTTTGAAAATGCCAATCACTAGCACCAGAGAAGTAAACCTAAGAGAGTTCAACATACGTTCCCTGTGAAGCCTCACCTGACCAGCTCTCATTGACTTGAGATATCCGTTGTCCCAGCTGGTTAGGACTCAGATTAAATTTTGCTTCCTTGGTGACATAAGAATGTTCACCGAGGGACCACTTTAAGGATTTACTCCTGATAGCATTGATAGTGACTCCTGTGATTCTTTGGCATATAAGGTTTATTCTCTGAAGATAATGGAACTTCAGTATTCTTGAACCACGCAGTCTTGTAACCCTAATTTAATAGATTTCCAAATTTTAAAACCTCGGTTCTCCTGACTAGGAATACATCTAAACTTGGACTTGTAGATCACAGAGGGAGGATTCAAGCACACAAGGAGAATGACACATCAGGTGTATTACCATCTAATAGAATTCTATTTCAGGATGTAGTTAAATACAATAAAGACCTGCCCTCCAATAGATCATTCAAGCAAAGAATCAAACTACAGTTTAACCCCAACAAGCAGAAAGAAGGGGAAACCCTCTTTTCAGGCAGCTATCGAGATTTTTGCAATTTGGCAGTGTCCAGCTGGAATTCCCAGGCTCAGCTGAATTATCTTGCTAGGACAGACTTCCCCGTCATTGACCATGTCACTCTTGGCTGTATTCTGTGATGTTTTCCCCTCTAGTAATGGTGTGGGGGGAACTAATACTCCTGGAGTGGAGGAAGTGGGGTATCCGCAATGGATACCTTTGTTAAAGTTTGTGATAAAGATAAGTGGCTTTTCTGAATAGAAGACGGGAAAACACATTGGGAAACCACCCTCTCTTACATGACTGTCCTCTCTCTTTGGTAGCTTCACGTTAGTGCCAACAGATATGTAGTTGCAATGTGCAGTTTTCCATACACTTGCAAATATAATTACTTGCCCCATGAATGGATCTCCTAGTGTGACAACCCTCTCCTCTGTATTTCACGGTCTTCCTTCCTTGTTTCCACATAGGATTTATCTAGGCCAGTTCTTGAATTCTCTGAAGTAACTTCATTTGGGGGACACTCACTGCTTATTTCCCCCCGTATTTATTACTAATAATTTGCTTAACTTTTTTATCGGTAGGCATTTTCTTTGTACTAGATACACTTTAACACGAGAGGTGATTAAAAGTTTGTATTATGAGTGACCAGCTCATCCTCTCTTCATGCAGTTGGTGTAGGAATGGTCTGATTCTGGGACATATCTGTGCTTATACCAGTCAGTTAATGTTTCGTAGGTCAGTATCTATTTTTAATAGTGCTTTAAAAAAATCTTTCTAAACTATGGCTAAAACAAATTTATGCGGTCTATGACCTCACTTCTGTGGTAAGATTTTTCTTAAAGAATGAATACAAAATTCAACAATCAGAATGGTTTTGCAAGAATATGAGAGAAATATGGAGGGAACCTTCTAGTTTAATAGTCTCCTCTAGTCAGGGGCCATAGAGGAATAAATATTTTTAAAAAATCAGAGTTACACAAGGTCTGTGAGGAGAGTATTTCTGGATACACACTCTGATCTTCTCCCACACAGTTGATTTACTCTAATGCTTCACTTAGCACCTAGATTGAAAATAAACTTGATTGTCAATGAATGGGTGTAGTATTCATATCCTTAAGGCATGTACAGCACCTTGTTAATGGTTTTTAATCAAGAAACAGAATCTTAGTTAAGAGTTTTGTATAGTTCCCCTGATGCCATGTGCTAGAAGCCTTGCAACCAGAAGTGCTTCAGCATGGATAACAGTAGCTTTAGAGAACTTTTTCTAGTACACGATAGCCTATTCTATAGGCAGATTTCTCTGCTGTTAAAATGGTGTTTGACTATGGTAAAATGTACCTGATGTCACTGCATTTTTCTTGTAAAGATGTCAGTAGAGCATGAAGTATTCTTGGGAAGATGAGAAAAACCAAGATGACTCTCGGTATTCATGCACTGCTCCCAGTTACCTAATGGGGCATTAGTGTATATTGTAGTAAAGGTATACATTCTCTGAACTGAAACTGCAATATCATGTTTAATTTTTAGAGAACTTTTTCATTACAAGATATATCTGCAAAGAGCAGAACATGCATGGATTCTGAAATAAAAAGTAGGGGAAGGAAATTAAGTGCAAAATGCTCAAAAGAAAAAAATTAACTTGTCCTATTACCAATGGATAGAAAAACGAGTAAAGGATCAAGGTACAAAATCACTTGCATGTTCTTACAAAAAATTTAAAGCTTATCTTTAAATATAACACTTCTCTGAGTCAGAGAACATTATTTCCTGGGAGGTGTGTATGTGTAAAATAATGGTTACTTATTACAGCAGGTGACTACTGCTAAATTCTACTATCCTAGTTATGTAACCAAAGTGGGGATGGGAGGCTGGGGGAGAAATTCTGGGTACGTTAGAAGCAACCTTTGTAGTATTTAAAATGCTAGGGAAAACCTTAATTCTCTAGGAGCAGCTATTGGATGTACTATTTATAGATTCATGTCTTCATTTACAGAAAACAGTCTGCTTGAGCCATATTTTAATTGAATGTGTTGTACTTGCATAAAAATGGGACAAAGGAAGAAATGCAAAATCTCTATTGTATCTTCATATGAAGCCATCTAGAATTTTGTTTCAATGAACCATGCTAGATGATGTAGATTCTGGTATCCTGACTCTTGGTCACTAACACATCATTGGTCATATAAACTATAATATTTTTTCTCAATTAATATAGTACAGTCTCTCACAAAGTTACTAAAAGGTAAATGCATAACTGGTTGAAAGACTGTTCTCAGAGTAGTTATCAATGGCTTGCTGTCAAACTGGGCAGGCATATCCAGTGGGGTTTCACAGGAGTCAGTACTATGCCTGGTACTAGTCAATATTTTCATTAATGACTTGGATAATGGAGTGGAGAGTGATTTTTTTTTTTTTAGCTGCAAATTTTATAAGCAACCTGGGAAGTATTGCAAGCATTTTGGGAGACCAGATTAGAATTCAAAATGACCTTGACAAGTTGAAGAATTTGGTCTGAATTCAACAAGATGAAATTCAGTGAAGATAAGCGCAAAGTACTGCACTTAGAATGGGAAAGTCAAATGTACAACTACAAAATGAGGAATAACTGGGCAGGAGGTAGTAATGCTGAAAAGGATCTGGGGTCACAGTAGCAACAATGTGATGCAGCTGCAAAAAAGGCCAATATAATTCTGGGGTATAGTAACAGGAATGTTACATAATCTTGTATGTAAGACACGGGAGGTAACTGTCCCACTCTACTCAGCACTGTTGAGGTCTTAGTGGAGTACTGTGTCCAATTTTAGGCACCACATTTTAGGAAAGATATGGACAAATAGAAATTCCAGAGGAGAGCAACAAAAATGATAGGTTTAGACAGCCTGACCTATTAGGAAAAGTTAAAACCTGGACGTGTTTAATCTTGTGGGGGAGGAAAAAACAAAACGAAGGAAGGACTAGACAAGTCTTCAAATATGTTAAGGGCTGTTACAAAGAGTATGTGGATCCATTGTTCTCCATGTCCACTGAAGATATTACAGGAAGTAATGGAGCTTAATCTGCAGCAAAGGTGGTTTAGGTTAGATATTAGAAAAAACTTTTTAACTGTTAGGATAGTTAAGCTCTGGAATAGGCTTCTAAGGGTGGAATCTCCATCATTGGAGGTTTTTAAGAACAAGTTGGACTTGTCAGGGATGGTCTAGGTTTGCTTGGTCCCGCCTTAGCTCAGGGGGTTGGACTTGATGTCTTCTCGAGATCCCTTACACCCTTACATTTCCATGATTTTCAGCTATCAAGCTGTGGTAATATCCCTTTTGGGGAAAAGTTTAGTAGGAGGCCTTTATATAAAACATGTATTCTTTATTATAAACTTCTTGTATGCAAAAATAACAGGAGTACTTGTGGCACCTTAGAGACTAACAAATTTATTAGAGCATAAGCTTTCTTGTATGCAAAGACTTTAGACCAGATGAGATCTTCTGAACAAAGGAATGGGGAAGAGACTGGGGGAAGAATTAACTTTAAACCACTTTAAAGTGCAAATGTTCTCAGCTCTTCTGAGGCCTGTCCAGCCCCAACACAATTTCATCATCAGAACTGGTCTTAAGCACCATTAACTGCAACAGCCTCCAAGAGGCAGTTTTTACAGTCAAGAATGTCCAGAATGCAGTAGCGCTTTGGCCAAGTCCCCAGGGATGTCCAGCACACTGAGGGATGTCAAGGGGGCTGATGTAGAGGCTTTGTCAGCTCTTTGCTGACTGCCGCATTGTGCTGGATGTATTCCCTGGTGACTGGTTCTGTCGCTGGAGTAGCATAAAGGGGTGGCAGTGTAACACAACTGGGGTCTGTTTCTTTAAACAGTCTGTAAATACAAGGCTGTAACAGGTGTTAGAGAAGTATTCACAATGATGGAAAACTCTGAAATGCTGTACACTTGGTACCAGAGTATTCAAAATTATTTGGATTCCCAGATATCTGGCTTCCCTATTAACACTAAAGATATATTATGCAAAATTATAGAAGAAAAAATAATTAGGATTTTAGAAAAAAAAAAAATTAGTATAATTGTGAAGTGAATCATTTAGGCTGTCTAAGGATTTAGATTGCAGGAAAATACCTTTAGTGAATTTCTTGTAGCGAATAGTCTTGCAGTCTAAAATACTTTTTTTTTTTTTTTGTCTTCAGGTTTTTTATGATTCTTGCATAATTTATGCAGAATATATATTCTGAGTCAAGATCCTTTTTCATCATGCATAAGTGAACACTTTTTAAAAAATTTATGCACTCCAAGGTATCTGCAGTCCCAAACATACAGGGGGGAAAAGAGGGAAGAAAGCGCATATATGACAGCATTACCAGAGCTACAGTAGCAAATACATCACTTATAGGCCTTACATGTGGTGTTATGTGTATAGACATCAGCAGGCAGATATTACTATGACTAAATACATTGAAAATGTGGTATTTCAATGGCAATTTTTTCCAACATGACTGATATGCCACTCAGCTACTGAACATGTGTACTTATGTGACTATTTCTGTGCTGTTAAAATTTTTGTAAAGGGAAAAACATCTTCAAAACATCTTGTTGCCATTAAACAAGATTTTGAGAAAATAAAGCAGTACAAATTACATCTGGTGGCAATGCGAGTATAAATACTGTAGTTATTCTGTGAGAAGCAAGAGGTGTTCCCTTGTAAATATTTGATTTCTACTTGTAAATGTGTGCTTATGTAAATATTGGCTGTATATTGGTATGAAGCCCATGTAAGCAGAATGCTTTTCTTTGCTGAATTATACATTAAGTCGGTGTAGGTGAGCATGGCATAGGTTAGCATGGCAAGAAAAGATACACACATGGTATGTGTGTGTGTGTGTATGTATGTATGTATGTATGTATAAAGGTCTTGGGTCCAGCTATTTTATCCAAATACTTCTGGTTTTCTGTTTTTGCTTTCCTTGTAATTATGAAATAATGTTGATGGGCTAACAACTGCACAGAAAGGTTTGCAAATGAAAGTAGCATAAAATTCACATAATTTGAATGAATGAATGAATTTTAGAATTTTATAAGAATTGGGAATGGTTCATTAAACTTCAGATTACTGATCAGTCTTTATTTTTTTTTTTTAAACCGTAACATACAGGGGATATTAACATGGGAATAATCTTTTGGCATTATTTTATTTCACAGCTGAATGGTTCGTTCTGAAATAGTATGACTCTCTTGCTTTTACGCACCTTCATGTTCTGCTGTATGGTCAGTATGTCAGATCAGAACTATTTTAGATGCATTTTGAGCCCTGGTTATCCCACCACAATGTACTTTCTATAGCGATTGCAGATAGTAATGATTTTTATACTGGGTTTTAAAATGTTTTAAATAGTAAAAGTGAGCATGTTGCTGCTGCTAATTCTGAATTGATTCAACACCTTTTCCTCCTCCATGGAGAGTTACTCAGTTGATTTTGTCTTTTATTGAAAAAGATTGGCTTTGTTAGAAAACCTTTCTACATATTTAGTCACCTATTTTTTTCTGAAATACTTGTGGCACGGACTTTGGAGTATACAGGGTCTACATGGAATTGCCTGCTGTGAACTAAAATTCAATGATGATTTTCCAATTAAAAAGGGGAACCTTAATTCTCATTAAACTCTTCCAAATTCTTATGTGGCTCCAAACTGGCAGCCGCCTAAACACAGGTGAATCTGCTGCTTTATCTGCATCAAGATGCAAAGAGCAAAAAAACCTCGCAAGTCAAATAAGGCCATGTGTCTTCATTTGTAATAAAACTGAAACCTAATGGCACAGGACTGCTGGCCCGTGCCCCTTTCAGCAGCTCTGTACTGTTCTCTGAGCAAGCTCTCCCGTCAGCATGTCTGCCGGGATGTTTGGCGGTTCATGCAAAATGATGCACATGTAAGACTGGAAGCTAGACTTTTTCTCTTAAATTTCTAACAACCATTTTGTTTGCTAAGTACAGTTGCAAATATAATGCATCCATTCATTGGATTCACCAGAAGAAATGTATTAAACAGGGCAAATAAAGCAGCTGTTAAGCCATTATGTATTTCAGGGTGTATTGCTCTTGGCATATGGAACAAATGTTTTACATTATAATGCATAAATCTTTGGAACCTAAAGTTATTTTAAAATTAAATGGATGACGAGCACAAGACGGTCTACCTGGACCTGCTTCGTATGTTTTTAAGAAGTAAGTGTGGTCTTTAAATAACCAAACAGAGCCATGTTTTCTTAATAGAATGGAAAAGGTTTGCTAAGGGAAACTGAACTGAGTACAGTATTTTCAATAAAACAAATAGAACAGATTCTACAGAAATCTAGGTCACAGTAACAGATGACCTATACATGGTCCTAATTTTTGATGCAACTGTCTAATCTGCTCTGAGAGTACTAGCCAGACATCATTCCTAATTGACCTTGATATTCAGTGAACAGAAAAAGCTAAAGCCACATGATAGTTGACTCTTTACCAGAAAAAAGAATCTATGGAAAACTCTGATGTATCAGATTCTATAACTAGAATCTAGATTTCTCTGGGCTGCATCTTGCCTACAAATCTATTAACATGCTGCCATATTAAAGATCTGTATAGACTCCTTTCAAAGAACCATAAATCTGAAACTCTGGGTTAGATAGAAAATAGCTTGTTAAAAACTCACCTGCTGTAACTATCCATTATTATACATACATACATACATACACACGCACACTGTAATTGTGTCATGAGTTATTGATAGGTCAGACTCTAAACAGAAGTGCCTTCCATGAAAAAGTAGAATTTTTTGGTCAAGTTAGGCAAGATTTCAGTTCAGCCTGGCTGACCAGAGACCGAATGCTTCTGCAAAGCCAGAAGCGTAGGGTATGTCTACCCTGTACACAAGCCCAGTCACTGACTCATGTTTGAGCCCAACCTCCCCCTTCCATCCAGACACACAAATCAATCTGACTTGGGTCAGCAAGCTATTCAGGACCCTGGTGCGGGGTGGGTCAGAGCCTGAACCCTGCCGTGACTCAGGTCAAGCCACAGATCCGAGTCAGCAGGTCTACACAGTGCAGTATGGACATGTTAGCATGGCTGTTTGACGCAGGTCCAGCAATTGTAAACACAGGTTTACAATGTAGTGTGGATGTTCAAGCATGGGCTTAGTAACACTGGGTATGTCTACGCTGCATTTTAAAACCCACAGCAGCAAGGCTGAGCCTGGGTCTACAGACTCACGCTCATGGGACTCATGCTACAGTGCTAAAAACAGCAGTGTAGGAGTTACGGTTCAGGCTGGAGCTCAGGCTCTCAAACCCACTCCTATCCCCAGGCTTCAGAGCCCGAGCCGAAGACCCAAAGAGCTCTGTGTAAACTCAAAAGCTTGTCTCTCTCATCAACAGAAGTTAGTCCAATAAAAGATTACCTCACCCAGCTTGTCTCTCTGAAGTCCTCCTATCCGTGAAATCTGACATTAGGTAGTAAGTTGTTAGTGAAAGTACTGGATCATTTCTGAATGTTTTGAAAACTAGATATCTCTTTCATATCAAAGTGAGTGAGTGTGGCTTGTCTTCAGTGAAGCCAGAAGAAATTAAATAATGTGGGAAAACAATGTGACAAGATACTTATTCTGAGGAATCTTAGATTTGTTGGTTCCAACTTACAGTATCAAGAATTGGTGGGGGGAGAAAAGGAAAACTTCAAATTGGTTTTTTTTAGCAGACATATGGTACCTCACTGACTCTGCCTTAATGTCTTTACAAAATGAACAAGCTAGTCATTTTCGATGTTCATCATGGTTAACAGAGTTGCCATCAAAGGACATAGCTGATGTCCTACAGTTTATAATTAGTCATTGAGTCATGATGTGGAGGAGCCTGTCATAAGTAGACTCTCTAATAGCAAATAAGGAGGCATGTTAGTGCAGTCCATGCGGCTCCATGCCCATTCTTCTAATCGCACCACCTACTGAACATTCTGTTATCCTTAATCATGTTTTGGCATCTCATCTCAAGGACCGTGTGGAGTTTTTGTGTAAAATTGTGGTTAACCATAGATCTGAATAATGTGGTGTTGCAAAACCAAATTGTATACAATTTGAACACACCCAGTTTTCTTAATGGCAGGTCACCTTCACTGTCAACTCAAGATTTTGTAACTAATTATATTTCTATTCTCAGAATAGAACAAGTTTAGCATAATACTAAGCATATAACTTATATTTTTGGGTGTGCAGATGGTACAGTTAACTGTTTCCCAGAGGAAAGGTATAGGGCATCTTCCTCTTAACACTAAGACACAACACTTCCAGTTCACTCGAAACTTGCACTTCTTTTTACAGTCATTCATGATTTTTGAACATAAACGTATTACATTTAGCTGTTATATTTTGTTTATGGTCCAGGACTGCTGATGATAGTAAGACCATTTCAAGCCAGCACATTAGACAGGAAGAATAGCCAAACATTGTTTCAAAACTTTCTATTCAGTCCATACCTCAGTACTGCATCCTAGGGCAGAACATGCCATTCAGTTTTTTAGTAGAACAATAGCTGATTGCTATTTTGGAAAATGTGCTTAGGGTTTGAAACACTGAATTATATAATAGCCAATATTCTTAATGTGTGTTTGGAAGGTTTATACATTAATTGATTGCTGCTGAGATAAATAAGTCTTAAGTAAAAGTCACTTTCATTTTTTTAAATGATCAAAATGTATTACTGTATCAAACACAAAACCATCAAACAGGATTCTGTATTTCAAAGAAACAGAGCTTGCCCTTTTGATACTATGCAGCTGCTTCATTTTCGAAGTCTAATAACTGCTGATACTTTTCTTTTGTTTTGTGGATCTGGATGCCTTTATATACTTTATCCTAGAACAGACATTATTTGACTTGGTTTTTTTTCCCCCCCAACTCAGTCTTTTTAAAACTATCTAGAAGAAATTTCTATATGTATTAAATTTTTTTTTTAAAAGCTACCTTAGGCATGCTCTCCCCATGTGCATGGTACATAGGATTGTTTTCAGCTCCAGGATGAGTATACAGATATGTTCACAGAAGGCAGAATCTTGCCTGGACAGTCCTTTTATGGCTTTTTATTCTGTAAGGAAGGAGAACTCCCTTTTGTTAGCCTGCAAGAGTCTGTTTTCTAGTCAATCATTTGCTTAGCTGGTATTCCAGTTTATTGAAATATGAATTAATGGCACAGGCAGAGAAAGTAAAGATGTACTTTACAGAATACACTTCTTTTTTTTTTTTTCAAAAAGTAGTGGTTGACTTTAAAGCCAGTCTTTTAGGAGTACTAAAAATTGGTACCAACCACAGATGATAGAGGCTGTTGCTGTCTAAGAATCTCGTTGCATCTGTTTTGACTGATGATCCAAAAGGGATAGGATAGCGGGGAGAAAACCATCAAATTATTTTTTGTCTTGTTTAAAAATTAAGTCTCTAACAGTGCCACATATGGCTGAGGTTTTTTTATATCCTTTTGGTTTTGTGCTTAAAAAAAAAACAAAAACAAAAACAAAAAAAACTTCCTATATGAACCTCAGCAAAAATAAAAAATCAGTCAAAACAGTTTGGCTGTAATCTAACCTAATTCACATAGCCTTAAATTTACTAATAAGTAATGCACACAATCCATTGTGCCACATTATTAATACAACTTATTTTAAAATCTCTCCTTTTTGTAGGATTCAACTTCTGTGTACATGAAAAGTATTTTTATTCATATATCTGATGCATTAAAACAGCAGATGTAATTGGCATGATCTTGCCCTCACATTTAGGAATGTTTTGCTCTAAAACCTACCAATACCATTTTAAAGATTAGTGATTTACTTTCTGTATTCAAAGATAATTTTGTGTGACATTTTTTGTCACCCATTCTTGTTTGTCTTCAGACTGTGCAGTGGAGCTCTGGAAATAAGTACAGTGCTCACTTGATAAGTAGTGCCAGGCATGCCCACACAAATATCCAGCAGCTACATCCAGGAGAGATTTTGTTGTTGAAAAGCAGTAAAATGGGCCTAATGTGCCCAATTTTAAATTTGTTCCCTGATCACGTTGGTGGTCACTACAGTATGTAGATTGATAAATGTGGGAGACTCTAGTTTTGTATGTTAAAAATAGTAATACTCCATGTCTTCAGTGCAATTCATGACTACAGCGTAAGTTTCACAGCCACCGCATACTATAGTTCATGAGTCTTAAATAGCTGTTCTCTTGACCTGGGTATATGTTAACAGCTTTCCATGCTGTATTTGAAGTGATAGGCTTTTCTACATATGTTCATGTGTGAGAACAACATTATCTGTGCTGTACCAGCATGCCAGTTAATATACTCTTTTTGACTTTTTTATATTCAAGTTGAGGATTAATTCCATCTAATGTCAAGTGGATGAAACAGTTACAGTGACTTTTTCAGAGGGGTTGGAATAGAAAGTCATAAACATTTTCTGTTCCACTCCAGACCCTCCAACCTTCCTTTTGTCATAGAGGTAAAGATTGGAATTGCTTCTGGTGCTCAGCTGATGTGACAGTAGCTGGGAGCAGGCTCTTAATATAAGAAGTTCTGCTGGTGGGCCTGCTGGTCTTTATACTCCGTTCATTGGTTCAGACTTGAGAGTTGTTCACCCTTCCTTTGAGGAGCTACTTCTAAAGGGTTTGGGGGTAGGGGACAGTGGGACCTGATAAACCTTTTCCCAAGTCTAAGGTTTGGCTTTTGGATTGTTTATTTTAGTAATCACCAGGCTGAAATAACTCATAAATGTTCCTTTAAATAATTGACACAAGAATTTATTACACTTATCTTCCCTATAACTTTGTGAAAGCTTATTAACTGATTTAAATCAGATCTGTTGTAACAAGAGCCTTCTAAGCAAACTGTTCATACTAGACACCAGCGGAGAATTCATGATCGTATAAATGCTTTTTTAGTTTGTGTCTTTTAAAATCTCTCTAGCCTCTTTTGGGGATAATTAAAATCCCCAACTATATCTTGCTTTTCCAATTGCTCTCCATTTCTGTCCATTGGGAAGCTTTCATAGTTGGAAAGTGACCATATGGACTTCATGATTTTATGTACTGTGACTATAAAGCTTTTATGATATTCTAGTGGTTAAAAATGGCAGCAGTAGCTCTTAAACATGGCATAGTTATGTTGCTTTTTTGTAACAGCAGACCTGCCAATAGTGCATCAAAAGCAGTAATTTCCTGTTCACTGAAGCCCCCTATCTCTCTGCTGCTTTAAGCTTTGTATCCTATAGCTTGTGCCTGTGTGCTAACAAATCTCTATTGTCCAGTGGGTCGAATAGTGGCTGGAACTAAATAATTGCTGTCTGGTTTCTATTCAAATCCAGGTAGTCAGATATATGAATGGACTTTCTCGAACAGCCATGTGAATAACCTCTGCTCGGCATGAAGGCTACAAACCAGGCTATGAAAGCTGAACTAACTCGCAGGGTCACAGCTGCAATCTTTAGATGCAGAGGGTGGAAATGTTTTGAAGTACGCTTTTAGTACTCGGCTGGACATTTTTAAACATGTTGATCATTTTTAATATATAGTTTCAGGTTTCTGGCCAGAAGAAGGGGATGAAATGGTATATTTCTTAAATTGGTTAAAATAATACTAGTTAAATATACAAAAACAAACAAACCCTGATTTCAGTCTTTAAGAGACTGATATGAAAATGTTGAGAAAACAGTGTTAAGTTCACAGTACAAATTAAATCTACAAAGATACCTTAATTGAGAATTTTCTAATACAAGTAATCAATTAAAAAGAGTCCTAATTAAAAATGGCAGTTACTTTGCACAACAAGTATACTAAAAATAAGCTAAAGACCATTTCAGCAAACATTTCATGATCTAGTGAAAACTGCAAGCAGAACTTCACTTACTGTAAGATGAACACATCAATAGTCATGTATATAGTGGTTTCTACAAGTATTACAAAAAACAATGAAAGTAACTCAATCTGAGCAGTTTAACCAAAACAAAACCCCTGGACAAACAAATGAATGGTTATATGGAGCATAGTCAAGCAGCGACAGAAATCTTGTAGGTTCCTCTCCTGCATTTTTGCTACTTATTCCGAAAAATATTTCAGAAATAAAATTCATAACAACTGTTGCTAAGAGATTATTGAACACTATTCTCTTTTCTGCAAGCAAAAGGGAAAGTCTGGAGTGTTAGCACCCATTCGAGTGACTGCGCTGTGTATGCCCCTGCTGTATCACAGGTAGTATGAAAGAGGGCTCTTTTATGTTTCTTTTTGTCTTAAACTCAGACAGCTTTGTAAGCAGTAGTGTGGGGATTACGAGAGTTAGACAAAAGCAGGCGCGACTGGAAAGGGGGGGAAGGCTTGGGGCATTTCCTGTCACTCAACACATTCCATCTCACTAAAATTCTCCACACCCTTTCCCCCGTTTTTCTAATTACTGTTATTTAAAATTCATTTTGCTCTGGCAGAGAGTTGGTTTTTAGTGTTGCATTCCTTCAGATTGCACAAAGCACAGCTGGGGAAAATGGCTGGCATTTTGAGAAGCAAGTCACGATTGCACGCATGAGCACCTCACACATCCATTTTTTTTCTGCACAGCAGCTGGCTGACCTGTCTCGTCCACTGCTGGCCTATTGAGCGACCTGGACTGTCTGGTTTTGGCTCATGCCTTTGTCCATGTCTGGCTCAGTTCCTCTCTGTCTATATTTGCCTCCACTAACCCTCCAGGCTACAGAAGTGTTTGGTTACATAAAACTAAAGATTTAACCAGAATAAATTCCAACTTCACAGAATTCTTTAAGTTTTTTCTTTTTTGAATTTCCCTCTTGCTATTTTTTTTTAAAGCAGACACTGTCAGGAAAACCTTTGTGTGTTCATCATGAACTCACTGGTTTCATAACTATCTCCAGCTGTGTGTTATTATGAGATGTATATAAAAAGCTTCTGTTCCGAGAACAAAGGAACACGTGCAGAAATGAGACTGGAAAAAATTCCCTGACTATTTCAATACACAAGCTATTCACAAGTCTCCGCAATATCTCTAACGGGTATAATCTAAAAGAATATTTAAACAATTAAAAATCTTACCTAGTGAAAGAAACAGAGTAGTCCCAAACTGTTAGGTTAAAGACTTTTTGTAGTTGGATCTTTGTCCAAAAAAAGTTGTGGCTGGTGCAGGCAGGAGAGCAACTTCTCTATAGCTCAAAATACATTTTTAGTGTAGAAATAGCACTCCCGGCCAGCATGGTATTCTGTTCGGAGAAAGAAATGTAGCCATGAGTTTGTCACTAAATAGGAGAGGCACAAAAGCAGGCTAGACGAGGTATTGAACTGCTCCAGATTTCCTTGCAGCCCTGTCTGCTCTACTTGAATTGAACTATATATGACCCAGATGATGGACAGAAGCAAATTTAGTCATGTGCAGGGCTGGGACACAGCCTATTTGCTGATCCCTGGCAGTGCAGGGGTTTGTCTCCTGATTGGGCCGTACCCTGATCATTGAAATGTGAAGCCCCTACCATTCAAAGGCTGTAATTCAGGAATGGCTGTTTGGGTGTCTAGTTGCCTTCACTTATAGTGAAGTGCTTTAAAGTTGTCTGTTTTATTTGGTATTCTCTCTCGTATCTGAGACCAAACACCTGTCTTCCTCCCATACTGTATGTAGAGTTCTATTGCAATGACATTAACTAGTAGCCTTGTAGGAAGACTGAACTGTTTGTCTTCTATGCATTTGTCAAAGATGCTCCTTTGAAACCAAATGAATTAAAGTAACAATTATCACAGGAATATAAAATATATTTTCATCATGGTGTAAAAGTGTGAGTAAAATATCCTGAAATGAATATTTCCTCTTGGCATGAGAAAATATATTGCAGCATTTTAACATGTTGTTGGTTCAGTGAAAATGAATCTGATAATTATCTGACAGCAACTTCATTTATGCTCAGCATATTTTTTTAAAAGTATTGAAACCTCTGTCGTCTTTTTTTTTTTTTTTTTTCTTCCCTTTTGTGGGGTTGTCACCCTTATTTTGGTATCCAGTCACGTAGAGCAATGCCACAAGGGTGCCTTGGAAAGCTTAGTCCCCAGTGAGCTGTGACAGCCTTTAATCATGCAAGACAGTCAGGGTTTGCTCTCATCATCTTGTCCAAACTAGTGGACCCAGGATTTATTTCAAGTCTTTCTGGGCCACTGGGAAACTAGGTCATGATACGGCAGTCGGTTGTGACATTTTTGTTTAGCGCATTAAAGTAGCTTCATTTATTTAATGAGTTGATTTCATATTTATATTTAATGTCATAAGCGTTCCAACACATAAATAAAACGTTCTCCTGACTGCTGAAAAATCAGGGATTGTCTCCATTTTTTGTTGGAGTAATCCCACTCTGTTGTTTCAATAAAATGTTTCTTGTAAGGATATTTACTATCCAGGCAACTTTCCATTTTCTCCCTTAAGAGTCCCTGTTAGAAATGCCACCTGTATCAGAATACGAGAAGGGCAGGTGAATGCTTTCTTTCTTACAAATCAGAGATAAAGTGCTTTTAAGCATGGTTTCAAATGAGGCCACCCAATGGATGGGTAAATTCCAGTAATAAATTATTCCCAATCCATGTCCCTTCAGATTAATAAAACTGAAAGCTGCTGACACCTCAGTTTCCCCCAAACTCTATCTTGTCTGTAATCTGAATGTTTGCTGGGATAGGAGAACTGCAGATCCTATTCTATTCTGTGTGCAGTGTATCACTGCAGAATGAGGACTTCCCAAACCAGATTTGAATTTTTCCAGTGTGAATGCAGGGGCTAGCAGGGAGGGAAGAATGTGACTCAGTGAATTGTTCCCCTTTTTCCATTCTTTACTCTGGTAAAGAGATGAGGAACATGAACATGAGTGGGACACGGGACATGCAAATATCGCAGCCTGACCACTTATTCTTCCCCCACCCCCACAATTAGGTCAGTCTCCCTTGGGCACAAATGCCATGCCTTCAAGACCTTTAAATTAGAGAAGTCATTCCTTCTCCAAAAAGCAATTGAATGGTACTCAATCTGTTGATCTGAAGGGGGGAGGGATAGCTCAGTGGTTTTAGCATTGGCCTGCTAAACCCAGGGTTGTGAGTTCAATCCTTGAGGGGGCCACTTAGGGATCTGGGGTAAAATCAGTACTTGGTCCTGCTAGTGAAGGCAGGGGGCTGGACTTGATGACCTTTCAAGGTCCCTTCCAGTTCTAGGAGATAGGATATCTCCATTTAATTTTAAAAAAGAAGGAAACAAGCAGATGTTTACATAGCTCCAGGTGGAGGACAGTGGGGAAACCAGTCATGTTTAACCTCTCTTTCTAGTCTACTAGCCATTTTCATTTTGATAGTATTTTACTGAAGTGGTTTGAAAACCTCACCTACAATAGCAACAATGACACTAGCAGGAGCACTGATTTTCAAGGTGGCTGTACCAGTTATGTAAAAGGTTTTATCTTGGTTCCTCCAGGTCTTGTCTTCAATCCCACCTTCCCGTGGATTTTCTGGTAAAAGAGGTGACCCACTGAGCAACTCATGTCACTTGTATTCCATATTTCAAGCCGGAGAGTGAATCAGGTTTCAAAATTGATGGTTGGATGATACTGGCTCCCCATTCTCCAGTTCCTGTTATTGAATAGAAATAATTTATGCACTGCACTCACATACCAGCTCCCCACATCTAAAGCCAGTAGGTCCTCATGAAAAATGTGCACTGGCTTTTTATGAACCTATACTCTGTTTAAAATTCAACCCCTTAAAGTTCCTGTTCTTGCTGCTTAGAACTAGTGCTTCCTTTTCTATCCTGTGCAGTGATATTTTTGGAAAGCTGTATGAATTGACATTGGTGCCAAAAATCCTACAACAATTTGTTTGCATACCTGTTCATCTGTGGATCTCAAAGCACATTATGAATATTACTTTACCTACAGGTAACTCAGTTTACTTATCTATAAACTAGGATAAATCTGGTCTCTCTCTGATGGAGGCTGAGAGTTTTAAGTGACTTTCCTAAGGCCACACAGAAAGTTAATGGCACAGATGAATCCTTGGTCCCAGTCTTGTGCTCTAACCAATAAATGAAGAACAAGGCTGTGCTCTTCCTGTTTTAATATCTAGATCAGGTGCCTTCAGTGATGTCTGTGGGATCTTTCAGTGAAAAACTGAGTTGCTTTTGGGAGGCTGTATTGTCTTCAGACTGGGTGAAACCCATTTCTCCCTCTGTTGAGCAATTTGCACAGTTCTTAATATAGATTTCAATTGGATGAGGACTAGCTTGTGACTTGATCTAAGAAAGACTGAAAGGTTGCTTATCTGGAGGAAGCAACTGAAATAGCAGAATTTTTATTTGCACTCTTGACTGAGTGGGAATACCTATTATTTGCTACTGTGGGTCACAACTTGGGTGCTTGTTGGATTCCCTGTTGCATCTGTTCTTAATCATTTTATATGACAAGGTCTGTAATGTCTCTTAGTGGTGTACCTGCTGGGGTATTGAAGTCTTTCCAATTTCAAGTTTGGGTTATTCCAGTGCACTGTACCTGGTGCTACACCTAACAAACATTTGGAAATTGAAGCTGTTGCAGTGTTGCTGTTTGCTTTGTTAAGCAGAGTTTCATTTCTGCTCTGGAGTCTGCACTATCTGCTAATTGATGTCAACATGGAGGCTCACGGTTTTTTTTAACCTATAAAGCCATATGTGATTTGGGTCCATCTCTCTCATCGTGTGATTCTGCTGTCGTCAGCTGAGAAAATGGACTTAGAGCCCTCTGGTTTAAATGATGGGGATGGTGGCAGTGAGGAGGCCCTATTCTGGACCCCATTCTTTCTCTTCTGCAGACCACTCTTTATTTTTAGTTTAGGAGAACTTGGATTTGTTGGCCTTCAGGACGTCCTGCAAAGCTTACTTTACTAGGCTTTTCTGGGGAATGGAGTTCATTTTAGTGAGTGGGGAAGTCCTGATCACTTTGATCTGATGAATGTAAGTAGAATTATTCTGACATTACTGCACTGGCTTTTCATTTTTATATATACAAACGAATAACCACTAAACATTTACCAGAAGCAGGGGGATCCGAACTACTCATTAACCTTCGTTCATATAGTGATCCATATCAAATAGTCACACAGATGTTGTTGATGTGGATGAAAGAGGGTCCCATTCATTTTCACAAGAGTAAAGGAGGTGGCACTCACTTTTGCATAGCCCCTAGTCACCCAGTGTCCTAGGATGTTCAGCTTTTGCTCACAGTAAGCACACTGCTAATGCCTTCTCCCCACTCTAAATAAGTCCTGCCCCATCTCCCATTGCATATAATCTCAGTGATTCAGTTGCCTGAAAATCACGTTCTAAACAAAGCTAGCCAATATGTAGATATAGAAAGCTACTCTGGTGCATCTTGTGAGGGATTCATTCTGGTCCTGGAATTTGCTGATATGCTGTACACGTGAGACATGTTGATTAGGTAATGTGTTTGGCTGCTGTCAGTCATGCTCCTTTGTCAGTGTCGTCACATCTGTGTTCAAAGAACTATTCTGATTTTGTAACGGAAAAATTAAACTAAAATTGTCTGGGGGCTGTCTAGCCCTCAGTAGGAACAATTTCTCAATGGCTTGTGGGTCTTAATTTCTGCAAAATCCTATAGTTGGCCTTATAGAGCCGCTGTACTTTCCACACCTGTATATACTTTCCAAGTAATGAAGTTTCTTAATGAAAAGTATCCCATGCCAGTTTCGTTAGTGCTTTGTTCTTGTGACTTGCATTGAAAATGGGGAAATAGGGTCAATTTTATTGAAAACCCTAGTGTTGAGGAAAAGTTGCTGCTACTCACTATGTAAATTCTATAGACTTCTAGTGCTGAATGTTGGACCAGAATTCAGCTACTACATTTTGGCATCTCTGTAATTTTGTACATCAGAAAGCCCACGTTAGCTAACAATTAGTGCTTCCTGCCTCAAACAATTTTTGGTCTGTTAAACAGAATAATCTCAAAGACATTTTAATCTTTTGGAACACAAAGTCCTCTGGGGACTTCACAACTGAAACAAATTTCAGATTTGCAGAAAGGAAAAAAAACAGCCCTTGGATAACTAGAATCAGGATCCAGAAAAGACACTTTTTTTCCCCCCTCACCCAATTCTGTTCTGTCCTGCTTGGTGACTTCCCTCGTACTTACACTGCCTCCGTGGCCATAATATCAGAGCATCTTCAGTTTTAAAAAAACACATTTAAAGGTATTAAGTAAATTATTGCTCTAGATCAGTAATAAAAGTCAGACTAAATGGGGGAACACTTCACTGTTCTCTGATGTGAGCTAAATTTAGGCTATGATGGAATGGTCACAGACCACGAGTTCCATAGGCAAGGTCCCCTCAGTTGAGAATCTTCTGGTTCTGGAAAGTTCAGTTGTGGGAATCTATCTTGGGCCCTAGAGGATCTTAACATAAGTGATAAGGTATGGGGGGGGGGAGGGGAGGGAGAGGGAGGAGGTTTTTTCTCAGATAGCCAGGTCCTCAACCTTTCAGCCACTGTTATAGATCCTAAACTTTGTACTGTATTCAGAAGCAATCCCATCCCCCTCACCCTCCTGCACAGACTATAGAAAAAGATTACCCCAGATCAAAATGACAGCTAAATGATTGGTGTGGCCTTGGTGGGTTACCCAGAGGGAAGGCCTCCTATCTTCTTAAGACTGAAGACACTATCACTGCTTCCAGTACTGATGAGCTGTAGAAGACATAAAAGGATGGAGAGTATTTCAGTAAGTTTGGTGCAGGTCGTGTGTAAGTAGCAGAGATGGGCCCAGGTGACTGATTCACATCTGAAGCACCAAAGCTCAGCAGGTAGAGGAGTGGGATTTAGATAAGATACTTATTTGCCTGCTTCTTGTGAAGTCCTTGCTTAGTGTAACATTTAGCTCCAGAGATGCAGAGAGATCTTGCTGACTGTGTTAATCAGAACAGGACATACTCATGTCAACATAGGAAGCGCCTTCATTCTTGTATACATTATTTTACCGGCTGCTTGGCTGACAAACTTCTGCTGCCCCCTGGTGATTTTTGAATGTCAGCAGAAAAGGGGCAAGACAATCTCTGGCATTCAAGCAGCTTGGCGTTTGCATTACTGATGGGTGAAATGTGCATGAGGAACTCTACAGTATCTAGGATTTGGGTGAATATAAAAGGGGCCTCATACTAGGGACACAGCATCATACCTAGTATTGACAATAGTGACGTAAAAGAGTGCTGTACTGCCTGTCCAGGTATCATTCAGGCCACTTGAAACTCTTTAAAAAGAATAAAGTGCAGTGTTCAGGCCAACCTTCCCTCATCTAAAATGTTTTCTGGTATCTGAGGCTGTCCCCTGCATGAATACAGAACGGAAGCTCTTCTCTCTTCAGACTGAGATGCTGGTATTTGGCCGTTCTGATCCCTGACCTGTGTTTCTGAAGAACGAGGATTAGGACCCGTAAAGGAGGCAGTGCAGTGTAATGGCTAGCGCACTGAACGGGAAGTCAGGAGAGCTAGGTTGTATTCCCAGCTCTGCCACTGACTTGCTGTGTGACCTTTGACTAGTCACATGGTGTCTGTTTCCTTTCCCACTCTCTGTCTACATACTCTGGAGCTGTTTCCTATTTGTGTGTACAGTGCCAAGCATAATGGGGTTCTGCTGGGGATCTCTAGGCACTGTCTCAATACCAATAACCATGAAAAGAAAGTTAGTCAAGGAAGGAGTTATTCTGGAGCAAAGAGGAGTAACTGCTACTTAATAACTTTTGGGGAAACTGCCCCCACACCACTGCCTGCTAGAAAGTGTGTCAAAGAAAACATGAAGGTAAATCTATCCAAGAACACACCTTTACTAGGCCACATCCACAATCTTAAGTGACCTTCCCAAATGTATTTAGTACAATTCTTCAGAAGATACACCTTGCTTAAGCAATTGATATTTCAGTCCCTTATACTTATTTACATAGTGGTTTACAATTTTAAAATGCTGTGTGAACATTAATCTGACCGATACTGTGAGGAAGGTAAATGAATTCCATTTGACAGAGAGGGGTGGGATGAAATAGTCACAGCGAAGTTCATTGACTTGGCCAGTGGCATGCTAAAGGCCATGCTGTAAGTAAGTGACAGAATGAGATTAAATTATGGAGTTCTTCATGCTCAGTCCAGTGAACTGTTGTCTGCCTTCTCACTTTTGTGACCTAATTTAAAGAGCTAACTTTCTAATGTATCCCAAAGCAATACAAAGGAGCTAGTTCATTTCTCTTCACATAGGCCACCAGAAACTGAGTGAGTTAGAAATTGGATGATATACCCCTAGCCCAAAAATCCCAGCACCTTTAAAAGAGAGAACAATAAATGGCATACTCTCCCCAGCAACCTGCATGCATAACTCCCCTCTTGGCTAATGGCAGTAGCACATATATGTATTTGGGAGAAAATGGAACCATGAGTGTTTTTAAGTTAATCTTTCATTGGAAAGTATTTGACTCCAGAATTTTTGAGTAAACGGTACAGTTTGCATGTAGTGATGAGTAGCACACATTGGTGGATCATGCTTGCTTCTCTTTCTGAACATGTTTTACAGTCTTCTGTGAACCCTCAGTCTTTGCAAGTAGAATTACACTGGCCTCCTTCCTGAGTCTTCCAAGTTATTTCTTAAATACAGAAGTAGTGATAATACTTAACATTTATATAGTGTTTTATATGTTCAAAACACTGCATGGACATTTAATGGTGGGTTCGTTTTTTTTTAACCTGTTACAGACAGGAAAACCTAAGACAAAGTGAAGTAACTTGCCCAAGGCCACACAGCATGTCAGTGGAAAAGCTGGAATTGGAAGTGATGCAAGCCCTGTACTCATTCCTCTAGACTATCCTGCCTTTTATTAGTAGCAATGAACTGGCTCCCTTTCCACAGGTCAGCTGTGGAAGACTCTTGTCCGTGTTTCTGTAATCAAGAAAAGATTTCTGCCCCAAAGGGAGGAAAACTGCAGTTTAGCACTCTGCTGGTTTCACATTGATTGTCTTTGTTTCAGTGGCTGTCATCTACTGTAGTCATCAGGTGCATAAAGAATCCCTAATGCTTCAAGAGTGAAGCATAGTCTTAAAGGGCATAAAAACTGGGCTCTGAAGTACACATTTTAACATTGCTTATAGTGTTAAACATTACCAAAATTAAAATTTAATTTGGTTAACTGTTTTCCATCTCTGTTATTGGTCTCCTTTTTACAGAACCAAAAGCGGGCAGACACATTTAGTTTGTACATATTGTTGCTCTGTCCTGGTTATTTCTAAGTGATTGGAATTGCAGAGACTATAATACATTCATTTTAAAGAGCTGCTGACTCTTTGCTTGCAGGCAACATTCTAAAACCTTCCATTTAGAGACCATTCTCATGATATCTTAGTGCTTTTTTCCTTTATTTTTTTTACTACTAAGGAAATTTGCATGAAAATAGAATAATTGTTTCTGAAGAGTTCCATCTGCTCCTGCTGATTATTCTTCAGCTGTGGTCATAATCCTCCGTTTGTGAAATTTCCCACTGAAGAGATTTTTAGCCTTTTTTTTTTTATAGTTTCAGCACAAAATTTCAGAAAGTGGAAAAGTAGATGTTTCACCAAAACGATTACTTTAGGCAACATCAGAACTACCCCACAAATCCACAGTCATCATTGTCCCTCTACGGGAACTGAATGAATAGCAAATAGACAGTAACTGTGTGCACTAGATTTAAAGGGGGAAGGCACAGGTTCGTCCTCATGAAATGCCTGTAGCTACAGATCTGATTGATAAAGGAATAATCATTTATGGACAAATTGAATGGAACTCTTTACATAGGCACCAGATAGATTAAATGTTGATTGGGTGCATTAGAAATGCCCAAGGTAGATGAGAGAGAGAGAGAGAGAGAGAAGCAAAATTTCTTAAATGAGCCTTAACCAGAAATAAACTCCCAGATTTCTCTCAGTAGTTACTAAGGATTCATAGCATGCATCATTTAGTAGCTTTCAAAGCACTCTAACTAAATCATGTGTACCCTACAAATGACAGTAAGAAAATAAATCCTGCAATTCCTTATTCTTGGGATTTGAGAATCTCATATACTTATTCTGCATATATTGTGTGTGGGGCTAAATATGTTACACTCCTACTTCCAGATGAAGCAGAAGGAATGGAAAACCCTGTGTGCTGCGGAGTTATATTTGTATTTCTGCATAGTGACAGAGGTCCTAGTAGGACAATGCAAAAGTGGGTCACAGAACTAAGCACTGCTTCCTGAGCAGCCAAGCCAGTGCAAATGTAACTTAAAGGGAAACATCACTGAAAACGTGATGAGAATGGAAGGTCACAAGGACCTACACATGGATGATAATAATGTATGACTCTGATAAGCCTTCTTTTTCAAATATAATTCTAGGGGAACTAAAGATGCCAATTTACATCCTACTTTAAGGGATTGCTCTCTGCATCATGTGAGGAACTTATTAAAAAAAACTACATGTGCAGATCAGGTTGAGTCTCTAAGTAACACATAATTCTTCTTAAAAACAAATAAAATTTCCCCCCTGACCTCAGTGTGTCTTTTTCTTTATTAGTTTTAATTGCAGTAAAATATATATTTAGAAGTGCATGTGCTCAGGAATCAGTGTCTTTAGCACTTCCATGTCATTTCTTGTCCAAGGGTTTATGCTTTTGTTCCTCTCCATGGGCTGCATTCTCCCCATATTTCCATCTCTCTGTTTCTGAGCTGTACCTGGCACCCTCACCATTCCATCTCCCTAATGAACCATATTGAATTTTTTGAAAATTACATGTTGCCTCAGATGAAAGTTACATTAGCCCCTTTGACTGGATTGTAAGTAAGAAAATGACTTAAGGCCTTTTAAAATACTCTCTTAAGGTTTGCTTTCAGTTTGGACTCCCTCTGCATAGTGCTTGAAGAAAGGTCTTTGCTGTATATCTGAGGTCTCCCGGATGGCAGGTATGCTGATGCTTCTATGCATAAAGAAATGAGCTAAGCATTGTTTTACAAGTAGCTGAACCACTTCTCCAGTTGTCCTCAGAATTGGATTTGAGAACTGGCATAAACTTGTTTCATCTGTTTGAATTGCACATTGTATGTGATTTGAAAGGAAGGTGTTATGGTGGCTGTTTGCATGTAATGTCCTCAGATTTATTTTTCTTTTCTTTAAAAAAATAAAAAAAAAATTCAATCTCAGTATCTGGGGCATGCTTTTTGTATGAGCAAAGCCACGATAAGGCATCACATAGGTATAAATTCAGCACTCTGCAGTTTAGTTACAAAGGAGACCAAAAATTACATGCAGCTTTCTGATTTAATTTTCTGTGACATATTGAGTCTATGTTTTAGCCTACAGAACTCCACAGCTGTGCCCTAATTCTTTTTCTTGTGATCTCAACATCACTGCCTTTTAAGGCATCGCTATTCTTGGATCTCAGCAGGACACCATGTTAGACTGTCACTGTATACTCCACGGCATTGCCATTGTGAAAAGCAGCAGCTCATTGGTCTTTGAAATAATATATGCAAGAAAAAGTTCCTGGCTATTTAGTAAGTAGGTAACAATGCTATATATACAAAGTACTCTGAGCTATATTGTATCTGGTGGTACATATTAAAGTGTAGGGAAAGGGAAACGGCTCTTTCCTGTTAGAGCAGAAGGAAAGCTTTACTTCTATGATAGTGATGTGTAATATGTATAGACAAGATTTATACCTGAGGTGACAGTTCAAGCACAAGGATATGTCCTTCTTTTAGTCAGATAGTTAAGGTCACTGCCCCAAGGCTCTTTATAATTTGTTTCATAAAGTGACATGTACACTCACAATACTATATAAATAATCTGACTCTTGCTGTAACACAATTCTGTATATGTAGATGCGTTTTAATTCTGGTGCTACCTTTATCTAGTGGCTCCATTGCAATGTAGAATTGTTTGAGGTTAGATTTATTCATTTGAGTGTAGGGCAAGCATAATTTACTGAAGCTGGAGTAGAACTGGAAGCGTTGCTAATGGCTAACATTCTATCGTGGCATTTTCCCCTTCTCACACCCCTGCTTAGCAGAGCTGAGTGGATCTAAAGATTTAGAAAATCTGTGCGTAATACAATATTCATTGGGAGAAAATATTGCTGTTGATTTACTGTAATCTGCATGCTGTAAAATCACCAGAGCACGGCATAAATAGAATCCAACTGAAGTTATGGAGAAATCTACTTTCTGCTGACAAGGTGTATTTTCTCATATACGGATCTCTTATTTGGTTTGTTTTCAAGATGTGTAATAAACTATTAGTGCAAAACTGCAAGCTTTTGACTGATGACCTAATGCAAGTTTATTAATTTAAAAAGTTAGCAACCTTGAAAATCTGGGAACATATGTAGTTGGCATTTCACAATTTAACTCGGAAATCCCAAGGAGTTGGGACTTGATCACTTTTGTTTCAAATCTAATTCTTACATTTCTTTCTTTTAAGATGATCTTACTTTTCCTGTAGCTTCTCTCCTTCTGAAGGATCCCTCAGGCTAAGCCATAGCACAGTGAGAGTGCACTGAAGGTTGCCCACGGAAGGGTACTTCTGTACATCTTCTGTGCTGAAGCTGAGACAGTACAAACCATCATGTTTCACCCTGTGTGAGGTTCATCAGTGTTGTGCAGCTGTGCCTCCGATACCAAGACCCCCTCAGCCTCCAGAGAAAAACAGGCAGAGCTGTTTATTCCAGACAACAAGCTGCCATTTGCACATACCCAACAAAACTAGAACGAATCAAACAAGAATTGTAGCAGCGTGTCTGTTTTAATGGATTTGATGAATTTTTAATCCCAGGGTTGTGAGTTCAGTCCTTGAGGGGGCCACTTAGGGATCTAGGGCAAAAATCAGTACTTGGTCCTGCTAGTGAAGGCAGGGGGCTGGACTCGATGACCTTTCAAAGTCCCTTCCAGTTCTAGGAGATAGGATATCTCCATTAATTAATTAATTAATTAATTTAATTTAATGTAGCTATTGATTTGGCAGTGTGGACAAAAGGAAGTGCAGTAATTCTTATAGGAAGCAACTTAGGACAAGTTTAATGGTTAGGATGGGATCAAAAATCAGAATTCCTGGATTCTCAGTATAGCTCTACCACTGATTCTTCTTGTAGTCTTGGGTCTGCCTACCTTTCTGCCCTAGGGAATGGTGATACTTGCCCGTCTCTCACTAGTTATTTGAATATTTTGGCTGGGTATTACAATACCTGGACATCTGTGTTTAAACAAGTTTCCCATCTTGGAACTTCAAAATCAACTCTCATCTTCTCTTGAGCTGCTTCAGACCAACATGCATGTCTTTGCTTTAGCCAAAGTATTTTGTTAGGGCACTTGCAAAGATGCAGTCCCACAGTTTGGAGGGAACACCAAAATAATGGTTACCTGTTTTCCTCCCATTGCCATTGGGCATGTCTACACTGCATCTGGCAGTGTGCCTCAGCCTGGGTAGACAGACTCACATGAGTTCTGCTTGAGCTAGCCTGCTAAGACGAGTAGTGTGGCCATAGCAGTAGGACAGCAGCTCCAGCTAGCTGCCCAGATCCAAGCCTGGAGAACTCCCAGGTCTGAGTTTGGGTGGCTAGTCTGAGCTGCTGCCTGTGCCCCGACTTCCACACTGTTGTTGTTAGTGTGCTAGCTGGAACGAAGCTAGCACAAGTCTGTCTACCTTGGTTGGGTGGTATGCTCCTAATTGCAGCATAGATATACCCATGGTGTCTGAACATCTCCCATTTCAATTACAGTGGCAAAGCAAGGCCTCTGGTAACTGAAGTTATTTAATATTTGCCCCTTTTGCCACCCCTCCCCCTCACTTTCCTTAACTATTGAAAATAAGACAAGTAAAAAACAATATTGCAGATCTGCCAGCCCTTTTTTTGTAAAGGAAACCCTGATTTACCATGTAGACAGCTTCCTGGTGAGACTCTGCCTCATTAGAACTTTGTCAGAGATTTGCATTGCAGTTCTAACAGTCAGTGATGTACAGAAGCAGAAAAGGGGAGTCTTCAAGAAAGTACCAGCCATTCGGAAATGTATTAAATATTGTAAATAGGCTGGCTTTGTATTAGTGAAAGAGACTAAGTGGATCCTACCTTGTCTATCTTTAGGTTGAATATTTGGAATCTGTGCCAAGTTACTTGTGCATCCCTCCAGTTGCCTTACGCTTTTTCACCCTAAAAGTGTGCCTGGTATCTTTTCCATTTTATATGGGATATCTGAGATGATGTGCTGTATATTTATTTGTTTCTTTTATTTATCTAGGGTTATACAAAGTGTAATCAAAATGCACCCAATCTAGTGCTTGGGGCACCTTGACATAGCCGCTACAGAAATAACTGGAGTTAATTGAACCCACGCACAATTCCTGGAGTCCCACAAACAGCCTTACACAACATGCCTGCTGATAAGGTGTGGCCTTTGAGTCTCTGGCTGGCTGGGTAGGAAGGGAAAGTCTCTTGGAAAGGTTTCTCCTCCTGCAGATTGTGCTGCTGTCTCTCGGGAGCATGCTGGGGCCATGGAGTTAAGATGGTTCCTTGTCTCGGGCGTGAGCGTGTGCCATCTTACAGGTGTTCAAAAAATGTAGATAAGTGTTGCTTACCTCTCGGGAGCTTTTGTAATCCTAGGTCTGTTGTCTTGCACAAATATTGGTAATTTTCCTGAGTTGTTGAGGCCAGAGAGTTTTAAAATTAGAATACGAAAAGATGCATAATAAGAAAATTGGTCTAAATAGCACATAGCATATCATACAGCCAGCATGATCTTGTGGCTAGGGCACTAGATTCTGTTTCCAGCTTCCAGAATCCAGCAGATTCTGACCTGCTGTGTGACCCTGGGCAAGTCACTTCACCTATCTGGGCCTTTGATTCTTCCCACCCTTTCTCTGTCTTGTCTCTTAGAATGTAAGCTCTTTGGAGCAGGGGTTCTCTTACTATGCAGTGTAAGAGTTCTGGAAATACCTTGATGTCCCCTTACTGTATGAAATTTGCAGAGGAAAATTAGGACAAGTAATTTTTTCTTGCGTAAAGCACCTCACCCCGACTGGGGCAGTTGAGCATTGCATACAGTTCAACAATTTGAAGGTGAATTGTTAATTAAAAAGAGGTGTGGCATTTGGGTGCCTATTAGTTTCCTCACTGCTAGCTATGGACAGACTGTACTTCTTTTGAGAAGGCAGCTTAATTTCTCTCATCAGTGCTGTTCTGCAGGATAATGGTTGCAATTTATGCTAATCACGGCTATTCTTTGAAACACACCTGCCTTAATGTCCATGTGCTGCCCCTTGTCCACTATTTATACTGTAGCTATTTATGCATTTTCAGGCAGGGATTTCGTTTTGTATAGTTTTTGACTTGCATGCTTTAACTACTCTAAGGTTTGCGTAGTGTTATGGTACTATATAAATCACAACAGAAAGCCCATAAGAAGCTTGCAATGTCATAAAACTTTTATCTTTCTCTTTTGTGAACTTAGTTGCTTTGTTACAAAGCAGACCTTAGTCTTATAAAAATGGTTAGCTTTCTATTGTCATAAGTCAAATTACTTCAGTCTTGGAGTAATCACCTACACTGCAGTATATGATCTGGGAACATGGTCCAAAACGCTTGATAACTTAAGTTGCTGACAATTTTTTAGTTTTTCATCTAGCATGTGTTTAATGCATATCACCATCATTATAATGTGTAACCTCTAAAATGAGAGGTCATGTCACATAATTGAGAAAAAGTTCTTCTTCAGTAGGCCTGCATTTGGGTTTTTAAAGACTAAATTAAAAGGTTATGGAATGGCTATTTGATTCTAAAGGGATTATAATGCAGTAAGTTATAGGGAATTAATAATGAGTAACATGGTGGGCAAACTTGTTGGGTGGACAGCTGGTTTCATTAATGGTGCTTACCTTTATTATGAAGCTTCAAGAATGATAGAGAAGTTCCCTGAATATAAATTGAAAGAATACAAATAAACTGAAGTTAACTAGTAATTGGAGCCAATGAAAAGCAAGTGTCCAGACTTCATGACTTGAGGTATATGTCTTGTTTGCTAGCATTTTTATCTCTAAGGTTCAGCACAGAAGATCAAGAATTTAGATCATCTTGTAAAATCTTGAGTCCACTGGCTATGAAGAAAATACTGTCACAGAAGCACCTCATTCAAAATCTCCGAACATATGTGCATTATGAAGACTTTCATAGCTTCCAGGAATTTTATCATTGGAATATGTTTATTGGAGAGTCTACCTTTTTTCTAGGGGAGTTAATATTTTGAGGGGCCAAGGATTTTGGCACCATATTACTGTGTTTGCTAACTGGTGACTTGGAAAGCCCTGCTTCTTATCAGATGTAAAAGAAAGCAGCTGTAATAACAATAAATGGCATGCCATGTTGACCCTATTTTTCTGAACCATAGGGACTCTACGTACCAGCACCACTTCCAATGCCCATTTCAGAGTGTATTGAACACTCACCCTTTCCTTCCTAGCCACTGGTAAAAGTGACTGCTATCCCTTCTTCCCCTCCCTCCCCTTCACTTTAATAAACCAGTCCAGGATTAGGATTCTCTTGTGATCCTTTGAAGTCATATATTGCTGATTTATGATGACATGCAGCTGTTAAACCTTGGGCTGTATTCCACTCCGATTTCACCATAAACTAGGCAGTGTCTGGATGGCTCAGGAGGGGGAGACTTCGAAGGAACATTCTGGTGCAGCAAAAAGTGGTGCTGGTGATTCAGTAGGTGCCACTCTTCACTCTGGCTCAGCTCTGAATCAGTGCCCCAGCATGGTTTTACAGGGCACTATGCTGCTGCTTGGTGCCATCCAGGGCCGGCTCCAGGCACCAACCGAGCAAGCTGGTGCTTGGGACGGCAGCTTGTAGGAGGCGGCATTCCGCCCAATCCTAGGGTGGCACGGCTGCTTTTGTTGTTGTTGTTGTTCCGCTCCGGCCGCCCTGTAGGGGGCAGCGGCGCGGAGGATGGGAGCGCCCTGCAGCAAGCCTGGCAGCCCGCATCCTTCCCTCCCAGCCGACCAGAGCGGTGCGGAGCCCTCCCAGCAGGGGGCACGGCGGGAGGGGCCGCGTGGCAGCGCCCCGCTGAAGCCCTGGCTGCCCCTCTTAAGCCCTGGCTGCCCCTCTTCTCTCTCTCTCCCCGCTCCCTCCCCCAGCTAGCCGGGGCACATCTGCAGGGCAGGGAGTCCCCCTGCACCCTGGCTCCGGCCACGCCACAGGTTGGTTGGTTCGTTTTTTTTGCTTGTGGCGGCCAGAAAGCCAGAGCCGGCCCTGGTGCCATCTTTTGGGTTGAAAACGACAACCAATGTTCTGATTCTTCGTGGTCGTTAACATTTCCTAGCACTTTTTGTAAGAATAAGAGTGGCAAGCCTGATGTCCTGGCTAAAATTCCAGATTGTAACAAATTACCTTTGCCTTAGTCATAGCTCACTGAAAATGCAGACATGGGATTCTTTTTCAGTTTCTATGCTAAATTGTTGAGCAGTATTGCTGTGCCCTATGGAATGGTCTTGTTCCATCCCCAGAAGGAGGCTGCTTTTTCAGTGGTGGATGGCGTGACCCCTGTGTATCTTTTTACCTAACAAGGGTGTTATGAGGCTTAATACGCGTGTTTAAACTATTTAAAATCAACAGATGAAAGACACTATTGATAAGTGTATTGAAATAAGGAGGAATTTGTTACATTCTGACTTCTACTTGCTAAAGGATTGGTGCATGTTCACATTTGCAATTCAATAGTTACACTATAAAATGAGCTGTCCATGTCTTCGCTCATATTTTCAGTGTGACATTACTGAGTTCTGCATCTGTGTCGCCTAGGCTCATGGCAGGCAAAGCAGTGCTAAAATATTTGAAAATATGCAAATACTCATTATATTACATTGTTTGGTCTCATTAATTGAAAATTATTAAATCAAAATGTCTGTAGGAATATTTAAATAGAGCTGCCTTGAGAGAGACATGAACATCTGAAGTCCTTTGTTCTGTGAATGTTTTGAGTTTCACGTTAGGTATGTTGACTTGATCGCTGTATGGTTTCCAATATTCAGACTGACATTGGGCTAATGGAATTACCATCTGTTGCTAGAGGTGGAGATTGACTTCACATAAGCCTACATTAGCAACCAAGGTAGCAGTGGTATAAGTGGAATGATGTGGCGAATCAGAGCAGAACTGAAGTTGGTACTAGCCATAGCTTAATTAAACAGGCGTGGAAGGATCATAATAGTCAGGTGAAGACCTATTGAATTAGAGTTCCTCCCACTTCAAAGGCATGGGTTGAGTCCCTTGCTAAAGGATGCATTTTATATTATGTGGATGTTCATATGTTCCTATCTAAGAAGAACGTAGTTTAAGCTATTAAAACAGGGTTGCGATAGGAAAAGTGATTGTCTCCACAAGAATTAACTTATTGGTGAATCTTACATTATTGCCTCTCCATTATCAGTCATGGCTGTGTTTATCCTTTTCATTCTAATCACGTGTGCTAATTTGATAAATGCACTATGTATGGAAAAATGGATCTCTACGATGTGGACATTCTTTGCAGCACTTACTAAAAACAAAGTCTAAATTGCATGACATTTTACATGCACATGGATTTTTGTACGAGCTAAAATGCATTTTGACTTTATCCTTTATAATTCATTAACTTTTAAAACCCACTGTGTAAGCTTATTGGGGCCGGGACTTTCTCAGATTTTTTTCTGTGAAGTGTAAATGGGTCCTATAAAACCAACACTGGCCGTTTGTCATTGCCACTAAATTCACACTAGATACAATTTTACATTATATACTTTGCTAGTGCATCTGTGCCCAGTGCCAAACTTTCATTTTTAACCATGATTTACTAGAACTGAATTTGCTTTTCTGTGGATTGTAAACTCTTATAAGCACCATATAGGGAGAGAATGGGGTTTATCAACAATTTGCATATAGTGTGAATTGCTATCAGCCCAGAAATGCAAAGCCACATTATTGCTCACTATGTTAACGTTAATAGGCAGCCAGTAAGTACTGCAAAGCGGGGATCTGGGCTGAGATAGCGCAGAGGGAGAACATGAACAGTTATCTACTGTGACTCAGTCTGGATAAGATGCAAGTGCTGCTTGTTGACAGGAGAAAGCACTTAGAGGAATGGGTGGAGGTGATTTCTGCACCATCAATTGATAGTGCATACCTGCCTTTTGTCAAAATTATTCAGGGCCTTGGAGTCCTATTGGATCTGGTGCTGCTCCTGAATTCTCAGCAGTGCTAGCCTAAAGTGTCTATTATCTATCACCAGCAAGAGTCTGCACATCCCTCTGCAATATGGATGTAGCAAACCTCATCCCCCACCACCTTCCTGCAGGTTAGACCACCTGAATTTTGCCCATAAAGGCAGCTAGTACAGAGCAGAGCTACCTGTCTGATCATATATCACATTTGAATCTTTGCCTTGTCTTCCTGTTCACTTCCATATGCAATTCTAGGTGCTGATTAGTTTAAAACCTTCAATGGTATGGAACCTAATTATTTGAGGGGCTGCCTCACTCTGTGATCTGCTCCTTTTTGAAGTTAATAGGAAGACTCCCAATCGGAGTACCACTGCCTCTTTGGAGATTTCAGCCGGAGGTTCTTGTTTCGTGGAGTTCAGCACTCCAAGACTTGTTGCAAGAGTTTCACAGACGACGACTGACTCTAGGCTTTATTACACTGGGTGATCTGTCAGACCTGGTTCCAGGGAGACTCGGGTAGCAATGTAAGTCATTTATCTGGTTCAACTTGAAATGCACTGATCTGATCTGGAAGGCCACAGCTCTCCTGCATGAAATGCTCAAGACCCACCTCTGCTATGATGCCTATAAGAAATCAGCTTATTAATGATGGCTAGGTTAAGTAGCATTTGCAAGATAACTGTAATTAAAAAAAAATGTGTATAAAAATTGTATATTCTCCCCCATATTTGAAATCTCAAATTGTAAGCTCCTTGGGGGAGCTGATTATCTCAACCATGGGTTTGTGCAACATCTAACATGAAAGCATCCTGATGAAGGCCTGCGGGCATGACTGAAATACAAATGTTAAATAAAAATTGTTATAACCATTTCTGGGGATGAATCATAAAGCTTTTTAATGTTAAACAGGAAGTGCAGAACACTACAGTAGTGGGGAGTTCAGGAAGGCAGGATGTAGTATATAAAATATGCGTTGGAAGACTTTCTGATAGAGCACAAATTCTGAACTGCTTTATGCTGACCCTGCATTCACACTGCTTCTAAAACAGCTGTGGTTGTTTTGCAAGGAAATTTACAGGCCAAGAGGATCCCAACTCACGGTGACAAGCCCTGTAAACACCAAGCCATTTGGTTTTATTTACTGCCAACACTGAACTTCAGAACAGGACCAATGACTGATCTTATGGAGATTGCAAAAGATTAGTGTGTAGATGTACTTTTTGCCATGAGGATTATTTTACCCTTAAATAACCTTTTTTTTACCCCAACTGTAATTAACACAAACTGTTTTCCCTATAAAAATTATTAAATGCGTCAATTCTATTAATTGCAGATGACATTCTGTCTACAGAATCCGCATTGGAACAATGCTTTGACAATGGAAGTGCTGTCATTTCAGTGAGGTATAAAATCGAGGTCTGACTACCTTATGGATATCAAAGAGCAGTACTCTCTTTGTAAGAGTCGGTGCTAATCCTGCTTTCCTCAGCAAATTCTGGTGTGGATAATTGTCATCCCAGATCCTCTAAAAATAAAAAGTCAATAAAAATATTTGCCCTCATTCTGTAATTTTTATATTTAGGATAAGCAATAAATCATTTCACAGTCCAAATAGTGATTTCAGCAAAGGATACATTTCTGAATCTAGCGAAGTAGTGCACTTAGAGTTACTAATCTCCTTGAGTAAATCCACCCTCTTCCCCTCCCCTACCATCACATCATCATCATCATCATCATCTGGTACATAAAACCCCAGCTGTCCATTCTGTTACACTCAGCATTTTACTGTCAATTCAGCTGCATTTGAAACTGTTGAGCTACAAACAGGGATTCAAGAGCTTTCGGAAAGTGCACTTTAAAAGTAGAGCAGTTACAGATGGGTTTGTTGTCCTCTTGCTGCCTGCCCAAAGGTGCATTCTGGCTTCAGATATCATAGCGAGTCTGAGTCTATCATGTCTGGTCGAGTGGAGTAGCAGGACTGTTGTGATGGCAAAAGATGGGGGAGGGTAAAATCTGTTTTGGTTGTGAAATATGTGGAGGCTGGGACAGGAGGTCACTTCTAGAATATTGATAGGGGCCTTCCAAATTCACGGCCATGAAAAACACGTCACGAACCGTGAAATCTGGTCTTTTGTATACTTTTACCCTATACTATACAGATTTCACAGGGGAGACAAGTGTTTCTCCAACTGGGGGTCCTGACCCAAAAGAGGGCTGTGGACGGGTGTCGCAGGGTTATTGTAGGGGGATTGCAGTATTGCCACTCTTACTTCAGAGCTGCCTTCAGAGCTGGGTGGTCAGAGAGCCGAGGGCCCAGCTCTAAAGGCAGCAGAACAGAAGTAAGGGTGCCAATACTGCGATCTCCCCCCCTCCCCCCCCATCCCCCTTTTGGGTAAGGATCCCTATAGTTACAACACTGTGAAATTTCAGATTTAAATATCTGAAATCATGAAATTTACAATTTTTAAAATCCTCCGACTGTGAAATTGATCAAAATGGACCATGAATTTCATAGGGTCCTATTGATGTGGTATAAGTTCATTAAGATTTTCCTGAGACAGAAGAAATTAGAAGCATCCAAAAGAAAAACTCTTGGAAGGCTGTGAACTAAAGTCCTAGCTATATTAAATGTAGGGTCACTCTTGGTGTATTTTAATTTACTTTGTCCCCCTCAGTTTTATAGTGCTTTCATTGAAAAGTAAAGTAAAATATAGAACCATTCTTTTCAGAGGAGCAAAGGGTGTGCTCTTAGAATTGTGCATGTACCTGTTGAAACTATAAAACCTATATTTCTGTGCACAGATGGGGTAACTATCCCTGAAAATGGGGCAGTTTAAGAATGCAAATGTAAGATTTACAGATATTCCTATTGTCTTCCGATAATGTGAGGGCCCCTGTTGTTGGTAGTCTCAAGCACTTGTGTAATTCTGTACCAACAAACAAACAAAAACTACCTGGAGGAAATACAAAAGCTGCCCCAGAGCAAAAAACGGTCAGGAGATTCTCAGGTTCAGGCTGTCTTCACATCTTGAACTCAACTCTCCCTTTTTGAGTACGCACTGAAATAGTCTTCAGTTACATGATCATATGTTATGTCCCACAAGATCCCTTGCCTCATTCAGTGCACAAGTTAGGTAGTATTCAGTAAATGAGACAGCTGCTTCATATTTATTTTATATTTATTGTGGGGTTGGATGGTACAAATTGAATGAGGCCTGGGGTCTGTGATATCCCAGCCTTGTTCACCTCATAATTATTATTACTCCTGGGGAAATTCTGCACTACTGCACGTGTGCATAATTGAGCCATGCATATTTTTATTTTTTTGCACAGAAAGCTTCTGTTGAAATGTTGCTGCAGTTCTGCCTTTTGCCCACGAGAGGGTGCTGTGCTGATAGAACACAGCAGCCACTCCTGGCCAGCTAGGGAAGAGAAAGAGCCTGCCTTCTCCGCAGCACCTGTCAGGCCAGTTCAGGAGACGGTCTATGCGGAGACACAGCATGGGGTTCTTGGGGGGGGTCAGATGGGGCTAGTGCGGGAGGACAGACTGGGTCAAGGGCTGAATGGGAGTGGAGGCACAGGGCCACCTGGGGGAGGGAGGTGCAGGGCCACATGGTGATGGGGGAAGGAGTGCAGAGCTACATAGGGACAGAGGGTGGCTGAGTGGGGGCACAGAGACATGGAGATGGTGGCTGAGGGGGGCACAAACACATGGGGATGGGGGAGTGCAGGGACATGTAGGGATGGGGTGGTTGAGTGGGGGCACAGACACACATAGGGAGAGGGGGAGGGGTAGAGGGACATGTGGACGGGGGGTCCAAGGACACATGGAGGTGCAGGATCACATGGGGATGGGGTAGGTGTGCCTGACTGAATGGGAGAAGCTAGGGGTCAGCCAGGGTCTGCATGGGGGAAGTTCCCTAACAATCCCTCCCCCACCCCCCAAAAAACCTGTTCCATACTTTTCCCACCCATACCTAACAACCCTCCAAGTTCACGCCCAGGCTCCTTTCCAGCAATTTACAGTACTTCCCTCTCCCTCAGCTCCTCTGTTACCCTGACTCCCTCAAGCCTTTGCACTGCTTCTGAGGGGTGCAGGAAATACAGTTCTGTATTGTAGTTTAAATGAATTATTACTCAGAGTTCTGTATTAATATGCCTCGTAAGGAATCTATTTGTCAAAAAACATTTCCTGAATCTTTTTTGTTGTCTGTACTGTTACAGCCATACTTGCTGACAGGTATTTTGAAATAAATGACCAAAAATAATTGAAGCTGGTGTGATTATATTGTGATATTTTGACAAATAAAATATGCAGAATTTTGCAGAATTTTGAAATATTGTGTGCAGAATTTTTAACTTTTTGGCACAGAATTCTCCCGGGAGTAATAAGTCTTTTCCAATCACTATCCAATTTACTTGCTTAATGAGGCAAGCAGGGCCAGCTCGAGGCACCAGAAAAGGAAGCAGGCGCTTGGGGCGGCCAATACAAAGGGGCGGCACTCTGTCCGGTATCAGGGTGGCACCTCCGGGTCTTCGGTGGGAATTTGGCGGCAGGTCCCTCTCTTCCTCTTAGAGCTGCCGCTGAAGAGGAAGAGAGTGAGTGAAAGACCCGTCGCCGAATTGCTGCGGAAGAATGAAGCGGCGCGATTGAGCTGCCGCCAAAGTGCCGCCGATTGGCTTTTTTAATTTTTTTTTTTTTTTTTTTTTGCCGCGTTGAGTTCTCATAACGTTTTTGTGTAGTTCCTTTATATGTAATTTACTAACATAAAAAAATTAAAAAACAAAAATTGTCATGTATACCTATTTGCTAGACAGCAGTAATATGCTGTGTCTAATACTACGTGTATCTGAGTTAGAACCCCGTCTCTTTCCATACACACAGACATGGATTATATTTTATATGCCCTTACATATTAAATGAAACTGCACTCACTTTTCATGTGCATGTATGGACAAATCCAAGAGAACCCCTATTGAATGGAAACGTACATTCTATGTATATATGCATGCAAGTGCAATGCCAGTAGAACAAACTAATGATATGCCATTATCATAGAACACATAAGCCCCTTCGTTTTCAGTTAAAACTGATTTTTGCCCAAAAATTCCCGGGTTTTACAAAAAGTATTCAGTTTTTTTTTTTATTTTTGCCCTACTTTTGTATCATTCAAATGTGTGTTTAAAAAAAAAAAAAAAAAAAAAAAAAAACTTCTTAGGAAAATACAATACATTGCATGAGATGTATTACAATAATATTGTCTGTATATGCAAAGCTGAATGTTGAAGTAAAGCTAGGCATTAGTCTAGAAGATACACGCAATAAACAAAGGCATGCACACAAGCTCTGAACTGTGTGCACATCTGAATTTACTGATGAATCTCAAGCCCACCACGTATACATTTCATGCTGCTAGCAGATAACAGTTTGAAGATTTGATACTCTAAAATGGGAAGAAAACAAAAATCTGTATCAGAATACGTTACAGAATACAAGGAAGTATTCAAAAGCTTTAAAAAAAAAAAAAAAAAGGTGCAAATGGTGTGGCCCAGTTATTAAATATAAATATTATAGGCGAATGGTTCTAAGCATACAACAGTAAACTGTTTATTCAAATGAAGTTTTATTTGGGGATTTGAGAGATACTTTCTTAAACTCAGAGGTGGCATTATGTGTTGTTCTATTTTAGTTCCGCAGCAAACCTCATTGAAGGGAATTCAAAGCATTAATCTACAGAATACTTCCCCCGCTGTCTTTCAGTCCACCAAAATAAACAGATATTTATCCGAAAAATTAATTTTTTTGCACTGATTTTCATCTGTTTTTGTTCTTGTGGTAATAAACATAAATTTCTGGGAAGAATTAAATAAAATAAAAACTGAAAACGAAGGACCCTACTACACATAAGGTACAATTAAAAGGTCATACATTGTGGAACAAAAAAAGTTGGTCATGTTTATAAGTGTGCTAAGTGTCACAATGCCTCACTGATTTAGGAGCCTAAATTTCATTTAGACATTTGAGTCTAAATCCCATCACTTGTTGATAGGATTAAGACTCAAGTGCCTGGGTCCCTTTTGAAAATGGGATTTAGGCTCCTAAATCAGCACGGCAGTGTGCATAGAAATGCATAAATACTTTATAAATCTGGGCCTTAGACTCATGCCTCAGTTTTCCATCTATAAAATTGGGATAATAGCACTTCTGTACCTCGCAGTGGTGGTGAGAGGATAAATATGTTAAAAGATGGAGATAATATAATTAATATAATATATGGAGATAAACCTATCTCCTAGAACTGGAAGGAACCCCGAAAGGTCATCGAGTCCAGCCCCCTGCCTTCACTAGCAGGACCAAGTACTGATTTTACCCCAGATGGGGTGGCCCCCTCAAGGATTGAACTCACAACCCTGAGTTTAACAGGCCAATGCTCAAACCACTGAGCTATCCCTCCCCCCAATGTTGGATGTTATGATAATGGGAGCTGTATAATATGTTAAATAAAAGCTTGACCCCTTCTTCCCATTAGGAGACCCTGTTTTGAGGTCTTTACATGTCGCCAAACTTTAACCATTTGGGCTGAAATCCTTTCTCTCTCCCTCCCCCTCCACACCCCTGCCCCAGCCCAGAGCACCTTCCTGCACCCCAAACTCCTCATCCCCAACCCCACATCAGAGCACACACCCCCAGCTGGAGCCATCATCCCCCCTGCACTCCAACCCCTGCCCTAGCCTAGAGCCCTCTCCCACACCCTGAACCCCTCAGTCCCAGCCCGGAGCTCCCTCCTGCACTCCCAACCTCCTGTCCCAGCCTTGATCCTCCTCCCGTGCTCCAAACTTCTCGATCCCAGCCTGGAGCCCCCTCTTGCACCCCAAATCCCTCATCCCTGGGGGGGAGGAGTGAGCGGGGATGGGGCCTCGGAGAAGGGGCAGGGCATGGATGGGGCCTTGGGGTGGGGTAGGGCAGGAGTGTTTGGTGTTGTCCGAGTAGAAAGGTGGCAACCCTAACACGCGCTGGCTCCCTCTCTGGGCTCCTCATCCAAGTCTTCCCCAAATTCTCCTTGTCCAGCCAGTCACAGTTGTGGCTGCTTTGTCCCACCTCATCGTAGGCTCCTTGTCTCAATCTGTTACTACTGTCCTCCCCTTCCTCTAGGTCCAGCTTTTGTTGCCTCTGCACTAGAATCAGGTAGCTTCCTCCATACTGCCTGAGCACCCGCATAGGAAACATTAATAGCACAGGAAAGACCTTCTCCCTGCTTTTGTTCTTGGTGCCCCGCAGCTGAAAGCAGCAACGATGGGGAAGGTCCTGTTTAGGCCCTGCAGCCCTGGGCTGGTGCATGCTCAGTACAGACTGAATCTTCAGAAAATATAGCTGCCAGACTCTAACAAGTCTCAACTGAGCAGGTACAAACCAAGATTTTTCAGAAACTCATAACTTGGTCAAATTTGGGTGGATTTTCATGACCACCTATCTGCAGCAAGGACTTGAAATTTGACAAAGCACAGATGTACTAGAGCTTCTTAACGAAATGTCTGTAAGACTTTTTAACATGGGCAAAGCAATGTTTTTCCGTAATCTTGTACTCGGAAACAACTGAACTGCTGAAATTTTCCAAAAAAGTCAGTCTGGGGCACAAACCTGGCATGAAAACTTCAGACCAAATGGTTAAAGCATGGTGATATTATAATCAACTGAAAACAAGATCTTAATATGGGAAGTGTCGAGCAACATTAAATACAGGTGACTCTGCCAGTTCCATCTATACTGACCAACTAAGCCTTTCGTAGGCAGGAACAGCTCTGGGAACTCTGTGGGAGACTTCACTTTATCTTCATGTATGAACTAAGTGTATGCTTGGTCTCAGTTCATTTCACCGATGGTCAGATGTGTCCACAGCTCAAAAGTTTCGTTTTAATTGGTGCCCTGGTAAACAGTCTCAAGGATTAAGGCACTGAGATTGAACAGCTCCTGCATCCCCTTGGTGTCTGCGGGGTGAGTGAAGCCTGAGAGAGAGAGAGAAGAATTAGTCTCTCTAAGGAAGAGTTCCTAAGTCTTAACATTTTCTTGGGTAACGCACAGTGTGTTAATATGGCTAGTGACAAAAAACATTGCAACCCCAATCCAGAGAGCTTGATCACTATTTAAATAGCGTCAAGTAATTGACTGCACAAATTCAGTAAGGGGTCTCTGCACTGCCTGAAGCCACGTGAGAGTGTACCAAGAGCATGCAGTTTTGAAGTTTGGGTTGCCTGAATTGGGAGTAGGATGGACGCATTGTAATCTAACACCCATCTTTACCAGTGCTGAATCTTGGTCATAGCTCTTTGGGTTTGGCCACATTGACCATGAAATTGTTAAAAATTGCCATTTTAAAACATGGTTGCATAAAACCATTTTATATCCTGGTGTGGCCTCGCCCTCCTGACTCTGTTAATCGCATGCAGACCAAATGGGATTTATACACCATTTTTGCTGCAGCCATGCTTAAAGATAGCTGTAAATACAGTTCCTCAGTCAGTGGGGACCAGGCCTGTGCCTGAGTATGCAGATTGGCATGCTGAGGAAAAGGGGTGGATCAGTTTCTCTCAAATTGTTAGCTAAGCAGGCTATCTTTAATTACGAAGACATTGTGGCTAATTTAACCCCCCTTTTTGGATCTGTCTTGCTATTCTGCTAGAGGAATGTAGTAATATTTTTAAACCATTCACAAATGCAAAAATAGTGGCATTTTGCCAGTTAGGTAATTATACCAGTGATATTTTAAATAACGTGCTGTCACACTTTCTGTTCTGGGATAATTCTCCTGTCATAATTCAGCCAATTCTGTTTGGCATGCTTTGATGTAGTTAAATAGAATTTCAGTGACCTAATAATAAACAATTCTTGTTTCATTTACTTGTTTCATTCTGCTGTTTTCTTCCATTTTTGATCAATGGATACATGCAGTAATGGAAAGACCTGAAGTGGATTAATTTTGTTCTCCTTAGAAGTGTGTGTGTCTGAAGAATGTGAAAGACTAAAGGGTATTTTAACATTTTTGTTTAAGTCCAACTTCAAAATAACCAAAGCAAGAGGATTCTGAGCTGAGGGAATCCACTTTTTAAGTCTTCTCACTTAACCCCCATGGCACCTGTGCTGCAACCCATAAGGAGTCTTATGCTGCTTTGCAAAATGGAATAACTAATCTAAATTTTCTTTAACAAACACCCAAGACTGAACAGAAGATACAATCCATATACCGATTCGGTGCCAGCAAAAATTCTTTTTTACTTTGTTTTCCTGTAAAAATTCATTTTTTCCCTCTCTCCCCCCCTCCCCCAATTGATTGGTATTTTCTCCAAGAGCCAGCAAGCTGATTATGAAGAGGAAATTCTCAAGCAATGCACACACAAGAATCCAGTTTCCCTTTAGCTACCCAGCTTTGGATAATAAGTTTACAGACTGGGACTGTAACCCTGAACCTCTGTTTGGTCTTGAGAGAGCCCACATTAAGGCAGTGAATTATAACCACTATGAATATGTGGTAGCTTTCCCTTATAGGTAATATCCCATTAACACAGAACTAAATATTTGATCTCCAAAATGCTAGTGACTTCTGCATCAATGACATCATAAACAGCATAGATTTCAGGATTTAAAGATTGATTTAAATGTCTCTAATATATACAGAGGTCAGTAAAGGCAACATAACAGAAAAAGAGGCTATGTCAAAAAGTAATTAGAGCAGGACAAATGGATTGTGCAGGCACGTCAAAGGCTGTTATTTCTGTAGGCAATGAGTAGGAAAGGTGTTAATGTAATGTGACAGATCTGGAGCAAAAATGAGGGTGCAGAGAAAACAAATAGGAGCTGACCAATGGCATGATTTTAATTATGAGGTTTGATTTAATATAATTTGATTACTCCTGAAAGAAATGTTTGTGTAGTTTCTTTGAAAAAATGAATTGTCTTAAAGAATGTATATTTATGATTTCAGTTTTTTCATCAAAAGGGAAATGTCCCTATTTCAGTGGTGATCTTGTTATGTATTAATATGAATTTGAACAATTTCCCCTGTACAATTCCCCAAAAGAAACAAGGATAAATGTATTTCACTAAAATTGTTCTGGTAAAATTACCTCTCTTTTATTTCCACTAAGGTATATGTTAATTTGGGGCTTCATGCTGTCTGATCAGAGAGACAGCTGGATAGGGATAGATGCTGTTACCACCATTTTCAGATGCAGACTTTGGGAACATTGAGAAAATGCTTTATTTGGCTGAAGGGAGTGCCAAATTTGACAGAAGGGGAGCAGAAGGGTTATTGTTTAAGTCCTAGATTCTTGCTGTATCCAAAGTGTGCACAGGATATCTTGGGAGGGGGGAGGAGGGAAGAGGAAGGTGCAAAAGTGACTTAAGCCACCTTCCCACTCTCCCAATCCTGGGACAAATGTGCTTAGTTTCAGTCCCTTGGCATAAATTAAAGTAACATGAAAAATCCCAGGATTTATCAGCAAGACTTGTTTCTAAGTGCAAATTTTCATTGTTTCTATTTCTTTGTTCTTCAGTTCCACAGATTTCTGTGGGAAAACAGGATCTTTATTACGCCTACTCTCCAGCTGCGTTCCTTTACCTTCTCTGGTATTGTCATGCTCTGACATCACACTGTTTATGGCAAGTAGTTGTGGTGTCACAAGCAAAGCTTTATAACTTCACATGAAGAAGCAGCTCTACAGTTTTGAGGATAGTGAGTGCTGTAAGAGAAAGATGGGGTGGAGGGGAGCATCTATCAGAGGGAACGAGATCTAAAGCTATAAAACCAGAAGGATCACACCTTTATATTCAAGATCTCTTGCTTCTCTTTTAACAGTCATGTTCACAAACAAGGTTTGCAGCGACTCCTCAGATTCTCTTGTCCAGTATCCTTCCTCCCTCCTTGGTTCTTCCACTTCTGTAATCTCACCAGACACCTGTCTAAACTATTTCAGAATGTGTCTATTGATGGAGATATTACCACACTAGGCAGTTTGTCCGATAGCTCCCTTTCTTCCTGTCTAATCTCACTTTCTCTATTATTAATTATGCTCTTCATTTCTAAAGAAACCTTTTCTCCATGGACCTCAGAGCATGTTACCACTGCAATTAAGCTCCACAACAACCTAAGAAGTAGAATTATTCATAGTTTACAGAAAGATAAACTGAAGCATGAGGAGGTGGTCACTTGCCGGTGCTCAAACTGAAGTGTACGGCAGAACTGAGACTAGAACCCAGGTGTCCTGACTCATTCCTCTGCTCTAACCGTGGAGCAAACTGTGTTGCTTCTCTGATATATGCTTGGTTAGAGCAAGAGCTATTATCAGGGAGCAGTGGAAAATCTCCATCCGTATCTGCATATGCAGAATAATCATCATGGTCTTCTGTACTTTCCAGTCCCATTCTTGTGAAAATAAAGCATGTACCAACAGATAGCATTTCCATAGGGATAACTATAGTTTGGTTTTCTGTTCTCCCCAAACCCCAAAAGTGTACAGAATTGAGTTTGGATTTGTTAGGGCTACATCTCACAAAACTGACCTTTGTGTATTTTATGCATTCATAGTGTTTACACACACATTCTCTGCACCCACAGGCAGCTGGTAGAAATATAGGGCAAGAGCATGCCCTCCTCTGGGGGGAAAAAAGCCCACGGGAAGGAAGTCTCCCTCCCACAGGAAATATCCTCTCAAGAAAGCTTGCCCATATGTGTCTCTGCATTCACTGAATGAGCTTATGTGTTGGTGGGGGAGATTTGCCTCAATGCAGAATGATCATCAGGTAGGTCTCCAGCTCCAAGAATTGCTGAAGATCCATGAATAAATCCTATGTATCTTTAAGTTGCCATAGAATGTCTTATGATCTGGATCATAAAGTAACCTTGTTAGAGTACTTCACCATATAGATTAATAGATTCCCAGGCCGGAAGGGACCACTGTGATCATGTAGTCTGACCTCCTGTGTGACGCAGGCCAGAGAATTTATCCAAAATAATTTGTGCAGCACGTCTTTTGCAGAGAGAGAGAGATATATTCCACTGAGTGCATACATATCAACTGATTCTTTTGGTCAACAGTGTCCATTGGGGCCACACCGGTGCATTCAGTAGCCTCCCCTCCATAAAAGGTGGGACCACCCCTTTGCCTCTCAGTTCCTCCTCACCACCCACAAATCGGAACTTGCAGTGTCTGCCGTTTTGCGTAGACATTTTGCTCTTTGTGCACTTCGTGCAGCCTTTCTTTTCATGAATAAATAGTTCTTTAACTAAGTGCTTAGATAGGATTAGGTTGGTGTCCGGTTTTGTTGTCCCTTTTTGAAGGAAGTTGTTTTTATTTACCTGGGAGGCTCTCTCCGTACCGGGTTTACCAATATGGCTGAACATAAATGTCCAGGTTTCAAGACCTGTCCTTCATGCAAGGCTGTAGTGCTTTTAAACAATGGGCCACGCAAGGTGCTGATTACGTCTGCACATCCCTGCCAAGTCTGCCCTGTGGAAATCATCCTCTAAAAGAGCTCAAGGAACATTGGAATCTCCACTAAAAATGTTTCTATTGGCGAGACCAGTGTATCCCTCTTTTTCTTCTGGGTTGCCTGGGGCAGAAACTTCTGAGCCCTCTTCATCAAGAAGTGCTTTTGCTGTTCCTAGACTTATACCTCAGATGTCTCAGTGGTGAAAAACTCCTCATCTGGTAAAACTGCAGGTGAAAGGGGTGGGAGGGGGAAGAGCACAGAGCTCATAGGGAGAAAAAGAGGTCTCCTTTAGGCCCTTCAACTTCTAAGGCCCATAAATCCTCCTAAGCCTCAGACTAAGGATGGCTTGAGATCCAAAAAGGGTTTTTCTAGCACCCATTCAGGTATTGGAGCCCATGCCTTAGATTCTTCTCTGGTTCTCCAGAGATCACCTGGTACCCACACCTCGGTGCCAAAGCTCCTGGGACTGATTTGTCTGGTACTGTCTACCCCAACACTGATGCCAGTAGCTCAAGTAACACCTGGTCTGTTGTACTCAGTATGGAAGACTTACCTGGCCTTATCAAAGACCCCTCAGTCTTCTCAGACTCCCCCTGTCAGCATTGGCGAAGTTACTTGCACTCGTACTGATGGTGGTCCCAACTCTGGTACCTAGTACATCCTCAATAACAGCTAAAACTCATTCGCTCCGTGTCCCACGCATACCAACTGGTACTTCCTCTCCTCTGCAGGAGGACTTTTCATTCTTGGTCTCTTCGGGTAGTAGAGAGGTTTCACCAACTTGGTCAATGGGTTGAGGTACTCAGGCCCACTTACCTCAGCATGGATTTTGGGGCTGACTCTTACAATCAGAGGCATAGGAGCTTAGATAGGGATGCCAACCCTCTGGCACGCTCCTGCTTTATACTTTTGCACTGCTTACTCATTATTACTTTTCAATAAAAGTCCCTCCATTTCAGGTTTGCAGCACACTTGCAGGAGGCAGAGAAAAGTTTTCCAACTTCTGCCAGGAATATGACTGTTACGTGGATAGGCTCCTTGGTTCTTTAGGGTTATCAGGCTGGCATCTTTCACTGCAACGAAATGTACTTAAAAATAACATCAGCTACATAGATGGAAATTGTAAGCATCAGGGAACTTTTACTGGGCTAGTCATTGGAACAGAGGACTGGAAGTCAGAAGATCTTGTTTCTATTACTGGCTGTGCCACAGACTGAGTGAACTTGGACAAGTCATTTACCTTTTGAGTCTTTGTCCATCTGTTCAACATGGATAAGAATAGTTTCTTACCCTTGGCATTGCTGAGGTTTAATTCATTATTTGTATTTTGTATTCATCATCCTCTGACTGCAAGTAAGTGTGAACTATTGTTTCTGACTGGAGGTGTTAACGCTATCCCTTGTTGTCTGATATTTCATTGTTTTGATTACTTTTTAAGTTAATGGTGATTAAGACTGCATTCTGCAGGATATCCACCTGCCTCCAGTGTTTTGCTTTGTTACATTAGGCATCCCTGTGGTCCCATGGGGTAGCAACCTTATTCACTCTCCTCCATTCTTCCTGTGTGGTTTGTTAGTGGTGGTCCCTGTCAGTCTGTAGGATGCTGCCCTCTACTGTTTAATCATCAGAATCTGAATGGTGAAAGCCTAGTATGTTCAGGAATCCAGTGAAACCTAATAACTTAGCCAAGCTTAGCACAGAAATGATTCAAGATGTTCTGATAGGAAGTATAAAATATTGCATGTACCAGATTCAGAATGAGTTTAAATCCTAATGACCCAAGAAATTCACTATCTTATAGTAATACATCTCTCATTTCAATGAGCTCTGTAAGAGAAGTAGCTGTTCCTCCTCCCGCTCCCGCATATGCATTTGTTCATCCTATGCAATGTTTCCTGGCTAGCAGGTTGTTTTTATTTCAGATGTCTCTTCCTCCTGACTCTGGGACGGCCCAGTGCCATAGATCAGGCCAGTTTAGGGTGCTCCTCACAGTAGGTCTCACCTTTTTAATTAAATGTAAATCTTGACGATTACAAGCCTCAGTCACGTACTTTTTTTTTCAATAAAACGTGCACATTTATCTCCTCCTAGTGATAGATGCATGAGCTGTATGGTAGGGACTGCTGATCTGTTCCAATGAATTTCCCTTTGAGGTCACATTCCTTCCGCTCATCCCTTCTGTTCTATCCTTGCATGCAGGCCAAGCCCTTTGAGAGGCTCAATTCCCAGTTAGCTCACAAATGGGCAGTTGTGACATGTACATTGCACTGCCCGTGCCCACATCCAGACACCCAGTGCTCTGGATCAGTTACTGTACTGCTGCCCAGCAAAGAAGCTGGGATTTAATCACTGCTGCTGCCTAGATTTTGGATGTGGGAAGGACTGATAGGCAGATTTTAAGACTCTGTTTTCAGGCAGTTTATATTTGGGGCCTGTTCACCTTATCATTGTCTCACTCAATTAATTGCATCTCTGTTTTAAATGTAAACTCTGGGGGATGATGCCAAGCTGCAGAGAACAAAACTTACTGTGGTAGAACTTTACCAATATTGACTGGCTACCTGTTAAATGCACAAAACAACCTGGTTCCATGTGCTCCATTTAAAATTCATGAACTAGCCACAAACTCTTTCTAATTGTATACTACAATGGAAGTGTCTCTCGGTACTCTCATGATATACTTGGTATTGCAACTCTCTGCTCAGTTACAGCTAAATATAAACACTGTACTGGCTCGCTTAGTGTCCGTGACCCATGTTTGCATCTCTCATTCATGTAGCGGTAGTGTGCTGATTATGGGATTACTGTGGCCCTAGGGAGTGGAATCATCATGAGGCATATACAGCAGAACTTGTGCTACATGTTCTGTTTGTAAACACCCCAGTATTTCAGCAGAAAAATAGACCAATCTAAATACACTTCTGTTCTCTAGAAAAACATGGTCTGCTCCATAGCCTGAGAACAAGTGCAGAGTGGACTAAACATTGTCAACCACCCAAAAATACTTGGAAACTTTAATTGTAATTAATTAATTCTCACAACATCCCGAGAAGAAGATCCTGAGCACAAGGAAGAGGTTATTTGACTAAAGCCACACAGGGAGTGGAAGATTTGGAAGTTCCTAGGTCTTGCTCCACTGGAGACAACTGCCTCTAAAGGAAACCTGGGCCTTAGACTGAGCTATGGCAAACTCTTCTTTTTTTTGTTCCTAGGTACTGTATCCCTCTGTTTCTTTCCTTTTTCTCCTTGGTCCCAGAAAAAGCTGATCTCTCTGCCCAGCCCCCACTTCCCAATAGCAGGTTAAAGATTCAGAGTAGAAACTTGTCTCTCTCAGTTCTGCTTCCTCCTTGCTTATTGGTAGTGAAGCTGAGCTAGCTGGTCTGTTTTTTAAGTAGTTTGGAGGTGTATTAATTACACAGTTGGTTTCTGCAGAAAGTGTTTATTAAATGTGCTGCTCCTTTATGCACCTGAGGGGCCTGCTCCCCTCCTTCAGTCCAACCCCTGGCTGGGTATTCTCACTCCACAAGCAGTCTTGATTCCTGCTGCCCTGGGGAGCTGAGAGACCAGGACTAGCAAACTAATCCAGAGCAGGGGAGTGGCTGCTATGTTGGTCTGTTACTCTGGTTGTCATTTAAGCTCTGAAATGAGTTTTTTATTTTGCTCTCCACTACCGACTCCCTTCCTGTAATAAGGGTTGTAGTCTGTGAAAGCTCTGACTGTAACCAGCTGGATTAATGGTTACTCCATATAACCTTTTATATCCGTTTCAGAACTGTTGCTAGGAAGATGTATAAAACCTCAATTTTCTTCTACAGGATTTCCCTCTGAGTGGTTTGTGCAAATATCTGCAGAACATAGTTGGGAGGGAAAACAATCAAGTACATTTTTTGGTCATGAGCTTGCACCAGTGAAATCAATGAACTTTTGCCGGGATTGGGTCCCATTTATTGGTGTTTCCAAGAGACTTATTCCTGGGATGAAACTACTGTCCCACTGCCTAAGTAGATTTCCTTGTTGTTCCAGATGGCTCTAATTGCTGTTTCCTTCCCTGCCCCCACAAGCTATGTGCTTTTTCATAACGAGTGTCATTTCAGTGGGCATCTATCCCAGGCCTTTTTTATCTCAAGCAGCTGAGTGGGTGACTGGACATCCCTGTTGGGTGCCATTACAGGATTTGCCTTTTTACTTGTTGAAGGTCTCATCTCTCAGTGCAGCAGCCTTTGTCTCTCTTGGTTTGACTTTTGACTGAAGTTTGAAGGAAAGGGGCAGCTCTTGCAGGTGCTGTAATTGCTGCTCTGCTATAGATGCTAACTTACTAAATGCTTGTTTTACTTACACAGCTGGCTATTTGGGAGAAATTCTCAAGAGTTACATTAATAATAATAGACAGATCAACAGTAAAAATACCAGCAACAGCAGCAAGCCAAGTATAATTAGTATGGTTGCGCTCACATAAGTTAGTTACATAATAGATCCCAAAGTAACTCTTCCAGTTTTCTGCTTAGCAATTTAAAAAATGGAAATTAACAAAATTCCCCTAGCAGCATCAAATGCAAAAGATGTTTTTTGCTTCCTGGCTAACTCTTCTGCACTATTGCACATTTCTCGTGTTTTGACCAAGAATGGCTGCATTTGAGTTGTGGATAAAGTGATTTATGTGTGTGTTTCTATATCAGTTTATACTTGTCATATGCTCCTTCAGGATGGAATATTCTGTAGCAAAGCATTATTAGGGCATTGTTAATTCCATAAGAGTTTGTTCATTTAGCTACTCCAGTTAGGCCATCTTATGAAAACTAAATGCTTAAATTCATGTCTGAGGAATGTACAATTCAAATTCAATCTTGGCTGCTTGGTGTCTTAGCTTAGCTGGAAATATGGAGCACTCTGCATGCATGTGCAAGTACAGAACATATGCTTTTTTTAATCAGAGATGAGGATCTGGCTCAAAGACTTCAGAATGTCTTTTAGAATGACCTGAACCTACCCTACCAGTTTTCTATTACTTCCTCTAATTACCAAGCTTTAGAGAGACAGAATACTAAACTTCAGAAATAAGTCTCTAAAAGCTTTGGTTTAGACTAAAGTCATGACATCAAATAAAGCCCTTTTTATTAAGATACGGAAAAGAACCGGATCGTCTGTTGATAGCAATGTAATCCTTGCAAATCTCTTTTCTTGTACTTACTCACTGAGGCAGTAAAACCATATACATCTCACTCCTAAAATTCCATTTGTTTTCTTCCTTTCCTCTAAAAGTAACCTCTTCAAACAGCGCTTAACCTCACCTCTGCGTTTCTTCCTTCTTATGGAGATAGCTTCCACTACGTGTCCCTGATCAAACCAGTGGCACTGAAATACTTATCACACCCCATTAAATTGATTAAGAAGGCAGAGTCTTAACTTCATGTACATCAGATGGGTGTTTTTGCCAAGTTAATTAACTTAATTAATTCTCAATGCATTAAATAGTGAAAAGAGCAGATTAGTTACCAAGCTGGTGTTTAGTTAACATTCTTTATAGATCTTTCCAAGTTTTTGAAAACCAGTTTTTCAAATGTAAACAATAATCTCCTCTTTATCAATGATTAAAACAAAGGAATGTGCCCATAAAGAATGGGGGACAAGGGAGTTGTATATGGAAAATGGATACGATGTATATTTCATTGGAACTGAACTGTTTTCCACTGCATCAAATGAGAGCTGTAACTTCCCCAGTAATGTAGATGCGACCCTGTCAGGATCACTGTCGCTGAAACATGTTATCTGTGGATTTACAAACTCTTGTCTGACAGAATTGCAAATACTTTAGTATAATAAAGCACTTGTGCAAGTTGTAGATTAGGTTATAACTCCTCACTCTAACTCTACCGGAAATACCAGATGGATGGATACTGGACAAGATCAAGAAAGTGGCATATGATGTGCTCACCAGGTTAGCATACTTTTTAGATTTGAAAACAACTTGCTCTCCTTCAGGCCAACAAAAGCTGCTATAGTCTGATCCAAACGGGAACAGTTTGTAATGCTCCACTGGCATGTCAGTACGATCATATCCAGACAAGAATGGCTAGGGTTGTGGATCGGAGGCTGGAATGAATGATGGCCTTTGCCTTGAAGGGTACGTGCCCCACACTTGCTTTTTTGTAATGCATGTTAATGGCTTACTACTCTTCTCCATATTTTTCTGTCATTCTACAATTTACCAATCTGTTGCATTAATTTTTGGTTACAGAAGTTGCTATTTATATTGGTTTTAATTGATTTTTGAGGTTTTTACTACACATTTTAGAGAATTAATTGGCAGTCTGTAACCCTCCATTTTTCAAACTCATACCTTTCCATACAAACTCCCAATACCCTGGCAGGTAAGACTCAGTTGAAATAACACCAGGAAGCAATGCCTAGATTTTGCTTTGTCACTTGCCAGGCCTAACACACCAAAGGTAGTCACACAGGTAGATAAATCCCTGCATACCGCATCACAGAGTGCCCCATTGTACATTCGTCTTTACATATTTATCAGACTTTTAGGCCACATTTTTCCTTTGACTGTGTAGCATTCAGTAGCTGTTGCATTCTGTTTGTGTTTGGAAGGTGCCGTGGACCTTTCCGAACCTCTGATTCTTGCCTTTATGTATCCATTGTTAGTGGACGTATCTGCATTGGTAAAGAGATATAAAAGCAAAGTCAAGAACCTGACATTTCTTTATATATAGTTTTGTAGCTGTAAACAAAAGTATTTCAGTGTTTGGTTTGGCCCTGGCCATACTTTTCCCCTGTTTTTTAAAAAGCAAGTTGAAGTGTGTGGAACAAATTCACATTTTAAGTTGCTTTAAACATTCAAATGTCCTCAGTATTGTAATCCACAACCTCGACTCCATTCATTCCACGAAGGTGTTTGTGCCTCAGACAGAGGCTGCATAACAGTGTGTCGCATTGTTATGAAAATGAGCAAAGCTTCATTAGCGCTGTGAAGGATTATGAAATGATTGGGGTTGGAGGAATTAGAGACCTGTTCAGTGGAGCTACCATGATCCTAAAATAGGGGAGCGGTTTTATTTTTAAATGACGTTTTGACTATTAGGGTGTACTGGAGACTGTGATTTAAAAAAATCAACTGAGAAAGTTTAAAAACTGGATATTGCACATGGCCTTTCTTACCCATTTTAATAGGTATAACTATTTCATAGTTGCTTGAATGTGGATGATTTAACATCAGACACAACCAGCTAACCATTTTAAATACACTTTCCCATAAGAGACAGGGAAAGGTCTCAAAGCTGTGGACAGTTCTCAAGAAGTGTGTGTAACTCTGAAATACACATATTGATAGGCGTTTGTGTTTGGAGCTCTCTGTATAGAATCAGCTTGCATTCAGTTCAATGTTTTCTTTTTCATCTTGATTAATTTTTTTTACACAATCCAAGCCACTAAAAACTTCATTCAAATAATACTGGATGTTGAAAACCTACCAACACCAGGGAAATTAAACTCCACATAAAAGTTTTCGTATCTTATTGAATGTACCAGTACATTTTTTATGTGCTAAAGTTAGTCCTAATGTATCTTAATCTGTCTTTAAATCCTATCTCTGAATTGAGAAGAGTGTGTTGGTGAAAGTCAAACTGCACTGCCATGTGAACAGCCCTTGAAATTAACACGCTTCTGGCCCCAAAAGACCGATAATGGGCAAAGACACTTAACAATAGTCAAATGAGTTTTTTCAATGTGTTAGCATAAGTACTATGTCTCTGAAGTTTCGTTCTTCATAATACCTTGCATTTTGGTATGTGAGCCATGTTTAAAAGGATTTGGAAAGCTCAAAACCCTCCATATTTCGTAAGTAGCCCACTGTATGATAAGAGCATGCTCGCTGCACCCTGCCAGTGTTTCCTTGTACTAATTCGGTGCAGAATGAAGCACTGATCTAAAAACAATGAGGTTCCAACTCTTGGGTATAGCAAGGCAGCTTCCTGGCTCTTGCTGACCTAGAGGCCAGACTGAATTAGTAGGTTACACTTGTAGACATGAGAAGCCTCAGTAGCCAAAATATTAAAATTGACCATTTTGATAGCTCCGGTTGTTCACTTGAGCAGAGTCCGGTGAGGTAGTGAAATGCCCCATAAACCTCCCCCCATCTCTGAAAAGAATGGATGGGGCTGTTGGATATGCAGTATGCCTGTTTGTGCAGCACACTCCAGGCTTCTTCACTGGGAGGGAGAGAATACTTAGTCCTGCCTCAGCACAGGGGACTGGACTAGATGACCTATTGAGGTCCCTTCGCGTCCTACATTTCTATAATTCTATTATATGAAAATCTAAATGTTCTCCGGAGCTCTGCTTGCCTCTCTTCCATCAGACTAACTGCTGTCAGCCTTTTCCAGAGCAGGCAGGCAGATGGTTAGAGCTGGGATTATACTGAGAGTCTGTGTGGTCTAGTTTTCAATGTTGCTAACACGTGTGATATTAATGAGTGTCAGGATTTGGGGCCAGTTTTGAGGGAATTGGGACTCTCAGTAGAAAACACTGGCAGGTTAGGAATTTTGCCTGAGTTGTCTGCAGCTCCTGCTTTGGCCACTAGACTGTTGTAGCCACCTGCAGCACCAGTGACCCAATAGCAGCTGCCAGGCCATATGTGCTGAGAGGTAGAGACCCTGAACAGGTATGATGCAGCAGAGGCAGATGCCCAGAGCTCAACAATAATTACCTCACTACAGCACGGGAAAGGGGAATTAACGGAGGTAGGAATCCAGGGGAAGCTCTGTGCCCTGCAGGCTGGAGACTAGAAGTCTGCTTGGGCCTGATTTTAAAGCCCGACCCAAACTCCACTACACCACAGGAAGTCTGACCGTGACCTGAGCCTGAGAGTACACAGTGGTTTTCATACCTGACCTGACCCCAATATTTATTCTGGTTGGATTGCAAAGGTCTAGTGGGTTGGGGGGCCAACTTGGCAATCAGCTTTATGCTGTGGTATGTCCCCCAGGCCTGCAGAAGGTCACTGGGGAAGGCTGGGCCAGGACTCCAAATCATTGCATTGTCCATACTGCCCTCTCTCTGCACCGGCTGGACAGGAAGTAGCTGCGACAGCCTAAGCAGGCCAGCCCCAGATCCCTGCCCTGGGATTTGGTTCACCTTCCTGGTCATTACTGAGACACATCCTGGGCCTGCTGCCCACTACCCACCCTGGGATAAACTTGGCCTGGTGTGCTGTCCCCTCATCCTCTATCCCTGCCATGGGACCATCTTGCTAATCCCCTGCAAACAGTTGCGGTCGAAGGGGGGGGGTGGCGGTAGGTCCCACTGATGACTTGGGATATGAACCACATGGCACCGGCCAGCCCAACCCAGGCCTGGAATGGGGGCCCAGCTTGCTCCGTGCTCAGCTCCAGACCAGGTAGCTGCTTCCTGGCCACTCAGTGGGGAAAGGGTACGGTTATTATAATGTGGCTGTTAAGAGCCCTCGTCCGACGCACAGCGGCACCTGCAGGCCCAGGAAAGACACCACAGCATAAAACCAGCTGCCAAGTTGTCCTTCCTCAGAATTAGACCCTTGCACTCCAACCTGTGCCCAAGAATGTAGAGTTCTTTTTATACTTGACCTGAACCTCCCCCTGCCTTGTAGTCAGGTCCTGCCAGGGTCAGCTCAAGTTTCAAGGCTCTGCTGGAGACAAGAGCAGCTGCTGGAGTGGGGTTGGGGCAGTAGAGGCTCCAGAGCCTTGCTAGGGCACAGTGTGAGCCTGAGAAGACTCTGGGAAAGGGGGAGTGGGTGCTGAGGTCTGCGTTGGTGCATGTGCGCATTTTGTATTTGTTGAAAGGTTGGGGGTACAGGAGGCTGCTCCGGGCTGGGACCAAGGGATTCGGAAAGAGGATCGGGGCTGGGGGAGGGGGTCAGGGGTGCAGGCTCCAGGCGATGCTTACCTCAAGCAGCTCCCGGAAGCAGCGGCATGTTCCCCCTCTGGCTCCATGCAGAGGCACAGCCAGGCGGCTTGGCGCACTGCCCCGTCTGCAGGCATTGCTCCTGCAGATCCCATTGGTCATTATTCCTGGCCAATGGGAGCTGCAGGGGTGGTGCTTGGGGCAGGGGCAGCGTGTGGAACCCCCTGGCTGCCCCTATGCATAGGAGCTGGATGGGGGACATGCCACTGCTTCTGTGAGCCACGCGGAGCTACAGCACGTGAGGAGTGGGGCAAGCCCCCAGCTGGAGCACCGGAGCGGGGCAAACTGATGGGAGCTCGAGGGCCAGATTGAAATGTCTGGAGGGCCGGATGTGGCCCCCGGGCCATAGTGTGCCCACCCCTGAGAGAGATCCTTAAATATTCCTAAGATTGCCCTCCAAATCTTTTAATTATTTTTTTTTTGTATGGTCATGGGGTAGGTGCTTACTCATTATTTTGGAGTTCTTCTCAGCTCCAAATTAAAGAGGCAGGAGCCTTGAATCTTTACCAGTTAAAAATATAAAGAGCTTTAAACAATCTGAATAAAGATAACTTCCCCTCAATCAGTCAGTTTTATTTGAATGGTCATAAACCTGCTAGTTCTCCAGTCATCCTTAGAGATTTCTTCCAAGAAAAACGGGTAGGTAAGAAACATCTATACTCTGTATTGTAAAAAACAAATAAGAAAAAACCCTGAAAACACGCCATCACCCCATCTTTCAGGCCTACTTCATGATGTACAAAGAAATGAAAAAAGGTGCAAATGCACTCATTTTTTGCAGGCTATCTTTTAATGCTCTGCACAACTGTCTCCACTTTAGTTTCCACCTACAACTCTCATGACCTGTGATCTGCCCAATCATCTCTTCTAACTTGTCCATATGGTGTCTTCTTCCACTACAGACTTAGGCCAGAAGGAAAATGCTGGGCCGTCAGTACGAGGACAATCATTGCAGACAGTATTGCCAAAAGCCTGACTTAACCAGCACAGCTGGCTTTTCCCTTTATCATTTGGTGGTAGTGTAAAGTTTTAATATTATAATATTGAGGATGGGGGGTACATTTTCCCTTCCTGGTACGCTCATACTAGTCGATTGCTACGCTCATGCCAAAGTCAGCCTGCATTTGCAGTGTGTCCTGTTGGTAAGGTGAGGGAGAAGCATGGTGAAAGTGGGGTGGGGTGGCTGCCTGAAGAAATCTTGGGTGGCTTTTTCTACCCACTGTCTGTTGGAGGCCTTGCCAGCCTTCCCTAAATACTCATAGAACTCTGTTTTCTCCTGCCCTTCCTCTTGCCTGCAGGTTATAGCTGTGCTGTCAGGACAATAAATCAGTTGCTTGCAGATAGGATTGTACCCGGGCCAGTTTTTAACCAGCACATCTGGCTTTTGCTGTTATGAGCTGGTGTTGCTTTAAAATGTAAGCCATCAGTTATAGTATTGGGATTTTTGATTTGCATTGGCTTTGTGTGACAATTTAGGAACCAGCCAGAACCTTTGCCCGTTCACTAGCCCTGTTCTAATGGAACAAACCTCCCCTTCCTGTCGTCTTCTCCTGCCCACTGTCCATCTACATTCCAGCCTCACATTTTACAGAACAATTAGAGTCCTGCAATTTTTACATGTTCTGAGGGTTCGATGTTGCCCAGTGTGAGAGACCTGCTGTTAGCAAACTGAGATCTGTGCATGCACAGAGGAAGTGGGTTGTGAGTACTTTGGAAGTCTTTATTGTCTGCTTCTTGGGCTAGTTACCCTTCCTTAGTCTTAGCTTAGCAGCAGGGCCGGCTCCAGCGTTTTTGCTGCCCCAAGCGGCGGGGGGGGGGGGGGGGGGAAAGCCGCAATCGACGGCACTTCGGTGGCAGCTCTACCGCTGCCACTTCATTCTTCGGCGGCAGGTCCTTCCCTCCGAGAGGGACTGAGGGACCCGTCGCCGAAGAGCCAGACGTGCTGCCCCTTTCCTGCTTGCTGCGCTGGTGCCTGGAGCCGGCCCTGCTTGGCAGTTAGGGAGGTAGTTAAACTTGCTAAACTACCTTGGGAGGGATAGAGAAGTAAGTGCAGAGTTCCACTTTTCCTGATCAAAGAAATATAGAAATTCGAGAGAAGGGAAAGAGAGCCCATGGTCCCCCATTTGTCTGTTGCAGGACTGTTCGCTCCAGGGCTATGTCCGGTGTAGTTCTAAATCCATTCCAGCTATGGTGTTTCCATGACTTCCTTTGGGAGACTGTATTCCATTAGTTAGGTTCATTGCTGTGCTTCGCGGTGTGGGGAATGTGTTTTTAAAGTCCTGTGATTGCTTTCCTGTCTGTCATTGACCTCTTGTCTTGCATGTTTCTATCACCACCTAACCATATTACCCTTCATGTATTGTTTGTTGCTTACTTATCATACAAACTGCTTGTTTTTTGGCTGCTGCCTGATTTGGATAGCATGAATTCAGAGGTTTATAGTGGGGGCCTCACCTATATGGCTGTGAAGTCTGGCCAAACTCAGAAATATGTTTTGTAGGAATTTTTTACATTTCAAATTTTTTCATTCTGATTCAGAACAGAAACAAACATTTTCTACTTTTCTCATAAAACAGAATTTCCAAAATTTCCAAAATTTTGATTATTTTGAAATTTGTTTTTGAAATTCCAAAATTTTAGTTTAAATTTTTTTAAATAAAATATTTCAATTGTGTCAGTAGAAGTCATGCATAATATACATGACTTCTACTGCAATGTTAAGAAATAATGTAAAAATAGAAAATAGTAAAAATAATATAAAAATGAAAAAAATGATTTCTGAAACTACATTTCTGAATTGTGAAATGAAGATTTAGAATTCTTCAAAACAAATTTTTGGATTTTTCCCAGTGTTCATTTAAAAATAATTTTCATGGTGGATTTCTTATTGAAATACTCATTTTTAAAAATGTTTTGATTTGGCATTTTTGGTCTGTTTCAAGGAAAAAATTCTGTCCAGCATTACTCATTAGCAAAATAATTAAGGGCCAGTATAATCCCGCTTCCCCCAGGTGTGATTGCAACAGCTTCCCTAATACTGGAGACACATGTATAAACTTCTTACACAACCTGGTCTGTTGCTGCTTTTTACATAATGTCTTTTTTTCTTTTCATATTCCTACTGAAATGCTGCTGTGACATATTCAAAGTTCCCACTCAGAATGTGCTTCTAAACAGAAGAAAGAAAAGCACACACCTTTTTTCTTGGGGTTCAGTTTCCATATGCCATTACCTGCTGTTCTTTTCCTTTCTGCAGAGTTCCAAAACCTATTTATTTTTTCATGTTACTCTAGGTACAAAGCATCGAATCAGCTATTGTGTGGTCACTGGTAAACAAATAGACTTATGCTAAAATGCCGAAGTCCTTATATTAAATCCAAATCCCAACTTGATAAATAGTCTGAAAACAGAAAATTGGTGAATTTACATTTCAGTAATACAAGATCTAATTGTGACAGTAGAGAAACTGTTTTATAACGTACTCTTGAAAATGATTAACTGCTATAAATATAGAACATTCTTATTGGCCCTGGATGGTTTCAGTGTTTATGAAATGGAGAAGCGGTAACTCTGGGCAGGTTTTGTGCAGCTCGGACAATGGCTCTTCTAAGGCACTTCAGCCGAAAATACCATTTTAATTCAGTTGCGTACATCAATTAAAAAACTTTGACTTGATTGTGATCGATTTAATCAATACGGCTACATCAAAGAGAGATGTTATTTTGATTCAAAGTGTGAGTTCTGAAATAATTACAAGGGAATGAGATCAGTCACCTTCAGGCTACTTTCCTTCGCACAGTATCAGTGGTGAATGTCCCTGGCAAGGCAGGAACTGGAAGTCTTGTGAGCTCTAGTTACCAACAACTTCCTATTAAATATGGAATTGGGGTATTTCCTGCCTCTCTTGGCTGCTCTTCAATCTTAATGTTAGCAAGCAGAATAGAAGAGGGGCTGAGTCCATGTGTTTTAGCACAGAGTGCTGTGTAGAACTGATCATTTCTACAGACTGTAGATAGAGCCTTTGTCCATATGACTCAGTTTCTTACATAGGCTTGGGGCTGCAAATAACAGAGGGACATCACTGTGGAAAGATTAGTGTGCAACTATGGTCAAAAGAACCAAACAAAAGATTAGTATGCATATGGAATGGGACGGTGAAAAATACAGAGAACTGTCATTCTATAAATCATAGCTTGCACTATCTGGAATATTGTGCTCAGTCCTAGCCACACCTCCTCAAAAAGGCTGTGGCAGAACTAGAGAAGTTCAGAGACAGACAATGAGAATGATTAGGCACCTGGAAAAACGTATGTGAAAAGAGATTGAAAATACTGGGATTTTTTACCTTGGAAAAGAGACAAATAAGAGGGTGACATGATAAAATGTATATAAAATAATGAATGGTGCAGAGAAGGAAAGCAGAAAATTCAAAAGTGATAAAAGGAAATGCATTTCCACACAATGCACAATTAGACCGTGGAACTCATAGCCTCAATAACATCCTGTGACAAAGCCAAGAGCTCAGCAAGATTTAAAGAGGAGTTGGACTTTTCTATGAATTAAAATACCTAGAGTCACAATAGTTCATGCTAGAATAGTTTGGAAAGGATCTAAAACATCATGCTGTAGGGTTTAAACCTATTTCTATCTATGAGGAATTAGGATGCAACTCTCATGAGGGGCAGGTGATCCTATATCTGCCTATTGCAGGGTTTCTTGCACCTTCCTTTCAAACATCTGGTACCTCTACAGTGGGAGACAGAAGGCTGGACTAGATGGACACCACATATCTGTTCCAGTCTGGGAATTCCTGTTGTTGTTGTTTTTTATAAGAATATAAAGTGCACTGTGTTGTGTGTGGCTTCCCCCCCCCCCCCCCCCCCCGCGTTCTATACAACTTTGGGAAGTCTCTGTACTCTACCACCAAATCATATGTGCTCCTGAGTTTTGGAGGAGATGGTTTGGTGGGTTAAGCATTTAAGTTTGGAATAGCCAGACTCTGGAATCACAGGCTTAAATCCTGGCATGATCTATTCAGGCCTCTTAAACTTCTGAGGTGGGTAACGAGCATTCCACGAAGTTTCCTGTGTTGTGGTTCCTTCAGAAAAGACCTTAAACCACCAGAGGGGTGTGTTCCTTGGGCACGTCCGTATTCACCCTAGGGTCCTTAACCAAAACTTTCCCCTCCCAATTTTGTACAGCATGCTGTTCGCTGGTTAACTACTTTGCTCCACCACAGAGGTAGCTGCATTACCTTTGTGTTTACAGTATTGAGTCTTTTAAAGGTAGCAGGTACAGATTAGGAATAACATTTGTTAATACTAGTATGGAAAGTATGTTAAAAATGATTAAATAAAAAGTAAAAAAGCAAGATCATAATTATATAATCTTTTATTTCAAGTTAAGGAAAGTTTTCACAAGAGTTACCAGTCTGTGTTTCCTGCTGGTAATGAATACATAAAAAAGAGAATTTCCTAAGCATACCAATAATTCTCAGTGCAGGAAAAGGTCGTTTAGAGCTGTCCTTAAGCTTTGAAACCCTGAAGGTTCTTTCATTGCTGTCTCAAAGCTGCATCCTGACAGCTCACAAAATAATCCACATTTCATAGAGACTTCACAAAGAATAATACATGAGGAAAACCGCTTTTGTGAATGGATATTAAGTTCTGATAACTTGCCTGGCTCCGAATGAAAGGAGCGGATAGATAACTTTTCAAGTTCTTTTGCTTTTATATTTTTGTACTTCTAATATTTTTCCCCATTCAGCCTGTGATCATTGTAATAACATTTACAAAACCTTAATTCAGATTCCGGTTTATCGATGAATTCACTGTGCACTGATTGGGTGTTTTGGGAAGAAGTTACTTGTGGCTATATTGCAGCCTTTCCTTCCATGCTCTGTTTGCTGTTTTCTGTCTGAGCTGCAGAGCCCCGTCCTGTAAAATGATCTGGAGCTGGAGCTCCTGGCCCCATTGGTCAGGGAAAGTCACCAGTGATGGGGCTTAGCAAATATTTGCCATCCAATCACATGGCCACCTTGTGATAAATCACTATCCCACCCTTTAATGAGGGTCCTGCTGGTGTGGAATGTTTCAGGAGGTGCCATGTTTTGGCTTATCCAGAAAAAAGGCTAGGCTCTTGGGAGGGAGAAGGGGCTCTCGAACCTGAAGATGATCTGAATTGGACCCTCCAGCTCCTGACGTGTTGTTGGGCTTTCAGAAGCTATTTCATCTTGAATGCATTTTTATTTCAAGTTCTTGTTAACTGAATGTTGAAAGGCTCTTATCTGTGACATCACAGCTCATTAGCATAAAGATCCTGCCTGGCTTTCTCCAGTGCAATGTCAGGGAGATGGGCTGCTCTCTGTTGCATTGTTGACATGGCTCTCTAATCTGGAGAGCAGTGGCATGATGCTTTTCTAAAAGCTGCCGGGCTTTGGGGTGGGGTGGGGGAGCGAAGGAAGCAAGATTCATACTTTATGGAAGGTAATGTATGACGCTAAGATTGTGCTTTTCAGTGGATTGACGTTTCTAACAAATATATTTTAATAACTGACTTTTGCATATCGTCTTTTGTTTGGAGTAGTTTTGTGGAGGCCTGATTGTTTTATCCTGGTTCTGTGGCGCTTTTAAGGACTTATCAGTTCAGAGGGTCTTTTTAGGTAATAATTAAATAGGCTTCAGGCCAGCAACAACATATTTTTTTTCATTTTTCTCTTGGAAAGGCTTGCTATTGTCATTATCACAAATACAGATATAATGATTTCAGGAGAGTTTGTTTTCTTGATAACTGCAACTCCTGTGAGGCTTTTAGGCCTGGATCAGTCAGGTTTTATGTAATAAAATAGAATGCTTCTGTAAAGATGAGAAATGCTTTGGAATTATCACATCACTTAATGATGGCTTTTTAATTAGATATCATCAGTTCACATATTACATCTCCAAGATGTCAGGGCAAAGGGATGTTTTGAGCTAATGTTACCCTACTAGTTTTCAGAGATATGTGTGAGGCAGCATTGTTAACTGAAGAAAATAAGGCTATCAGTTCCACTTAGATAACCTTTGGTAATAAACGGAGTCCATGCAAGTTGTGACCTTAGGGCTTGAACTTTCTAATCACATGACCAGCTTGTAAACTGACCTGTGAGGATGACTGTTGTATCCAAGGCTTAGAGAGAAATTGGCAATAAGGATCGTGAGGTTTCACCATCAGGCTGGTGACTGTTTTGTAATATATTTCTTCATGGCTGCTACAGAACTTCCCAGCAAACTTGGAGAAGCATGAAATGGATACATGGGAAGGTAAAGGAGTTGGTTCATAACTTTGGGAGCACGATCTCAGTGTTAAGGAAATATTATGAAGGTTTATAGTAAACAGTAGCCTCAAGGGGAGGAGAGTTAGCAAGAGCAGCAACTGCTTTTTGTGTGCAGTTTGAAGACTGCCACTAAGGTTTGTTGCAGAGAGTTTTCATTATTTAAAAAAACCCACACTTTTAAAAAGTGTAGATTGAATGCTTTTATGTTTTACACACAAATCTTAAATGCTTAATTGAACTGCAGATTATTTAATTTTTTTTAAATTGTATTCTATTTGTTCTGCGACTTAATTTGTTTATATTTTAAATTCCCTAATCCATTTGACCATCTGGAAATGCTTTATTTAGTATTGTTAATTATTGTAGTATCAGGGTTATGTGGACTCTTGATAACAGTTTCATCTCTCCTGGGACTAATACTAGTTCACAGATATTTATTTTACAGCTTTTTCTATGCTTAAAAACACTGGCAATGTTTCCACTGATTAGTCTCTTTAAATAGATTTAGTCTTACTTTAAAAAAAAATGTACTTTGTATTAGAATAGTGTATTTGTTTTTTAAAATCATTGTGGCTGAAGTTCCTCTGGGTTTTTAATCTTTTCACCTTTTAATTCTTTATCACTCTTGCAAATTACACCTTTAGGTAATAGACTGCATCCATGAGAAATGTTTCCCATGGGCCTTTGCCAGTTTTTTGTTTCACTGTTTCAGAATTTCTAAACCTAAAGAAACGTCGTCTGTCAAATTTTAGTCCAAAACATAACCTTCTACTGAATTGCCACTGAGTGCTCATGAAAAAAGTTTAAAGACTTTATCAGGGCAGAGAAATTGTTTCGTTAGTAAATCTGATTAAAGGAGTAAACAGTGTAAAACATCTACTCATGGAAAATGTTACTTTGAATCTTGTGGGTATTATAACATCTGCAAAATACAGCTTCACCGTCAAAAGGTGAAGCACATGTCTGTGTCATTTTGGCAAATTTTACAAGGATTCTAGGGGCTAGCATTTGTTCAAAGCTCTTTGTAAAACATTTGGCTCTGATCAGTGTTCTAATTTTATTGATATAAAATTAAATGTTAAACATGTCCTTTAACTTAAGATAAATGTGCTATGAGTCACTGAAGATCCTGTAGAATTCTTATGGATTACGTTTTGGAGCAGTGTACTCTTTCCTGCTCTGAATGTTCTTTTTGCTTTGCAGGTGAATTGTGTACAGTTTGTTTTTGTTTGCCAATAATGTTTGGTGCATATATTTACTTGACATATATGAGTGGTCTGATCAAATGAAACTGCAGGATAAATGGTTTCCTCACTTGTGTGTGCAACAGCTGTGTGAGAGGGTAAGGCAGCTAATGAGAGCCAGCACTCAAGAAATTGCATTTTATAGATTACTTTTTGATCTGCTGATGGTGAACAATCCTTGAGCTTTGCAAGAGAAAGTTGTTGTGTTTTTATATCAAATACACTATCTGCACTTTATAAAAAAAAAGAAGCCAGCAGAGATTCCTTTGTCCTCTTTATTTTTTTATACCAAATGATCAGAGGATATAATTTTTCCTCTGAAGAAACAAAAGCAATATGATATGGCATCATTTTTGGTTTGAGTGGTTTCTAATAACTGGAGAAAATTAACAAAACTATTATGTATTTACAGTGGCAAAGAAATGGTATTTTCCTTTTATGTTTTTCTTTAAATATTCTAACCGATACCTCTGAAATTAAGACTAAATTCTGTATTTTTGTAAGATTAACACTTTTTACAGTAAAGAGTATTAGATTGTAAGCGGTCTTTTTTAAGACTTATGGGGCCCTGTCCATTTAAATTAACCTCTATCACAGCTGGGCATACAAATGTTTTTGTTTTAGTTCACAGAGGGTTAATTCTATTCAGGCTTTCACTATGGCAGGCCTGATCCATAGAGCAACACAATCTGGTCTTTCAGCCCTGTCAGTCGCTAGGCAGGAAGTCTTATTTCTTAAGCTATCCTTCAGAATGGGGGGTTGGGAATCTCCAGCATCTGTAAAGATCAATAACAGGGTATGAGAGACAGACCTTGGTCCATTGTGCACCCTTTTAAGATAGATGCATTCTTCACATACTGAGCCTTTCTCGGGAAGAGCAAAAAAAATTATTTAAGAAAAAAGCCATGTGTTCATTGATTTTCAATTTAAATAAAGCCCCCTTAAGCAAATTTATTTATTTTGGGGTTTAATTAAAGCTTTGTAATCTTATTTGAACAATGCAACAATTCAGAGTTATGGGAAGGGAATTATTCTAATCCTAGAAATTTTGAGTTTACCAAGAATTCCTTTTTCTTGATACTAATGTTTGACTATAAAATGTAATTGCTTTGAGCCCAAATAAGGTATTTGTGAAGACAAGCAAAAGAAGAAGAAAAAAAAATCTTTCCTTGATGCCTTCTTGTTGGTGTTTGAGACATCGCTGATGGTGTGAAGGGAGCAAGATTTTGTTAAGATTTAAGTAACACATGTGTGAGATCTCTCCCCCAAACAGCTGTTATTGGCTCTTGAAATTTAAACATGGCTAAACAAATACTTGAGGGTGCACTATTTTGAGATTAGTTTAAACCAGAAGTAAAGAAAATAATATGTAGTTAAAAATGTGCTAAATCTATTTATAAATTGTGATTTTTAAGGTGCGTCATGTCTGTAATCTTTATAGATACAAGCCTCCATAATTAGAAAGTTGCATTCACAGTAAATTGTACTGTATAAACAAGATGTCTTGAAACTGGTTACTTTGTATATTTTCCCTCTTTCATTCCAGTAAAATGCTTCATTCTATCACTTTCTGGTTTGGGTATTTAGGGAGGAGGGTCAATTCTTTCCCTTGCTCTCAGAGATCAGGTTTTTGTGCCTGCCATACTGTGAAGCACTAATTGTCACTGATAATATAAGGTAATTGTGTAGACTCTAGTTTTTATTTCCAAGCTAAATCCTTTGTAGTGAGTTGAGAGAGGTTGTTGTAACCAAACTACAAAAACAAAAGTAAATGTCTAAAAGAATACTCTTTAGATAAAAATAAAAAATTAGATGATACTTTTGAACAGCAAATAAGAAAACTATGCTTGGACAATAATAGCATCCAGATTTTGCTCCTGGAATGCTATGGTACTGACATGCTGGGAAAACAAACAAGCCATACATATTCTTTGTAGCCCATATGCAACTTTTATTCATGTTGTGAATAATACAGGTCACAGGTAATAATAAAACAAGATACGCTTGCTTATAGATGAACATGTGATTTACTAAAAAAAATCACATTTTGTATCTTTATAATCTTGTTCACATTTATGATTTCCTTATATACACTTACATCTGAGTTACTCTTTATGCTTATGTACATGTATCAGCATTTTCTTTTGGCCATTCTTAGATCAACTTCATTTAAAAATCATCCACAGTGCTGTCTGATCTTACTAGGAAAAACAACTATTAAGAAATGTGATAAGAATATCTTAAAAGATACTGATTCTATTGGTTCTACAGTTTGCATTATAAAAAGCTAAGCAAGTTGAGATTCCTTCTGCTTTCTCACACTGTCTTATGACACCTATGTAAAACATTATAATATTCTTGTAGAATTTTTATTGTATTAAAATTTGGTATGAAACCTACCATGACCTTTGAAAACAATGAGTCCTTTAATGTGGTTTAGGGGGAGGGTTTAGTGAGGGAGTAGCCATAAAAATCTTCAGGGTTCAAGATGAGGTTGAGATTTTTGTGAGTGCTTTTGTTGTAGCAGCAACTGTTTGACTTAGCGGCTGCTACAATAGCCTGGGAGAACAAAGCTAGAGCATCCCATATGAGTTCTTTAAGCATAAGACACTTCAAGAAAATTGAACAGAAAAATGCTTCTTAATTTCTCCCCTCCCCCCAGATAAAAATGTAAAACTACGATTGACACTTGTTTTTTAATCAACACTATATCTCTCACAGCTCTATAAAACTGAAAGACTCTTAATGGGCGTAAGCAGTAACAAAATCAAGACAAGAGCCTTGTATTTCCTCTAAAAGTTATGATAACCTTTTATGTGATCTGAAATTCTGTTCAAATTTCAAGGTTGAGGGACAGTATGAAGCAGTCCCAATGTTTTACACAATTGAAAAGCATGGGTAAATTGAAAGGTCATTGCTAATTCTGCCATGGTCATTCTGATGTTCACTTATACAAGAATATTGCATTAATTAGGGTGAAAAATAGCAAAGGTCAGGAATCAGCAAACCCATGGGCCTCAGTGGATTGTCTAGAGGCCAGTCAGAATTCTGGCAGGATTTTTAAAACCATCAAAATATTGCTGGATTTTGGAGGTTTTTAATTGGCTTGTAAACTATCAATTTGGTTTCAGAGTAATAGTTTAGTGTAAACAGTTGGTGTCACTTGGGCCTTCCTAAATTCCTGCAGACTGGATTAATTGGGGAGCCACTGCATGCACTGTGCACATAGTGGATTTTATTCTGGAACTGTAACCAATTACTTAACATTTAATGCAATCAGGCATGTGCATACTGAGGTTATTGTGGCAACGGGGTCATTCACACTACCTCACTGCTATCCATTTCCACCCTAGAAGGGTTATTCTTAGGGAAGGATCCTGATTCTTGGTTGCTTTAATCATCCACACTTCCTTCACTCACTAGGTGACAGCCCCATTCTTTCAATGGCAGCAACAAAAAAGATGAGACTGGAAATGAGCCCTCATTTAAATCTTTACTGTGTGATGAGAGAGCCTAATGAGAGTCGACTGTAATCTTTTATGAAAATGCTACAAATTGTGGCACCATATATTGGTGTTCTAGTTTGCCAGAGTGGTGTTAATTTGTGGCTCCTGCTTCTCACAATGTGCACTAACCAATAGTTTTATAGATCCTTGATTGTGTCCTCAGCCTGCCTCGGTAGCAGCACTGCATGCCTAGTGGCATTCTCACTATGGAAAGGTCTGCAGAATGTAGCTATTCATTGTAACCATGGGATCTCTCCATCAGCTAAGGATTTATGGGGGTGGTGATGGGGGTGGGGTGGAGTTAGGCAAAGGTTGAGCTAACCCCCACAGATAGAGGACCCTTTTCTATCCAATGTTAATCCCCTTCCCTGTTTATCAGATAACTAAAGTAGAGATTATGCAATTCATGACGACAAAGTCATGTTTAGTAGCTTCTCTTTAGCAAGATGCTCAACTAGATTAGGAGTGTGGTCTGTGATCTGCACCAGCATTCCTTCAGCTGTCATCTTTAAGAACATGTCGAAAGTTGTCTGTCTTGTAAAAATGGGAATGTCTTGTTGGGGTGATAATGAGACCCATGAACGCTGCTGCAGTTAAAGGTGCCAGTGGTTCCATGATCCACCCCTTTATTTGTAGAGATTTGTAACAATTGCAGTAAAATCACAGCAATGGAGACACACATAGAGTGCAGCTGTGACTTTTTTTTTTTTAAATAGTGCGAAAGAAATCAAAGGTTACTTCCTGTAAGATCTAGGGCTGTGAACAGAGTACCCAGAAATCAGTTCAGTTCGCTTAGGTTTTTTACTCTTTCGGTGTAACTGAAAACTGATTTTACTTCTGATCCTAATATTTTTCATGATGTGATCTAGTTTCTCTTGGTATTGACAAAAGTTGCTGTGATTTCAGTCTGTGTTAGCTAGTCCTGTTAAGCTCATGTCCCCTCTCCACCTCCGAATTTTTCTGTTTGCAGGCACAGCAAATAACTTTCACAAGGATTCTGTGGTGCATATTATGGGATGGGATACAAGACACTGCTCTGTTTTACATGGACTCACAGAATCTACTTCAGCAACTCTTGGGGAGATCTAGAGTTTGCTTTGTGTCAAATCAAAAAGTATGAGCCTATGTACTGAACTCCAGGATTGATCTCTTAGCCTTTAAGGTCCTCTGACAACTCCTGAGGCCTAAGTTGGTAACATTCACCACAACCCCCCTCCCCCAAATCAGTGTGTGCATATACGTTATTTGACTTCAGTGTGCCCATAAGCAGCATTAAGAGACTGACCAAACATAAGTACCTTAAATCAAGAAGGGCTGAAGCTCCATCCTTGTCCCACGGCATTAGCATCTGGGACTGCGTCTCATGTGGGATGTTATGAAATTTGGTGAGAATCTCATGTCATGGTATCCCTAGTGTTTTGCTGGATCACATTCATGTGGTTGCCACTGGAATTGTGTCCATCGCGTCACCTCTTTCCATCTGGGATACAATTATTTCCATTGATCCCATCTGTTCGGTGGTAGTAACAAGCGAAGTATTGTTTTACCTATGTATTTAGGTAGTTATCAGGATTGAACAGGAGTCCATTGTGACACTTGCCTCCAGCTGCTCCAAAAATCTGCCAGTTCGAACACCATCATGCCACCAGAAGACACCTACCGGCATCCAAATGAGAACAACAGGACTCCGGATGTCTTGCTGCTGCTTGTTTGATACACTTCATCTTCAGCAATCCATACCACCTGAGGGCCAGATCCTGCAAGGTCTTGGTCATTCCTTCTGGTGAGAGGAAGGGGGACCAGGAAAGAATACCTCTGCACCACACTGATTCGGGTGTGAGTTTTGAGCCATAAAAGTGGCTGAAAAGCAGCCTAGTGCAAACTAGAGCAGTCCTCAAAATGTCTTGACATGGTGCAGGGGGAGTGGCCCTGCACAGAGTAGCAGCAGGATCAGAGGACTGCAAAGGTGTTTTTTTAAGCAGCTGTGCACACTAACCCTGACCTATGCTCTGTGCAGTTAACCTGCACCCCAGCATCTGGCCCCTAGTGTTTCAGAAAACACTGGAATGTCCATATCCAGTAACCCATCATCGTAATTGCTGCTCTTGTGTAGCTTACAAATGAAATGTACCTTTTGAAAGAATGGTAAAAACAAAAAAGCCTTCTGCCTATACACTTCCTGGTTCCAAGCATATCATACCTGGCAATCAGGGTGACGTATTCTGGGTGGTTTAATTATGCTGTCAGCGTTCAATTTTTTAAAAATGCAATTACTGTCCAGGTAGCATTTTTAAAAAGCTAATCAAACAAGCAGCTTTTAAGTTGAACCTTAAGTTATGACAGTGATACCATAGCCCTGTTTATTCAGAATAAAAAGAATCAAATTCCAAGGCTGAGGGGCATGATTTGCAAATCTCCTTGACAAGATGTAGTCTGCACATGTGGAACAGATAAAAGCCATTTGGATACCAAAAGACAAGAGTGAGCTGGTATGGTCTGGTTTAATCTGTGAGTAAATTTTACTGACCGAGAGAAACCCTGAAAATGGGGTTTTAATGGAAAAACTGGGTAAATTACAAAAAGCCACCAAAGCAGAACATGTTGTTGTCAGACACTTAATACAAGCAGTTCAGGTGGGCCTTGTTCTAATATAGCCAAAGATTCCCAAGTCCCTATGTTACAAATCATATCCTAGTAGATGTGGTCAATTTTGCTGTTTACTGCAAATAAAAACCATCAACTCCCTTTTAAATTTCTTATGGTAGCTGCCTGTTTCCTTGATGGAAAATATAGATTTCTTAGTTTTCCAGGAGTGGGATTTGTTCCTTTTTTATTATAGCTGTGCAATATATTTTTACTTACTTCATGATGAAGTAATGCAGTGATTCTCAAATGCGGCCACCAGGGGCTTTTCTTGTGGCCACAGCCTCCTGGGCAGTGAATGGGAGAAGAATGGGGGAAAGCAGTGGCTCCTCCCCCAGGGCCACCAGCAGGGATTGGGCCCTGCCCTCCTCTGGAGCCACACACGTCAGAGAAGCAGGGAGCCAGTGAGTTCCCCACCTTCCTGGGTGCGGTGTGGCTCTGGCTTTGGGCTTCAGCCCTGAAGTGGCAGGCAGCAGGCTCCAGTTGTGGGGCTTCGGGCTCTGGCCCTGGACCCTGGCTATGGATGCCGGCCCTTGGCTCACCCCCCACCCCCGTATCATCCCTGGCCCCTGCTGCCTCCCCAACCACCCCATCCATCCCCTGCGGCCCCCTCTGTCTCCCTACCTGCCTCCCCATTCAGGGCTTAATTTGTCTCCTGGATTGCTAGGGCTGAGTAGGTCTGCTGTGAACATTGATATTTATATGTTTAATATCACTTTTCACAGCCTCCCAGCTAATAAGTCTGCTGTGAAAAGTGATATTAACAACATACAAATATTACTTTTTGCAACAGCAGACTTACTACCTAGCAAGTTTTTTTTTTTTTTTTTTTTTTAAAGCACCCAAAAAGCAAAAGAAACAACAAAAGACAAGAATGTGCAAAGCATCTTATTTGTGTTTCTATTCGGTTTAGGTCCAGTAAAGAATAGAAACTGTATATTATTTTTATCATTGAGTTTGCAAAAAAACCCTCTACATTAATAAATTGCCATGATTTGGACATGTATATGTGCATATTTATCTGTGTTTTCTAAAATTAAGTATTTTAGGCGAAATTGTCAGAGCGGCCACCAGCAAGAGTTGGTGGCCGCACGCTGAGGCCAGCAAAAAACTGGTTTGAGACCCCTGAATAATGGCTGTCCTAGCTCTAATGCCTGCCTCTGGTTTTGGGGCGGGTTTAGTTGTGTTCTTTATAAAAATGGAACTACTCAAAAAAAAAAAAAAAAAAAAATCTGCTAAAGAAACAGAGCCTCTTTTTAAAGCAATGTCTGAGACTATTTCATTCTTCTCTATAGTTGGATAGCATTCCAAAGTTCTGTTTTGTGCCTCCCCTTTCTTACTATTGAGCTCTTAGAGCATTGCCATACTCTCCCTGTCCTTAGCTTCCAGCCATATGAAGCACTTTCTCACAATTCTGTTGCATCTGATGAAAAGCTGTTGGTTTAGGAATGGTCAAGCAACTGAATTAGCGTATTCACCTCTTTCAATGTGTTCTCTGACTGACTTGGACAGTGTTTCTTGTTTGTAATCTGTGCTAAAAACTTTCAAAATCCTCTGTATTCTAAGAGTCCAGAGTGGTGTAAAATAAAGTTAGGTAGGTGGTCTGTTGAGGTACTGCCTTACAGTATACTACTGTGGTCTTGGTGACCAGGGTTCAGTCCTGATCCATCGCCTTGTGCCTGGGGCCAGAAGAAGATGGGGATGTGGAGTCAGTATCCCATGGAGAAGGGTGGTTGGTGCACTTCCTCTGTCTGCCTTAGGGTAGCAATCGATTTATCCGGGATCGATATATCGCGTCTCATTAAGACGCGATATATCAATCCCCGAACGCGCTCACCGTCGACTCCGGAACTCCACCAGAGCGAGCGGCGGTAGCGCAGTCGACGGGGGAGCTGCGGCCGTCGATCCCGCGCCGTGTGGACCCCAGGTAATTTGATCCAAGATACTTCGACTTCAGCTATGCTATTCGCGTAGCTGAAGTTGCGTATCTTGGATCTATTCCCCCCCCCCTAGTGTAGACCAGCCCTTAGGCAGGGCTTGAAAAACTTGTTCAGTAACAACTCGTCCAAGGACCAAAACCATTAGCACAGAAGAAAAATCTCTGTGATTACCATGGCCCCAAAACCACATCTTTGTAAAGTTTCTGTGTGGCTCATTGACAGATAAATCAAGTACAGTTCCGCATTTACAAAGTCCTCTCCCATTTGTTGCGTCTTCTCTGCCCTTCTTGCCTTGGCTATGCTTGCTTTCTTAGCATGCATCGTGCTGGATTGTTTCTCTGCATTGTTTTGAGTGCATGCCATTCCCTCCTTTCCTTCTCCTGTTCTCTTCACCCCTTTACAGCCTTTCTTCCCCGCCCTTTTGTTCTGCCTCTTTCCCTATATTTTCTCTCTCCTTTATTCTCCCTTCTCTGCTCCACTTCTCACCCTTCCCCCACTTTTAGTTTATCCCCCACTCACTTTCTGCCATCCATCCTCATCCACTGTCTTAGCCAACCACCTGCATGAGCCCACCAGCACATGCACTCCTATTCACCCACTTGCCGGGTCATGCTGGCTCCCCCTACCTTACGGCTCCAGCTGCTCTGATCCCATCTTGAAAGCAGCAATGGCTCCTGGGCGCCTCTGGTCCTGCTGAAATAGAATCATGCTACTAGGCCACTTTGCTTCTGTTCTCTCTCCCTCTCCTCCCCCCCCCCCCCGACACAACTTAAAGGAGCAACAGCCCTAAAGTTACTCCATTTCCCGGCTTGCTGTCTTCTCTCAGAGGAAGGGGGCAGTAGCCTGAGCAGCTCTGCTCCCTGGCTTCCGGAGCATTGCACTATGGGTAGCTATCCCACAGTTCCCGCAGTCTCCGCCGCCCATTGGAATTCTGGGTTGAGATCCCAATGCCCGAATGATGCAAAACAGTGTCGCGGGGGGTTCTGGGTACATGTCGTCAGGCCCCTCCCCCTCCGTCAGAGCAACGGCAGACAATAGATTCGCGCCTTTTTACCTGGGTTACCTGTGCAGACAACATACCACGGCAAGCATGGAGCCCGCTCAGCTCAGCTCACCGTCACCATATGTCATCTGGGTGCCGGCAGACGTGGGACTACATTGCTACACAGCAGCAGCAGCTAACTGCCTTTTGGCGGTAGACGGTGCAGCATGACTGGTAGCCTTCATCGGCGATCTGGGGGCTGGCAGCCGTAGGGCTGCATTGCACCAGCCCCTTGCCTTTTGCCTTTTGGCAGTAGATGGTGTATTACGACTGGTAACTGTCGTCATCGTACAGCAGTGGCTGGAACTCCGTATGTCCCCCAGTCATATTCTGCTGCCTTCACAATGACGATGATGGCTATCAGTCGTAGTTACCTATTACAAGTTGGATCATCGCACATTAGCATAGTCTTCCCTGAGCAGCAGATCGTGCAATAGGCCTGAAGGCCATCGTCATCATACAGGAAAAATGTGGCTATCAGTCTTAGTACACTAACTGCCAAGCGGCCAGTATTTGCTGCCAAGCACCCAGAAGATGCCGAGGGCTATCAGTCATGCTGCTCCGTCGTCTTAAGATGTAAAAAATAGATTTGTTCTGTATTCATTTGCTTCCCCCTCCCTCCGTCAAATCAACGGCCTGCTGAACCTAGGCTTTTGAGTTCAATCTTTGGGGGGGGCCATTCTGTGTGACAGTCGTTTGTGTTTCTCCCTGATGCACAGCCACCTTTGTTGATTTTAATTCCCTGTACCTGTACGCCATGTCGTCACTCGCCCCTCCCTCCCTCCTTCCCCTGGTCCATCAGATACTAGTTTCGCGCCTTTTTTCAGACCAGACGCCATAGCTAGCACTGGGATCATGGAGCCCGCTCAGATCACCACAGCAATTATGAGCACTATGAACACCACGCGCATTGTCCTGGAGTATATGCAGAGCCAGAACATGCCAAAGCTAAACCAGGACCAGCCGAGGAGACGATTGCAGCGCGGCGATGAGTGATGAGGAAATTGACATGGACATAGACCTCTCACAAGGCACAGGCCCCAGCAATGTGGAAATCATGGTGTTACTGGGGCAGGTTCATGCCGTGGAACGCCGATTCTGGGCCGGGGAAACAAGCACAGACTGGTGGGACCGCATCGTGCTGCAGGCGTGGGACGATTCCCAGTGGCTGCGAAACTTTCGCATGCGTAAGGGCACTTTCATGGAACTTTGTGACTTGCTTTCCCCTGCCCTGAAGCGCCAGAATACCAGGATGAGAGCAGCCCTCACAGTTGAGAAGCGAGTGGCGATAGCCCTGTGGAAGCTTGCAACGCCAGACAGCTACCGGTCAGTCGGGAATCAATTTGGAGTGGGCAAATCTACTGTGGGGGCTGCTGTGATCCAAGTTGCCAGGGCAATGAAAGACCTGGTGATATCAAGGGTAGTGACTCTGGGAAACGTGCAGGCCATAGTGGATGGCTTTGCTGCAATGGGATTCCCAAACTGTGGTGGGGCGATAGGGATATGGGTTCCGTCTATCTTGTCACCGGAGCACCAAGCCACCGAGTACATAAACCGCAAGGGGTACTTTTCAATGCTGCTGCAAGCCCTGGTGGATCACAAGGGACGTTTCACCAACATCAACGTGGGATGGCCGGGAAAGGTATATGATGCTCGCGTCTTCAGGCACTCTGCTCTGTTTCGAAAGCTGGAGGAAGGGACTTTCTTCCCGGACCAGAAAATAACCGTTGGGGATGTTGAAATGCCTATCGTGATCCTTGGGGACCCAGCCTACCCCTTAATGCCATGGCTCATGAAGCCGTACACAGGCAGCCTGGACAGGAGTCAGGACCTGTTCAACTACAGGCTGAGCAAGTGCCGAATGGTGATGGAATGTGCATTTGGACGTTTAAAAGCGCGCTGGCGCAGCTTACTGACTCGCTTAGACCTTAGCGAAAAGAATATCCCCATTGTTATTGCTGCTTGCTGTGCGCTCCACAATATCTGTGAGAGTAAGGGGGAGACATTTATGGCGGGGTGGGAGGTTGAGGCAAATCGCCTGGCCGCTGATTACGCGTAGCCAGACACCAGGGCGGTTAGAGGAGCACAGCATGGCGCGGTGCGCATCAGAGAAGCTTTGAAAACGAGTTTTGTGACTGGCCAGGCTACGGTGCGAAACTTATGTTTGTTTCTCCTTGATGAACCTTCCGCCCCCACCCCCACCCGGTTCACTCTACTTCCCTGTAAGCCAACCACCCCACCCTCCCCTTCCCCCTTTGAGCACTGCTTGCAGAGGCAATAAAGTCATTGTTACTTCACATTCATGCATTCTTTATTAATTCATCACACAACTAGGGGGATAATTGCAAAGGTAGCCCGGGATGGGTGGGGGAGGAGGGAAGGAAAAGGACACACTGCAGTTTAAAACTTTAACTCTTATTGAAGGCCAGCCTTCTGATGCTAGGGCAATCATCTGGGGTGGAGTGACTGGGTGGCCGGAGGCCCCCCCACCGTGTTCTTGGGCGTCTGGGTGAGGAGGCTATGGAACTTGGGGAGGAGGGCTGTTGGTTACACAGGGGCTGTAGTGGCGGTCTCTGCTCCTGCTGCCTTTCCTGCAGCTCAACCATACGCTGGAGCATATCAGTTTGATGCTCCAGCAGCCGGAGCATCGACTCTTGCCTTCTGTCTGCAAGCTGACGCCACCTATCATCTTCAGCCCGCAACTTGCTCTGTTCATCCCGCGATTCAGCATGCCACCTCTCCTCTCGTTCATATTGTGCTTTTCTGTAATCAGTCATTGACTGCCTCCACGCATTCTGCTGTGCTCTGTCAGCGTGGGAGGACATCTGTAGCTCTGTGAACATGTCATCACGCGTCCTACGTTTTCTCTTTCTAATCTTCACTAGCCTCTGTGAAGGAGAAACATTTGCAGCTGGTGGAGGAGAAGGGAGAGGTGGTTAAAAAAGACACATTTTAGAGAACAATGGGTACACTCTTTCACGTTAAATTTTGCTGTTCACATTACACAGCACATGTGCTTTCGTTACAAGGTCGCATTTTTCCTCTTATATTGAGGGCCTGCCGGTTTGGTGTGAGAGATCACTCACGCAGTGCCAGGCCACAGATTTCAGCTTGCAGGCAGCCATGGTAAGACACAGTCTTTTGGCTTTTTTAACCTTCTTAACATGTGGGAATGGTTTCAAACAGTAGTGCTCTCATTTCCCATACCAAGCACCCGTTGGGTTGGCCATTTAAAATGGGTTTGCAATGTAAAAGGAGGGGCTGCGGTTTCAGGGTTAACATATGCAACACAAACCCAACTAACTCCCCTCCCCCACACACCCAATTCTCTGGGATGATCACTTCACCCCTCCCCCCCACCGCGTGGCTAACAGCGGGGAATATTTCTGTTCAGCAGAGCAGGAACGGGCACCTCTGAATGTCCCCTTAATAAAATTGCCCCATTTCAACCAGGTGACCGTGAATGATATCACTCTCCTGAGGATAACAAAGAGCGATCAGGAATGGATGTTGTCTGCATGCCAGCAAACACCGGGACCATACGCTGCCATGCTTTGTTATGCAATGATTCCAGACTACGTGCTACTGGCCTGGCGTGGTAAAGTGTCCTACCATGGCGGACGGGATAAGGCAGCCCTCCCCAGAAACCTTTTGCAAAGGCTTTGGGAGTACATCCAGGAGAGTTTTCTGGAGATGTCCCTGGAGGATTTCCGCTCCATCCCCATACACGTTAACAGACTTTTCCAGTAGCTGTACTGGCCGCGATTGCCAGGGCAAATTAATCATTAATCATTAAACACGCTTGCTTTTAAACCATGTGTAATATTTACAAAGGTACACTCACCAGAGGTCCCCTGTGTGCCCTCAGGGTCTGGGAGCACGCCTTGGGTGAGTTCGGGGGTTACTGGTTCCAGGTCCAGGGTGATAAACATATCCTGGCTGTTGGGGAAACCGGTTTCTCCGCTTCCTTGCGGCTGTGAGCTATCTACATTTTCTCCATCCTCATCTTCCTCGTACCCCGAACCCGCTTCCCTGTGTGTTTCTCCAGTGAGGGAGTCATAGCACACGGTTGGGGTAGTGGTGGCTGCACCCCCTAGAATGGCATGCAGCTCTGCGTAGAAGCGGCATGTTTGTGGCTCTGCCCCGGACCTTCCGTTTGCTTCTCTGGCTTTGTGGTAGGCTTGCCTTAGCTCCTTAATTTTCACGCGGCACTGCTGTGCGTCCCTGTTATGGCCTCTGTCCTTCATGGCCTTGGAGACCTTTTCTAATATTTTGCCATTTCGTTTACTGCTTCGGAGTTCAGCCAGCAGTGATTCGTCTCCCCATATGGCGAGCAGATCCCGTACCTCCCGTTCTGTCCATGCTGGAGCTCTTTTGCGATCCTGGGACTCCATCATGGTTACCTGTGCTGATGAGCTCTGCGTGGTCACCTGTGCTGTCCACGCTGAGCAAACAGGAAATGAAATTCAAACGTTCGCGGGGCTTTTCCTGTCTACCTGGCCAGTGCATCTGAGTTGAGAGTGCTGTCCAGAGCGGTCACAATGAAGCACTGTGGGATAGCTCCCGTAGGCCAATAACGTCGAATTCCGTCCACACTACCCCAATTCCGACCCCCTAAGGCCGATTTTATCGCTAATCCCCTCGTCGGAGGTGGAGTAAAGAAACCGGTTTAAAGGGCCCTTTGTCGAAAGAAAGGGCTTCGTTGTGTGAACGTGTCCAGGCTTAATTCGATTTAACGCGGCTAAAGTCGACCTAAACTCGTAGTGTAGACCAGGCCTTAGTCTCTGAGGTGCCACAAGGACTCCTCGTTGTTTTTGCTGATAGAGACTAACACGGCTACCCCTCTGAAACCTGCTTAGTTAGGGCGACCATACGTCCCATTTTGGCCAGGACAGTCCCTTTTTTAGGCCCTGTCCTGGCCATTCTGACTTCTTTGGCAAAACTGTGCATTTGTGCCATTTGCTCTTGACAGCTGATCATCAGTTGGCAAGAGCAAACTGGACAAATGCACAGTTTTGCCAAAAGAGTTGGATCATAGGCGTGCGCATGGGGTGTGCCGAGTATGCCCAGGCACAGCCTAATGCCGGGGTGGGCAAATGGCCCCCCCTCTCCCGGCGCGGCAAGCCGCCGGCCCCTCCCCTGCCTTTCTCCTCCCCTGGAGCCATGCCACTGTGTGTGCAGCGCTCTGGGGGCCGGGGCTCCACGGGGAGGCAGACACGCTCCCCCCTCCCCTGGAGCCATGCCGCCATGCGTGCAGCGCTCTGGGGGCCGGGGCTGCGCGGGGAGGCAGACACGCTCCCCCCTCCCCTGGAGCTATGCCGTCACACACGCAGCGCTCTGGGGGCTGGGGCTCTGTGGGGAGGCAGACACGCTCCCCCCTCCCCTGGAGCCATGCCGCCGTGCGCATAGTGCTCTGGGGGCTGGGGCTGTGCGCTCCCGCGGGGCAGTGTTTGGCTCCGCGGGGAGGCTAGGAGCCTCATCTCATGGTAAGGGATCCGGGGCCAGGGGGGTTGGCTAAGGGGTGGGGACAGGGAGCAGGGTGGGTTGGATAGGGGGTGGGATCCTGGGGGGGTGGTTAGGGGTGGGGGGTCTCTGGAGGGGGCAGTCAGGGAGCAGGGGGGGTTGGATGAGTCGGGAGTTCTGGGGGGGGGGCTGTCAGGAGGCAGGGGTGTGGAGAGGGGTTGGGGCAGGCAGGTAGGGAGCGAGGGGGTTGTATGAGTTGGGAGTTCTGGGGGTCCTGTCAGGGGGTGGATAGGCGTGGGAGTCCCGGGGGTCTGTCTGGGGGTGGGGGTATGGATAAGGGTCGGAGCAGTCAGGGGACAGGTAAGGTCCTAGGGGGGTAGTCAGGGGACAAGGAGCAGGGAGGCTTAGATAGGGGGTGGGGTCCTGGGGGGCAGTTAGGGGCAGGGGTCCCAGGAGGGGGTAGTCAGGGGACAAGGAGCAGGGGGGGTTGGGGGTTCTGAGGGGGGAAGTCAGGGGGCGGGAAGTAGGAGGGAGTGGATGGGGGCGGGGCTAGGGCGGGGCTCCCTGGCTGCGCACCCTAATGAAATGGGCTGCGCACGCCTATGAGTTGGATGTGATCCCTAGTGGGGAAGGGCGGGGGCGAGCCGCTGCACTGGAGGGAAGACTAGGGAGAGCAACTCAGGCCGGCCAGCCGCAGGTACGAGAGTGTGGCAGGGGGGCTAGAACCAGCCCTGCATGTGGTGGGGGAGGCCACTGAGCGGAGGGGGACTCTGGGAGGATGGCAGGGGGTCTCGGACTGGCCCTGCGTGCTGGAGGGAGAGGGGGGACTTCGGGCCAGCCCTGGGCAGGAGGGCTAGGGTTGACCCTGTGCGCAGGTGAGAGAGTGGGGCCTCAGGTGGCCCCACGTACAGGTGGGCAGAGGGGGGCTCTGGCTGGCCCCGCACTGGCAGGGGTGGGGAGACCTCAGGCCGGCACAAGCGGGAGGCAGTGAGGACTTGGGCTGGCCCCGCACAGGAGCGCAGGGGGTCTTGGGCTGACCCATTTGGTGTCCCATTTTCCCGTTGGGAAAATATGGTCATCCTAGTTAATGGAATGTTCACAGGCGTTGGCAGAGAGTCTAACAAAATCTACTGAGCATCTGCAAATAGCAGCTTTCAGAGGCTTATATCTTGGTCAAAATTGGGTGGATTTTCATGGGGAGAACAAAAGACATTTCTCTGACTCAAGGACTATCCTCCCAACAAATTTAAAGTTCCTCTTTCAAACCCTGGGGGAGATAGAGCTCTTCAAAGAAACTGTTGGAAAAACTATAGCTCTGGCAAAACAACCTATTTTTCACTAGCATTGTACTCGGAAACAGCTGAGCCATTTTGGTTGAAATAAAAAGAAAATCCGCTTAAGGCAGAGGTCAAGCATGGAAAATTTCAGTCTGAACAGTTAGTTTGGTTAAATGAATAAGCAACTGAGAACTGGCTTATAATAGAGTTTTAGGCAATCTTAACTGTAGGCATCACTACTATCTCTGCTAATAGTTTATGGCCATTGGTCTAACCTTTTCAGTGTGGCAGACTCCTATTTGTCCACAAATGCCCAAGCCACCAGCCCCCTCTCCGCTATCTCACCAGTTGGAGTTGAGGGCCCCAGTCCCTCCCGAAATACTCCCAATTTCCAGGTATTCTCCAGGTGGAAATTACTCTGAATACCATGTGCTGGATCTCAATCCCACTGTACACATTAACTATTAGTTATTCTATTAGTAACACTTCAAAAGGTGTCAAGGGGTGACTTGATTACAGTCTGTAAGTGCCTACAGGGGGAACAAATATATAGTAATGGACTCTTCAATCTAGCAGAGAAAGGTCTAACTCAATCCAATGTCTGGAATCTGAAGCTAGACAAATTCAGACAGGAAATAAGTCATAAATCTTTAACAGTGAACGTAATTAACCACTGTAACAATTTACCCAGGGTAATGGTGGATTCTCCGTCACTGACGATTTTAAAATCAAGATGGGATGTTTTTCTAAAAGATCTCCCATGGGAATAATTTGGGGCAGGTCTCTGGCCTGTGTTATACTGGAGTTCAGACTAGATGATCACAGTGGTCCCCTCTGGCCTTGGGATCTATGGTGGAATAGAAGCCATATCAAACAAGCAGCTTTTAACTTGATCCTTCAAATCTGACCCTGATATTGTAGCGCTGTATATTCTGAATAAAAAGAATCCAATTCCACAGCTGAGGAGCATGGGATATAGTACAGTACATGAGAGGAGTGAGCTAATGCCAATGAAATGAGAAAGGATGGAATCTTGCAAAGATCAAACTCATAAACTAACCTGAGCCAGTTGCACTCACAAGTGTGTGCTGAAAAGCCCAGCTGCTGAATTCTGTGCCTACTGGAGATGCTGAATTACAACAGCTGGAAGCTGGATTAATGAGGGATTTACAGGACCCAAATTGGGATAGATTGCAAATGATTCCCCGCCTCCCCCGGTAGCATACTCAGGACTGGCTGTGACAAATACGGCTTCAGCAGTTATGGGGTTAGACTGTGGGAGCAGTGGTTAGAGTTCAGCAATGTTTAATACTCATTTACCACACTTTTCTCCCATGATTTCAGCAAAGGGGCCATCAAACAGTCTCAGTTGGACACCCAGAAATGTAAGTAGTTCAAAAAGCAGGACAAACATCCATCTTACATTTGTTTTTCCATTCACTTATTAAAACTAAGTGAGAGGGTTTACAGGCAAAGATCCTCTTGTAATATGTAAACACTTAAAGGAAAGCAGAAAGACTTTGGGACTGAGATAATTTATTTGAACAAAGCAGCAGCAAGAGAATGAATAGACATTGCTGGGACTTTTTGTAAAAACAAAACCAAAATTAAATGTATGTATGGCCTCTGTTCCTTAGTGATCAACATTTGGCTCAGGAAGTACTGGCAGTATCCACCTTATGAGGATCAAAAATATAATGGGCAATTGCTTTGGATGTTGATAGAATCTGTGTATAAGTGAGCTTAGATGCCTGGTCTCCTGTGCACAGTGTTAGGCTGATTATCAAGAAGAAATTGAAGGAACTAAACCCAGGCTGAGTTACAGTATGTTCCTGGTGGGAAACATTTTAAAATGCACCTACTCATGATAGGACATTCCTGATTCAGAAAGTGTCCGTGTCCGTGTCCTGTTACCTTTCATTCTTGGAGCTGCTCTTCCTGAACTGGAAGTGTGGTCATGAAACATGCTTGTTTGCTGTTATGTACAATGAAATGGCAAATCCTATTTCTTTATTCACTGTAAACACTATTTAGAAAACAAATTTCACTTGCACCTGTTTTCAATTCCAGTTGAGCCACCCCCATTTGAGTCTTTAATTTCAGGGTCTTAGCAACACAGTTGAAGAGATGGGGACTTTTTATGTGAAAAGGCTCCTACTTACAGGAGACTATATTTCTCTAATTCAGTGAAAAAAAAGATTTGCTCTGAATATTTTACACTTGCTCAAACTGAAGGTTGGTGTGATTAAATTATAATTTGAAAACGGTAACAGTTTAAACATATTCAGTTCAACTCTGTACTTCCTCTCTGAACATACTTGAAGAACATCTATTTTTTAAATTCAGTTTGTGTATAACAAGAAAAAATTGTATGGTTAAAAATCTGTTGTGTACATGATTTGCATGGGATGACCAGAGTTAAAGCATATTTGGCCCTGGTTGGGACCTTCTGCAGAAAAAGGCTTTACATACAAGTTGATGAAATTATTTTAAGTACAACCGACTTCTAATGTGAAGCAAGATTTAGGTCTAACTGTGTAGATACGAGATAATGAGAATACATCTAGGTTAACAAAGTCAGTTGCTTTAGCCATCATTTACTTTATTTTCCTTTCAGTTTGACATCTCTGTCTATGAAAATTACTACATGCCCACTGCGATCCTTCCTGAGCCATGCATCAGCCCTATTCTGTCTCAGTGGGAATATTACCGTCTTAAGATACCAAATTTAATATGACAGCTCCTATTGCTGGGAGTAGTACAATTTACATTTTTTTCATCCAAAAGGCTCTCATTAAAATTTGTAAAGGGAATTGACTGGATTTTTTTCTGTGTGTCTTAACCTTATCATCATTTGTATAATGTTCATTTGGATTCTTGTGTGTCAGTTGCACAGCAAAGCTTTTGCTGATACTCCTGGGGTAAAACAGAGACAACCCCATCTTTCTGGTGTCTCATACCTGCCTGAACAAAACACAAGCTATAACCATACGTGTTTATATAGCAGAGAGATCAATGTGTATCTGTTGGCCAAATTTTCTCTGCTTTCGCTCTCTGATCATGTCAGTTGACTTAGAGCAAAGCTTTCCATGTGGAAGTCCAATTTGGCTTCTGCCAGCCACCTCCAACTCATTCACACTGATTTATTTCTGCCATATGGAAACCTGAGCACTGAAGCAAGCCTGTCATGCTTACCAAGCTACCCACTCCACCCCAGGCATGGTTCTGCATACACTGGTTGCCCTGTGCACAGTAGTGCTGCCGTTTGCACTCAGTCTGTGCTGTATCGCTTTTCCGAGCGCTGTCCTCTCCTCTTACACTACTGCTGAACTAAGGGGTAGTGCTGCTGCCCTCGTAGTGCTACTAGCACAGTACCTCAGAGAGGAGGAGCAATCTGTAGGAGAAGTAAAAGACACAGCATAGTATTTCAATTGATGTGCTAATGCTCCCCAGTGTCGTGCCTTGAGTCTGCATGAGAATCTGAAATCCATCATTGTCAGAATTTATCTGTTATAAACTTGTGTTTTCCTCCAAGCTTTGGACAGGTATTGGCATTTTCCTAATATGTGGCACACATTTACTGTTAATATCCGATATTGAGCAGAATGTTTAAATGAAAACTAAGATAAAATTGGAAATAAAATATGGATCTTGGAGGTAATACAATATCCATGGACCACATTAGTAAGGAAATGTGTCACTCAAGCCTTTGATCTCAACTCTGTTCTTTATTAACTACAGTTAAAAGAAACACATGAAATGGGATCACGGGAAGCCATGAAGTCTCTCATTTTGACGCTGAAGTATGGTGGTTTAAATTCTGCAGTAATGTTGAGTGTGGAATAAAGAAAAATTACATTTTTGTGACATGATTAGGGTATTATAAAGAAGGACAGTTATTGCAATGTAAAATAATCACTTTCCAGAATCCAAACTGCAATTTATTTGACAAGCCCTCGTGTAAGCGGGGGAATTGTCCCACTATTGTGGGGAACTTTCCTGGCTTATACATTACCCTGGTGGAATTGGCTAGCGGAAGGATCTGAGTCCCTGTTCCCACTCTCTTTACCCAGAGGTCTGCCTGACCTTGAGGACTCCCCTTCCACTCTCCTGTGTGGCAGTGTCCTTGTAATCCCGACAAGGCTGGGCCCAGGATTCCTGGGGGGCTCGACACCTAATCTTGTTGTGGTCACTTAGAACAGGGGCTCGGATGTCCCCACTCCAGGGTACTCTCTCCACTCTAGACGCTTCCCTGACCCACTGATCATTGCATATACACCTCTACCCCGATATAACGCGACCTGATATAACACAAATTCGGATATAACGCAGTAAAGCAGTGCTCTGGGGGGGCAGGGCTGCGCACTCCAGTGGATCAAAGCAAGTTCGATATAACGCGGTTTCACCTATAACGCGGTAAGACTTTTTTGGCTCCCGAGGACAGCGTTATATCGGGGTAGAGGTGTAGTTCAAAGGCAATACAATTTATTAAACAGCAATCAATTGAAAAAATAAGGAAAAAAGGGTAAGGTTAAAGGAAACCAGTAATCCCACTCTGTGGGCATGGGGAAACCAAAACCAGACCTGTCTGGAGCATAGGGGAAGTTCAGTGTCTGTTCCTCACATGTGCTGCAGGCAGGACCGTCCCTAGGGTGGTGCGGGGCCCGAGACATTAGAAACTTGGGACCTAACTGCCAGGGGGTGCTCCCCTTGGCTCTGCCCAGGCCCCGCCCTCACTCCCCTCCTCCCCCCAAAGCCCCACACCACCTCGCCTCTTCCCTGCCCAGTTCCACCTCCTCCCCCAAGCGAGCTTGGCCCTGGCTCCTCGCCCCCAGCACTTCCTGATGCCGCGTAACAGCTGATCCACAGCAGGCGGTAGGGGCTGGGAGGGAGGGGGAGGCGCTGATCAGTGGGATCCGCTGGGGGAGTGGGAGGTTCTGGTAGGTGGGCTCCTTCTTGCCCCCCCCCCCGCCCACCTTGCATGCCGTTTGTCTCCCTACCCCACTCGCCCTCCCGCCTCGCCTCCCCTCCCCGCCCGCAGGTCCCCCCCCCCAACGCGTGGGGCCCGGGGCGGTCGCCCCAATTCACCGTACCCAAGGGCTCTAAGTGGCAGGGCCCTTCCCCCCAGCGTCAGCTCCTCCGTTGGGGTTATGATTAAGGCCCTACCAAATTCACGGCCATAAAAACCACATCACAGACTGAAATCTGGTTTCCCCCCGTGAAACCTGGTCTTTTGTGTGCTTTTCCCTATACAATACAGATTTCATGGGGGGAGACCAGCATTTCTCAATTTGGGGGTCCTGACCCAAAAGGGAGTTGCAGGGGGGTCAAAAGGTTATTTTAGGAGTGTTGCGGTATTGCCACCCTTACTTCTGCACTGCCTTCAGAGCTGGGTAGCTGAAGAGCAGTGGCTGCTGGCTGGGTGCCCAGCTCTGAAGGTAGCACCCACCAGCAGCAGCGCAGAAGTAAAGGTGGCAATATCATACCATGCCACTCTTACGTCTGTGCTCCAGCCTTCGGTGCTGGGCAGCCGGAGAGTGACGGGCCCAGCTCTGCAGGCAGCAGCGCAGAAGTAAGGGTGGCGGTGGCAATACCAGACCAGGCCATACTTACTTCTGTGCTGCTGCTGCTGGCGGCGGCTCTGCTCAGAGCTGGACTCCCGACCAGCAGCCGCTGCTCTCTTGCTGCCCAGCTCTGAAGGCAGCGCCACTGTCAGCAGCAGCACAGAAGTAAGGCTAGCAGTACCACAACCCCCCTACAATAACCTTGCGACCCCCCCCCCCCAACTCCTTTTTGGGTCAGGACCCCTACAATTATAACACTGAAATTTCAGATTTAAATAGCTGAAATCATGAAATTTAGAATTTTAAAAATCCTATGACCATGAAATTGACCAAAATGGACCGTGAATTTGGTAGGGCCCTAGTTATGATCCCTCTCCAGGTCCGGCCTGCAAGACTTCTTGGCTGGCAGCTTCTCCCGGCACTGGGCCGGCCCTCTGCCAGGGTCCCCCTTGTGCTTCCCAGCTGCTCACTGCATCTGGCTCTGGACGGCTCCAGCTCCACTGTGCTTCAGCGCTGCTGCTACTCAGCCTCCAGCTCAGCTCCCTGGACTGTTCCTCTGGTTCTCGCTGGCTCTGCTCTCTCCTTAGCTCAGCCCTTCTGGCCAGGCAGCTCCAGACTCCCTCATTGGCCTGCCTGCCTTGTCAGTCAGGCTGCTGGCCTGAGGGTTGGCCTTTCCCCATTGGCCCTGGGGACTGTCAGACTCAGGGTCTTGATATCTCATTGGCCCTTCCCCTTTCTTTCGGTACTGGGAGAGGGCCAACCAAAAAACGCACTAAGTTTCAGTAAGGTGCCAACAGTCCCCTTACATTTGTATAATTTTTTTGTTAAATTAACTTACTGGGCGAATGGGGCACTTCTGTGGGGTTTCTTTTTAAGGCATCTTAGACTTTGCTCTGTATTACTTCCTCCTTCTCACCACCAGATCATATTAGAATTCTTGGTCTTGATCTCCTCTGAAATAATCTAAAATTTAAATTGAAATGAAATGCTTTATTTGTTTATTATGGTTGCAAATGGGATTCCTGGAAAGTCAAGATTTAACATGGTACTGAAGATTTCAGGCCTGGGAGTGGAAGGAGAAACCCCAGTGTTAGCTGGTAATGAATCACTTCTTGTAATCTGTTATTCTGTTGCCCCTTGGAAACTGAAACTGATGAGAAGCCTAGCTCTTGGATTATTGTGCTCTGGGTGGAGATAATATTAGTGCAGTTAAGAAACCTTCACTACTCATTTCAACTCCTTCCTTTGCGTTACTTGAGAAGGAGGCCAGCATCTCTCTCTGCTATGGTATTATCATGGTGCTGGATTCTGATGATGTAAATGTGATGCAATCTCTCTTGGCCACTTTTTAGGACATTTATTTATTAGTGGGTAGCAGATGGCAGGGTTAGGGGAAATAACCAAGTGTCTGTAAGTGGTACATGGAAGGGGGAGTGCAAAAGAGCAGGTAGTGTGTCTCTTTGCCCTATTTCTCTCTTGTAGTGTTTGTTTGTTTTTTGTTTGATTTGATTTTTTTTCAAGAAGCAGGTTTGGCATTCCCCTCTCAGATCCTTGTGTGATGCTTAAGTCTGCAGTGGAAGACTGTCAGTTCCTTACAGGAGACACCATGTTTTATAGATCTAATGTAGCCACACCTTCCTTAGGGGCGATAATGTTACAGAATAATGCTGTGGCTACCCAAGGACAATCTGTTGCTTGGATTTCAAACCATTAGATGCTCATCCTTTCTTGTTAAAGGTCTTCAGTATCAACACACTTCTGCTAAAATCTTCTTGAATATTTAATTTGAAATTAGGCCATTTCTGAGATTGAGCTGGGATGTCTTTCCCATGCACACTTCAGCCATAGTCTGTAGCATCTCACTGGTGCTAAGGGCTGCCTTAGTGCTGTCAGGATGCGGTGTGTCTGTAGGCCAGGAGTGTCACAAGACTCTGCTCTGTGGGTGTATGGTGATCTAATTTTCATTGTTGTAGGCATGGGGGGTGAGGGTGGAGGCACGCATATCTCACTGAATAAGGAAGGTTTCAGATCATTTATTTTTTCAGGCATGCCATTTTCTCACTACAAAGTGTTGTTTTTCTTCCAGATGACCGGGTTGATCAGCGAACCTGCCTTATCTGTGGAGACAGAGCTACAGGTCTGCACTATGGTATCATCTCCTGTGAAGGCTGCAAAGGGTTTTTCAAAAGGAGCATTTGCAACAAGCGGGTTTACAGATGCAGTCGAGACAAGAACTGTGTCATGTCACGCAAACAGCGAAACAGATGCCAGTACTGCAGGCTGCTCAAGTGCCTCCAGATGGGGATGAATAGGAAAGGTAAAGAGAATTAAGCTTCTTTAATTGTTTAGTGTGCACACACAGGGCAGAACATTGCAGCCAGTTTCTCTGTGTGACAGAAGCCACCTCTTTCTGTGAGACGGTAGAAAGATTTCTTCTTTTGTTTGAGTTTTTGATACCTTCAAAACATAACATTTTGGTTTTCTTTAAACAGTCAGTTAAAAACTAACAAGAATATCTCTCTGTGCTCCCATAGGGGACTGGATGTCCCCTTCACTCATTATTTTGGTTTGGTGCAAAAGTCAATATTGGTTCAGTTTACTAACAGTGTTTGCTGTGCTCTGGGAATCTGTGCTGGATGTGAACAGTACCTGTCAAACTACTCAACAGACCTGCTTTGACACTGATGTATCATTTTGTCATTGCTAGTGACACTACACACTGGTGTCTGATTGAGGAGGCACTTTCATTTTAACTCCCAGTTTTCAGGGGTTTATAATGTTCCCCAAATTTTCTGGGGTGAAAGTTTTCAAACCTTCTTCTCATTTTAGAGGTAAATTTTTGAGAGAATATTATCTTATTTGACCACTCAGAGGGTGAGAAACTTGTGATTGCCTATTAACAGAAAAGGCAAATATAGGCATGCTTTTGTGTTCTACAGGTAGAGAGGGTTAATCCAGCTCAGGCAGTGAATTTCCTCCCTACTTAAATGTAGAGCCCTGCGCAGGATCCGCACCCTCCAGGGTCAGCCTGCGATCCGACACGCAATCTGCTAGCTGTCTTTTACCTGTATCCGCATCCACAGCAGCAAGCCATCTCACAAGGGCTGGGGGTGGGGAGAGGGAGCGAGTGGGGGACTGGGGGTAAGGGGCAGAATCTCGAGGAGAAGGCGCGGTGGGGGCAGAGGGAAGGGGCGTTGCATCGCATGCTGCTCCCGGGGGTTCACGAGCGATGGCACACGGCAGCAGCACTGTGTGTTGCATCACAGTGGGGCGGAGGGGTGGGGAGCCAGAGCCCTGCCCACTCCAATCCCCATGGCCGGGGCGGGCCCTGCTGCCCAGGAGCCGGCAGGCCGGACCCAGGACTGGGAGCGCAGCCAGTGCTGCTGGGCCGTGTTATGGTGGGGACGCTGGCAGGGCCCGAGCTGCTGGACAGGAAGCGGCGCAGCGAGCGGGTGCCACTGGCTGCTGGCCCTGAGCGCGCTATGCCCCCCCGGCTGCCCGAGCCGGACACTGCAGGCCAGGCGCCGCCGGTGAGTAGAGTCCTTTGCAGTTGTATCTGCATCCGATCTACTATCCACAAAAATGGTCTGCGGATATCTGTGGATTTGCAGGGCTCTGCTTAAATGTCTTTTTTGCTTTCTGTGGGAATACAGTACTCATCTCCTGCCTTAAACTTTAGGGAAGAGAGGCTAGTGTAGACAAGGCCTGTGTGTGCTTGCTCCAAAACAGTTCTGTCAAAACACTGTTGAGTTACAATGGGGGGGGGGGGAAATTGAGAGCTGACACCATTTTAAAAATGGGAATTAAAATTGTTCACCATGATCAGCTACTCAATGAGGGTAACAGTGCAGCACCCTCCTTGCATGTTGTCTTTCGCTTTTGAAATACGTGCCAGCTCGTTTATGCTAAGGAAACCAGTGTTTGCGCCTCCATTACTAGAATTAGAAAAGTGACTTTTGCTAAGATTGATTTTAAAACGTAACCAAACATTGCGTTCTAGCAAGGACAAATGTTTTTGGAAAGGGCAGGGGAAGGGACTTTTACTATAGTTACCATTTGCTGGATTACTCCTCCTTGAAACAGCTTTAAATAGCCAGTTAAAAAATCCCTAGAGACTACAGAAAGGCCTTGAAAGTTAGGGACAGTAAAAGAGTGCCTGACGTAATCACACGCCACAGTTAGACCTTTCCTTAATCATCCCCCTAAGAATTTGCCCTTTTACACTTAAAACTTTCTTCATGAGGTGGCTCTTGTATCGTAATAGTTCATGAATAGTCTGCCTCTTTTCTGCCAGGTACAGTTTCACCAAGAAGGGTGATGCAGAGTAGGAGCTCTGCACTTTCAATTTGGGGAGCTCTGTCTATAATCTCCTCGTGTAGATAAAGTGTGGAATCACGCTGATCAGTTTGAAAACCTGTCGCATTAGCTTCTTATTTAGTCTGATGTGATTGCCCCTCTACTACTGAGGAGAAAATCCATTTGTTTTAGCTCGTGTGGTAGCTTTTACTGCATTTGTATCATATAGCTATTAAAATAATCGTGGAATGGTCACAGAAATTACGGTCCAAAAACTGACACAGTCAGTGGAGGGAGAGGAGTTATGGGCAACAGTTTTATAATGGAATATTCACTTTAGACATTGTCTATGAAAAGACCTAAAGTAAATCTTTGTTATACTGTATTTTCTTTCAGCTGAACACTGATAGAAGCAACTGTTCTAAAATGCCATGCAGCATCAGATAATATGGTTGTCATTTTGATCAGGGGGTGACTGGTGTGTGGTTAACTGGGCCATGCAGGGTTTTTGTAATCTAGGGCACATATGATGCTGGCTTTTAATTTAAATAGAAAAGTGCTCTTGTAAAGAAGTTTTGATGTGGTTAATTAGCCCATCAAATCCTTGTTTTAACTTGAAAAGGATTGTTTTTACTCTTCCCTGGAATAAAGAACTGATTTTTAAAAACTAACCTTCCTAGTTTGATTTCGGTATGCATTGGTGTTCACTGACACATCAACATTTTGACCATTTAAATCTTGGGAATGTGGCCTCCTAAATTTTAAAAGCAGATTTTTTTTAACTTCGCAACAACAAACAGGAAATTGAGTAGAACTGGGTGAAGCTGTAATATAGTGATTGTTCAGGCTCGCTCCTTTGATATGCATAGAGGGTATTAGGCCTCAGAAGGCAAGTGAGTAGTCATTGTGGGAAAGGCTGCTTCCTGGATTCAGAAGCAGAAATGTTGTTTCTTTTAAACCCAGCTATTAATTCTCCTAAGACTTTGTTATCACTAATGTGAAAGCCACTCACCAAATTCATTCTTAGATGTTCATACAGAATGTTACACAGTCACTAAACCCAGAGCTCCACAAATACTGTTTTATAGTGAAACCCCTATTACAGTAAATGGTGTTTGAGATGAGATGAAAAAAATGATGCCCTGACCATTTGTGCTCATAAAAGATCCCAGGGCATTTTGCTCAGTAGGAACAAGGGTTAGTCCTGGCTAAATTTAAACTTGGAGAATTTTATGTTCTGAATGATCAAAACTCCCCAGGGTTGGAGAAATGGTCAGTTTACTCTCCTGGTTGGTGTGCTTTGCCTCCTACCTTCTTGTAGATGTTATAATGCTGAGTCTATCAGTGAGAGGCCCTTGCCACACCAGAAATGCACCACCTTCCCCTAGCAGTTGTCAAAGACATCATCAAAACTATACAGTAATCTGTTCTTTAAATATCGACCCTCAAAACTTTAAACCTCCATTGCTCCTTGAGCGGCCGATGGGGGATTACTGTGAAGTGATGCAGGCCTCATTCCTCTTAGCTCCCTTTTCCCTGGACTCACTTCATTCCAAGTCTCGGCCCTGCAATAGGCGATGGAGTCCCAGTTTTCAGTGGGCTCCGGTAAATTCCGGGAATCCTTTAATCTGCCTTTGTACATAGGGAGACACCCAAGGTGTGACTGGGCTGTTGAGTGTCCCATGTTATGCACTGGAGGTTACAAAGGCTGGGAGCGTTTGCCTATGTTATAAATTATCTAATGTAAACTTATCATTTATGTTCCAAGGATTCTATATTTGAAAATATTTTTATTACAAGAATTCATGTGTGTTTTTTCTGGTTCAGAAAGCATCTAAAAACAATCTTTACAAAGTATGACCTGTAGTAAAGGTCTTCAGAGAGAGAGAGTTAGAATTCGAAGCACTTTGATCATGGCCCATGTGGCTTTCTGTGTTGTTGCATGTACTTATTCCATTCCCTTGATGATTTTTTTCCCCTTTCTCCAGTTTAATTATTGGATTTTCTCATTCCCTCCCGCCCGGCCTTATAACTGTCATCCTTGTAATAGGCCCTTCTATTTAGATACTTTTTCCACTCATTAGAGTTGTTATTTACACAGACAGAAGGTTTTCCTGTTGTGGCATTATGTGGGCGTAGTTGCTTTCATTTGTGATCTGCACAAAGGTACTGATCGATGTCCTTCAGGGTTTTATTCTAAATGGTAAGTCTCAATATTTGAAGGCTTTAGCTGCTGTTCATTCAGAAGGAAACAGCGACATCTCCTGGCCACTGCTCAGGCATACCACATTGAAATACAGACTAGTTTTCCTTTCTTTCCTTCCTTCTCCTGGGAAACTCCATTAATTAATCTCATTGAAGAGCAAAGTCAAATAGTCAGGGCTTTTTCTGCAGATGAAAACCAGATGTTCCCTTAGAATGGTAAAAAGAGGGTGACTGGTAACAACATTATTTATAGCTGTTTACGACACTCCAAGCTGGATGGCTTTTCAGGTGTGTGTTTACAAAAATAAATTAATTAAACTTGGGGGGTGGGGGGAGGGGGGAGGGTATTTCAAACCAGACCTGTGTAACTTATCAAATCACCATGTTCAAAGCTAACTGTGGCTCAGCTGTGTTATAATATGGCTGTTGGGTGGACAGGAAAGTTGCTCATCTTTTTACCCCTGTAGAAACCAAGGTTAAAGCATAATTCCATAGTGGGTTTTTTTCTGTCCTCACTGGCCAGAAAAGAAGTTACAGTGTGATTGGACCATAAATATATTTCACAACCATGTTTAAATGTATATTTTTGTAGGGTCGGCAGGCCCCTCGGCATTCACTTGATCATTACCTGTTAGGTTCACTCTCTCTGGGGCACCTGGCATTGGCCACTGTCGGCAGACAGGATACTGGGCTGGATGGACCTTTGGACTGACCCAGTACGGCCATTCTTATGTTCTTATGTGTTCAGCTTACAACTTGCCATTTCTCTCCCGAAGAGCCTTTGACAGTGCCTCGTAACCAAGACAGGGAGTGCAGGAATGCTTGGAGAGCAGCCTGTTTTAGCACCGTGTATTTTCTAGCATGTAAGTCATGAAAGAAATGTTACACAGGTTAACAGAACTGTTCCCAACATGTGAACCATCACCAAACATCACTTCTACAGGCATAGGCTAGTTACAGAACTGGGAGCACTTCACATGGAGTAACAACAATCTCTATTAAAAATCCCACTTAAAAACATACTAAATAAATGACGTTTCCAACCATGATTAAAAAAAAAACACCTTGAGGCAGGCAAAGCACCTTGTAATTACTATTGTGTAAGGAAAGGGGGAGTCCAAAATTGGGGTGCCGAACAGCAAAAAGGACTGCTGCTGCCAGATGTGCAGCATCTCTGCAGATCTCTGAATAAAGTAGTATTGGTAAGTACCAAGTATCACAAGGGCTTGATTTAGCAGCTCTTCTAAGTTAAAATGTCTCTTGTTTAAACCAAGAACAAATGCAAAGGTTTGAAAATGAATGAAACATGTTCAGATGGTGTAAATCTGGCAGTCGGGTTCTGCACCAGCTGAAATGTATGCAGCACTCGGTCAGACAGAGCAGCCACCGCAGCTCCATAATTCTCTTGCTGGGGGCTGATACAAGCATGGATAACCACTTCCAGATCTGCAGCCTGGGAGTAGTCCTGTAATCGGAGAGATGACTTAATGTTTGAATTTTAGTGCTTCTCAAAAACTGTAAAAGAAGGCTGAACAAGACCACAGAGTGTGTTCCAGATGAAGCAGACAAAATTTGAATGAAGAACTCGGTTTAAGATTTTCTCTGCTTAAAGTACAACAGACTCCTATGCATCTTCTCTGAACATGGTGACTGCACAGTGCTGGCCTGGCAGAAAAAAATATATATATAATGGTGTTTTACCCAACCTCCAAGTGCTGGGAAAAAAATCACCAGTGTCCTAAAGGAATACCAAGTAGTGTGGTGCTTGCATCAGCTAGAGCCCTCATCTGGATTACACCTTTGCTATGAAAACCAGATAAGCAAACAAAAGGAAGAGAAAATCCAGTTTAGTGACCGAGTGTTCAGGGTAAGCATTACAATTCAACTGCAGGTAGACAGTAGGCTCAAGAGTAGAGGAGGTTGTAGGAGGTAGTTGCTCTTCTGGTTCCACGTACCTATTTTGAAGGGTGGCTGGCAGCTTGTCAGACCAGTTCAGCAGGGAGGTGGGCAGTGCTGGAGTGACACAGCATGCTGCAAAACACAGACCCCATGTGTGTGATGCTAGCTCCCAGGCATCCTTCAGGCATTCTGTATTTCATTAACTCTGCCTGGTTTTATGGGGCTGTGGATGGAATCTTCTCTCTCCTGAGGCTAATGAAGAATGCTGCTGCTGCCTCCTTACCTGTGTGCCAGTCCGCAGACTGCCAGACCAGAGGTGATGCCATTTTCTCTGTACAGCTTTGGCTGTGGTGGCTTCTCCATTGCCTTGTGGTTCAGGCTGCAGGTTGGCCTCTCCAGCCTTGGGAGTCAGGTACGCTTGACAGCTCAAGCTGGATCCCGAGCCTCAACTTCCGCACTCTTGTTCTTAGCTCACTCGCTCAAGCCCCGCAAGTGAGAGTCTCTCGGCCCTGGCTGCGAGGCGCGCTCTGAGCTGCAGGGTAAACGTACCTTGAAGGCATCGCACCTACAAAGTGCTCTGAAGAATGAAAATGTTGGAGAACCTCTGTTGAAACAGTGTCTCGTCACTAGGCTTCACTGGGATTATTCGTACTGGGGCTGAAGTTTGTCCTTTTTTTTACTCCTGCCCCCTTAGTGTGCACTGCTGCATGAGTCTTTCATCAGCCCCTGCAGAGGGAGAGTGAGGGCATCCCACAGCAGCAAGAGGCTGCTTTGTAGCTGGGATGAGTCTTCTTCCACATCCACCTGTGTCTACGGTGGGTGGCCAGGAAAGGGATTGTGACCTATGTGATGATTCTCAGGATACTCAGGACTAAGAGTCATCTTGTTTACCCCCCTCCCTCCAGCCTGAGGGAGTCTTGCTTATGCTTAACCTGCTGTCCGCTCCTTTACAGAGCCACCTGTTAGTCACTCAAGCACACTCCTCTGGGCTATGCCAGCTCTTACTTTGCCTTACAATATGTGCACCCCAGTCCTTGAGTCCCTTTGAAGCATTTCCCTGTAATGGTCAGCGACTTATCCACTGAACACTCACAGAAATTCCAGATCTGCTGCCCCAAAGAACAGTGTACAGTGCACCATAGGTGTAGTTTGACTTCTGTATTTGGGGGGGCAGCACCAGTCAGGCCAACAGGGCTGCTCATGTGTGGGTAAATTTCACGCCTGCCTGAAGCTTGCAGTTTGGGGGACAATGCCCCTCCCACCTCCCCAAACTACGCCCATGGTGTACGCACCAGCTTGTATGAGTTGACTCAGGATAAGCACCTTGATCTCAGCACTGAGATATGTTTATAGTGAAAACAAGAATGTTTATTATCAAAAAGTCAAGATTCAAGTGATAGTAAGTATGAATAGTGGAAACAATGGTGGTTACATATAAAACAAAATCAGAGCATGCTTTGTAGAGACTAAAGTTAACTAACAGTCAAACCTCCTAGCTAAAAATGTTTATCTCACCCCCAAAGTGCCTCGCAGTGTTTCAATCAAGACTGGCTGAGATTTCATTTTCAAGAATGTAAACACACTGTCCATTTGCTTCCTACATGCAGGAAATGGGGATGCCCCTTTTTGTCTTCTACTTGTATTCCCCAATGTTCACTGTCTGTCCTCAGAGACAGGATAACCACCCCTGGCTTTTTCCCTGTGTGCTGCTTCCCTGTTGATTTCACATCTCTCCATTGACTTTGTATGTAAATGAGTGTTCGCTTGCAGTGCTTAATTCGCATGCGAACAGAGCGACAGGTGAATAAACACCTCTTGTCTGTTTTTCGCCTCTGCTGGAGACTCAGACCTTTGTATGGGCTCTAGGAGCATCTTTTCTGTCTATATACGTAACTCCAGACTATGTCAGTACGTACATTTCAGTGTGATACTAATGACCAGCATGTCCCAGGCTTTCACTAAAGACCCCACATGACGTTCTGTGGTAAACCAGAATGTACCTACCAGAATCAGGGTATTCCTGGAACCTCCTTGCCAGCATTAAGGGGTTATTGGATCACAATTTCACAAACTTAAGAGGGGTTTCATCTGGAAGAATAAGCAGCAGGAGCAGTTGAAATCCTTGGGCACAATGGTCTTTTTCCCGTGCAGGATTTCCCTGGTAATAGAAGAAAGTGGGGTTGTGGGAGAATAGAGAAAACGCCAAATAAAGGTGGAACTAGCTCTAAATTGAATACAGTTGAGACTTTCTATAAATGGTTTGAGCCTTTAAGAAATGCCGCCTCACTATTTAGAAGCCTTCCAAAGGGCTTCCTCCTTTTGGAACAAAACTGCTTAACTAGTCAAACAGCCAGGATTTCAAGTCACTGCTTCACATACAGGTAACTTGTATGTAAAGTGTATCCTTTCCATGCTCTGTGGTGTCTCGAGGAGACCTTACCCTGTGCAATAGCGTCTTTTCTTTTGTGCTGTCTGCAGCCTCAACACTAGAGGGAATCAGTTAACACTCTGACGGGCCCCTGGTTTAATCCAGAGAGGTGTTTGCTATTGTGCACAGTTCTCATTAGTGGTACAGTGGGATGCTTGTGCTTTCCCTTTATCATCTCTTGAGTTTTCAGGCAGTTGGTGATGATATGGTACTTTGCATTTCTACGTCACCTTTCACTCGAGGCTCTGCAATGGCTATATAAATATTACTTAAATCTCTGATTGCCCCTGTCAGCCAAATAAGTATTTTTATGATTCCCATTGCAAGTGGGAATCTCAGTGCATACTACACAGCCTCTCCCTTCCCCCTAGGGGAAATATACATAAGCTGCCTTATTTAACAAAATAAAACTCCGATTCAGTGTCTCTGTAGACAGCAGGCAATTTCCCGCAGCCCAGGTGTTCTCTGTGTAATAGTACTCCAGAATGTGAAAGAATAGTGGTGTTCCTAACCAGCGTTTTGCTCTTTCCTTTCAGCAATCAGAGAAGATGGCATGCCAGGAGGCAGGAACAAAAGTATTGGACCTGTTCAGGTAAGCGTACTTTCCCTTTCCCTAATGCAGTGCTCTTCAGCTTCTCTACTGTTTATTAGCCTTTAATCACGTGACACCAGAGCACATTTGTACATAGACACCATCATGCTACTTCTGTAAATGGGGAAGGTGAACCAGTCATTGTCTTCAAAGGGGGGGAAATGTCGCTATCCTGCAGGGAGGCTGCATGTGCTCAGAGCTTCCCTTGACATCATTTCTGCTGCTCCTAACTGCCGCATGAGGCAGAGTCATGAACAACACACCCCAGGAAGGGGTGGAGTTGGGTGGCTATGTAGGTGTTTAGGACTGCCTTGAATGTGCTGGATATTTCTCTTTCGGATCTGTGTTGGCTTCTGCACTGCAGATCCCAGGGAGGTTACTTAGCATCTTGAGGCTCTATGCCATGGAAGCAACAAGGCCCAAGATTTAGGCCTGAATTAATTTGGTGACAATCTTCCAGCCAGCCCCGTGTCATTAAGGATGCATTCCATTTAGGCAGCAGATTTGTCAATAAAGCCCTGATCTTGCCTGGCCGTAGAGAGACAAGACACGGCCCCAGTGGGTTATAGGTTATCAGCTGGCTGTCATTTTATTCATGTAATCTCTAAACTACTTCATCAGACTATAGGAAACCTTCTGTCCTTCGTAAGTCAGGACAAACACTTCAATCCCTGCAAAGCTCCCAGTAAATCTTGCAGTGTCCATACCACAATTTCTTAAGTTGTTGCAAGTGGGGCACCCAATAAATGTCTTCCTGATTGATGGGGCAGCATGTCTGGAGATGTCTTATAAAATGCTAGGTAATTTGGCACAATAGCTTCTGCTGAACAAGTGAGAAATGATAGCTTTTCTTGCTGCAGGCTGGAAAATGGCAATCTTAAAAATACTATTTATTTTAATAAAACAGATATAATATAGAAAGAGCCTTACATGACATTGTCCATGGCTGTGCATCTATGAAAATCTCTACTCACTCCAGCACAAAACTGGAGTGGACGTGAAGGAAAGGAAATATGGGCTGCATACGAAAAAAAGGAGAGAGAAATATCTGAATAATACTGATCCCAGCCCTGCTGCTGCTTCTGCTGCATCTGGAACATTAATTCCAAATTTCACTGCCTGAGACAATCACCTCTCTGATTTAACTGCATGTGTCTGTAGGGAAATGCTGTGGGCTGTAAGGGAGCAAAATGGTCCAGATCTAGTAATTGCTCTTCAAGTGCTAGTCCGATGTGCATTTCACTGTGTGTATGCAGTGGGTATGCCTGAAGCTGGAGAATTTTGAAAGCAGTGTCCATTGTTCCGCACATGCACCCTGGATTACCTTGCGCCTCCAACTGAGGAGATAAAGGTAGGGCAGATTGACAGCCTCTCCGGTTCCTTCTCACCACTGCCTGATCCGGGTTGGAATCTCCTGTTTCTGATGCTTCAGCTTTTTTCTTTAGCTGTGAAAGTATATTTAGATATCTCTAAATAGTTTTAGTATTCGAGGGTTTTGAAGTTTTTATCTCTCCATTTTAGTGTTTTATAGTTAGCCAGTCTCTCTGACCTGGGGAGCACCACCCCTTCCCCAGACTTTCTTTGGGTACTGGACTGTGCCCAGGACTATGGGCTTCAAAATTTCTGCTTCCTGCCTGTGATCCTCCTCCATCAGTGACGACCACCAATGCTGCTTGTACTGCCTCGTGGAAGTCCACATTGCAGCAAGGTGCAGTATCTGCTGTTTGTTCTCCAGCCATACCCTGAAAGGGTGGAACTTCCCCTTAGGAAGCACCTAATGGAAAGGCCCATGAGGCCACTCTCAGACTGTGGCTGGGGGACCCCTCCCACTCCCCGTATATTGGCCTGACTCAGCAAGCAGCATGCCTACTTCCATGAGGTCTAAATCAGGAGCAAAGGAGTCTACCCCCACAGATCCCTCAGTGGGGTCTTGTTGGGAGAGCAGGGCGCATTCTCATAAGCAGGAGGCTAAGTCTTCCTCCAAATCTACTTCAAAGAAGTCGTATGTGGCCCTCCCTAAACTGAGCACTAACTCAGCCCAAGAGAACGTAGTACGTACTAAGTCTGAGGCATGATAAGGCAGCCCACAAGTCTAGGGCTTCATTGACACCACATCATGATCAGGTGTACCAGTATCTCCCAAGCACAAGCCCTGAGTTTCCCCCGGCACCAATGAAGACCGAGAGCATTGGTCATACACGGTTCCATCTGACTTTAATGGCTTTGGCACGCTGTCTCTACTGTGGCTCTGGTGGTTCAGGCAAACAGGACTCTTCTCTCTTTGGTAAGAGACGAGACCTATGCTGCCTCTGACGACATCTTCGCTCTCCCAGACCCTGAATCTCCCACTCCTTTGGTTCCCTCTCTTAAGAGAGAGGTTATGACTCCACCAGGGGAGCCGGCCTTTTGAAGGAGTTTGTCTCCCTGTCCATCTTTGGGCTGTGATTTCCTTCCAATGGCAAACGTATTGGAACTAAAGTCATTTTTTCCTCATGGGGAGATGAATCATTATGTCGTCCTCCTCCAAAACACCTTCCTGGAACAGCTTGGGACCAACCTCTGCCTCATCATGCCATTGATGCATTAGGGACAACCACAACCCCCATTTGACCCATCCTTTTGGCCATGCTGGGGGCTTTGGGACCAGTACCATCTCACAGAGTCAGTCTGGTTTCCTGGAGAGTCACTCCTTCCCTCCCCTTTGAGGGGACATCTGGAGCTGCCCCCAGATTCTACTGAGGAAGAGAAGTACACACTGGATCCAGCAGTTCTACAAGATCAGATGAGATTGCCGTCTTTATCGCCAAATGAGGTAGTGACTTCAATGTCTCCAGCCTCCTCCAATGGCTATAAGCATTTCCAGAAACTCCTTTGTAAAATTGCAGGGGAGCTGCAGATTACTCTTGAGGAGGTTCAGGAGCCTTAACACAAGCTCCTCCACAAGCTCCAATACAAACATCCTTCAGTCCTCTGGCTCCAGTAGAATAGTGCTCCTCGTTAATAAAACTATCCTGGAGCCAGCTGGGGGGGGGGGTCTGGCAAACCCCAGCGACCTGCACCTCCATGCCCAAGAGGGCAGAGAAATGGTACTCTGTCCCAGCCAAGGTGATGGAATTTCTGTTCTTTCATTCTACTCCTAATTTTTGGGGGTCCAAATGGCTGTAGAGAGTTCTAGGCAGTAATACCCTCAATCTACCCTGATTGATAAACAGGGCAAGCATCTCCGCTTATTGGGAAGGGGAAAGTATTTTCTTCTCCTAGCCTCCAGTTCAGAATAGCCAGCTACCAAGCACTGTTGGCTAAGTATGACTTCCTGAACTATTAAAAACTCAGACTCCATTGACAGAGCTCATTTCCAGGCTCTCATAGAGGAAAGCAAAATGGTTGCCAGGACCGCTCTTCAATCAGCAGTAGCCTCTGCACCAGACAGGACAGTCATTATCAATGCATCCCTGTTGGATTGGAGAGTCCACGTGGACAACCATACAGAACAAGGCATTTGGACATCTCGAGAGTCCGGATGCACATCAATGTTCTAGAGCTACAAGCAGTTCGAAGGGCTTGCGAAACCTTTCCCCCATTTGTTCAAGGTCACCATGCGCTCACAGTGTCAGACAACATCACAACCGGCTTTTACATCAACAAACAAGGAGCAAGCTTCACCTGCTCCCTCCCCCCTGCCATGTGCAGAAGTGGTCAGTCTGTGGAACTGGTGCATTGGCAATCAGATTACCCTGTCAGTGTCTACCTCCCAGGAAACCAGAATGTGCTAGTGGACTCTCTCAGCGACAATTTGCAGTTGATCACAAGTGGGAGCTTCATGACTCTGTGGTAAACAATATTTTTGCTCTAAAGGGGACCCCACCAGGGACCTGTTCCTCCCCAACAAACTAGAAAGTGCAACATATACTGTTCTAGCGGAGCCCTGGGTTGCTACTCACAGGCAACACTCTACTCCTTCCCTAGTCAGATGATCTGAACTATGCCTTCCCTCCACCACCACTCCTTTGCCTCGAGTTTTGCACAAGGTTTGGCATGAAAGGGCAAGAGTTAATCTCATTGCCCTCAACTGGCTCAGATGGTTTTGGTTCCTACCCATATCATTTTGGGCACCGATCACATTCCTACACGTCCTAGTCTCCTGACTCAGGGGCATGGCGATATCAGGCATTCCAGCCAATGGCTGCTTCATCTCAGAGCCTCGTTTTTGTTTGGGCATCGGCCTTAGAGCAATCATGTTCTGAAGCTGTGCAGAATGTCTTTTCTTATAGGAAGGATTCCACTAGAAAATGTTACCTAGTCAAGGGGAAGCGTTTATCTGGGTGCATCAGGCCTATTTCTCCAGAAGCCACAGATATTCCGTTCATTCTGGACTATATTTTTTCCTTGAAGACAGCAGGTTTGCCTGTCAATTCGTTATGGGTCTGCTTGTCAGCAATCAGTGTAGACCATCTGCCTTCATGGGGCTACTTGATCTTTGCACACCCTCTAGGCCTTTCCAGAATCTGCTAGCCAATCAGAACCTTTCTGCCTATTTAAGAAAAAAAGGCCTACTGCTCAATGGGCTTGAACCTTGTTCTCTAAACTAAGCCTCCTTTTGAACTATTAGCTTCTTGCTCCGTGTCTGTCCTATTCATGAAGGTTGCATTCCTCGTAGCTATCACCTCAGCCGGGAGGATTGATGAGCTTGGGGTATTGATGGCAGGTCCTCCTTATTCTGTATTTCATAAGAACAGAGTTTCATTATGTCTACACCCTAAATTCATTCCCAGAGTAGTCTCTGCATTTCACCTGAACCAGTGTATCTACTTACGTGTGGTGTTCTCAAAATCTCGCGCATCCTCAGAAGAAAGACAGCATTCCCTTCACATTCAGCGAGCCTTAGCTTTTTACCTGCAGAGCAGGGAAACAATCAAGAAATCCCATCGCAGAAAGGGTCAGGCTATATCCTCTCAAAGAATCTCAAAATGGATCTCTGGCTGTATTTTGCTCTATCAGCTGTTTAATCTTCCCCTCATGGGGTAAGAGCACAAGCAACATCTATGGTGTCACTTCAAGAGGTGCCTCTATTTAATATTTGGAAAGCAGCTACATGGAGCTCAGTCCACACATTTGCTTGACACTGTCTCTTAGTGCAGAACTCCTTTGCTGATTGCATCTTTTGGAACAGTAGTCCTTCATTTGGCTCTGCCATCTATGACCTAGCACTCTTCTCCTATTTGAGTACTGCTTGTCAATCGCCCACAATGGAATGCACATAGGGACCAGCACTTGAAGAAAAGAGAGTTACTTACCTTATAGTAACTGAAGCTTCTTAGAGATGTGTGGTCCCTATCTCTATTCCACTACCTGCCCTCCTTCCCCTCTGCTTCGGATCTTCTCTGATTTGCAGTGGAGAAGAAAAAGGTGGTTGGTCTGGAGAGGTGGTTGGTCTGCCCTGCACTTTATCTCCTCTGTCAGAGGCATGAGGTGAGCCGGGGCACATGTGTGAACCAATGGACGCTGCTTTCTAAATTCTCCAGTTCCTGGCACGTGGAGCACATGCATACTCCATGGAATACAGATAGGGACCACACATCTCAAAGAACCCCAGTTACTATAAGGTCAGTAACTTTCTCTTTCTGCCTTAAGCTCTCATTCTGGCCTCATTTATACCATCTTCCTCCCCTAAGTAGAACCACATTGACTTCACTTGGCTTGTACTGTTATGACTCTGGGCAGTCAGATAATTCTGTAATCCTTATTTAAAAACAAATCTCTCATTAGTAAAAAGTAGAAAAACAATAAGAAAAGCATGGAAGTATATTTGAATGTTCCTCCCATATAAAAGACCCCTCTCAAAAAATTCTAGGTTTTAGTAATTTTTCCATGCTAAAGTAGCAGTACATGTCGCTCCAGTGGTATGTGCAACTCAGTCTTGCTTAGTTATGTACTTGGCTGGAATAAGTTTATCACTAAATGTAATAATTTTTACCCAAAAGATATCAGAGGAGGAGATTGAAAGAATTATGTCTGGACAAGAATTTGAGGGGGAGGCAAACATCTCTTGGAGTAACAATGGAGACAGTGACCATAGTTCTCCTGGGAATGGAGTTTCTGAGAGCAACCAGCCATCACCTGTTTCTACTCCGTCTTCAAGGTGGGAGTTTCCATTGAAAGAGTTTCAGATGAATGTAACTCTGCCTGTATTTCCCTGAGGGCTACATTTTGGGCCAAAAGTGAAAATGAGCATTTTGCTTGTGTAATTCAAACACATCTTGCAAATGCTGACCTCTTCGTAAACATATTTTAGCTAGAGACATATACACTGTGTTAGATCAATCCAGTGTGATCGGAGAGTAAAATTCTCCTGAAAGAATGGCAAAGGAATGTTGGGTTAAAGGTCTTACCTTTAAAGCAGATATCTTAATCTGTTTTAATACCACTTCAGATTATGAAAATCTGAACATTTTATACACATAATTTACCTTTTCCCTAGTAATGGTGTCTGCTCACTTCCATTTTATTTTGTTTGTATGTTGAAAATGAGCTAGTCAGCATATTTGATTTTCTAATTACTTTATAGTTTGTGTTACTCTTAGGTTTGTGTCCCCTAGCACAGTGTTTCAGTACTTGGGTTGCAAACACTGGAAAGAATGTTTAAATGTCAAACCAATGCCCCCCCCCCCCCCAATGCACACACACGCTTCCATTATCAGTTGTTTTAAAAATGTAAATTAAAATATTTTTATTCATAGGTTTTGTAAACCTTTTTATTCACAAACCTAAATTCTGGGCCTCTCAGTAAGTAGAGATGGAAATGCTTAGCGTAAACCTTTGCTATGTGATTTAGTCTAAGAATGCTTTCTAAGCAGCAGCGTTTCTAGAAAGTCACATTAAATGGAACTAGCATGGAGGTCAGGCTGGACATGATGCAAGTATGGAGCAGCTGGTCTGCATGCTCTTGATTGCTTTCACCACAGAATTTAACCAGAAGGGATTTTTCATCTCTTTTCTTTTCTATGAAGCATTCTTATTTCCATCTGTCCCTGAGCTGGATGAAAGATTGTAATGAATTAGATGGAGTTTGTCCAGTCTATTAAATAGATCTTCCCTTTTCAGTAGGTCTGTGGAGCTGAATGGATTCACTGCACTCAGGGATCAATATATTGGGACTCCAGTGTCCACGCACTATCAGTACCTACCGCACCTTTTTAACTACTCTGCTCACTCAGCTCTGATGCCCCCACAGACCCGAAGCCTAGATCCCCAGTCACATAGTCTTATCAATCAGCTAGTGTCAGCTGAGGACCTGGAACCACTTGGCACTCCAATGCTTATTGAAGATGGGTAAGTGCATGTGATTTGGTGGAGTGAGGCTGCCCTGAGCCACTCCATTGTAATGCCGATACTGTGTGTACTGTCTCTGCACATGCACAGCATGTGGAACCTGTGTAAATTCGGGTTATTGGGGGAATACCTTTTGAGTATTTAAATTCATAACAACATTGTATTTACAGATCTCTTAATTTTGCATGTGTATAGGTAATTAAATAAACTATGCCTGATTCTGAAGCCAGTAGCCAAAGAATGTCACCCAAGGGCTAGAGCTGAGACTGTGATGCTAATGTCTGATGGCTGAGAGGATCTATTTCACAAGTGAAATCACTTTTCTGGTTTTTGCATAATATTTTGCACATCTGTGGAGTACAACATCTGCTTTCCTTGTAACTGGGAAGCAGCAGCAGCTTGTTAAGCTGTCTGGTGTCCCGGACTGCAGGAGGCTTCCTGAGAGCAGAGCTGCTGGTAGAATGAGAAGATTGCTAGTTAGGTTCAGTCAGCATCTTCAGGGATGGCATTCGTCTCCGGGGAGAAACACAGGTGCAGGGATGGTACCTTTCATCGCCTGCTGTCTGCAGGCTCAGGAGCAGAAAATCCAGCAGTCCGTCTCTGTTCTCACCACTGGGTGACACTGTGGTCACCAGGAATCAAGACACACACAAATTTTATCTGGTTATTCTGGTGCCTTGTGTTCCAATGTTTTTAATCCGTTTTTATGTTTTCCTATTAACTGTGCCTGCAGGTATAAAGTGACTCAGGCAGAGCTGTTTGCGTTGCTGTGTCGTCTGGCAGATGAGTTGCTTTTCAGGCAGATTGCTTGGATAAAGAAGCTGCCATTCTTCTGTGAACTCTCAATCAAGGACTATACTTGCCTGCTAAGTTCCACATGGCAGGAGCTGATTCTGCTGTCCTCACTAACCGTTTACAGTAAACAGATCTTTGGTGACCTTGCTGATGTAACCTCCAAGTACTCTCCCTCTGACGATGAGCTGCACAGGTGAGGTCGTGGGTTAAATCTTCTGGGGCTGTATCAGTATCTAGTAATGGGGGGACGGGGTCTGTTCCTGGCTCTGCCACTGACTGTTCATCCATGGACAAGTCTCTCACTTTCCCTCTTGGTATGAAGGGATTATAGTCCCCACCCTTGTAAAGCACTCTGAAATCTTTTATATGTACGTGTAGGGATCATTGCTCAAGAGAAGACAAAACATTTTTGGTGGGGAGCATGTGGGCAAAAGGGGGGTATCTTCCCTTTCTACCCATCTCAAAATCCCTGTGTGGGGTTGGTTGTGTGGAACACCCTCTGGATCTTGTCAATCAGCTGCCAAAGGGTTGCCTAGGGAGTGATGCCTGCCACTCCCAAGGAGTAGGGTGCATCCCTTTGTTCTGCCTGCAGCGCTAGCCCCTATGCTGTCCTTAGCCCCCTCCATCCCGTGAAAGCTATTTAGATATTTGAAACCTTCTAAAGTCTGTTTGGGGAGGTGGGAGATTACTCAGAACTGTAATAGAAATAGACTCCCTCTGGAAAACCTTGTGCACAGGTTGGCCTCTCGGTGTGCTCCATTCAGACTGGCTTGCTGAGGGATGTCATTTCAGCTCTGATCTCAAGGGTGACCGGCATAAATGGGAGCTTGAAATCGAAAGTCAGTTACATTGCAACAGTTAAATCCCACAAAGCCTTAGTTGGTGTGAAGAATTATGAATGGGGAGATAGATCTTGTGTTAAAGGGCCCTTTTGAGATTCATAGCATAGGCTTGGGTTTCAGAGGTGCTGAGCCCCCACAGTTCTCATTGATTTCAACTGGAGATATGGAGACTCGGCACTTCTGAAAAGCAGACCCCAGATATGTGAAATGTGCCTTATCTGCATTCCTAGCACACACGATGCTCTTTGGAGCTTACAACCTACCAGCACCACTTATGCTGTTTGTTTACACTTCATTTCACTTTGGGACTGTGAAATTAAACTAGTCCATTTCACTTTCAGTTTTGAGTGCCCAAAGTATCTCACATTAGGCACCCGAAATCACAAGTCACTAGACTAGACGTTTTTCATAGTTTTTCCTCAAAACTCAAAATTTCAATCAGCTTTGCCATCACTTTTGAAAATCATGGCCCATGCTCTTGCCACATGGTTGTTATGTTTGGATTTCCCGGTATGCAGGGATATGTTCAAAAATCTCTTCATTTAAAAAAATACAATTCTATTTAAATGAGGATTTATACCTCTCGCAAGCCTCCTATTTTTATTTGTATAAAACATAAGGGTCGGGTTTAAACTTGTGTCTCCCTGTAAGACGACTCATCTAGAGCTAGTCTACACAGAACTTCTGTGCTAATTTACTTACATCAGTGCTCAAACTGTGTAGACGAGGCCTTAAATAATTCTCAATTTGAAATATCCTTTTGAAACCCGAGATAGGAGAAAGGGCAGGTCCTGTGAGATTTATCAGAGTGAGAGATCCCATGACTTCAGTTTACTTTTGTCATTGAAATGGCTGGTTTCATTTTCTTCACATCCGTCTGAGCGTATATAGTTCACAGAAGTTTGCCCCCGACTGTTCTGATGGAATATGGCAGATTTCTTAAGCATTCTTCTGAAACTCTCTAAAATGCTTCAGTGCATTATTTCAAATAGATTGCTTTTTATTAATTGTTTCCTCAGGGTTGATAGTAAGACCCGATGAAATTAAAGAGCAGTGAACTTCAAACAAAAATTTGGGGTAAAATGATCCATTTTTAGATGTTTTAACCCAATCAACCAACAAAAGCTTGCTCCTGTGGCCTTGCCAGACGCACTGTAGCACGTGCAGAACCTGTGCTGTGAGGGTGAGGAAGAGGGGCACAAATTAGGAGTAATCCCTGCACGTAGCACAAAAAAGAATATATGGCCCAAGACTGAGCAGCTGTACCCTCTAGTTCTAGCTTCGCCAGTGTCGTTCCTTTTAACTACTGAAGATCTCCCTCGGACAAGACAGAGTTTTCCCAGCATTCTGAAGAAAAGCAGAGTGTGATAACCTAGTGTCAAGGCCAGTTTTCCCATAGAAATTCTTCCTTTCTTCACCCTAGGATTGAGAGGAGAGCCCCTTTATGTGAGCAATTACTCAGGCTCAAAGAAATACTATATAAATATTGTAAATAACCACAAGATACAAAATGACAAAAGCTTGTTCGCAAAGCTTCCCAGTTAGAAGCAGAATGAAGAACTTGATCACACAGCTAGTGACCTTGTTTCCACAATATTACGTTATTAATTGCTATTTCATTGTTTTTGATTACATAAATTTAATGATGTTGCAACTTAGCTGACACTGCGGAGGAAACAGCACTATCTGATGCTCCTAGTGATGACCTGCCTTAATTCATCATCATGGTCAGTTTTCTTTCTTCTGTAGTCCAAGTCCCAGACGGATTCTTGTTTGGATAGCAGAGAGACTGACAGCCTTGTGACAGAACATTTGCAGGATTTACTTAACTGGCTGCCCAGCCTCCCTGTTAATATTTGACCTCCTCTGGCTCTGCCCTTGCTGGAGCTGGTCGTTGTGCCATGGTAATTATAGGATGGTAAATCTCGAGTGTCATTTTATAAATAATCCGTGATCTAATAGAGACATTCACAGTGCAATGAGTACAGCTTCAATGAGGAGTCTCTCTGCGAGAGCCAAGCACTTACTCCTGTGCGCAGGTTTGCTTATGCTCAAGCTCTCCCTCTCAAGGCCCCAAAAGTTGACATGTGTGTAAAATATGAGGCAGACCCGAAATGAAAGAGAGATAATAAAGGAGTCTTCTTAACCCTTCCGACACTGGCAATTTCTAGCCTGCCAGCCTCAGGGATGCTTTAGAGAAGATCTGTGTATTTATCCAAGGGGTTAAAATAATAGATGTGTTTTGACAGTGGAATGGTTCCTTTAACCTCAGTTACTGATTCAGCATTTAAAGTATCACTAATTGATGTTAGCAAAAAAGTGGAAATGTAGCTTTACCAGGCCATTTGGGAGGAAGGAAGAATGTTGTGTGTGGTGCCCAGCTGGGGGCCCATTCAGTCCTGCAGTCCTCTCATTTCAGAGCATTTTATTTATAGCTTAAATATCCGTGTAGAGCAGGGAGTAGTAATAATACGAAGCTGTTGGATTAGAGTGAAAGTCTTAGCAGCACTCTCCCATGTGCTCCTGCGACTGCACTCCTGTCGTCCTATCTTCTGTGGGAGCCGAGTGTCCCTGGCTGGCACCTCCATGGCTCATTAACAACTGGTGAGCAAAAAAGAAACTCTAGGCTTATTAAAGATGTTTTCTCTCCCCCAAAACCACGCCTTGCCTTTTCATTTTTTGTTTAATATTAAATCAAATGTATGGTGTTTCTTCCTCTAATCAACCTCTGCCTGGACTCTGGGATTTCACAATTTGATAGTAAGCTGGATTGCTGCACCAGCCACTGGCCAGCTCAGCGCTGCCCTAATGAGCATGTACTGCTCCAAGTTAATATTGGCTTTGTAATGGTCATTTCTGTCAACCAGCTTTCTTTCTGTGGTACAAACACAGAGTTGATTGCATCTCCAGCAAGTAACACCAGAGGCCATCTCTTCTGAAGCAGTCACTGATGTCTTTGCTTTTAAGACCACTCTTTGTTGAAACATAGATCTGCATGATCCCCTCATATAAAAGCATGATGTAACCCCAGTGAGTTCACTGGGATGATCTGGGTGTAACAGAGGGTTTTGTTTGGCTCTTTTCATGGTAGAGCAGCTCACCGTAATGATTCTCCAATATTCAGGAATGGCTGTTGCAGTCTGAGATTCAGGTTGTCTGTTAGCCAACTTAAAACAATATGCTGACCTAAGATACCCTGGCACTTAGAAGGTTGTAGTTTATTTCTGTTCCTGGTCATAACCCTGACTGCCAGTATATAAGTAGATGAAAAATGAATAAATATGATCAACTTTTTCATGTTTTAATTCTGATTTAAACTGCTGGCAAAATGGTCTGTTTTCTAGATCTAATGTTTAAATCTCTGGAGTCTAGTAAAAATGCAAATAAAATGCATGGCAGCTTGAACTTTTTACTGTTACTCCTGATAATACATAGCCAGGAATTAGACTGGTGTAAAAGCTGAGAGGCAGACTGTGTGTGGAGGAGTCAGTGCTCCAGAAGGAATAGGGCTGTGCAAAACAGAACAGCTTTGTTTGAAAAAGGGAGGAATGTATGCACAGAAAACCAAGCCATTTCTACTGCAAGCATGAGAGAAGCGCTCTCCTGGATTTATGGAAGTGACGAGTGGTTGGTAAAAATGTGCATTCTCAAAAAACAATTAGACCCAGCAGAGGATTGTGAGTGGTCTCTGTGCTCATTAACTTCTTGAGCTTTGCAATCTTGCACCTGCAGGATTTTTAATGTCAAGTTGAGAGCAAGAAAATTGTACAACTTTAGATTAGCCGACAAGGCTTTCATCACTTACAATATTACTTCCCTGAAGAACTGACCTAAAGTTCAGACAGCTTGTTTTCTCTTCTCTGAGGCCAAACTCCACCATGCATTTTACAAATAACTTTGAAGTAAACAAATACACGTGCCAAAATAAGATGATATTCAGTGAAAGGGGTTTTATTTTTGTTCTGTTTTTTTCAGAGACGGCTTTCTGGCTATGCTCTGATTGTGTACTGTATAATGCCAGAACACACAGCTGAAGCTTTCCTGAACACTTCTGTCTCACTGCTGAAGATTTATGCAATGTCCTATTTCTTCCAAACTAGCCTTTATTGCTTTAAACCACATGTAGCAGGAATGGCTACTGGCCATTTGCACAAATAGAACACTCTGAAATATGCACTTTGTACCTTCAGAGTCTCACAAATGTCACTTATGCCATCTTTTTGTCTACTGTCCTGTGATCCAGTGACCTGCAAGCAGGGGTCCTCTCAGACTCCTCCGGCAGAAATCTAGGATTCCCTACAGGACTAGGACTCTTCACTACAGAGTTTCCATTGAGCTCATTCCCATAGACTGCAGTCACTGGACTGTTGTGAGCCCATCCCAACCTACTATTACATGTCCCTCCCCATTAGCGAGTTCTTTGGGCAAGTGTCCTAGCTCAGAGAGAGATCTGCAGCTTGTTGTAAGCAAGCTACCCGTACTGTCTGTGTTTGTTTTCTTGGAAAGAGTTCAGCTCCTCCTCCTGACTCTAAAGTTGCTTGGACGTTCTGTCTCTCATGCATCAGACTCCCACGTTTGCATGTAATCTCCTGCTCACCTGCTAGTTTAGAGCTCACATCTGAAGCTTTGCTCATCAGCACATATCCATGTGCCTTCCATGTGCAGTTTCATTCTGACATGGTGGGGTACAGCCATGCTGATGGAAATGGGGGAGGAAACCTAGGTCCAAATGGGACAAACAGATCACTTTTATATCACCTGTAGTCGTGACATGACCACATTGTGTGACTGGTGAAAATCTCAGGTGAGATGTTCTAACACCCTATTCCTATAGCACTGCCTGGCTAGGAGAAAAGTTCAAGCTGGGGAGGGCTCATGGCAGCTAAAAGAGGGCTGGAGCTGAGAGCGAGAACTGGGGAAGTGCTGGGAAGGTGAGTGGAGGAGGATGGTGTGATTTTTTTCCCCTTCAGTATAAAGCCTTAAGAACGAGTGGCTGTGTTGAAGCAGGCAGAGTGCTGTGTAATGTGAGAAATGAGTGCCCTGGATCCAGCGTGAAGGCCTAGGGTGTCCAGGACCAACCATCAGGTACTTAGCACATACTGAACCTGGCAGGGCAAACCTGATTTTGCTGAGTCTGTTCCAAGATGAGCAGCAGGACAGGAGGGACAGTCTCTTCATTCCAAATTTCTAGACTGATTTCTAAAGAAGAGCTTCTGAGAAAGATCAGCTGAAAGGAACCACTAAATCTTTTGAGGTTTTCCTGTTCCTGTTTTCAACCCTTCCTTTGCCCTGTAGCCTGCATTTTATGATGGACACCCTGTAATAGTGAATAACTATAATGTAGCTGGAAGTCGTATAGATTTCGCCAAACTTCCTAGATGGACCTGCACAGCTGATGGGTCATAAAATATAGTGTAACTATTACTGAGTGTATAATAATACTTTGCACATCCCTAGAGCTTTCTGTGTAAGGATCATCCCATTTCACAAACCAGTGAATTAAGCCTCACAACAAGCCTGTGAGGTGGGGAAATAACATCTTCATTTAAATATGGGGAAATTGAGAGAGAGAGAGGATTAGTAACTTGTCCAGGACCATGCAAGAAATCATTGGCAGAGCCAGGAACTTCTAATACTTGTTTCTTCCAGTCATAGCAGCCTAATACCATGACCATGCATCACTTGCCCACAAGCAGCTATGCCAATATACACCCATGTGCACACGTGAAATCCCCATTTTCCTTAAAGGTCTGATGTAACTGGCAAATATGATGTTCTGAATCACCTTGTTACCAGTTTTGCTTCTCGTGAATAGTGCCAACAGACCTGAAGCATCTGGGTCTCTGAATTATAATGCAAGGCATTAAGGTCTTTTCATAGAATATCAGGGTGGAAGGGACCTCAGGAGGTCATCTAGTCCAACGCGCTGCTCAAAGCAGGACCCATCCCCAGACAGATTTTTACCCCAGTTCCCTAAATGGCCCCCTCAAGGATTGAGCTCACAACCCTGGGGTTAGCAGGCAATGCTCAAACCACTGAGCTATCCCTTCCCCCATTTAAATACCATGGAGTTTTTAGTAAGTCACTAAGCTCCCTACTGTTTAATTGCAAAGGGCCTCTCCTCTTTGAGTACCCTGTTGTGTGCATCTGTCTCCCTTTCCTTCAGATTCAGTGAAGAGGGAATGGAGGTGATGGAACGGCTGATCTACCTCTACCGCAAATTTAACCAATTGAAGGTCAGCAATGAGGAGTATGCATGTATGAAAGCCATTAACTTCCTCAATCAAGGTGAGTGGCGGAAGAAGGGGATTAGTCCCACTGGAGTAAATGGCTAGTCAATAAGCTTGTCAATCTTTGCTTCCTTTGGATGATGGGGAGAGAGAGAAGGGGTCCTAAATCCAAACTGAAATAGACGCTTGAGTATTAAAAAGTTTTGTTTTTGCCATTGTGCAGTTACAGCCATATGCAGTGTGTGCTATTTCAGACACCTAAATGAAGCAATTGTAGAGGAAGTGAAAGGATTCACTTTGCTTAATCAATTTTTAATGCCTTTAATCGTAGACACCAAGGACAGTATGTGCGTCACTTTAAATACGTACCTACTTTACCAGCAGCAGAATAAGAACAGAGCAGAGTGACTGATGAAATCTTTCTAGATAAGGCCTGAATGACTGATTACCTACCAGCTGTTGTGGCAAACTTCTCACCATGCACAAGTGCATGTCATCTGAAAATACTGCTGCTCATGGTGGAAGGGTCTAGGCCAGTGACACTCAGACCTCAGTGGTTCAGGAGCCAAATTAACGATCAACATTACCCGAAAGAGCCACAGTCGTGTGAATTCACTCTGTGTGTGTAATTTAATTTTATTCTCCCAGCAAAATGACTGACCAAGTATCATTTTATCAATTACAATTGGCTAATAACATAGTAAAAGCGTCCGGATTGGTTAATAACTTAGATGGGGTAATAATTAAATCACACAGTGTTTTAATATCATGTGCTGCAAAGAGCCGCAGGAGATGCATTAAAGAGACGCTTGCGAGCCTCAGTCTGGGTATCACTGCTCTAGGCGTCTTCTGACAGGCAGCAATCAAGACAATCAATTTGCATCACTTTTTTCCAATTTAAGCTGTTAGGATATCTCCATTTATTTATTTATTTATCTCCTAGAACTGGAAGGGACCTTGAAAGGTCATTGAGTCCAGCCCCCTGCCTTCACTAGCAGGACCAAGTACTAATTTTGCCCCAGATCCTTAAGTGGCCCCCTCAAGGATTGAACTCACAACCATGGGTTTAGCAGGCCAATGCTCAAACCACTGAGCTATCCCTCCCCCCCTGTTAGCTTTGTATCCCTCCCCCCCCCCCGTTAGCTTTGTATCCCTCCCCCCCCTGTTAGCTAAATGTTGGCTAACCTCACTGGCATTGTTTCCTGGATTCTTCATCAGGGTGTTTCCCTTCACCTAATACCTTTATCTGATATTTTTTAAGAAAGTGAGAACATGCATTTTGTCCTTTAATATGGTGCCTAATGCAGTAATATTTTCAGGTAGTGAATGCTGCCTAATACGGGACTGACTCCATTTGTGGTCAAGCACAGCATTTTAGAGCTGTCAGTCAATTCTGTTATGAGACTCCTAACACTTCGAAATTCATGAAGTCAGCATAGAAATAACATGCAAATTGATTCTGCAATGGTAGTCCAGGGTGGGAAGTTACTGGTCTTTTCTCTGAATCTCTACCATGCTGAAAGGATTTGGAAGGTTCACTTTCTTCAGTAACACTTGTGTATGGGTCACTCCAGTCTAACACCGTGGTGTGATTCCCATGTCAGTACTAGTGTGTATGATGTTATTGCACATCTATGACGCATGTTACCACTGTTTTCTGTATTGCTTGTGCATAAATGAAAAAAGCTATTGAATGGCACTAGTCTAATAGGTGAGTTTCAAAAGCAGTTCAATAAACAAGTACCACTGGGAGTTTTCTGTACCACAGGGAAATGTTCTACTTTGCAGGGATATGCTGAAATCTCCCTCCTCCCCCTGGTTATACCAAGTGTTTTGTGCTGACACTTCAGTGTGCGCCCCGGCACAGATTCCGGTTTGCTTCCCTGGACAGTTTCCTGACACTGGATGATAGACTTCTTTAGCTGTCTCCATTGTTTTCCAAAATGTATTTTCATTAACTTCCTGTCTTCTTTTATTTTTAGTTGGAGTTTGCAATTTTTTTATGTGGAATACCTGAAAATTATTTTTAAAGGTCAGCTTTTGGACAGCAAATAAATGCTCCTTCCCTTGTATAGTATTTCTGAAGAACAATACTGAGCCTCAGAAGAGTTGCATATTTTGCCTATTCTTAATTTATTGGATCCCCTCCCATGACATCAAATAGTATTTAAATGTCATTGATCATGCTGAAATACATTCAAAGGGACTTTCTCAAATCATTTTGCTAGCATCAAAATATCCACTTTTTTCTTTGTGTACATTGCTAAACATTTGGAAAAGCTAAATTTTAAAATAAAAGCTTAGCAAGTTTATAAAGCTCACATGGCGTAATTCCTAAACAGACGACACCCTGAATTACTGATCTGAACACTTCCCATAGAGCTGAGATGATGTAACTAGAATCAACATGCTTCTTTCTATGGAAAATATTATGTTGCACCCCGTGTTAGGCCTGAAAGCCTTGACATATAGCTACTTTATAAAAAGAAAGTAGAGATTTAAGGTTGCTAGAGCTGTTATCTTCTGAAAGGTTCATGATCTCTGAGCATGAGCAATTTAGGACATTATATGTTCTCATCCGTGTCCCTTATGAAAGGAAGATCTTGTACCCTCACATCTAATCTGAAGTGTGTATATGTAGGAGATATTCATTACAGTATGTTCTGGAGGAGGAGGGCGAAATTTTAATCCTGTGGTGACTATAAACTTGAAGTCTCTGCTCAATAGCATTGTATAATTTAGGTAGATGTTGTTAGACTGAGTTTTATAAATGGATTTGTCCTTCCATTTTACAGTTGCTGACTCGAATAGTGATGAGGAAAAATATGACTCTGGTTTTGTTCTAGTATTACAGCTGTTCCCAGTCACTTCGTTTTTCTCTTTTCACTCAGACATTAGGGGCCTGGCTAATACATCCCAACTGGAGCAATTGAATAAACGGTATTGGTACGTGTGCCAGGATTTTACAGAATACAAGTACCCACATCAGCCAAACCGGTTTCCGGATCTAATGATGTGTTTGCCAGAGATACGATACATTGCAGGTAACTTTTTGATCTCTTCTCCCAGCTGGCCCCTGTGTAAATCATTAAATCTCCTTTAAAGGAGACTTTCTTCTTCTTATAATTAAACTCCTATCTACTTGGCTGGATAGCAGTGCCAGTGTGGGACCTGTTCTATTTGAGCCTTTCTCTACCAGGATAAACCCCCCTCATCTTACCCAGTGTAATAAAGCTGGGTCTGTGTGGGACCTTTTCTATTTGAGCCTTGGAAGCTTGGCATCTGGTAAGAAGCCATATTCTTTTTTCACAAATAATGAGCTCTACTTAGTATCTTGATCGAAACCTCCTTAGGGTCTTAATTTCAGACCCAACTCTGAAGTGTCTTCTCTGCTGCAGAAATAACCCTGATCTGTAGATGGTAAAGGCCTCCCAGGGAGGAGCTTGCACTGAGTCTAGAGATGGCACTTGCATACCATGGTGAAGATCACAATATAAAAGCCTAGACAGGCTTGAACAAAGTCCCCAGATCTGAACTTCCCTGGAATTTGGGTTACTGAAATCTGCATGTGAATTTTCCATCTCAATGCATCATTAATTGGCTCTAGAGGAATTATTCCAGGATCTTCATGAGAACATCAGACATTTGTACCTAAATGTTAAGATAATGGACACAGGTTATTTGGGATTGGGAAGAAATGTTCTTCCCTAGGGCATGTTGATTTGGATTTGTGTGTTTCACCTTCCTCTGTCATACCAAGCAGAATTGTCCACTGGGACCAGTGTACACATCCCACTTGACACAATCTAGTCACTGTGATTGACAGGGGAGGTTGACAGAGGTGGGATGTAGTCTTTCCCATCTTCTATAAATATGCCCCCATTATGGGGAAATCATTTTCATCTGACTTCGCCAACGCACTTAGCTTCTGTTCCACTATATAACACATCCTGTTGTTTCCAAAGGAATATCAAATGTCTAATGTAGGAATTGGGTGATTGACTGTTTCTCTAAAGGTTCAAGGTGAAACCATCTCCAGTGTCACCAGCTTGTTGGAGATGAGCATTTCTGAAATCTGGCTCAGGAATGGCAGCTAATTCTGATTCTTTCTTAACAGGAAAAATGGTGAATGTTCCTCTGGAGCAGCTGCCCCTCCTTTTTAAAGCCGTTCTGCATTCCTGCAAGACAAGCGTGAGCAAAGAGTGAGCCTTCATTGCCCCGAACCCATGCCTTACTCTGGTGCTTCTGGTGGGGAACTGGCTCACATGTGAAGAGAGAGGGGAGGGAAAACCATGATCAAGGCAGTAGGGAGCTGCTGAGACAGGGCGTCAGGTAGCCCTGTCATTGTAGCAAGAATCTTTTTTTGTTTGTTTTTTGTTTTTTAAACTCTTTTCCTATATATTTATTTCACGACAGAGTTGAATGTATGATCTTCAACACAGTGCACATGGTTCTGTATGAATGCAGCAGATGCATTCTCTTGCAGTTTACAGAATGTGAAGATGTTTAATGTTACAGTGTTTGTTAGGGTTAGTTCTTTTGTATTTGGGGAGCTGGGGGCTGATATGACTAAGACTACCTCAATGAGAAGAAGCTGTTCATGTACTGATCATTCCATGATTCATATCCAAAGTGTTTGCCTAGAGAGCAAACTGCCTCACTCCACTGGGAGAGCTGTTAGCATCCCAAATGCTGGAGCGCATTGGAGGAGTGTGGGCATTAGAGAAGTGCCAAGCTTCAAAAAAGATAAGTGGGGGAGAAGGTGTTACACCAAAACCAGAATTTGGGTACCCCCAGAATAGCCAACCTGTTTATTGTTATAACCAATCTGTTCTCATTAAGTGTGGGTCTCCAGGGTGGCTAAGGGAATACTTGGAGGACACAGATACAGCCGTGGATAAATTATTGACACAAGCAGTGTTCCAAAACAAGGCACCTTTTATTGAACAATTTCTTGACACAGTAACAATCTAAACACAAATCCCTTATAACAAGTTAAAGAGCACCTCAAACCACATTGCCTTATAGCTTGAAACGATACTGAGTGGATGCTCCCTGCTTCAGATGGTCAGTCTGTCACAGATAGCTAACAGCCATTTTTAGATGTCCATTAGTTTTTACACGTATAAATCCCTTTCACAGTCAACACACATGCATACATCTGTATTAACCCCCCCCCACACACACACACATATATGCAAACACTATACTATGCTATGCTATAACTATACCTGTTACTCTGTCTGACAAACTTACTCAGCTGACGGCACAGTATCTTTTCCTGTTTTCTTTCTCCCACTCCTCTGCTGCATCCTTCTCTTCTCCCACTGCTTACTGCTGCTTCTCCTTCGTCTCACCCTCACGTCTTTTGCGTCTTCCTCTGCCTTCTCTGCTCAGCTGTCTTCTCAACCTCTCAACTGTCAGCTGCTGCTGACTTTTATACCCTACTTTGCTAACGGTCACATGTCAGTCATTCCATTTGACCGTTATTTACCTCAGTGTTATGATCTGTCATTTGTTGTTTACCACCTTCTTTTTCCTGCCAATTCCTAGTGCTACGTGACCTGCAGCTGTCAGCCAGTGGTGGAGTGACTCTTGCTTATTCAAAATGGAAGCCAGGAATCTAGAGATTTCAAAATGGAGTTTCTCTGGAATCAGAGGGAGAAATGAAGTTTACTAGTTGACCAAAAAAAAAAGTCTTCATCAGTTTTCAAATGATGCTCTCATGGTGTAAATTGGGTCCCCCTGAAATTCTGTCACAAGAGAATTGCAGCATTCCAAGGCTGAGAAAGGCCCCTAGCCCATATTCCCCTTCCCTGGGCAATGCAGAATTGTTCTCTCTCTCTCTCTCCAACTGATGCATGATTATTCCCTCACGACTCTCCTACCAAACTGGAATTGTGTCATTGTAATTAATAACAGGCTTTGAGTGGGGTGGCAGAAATAAACCAGGCAGACTGCAAATCATTTAATTATTGGCTAAATGCTATCTCTTAGAATCACAAACTGGAAAAGCATTCTGAGAAGCCAGGGCAATATATGTTCTCCATGGCTAGATCTGGCCTAGTTTTTAAATTACTCCAGTGAAGAGGATTTCCTACTACAGTAGTTACAAGCAATTCACATCAGCGAACACTTCAAACCTAGCAGCTTCTATCCCTCCTGTGGATAAAATAAATATGACTTCTGAGAAGAGATTTCAGTATCCTCTGCTATTGGGTGTCTGTTGAACCTTGGAGAACATATGGGTATTAACCAAGTCCTGCATGTACCATTTTACTGCTTGGAGGGGAGTGTAGTAGGAAAACTTGGCTCTTAGTACAATTCATGTATATTACTTAGTTCTAAATCTCCCAGAATTTAGATCTTCCACCCAGTAACTTCAGTCACTTGCATTACATCAAAAATACTTTAATTGCTGCTGTTCAGCTGTTTGATTAACAACATGTATTACTGTCCATTAAGCCTCCGTGTCCTCCATGGCTTCCTGTATCCACATGATTGCTAGCTGGGGACGAGTTTCTTTCCCTGTTTCCATCATTCATATATTTATGAAATCTCACTCATTCGAACAGGCAGCCATGTTTCCTTTGCTGAATTTTCTGCTGGGACCCTTAGTTGTGAATCTGTTTTGAGTGGTTACATTAGGCTGATTGAGACATTTTTGAATGTTAAAGAACCTGCTATTTTTAAACTACCTTGAGTTCTTCAGGAAACCACTTCTGCTCTTCTGGGGTGGGAGAAACCATCCTTACATCCTTGCCATCCGCTGTCCAGTCATGACCCATCATAGTGTATGGCACAAATTAAATATGTGGTCAGGAGAAGCAGTCTTTTCTTCTGAACAAGCACCTGCTCGCCACTGAAGTACTGTACCTGCTAGTGGGTAGAAATGAATTGAGTGAACAGCAGAAGCATATCATTCAGTCCAACCCCAAATGCTACCTACAGACTAGTGTAATAGCAGCCCAACAGCCATTGGAACTTGCTAGCTTGGCACATCTCTAGGTTAGTCAACAGTTACTCTGTACAATAAGTGCAAATGGGTCCTGCCTGCAAGAGATGAAGACTACTCCATCCAAAACCATCTCAGCAGAGACAAACTGTTGACTAACCATGTAGACCAAAGGCAGTGTTGCTCTCTTTAATTCTGCTTTGTGAATCTTCCCACTTGATTTTTTTCCCTTGCTTTAGGTAGTCCACTAGCTGCTGATATACACTTTCCTAAAATAAGATGTTACGGGTAACAGCTGCTGGGATCAGCAGAATTCCACTTTTATATCGCTTGACGAATCCAAAATTAGTTTCATGAATCTCATTTGCTTTCTGTTTATAAAATGAGACAAGCACATATTTCTCAGGAAAGCCTTCTGCATACAGTATATACCTCAAGTATACATGGGAAGATTTTAGTGTATCTGTTTATTTCTAAGTTAGGAAGTATTGCCAGCTTTAACTTTCATTTTCAAATAATTCCACATGATACTTGTATTACGGGTTATTTTCTGGCTTGCTTACACATTGCAGGAATAGTTTAACTGCACAGAATTAATCTTATTCCACAGTTATTGGATGATTAATTATTGATGAATAAGGGTTTGTTTTAATTAGAAGATCTCTATGCTAAAATTAGAAAACTTGTTTTTGCCAAACACCTGACAAAAACATCTATTTTGTACTCTGTCCAAAATTAATTGACTCCCCAGGAAAATGCTGCGCAAGCAAATATTTAATAAACTTGATGGGGGTGGAGGGAGGGGATGTGCTACTACTTGCAACTGTGTAAACCATTTTGATAAATGTTGTTTGGCAGCAGTATCTGTTAACAAACCCCCTTGTATCGCAGTGAGCATAAAAGCTGTGTTAAATTCACAAGCAAGAACGAGACTAACATACCGAACCAGAACCTAACTCGCTGGACAGTCATTAATGTCTTCTGCACCAAGTCCTCTAATGACTTGTGTTTTTTAAACAGGGTAAAGTGAATGTGTTGCATTGCAAACTCAGGTATTATGATGAGAAGATAGGAATGTAGCTAGAAATGTAGCGACATTAGGTCAGTCACTAGATGTATTTGTGAATTTGGTTTGAAGGACATCCTACAAAAGTTGGAATTGTTTGTCCCAATCTTCACATAACATTCGGTTTACAGGGAACCATATTTTATTTGTGCTTAATGCTAGTTGGGTGGGGATTATCTTTGGTATCTGCTGTTGCTTATCTGGCCTTCTGTCATAGAAGACTCAATCAACAATAATCATTTTTGGTGGAATTTTCTGCCAAGACAAGTCAATATTTATCTCCGGTTTGAAAGATAACTCAGTTGACCCCATCCTTTCCGTCATAGTATTTGTGCAGATGTAAATCTGAAGAGTTTTTTTTTTTTTTTTTTTAAATCCAAACAGAGATTTTTGGATATAAATTTGAAGTGCATATGCTCACATATTCAGAGGGGACTCAGTTCACAAATGAACACATTTAAAATTGTAATCTGCTCCAGGAAACTCTCTAGGTTTTGAGTATCATCTCTTGCTAATTACTGCATTGCCAAGAAACTGCTACTACCAGCGAATGGCGTTACTCCGTTAGCTCAAGTGGCAAGGACACTGCTTTCAGTGCTGAAGGTACTGGACTTAAATGCCAATGACCTGGCACCACAGGCCATGATTAAAAGCCTGCTGAAGTCAGTTGGAATCTTTCCATTGGCCCTCAGGGCTGTGAATAAGGCCATAGAAGCACAACTTGAGCCGAAAGAGTAAATTTTTACTCCATTAGCTTTAGCAGTAGTAGGCTTTTATCCTCTGTGGGGACCAGCAACTAGAAGGGGACATAACTCACAAGCCAAGTGTGTCATGCCAGCAAGAAGCTCAAAGCCAGTTGTATCTATAAATTGTTAGTTTCATAAACACCGTGGACTTAGGCCCCTCCCCCTTGGTGAGAACCCAATCAGGTTTACACTCAGCAGCACCAATACAAGGAGGGAAACTTACAACCAGAGATGACCCTATGGCTGCCGATAGTGGGGGGCCAGAGTGAGGGCAGCAGCTTCAGCAGTGTTACTGAGCATGCTCAGTCCGTGTGAGCATGCTCAGTACAAGCCAAGCAGCAAATCGGGGGGGGGGGGGGAGGAGCACGTGACCCTGCATGACCCTCCCCCTGTGTCACCTCTGCTTACAACCATGTATAACACATTCAGTTCTTTGTTGTCTGTCCGTGTGACACTAAACATTCCTTTAGCACCACTGACACCTAGAACTGTCTGTGCATCAAAAAGTCTCGTTTCTCAGGTTGGGGCATAGGCCACAAAGCACAGCATTTTCCTGCTCTCATTTCCTGCTGCTTGTCAGGTTCGTGTATTGAATTGTCTGTGGGGAAGACAAGAACCTTCCATGGGCCATTACAAACCACAGTACATTCAGGGAAGCTACCTGTGCAGCCCCAACAGTGCCCACACTGTGTGAAGAGATGAAATGCCTCTTCCTAAGCTGTGCCCAACCGCCTGAATGGATGAACTATGAACACCGAGTAGGTACCATGTGTTAGGAAGAAGCTGAAGTCTTTATTACAAATATTAATTTCACATGCACAGTTACCACTCTTTGAATGTTAATATCTGGGCTGCTTTAACCCTTTCCATCTCACTCCTAAAGCCTTTAGACAATACTGTAGAATAACGCTTGCTTTTCAATGGCTAGTGTAGCTGTCCACTTTTCCATGTCTTCAGTTACTGAACTTTCTTATCCACAGTTGCATAGGCATAAAGACCAAAGAGCAGACCACACATTTTGAAAACTTATCAATTAAAAGGTCTTTTCCAGATGCAGCTCTTATGGGTTAAATGCTCAGTGTTGCTGTGTGTATATGACAGTTTACAAGCTGAGTACTGAATACCCTCATCACTGACATGAAAATGGCCCTACTGTGTCAGGTTTGTCAGTTCAGATATTTATTGGCCACTCTTGAATCTGCAAAATTGGGCTGGACTCTAGCAAGATTCACTTCCTGCTTCCAGACAGCTCAGTGCCCCAGGGGAGCCTCTTCCCAATGTTGTGGTGCTTTTGCTTCTTGTTGGAGGCCAAAAGTGCAAACACGGCTGCAAAATTGAGGTATAGGAGGTTGGAGGTAACCCCTCAGAGAGGCTCAGGTCAAGAAGTGGGCAAAGGGCTGCGGGGGCTAACTCTGCCTGATCTGTTCCTGTGTCCCTACTGAATATGTGTGCCTGAGCACTGGGCTGACCCAGAGAACCTGCTAACATAAATGAGAAGGTTCACAACCAAGGGGATTTTTCCTTCTCCTGAGTAGGAAGATTGGAGACTGCTCAAGTCTTGCTTGTTGTCTGCCCTGTATGTCCCATACTCCGTTATGTTGCTGCATTACAGGATCTGTGTGCTGGTATGAACAAACTCTTCAGACTTCAGCACAAAGCAGTGATGAAGTCATTTCTGCTTATTGGTTTTAAAAGTCCAGTCCTTCAAACCAATCTTTTTTTAAAAAACTTGAATTTCTTTTATCTTTAATACTTTTTAAAAGGAAAACAACAACAAAAATCCCTCCTGTGAATGTGCTATCACCATTGGTTCTTCCTTGGTTTTGGTTTGAAGCTATGAAGCTCGGTGTCTGTGATGATGTTATTTCTATATTTCTCAGGATAAGAAGCGGCAATCATCCCTGCCACATAAAAGGCAGGAGAAGGGGGGAACTTGGGGAAGTAGTTTAAGTATGAAGCTAATTTGTAAGTTTTAGATGATGTGTAAATCAAAGATGACAATACATAAGATGTCAGCGTCAAGCTGTGGCGTTTCTTTGGGTTCTCAGTGCGTTGCTTGCGACGCGCACAGAAGCTCAGGGATATGTATTTAAATGTGACCCACTGAAACCCTAATCTTGATGTTGCAACAGTAGCTTCTTTCATGGCCTGTTTGGAAGCCCATTATGATCTGAGTAAGCATCTCCACATCTGGATTTTAGGAAGAAAAATCTGGTTTTGTTTGTGGGGAGTTTTTACATCAGTGGCTTGTGTACAGTCAGTAACAACAAGTAACAATTTCCTTCAGATCCACGTTGCCTGTTCTGAGCTATTGCAAATCTGTATGAAGACACCCTGAGTTACATCAGGTCAGATGCTGTGACTGCATGGATTATAATCATTAGCGTTGTCAGTCTGTCAGGGCAAACTGGTGAGAGAATACTGATGTGTTGACAGGAGAAAATGTCCAAGATGGTTGCAAACTGCAGGGGAAATCATGGTATGGCCTGGAGGTGGCCTGTAATACATACACACACACACACACACACACACACACACACCCATACCCATACCCATACCCATACCCATTAAGGCTTCACTAAACTTAACAAAAATAATAAAATATAGAAATGCCCTGCCCTCCCCAACGCCAATGTACCCAGCAGTGCCGTCTGCCAATCTTGATGGGTATCTTTAATGTGACACCTAGGGCTGTCAAGCGATTAAAAAAATTAATAGTGAACACTGTTAATAATAGAGTAACATTTAAATATTTTTGGATGTTTTCTACATTTTCAAATATATTGATTTCATTTACAACACAGAATACAAAGTGTACAGTGCTCACTTTATAATTTTTCATTACAAATATTTGCACTGTAAAAAAATAAAAGAAATAGTATTTTTCAATTCACCTAATACAAGTACTGTAGTGCAATTTCTTTATCATGAAAGTTGAACTTACATACTTACATACAAAATGAACATGCATCGGTCCACACTACTTTGGATTGTTATCGAGCAGAACCTGTCATCAGCACGGACGCATGTCCCCTGGAATGGTGGTTGAAGCATGAAGGGACACATGAATCTTTAGCGCATCTGGCATGTAAATATCTTGCAACGCCAGCTGCAACAGTGCCATGTGAATGCCTGTTCTCACCCTCTGGTGACATTGTAAATAAGAGGGCAGCAGTATCTCCCGTAAATGTAAAGAAAACTTGTTTGTCTGAGCGATTGGCTGAACAAGAAGTAGGACTGGGTGGACTTATAGGATCTGAAGTTTTACATTGTTTTGTTTTTGAGTGCAGTTATGTAACAAAAAAAAAATCTACATTTGTAAGTTGCACTTTCACGACAGAGATCGCACTACAGTACTTGTATGAGATGAATTGAAAAATACTATTTCTTTTGTTTGTCATTTTTACAGTGCAAATACTTGTAATCAAAAATAATGTGCCCTTTGATTTCAGTTGCAACACAGAATACAATATATTTGAAAATGTAGAAAAACATCCAAAATATGTAATAAATTTCAATTGGGTTTCTATTGTTTAACAGTGCGATTAAAACTGCGATTAATCATGATTAATTTTTTTGAGTTAATCATGTGAGTTAACCGATTAATCAAGAAGCCCTAGTGAGAACATAATCATGTTCTGAGAAAACGCCCCCTGGTGCTCAGAGAGCTCCCGGCACGCTGGGCTGGGTGAACACAGAGGTCCCAGAGCTGTAGGAACACTGGGCACTGCTACATTTCCCTCTTCAAAGCACTTTACAAACAGCTTGTGCTTTCTCCTGCAAAAACATCATTTTAAAAATGTAATAAATATGGAAGAGAATAAAAATCCGGGTGCTCATGGCCACGCCTTACAATGCCAGGCTCGGCGATGGCACCCTGAGGGCTCTGCAGTCATGCTCTTTGTAAAGTACAGCTTTCTCACTGCAGACCTCCTAGGGACTAGGTGCATTCAAAGTGCTTGAGAATTGTACTGAGAGACTATCCAAACCAGCCCTATTCCATGATATAATCACCACAGGTTGTCTCAGGGCTCGTCAATATGGATGCTTCATATAAATCTACAGCACACCGTCCTGCTGGGCACTGACTAGCCGTCCCTGCTCACTGAAAGGTCCCTGGTGCACTTTCCCTACTGATGGTTGAAACAGCAGTAGGTCAAAGTACATTAGGGAACTTTTAGTGCACAGCAGCATGGTCTATACACAAACTTTGTGCGCAGCAGGCTTGTGCTCTGTGCAGTGAGGGTCCATACAGATAAGCTGTCAGACGGGCGGAATGACAGAATCAGACAACAGTCAGCAGCCTGGTGTGCCAGGACCTGGAAGCCTGAGCTTGGACTGTCCATGCTCCGAGATGTTAGCCTACGATAGGTATTTTTTCACTTTGGGAGAAGAAAAGTCTGACTGTGCACTGACCTCTAACAAGTGCATGAAAGAAGCAACATTGTTGGGTGGAAGAAACGCCACCAAAGGCAGAAATAAACAAACCAAACCACATGCCGATCAGCCTCAGCAAAGCCTTTTGTGATTCATTGTTTTCTTTCATTTTATAAAATGTCTTGTAATAGTTAATAACATTATTGACTCAATTTCCATAACAAAACTACCTCTTGTGTGACATCCTGTTTATCATCTCAAAGGGATTGTGTGAAAAACAAAACACTGCTCCTCTTTCTGTTTACATGTTTCTGATGAAAAATGTGGAGTGTAAATGTCTTGGGTTTTGTTGCTGTTTCGATTTAGTTGTTGGGTTATTGGTCCTTTAACAGTTGCTGCAGCAGCGTTTGAATGTGCGGGTGACGTTTTGTGATTCTGTTGATCAGAACTGGAACTCCAAGCACCACCAAGGTGGAGACGCCTACCAGGCTGCTCAGGTTTTGCTGGAACTTCAGTGAGTTTCACTTAGGCCATGGCCACCTTCAGGATTTCCCATGGTGTCAGTCAGCCATGTCACTGCACCAGTGCGAACCTCTAGCACGCAGGCACAGTCCCCAGCTGGCTGCACTGGTGCAAATCACCACATGTCCCCAGACAGCAAGAGACCAAGAAAACCCAAAGCTCTGCACTTTCCTCCAGAAGGTGCCCAGGCCTCTCCGGGTTGGTTGCTGTGCTTTGCAAGGGCTGGCTGCAGCCCTTGCCCAACATCTCCCTCTAGTTTGGTTTAACACACCAAGCATGAGCCTGTTGATGCAAAATGCAGCTTTCTCCAACTAAATTGAATTTCCTCTGACTGTCACAGGCATCTCGAAAGCCCTAGAACAGAGCCGCACAACGGGCACTGAACAGATGCATGACATGTATGCGTTACGTTGGTAGCCAGGGATTTCCTCAGGGTCCTTGTGCACATGTTCTATGTTACAGACATTTACAACTTAAGAAGAAAATCAGTCCAGAAACCCTCCCTCTTGCATTGGCCCTTTGTCTCACCTGTTCCATGTGGCATATCTGTAGTCAATGTGCCTTCCCCTCACATTGGGACTGGGCCCTGTCAATAGATGTGCTATAGGGGATGTGTTTTCATTCAGTCAAGCACAGCAAAACAACTCATTTTTCCCATGATCCCTTGCATAAATCAGGGAAGCAGGATGTCACCTCAACATAACTAATAGTGAGCATTTAGCTGTTATGTTTAACATGCTCGGAGCTGGAGTATAGACAGGTTAGCATGGCTGGTCCCTGCCTTCTTCCCCCATGGATCCCAGCTGCACCTCGGGGGGCTGGTCACACTTCCCATCTCAGGAGCTGTTTCTTGTCACTACACTATGACCAAATGAATGTTTCTCCTGGTGTGTCCTGCTTGTGCCGTGGGGCCCGCCCTTCCCCCACTGGGGGGCCGACGTGCAGGCTGCTCACGTCTCACCTGTCTCTGCTCTGCTGCTCTGCTCTGTGACTTGACTACCTGTGGAAATGTGACCAATAAGTGTTAAACGCATGTTTAGCAAGTGTTAGCTGTTTGAACTAATAAATGTGAATTGTTCTGCACAGGTTGGGAGTCTGGTGTTTCCTTTCACTGACCTCCTCCATCCTGTTCTTTCTCATCACTTGCCTTTAAAGGGACTCTGTCATGGTAACAAGATCAAATGCTGGACTTAGGCACATTTACTTTGCAAGTATGTGATGCTGAGCCTCTGCCCTGATTCTCTCCTTCCTACTTGTGATGAGGCCAGAAGTTGAAATGTTCATGGTGTTCATGGTTCAGGTTAACTGCCTCTGTATTTCCCCTTCGTGGGCCGCCAAGGGCACCTGCTCTCAGTTCCTGGCTCCCCATCTGTCACCTCACAGGCAGAGACCTACGTCCCTCTTTCCCAACCAAGGTTTTCCAGTCCACACAGTTCCTTGCCTATACTTTGATATGCCTGCAAACCAGACTGCCTAAGCAGGCCAGCATCTGCCCTTTGCTTTGTCTCCAGAAGCTATAACCACTTACCACACAGCTCTTTAAAAGCAAGCACATTTATTCTTCAAGTGAAAGCATTACAGAGAAAACATTAAAACCAATAAAAAAACAACCCACTCTTATGCTATCGAGCTTACCAGAGTTCACCCCAGCCCAGCATTGGGGCTCTAGTACATGGCAGTCCTACAAAACCCACAACTGGGTTTTCCCCATGGTGACAAGTTCATAACCGTCCCAAATTCAGAACCAGAACCAATAATATTTCTCTTTCCTTTATATAGCTTGGGCCTTTGATCTTAACCTCATGTAACAGGTGATCGCAGACAATGGCCCACCTCTCACGGTGTAGCTTCCAAAGACTGGGTTTTTGCATAACCAGAGGTGGGGAATTTGCATTCACCTCCCCCTAGAGATTCCCCAGGAAAACCACTTACCGCGTTTTGTTCCAAAAGTCCATTCTTGCCTGGCACATTGTTCAGTATAATCCCTCATCTGTCACATTTCCCTCGAGGTTACATACAGTCCCAGCCCACAATAAGACATGACCCTTCATTCAATACAATGGATCCCAAAGATACTTCACTCAATAAGGTCCTAAAGGATAATGCAGGAAATGGCCATTTCTGTGGCTCCTGGGTCTGGGAAAAGCAGTCGCTCCTTGTTTCACCCCAAGTGACGCAATGCCATACCGCGCACAGACAGCAGTGTCCCCTGCCCATAGCCCCACTGAACTGCCAGCCCCTGAGGAGGGGCCAGTCTGAGACTGAATTCTGTGTGTGTTGGAACAGGAGAGTGACAGTAGCTTTACTGCTGTGGGATTTGTGGAAGCCTTGGAGCGGGTGGGTGACTGGGATGGGGGGGAGCAGGTTACGGGCCTGGGGGAGCAGGAGAGGTGTGAATAGGAGAGGGCAAATACTAGTGGCCTCTCGGATTCTGCCAAGTAACGAATGCAGAAGGCCATATTGTCTTCACAAATACACTTTCTCCTGTTGAGCCGGCTGTAGAAAGCAGGTTCGGAGAAAACAACTTTCCCTCTTAAATCGGATCTTCTGCATTGTAATTACTGCAGCTTGTTATGAATTCCTTTGTCCTCTCTGCACTGGCTCACCGATGACAAATTTGTGTGTTTTCATTGCGAGGGGTTCAGAACATGTAACAGTTTAAATAGGCAATCGTCCCCATTGTTGGGTACAATGAAAAGATTCTTAAAACCAGCAAGAGGAGATTCTTGCCTTAATAGCTGCTGCAAAGCAAGAAATGAAATCCCAACAAACAAACACACCAAAAAACCTTGACCAATATGCTTTGGCGAGAAACTGCAGAAATCAATTAAAGATCTTTCGTGTCACTGAGACAGACAAGTGCTAAAAGATGAAGAGGTGTTTTGTATGTTTGTTTCTATAAATATTGGAGTGCGTACAGTAGGGTCCATTCAGTGGTAAACAACTGCACTGTCACAATGGCATTGTGAACCACGTAAAGGTAGCAATGCTCCCCAAATGAGCAGCTGCTCCCCCCGCACTCAGGTGCTGCTTTCGTCTCTTTTGTTGCCTGTGAATCACCAGCTTGATAAAAATGGCAGTTGGTTGCCTAGTTGTACTGAAGACTTTGTTCTTAACATGTTTCATTTATAGGGAGATTGTCCCTTAAATGTGATATTTTTCATAATGGCCAGTCCACAGCACTGGAGAGTAGGTGAAAAGTGCCCCCCAAAGTCCCTGTCCCAAGAGCGTAATCTGGAGGCAGCTGCTGTTTTGGCAAAGAATAAATTGACTTGTATTACACGTTGTGTGTGGCAGGAGCTGTGGTCCGGTGGCCTGAGCACGCGGCTAGGGGTTGGGAGGCCTGGGTTCCAGGCCTCCTGCCTCTGACTGCGTTTCGGCCTTGGTGAGTCACTTCACCTTCCTTGGACTGTTTCTCCATTTCTAAAGTGGAGAGGAGGGTTCACTGTGCTTTGAAAAAGTGATCGAGGATCTGCTGCTCTGAGCTGTCGATATATTAGTACATCGCTTTATCTCCATTTGAACCCTATGTAGCAATGAGAGCTATTGGACTTGGATGGGAAATCTAGCTCTCAAAGGCAGCCTCAAAATTCTCTCCAGGTCTGTCCCAAGACTTGGGTGACCCAGCTGTTCAGGATTTTAAAATTCACCTCTTTCAGCGTGGGCTGCCATGTTCCTCTCTGCCGTTCCTTCTCTTGGCTTCATAGCTGCTGCAAAGTAGGCTAGGAAAGCCCAAACAAACCAAAAAACCCGCAAGCAACTGCCCTTTGGAGAGAAAGGGAGGAGTTTGTCTCCTGGTAAGAAGAGGCACTGTTAGTTCATTCCAATCAGATCCCGGCAACGGGGGAGGGTCTTGGCGCCTGGGCTCCACCCCAAGTGGGAATGTCTACACTGCTATTTTTAGCCCTATTATGAGAGCCTGAGTCAGCCGAGCTGGGCTCTGAGACTCCTCGCTGCCATGGGGCTGCGTTTTGCAGTGTGGCTGTACCCTTGGTGACTCGGGTCCCTGCTTGGGTCCCTTCACCCTGCGGCTGCTAGCTCCCACCGGGTTCTTTCCTGTTTGTATTCTCCGCTCGGGGATCCTGCCTGCTGCCACGGATTAGCTTTGGAAGGGGGGAGGGAGGGGAGAGCATGTCGCAAAACTCCGTCTGAACCAAAGGATCGAAGTGCAGTGTGCCAAAGAGTAGGAGCCTGGGCCTGCTCTACCCTGGTCTGGACTTCACAGCAGGCTGCAGTGGTAATTCCTACGCAGCACTGGAGCCCTTCGTTTCCGGGAATAACACGCCAGAGTATCTGTCAGGACGGGAGAAGCTCAGCTTCACCCGCAGTCTTGTTCCGATCGTGCACCAGGCCCGATGGGTTGTTGGAATGAGCTTTTGTGTCTTGGCTCCCGCTGGGTCTCGTTCACATCCCCAATCCAGTATTCACAAGTCTAGGGCTTGGCTCGACGTTGTCTTCGGAGAGGATTGAGAATGCAGGCAGGGTGGGGAAGGAAAGGATCCAGTGCAGGGGAGTCAAATATTTTCAACTTCCTGATCTGGATGTTCCCGAGAGAGCTAATGGTGAGATTCCCTAGCGGCTGTTCTAACCTGCTCTGCCTCTAGATCTGCATGCGCTCTGGGTAGAACCACACAGCCCCCAGAACCGCCAGGGGCTCTGCCTCGTCCCTGGGATGTCGCAGGTGCACTCTGGGCTTCCTGCACTTCCATCTGAGCAGCCCAGTGGTTTGCAGCTGACGATTCAGCCTGGGGACACTCCCATGCAGTGCGACAGTGTGACTAGCCCCTGTCAGGCGGAACTGAGAGGTGATGGGACTTGCTAAAATCACAAAGTGAATCAGTCGCAGAGCCAGGACGAGGGCCCTTGAGTCCCGACTCCCTGCCCTGTGCTTCAGCCACTCCCTGCCTGCCCTCTGGTGGATCTCCCTGGCCTGTGAGGAGACGCGCTCCCTTCAGCAGACCGTCAGGGATCTGAGGATTTTCCTTTGTGCTCTGTCCCTGCCCACTGCGCCAAGCCCTCCCCTGGTTTGTCTGGTCCGGAGTTCCACCGCCCCGGGTCAGCCCATGCGTCCAACTCGTGGGCACCACACCTGCTGCTGGGCCCTGGCTGGTTCCCTGCCTCCCTGGGGCTCCCTCTGTAACGCCGGGTTCGACTCTTTCCCTCCTGACGCAGGAGCCTGCAGAGAACAGGAATTCAAGGGAGCCAGATGTGGCTGGTGGTGTCACAGAAACCGTTCCCTTGGCAACAGGAGCCACATGAAATGCTTTGCTGTAGCAACAGCCCCTCCTGTCTCCCCCTTTCCTGTTTCTCCTGGTCCCCAGCATGTCCAGCTATTTCCCCCCAGGCCGGGGGCTGGCCCCAAATCTGCGAGGGTCTCAGCAGAGCCCCCCTGCCAGCAAAGCCCCCGGCACAGCCCCAGCCTGCCCGTCTCATTGCCGAGCTCCAGGGCCAGGGCGTAGGCCTGGACCGATGCTGTTGAAGTGCTCAGCGGCGTGGTGCCGTCGCCCCAGCTGCATGTGCAGTTGCTCAGTGCACGTGGGATGCGGCGTTCGCTGTTGTGGGCTGATCGCTGGTGTGTTGGGAGCTACAGCCGCAGCATTGCCCTGGGCCCGTGGTCCCTGAGCCCCTGCGGGAGCTGCTGGCTGGGGAGAGCTGAGCCTGAGGGGCAGGTGCCTCATGTCCACGTGGCCCCTGCTCTGGTGCAGGAAATTCTGCCAGAGCGGCTGGTCTGACCAAGGTGGCTCCTTCAGAGCTCAGCCCCTGCTTTGGGGGGGGGGGGAGCGTCCGTGTCTCTCGCCCCACCCCACTAGGCAGAAGGGCTCCTGTCCAGCCTCCCTGTTGACCCCTCCGGGAACCGCAGTGGAATGGGGAAAATCCTGGCAAGTAAAAGCGTGATACTGGGGGCAGCAGCCAGGCCTGATTCACCCAGCCCACCCCATCCGTCAGCCGGGCCCGGCCTGGCAGAGACCCAGCACAGGGGTGATCTCCAAACACTGCAGGTCAGCAGCCACCTGCTGTTCGAGCCCAGGGCCTGGCACGTCTGCGAGCACTGCTGGAGAGCTGGGCCTTGTCTCTTCGACCTGCCCAGCACGTGGGGCAGTGCGGGAAGGAGCCTCCCAGGAAGAGGGGTTGGCCTTGGGAAAGGGGACACTAGGTGGGACACTAGGAAAAACTCCCTGGCGTGAAGAGTCGGGCTGGGAATTGCCCCCCTATTACTTCAGGCAATGGTCTGGCCTGACTGATGGATAGAGCTGTCCGTCTGCGATGGCTTCAGGCCGATCTCTGGAGCCCTCGTTTGCAGCAGGCTTGTGCTGAGATCACCCAGCACTTTGGGGACTAGCTGCTCATGGCACAGCTGGGTGAAGTGGGCATGGCCTGGGCATGGCTTCTGTGGAGAGTGCCCCAGCCCTCCTCTGAGCCTCCCAGGGTCTGTGCTGCTCCGTCCGCGGCAGCCAGTGCTGTCCCCTGCTGCCCCGGCCCCTTTGGTAACTGTCGCCGGGAGCTGAGCCAGGATCTCGCTACGGCAGGTGCGTGGCCTTAGCCCGTAGTAGCTGAGTGCCTCTCCGTGTTTACTGCGTTTCCCTCACACAGCCCCCGAGTCAGGGCAGGGCTGTTCTCCAAACTTCCCAGGTGGGAGCAGCGCCGCGGAGGGGCTAACTGACTTGCCAGGGTCACACAGGAGGTTTGTGGACAAGCAGGGGTTGAGCCCAGGTCTCACGTCCTAGGTTAGTGCTCTAACCACTGGGGATCCTGCCTTCCTTGTGTGTAATGCCGTTTCTCTGCGAGCACACCCCATGTTGGCAATGGGAGACTCTCCTGGCATCAGCCTGCCTCAAGCGGAGATCTTTTCAGCTAAGCGGGGCCAGGCCGGACCTGCACTTGGCTGAGAGGCCTTTTAAGTGTCTCATTTGATGGAGAAGGCCAGATTCCATCAGTAACCAGGGTCTGGTACAAAGTCCCTCTCCCGCTGCCAGCAGTGTGAGATTTGCACAAAGGTTGAAGCTGCTCATAGCTAGGTTGAAGCCCTTCCGTAGTAGCTAACCTTTGCTCTCTTCCTTCGTTCGTACATCCCAGCCCTGTCGTGTTCAGCGTTGCTCGATGGGAGAACCCACTCCCTTTTGAGGCCAGCCCTGTTTCTGTCCTTTGTGTTTCAGCCTTCCCCAGCCTCCTCTCTCCTTCCCTGCATGGCAGGAGCTCCTAGCTCTCAGCCCTTCCCGGACCCTTTGCGTGGACACCCAGTAAGATTAATAGGGGCCGGAGGAGCCCACCACTGCAGGTTGCGGGCTCAGGCTCTCTGCAGACTCAGGCAGACCCACTGCAAAACAGACCTCAAAGCTGAGACTCTGCAGAACATGAGCGTCTCCAGGGGCTGGGTAAATACCCAAAGCGGGGCAGCTTCAGCCTGGAGGCTGGGGGTTTGAGCCTCCTGTCCAAGGTGCTGCGGCTTGGGATGGCTCAGTGGCTGGCACTCTTGCTGCTTGGCCAGGGCTCCAGGGCAGAGCTAGAGGATGCTGGCTGCCTCCAGGCTATGCTGGTGGGTTGTGGGGATTACAGGCCAGATCGCACTTCCCCAGCAGGGTTTGTGCTTAGGCTTCCCCTAGTGGCTGGGCGGAATTCCCTCCCCCATGGGGGAGCCTGCAGGAGGAGTGAAGCAATGGCAGGGGGTTTAGAGACCAGGAGATCTGTTAGCCCTCAGGGCAGGGACATGGCAGACGCGTGAGCAGCTCATGCTAGTGCAGGCTGGCTCAGAGAATGGGGCACCCTGGTTCACGGCAGGCGGAGGAGGGAGTGACTGTCAGTGAGTGTGTGTGGGGGGGGGGGGGGGAGGGTCTTTACCAACCTGGAACGCTGCCTGAGACGGCCCCAGGCTGTACGGGGACTGCAGGTAATTTGAAAGGCTGGGAAGCTCTGTGCTCAGGGCTGAGGGGTGGTGGGACTGGGGGTTGGGGGCCAATGTGTTTTTCTCCTCTTAGGATGGACTGTAAGTTACTAGCTCCAGTGTGACAAGGGCTTCAAAGAACCCATAGCCCTCCCCTCTGAGTTCAGGGTGTTCCTGGAGGGGGTGCACTGCACCAGCCTGGGCTTCTCCAGACGCATCTGCACCTAGCACGGCCGCCTCGCTGGGTCTCCAGGCCCCGGAGCTGCTGGTACACGGCAGCTCCCCAGCACCCTGCATGGAACGCAGCCCAGGGCCTTTGGGATTCCAGGCAGTTCAAATCTCTCCCTCTCTTTGCTTGCAATTGAAATGTTCATTTTCTTTCAACCCAAACAGTGAAAGAATCTGCATCTTTGCTTGTGTCCTTAGCAGCCTCCTTTTTCCTGCTGTTTCTACTGTGTTAATTCTTCCAGGCTCTGCAGCATTTCTCCTCCTTCGAGACACAGCTCAACTTGTTTGACAACGTGCCACCGTTGTGGATTTATTCCCACAGTGGGGTGCTGAAGGTCAGTGTTAGGGAGGGTCTGACGTTCAGGGGGTGGCTAACGACACTTCATTCATCTAGAAGGGTGGGTTTGTCCCTACCTTAAAATGAAGGTAGAGTGTGCTGAGAGCCTGGCCGCTGGCTTGGGCTGGTGATGGCTGCACGGTGTTAATATTGAGTCGACACAAAGGGCTATTTGAAAACCAGAATTGGAGCGGGGAAAAGTACCAGCACATTTTAATTTTCAGTTCAACCTCTCCTGACCACTGTGTTTTGATTAGAACTCCACTGGCCTTTCATCTCTTCGCTCGGGCTGGTGACAGCGGCCATTGCATTGTGTGTGCGGTGCAATAGTTTATCACCGAAGGCCAGCTGTTCTATGAATTCAGAGACGGCGCTGAACAAATCATGCTGTCACTAACGTCAGCCGTGTTAACCTGATCTTTGGTGGATCACCAGTGTCAACATTGCACAGAACATACATTATGAGGCCCAAGGACTCGGCGCTGTGGTTGTCAGGCTGTTCTATCATAGTCGTACTCTTTGACCTTCATGGAGTAACTTCCAAGGATAGGCTGCCTTCCTTTCTTAGAAAAGCCCCTCTCGGAGGGTGTGCACCAGCCCATCCCGCCACTCGAGAGTGCCTGGTAGCCAGCAGCCTCCTGGGCAGCGAAGTGAGGCTGGACTCCCCGAGTGAAATGGCCTGTCCTGGCTGCCCTGGGGACAAGCTTGAGTCCGAGGAAAGTCTGTGGCTGGTCAGCCTGTATCATTCATACATGGCTCAGCTGCGTGCAATTTACTCCCTGTGTGGAGCCTTCCAGCAGAGGGCCAATGACTGGCTGGAGAGTTCTGCCCAGCTATTCCTGTGTGAAATCCCCGGGGAGATGTTCTTCCCCGGTGCTTGTGGGAATGTTGCCCAGACATCCCTTTGGAAGTCCCTGAGTGGTCATTTTGATGTTTGACATCTAGACCACATAATGGCTGGATGGGCCATGTCTAGGAGCCATTTCCTACCCTAGAGACTTGAATGTGCTCACACAGCACATCGAGGGCTGCAGGACACAGCAGGGTGTAGCACCGGTGCTCAGTGCAATCGGATGTTTGTAACAGCCAGGAGCCTGAGCTCGTGCGCCCTGTTCAGCCTGGGTCTCTGCTGAGGCTCTCAAACAGGTCTCCATGTTGAGGAACTGGGCTGATTCTGCACAGGCCACCACACAGCCAGATGGTTCACTCCCAACCCAGGCTTGGTGTGACCTGGCGACTCAGAGGCGAATGGCTCCTGATCCTCTTGCCGTCCAGTTCCCTGAACTAATTGTCGTCTAGAACCTAGCGCAGTTGGATTAATGGTGGGAGATGGAGCCTGCTCCTTTGTTACGTCCTTTGCATTGTGTGTTAAAGTATGCTAGTCACTCATGCAAATGGGTTCCCAGCCTTCTCCTTGGAGTGAATTGGTGGGAGATGAGCCTGCCTCCCCTTTGCCGTGTCAGCAGAAAATCAGGCCGGTCACTAACCGGCTCCCTAGTCTCAGTAGCCAGTGAGCTGGAGCTCTTGCATGCCCTGGGGCTTCTCCAGGAGGGCTGGTGGTGCTGGCAGGTCATTGCTTTTGAATGCACTTTCCCGAGGAATTGCCAGCTCTCCGACAGCACAGCAACGATAAACCTCTCGTGAGAACCGAAGCCCTGCCTGACAGCTGGACTGTCCTTGGCTCTTAGCCTGCTCTGTTCAGCCAGGGATTCACAAGCACCCCCCAAACATGGACGAAGCCGTATGACTCCCAGGCGATGGGCCCGGGCTGCCACCCCTCCATTGCGAGAGAGCCAGGCACGCAGCGCATGGGCCCGGGCTGCCACCCCTCCATTGCGAGAGAGCCAGGCACGCAGCGCATTGGGGACTAGCAGGAGGCCCCCAGCAAACTAGCGATAGGTTCAGGAACGGAACCCAGGAGTCCTGGCTCCCAGTTCCCATCTCTAACTAGATTGCTCTCCCTCTCCTACTTCATCCTCCTTGCTGGGCTCAGGGCTGGGCGTGTCTCGGGGACAGGTGGTGTTTTGCAGCAATTCAGGGCTTGGCCTGACTTGGTTTCCCAATCATTGTACTGCGCCCTCCCAATCACAGATGGGATCCATTGGCGGGACCCTCCAGCCATGCTGTACAAAGTGCTGGTCGCTGCCAAACCCCTTGCCTGGGGACGGTCCAGGGGAAGGCTGCTTAGAAGTGTGTTTCCGTGGCAGAGAAGAACGATGTCACTCACGCTCGGTACTACAACGGTGATGCTGGTTCGATGACTTGTAGATTTACACCCAAACGTGCTGGCGAATCCCCGTGGTGAGAAGGGAAATGTCGTGGTTCAGCAGCAACGTGCAGCAGTTAGCAGGAGTCTCTGGGGTGCCGGGTTAGAGGGTGGGACTCGAAGGCCACTGTGTGGATTCCCATTCGTAGCCCTGCTTCTAATGGAAACAAAGGTAAATCCAGCAGAGTGCACCCTCAGGAGCCACCCGGTTCACCAGCAAGTCGGCAACATCCAGGCAGATCCTGGGTCTTCAGAGACTCGGAAGCAGCTGCAGCATCTCCAGCCTGTGGGGAGACGCCTGGCTCCTGCCTGGGCGAAGCGGCCCTGGGAACTGAGGGGTGTGTCTGAAGGAAGTAGGACAGGGAGCCGCATCAGGAGCTGAGCAGGGCCTTTTGCTCAGGGAAGTCTTTTCTGGGGCTTCTAGGAAATAGTAGCTAGCAGAAAGGTCAGACCCCCATGGGCAGTGGCTGTGACTCAAAGGGAACCTACAAAGGAGAGATGGCAAAAACTCAGCATTGATGTGCCCAGACTTTACCCAGCATAGGGACCTGTTGACAATGGCAGATGTTACTGGCTCTGCATTAAATATAGTGGGTTAAAGCCCCCTTTCTTTATAGGGATGCACCATGTGGAGGCTACAGCTCCCAGCATGCATTGCTTCTTTTAGATGAAAGCAAGCCTCTGGAGCAAGATGCGTAAGTGCATGCTGGGAACTGTAGTTCTCACGTGCTGCACCTCCCAAGTAAGGGTGCAGGTGGCTGCCGGCTGTGTTATGGAACTCCATGGGGTGCATTTGGCCAGAGGGGTCACGCTTTACCCCCCTCTAAGCTCCAGCCCCTCCCCCGCTGGCCAGTGCATTCTAACCCGAGAGAGTACAGGAGTAAACCTGAGCTAAAGACCAAACATCTGCTTCCCAGCACCCATAGGAGCAGGGGACCTGCGCCGTCCCCGGGCCGGTTTGTCCCAGGGGAATCGGCCCGACCTGCCCGGCTCAGGCTGCTGCTAGCGTTTGTAAGGTTGGAAGGGTGCGGGGGGCGCTATCCTGCTCCTCGTGGACTCGATGGCTGGGATTCCCCAAGCAGCTGCAGGGCGACAGGAGCACACGTCTCATTGCATCTGGGCACCCACCTCCCTTCGGCTCCATTAAAAATGCCAGCTCAGCACATCTAGCATGTCGCCAGGGCCAGGTGGTCAGCACACAAGGGGCAGGTTCTGGCCAGTCGGATCCGTTCCCGGGCTGATCTCTCTGATCAGCGACTGGTGCCTGCGTAATGCCATGGGTCTGTAAAGGGGCACATTCAGCTGGGGCAGAGCTCCGTGCTTCCTGGCCCCCTCATTTCTAATGCCCCTTACCCTGTCTGTCTTTATCACATTCAACAACCACATCCCCGGGGGTCGGTTTCCAGGGTGCACACATTGAATTCCGTTAATGATTCCTAACAGTCTCTTCCTTCCAAACCCTGCACTCCCAGCGCAGGGTCTGCTCCGTAGAGAGCCTCTGGTTCTACAGCCGGGATCTTGGAGGAGGGAAGAGAATACACTTAAAGGGCCGGCGCTCTTCCCTCGCTGGTCACTTATTCTGTGGCATCATTGCTCTGTCCCCTGTCTTGAGCTGACACTGCCGTGGACAGTCGCTCCCTCTGTCTTTGGGGTTTGGCGGGTTGCTCTCAGAAACTGCATCGGGGTGTCCTAGGGTCAACCGTGACCACCTGAAAGGTGCCTATTTCTCCTGCTGTGGGAGCTCAGAGCTGATCCATGGCAGATTTATTTGGCAGGTGAGTTAGCTGAGATTCTGTGGCAATGGGGCCAGATTGATACTTGGAGAGAGACAAACTAAAGCAATTTCTGTCCAGGAGGGCAATGAGCAAACACGAGAGATTCCGATCTATTCCTAAGCAAGAGTCCCATCAGTGCAAACGCTTGTTTGCTCCTGGTTTATACCAGGGCACGTGGGAGGCCGATCCCAACTGCTGTCTCCTATCCATCCCGCAGAACGGGCACCGGGCTGGGAGCGTGCGCTGGGTGCCCCTCTGCCTTGAGCAGCGACTGAATCCTCACGGCAGGAGCTTTATTGCGCCCACTGATGCAGGAGGCAGACAAAAGCTCCCTTGATCTTGCAGGCCCAGGGCACGTGTGCAGCACAAGACATTAGAGACCGGTCTTCAGGCCGATGGTCAGCTGAGCCAGTTTGCTGAGACAATACCCACGGAGCCGCTTCAGGCCGATTGCCGTCTGACGAAACCAGCCAGCGGCGTATGGCAAAGCTGGCAGCACGTGGGGGGAAGTCTGCAGCTCTGACTCAAAGCCAGCATTGTGGTGGTAAAGCATTGCACTGCACTGATGTGGTCAGCTCCCTCCTGGGCCGCTTTCCTTCTGGGCTGGGCCCCTTCCACTACCCCTTGGTTACTGTTCGTTTGTAAACTCCCTGGCAGTGAGCAGTAATGCTGAATATCGTGTCCAGTTACCCACCGGTAACCAGCTCGTGTGCGGAGGGGCCCTGCCTGTCCCTGGCGCACATCCCAGCGCTGCTCCTGTTTGCCGGGGAGATGCGGGACTCTGTGCCACTCTGCCTGGTGTGGCAGGTGTCACACTGAGCTGGAAGAGCCACTGCTTGTGACTCCCGCTACCCCCCGACCAGAGCCTGAATTGCAATGCGCCAGCCGCTCGCTGCATATTCTGACCCAGCTAATCAGCTGTGAAAGAGGAACAGAATGCTGGAGAGAAACCTTTTCCTCCGCCAACCTCATCACAATAAAGATTCCTATAAAGAGCTTTTATCCTTGAAGAAAATGAGGCACATAAGCAGGAGTAGTAAACAAAGGGCTGTCAGTTTGACCTGGGAGTGCTTCATGTTGTTGGCAACTGCCAAGAGGACACACAAAGTGAGGCTGCATCCAAGTCCCAATTATACAGAACTATGTGACTGATATGCCCGAGCTCCTCCGGGGAGAAGACCACCAGCAGTTCTGAGCACTGTCTGAGCACCATCTGCAAGCGAGGAGATGCGGAGGGCCCTATCTGCAGCCACAGAGCGGAAGGCTTGTGTGGCATTGGAAGAATGTAAGGAACAAGGTTATGTCATCTGGAGTGCTATCAGGGAAGTTATTGCAGCACATGTATTATCAGCAGAGGGCCCGGGAGTCAGGGACTTTGGGGGTCTGACAGTAGAGGCAGAGATAACTGGCAAACAGTAGTGTCGGCCACACCTGCTGCAGGCACGCTCCAGGAACGTGCCAGAGGCAAGAGGCCTGGCCCTGCTGGAGAATAACTAGTGGATGGAGATAAAGTCCGAGAAGGAGATATGCTTTGCTTAGCATCAAGGCTACGCACCAGCAGGGAGACCATGTTCCAGCCGGCCTGTCCTTTCGTGGACTGCTCAGAAACACCCAGCAGCATCCCCCAGCCTTCCATGGAGAGGTGGATGTGTGTTCTCCCACCCAGGGTCCCCAGCCCACCAGGACTGACCCTTTCCATTGGAAGCTCCACTGAGTGTTGGGATCAAAGGGAAAAGTGACTCCTGGCTCTGAGGCTGTTTGCAGCAGGGCCACAGGCTGTTCACAGCCCAGAGGAGGCGTGAGGCCGGACAGGCACTGCCAGAACCAAGGGCACCTAAAGATGTGTATTTCAGGGTGCCTGAGCCATGTGGGGAAGACGAGCTGTGTTTGGAGCCTGTCTCGGCGGGTTCTCGGGCAGGAGGACAGAGGTGGTAGCTAGCTAAGGTTCTTCTCTGGCCCCTTTCAGCGTGGTGTGTGAGCACCTCAAGGTGGTTCCTGTGTTTATTCGCACACCTGCTGTGTGGCAGGGCAGGGCGGTTACCCTCATGGCCCAGACGGGGAGCTCAGGCAGAGAGACTAAGGGACCCTAACCCTGCCCCAGCCTGTCTCTCTAGCACTCCCCTTGCCCCCTGGCAAATGGAATGGAGCTCATAGGGCTGCCACTGAGAGGAAACCAAGCAGCCTCCACCCCATCCCATCCCTTTCCATAGGGCTGGGGTGGAACTGAGGCCAGCTGCTGGCGTGTTCCGCCTGGTAATATGCTCAGCTCCCCTCTGGGTAGAGAGAGGTTGGTTACCAGAGACTCTGCCCCCAAAACCTCCCACTGCCAGTGCTTGGCCTCCTTGTTCCCCCTGCCCTGGGCTCCCCCACCCTCTGTCTCCTGCTGCCCCTGCCCACGCAAGGTCAGTGTTAAAGGGACCTGGCCCATCCTTGCCTTTCCTGGGCTTCAGTCTGATAACTGCAAACTCTCTGCTGGCCGTGTGGGGGCAGAGCGTGGGGCTGGTGCGGGGACAGCAGGCTGTATTGCCGGAGGACTCCAAATGCAGATGACTCGTCCCCAAGGGTGCAGCAGCTCCTCCGAGCTCTTGGGTGGAGTTCTTTAGGGTCTCCTAATGGGGATGGTGGGCCTGGGGCTGCTCTAGCCTGCAGGGAGCTTGTGGCTGCAAATGGCCAAGCGCTAGTAGCCAGCGCCGGCTCTGGTTCTGGCGGCCAGGCCAGAGAGGCAAGTGGCCCAGAGTTGTGGGAGGAGGTTGAACTCAGGCTGGGGCTGTGAGGGGCTCCCAGGGGTCTGTGTTTGCACTGGGGGCCATGAGCTGCATGGTCACGACAGCCCAGGGGCGGGAACCTAGAGCCATCGCCCTCCGTTCTGTGTGCCCAGCCCCTGGAGCTGTTTGTTTCTGGGGTCGGGGGCTGTGTGCTGCTCTTAGTCCATGTCCCCAGTGCACAGGCATGCCCGTACAAGCAGCCCCTCATTGGTGAAGGGTGCTGGCACTCCCCTCTCTGTCAGGCCGTCCCCAGGCTGGGGCACTGGTTTTCTAAGTGCTGCCCGTGCCAGAGGAGGGCGCCCCCTGCTGTCCCCAAGACCACTGTCAGCTCTGTGCTTCCAGCGCCACTGGCGGCGCCATGCTGGGCCCTTTCGGCAGGTCTCCCAGTCCCATGCCAGCCCCACCTTGCTCAGCGTGGGAGACCTGCTGAGTTGGCAGCCCGGCGTGGGGTGGCTGCAACGCCGTGAACTCAAAATGATCCCGGGGTACTTGCTAATTCTAGAAGCCAGGTCAAGTCCTTGGCAAGAGCTTGTTCCAAGGCAAATGCCCAAGGCCAGTGAGGACGTATTTACCCCTGAAAACACCTAGCTGCAAAAATAGCAAGTGAGCAGTGTGTGGTCGGGGCATCCCGGGGGAACAATGCCCGGCGGGAGGAAGTGGACACTCTGCGAAGAAGCCTTCCCTGCCTGTTTTGTATTGAGCAGCTGAGTCGCTGTATACCCAGCCCGGCCAAGACCTTGAACCTGCCAGAGATTTATTTTCCATGACATTGGCATCGCATCGGAACATCTGGCATTCAGCTGATAATTGCTTGGGATCGTGGCGGAAGCTGCCTTTCCAGAGCCTGGCGCTTCTTCCAGAGCTGTGTTTTCATTCGCTTTCTCTTTGCTTCAGCTGCACAGCACGGAAAAAACAACCAGGCCTGCAGAGCCAGGGGCTTGTCATTGCAGCCTCTCTCGGCTTTCTGTTGCGCCCGGGGCTGGGGTCTCTATATCTAGGCAGGACTCCTCTTGCTGGCCGAGCTCCAGAGCGTGCTCAGCGGTGCGGGCCCTGCCCGTAGGAGCTAGCAGTCTACGATGACAACCCCAGAGCCCTGGGTTGCAGGGCAGTGGGTGCAGTTGGCTGTTTGCTGAACCGTAGCCCCTTGCGGGGGTTGTTGTCGGCCCCAGACCCAGTGGACTAGGAAAGCCAACATCTCACAAAGCAGAAATGCCGGGGAACCCCTCCCCCCACTCTGCCTGCCCCAAGTAGACCGAGCCTCAGCAGGGTCACAGGGCTGGGCTGCAGAAGGGCTCGGTAGCTGGACTCCCTGACCCGAGCCAGCTCTGGAAGGAGTCCAGGAATGGAGCAAGGCTTCTCTCGGCTGGGGGGAGGGTAAGATCCAAGCAGTCCACAAGTATTCAGGACCTGGATTATTAAGGGTCTCATCCCACAGGGCCGGAAGGTTCTGACCTCTTGCCTCCCAGAGCGGGGCAGCTGAGGAAGGGCTGTTTTTTCTGTTTCCTAGACACAGGGGCTGCTTTCCCAGGCCCTGCTTAGTGTTTACAAACACTAACTAACCCTCCATCCCTTTGTGAGGTGTCAGGATCCCACTGTCATTGTCTTCGTTTTGCAGCAGTCCTGACTCAGTTTCTCCACCTGTAAAATGGGGGTAATGGATACTGACCCCTCCGGGTAAAGAGCTTGGAGATCTTAAGAGAAAAAACACGGGCTAAGAGCTGAGCTTTTATCAATGCCCATTAAAGTTAGCCCAGGCCCAATCAGCGCCCAGCCGCCCTGGCTTCCAAGGCAGAGCACTCCTGGTTCCAGCCCTCTCCACGCAGCTCCTAACCGTACAGCTATCTTCCTCCCCTCCTCTGACCAGCCGGAGTCACTGTCCACTCTCCCCACTGCCCCTGGAGAGGGGTACCAACCCCAAACATTTGCAATTCATGAGTCAACTGATCAATTCAAAAATCATGAGCTTTAAAAAAAATTGTAGGTTTTCATTTGCCTTCTGCTGTTGGGCACCTTCAGGTCATGTTTTCAGGCTTTTCTCCACTAACAGGAGGAATTAGAAACATTGTAAAAATGAAAACTGAGAGTCTGATACAATCACTTGACTCCAGGAGCTGGGGCTTTATCATAAACCCCACAGTACTGTGCAACATGGGATAAGGTAGCTGGCAGTGCTGGGCACTGGGCTCAGCTCTGTGTTGCATACACAACGGCCACTGCCAGCCTGCTCACCAGCGTACATGCCCCTCCTCTCTCTCCGTGCTCTCATTCTCACCATGTAAACAGCCGCTGCGGGCTTATTTCCCCTCCAGGCGAGCAAGCAGCTTCCTTTGCAACTGTGGGGAATATTAGTAGCAAGAGAAATCTTATTTTTAACTATGCTGAGACCAAATTGATATTTAACTGCTAACACGAGCAGTCATCCCCCCATTAATTCCTCATAGATATTAATTATGGCTATTCCTACCTCTGCTACACTGGCTCCTCTGAAGCTCAAACCCTGACCCTTGGCCTGTCTTCCTAGCAGCAGCATGAAATCATCTCTCCTCTTGCTCATTTCTTCTGTGGGGTTTTTAGAGAGGGCAGATCCGGCAGCCTTTTCTCGTGTCCTGAGGCTGAGACACCCCCAGGCTGGGGGTTAGAACTCAGGTAATAAGCATGTGGGACTAGAGCAGACCTCCACTGGAGCTTTCGCTGGTGCCTGGTTCTGGTCAGCACAGCATGATCTGCCTCGTTCTAGGCTCGGTGTGGCACATCCGCTGGGCGTTTGCTGTTGGGTCTGTGTGTTGTGAACAACTCTCTAACTTGGACACTTTCCTGCAAAGGAAATGTTAAAACGCCTGGTCAAATCCAAACCCCGGGTAACTTGGTGTCGCTGCGGAATGCGTCTGTCCTGGGCAATGCCACCGCAGGGGAACGGCAGCTGTTAGCAAACCTTTGTTAGAGCTTATCCCCTGGCCTCTGCAGCCCTATTTAATTCAGTGGGGCTTTTTGTGTGGGTGACTGCTCACAGGTGGAGCCCGGCCTGAGTCTCTCTGATGTACTCGCTGTTCTCTTTGCCTCCTAGCCCCTAGCCCTGCACAGAGCCCACTGACTTCAGTGTCGGTGGGTAAAGATCTCCATCTCCGGGAGTCTCTGCAGGACTGGGGCCAGTCCTCACTCTTATGTCCGATGTGCCAAAGGGTTTGGTGTGTTTAGCCAGGCCCCTGGGGTGCCGGTCTGTTTAGGGTGACTTGCTGTCCTGAATTGCTAGGAACAGTCCCGCTATGCAGGGCTGTGTTTTGTATAGGTGCCAATTACCCCCCACCCCCGGCCCAATATTTCACACTCGCTGTCTGGCCACTCTAGGCCCATTACAAGGAGACTTCATGGTCCCACAACAAACCACTTAAGGTAAGTTTTCTTGCAGTATGCTTGTTTTAGGATATGTCATGGCATGGGGCAGATTAAGGGATCCTAAAGCAGTCTCCATGCTGAGCGAAGGATTTTAATTTCCAGTCAGTGCCTTCTGAGTATTACTTTCTCTAACATGTTATTTTCTTGATCAAATGGCTTTTTCCCACCTCAAACTTCCATGACAGGAGAGTGAAAATATCCCAGTCAGGTTCACTTTCTGGCTTTTATGCACAAGCAAAATGCTGCAATGTTTGAACTGCAAACATTGCAAGGTTATATTTCAATCTAAATTTAAAAAACCCATTTCCATTAAAATATGCTTTAAATGAAATATTTTAACTGCTATATATGTTCTTTGCACTAGATTTTAGCAACTTGGGGGCTCAGTATCTGAGTCTATTTCACATGGGTTAATTAGACACCAGGTGCCTGTGTTATAATAAAATATCCCTGGGGACCGGGGGAGGGACATAACGTGACAACGAATGTTCTAGCTGGCACCTGTGTCTGACTTAGAAGGAAAGCTGTTCAGCTGAGGTGAGAGAGCTTAGAAGCTGGTTATGGTGCTGCTCCGAGTTCTGTCTCTCCTCCAGAACTTTGTGCATAATAATAAAAGGGGACGCTTTTGTTTCTGTAAATCCAAGCAGCTGTCTGCCCTGGACTTCTCCAGTTCTCTACACAAACATGTCTATTAATAGCGTTCAGTGACCGCAGGGAAAAGCTGCCCATTTCAACCAGCTACAATCCGTGTGCGAATCGAAATGGAGCCAGAATGATGGGTCGGGAGCCTGAGTCCTCTCTCTGGGCACAAGGCGGCAGCAGCTCCGTCTGTGTCAGGGCGAGCTTTCCCCCAGTGCCACCTCCCCAGCATGCCTCAGTGCTGGCGTGGCTGGATTGCCTCGGTTGGGAGGGGAACTACAGCTAATCCACTGCTTGGCCTTTCTGCTGAGTTCAGTTACCTAAGAACCAGCCCCTTAAACTAGCCTGAGTCCCACCAACTCGGTGCACGTAGGCTCCAGGGGATTTTTGGTGATGACTGCTGCACAGGGCCGGCTCCAGCATTTCTGCCGCCCCAAGCAAAAAAAAACAAAAAAAAAAAGCCGCGATTGCAATCGCGACCGGCGGCAGCAATTGGGGGAAAAAAAAAAAAAAAAAAAAAGCCGCGACGGCAGTTCGGCGGCAGTTCCTTCGCTCCTAGAGGGAGTGAGGGACCTGCCGCCCCCGAATTGCCGCAGGTGCCGCCCCTCTCCCTTGGCCGCCCCAAGCACCTGCTTGTTAAGCTGGTGCCTGGAGCCGGCCCTGCTGCTGCAGGCTGGCTTTGTGCTGGGAAAATGTCAACATGGCTTTTGTGCAGGGAAATCACGCCTCACCGATCTATTAGAGTTCTTTGAGGGGGGTCAACAGCCATGAGGCCAAGAGTGATCCAGTGGATATAGTGTACTTGGACTTTCAGAAAGCTTGTGACAAGGTCCCTCACCAAACGTTCTTAAGCAAAGTAAACAGTCGTGGGATAAGAGGGAAGGATCAGGAACTGGTCAAAGGATGAGAAACAAAGGGAAGAAATAGACTGTCAGTTTTCACAATGGAAAGAGGTAAATGATGTCTCCTAGGGGTCTGTACTGGGACCTGTGCTGTTCAACAGATTTATAAATGATCTGGAAAAAAGGAGTAAACTGTGAGATGGCAAAGTTTGTAGATGATACTCAAGATAGTTAAGTCTAAAGCTCACTGCAAAGAGTTATAAAAGGGTCTCACTAAACTGTGTGACTGAGGGCAATGAAATGGCAGATCAAATTGAATATTGATAAATGCAAAGTAATGCACATTGGATAACATAATCCCAACTATACATATAAAATGATGGGATCCAAATTAGCTGTTACTGCTCAAGAAAGAGATCTTGGAGTCATAGTGAATAGTTCTCTGAAAACGTCTGCTCAGTGTGCAGTAACAGAGAAGCGAACAGAATGTTAGGAGCCATTAGGAAAGAGATAGATAAAAAGACAGAAAATATCATAATGCCACTATATAAATCCATGGTATGCCCACACCTTGAATACTGGGTGCAGTTCTGGTTGCCCCATCTCAAAAAAGATATATTAGAATTGGAAAAAGTAGAGAAGGGCAACAATACTGATTAAGGGTCCGGAACAGCTTCTATACGCAGAGATTAAAAAGGCTGGGACTGTTCATCTTAGAAAAGGGACAACTAAGGGAGGATATGCTAGTGGTCCCTAAAATCCAGTGCAGTGAAAGTGACTAGGGAAGTGTTATTTACCCCTTCACAAGAACCAGTGGGTCACCCAATGAAATTAATAGGTAGTAGGTTTAAAACAAGCAAAAGGAAGTATTTCTTCACACAACGCACAGTTAACCTGTGGAACTCGTTGCCAGGGGATGTTGTGAAGGCCAAAAGTCTAACTGCGTTCAAAAAAGAAGTAGATAAGTTCATGCAGGATAGGTCCATCAATGGCTACTAGCCAAGATGGTCAGGGACACAACCCCAAGCTCTGGATGTCCCTAGCCTCTGTTTGCCAGAAGCTGGGACTGGATGACAGAAGATGGATCACTCGATAATTGTCCTGTTCTGTTCATTCCCTCTGGGCCACTGTCAGGAGACAGGATACTGGGCTAGATGGACCCACTATGGCCGTTCTTATGACCTCGGATGATGAGCTGTGAAGTGCTTTGTTAAGCTCTGGAGCCCTTGAGTCCCCCAATCTAGACTGGCTTGGACTTGGTGACCCTAGTGGCAAAAGTCCCTGAATCCTAGTCCCAGGTTTCTAATCCCAGTAACAGGGCACTGCCCGATGGAAAGGAGGGAGTCTTTTCCCAGAGGCCCCTGAGTTGTGCTTGGCCTGTATGGGAAGAGTGGGTGCACAATTCCCCATTCTTTTATATCTCGGGGCAGGAGCGGGGACCAAAAAGCCCAACCCCCTGCTTGAGTGGGGCTGTAAATCCGCCTGATTCCATTCCCCTCCCTTGTGTTTTAATGAGCTCCTTCTCCCCTCCCTGGCTAGTGTGTGTCCATCCCATCCCTCCCTTTGCCCGTTGCTTCTCCCTCTTGCTTTATCTATGGCAAAGGTCCCACTTATCTCCACTCCGTCACTTTCTAATGCTAGTTTATGAGCAGGGGTTTGTATCTTAATTATTTTTTAGCGCAGTCACGTGGCCACAGAAGCCAATGAGGCAACTAGTTTGGACCCGTCTTCCCGGAGCCTAGCCCCCAGCGGGGAGGAGATTGGCTGGGCATCCAGCACAAGACAGTGTGTGCGTCTGCATGTTTAAATACCCACGCAACAGAGAGAGGGCCTGTAAATCAGCCCCATCCCCGCCCGCGTGGGACAGTCCATCTGAACAATTAAAGCCGAGGCTCGTTGTCTGGAGTTTCACTTTGGAGGTGCTAACAAGCGCGCCGACTCGCCCGCCTGCCCCAGCCTGCTCAGCAGAGAGCTGCCTCCTGAGTGAGTATTTCACAGCAGGAATAATCAAGGTCATTTCAATCGTTGCACTTTTAAAATCCTCCAGTGCTGTCTTGGCTCCTGCCTGGGGGTGAAACGGGCTTGGGGCTGGCCAGGACTCTGCAGCGCCCGGCGCACAATGCCGCACCAGCTCAGCCTCTGCTTGGGCGTTGGTCCCTGTCTAACTCTGGGCGTTTGCTGTCTGGGCTGAGAGGGAGGCTCCGGTGGTGCCTTGGGAAGGGAGGCTGAAGCTGTGTGTCTTACAGTTTCCAGTTATTGGAATAAAAGCTTCGGAATCGGTTGCTATTGTGAATTCCCACCAGCACTTGGCCCAGGCCCCGCAGCATGGAGCTGGGACGGCTTGTGCCATTGTATAGCACACACCTTGCTGCTTCCCATAAGTGCTGAACCCCCCCAAAACCCCTCCAGGTGGTTCACTTGTTTAAGGATTGGTGCTGCCTCAGTCTCAGGGAACTTGGGGTAATGGGCCCAGGAGAGCTGCTGGTCTCCACACCTGGCCCAAGCCACCTCCAGGGAATGCTGAGGCTTGACCCACTTCTTCACTTTAATATCAATTGTTTCCCAAACTTTCCTCACAACCAAAACAGCTCGGAGGGGAGCTGACTGCACTCGATAAATACGTTAGGGGTAAACACCTGGGAGCATGAAGAGCTATTGAAGCTAAAGGACAGGGTTGGCACAAGAACAAATGCAGATAAACTGGCCATGAATTCAGCTGGAAATTAACAGGCGGTTTCTAACCCTCAGAGGGGTGAGGTTCTGCAACAGCCTCCCAGCAGGAGCTGGGGGAGGGAGGGGGGTAAACCACTGAATTAGTTTTGAGAGAGCTGGACACAGATGGGTGTGATTGGATGTTGGGGTTGCTTGTGAGGTAGGGGGGCAAACGTCCTTCCTGCTGCCTCCTCAGTAGTGTCATCTCTAGGGTGGAGGAGAGAGGAAGGTACAAACAGAGCCTGCAAAAGCGTCCGAGGTTGGAGAACAAGGGGAAGAGGTTAAAGAGTTGAAACTCAGTTCTGAGAGCAACTGACCCAGGGAAGATCCCTCAGTAACAGCCCTCGGGCCGAGCCGTCCACGGGACTAGTACAGCCGGGCAATGGCCGGGCACGCTTGCCAGATGTGGTCTTCGAGAACTCGGTGCTTAAGGAGCACAAAAGAGATCAGCTTTATTTTCTGTCTGGGTCCAGCTGGCTGTGCATAACAAGAGCTTCCCAGCACCCTGCCCAGGCTCTCTGTCTGGGAAGCTCAGTCCTTAAAGTCACAGTCCCCATGATCACACATGGCTCTGCTCTGCCAGCGTGCTTCAAGGGGTGACAGGCATGGGTGGGAGATCCTCCCTGGACTTCCCAGCTCAGACTGCCACCAACTTAGCACCAGGGGTGCATTGCCACTGTGGATTTGCACCGAGGGCACCAAAGAACCATCAGCTGGTTCCAGCTTTTATTCCCCAGGCCGACTTAAGGCCAGAGCACTAGAGCGGGGGAAGCCTATGGCCCCATTACCGATCAGCTGACTACCTAGCATAATAGAAATCCTTCCCTTCAGCAGTATACCGCCTGATTTCCCCCGGCCCTCGGGCTCTTGGTTAGGGTGCAATATATGCAGGAGACAGCAACAGTCTTTGGCTCCCAGTTGCTTTCAGTCTTTGCCATTTTGGATCATTTCCCCCACCAAACGTGAGGCTGTGATTGCCTCTTCTAGTCTAGTCTTTATGAGACAACAATTCCTTGGTACGGCCCCACCCCCTGCCCTGCTCTTCAGCCACCCAACTACTTCCCTGAGATCCTTGGGAGGAACATGACGGGGCTACTGAGCTTTTAAGGGGAGTTTTCCTTCCTCTAACAATAGCCCAAGCGCGGCTGTTCTGCACTGAAGGCTGATTTGCAGCTATTATTAGAGACGAGGCTCTTTTAATGGTGTGTTTGAACGAAGTGATCCCATCCCACTGGAGTCTATTTCCTGTTCGCTGCACATCCCCCTGGGACGGGAGTGCAGCTTCCACCCCGATGGCGAACCCTCTGCTTGGGCAGCGCCCCTCTCCCTGCCGCGTGCGGGAGGCTGAGGCTGCTACCTTAGGAGGAGACCGCCATCCGTCAGAGGGGCAGAGCCCCACGTGCGCTGGGCCCCAGCAGAACTTTGTGAGGCGCCACAGGAGTTTTGCTTGCAGGGGGCTGGCTATTGGCTTTTGTCCCCATGAGATTCACACCCCAGCAATTTCACTGTGGGCTCCAGAAACTCAGACCCAGTCCAGACCCCCGTTCCGGAAGCTATGGGCAGGGAAGAGGCGCACCTGAGATGGAGCACAAGCCTCAGGCTGTGAGCTCTGCAAACCTTCCTGTGCCCTTGAGGCCAAAGCCAGCCCTTCCGCACATCCATGCAACTCCATTGGCTTCCACAGGCGGAGAGGATTGTGTTCCCATTGACTTGGATGGAGCAGAATTGGGCCCTGGCAGGGGTGACTGGGGAGTTCTGCCTGGTTTGGGGGTATCTGAATGCTCTCCACCGCTGGAGTCGTGTCGTGCTGCCGGTGTGTTTAGATCTGCTCCTCGACTTAGTTAGAATCAGTTTGTCGGGGCCAGGTTCTTACTGAAATGCTACCCAAAGGCAATCGCTTTTCTCAGTCCGGTTCTAGGCAGCAGGGTACTGCACTGCACTTGAGGGGTGAATTTTTGGAGCAACGGTAGCAGAGCAATTGTTTTTGCAATGGGTCAGCATCTCTCCTGATTCACATGCTGTGCAACCTTGTTGATATGGAGGGTTTCCTGAGGAGTGTAAGTCAGGGCTGGATTTGGCCCAGTGGCACTAGTTAATGCTCTGCACACTGAAGACTAAGTGTGTGTCACAGTGGTCTGTCATAGCTCGGACAGTGCCTGCCATGGGGAAGTAATGCACCAAGCTACAGGTGGGAAGATAACATAAGTAGCTCCCCTGGGCTGCCCCAGTCAGGGGAGCAAGACAGAATGCTGGGTGTGCACTGGGATTTTGTGAAGGGAATTGCAGTTTGCTCAGGCCCGTGCCGAGTGTGCAGACACTCGTAGAACCCTGTGATGTGCTTCTCTTTGTAACATCAGTGCTGGCCACTGCATACGATGCGGCTGCTACAGAGGGGTTTAGCTGTGACATTATTAGGCCTCTTGTGTATATGTGAAGGGGGTGGGAATGTGTGTGTGTGTGGGGGGGGGGGGGAATAGTGTGTGGGGGGATTGTGGGAGGGTGGGATAGTGTGTGTGAGTATGGGGGGTGGGATAGTGTGTGGGGGGATTGTGGGGGGGTGGGAATGTGTGTGGGGGGGAGGGATAGTGTGTGTGGGGATTGTGGGAGGGTAGGATAGTGTGTGAGAGTATGGGGGGTGGGATAGTGTGTGGGGGGATAGTGGGGGGTGGGATAGTGAGTGTGAGTATGGGGGGTGGGATATTGTGTGGGGGGATTGTGGGGGGGTGGGATAGCGTGTGTGTGGGGAGCCTTCACAGATCTGCTATGTAAAGCCTTGATTCCTGTTTTCTCAAATGCAACGTGATGGGTGATTGTGGTGCGGGGTTCATACCTGCCTGCAAGCAGCAAACTTCCATTAACAGAACAAAACCCACTTGATCAGTAGAAAATGTACGGTGCACATTAGCGTGTTCCGGAGTAAGCTGTGCTCTGATCTCGCTGCCATGCAATGTTTCATTAAGTGTCTCTAAACTAAGTGAAGCAATGAATTAAATCCTAGCATTGAGTAACTGCCATCAGCTAAGGGGATCAGGTCACCGTTCGCATTAGTTACTGCAGGCGGGGCATGTGCAATGCTCCTATAGTTGTCTATTGTTATCGACATTATTAATTTTCCCTAGCGAAGGATTCAAATGTTCTAATACACATAGCACTCCAGCAGCACCTTTCAGCTGAGGATCTCAAAGCACGGGACAACCTGGAATTCCTGACTGACGGACTAATCCCAGGTCCCTGGTAAAGTCAGGGGGTGATATTCTCATCTCCATTTTATGGTTGGGTTAAATTGCCCGCCCAAGGTCCCAGAGTAAGGTGGGCGGCAGAGGTAGAACAGAGCTCAGGAGTCTGCACTGAGCGCTAGGCTGGTGCTGGAGTTTTCAGCTGAGATTCAATTATCAGGTTGTGGATTTGAGTAACTAGAAATGGAGCCGTTCCTGGTTTCCAAGGGCTGGGCCCGAGCAAGCATAAAACCAGCAGCTAAAGGCCCATCTCTGGCTAAGGAGGTGAAGCTTTCCTACCATCACATTACTATAGATCAGGGGTCGGCAACCTTTTAGCAGTGGTGTGCCGAGTCTTCATTTATTCACTCTGATTTAAGGTTTCGTGTGCCAGTCATACATTAACGTTTTTAGAAGGTCTCTTTCTCTAAGTCTATAATATAGAACTAAACTATTGTTGTATGTAAAGTAAATAAGGTTTTTAAAATGTTTAAGAAGCTTCATTTAAAATTAAATTAAAATACAGAGCCCCCCGAACCGGTGGCCAGGACCCGGGCAGTGTGAGTGCCACTGAAAATCAGCTTGGGTGCCGCCTTCAGCACGCGTGCCATAGGTTGCCTACCCCTGCTATAGATCATTAGAAGGATTTCTACAGCCCTTCAGGGGAATGAGAAGCCAGTAACTACAAGAAGAACAGGCCCAGCTGATTTTTAAGAGGCTGCTGAATTCTGGTCACCTCTGGGCCCTCTACAGCTTCAGTGATTGAACTACAGTTCACCCTATAGTCCAGCTCTCCTAGGCCCTGGGCTGTGGATGACATCTGCTACCATGGGGGTGTGCAGGTTTATCTCACAGCTGCTTTTCCTGTGTTTATGGTGCCTCAGAAGAGACTTGGAAACATGAGCACCTCCTGCCTTTCCAGGATGTTAAATCCATGGCCCCTTGAAGGTAGCCACAGGCAAGCTGTGCGAAGGCTTCTTTCCAGTAGCCGTTATCAGGGCTGAGGCTGGCACTGACTGCCGGAAGGAGGAGGGTGGCTAAATACAAACCTCTGAAAACCAGCAGGGACAAAGTTGAGGAAATGACGGCCAGACCCTGCCCTCCCAACCCCCACCTTGGTGGGAAGGGATAGCTCAGTGGTCCCTTCCAGCTCTATGAGATAGGTATATCTCCATATTATATTATATTACCTTAACTCTGCCCCCTTCAGCATGGCCCTAAGCTGAGCCTTCATCTCAGCGATCACACCACTGGGGCCTTCCCTCACCTGTGGCTGACAGTGCAGGAGGTGCCCAAGAGGGTGGGGGAAGCTCTTAGGCTGTCTCATGCCCAGGGTAGAGGTGGAGTTTAGCAACCCAACCTGTAGCCCATCTACTCAGCCTTCGCTGCTAGGCCCTGGCGAAGCCTGGGGGTGCACTGCGCTGTGGGCCAGCTGTCTGCTAGGCCTCCCCAGGCGCGAGTGCAGGGGAGAGGCCTCGGGCCGCGTGTGACTGCCAGGGCGCTGCTGAGTTTGAGTGGGCCGTGGCACTAGACAAGTGTTTGAAGAGGGGGAAGCGCTCTCCCCTGTCTCCGGGACAGACCAGGGCCATCTTCCCTAGGTGGCAGCCTCCTGGCAGCGCTCGGAGGACAGCTCTTTTCACTGCTCTTTTATACCGTCTTAGAGCGCAGAGCCACAGGGCCCAATGTAATAATCCCCTCCGCTCACAGGCCTGCTCCAGCCAACTTTCAAACTCAGGTTCTTAGCTCATTATTTAAGGGGCTTCAACTGCTTGGGGGGCCTTTAATTTTTGGGGGTGTGTGTATTGTTATTTAGAGCAGTGTTTCTCAAGGATGGGTCTGTGAACCAGCATGGTCCCTGGGATCTCCCTGGCACAGTTCAGGGGGCAGCAAGTTGGTCCCCGATCTGGGAAAGGTTTGAGAAACTACTGATGTAGAGAGCTGGTCAAATGTAGCATCAGATCTCAGTGCCCTGGGGGAGGGGCCAGCACCATCCCCTTGGCTAAATACTGAGGGGGGGGGCAGTGGCGGGGATCGCCCATTAGAGGCCCTGAGCAGGGATATATTCCCCCCCTCCCCCTCCCAGCACATAATTAAAAACGACTAGGGGCCCCTGGAGCAGCTCTGGGCCCTAAGCAATTGCTTAGTCTGCTTATGCCTAGCGCCGGCTCTGACCTGGTCAAGGGGCTGCATGAAGGGCCGCGGGCAGGGAGCGGGGGTCTGGCCATGGTGCCACTGCTTCGGAGTTAGCAAAGGCAGCGTCTGGTCCGCGTTAGTGCGCGGGGTGCTGCGCGCGGGGCTGAGGCGGGGGCAGGTTTGGGGGGGCGGCCGGACCCTGCAGGGCAGCTCCTGGAGCAAAGCCGGGCGCCGTGTCCGGGGGCTGTGGGGAGCCCCACTGAGCCGGCCGGGAGCCGAGCGCCGAGCGCCTCGCGGGAGGTGCTGAGCCCCCCACATCCCCACGGCCTCGAGCGGCGGTTCGGGGCGCTCCCCACTGAGCTGGGTCGGGCCCTGGGCGGGTTTCCATGGTCGGTGTGTGGTTCTGCCCCTGGGCTTTGCCCTGGTTAGGAGCTGAGACCGGCTCCCGGGCAGCTGGTCTTCTACATGGGTCCCCGAGGCGCCCCGAAGCCGGTGCAAACAGAACCCCCCGAGCCCCCTAGGAGCCCTGCGCTTCCCCCTGTGAACGCTGCAGGCCTGGGGCAGGGAAATCCCAGACCCCGCAGGGCCGGGGCGCCGGAACCGGGCGGGGAGCAGCTGCTGCCTAGGCCGGGGGTTCCGTGGGCGCGTGTGATGCAGCCCCCTGGCCCGTGCGCGCCCGGGGACGGACCTGGGCGGCCAGGACCCGCCTGTTGCAACGCTCCTGCAGCGGGAGGGAGTCAGAGAACCAGGAGGGCAGAGCCCGGCCGGCTCCTCCCCAGCCAGCAGGGAGCCCCCGGTGCCGGGCGAGTCCCAGACGGACCCGCGGGGAGCACGGCCCGGCCCGGCTCTCGGGGCCGCAAACTGCCCCTGCGCGCCATGAGGGTTAGCGCGACATTTGCGCCTGCTCCCCGGGGCCGGGCCGGGTGTTTCTGAGCCCGCGGAGCTGAGCGGCGGGATCTGGGCACCTGGAGACTGGGCCCACCTCCCCCTCGGTGCCGGAGCCATGGTCCAGTGTGGGGCGCGCTGCGCTGCCCAGGTCCCGGCCCTGGCAGGCGTTGTGCGGGGGCCGTTCCGAGCCGTGCCGGGCTAGAGCCGGGGGGGCGCAGCGGGAGGAGGGGGGTAGGGGAGGCTCTAGTGATCTCCGAGGAGCCGGGACGGGACGGCTCCCTGCAGGGCACCGCCCGGACACGGGTCCGAGCCCCGCGGCACCGCTGAGCCTGTCACCCGGCGCGGGGCAAGCCCTGGGGCGGCCCTGCCCGGCGCTCTCTGCAGGCCAGGCCGCTGCAGCCCAGGGTCCGAGTCCCCCGCGCCCCTTCCCCGCCGCCCCGGGACCGCTCCAGGCTCCCCAGAGAGCCGGGCCGGAGCCTCGGGCCCCCTCGCCCAGGGTTGGCGGCGGGACCCTGCAGGGCCCGGGCCCGCTCTGCCCATGGCCCGGTGCTGGCGGTGCCGTCGGCGCGGGGAGCTGAGCTCCCGCCTGCGCTTGCAGCGAAGTGGAGCCGCCGAGGTGGGGCCAGGCTCTGGCCGTGGCCGCTGCCCGGCGGCAGCTCCCGCGGTGACAAGCCCGGAGGTGCCCGCGGTTCTCCCCGCACCCCACAGCCGAGGCGCGTCCGGGCCCCTGGAGCAGCGACGGGCAGAGCCAGGACCTGCCCCCGCTTAGCCCCCGGCCCCAGCCGGCCCCCGAGTGCGCCCGGCCAGCGGGACCCCGAGCCCAGAGCTGGGCACGGGCGGTTCCCCTCTCGGCCCCGGGCCTGTCCCCGTGAGTTCCTCGGGGCAGGGCGCAGCTGGAGCCCAGACCCCTCGCTGCTCCCGGGCACGGCGCACGGCCCCAGCACCTCCAGGGCAGGCGGGTAGCCCGAGCCCCGCACCCGGCCCCTGGCACCCCAGCCCCGCGCCCAGAGCGGGAAAGCCGAGGGTGGCACCAGAGTCTCCGGCCCTGCCCTCCAGGTCCCTTCCCCCGCCCCCGCCCTGCTCCCAGCCCCCCGCGGCTGCTGCGGCCCCCCCACAGGCGGGCTTGCCGCCCCTCGGGGGTGGTCACTTCCCCGCACCAGCCTGGATGTGCAGCCTCAGGCGCTATAAAGGGTCCGCCCGCAGCACCCGCCACCTGCCTGTCACGCTCCGCAGCGCCCCGCGCTCTGCTCCGCGCCTCCCCGCCGGGCCGGCCCAGGGGCTGCCGCGCTTCTCCCCACGGCTCCTCCCGCGCTGACCTGCTCTCGTTCCCCGCAGGCGGGCCGCTGGAGGTGATGGACTATACCTATGATGAGGACCTGGATGAGCTGTGTCCTGTCTGCGGGGACAAAGTCTCCGGGTACCACTACGGGCTGCTCACCTGTGAAAGCTGCAAGGTAGGAAACCGCCCGCGGGGCCGGGCAGGACGCGCTGGCTGCTATCCATAAGGGCCCAGGAGGAATTGGTCCGATCGCCCCTTCCAGGCGGGCTTGGCTCCAGTCTCCTCGCTCCGCCGCGAGCCGGGGAGGCTCGCCCCGAAAGGGGCCCCTAGCCGCCGGCCCCAGCCAAAGGCGAGCGGGGGCAGGGCGGGCACCCCGGCCCCTGCAGGGTTTCGTTGGCAGGAGTTAGGGATGGATCAGCAAGGCCGGGAAATCGTTGTGCTCTAATTCCCCGCGCTGCAGAGCTCGCGAGGTCCGTCGGGCTGGGGGTTTGAACTCTCCAGATGTGCCTGGCGAATCCATGCCGCGGGGTGTTCATTTGCCGTGGAAAGCCCCGATCCCCCCGGCCGGTGCCCAACCTGGGTTTTAGCCGGGAGCGCGGGACGGAACAAATATCGTTTCCCATAAAATCGGGAGCCAATTCCTGGGCGAAGCGCTCGGCTGGTTTGATAGTGCGACGCTTTGCACTTGGGAAGTCTGAAGCTCCTGTGAATGTCAGCGAAGGGGCTGCACTTTCCTTGGAGCCGCTCCGCAAATACAGGAGTTAGGGGTACCTGAACTTTCCAAACGTAACTTGCATTTTGATCATAAGAAATGCAAAGTCCGCGGCCCAGCACCTGTGAGGGAAACACTCGCCGGGGTGTACAGGTCACATCGGGGAGATGTGACAACGGATAATGAAAGAACTAAAATAATTTCTGTTCTTGGAGTAGAAATGACCGGGGTGAGCTGATTGTATCACTAGTACCTGGGTCTACAAACCACCCCAGCCTGCACACGGGGAAGTATTGAAATAATTACGCTTTGCTGTAAAGCGTCGGAGAGCTGCTGGATTTAGTGTTTCTGTTACAAACCCCGATTAAACTGCCAGGGGAAGTCACGCAAACCGCTGGCCCAAGGGGGTTTTAGTCAACAAAATCCGACCCCCGTGCTAGTGTGTTAAAGTAGATCGAAGTCCAAATTAATATTATTTTTGTATGCACATAAGACATGTTTCTGCGCAGGTTTAGCTACGTGTCATGTAATTTGTTAAAACGAAACTGTAGCCAGTCCGTGGGGTGAATTGTTTCCTCCACAGGATAGCGTGTAGTAACTCAGATATTTATGGCTGGAGTGTAACTCCGGAGCAGGTAGAATCATTTCGCTCCGGATTTATGTACCCGCATTTCCCCAAGTTCATTGAGTTTAAACGGCGCAAGCGAGTTGCCGAGGTAGAGTGCTTATTATAGCTGTGTTTTATTTTCCGTTTGACTCTTCGGCTCATCAAAACAAAATAGATGTTTAGGGTCTTTAGATATGTTTTAAATGGCTCTTTAGAAGAAATATTAGGAAATATTAATTTTATAGCAATCAAAATAAATTAAATCAAATGGTTCAGGGATTTTTTTTTTCAGTTTAAAAATGTTAACCCTATAATTAGCCCGCTCAGTGGTGCGGGTTGTTTTTATTTCGCAGTCAGACGAGTGCACCGTTGCTTGCACCACTAATCTACACAACGAAATATGCCGAGCCCCAGGAATGTTGTTTGCTCTCAAATGGAATCGAATTGAACGCTGTCCTGGGTCATTTCATCGGGCACCGTTCTGTGGTGGCCGCGGGGGAAAGATGCCACCGCAAGGCTGCCTGGCTGCCGGGGGACAGGCTGCATCAGACACGCTGTAACTTGCGGGGCATCTAAGGCGATCAGAGCGCGCTGGGTTGATGGGGTATCCTGTCCAAATCCCCTCGCAATTCAGCTACAGTGCAGGTGATCGGCGCTTTAGAAGTGCCGGAGACAGAGAGAAAATCGCGGAACCAAATACCAAAGTGACTGGTGGAAAGCAAAGCGAAGCGAAGCCGAATCGGGCAGAGTTTTGTTGTTACTGCGGGGGCTGATGTTGGGTGAGGGACGCAGTACGGGGAGGGAGGGGGGGTGGGTGACCGCTGTTCGAGGCCTCTCTGGAAGGAAAGCGGCTCCCCTGACTTCTGAACGGGTTTTCCTCCCCCCTTTATTTCCCATCCGCTGCTTGTATGTGTCCGGCCTGAAGGTGTAATAAGGTGAAATGGGAGACTCTCCCAGGCAATGGCAAATATCTTATGCAAATTGAGGCTGGTTGCTACCTGTAGTTTCTGGTTTAAGGGGGGAGCAGGGGGAAGTGGGGTCTTTCCCATAGCACCAACCAGAGAACAGCAAGAGTCCCTCCACCTGCCTGGGGCTGGGGAGGAATTGCAGAAGCTGAAAAGATCCTAGTTTAAATGTGGCCTCCCCGAACAGCCTGCCCTTGGCTGTGTTTTATTTTCAGAGGCTTTAGACTGGGGGCTAAATCGGACTCCTTAAAATCGGGGGGGGGGGAGCTCTCAAATTGCTTTTGAATAATGTTAAACAGTCTCCTTGCTCTCGGCGGGGAGCATCGCACCCACAGGCCCTGTGCAGACACAGCCTGGCCCTGCATTTCCTTCTGCCTGAGCTCCGGTTCCCCTCTGGGGGCAAGCCAACAGCACATGAGCGTCTGTCCCAGGGGGCATTCTGGAGAGGCAGAGGCCCTGTGGGTGCTGGACTGAGCAGGGTTCTGCTGGTATCCTGCTCTGTGGTCTGCTTCACATGGGTCTTTCTGGGGCCTTTCTAAGGGGCCCACTGAAGTATCCCAGTATCTTCATTGCTCTCTCTGACCAATGGGGGTGGTAATGCTGAGCTGCCTCTCACAGGTTTGGGGCGAATGTTTGTCCAGATCTTTAAAGACATAAATCACGCTATAGACACAGATTTGTATTCAAAGAGCAGGCCCCGTTTTAACCTAGGTTGTTAATGAAGATTGCGAGGCAGGCTGCCGTTCCCCCTTGGCCGGATTCATCTTCTTCACAATTCCCCAAATTTGTTTACAAAAGAAATCTACAGAAGGAAAGCAATGGCCTCACTGGCTTCCCCCTGGAGCCCTGGCATTTCTAAGCATTCAGCACTAGCTGCTGTAAATAGGTGTAACTCCATTGTCGTGAATAGTATGCTCCTTTACACCAGCTGAGCATCGGGCCCCTCGTATTTCAGCAGAGTCCTAAGCAGATGAAAAACATCAAACGTTTCCCGTGGTCTTGCAGTCAGATTCCTGGAGTTCAGCTCATGTCTGACTGAGAAGAGACACCTTCTCAGGGCAAGGGAGTTCAGACATTGGGGGAGAGAAGCCAGGCCTGCAACCTTTTGTCTTTTAAAAACTTGAACAAAAATACATGACTTCTGGCTCTGCAGCTCCTGTCTGTTACTGTTAGCTTTTCTGGCATTGTGCTTCCCCCAGGGCACTGCTCACTGCCGTTAAATCCAGATCAGAGAATTTGTTCTTGCAGTTTTTGAAGTAATTTCCCCCAACGAGAATATAGGGGCCAAGAAAATAAAAGCCACCAGCTATGATGCACTGTTAGGCAACAGCAGAGCTCAGTCACCTAAGATGCTATTTTAATCGATGTGTAGTGTCCAACTCTCCCAAAGCCACTTGTTCCTCTGCCCCGAGGACAGTGGGTCTGCAAAGAATTTCTCCAGGCAAGGAACAAATCATCTATGTTAAACAGCAGCCTAGTGCAGGATCCTCCCTTCCCCAGGATGCTTGCTTAGTCCTGGACATACTGTAAATGCTGGCGTATTAATGCACTGTATTTTTGCCTTCTCTCGTTATCATCAGGGCTTTTTCAAGCGGACCGTGCAGAATAACAAGCACTACACCTGCACCGAAAGCCAGAACTGCAAAATCGACAAAACCCAGAGGAAGAGATGTCCGTACTGTCGCTTTCAGAAGTGCTTGACGGTGGGAATGAGACTAGAAGGTAAGAGCCCCGGTCTGCTGCCTCGTGTCACTTAACTCGGTGTGCTCCACGGGAAGTATGGAGGGGTCGTCAGTTGTACAGATGTGGTGTAAATAGTCAGGGGCCCTAAACTGGGCCTGATCCTGTGATGTGTGGAGCACCGTCTTCTCCCATTGATATCACTGGGACTTCAGGGCACCCAGTACACAGGATCAGGCCCAAAGCCAGCTATGACAGCTGCTTATAGCAAAAGAAATTCTTTCTTCAGTGTGTTGTAATTGTAGTTTGTTCATTTCTTTTTATTTAAACACGATTTGGGTTGGGTCAGTGGATCCGTATCTTCATGGGCAATATTTTAGGTTATGAGACTGTCTGGCACAGCTGTTCCTGGGAATTAAGCAATAACCTCAGAATTAAAAACAGCCCTTGGTTCCCACTGTAGTATCATCATTCCAAGTAAACTCTCCATTCAGGGCTAGATTGTTTTTTTTTTCCTCACCAGTCTCCAGGATACAGCATAGCCAACCCCTAGCATTCAAAAAACATGAGTCAGGCCCCTGAAAATCATGAGATTTTTAAAAAAATAATAAATGTAGGGTTCTTTTGATTTGCCTTCTGGTTTTTCAGAATTTAGCGTTCACACTTTGAAGGTTTTCTTTGCAAGCTAAAGGGCTTGAAAATGTTCTGGTTTTTGGTATTTTGGTTTATTTTAAATGAAAGCCAAGATTCCCCTATCTTTGCATAATTCCAGGGGGCGAGGCTTTAAGGAAAACACGGAGTATCGTGAGAATCAGGATAAAATGGCAGGATGCAACAGTGAGAATATAATTTTTCTTTTGCCACATTCACTGTAAGAGAAATTTCTCCTTATACAAAGGGACCCATAGTAGCACAGGGGATCTCTAACCAGATTGACATTGGGGTCATTCTACTGATGTCAGTCTTGATTTGTGCTGGTGTGGCTGATAGCAGAATCAGGCCATATTGTTCCTCTGTATTACGATGTGTTTTACGTGGCACTTATCCACTGATGTTGCAGAACTTCACAATGCATGCAGGGCTCAGGGCAGGAAAAACCATTACAAACACCGGGTAACAAAATGGGAAAAAAAGGACTAAACTTTACACCAAATCAAAAGATCTGGGCAGACAGTGTTGGGGCTAGTGGGGTATCTCTCACCTGTTCAGGGCTGGGGGACTCCGTGCTTCATTCACATGGGGATTAAGGGCAAAGTGGGGGTTGAACATAAAGTACTGCTAATACCTGAATACAAACTGAAATCATTTCCCAAGCAGGAAGGAGGCAGAAGGCTTTGGAGGCTGAACAGTTAAGAGCAGGACACAATGTTTAATGGCACAGGCAGCCAATGCAAACTCCCAAACATGGAGCTGGCATCAGCGCTGAGTGTCATTTCAAAAGCAGATCTGCGCCTTAGCCCTGGCTGTGACTGGAGTCTTAGTTACAAACAGTTCCTGAGCCAACTGTCCGGCTTACCCAGAGGCAGGGCTTAAGTTGTGCTAAGGCTTGGCAGTTCAGAGCCCTGGCACCTCTGGGCTGGGCAGTTCAGAGCCCTGGCACCTCTGGGCTGGGCAGTTCAGAGCCCTGGCACCTCTGGGCTTGCTGCATCAATTATGAAAATAAAAAAATTGCTTGAGCCTTGGCACCTAATTGCTTGAGCCCTGGTACCTCTCATTACAAATTAAGCCCTGCCCAGGGACTTTGCTAAATGGCAGCGTCTGACGCTTTGTACCAGCACTCTGTCTTGTAACAGAACAGGCACGGTCGCCTTCGCTGGCAATCAGAACTCACACTCTGCTCCTGTGTGCAGTGAATGGGTGAGGGACACTGAACTCAGAGCCCCGTGTTCCCTGTTGGCAACAGAGTTGCACCCGCCTGACTTCCAGGCGCCTCCCCTGCTTACAGCAGGGTTGAGTGTGGTCCTGTGTGTTTGTGGGGCTCAGAGGCAAAGCCAGGATATTTGCTGCCTGTGTGTTCAAAGCAGCCTTTTCCCCGCCCTCTGAGCTGCTTGATGAAACTGCAGTAGCTTATCCACCAGGGATCACCTAGAGGAAAAATGACATCCCAACTTGACTGTCTGTCTTTTGTGGTGAAAATTGGAGCTCACGTTTCCTTAGTTATTAGTATTTACTGGGCAGAAAATCTGAACTGACACTTCTAAAGAGATCCTTCAACTCAATAGGACAAAAGCAAGTCTGAAATTATTGATTTTGGGGACAAGTATGATGTTGACATAGGCCTCTCTTGATGCTCAAGAAAGGAAACGACTGAGAAGTCTGGACTGTGTGAACAACACAATCTCAGCATATCCCAGACAAATCAGAATGCTCACCTGAGTGCCCTGCAGTAGAGCGACAAGAGAGTCTCTGAAGCTGCTCGGCAGTAACAGAGTACAGTGTGTTTTGTGCTGATCACAGTACAGCTTCAGATAATCAAAGGTTTCACATGCAGGCTTTCCCTCTAGAGTGACAGCACAACACGGCCCATGCAAATTCACCCTGCTGAGCATGTTTCACAGAATCAAACGTGTAACAGAGGGGCAGAAACACTGAGAGGTGCAAGGCAGGGGCAAGAGGGATGCAAAGATCCAGTGGAGAAGGCTCTTGCACCCATCGTGGTGCGATTATGTGAAGGGATGGTGAGGAGGCCAGTGCTAGGCCTGAGATGGGAGAGGGGGCAGAGAGGGCCTGTGATATGGGCTGGAACAAATCCAGGGAGAGTTTTAAAAATAGGAAGAACAATTTCAAAGCAGATCCTGAAATGGATGGTAGGTGCGTGGGGGAGGAGCTTCAGTGAGAAGGTGGGCGGAAACCTTGATCTGTCAGGAATACTTCTCCGTAGAGTACAGAATTAGTAACCAGATCCCGGTAGAGCGGGCTCTTTCTGCACTAACTCTGGAGAATAAAGGAATAGCTGAGGCCACACTAAAGATGTTTCTGTTTAGAATGGAGATGGGTGAACTCACTTTGCCTAATTCTGACCCTACTCCATGGGTTGGGAGGTTTACACACTATTGCCACCACTTAATAGATACTGTGAGGAAAGGCACAGAGAGGGGGAGAGAAATTAGAGTGAAAAATAATATGGCACATAGGGCATCTCCTTATAGCAACCTAGCTTTGATCCTTTGCTCACAGCAAAGAGTCTTAGCTAGAGCTGAGTTTTTTAAGGTGCCGTGTGTATGTGAAAGAGAGTGAGAGCAGGTGAATGGGGTTGGAGTGTGTGTTAAACTCCAGCCAAAAAGATTCAGGAACTCAGACTGGGTTGGGAATCCAAGAAACAGTCTAAATAGCTGCGAAAATTTCAGGCTCCATCATTTTTGTCTGTCCTTAGTTTGGAGGCATCTGTACTTCCTGTTTCATTTTGTTCCTGGAGACATTTGAATGAATATAGGATCTTTGCTTTTCTGACCAGTCCGTCTGCCCTGCCCTCGGTTTCCCACCTGAGATCAGAATCTTGTGTTTGTGGCAGCACAAGAACCCAGTTGGGATGCAGCAAACAGCAAGGTGTTTATGATCCCAGGTGAGGCAGAAATAGAAGGCACAGGGGAACGCATGAGAATCAAAGCACGTCTTCTCTCTTAGGGTGCTTGTTTTTAAAGAGAAAAGGGTGCGTTTATTTCCCGCTTGTGAAAGATGCCACACTGAGTGCTCTGGGGCCTGCACGCCTCTATTTATTCTACAGCACTGCACAGGTACAGCCCCGGTAGGAGCTGTGCAAACTTCCTCTGCACACCCCACTGTGCCACAAGCCTGTGTCGCAGGAATCATTTCGAAGGGTGTCTTCACTAGCCATTCTCTAGCAGTGATGGGCATGAAAACCTGCTCTGAGCAGGTAGAAGTACCTGAACGCTCCCTTTGTACTGGGGCTTTTACACTGTGTTATGTGCTGGAAATGGGAACAAACCATTGTAGTGCAGACAAAGGATAAGTGTGCAGGGGAGTACGGTCTCTCTGGCTCATTCAGTGCTTTGCCTTTCTGTGGAGGCTGCCACCAAGGGCGCAGGTTAGTGCTGACGGTGGAGGTGGTTTTTACATGCTCTCTGTGAGCCATATAATCTACTGCCCAGCCACTGGAGGGTAAATCGGGTGGGATCTCAAACAGTGACCGAGAGGTGAAGTGTTCTGTATTCCACAGACATTGTTGCCCTTAGCCAGCCAGCCCCCCAGAGAGGCTGTTTCCATGCAAATATCCCTAGGTAAGAAGGAATGAGGGAGGAGAAACAGGATTCTCTCTAGAGAGAGCCGTTCTCCGTGGAGTGTGAGTGCCCCTTCAAGGAAAGTCTCTGCAAACATCTCCTGGCTGGCTTTCAGTCCCTACTGAATGCTCCCATGTTCCCAGCCAGTCTCTGAGAAACTTGGCCAGCGCTGTGGTTCTGTTGTGCAGTGAAGGTTGCTAAAGCGAGTTTCTGAGGCTGCAGTGAAAGGAAAGGTTAGTGAGAGGCCTTTTGCAGAAATAACAGCTGAAGCACAAACACTTGAACTCTCCACTCAGAGTGGGGTGGCAAAGCTAGTTGCTTTCCCCTTTTGTACACATTTTCCGTGGCTTCCCAAGCACTGGGGTCACCAGCCGCCCAGCCTTTCTCATGTCCGTCTGTGCAGATCTCCAACGCGGAGCGTTCAGCTATTTGAGGCTCTTCCAAGAGTGTTTTTTTAAGGCAAAAACACTCTTGGGAATGGCCACAGAGGAAAGTGAATGATCCTGTGAAGCAAAGAAGCACCTGTTTCCTAGAGCAGTGACACATTCTTGTGTTTCTTTTGGGGTCCAGAGAGAACATCTGTTTCTTTGAAAGGGGAGAGGTTCTAATGGGCCCATTAGTGTGAGGAGCTTGTTGTAAGACTCCTTGGGCAGAGTTTTAAGCTGTTTTTAATAACACACACACCGGGCCAGGCCCACTGCTGGTGCAAATCAATATAGTCCAGTTGAAGTCAATGGAGCTAGGCTGGTCTACACCAACTACAGATTTGGCCCATATGTTTTGGAGCGCTCGCTTGACCATTTGTCTTGCGTGTAATGGTCGTGTTGGAAAGGACTGACAGGAAGGCGTGCACGACTGGCTCCAATTCAACAAAGTCTCACCGAGACACTATTGCAACTCCCAGTCATTCAAAAATCACGAGTCAAGATCCAGCAAATTGTGAGGTTATGTTTAAAAATCTTGAGACTTTAAAAAAACAGTAACTTGGGGTTGTTTTTATTTGCCTCCTGACTTCACATTTTCAAGCATTTCTCTGCAAGAATGAGCACTAGAAACTGAATTTGTTTTCCCTTTTTTTTTTACATGAAAGATGAGATTCTCATGTATTCACCTGACTCCAGGATCTCGGGCTTTAAGAAAAGCACCAATATTGCAAGACTTGTGATAAAATAGTGAGACTTAGGCAACACTGCTGAGATATAGTTTTCGGCAAATTGAAACTCTTTGATGTGATGGCTAGTGAGTGGCAATGCAGGGAGTGGCTGAAGATGGCCTTACTGCTGGGGGGCAGGTCTGCGACACATATCTAGACCCCGGGAAAGAAGCAGCTCAGTCATGGAGGACGGGGCCTCAGGAACTGGGCGTGTTCTCAGCCTGATGCTCTTAGTGTTCCAGGGCGAGGGCGTGATGCCGCCTCACTAGGACAGCACCTCCTACTGGCTGCTCAGAGGCAGCATAACAGTCCCCAGGAGAGACTCTGCACCAGGACCCCTGTGTCCCGATGCAGCCATCCATCGCTCCCATGATGGAACGGCTGCAGGACAAGATGCATTGTTTCACCACTATCCGGCCTTTTCCCCTCCTCCTCCTCACCATCCCCTTCCCCCCAGTCTATCTGGACAGAGCTCTCAGGGTTATTTGCCATGATCTTTTGGGAAGATAAGGCTCCCTTGGGCTCAATTGAATTCCAAAGGCCGTTCTTTCTCTCTGCCCCACAGCTGTGCGAGCGGACCGGATGCGAGGAGGAAGGAATAAATTCGGCCCCATGTACAAGCGAGATCGTGCCTTAAAACAGCAGAAGAAAGCTCTGATACGCGCCAACGGCTTTAAGCTGGAGACTGTGCCTCAGATCGTGTCGCCAGTGCAAACTGACTACAACCTGTCCTCCACCATCCACGGCATCCACTCGGTGTCCAAGAGCCTGCCTCCCAACCCGGCCACTATGACGCCAGTCGACTATGACAGGAGTCCGTATGGGACGCCGTCCTTGGGAATGACTGTGCCTAGCCACGGGGCGCTGTCCAGCTACCATTACCCCTCCTTTCCCAACCGCACCATCAAGTCAGAGTACCCCGACCACTACACAAATTCCCACGAGTCCGTGGCCAGCTACATGTATCCAGATGCCTATCCCAACAGCGCCCCACCCGACATCCCTGAGGTCATTCTCAAGCTGCTGCAGCTGGAGCCCGACGAGCCCCAGGTCAAGGTGCGGATACTGGCTTGTCTGCAACAGGAGCAGGGCAAAGGCCGGCATGAGAAACTCAGCACCTTTGGCCTCATGTGCAAGATGGCAGACCAGACCCTCTTCTCCATTGTGGAGTGGGCACGGAGCTGCATCTTCTTTAAGGAGCTGGAGGTAGGTAGTTTGCTTGGCTGGTCACTCCAAGGTGGGGCCTGCAGGTACATTCCAAGAGGCAACCCGAGCGAATGGAATAGACAGTGGGGCTGAAATTTGCCCAGCAGAGAGGGACCCTGCAGGCCCCTCACACCACTGAAGCCCTTAATAAGGGGCCAAACCAAAGGGTGTAACTGGTGCAGGGGGCCTGGTGTGATGCCCTGGGCTGGGAGGAATCCACCCTGCGGCATCTGGCTTCCACCAGTCTGTGCACAGAGCAGGATCCCGAGTCACTGGCCTGTGGCAGGTCCCCCCCCCCCCCCTTCCCGCACATTCCCGGGGGCACAAGGATGCTCAGACCTGGAGCTGGGCACGGGGAAGGCAAGAGAGGGGGAGACAAAGCTGCCCCAATTCAACTGTTGTCTGGGCGAGGAGCTGCAGGCTCAGCACTGGGTCTCCTTAGAAGCCTCTGCCCGGGGCACAGGGCAGCTCAGAGCCCGGGCACTGGGAGATGGGAACTCCCAGCTCCCCAGTTCAGATCCCCCCCAGCCACCCCTCCTGGGGCTGTGTGCTGGCCTGGTGGAGATGGGTTGAATGGGTCTCGGCCCAGTCCCTAACGGAGAGCTGCCTGCACCCCAGGGACACTAACTGGTGCCCGCACCCGCAGCCTTGGCCTCCAGACGGGGGGAATTTCCTGCCATAGCCAGGGTGGGGGAGGGGCATTGCTGCCCAGCTCTTTGGGGGGAGGGGAAGGGCCTGGCACTGCTGCCCAGCTCTCCTGGGGGTCCTGCCCTGCCCAGTGTCTCGGCACCGCTCTTGCTTCCCAGGCTCTTTCCCTGCCTCGAGCTCCCGCCGGGGCATGTGGCTGGCGCCGCAGCGCAGATGCCAGCAGGAGCAGGGCCGGAGTAGCTGGAGCGCACTGGAGGTGAGGAAACACCCCAGCCTGTCTCCTGTGGGCTGAGGATTGGACTCCTCACCGCCAGGGCCGTGGCAGGCAACGACCAGCAGAGCCAGCGCCCGGGGAAGCCCAAAGTGTAATGGGAAAATGTTACACGGTGGGATTATCTGCAAGACAATCTCTCCTCAGCCTTTGGGAGGAAAAGCAGCGCTGTCAGGTGGGCCCTGGGCAGGTCACCAGGGCCAGGGGACTCCTCGGCCAGCAGCATCTCCATGGAGCCCCAACGGGCCCTCTGGCCAGGCCCGGAAACCACGCCCTGCTGAGTTGCCTTCCTGCTTCCTGAGCCAGATGGCAGAGGGCAGTGGTTGAGCTGCCCGAGGAGGACGGGGGACATCGCCTGGGCTTTGACCAGCTGCCCATCCTGCTGTGCTTGCATAGACCAGAGTCGGGCGTGGGCCTGCCCAGCTGCCGCGTGACAGTGCAATTTGCTGCCACCCGACGCCAGCCGGGGGTGGGTACCTCCCCCCACAAGTCCCCAGCTGCTGCTGACCCAGATGTGGTTCTGCAGGCTCCAGATCAGTGACACTCACACCTCAGTGGTTCAGGAGCCAAGTTAGCAACCAACATTACCCGAAAAAGCCACAGAGGAGCTGCAACCAGCTTGCTCTTCGGCAGGCTGCTCCAACTCTAGTTCTCTGAAGGGGGAAGTGGACAGGATCTTTGTTGACCCCCACAACCCTCCCACCCTGTCCCACCTTCCAACCCCCCCCTTCCATCCCACACACATTGCAGAGTCTGGGAGAGAGTCTGGTCTTCATGCAAATCACTGCTTTTTTCTTTAAAATAGCTCTCCTGTCCCTTCCTCTGGGCCAAACATAAACCAAGCAGTTTATGTGCATCCCCTGGCGTTGCTGCATGTGGCCACAGATTTGTTTATGTGGGACCTACAGGAAGTATCACACTCAATTACTTAAAAATTATTCAGTGCAGAAGGATTCCCCCCTCCCCACAATGACTTGTTTGGAGTACGGGGTGAGGGGAAGTGGGGGTGTCATCCCCAGAGGACTGTGCTGGATTTGGGTCAAATTCATCCTGGGTATGAATCTGCTGAAGTCAGTAAGCAGTTACAACAGCTGGATCTGTCTGGGGAGTCATGCTGATTCCCCTGTTTCACAGGAATTGAGGGTCAGGGGGTCTAGTGATTTTTTAAATTTTATTTAATTTTTTACAGCAGCAGGAATTGAATAGGTTGTTTTGTGAAGCTTTCCCAAGGCAGCAGGTGCTACTCCCAGCCCAAGGGGGCAGGCCTGAGGCAAATCTGTGAGCTGGACCTGATTAAACTCTACCAAAGCTCTGGGGATATTCAGGGGTGGGATTCTGGGGTGCCCGTTGGTTCAGGGGCATGGCCTGTAGACTCCTGCACCGGGAGTGTTCTAAAGACCGAATGGGGATTGTTTTGGGAGGAGTCACAAGACATTTGGACTCTACGCAAAGTGAGGCAGTCGGCTGAGTGAGGCGCTGTAATGGGCAGTGAAACTGGAGAGCTGGCCTTAGCTCCCAGTCAGCGCCTGTCACCAAATCTCTGCAAAGCTCCGGCGCTGGGCCCTGACACTGAGCTGCCAATGAAAAGGAAAGGCAGCGATCTCCCGAGTAGCTCCCTCAACAGTGTCCCAATGTCACTGTGAGCTGACACAGTGCCCGAGCTGCTTCGCTGGGACAGCCATCCCCAGAGTAGCCGTGGCCCACGGTTCTGCTCCTCTCCAGACCATCTCAGAAAGTGGGGTCTTTCGCACTCTGGCCCTCTCCTTGGGCCTCCAGAGCATGGCAGTGCTTAAAATAACCTCTCCCTGCCCAGAACAGTGCCAGGAAGTTGCATTGTGGAAGCATTTTTTGTTCGTTTCAATCATATCAGTGTTCTGCTTGGATTCTGGGAACGGGTGATTGTTGTTTTGTAGGAGATCTTGTAAACAGTGGCTTCAGCTCGCTGCTGCCTTGCTGGGTAGCCTTGTAATTCTATTGTCCGCACGGTTACACCATTCAAACATGGCTTCGCTCCATGTGAATACAAATCCATCAGCCCCTCTTCCCCCCAGAGGGACATGTCCTGTACAACAGCAATGCCAGGGCTTCACCTAGTCAGGACTGCCGCCATTGGGCCGGCATGGTAAACAAGGCTCACGTTGAGTAACAATGCAGATAGGGGACGCAGTCCCTGGAAACTGGACTCCACAGATCTCCGGGTCTCCTCCCACCCGAACCCTAGTGCCAGTAACGCTAGGAGATGGGGGTGGGTGGGCAGAGATTTAGACACAGAGCAGTAGTTCCCTGCTTTGGATCGGTTAGAACAGGGCTGCGGTCCAGCAGTGCCGTTGGTAAATGATTCAGTCCTGTAGCCTGTGTAGTCAGGGCCGGCTCTAGGATTTTTGCCGCCCAAAGCAAAAACAATTTTGCCCCCCCCCTTTTTTTTTAATTACCCCACCCCTGGCCCCGCCTCAACGCCGCCCCTTCCCCAAATCCCCAGCCCTGCCTCCTCCCCCCAGGCTCTCAAGTCTGGGAGGGAGGGGGAGCAGCGGCGCACGAAACGGCCGCTCAGGATCTCCCCCTCCCTCCCAGGTTTGAGAGCCTGGGAGGGAGGGGGAGACTCCGAGTGGCCGCGGCGCGGGCGCCGCTTCTCCCCCTCCCTCCCAGGCTCGGGAGGGGGAGCAGCGGCGTGCAAAACGGCCGCTCGGGATCTCCCCCTCCCTCCCAGGTTTGAGAGCCTGGGAGGGAGGGGGAGACCCCGAGCGGCCGCGGCGCGCGAAACAGCTGATTCGCGCGCCGCTGCTCCCCCTCCCTCCCAGGCTTGAGAGCCTGGGAGGGAGGGCAAGTAGCGGCGCGCGAATCAGCTGTTTCGCGCGCCGTGGCACGCGAGCGGCAGCGGAGGTGAGCTAGGGCGGCCGGGGCACATTTTTAGGGGCGGCATTCTGGCGCCAGCCATGCCGCCCCTAAAAATGTGCCGCCCCAAGCACCAGCTTGTTTTGCTGGTGCCTAGAGCCGGCCCTGTGTGTAGTGCTTGGGAGAGCGCAGGCCCCGCCCAACCCCAAATGTTAGAGCACGGCAGGCCTCGGGCGGATTTTCTACCCATTCAAACATGAGATTCCTGTTTTCCTTTGGCTGCGTTTCCTTCCTCTGCTAGAGCGTGTGGCACTGGCAGCAGAAGCTGCTGTCAACCCCCATCGCTCACCGGTAAAACCATCTGCAATCTGATGCTGTGCGTCCCGCGTAGTTGGTGCCGCCTTGACCTTATTTTGCTGATTTCAAGAATGCCACAGGGCAGATTTCTTGTTTGCTGTGGCAAAGCTTTCACCACACTGGGGCCAGAGACTTCTTTGCTCACTGCGGCTTGGGATAATTTAATGGCAGCAATGGGTTTGTGTGGCTAAGGAAAGAACATTAGTGAATGGATTTAGTAGGCAGTTCTCCTGGGGCCGTTTACAGTCTATGGTCATGATTGCTATTGGACATAGGACCAGCAGGTGGAAGCAATATATAGAGACCGCGGCACCCACTAAAGAAATACAGCCACCTCTGGGGTGGAACATGGCAGCCCTTCAGCAATGCACAGCAACACTGTACACCATTTTAAGTAGGAAGGGATGAATGTTGCTTCCTGTGGAAGCTGCAAGGGGGATATAAGAAAGTGGGGCTGCACTAGCATTGGCAGCACATAGAGGCTGCAAAGAAGACGGGGCGGGGAGATTTCTATTCCCCTGGGGCAGGAGCTGTGCAGGGTCGATGTAACTTTAGTAACTTTAGTAACTCTATCTCCCCCTGCCCCCCGATCCCTGCATAGGGGGCAGCCGGGGGCGGAGGGTGCCCACAGCACTCAACCCTGCAGGGACCCTGGGGGTACCACAGCCCTTAGGCAGCAGTAGGGAGGTGGCTGTTACATGTGCCAGGGGCTGAAGTGGCCTTTGCAGAAAACCAGGTGACCTAAAGCCGCCTCCTCCCCCTGGGCTGGGCCGTCTGCGTTCTGTGCCCCAGCACGGATCTGCCTTCCGGAGCAGAACCGCCCAGGACGCTGGGCCTAGGATTATTGCTTGTTTGTGTTGCAGCAGTTCTAGGGGCCCCGGCAGGCTACAGGCTGCACAAACCCAGGACAAAGCTCCAGCCCTGCCCTGTGCGGAAAGTGCCCTGGGCCATGCCATGACCACAAGCAATTGTGACCTTCTTGGAAAGGCTGCGTGTCGAGGTGCGCGCTGTTCTCCGGGGGTCCAATCTCAGCTGCTGCAGATCTGTGTTCCCATTGCGGCTCACCCTGCCTGCCCACTCTTCCCGGGGAGCCGGGCTAGGCCCAGGCCCAGGCCCAGGCCCAGGGGGTTTCTTTTACAGCCGTGCTCAGCGGGTGGTTCTCTTCCTGCTTTTCCCTGCGGCAGCAGGATGGCGCAGCAGCCCTGAGGATGCCCTTCTCCCCGCTCCCCCCACCTGGCCGATAAAAGCCAATGGGTCGCCAAGGCGGGAGATGAACTCCTGCCAGCATAGACTTCACAGCGTTACACTAAGGCCACTAGCATGGCTAAAAACACAGCCAGAGAAATGAGGGAATGGAACTGGGGCGTTTAGGGCCTCTCCGAATGGGGGACGCGGGCTGCCTTGGCCAGCACAAAGGCGAGTGCTTTCTCAGACACATTCCCAGCCAGTTTCTGTATTCCCGCGGAGGCATTTGCTGCCAGCTGCCGACGTTGCCCCGTTGAGCCAGTTCCTTTCCCTGCCACACGGTGTCACCCCTGCCCTGCAGTGGCACCAGGGCAGCATCCAGCGCTCTGGGCGCCCCGTCGCCTTTCCATGGGCAGGTTTCAAGGCCGAGCTGCTGTCTTGTCCCCTGCCACTTCTGAGCAGCCCAGGGAAGGGGCATAAACATGTGGGGGGTGCTGACGCTGCCCAAAAGGAATGGGGCTGGGAAGGCTGCTGGCCTCCCAAAGCACCCCTGGTAGGCTGGTGCCCCAGATATGGGGGAAGCCAAGAGTGGAGACTTTTTAAGCTTCCGCTGCTGCTCCTTTGTGCGGGGGCTCCGGGGAGCGAGTGGGGAGCCACCCAGCGAAGGAACTTAGATGGTGCCCGTCTCTGTAGCAACTGAGCGCCTCTCAGCCTCCGAATGGCTTTGTCCTCACAGCCCCCATGAGGCAGGGCAGGGCTGTTCTCCCCATTGTACAGGGGGGACCATTCTAGGCTGTTTCTAGGCTCCTGTGGCAGAGCAAGTGGCAGAAACCCTGGCAATGGGGGTGGCAAGCTAGAGAATCTGTTGCTAGCTGGTGCCCTGCCTGGCGTTGTAGATGCGGCCAGGCTCTCGCCCTCCTGCCAGGCTGAGCCCTGTTACCCGCAGTCACACACGACTCGCGCTCTCCGTCCAAAGCCCTCCCCGCGCAGAGGGTCAGGCCCATCTCCCGGCCCGGCTGCAGGAAGGGCTCGCTCGGGTGCCTGGCTTCCTGAGCTACTGTCCAGTGAGCTTTCCCAGCTGGCGGCAGTCTGGCCGGACTGGCCCAGCTGTGCTGGGCTCTCGGAAAAGGAGGCCGGCTCAGAGCAGTGAGCCGCGGGTGGGAGCACCTACGCGTCTCTGATCCAAAGGAGGAAGGCGATTCTGGGGCAAAGGGTCCCAGGGGCTGTCGCCAGGCTCAGGGAAGAGCTGCTATTTAACGAACTGTTGACTTCATTTTGTTTTTCACTAGTAGTTCAAAGGTAACTCCCAGAATGAGCACACTGCTGAGAAAGCAGGGGGTGAGGCCTAGCTGCCCCCAGGTAGGGACACGTACAGGTGTGCTCATCATCGCCTCGAGGGGCCGGTTCTTCGTGAAACCATCACAGCCACGGGATAGAGCCCAGGTCCCTGAGCTCCAGGGGAATCTCTGCTAGCCATTGAGTTGGTCTCTATGGTCCTCCCATTCACCTCTGCCTTCCCCGCCCCTTTGAGGTCTCGGAAGGAGGATGGGAGACACCTTCCCTACCAACCCAGCTGTATTAGTCTGTCATTAGCGGTATGGAGCACTAGCCATTGGAGGCCTGGGTTCCATTCCCTGCTCTGCGACAGACTCCCTGTGTGACCCTGGGCAAGTCACTTAGCCAGGAGTCACTTTTGCGTGAAGCCAGATGCCTCTCACCTGCTTTGTGAGAGACAACAGACAATCCCAAAGGTCCATCTAGCCCAGTAACCTGTCTTCCGACAGCGGCCAATGCCAGGTGCGCCAGAGGGAATGAACAGATCAGGGAATCATCTAGTGATCCATCCCCAGCTTCTGGCAAACAGAGGCTAAGGACACCATCCCTGCCCATCCTGGCTAATAGCCATTGATGATGAACTTATCTAGTTCTTTTTGAACCCAGTTATAGTCTTGGCCTTCACAACATCCTCTGGCAAGGAGTTCCACAGGTTGACTGTGCGTTGTGTGCAGGGCAGTTGGTCCAGCTGCAGAACCCTTTGTGGGGCAGTTATGGGGCTGCTGTCTGGGGGAAGATGCAGACTGTGTCCTTGTTGCCTCTTGCCCAAGTGGGCATTGGTGCTACTAGCCCAGGGTGCGCAGGGAGCAGTGCTTGGGCACGGAAACAGGTTGCGGAGTGCAGCCTGAATGCACACTCTTTGTGGGCAGCCTGGAGCTGAGCTTCTGGCAGGCCTGGGCTGGCTGACATTTCAGACTGGAGCCAGGCAAGGCCTCTTCGTTTGACCCAAACTCAGCTTGTTTGGCCTTGAGTTTCCAGGTTCAAGGCCTGAGCTCAGCCCAGGCTTGGGGTGGGACGGGCGAACACACCCAAAATTGGAGCTGGCACCTACCTCTCTGAGCTCTGCCCCCTCCTCCTCCAACGCCTCCCTGGGGTGCAGGGGGGCAGCTTGTAGGGAACCCCGTGTTCTGCTGGACTGGAGAGCAGCCTGCCCCCCGCCTGTGTGTGGAAGGGCAGCTTAGAATCATAGAATCATAGAATATCAGGGTTGGAAGGGACCTCAGGAGGCCATCTAGCTCAAAGCAGGACCAATTCCCAACTAAATCATCCCAGCCAGGGCTTTGTCAAGCCGGGCCTTAAAAACCTCCAAGGATGGAGATTCCACCACCTCCCTAGGTAACGCATTCCAGTGCTTCACCACCCTCCTAGTGAAATAGTGTTTCCTAATATCCAACCTAGACCTCCCCCACTGCAACTTGAGACCATTGCTCCTTATTCTGTCATCTGTACCACTGAGAACAGCCGAGCTCCATCCTCTTTGGAATCCCCCCTCAGGTAGTTGAAAGCAGCTATCAAATCCCCCCTCATTCTTCTCTTCTGGAGACTAAACAATCCCAGTTCCCTCAGCCTCTCCTCATAAGTCATGTGCTCCAGACCCCTAATCATTTTTGTTGCCCTCCGCTGGACTCTTTCCAATATTTCCACATCCTTCTTGTAGTGTGGGGCCCAAAACTGGACACAGTACTCCAGATGAGGCCTCACCAATGTCGAATAGAGGGGAATGATCACGTTCCTCGATCTGCTGGCAATGCCCCTACTTATACAGCCCAAAATGCCGTTAGCCTTCTTGGCAACAAGAGCACACTGTTGACTCATATCCAGCTTCTCGTCCACTGTGACCCCTAGGTCCTTTTCTGCAGAACTGCTACCTAGCCATTCGGTCCCTAGTCTGTAGCAGTGCATAGGATTCTTCCATCCTAAGTGCAGGACTCTGCACTTGTCCTTGTTGAACCTCATCAGGTGTTTTTTGGCCCAATCCTCTAATTTGTCTAGGTCCCTCTGTATCTGATCCCTACCCTCCAGCGTATCTACCACTCCTCCCAGTTTAGTGTCATCTGCAAACTTGCTGAGAGTGCACCACACCATCCTCCAGATCATTAATAACGATATTAAACAAAACTGGCCCCAGGTCCCACCCTTGGGGCACTCCGCTTGAAACCGGCTGCCAACTAGACATGGAGCCATTGATTCTACCCGTTGAGCCCGACGATCTAGCTAGCTTTCTATCCACCTTACAGTCCATTCATCCAGCCCATACTTCTTTAACTTGGTGGCAAGAATACTGTGGGAGACCGTATCAAAAGCTTTGCTAAAGTCAAGGAATAACACATCCACTGCTTTCCCCTCATCCACAGAGCCAGTTATCTCAACATAGAAGGCAATTAGGTTAGTCAGGCACGACTTCCCCTTGGTGAATCCATGCTGACTGTTCCTGATCACTTTCCTCTCCTCTAAGTGTTTCATAATTGATTCCTTGAGGACCTGCTCCATGATTTTTCCAGGGACTGAGCTTGTACACCCCCAAGTAGATGCTTCTCGGTTCACTCCCTTCCTGTGGCGTGAAGCAGGGGTAACTCCATGGCAGGCAAGGGCACTCTCCTGGGAAAGGAGGGTCAAGCCCAATTTGCTTTTGAAACTTGACTCCTTGGTGTAGGCTCTTAGTACACTGGGCAGACTAATCGGGGGGGTGGGGGTGGGGGTGGCTTTGGGCCGCTATGGGCCTGCAAAGCATTGGGAAGAGGGGTTTTTCTCTACAGGTGGTGACGGTTCTAGCTAATTAACTCCCCCCCCCCCCCCCCGGAGCCTCAGCAGGGCCTGGCTCAGCACAGTGTGGCCGTGGGGGGCCCTTGGAAACACTCCCCAGGCGCTGTAGTTGTGCTATTGTGAAGGCCCTGGGAGGGGGAGCTGGGCTAATGGCCTCTGGACATCAGTTCACATGCCACGTCCACCTGGAGGCGTGGGGCAGTCAGAATGAAAACAGATTTAACGTCCCAGATATATCGTTTCATTTAAGGGCTAGTAATTCTGTCAGTCTGCCACTGACAAATGAGGGCTGGCCTGCCAATCTGCTGGGGAGAGTGATGCTGCCGTGTTCATCTTGTGTCATCAGTCAGAGAATTACGGACTACACTGGCCTTCGGATGCAAGACTAATAATGCCGCTCGACAAAGGGGGATTTGGGGGCCTGCTTGTTTATAGAGGGTCGGCGAGGGAGCCGCGCGGCGAGGGCGAGGGAGCCGGGGTGGAAGAGGTCAGAGCTGACACCCATAAATACAAACTTTAACTGAGGCTAGATGAGATGTGTCAAGATTCAAGAGAAGATTTGCAACATCTACTCGTCAGAAGAAAAATATGGGCAGGGAGGTGAAATATATTTTGCCGGGTCACGAGGCTCAGGCAACTTTGTCCTTTCAGATGTAATTTTTTATATATCTATGTATGTATAATGGATGTCCAGGCAGCAGGGCAAAGTGACCTTTAGCTTAAGGTGAGAGGCCTGGAAGGTTAAACCAATTGCGTTTGGTTCAGCAGAACCCCCAAGCCCTACCTGAAATGTGGTGTCGAGGGGATCCTGGTTGCAGCCAGGAGGGGGGCAGATGCCCTGAGAACAGGGAGATGCAGCTCCCTGAGGAAGGTTTTGGTTTGACTCTAATGACAGCCTTGGCTGGTTCCTTAGTCTCTGGGCAGGCTGGTCCCACGCTGCAGAGCCAGGGTCTAGGTCCAGATCCGACCTTCTCCAAGGCGCTGTGCCATGCGGTTGCTGGGGTAAGTCTGTGCAGACCCTAAGCTCCCTGTTGCACTGTATTAGGGAAGGTGCCTCTGAGAACCAGCAGCACTGGCTCTGCAGCTCGCTTGGCTTTGTCCTGCCTGAGGAGAGAACTCAGTTTGACTCTCTGTTTTTGCAGAAAGGGAAAAGGAACAAGGGAGTGATGGGAAAGGGAGGAGAGTGGAGGAGGAGGAGACCATCTCTCTGTTGGCTGCTTTTCCACTTGCAGAGGTTTTATAAAACAATGAGGTCTGTTACAAAGACAGACTCAGGGCTCTGCTCCCTTCCCAGGTCCCTTGCGTTCGCCTGGGGCAGGCTGGGAGGTGAGCTTGCATTTTGTAGAGGGTGCAGAGATTCTGGGGGATCCAAGTGAAGCTGGACTCTCTGGGGACTCTGCCGAGGCTCGGCTAGGGCGGGTGACGGGACGCATGGAGCTTGCATGGGCAGGTTCTTCAGCCAGGCACTGTTCTGGATTCAGAAGGATAATTCCCCCAGTCTAGTGCCTTCAGGGCCCTCTGCTAATGCTGCCATTGAATAGTCTCCTTGGGCTTTGGCTCCCGGCCGTGGGGCTCAGCTGGGCCCAGGTTCTGGGCCGCTCCTGAGGGTCTGATTCACAGGACGATGGCAGGTCTTTGACACTAAACACTAGCATGTTACTACATGGGTCCTCTCTGTGTATGGCTTGCAGTGCTGCTTTCCTGGTGCCGTGAGCTCCTGCGGGGAGCAGCGCTAGATCGCTGGTGTCCCTGGGAAACACCGTTAGGAGAGGGAATGTTTCCTTGGGCTGGAGCCCACACCCACTCCATGTAACTCTTCTCACTTCCAGGGCTCTCCTGGGATGGGGCAGGGAGGGAGGCAGAGGGCAGAGCTCTGTCCATTGATGCAGCAAGACGGGAGTATCTGGTGCCACTGAATCCCTTGCCCCAAACTCGACTCCCTGGGGACACGGAGGGAGCACTCCAGGAGCCGGGCTCCATGTGGGGTGAAGGATTCTGAGCCCCCTCCTCCTGCTCTCCTCCCGAGTGGAACTCCTCTGCAGCCAGGTGAAGGGGGTAGTTATTTCCTCCCAGGATGGGTCACGGACCTTAATCAGCAGGGAGCAGCCGAAAATCCCGAGGGCGTCTCCGTTCCCGAGGGTGGAGGGTCGGCCACGGGCCGCGCTCGCCATATCTGCGTTTTGGACGGGCTTCCTTTTTCATTCTTGTGAGCTATTTGTAGCTGGTTACTGCTTTGGCTTTAATACACATGGGTCATCTTGACCCCCATCTCCTGACTATCGGCCAAAGCATTTCTGGCTTATCGAAAATCTCCTTCTGCTCATGGATGCTCTAGCAACGGCTAGCGTCATACGCCCTGGGGTTCAATCCAATTCCTCGTGACGGTCGCTGTCTGGTCGCCAGCCAGTCTCTCTCCCCACGGCCCCGTCTCTCCCTCTAATGACCCATGCTGGTAGGAGCAAATAGAAATACCAAGGGGCCATGACGTGTCTGTTTTTCCCAGTCAGGGCCGGCTCCAGGCACCAGCTGAGCAAGCTGGTGCTTGGGGCGGCAGATTGTTCGAGGCGGCATTCCGCCCAATCCTAGGGCGGCACGGCCGCTTTTTTTTTTTTTTCCCCCCGCTCCGGCTGCCCTGTAGGGGGTGGCAGCGCGGAGAACCAGAGCGCCCTGCAGGGCAGTCCTCTTCCTTCCCTCCCCGCCGACTGGAGCGGAGCCCTCGCGGCAGGCGGCAGGAGGCGGCGCAGCGGGAGGGGCCGCGTGGCAGCGCCCCTGCTGTAGCCCTGGCCACCCCTTCTCTCTCTCTCCCCCCCCGCTCCCTCCCCCCCCCCCAGCCGGTCCCCCTGCACCCGCGCTCCGGCCGCGCCGCAGGTTTTTTTTTTGTTTGTTTTTTGCTTGGGGCAGCCAAAAAGCCAGAGCCTGCCCTGTTCCCAGTGGGGAGATGAAGTCTCTGCCTGCTGAGTTGTGTTATATATCGCAGTCACTAAAGCCTTGGAGATGTGGGTACCATTCTCCTTTGGGGAGAGCCCCCATTGTGAGGGGAGGGGCCTTCGGAGCTGTGGGCACAGTGTGGGGTTAGTGCACCTGTGAGGACGTGGCCACATGTGGCAGAGCTCAGCAGGCTTGTCAGGTGGCAGCCGTTGCACATGGTGTTGGTGGGAGACTGGCCCCAAACCGGAGCAGGCTGGACTGGTCCTGTTCACTTTGCTAACTCGGAGCGTCGTCGTTCTGCTCCAGGTCAAGTTATTGCAGGTGATTAAAAAGGCACGTTTGGCTGCTCGCATTAGGAAACAGCCATTCAACTAGCTGCTTTAGTGTAGGGTGCCTGTCCCTGTGGTATCTGACCAGAGGGGGCGGGGGACAGGGACCTGCATCTGACCATTAACGCCTTCAGCTAGTGCAGAGCTTGGATTGTCAGTTATTGGCAGAACAGGAACCCACTTTCTCACTTCTCAATTGGCAAGGTGACACTTCCTACTTGCACCCAATAATTGCCCCTTGTAATTGTTACCTCAATCTCCGCCTCCCCAGCAGATTCTGTCTGAGAGGCCAAATCTGGGGAACAGTTCTGGGCACATCCACCCTTGCTTGACCCTCTGTATGAACAGAGACGTTTCTCGTAGGCTGCCTAGGCAGGGAGATGTAATACGGCCCAGAGGTGCTCACTGGAACGAAAACTGAGATTCATGGCCAGAATTAATGTAACAAAGGCTTTGCATTAATCCGAGGTTTGTCCACGAGTGCCACCACCCTCCTGAGAAATAATTACAGCTGGAGATATTTTATTTCAAAACCATTTTTTTAAATAAAAACTGGCCTTTTTTCCTAAACAAAAATGTGCAAAGACCATTTTAGTTTCATGTTTTCCAGTTTTTTGATGAAAAACAAACAAACAAAAATTATATTCAAAAATATTTTTTCCAGTTTTTCATTTTTTTCTCCTTTTCTTCCTTTTTTTTTTCTTTCTTCCATTTTGCTTCTGGAAAAGAGGGGGAAAGGGAGAGAGAGAAAGGGCAAATAAATGAAAAACTATTTTTTTTTTGCATAACATTTGCAAAAACACCATCACCCTAACAAACAAAAAAGCTGATACAAACCCCCTTTTTTGACCAACTCTAATAATAATGACTCTTTGCCCTTCCATAGCACCCTCCTCAATAGCTGTGCAAATGCTTCCTCAGCACAAATGAATTCTAACTCCCTGCCAAAGCAGAGTTTTATCATTTCTCAGGTGACACCGCCCCTGCTCCCATACCCTGGGCAGAGCTGCGTTCAGTGTAACAGATGTGACGTGTGGGCACTGGAGGGTGATGTGCCTACACTTCGCTGCACTTATTTAACCTCCTCCATTGCCCAGCCACTGCATGTGTGGATCGTCCTTCACTGGGGGTTGCTGTCACTGAAAACGGACGGGGAAGCCAATAATAATTCCGTTCCATCTGGAGGTCCAAAAATCAAAGGCGTTTGCTTCTCTGTTCAGTCTGCAGTGGAAACTCATCCAGCCTGTAAATCGCAGCCCGCGCATCACATCGGCACATCAAAGAAACTGGTGGCTTTGTGTACCACAGCCACGGACTTGAAATTTCCTTCTAGCTGCCCAGAGCGAGTTCTGTCCTATCTAGGGTCCAGGTTACTGGGGAGAAGGTCCTGGGAACGTTCACAAGGGAAATCAAGCTTTAAAACCAGATGTGTGGACTCTGGTGCTCCTGGCAGATGCTGAGCTGACAGCTCTGGGGCCTGAAATCCTCAGTTTACTGCAGAGCAGGTTCAGCGTGGGCAGAGGAGTGCAAGCCCAGGCAGGGGCGCCATTTCCAAGGAGCAGGGTAGAGTTCATTTTCTAGGGACTGTTTATTCATTGGCCCCTCAGCTGAGGCTGCCAACAAGGAGGCTAGTCCTGAGGGTGGGTTCTGTGCTATTGACATTTGCCAGGAGGATACGGGCTTAGTTCTGTCAGATGCGAATAGGAGTCACCTTCACCCCCTGCTGCTGTCTTTCATCATCTCATGATGAGAACAGTAGAGGACCAAAACGGGTTCAGTGTGTTGGAATTAGGACGCCTGGGTTCCATCCCTGGCTCTGCCCCTCTCTAGCTGTGTGACCATTTCTCCTTTCTGTGCCTCAATTTTCCCAGCTGTAAAATGGAAATAATAATTCTTACCTCACCGGTGTGGTGTAACCCTTTAATCGGCATGTTAGAAAGTGCTTTGTCACCCACGGAAGTACTACAGATGTACAAAACAGGATTAGAACCATTATTTGTTTTATCTAGCACCAGCATTATTTCTGCCTGCCATGTGGCTTTTCTAATATGCAGGGAAAGTTAAAGGCAGACAACTTGTACAAAACTAATAAATTCACTCTTGCTTTATACCAAATACATTTGAAGATGTTGGGTAGAACATTCAGGTGATAGAGCACGTGGCAAAAATACCACAGATTGCTCCTTGAATTCATCAGCTCTGAAGTGAGAGACAGTTGTCAGCCATCTTTGGTACACTTTTCAAAGACGCCAGCTCCATGTACAGTGATTTGATGCAGTAGGTCAGAATTCTCTCTGTTACAATGACGTTTTCCTATAAGGTCCTCCATGTCGCCACAGAAATGAAACTAACCATCTGCATTCTTTGTTTGATGAAAGGGTCTGAAAGTGCCCGAGTCCCTGGGGGAAGAAGTGAAAAATAACTCAGCAGTCGGACTTTTAAAAATCATAGTTCATCACAAAGAGGAACTTCCTGGCACCTTGCTCTGCACTGGGGCTTGGCAGGGCAAAGCGGTGCTTCTGGTTTTAGAAGTTCTGGTCTTGTCCCTTTGGTGGGGGTTGCTGAAAGCTTCCCAGAGTGGGTGCGTGAGAACTCTGGCAAAAGACCTACTGTTGCGGCAGCACCACAGCAATGCCGGGAAGAGCAAGCAGGGTCAGCACTCACAGCACAAGCTGAGCATGCCATTGTCTCCTCTGCGTTTTGTGTCAGCTGCAGAGCTGTTCATGGAGACCTTGAGCTCCAGTGAGAAATCTAAAGAGGTGTCACAGGTCAGCAGGATGCTGGTGCTGGCGACATTTTGTGGATCTTAAATGTAACGCTGGCAAAGGTCACTTTCTGAGATCCGCCTGCGGCTCTAATGTTGCATTACATTCTCCAGCAGAACCTGCATGTTCCGTATGCAACAGCGCAGCCAGCACACCAGCCCCAGAGACCTGCAGAGGTGGCAGTGCTTGCCCCTGAAGGAGCTGCAGATGTTCCCTGCAGGAGAAGTACTGTGCTGGATGTATTCCTTGTGCAGCCACTCTTCTGGCTCCTGATTTATGGCTGGGCTGGGCCGTGCTGTTACCTTTTGCTTTAACCTCCGCAATGTTAAAAAGGTGAAAGAGTCTGCTCTGAAAAACCAGGCGGGTTCCAAGGAATCATAGACTATCAGGGTTGGAAGGGACCACAGGAGGTATCTAGTCCAACCCCCTGCTCAAAGCAGGACCAATCCCCAACTACATCATCCCAGCCAGGGCTTTGTCAAGCCTGGCCTTAAAAAACCTCTAAGGAAGGAGATTTCACCACCTCCCTAGGTAACCCATTCCAGTGCTTCACCACCCTCCTAGTGAAAAAGTTTTTCCTAATATCCTACCTAGACCTCTCCCACTGCAACTTGAGACCATTGCTCCTTGTTCTGTCATCTGGTACCACTGAGAACAGTCTAGATCCATCCTCTTTGGAACCCCCTTTCAGGTAGTTGAAAGCAGCTATCAAATCCCCCCTCATTCTTCTCTTCTGCAGACTAAACAATCCCAGTTCCCTCATGTGCTCCAGCCCCCTAATCATTTTTGTTGCCCTCTGCTGGACTCTTTCCAATTTTTCCACATCCTTCTTGTAGTGTGGGGCCCAAAACTGGACACAGTACTCCAGATGAGGCCTCACCAATGCCGAATAGAGGGGAATGATCACGTCCCTTGATCTGCTGGTAGGGTGACCAGACGTCCCAATTTTATCGGGACAGTCCCGATTTTAGGGGACTTGTCCCGCGTCCCGACCTTACATCGGTTAGGACGCACTTTGTCCCGATATCGGGGGACCGTCTTGTGGAGGACGCAAGCTGGCGCTGCCGGCGCAGCTCACCTCTTTCTTGGGTCTGGGGCAGCGCAGCTGAACTCCCGGCGCTCGCCCGCCGGCCGGCAGGAGCCTGCAGAGTGCTGCAGCCCCACTCCCCAGGCACGCACAGAGACGGCGAGGAGGTCTCCACTGTGTGCTGCAGGGGCGGGGCTTGTAGGCGCCTGCAGCGAGCCCCCCCACCCCCCTTGACCCGACCCGACCCGTGCAACCTTAGGAGCCAGAGGGACGGGACCTGCCTGCTGGATGCTCCCTGGGAGCCGCTCCAGGTAAGGCTAGCACTGCCTGGGACTCACCTGGCCCCCTAGCAGGTCCCTCTGGCGGGGGGGGGGGGGCTCTCTGCATGCTGCCCCCCTCCCTCCCCGAGGGGGGAGGTGGAGACGGAGCAGAGGCAAGCTGGTGGGGGTGGGCGGGGCGTGGAGCTGCCGGTGGTTTCCCAGTTTTTCCTGTGCTCCGGCATTTTTTTTCGTTTTTTTGTTTTGCTCCGCCGCCTGCTTGTTTTTTTTTGCTCCGCCACCGGCTTGTTTTGTTTGTTTGTTTTTGTTTTGCTCTGCCCCCGCGCGTCCCGGTATTTGACCTCTGTCATCTGGTCACCCTATCTGCTGGCAGTGCCCCTACTTATACAGCCCCAAATGCTGTTAGCCTTCTTGGCAACAAGGGCACACTGCTGACTCATATCCAGCTTCTCGTCCACTGTAACCCCCAGGTCCTTTTCTGCGGAACTGCTGCCCAGCCACTCGGTCCCCAGGAAAGGGAGACAAGAACCGTGAAAAGGGGGATGTTGCTGCTGAAGGCTCTGAAGACAGTGAGACCTAGACTCAGCCTCATCCTCTGCTAAATGTCACTTGGTTCATGTAATGGAGAAGCTACGCCCCAGCCCCTCCCCCAACACATGCATCCTTCCTGCCATCATGAGTCCCAGGAGCTGCTGTCATGCCTCAGTGGGGAAAACGTTCAGCCCCGCTGGGCTCCCAGCATGCAGGGTGGAGCCCTCAAGGCCCCCTAAGGAATTTCTTCCTCAATGGCTGTGAACCTGATACTTCCCTGCAGAGAAAAGTTAACCGAAAAACCCAACACAAGCACGGTGGAGCTAGCAAGGCTTGTGCTAAAGCTCCTGGCTGAGACTCTTTGCTTTAGTCCCATTCCTTCCTCTCCGTCAGTGTTTGGGCTGAGGTCCTTCCAGGGACAAAACACCCTTAGGGTTCAACAGGACCTGGAAGGCTGAGTGAGGCCCCAGGATTGAGCTCTTAGTGGGTCAGCTGCTTCTGGAGGGAATCTGAGCTGTCTGAGGTACTTCTCTGGCCCCCATCACCACCGTATACGAGAGCTTCATGCTCTTTGCTGCGTTGACCCTGTGGGGCAGGTCAGGGCTGTTAGACAGAGGGGGAACTGAGGCACCGGGAGATTTGCCCAGTGTCACACAGGGAGTCTTTGCCAAAGTGGGGGATTGAAGGAGCACTGGAGCTTTCTTGAACCTTGTCCTCCTGCTCTGTAAGTTGCCCAGCATGCTTCTGGTGCTAAAGACATACTAATGGGGCCAGGCTGGGATTCGGCCATTTCGGAGTGCAGCTCTTCTGAGATCAGCCCTCCTTCACGGGAGGAGCACAGGCAGGTCCTGTCTTGGGCAGGGATGGGGTTCGCAAAATCTGAACTCTCTCCCTGACCTACAGGCCTTCTCCCTTCAACAGCCAATTGTGGGTCAGCTAGTCCCTTTCTTCCCCTGCATGCTGTACACTCCACTCCATGGACCTGGCTAATTTTGCCTTGAATGCTCCCAGAAGCTTTGCCTCACGTCCACCTTCCTGCGGTCTGCCTCACTTGTGCATTTGCAGATATCCACGTTCTGGGCCTTCCTTGCACTCAGAGGGATTTAGAAAGATCAGCCCTAGCAAGGCAGATGGGCAGACCTGGGACAGGTAGGGCCAAGAGAAAGGAGGGTGGAATTCACAGGGTGGGAGGCATGTTCGGGAGAGAGAGGCCTGGCAGAGCCAGAGCAGGATTAGGAGGAAAGGAGAAAAGCCAGGCTGGGCTGGAAACGAGGAAGATGGGAGGTGGAATAGGGCAAAGGAAAGCAAATGAGCTTTGGGGGCTTATCTCCTGGTATCAGTGACAGGAGCTGCAACCCAGCCACTGCATATTGGATGCTGCACATCTCCCCTGAAAAGCAGTAACGTGTGTGGCTAAACCCCATGAAAATGTTGGGCATGACTTTCTGAAGCAGTACCTAGGGCAGGGGGCTGGCATGTAATTCCTGCTGTGTGTCCACAGAGCCTTAGGTGTGTGCTGAAAATGTGAGCCTGTGTCATTGAGCCATGTAGGAGCTTCACTGCCCAGATCCTTTCAGTGATTGTTAGACAGCCCATAATGGGGAAAACAGCACCAGTGTTTAGCGCTGTGAGGCTATGAGGTGTCTATAATCCATCTTCCATCTTCATTTCTTGTTCATGCAGAAGAATGCATCTTCCTTGCAACATAATGCTAAGGAACGTGCAGAATGCTGATCTAGGCACTTCATCGACAATTCTTGAGATTCGTATATGGGTTTAAAAGAAAACGATTAATCGTTAGACATGTTAGTTAAAGTCCCTTCAGATAACTCGTGAAGCTGAATACTTTTCAAGGCTTTTAAATTTCATGTTGTTCTCAGGAAGTATGAAGAACTGCTAGGGAATTTTTATTGTTCGCTATATAAGCTTTACTAGCTTTGAACCCAGACTTTTAGCAGTGACAAGTTATTGCATTAGGTGACCGTGTTGCCTGGACCTTTAAACAATTTGTGCCTCTTAATAGCAACACCAGGTCTCTGGTAATTTGTTATGTTGTGTGTGTTGAAATAGCTTCTGCCCTGTCTCCCAAGCCCTCTCTATTCCAAAGACCATTTATCACAGGTAAATGGATTTTTATGTAGAGCTCCGATCATGCCAAAAGAAAACCTTATTTAATCATAAAGGAATTTTCTTGTGGATGCAGCAGCTGGGTGATCGCCAGGTCTTGGAATGTCCGTTACTGGGTTTTGTGAACAGGTTAGATGCTTTCTTTTAAAATGAAGAATGTGCTCTCTAAAGATAGCGTGTCTTAGGTCCTTGATAAAGTACTTGTTTAAAAAGCATTGACATTAAATAGGAAAACTCTTTGCTTAGCTTTTAGAAGAGTATGTGTGTGCGTGTCATCTCTGCAAGAAATGATTGACGGATTCTGTTTTATGAATGGCCATCCATTAAGAGTCCTCTTCTTGTTAGAGGAGATTGGTAATTCACAGGTTTTATGGAGATGGTCTCTCTGTGGAGCTCTACCCTCTGTATCTGTAATGGAGATGTACCAAAGCAAAGCCCCAACAACTGAGATTCATGGGGCTGATGGTCCAAAGTCAATGGGCATGTTTCAACGGGCAGAGGGAAAGCCAAGGGAAGGAGCCTTTACATACAGATGTTGGGAGTTCAGAGAGTTTGATTGTGATTTTTGTCCCTGCTGCCCTATCCCGTTATAACCTGGTAGCGCATGACATGGGTAGAATGCAGTTTGATCTTGCAGCATAGAAGGGATTTAAACTGCTTTTAATCACGTCTGAACCGTGCTATTGCCTTGCAGAGTCCAAGGCTGTTGAGAGATGCTGGAACCCAGTTCAAACACATTTCAATCCCACTTACATGGTAAATCCAAAGCAGGTTTTAACAGTGTAGTGTTTCCATAACCACACCAATGTGGACACGCCTCCTCGGGGGCATTCAGCCATGCCTGCAATGCTGCTAGTTCTACCCTCCCTCTGCCCTGCCCCAAAGGAAGGGCAGGCACCAGGTTACACTTTCTGCAGCACTAGAGTGCTCAAGGGCAGTGGGTCCCTCCCAGCACTAGCGCACATGTGATGGGGCCGCCGGATACCCACTGATTTTTCACTATGTATTTAGTAGGGATGGACAGCGTTTATCGACTGAATCCTGGAGTTTGGTAGCCCCACTTCCAAGCCCTCTGGGTCCACGTATAGTCACAACAAAGGTTTGCACATTCTGCTGTGCATTCCAGGGACACTAGCAGAGCTGGAATAAATGTCTGGCATTGCTGGGGTGCTAGAGGGGGAGGATCCAGCCGCATTGGCAGAGCTGAGTGTGGAGGAAGCGCCAGGAAAGGCTTCCTGCACTTTGTCTGTCTGTACCCAGCACTGTCCGTCCATCTCTCCTGAACTCGAACTTCACCCAAAGCATTTCACAAATAAACCCAGGTAATTCTCAAAGACTGCTGGACACAGAAACGATAACGCTCTTTCTTGTCTGATGTCTATTCCCTTTGCAATCTACAGACGCTGGTTTATTGCAGCCCTTTCAGCAGAATGACGATATTATCCAGTCCCATGGCACTGCATTTGTCTTCCCTCTATTAAAAGCAGCAAACGCAATGGCATTGCAAGCCTCTTCTACTAGACTTGAATTCATTCTCGGTGGAGGTATTCCTCATATTCATGATACACTTTCCTCCCTCTTATCTCACACCAAAGTGCTCAGCGGCGCTCGGTAGCCCACAGCATACAGTAATGTGGGTTCTTTCCCTCCTGAGGGATAAGACGAGGGTGGCTTCCCTATGGGGATTGAAAGCCACTCACAAAATCATTTAGAACCAGGATCCTTCATGCTACCAGATGGATCAGCCTATAGAAAAAGGGAGGGGGAAACTCATTTTGGCTTGTTAGGTTTGGACCCACTGAAACCCCATAAGTTCTAGGTTCACTACAGAACTTGGAACTCCTGAGGTTCACACATGGTCTGCTAATTCTCCCATTCCTCCTTCCCTGGCAACAGTGTATCGTCTCACAAGGCCAGATGTTCACCAGAGCTCAGGGCCAGATGTTCAGGGGTTCAGCACCCGCCACTGGGGCTCAGATTTCAGAAGAGCTCAGGACTCATCTAGGCATCAAGACAAGGGTCCAGCTTTTCAATAGCAGCTCCCACCGTGGCACTTCTGGCCAGATTTCCAAAGGACTCAGCCCTCAACATGCACCCAGTGTGCTTGGCCCTTGGGAGAACTCCGGCCTTAGTGACTCACTCCTGCTCCCCAGAGCAGATGACGCAGGCCGGATTCAGGTGCCTTACTGCCATGACCCTGACCGGTCTAATCAGGATCCAGCTCTGCTGTTTTGTCCTCTCTCCTCACTGCCCAAATCCTGGTGATTTGCTAACCCAGGCCGTGGCAGCTGGGCTGACAATGGAGCAAAGTGTGGGAAGATCTCGGCAGAATTCCTTCCCCCCCTGCACGTTAAACAAAGCAACATTTCTGCAGTGTCCTTCACCCCGCGGAAAGCAGGGGCGCCCAGGGAGAGAGACGCAGAATAGCAGTTAACCCTGCAGCCTCTGGCTGCTCCCCAGCGGTGCTTGCTAGGAGCCTGGTTCTCCATTGCCTAGCACCTTGTGCAGCTCTCTGCACCTGTCCAAAGCGGCTGTCCGAGACTGGCCAAACCTGACGGCAAGTGTGTGAGCTCCCTGCGCACGAGGTGCTGGCCAGTGCAGATTCAGGCCCTAGGGCTACAGCCCCAGGGGAGGAGAGTGTGTGGCCAGTAGGAGGCAGGGCAGATTGGCACCCGGGGGAAGCCCACCCCAGCTGTCTCCCCTCACTTTGCTGCTGATTCCTGACTTCTCCCAGGAGCCAGCAGGGAGAGCTGGGATGGGCCACACCTGGGCCTAGGGGCAGTGAGGAATTGGCTCTGCATGGGCAGCATGAAGAGCTGGGGCCAGCTGGAGCAAGGAAGCAGGCAGTGTGTGGCTGGTGACTGCTGGGATGGGAGAAAGGCATATTTGGAGGCTTGGCAGGGGGCTGGGGAGGTGGGGGGAGAGAGAGAGGGAGGGGGCAGGGATGGGGGAGGAGGGCGTGGAGGAGAAGAGCTGGAGAAGAGTTTACTTGTGTCCAGTCCCTCTGGGAAGAGCGCCGGAGACGAAGGAGCCGGGGAACTCCCCTGCCCAAAGCTGCTTGTTTTGCGCCAGGGGCAGCACAGTGGCTGGTGAGTGTGACAGGCAGCGAGCTATGGCCAGCGCAGGGAGCGGGAGGGCCTGCTCCATGGCATGGCTTGGCCTCTGTGCTCTAGTGGCCAGATTTTCACAAGCGCACAGCCCCCAGCACCTCCCACGGAGAACAGTGTGTGTGTGTGTGTGTGTGGCGGGGGGGTTCCTCTTTGTTCTCGATAGGAGCTGCTGGGTGCCGAGTGTGTCTGAAAGTCTCAGTTTTGCCAACCCTGAGCCAGGCCCCCCAAAATCATGAGCTTGGCTTAAAATTGAGGAGATTTTTAAACAAGAAATGTGGGGGGCTTTTTATTTCTCTGCTGGTTTTTCGTCAGCAGAGCCCCCATTTCTAGGCTTTTCTCCATGAGGGCTAGAACCTTCTACTTCTTTTTCTAAACGAAAGCCGAGATTCTCATTTCTCCCCTGGCTCTCGAAGATTCCTGAAAAACACCAAAGATCACAACAGACTGGATCAGAAATGGCAAGAGTTGGCAACACTCGTGGTGCCTTGATGGGAGCAGGATTTGTGAGAAAATCTAGCCCCAGATTTCCTAGAATTAAAGGGTGTCTGTGCAGCAAACTCATCTCCTGAGCATGTCACCAAAGTCATGATGAAAGAATTAACCCCCCCGACTTTGCTTTTTATTTCGGATGTTGTTTATTTTCTCTTTGCCTGGCCAGCAGTGTTTGGGCTTCCAATCCGGGGTGGAGTGGAGGGGGATACATTTAAATGCAAACTAATAACTGTTCCAGTTGTTATTTATTTTTTAAATCATGAAAACATTTGTATTAGTTTTTGTAATTTTTTGAAAACAAAAGCTGTATTTTGTGCCTGCTGCACTGGACCCGGTTATTTGCATTTAAACCTGAAAAGGGGACTAGTTCTTTCAGTTATTCTGATCCCTTAGAAGGATCCTTGTCGGGTGCATGTGGCTGGTTGGATACATTCCAGTCTAATGCCATATATATTGGAAAAGACGTACGGTTCTAAACATAATAACGTGGAATCTGTTCTCAGTAGGTGGCATCTGGTCGCTCGATACCTGATTTCTGCAACCCGCACTGCTCTGTTCCACAAGCGGCCCACAAGAGCCCACTGAGTGAATGGGGGTCTGTGGGTAGGTGGTAGAACTGGATCACAATTAGCAATGGGCCTAAATCACAGAGGTGGGGCCTAACTTGTGTGCCATTGGGAACAGGGCCGGCTCCAGGCACCAGCGAAGGAAGCAGGTGCTTGGGGCGGCCAATGGAAAGGGGCGGCACGTCCGGGTCTTCGGCGGCGGGTCCCTCAGTCCCTCTCGGAGGGAAGGACCAGCCGCCGAATTGCCGCCGAAGAATGAAGCGGCGCGGGAGAGCAGCCGCCGATCACGGCTTTTTTTTTTCTCTTTGCCACTTGGGGCGGCAAAAAAGCTGGAGCCGGCCCTGATTGGGAAGTGTTGGGAGCTGCAGCTTTGGGACTAGATGCTCAGTTACACCCATTTATTCCAGCTAAGCACCTGGCTCTCGGGTTTAGCTCTCCTCTCTCCTCTGTTAAAGGAGTGAGTGAGGAGCCCCTCTCTGTTCAGCAGCTGTGAGCAGATGCTCCTGGCCCTGTTGATCTTCCCAGAGACAGCCTCATTACTGCTTCCTCTCTCTCTAGACTGTGTACAATCTTGAACAGGAACAGGGGCCAAACCAGTCCCAAAGGAGCCAGAGGTGCCCATGCCGAAAACGGGGTGCCTCACAGCATCGGCGCTACCTGGCTTTTCTTGTGGCTGCTGGCTGCTGTGGTTTGCAGTTTGCTGATGTTGTGGCAGCAGCTGGGAAGAATGCCTGGAGGCAGGAAAAGAGGCTCCTGAGAGGCAGAGGTCACTTCGGTTTGCAAGTCCTGGAGCCGGAAATACAGTTTGCCTGCCCTGAAGGTGAGGATTGCATTTCCTCCCTGAGCTCCAGGCACCCCCCAGGCCTGCCTGCAGAATGCGCTCCGGGCCTGGAGTCAACTACACTCCCCAAAACAGGCCATCTCCACCCCACATTCCTGGGCGAGGGAAGGATGGACACTGTATTCTTTCATTTAAAAAGTAGCCAAAGCTCCCTCCCGGGAGACACAAAGCCTTTGTGTAAAACAACAACATTGCATTCTCTCGCTCCCGGCGGCTTTGGGCGAGGGGCTGCGTCCAAGAGTCATTTTGTTAAAGATTTGTGCACGGGTTGTGTGAGATTCTTGCCTTATGGAGGCAAACCAGTGCTGATAAGAGCGTGAATGAAACAAGCTTACTTGTCTCGAAGCCGGGTGGGGGTGGAGGTCGCCCAGCTTGGTGCTTGCTTTGCACAGTGGCTGGCTCCTTCCCTCTCTTGTACCGTGTGGGTCTCTGTTTCCTGAGTGCATTGCAACTTCCCGTGTCCTCAGTACCTCTGCACCTTGTAGTGCCTTTCGTCTGAGGAGCTCCCAGGACTGTATCCTGAGGGTTCACTGAGCACTGCCAACGCGCTTGGTGCTGTACAGGCTCAGAGGAGCAGGCAGTCCCTGCAGACACGGTACAGAGGAGACACACCTCTGCAGACTGCAGGTAGAATCCAGCCGCTGTGCATTCTTGAGGCTGTCTATCTTGGAGGGATTATCAATAGTGCTAGAAATGGTAGTTAAGTCTTGCAGCCCCCTTGTGAGGGAAAGAAGGAAGAGCGGTATTATTACATACTATGTAATGGTACAGGTGGGGAAACTGAGGCACATAGCACATAAGTGACTTGTCACCTTCCATGTGGCTTGTGAAGTTACTCGACCAGCGTTGGGAATAGAGCACAGGAGCCTTGGCTGGAGTGGAGTGAGCTGTTTGCAGTTAACATTTCACTTACCAGATTTAGCTCTTTCCTGTTAGGTGACTGCCCACAAGCAGATCGCAATTTCCATAAATGTATCTGCATTTTGGAAAATACCCCCTGGATGGTTCAGATGAACACGCTTCAGGCAACGGGTGGGCTGGACGGCTGCAAAAAGTTCCATAGTCACTGCTTGAAATTGGAGCTCTTTTGAAAAGCTGCATAAGTCACATACGTTTCTGTTCCCTGATTGGGTGAGCAAAAGGCAGAGGTGAATTCTGGCGATTCCGCATTCTAAATTCGCTTGGTGTGAATATCTTGCCGTGTCCCCACAGAGTCCCGGCCAGTCCTGCCAGCACTCACTGTGCATAGAGGGTGAAATTCACCCCTGTGCCGACGGCTGACAGCCTTGGCCCTCCTGAGCACTCAAAGGGTTCTGGTGGGATTTAGGGGGCATGCAGGCCCAGAAGAACGAACGCAAAACAGAGGCACTAGATGGACCCGGGGTCTAATCCAGTCTGTTTTGTATGTGCCTGTGTAGTGATAACAGACACATCTAAAGTGACGTGCCACAGGGCATGCTGGGATAGATTGCGCACACCAAATGAGAGAGCCCCCCCTGAAAATGACACGCCAGGAGCTTTGGTGTCTGCAACAAACTCCAGAGCTGGGGGGTATTTCTGCCTCTCCCCTGACACCATCAGTCTCCATGCAGAGACACAAAAGGTGGGTTTTTTAATTAATTGGCACCGATTGTGTTCCATGGAAATGCTGTTCAAGAGAGGCAGGAGTACCACGAAGCCATGGGGACCAAGCTGGCTAAATGCTGCTTTTCTCCACGTACATGCTCAGAAAACAAGGTACAAATCTCGCACCTGACCTGTTTTAACCCACCAGAATGGGGTGATGCTGGTCAAATGTTCCATTCGATAATTGCTTAACAGAAATTATTCCCAGCAAAAATTTGACCTGCCCTCACAGAGCACTTCAGCTCATCAAGTGTCCAACTAGTCCAACTGTGCCTAATGGAGTGAGGGCACTGAACAGCGCGTCCTGCTGGCAGAAGGCCTCTTGCCACGCTCTGCTGCAGGAGGAGGAGTTGGGTTAGAGATGAAGGATGCAGCTAGCTGATGTATTTCTTTCAAGTGAGGCTGTGCCAAACTAACTCCTTATGCTAAGATGTTAATTGTCACAGTGGTGCCTGCGGATCGCTGTGTCTCTTTCAGTGACAAGACCACACTTGTTTCCCCAACTCTGCTGTACTGAACACCTGCCCTTCACTCTTTGCTGTTTGCACTCCGGGGCAGCTTCTAATTCCTTGAGCCTTTGGGGAAGAAGTAACTCAGCTGACTGAACCAGAACCACCCAACTTGAAATGGTCCAAAGCCTGACGGCTGGACCAGCCTGCCTTTCTGTGCTGGTCACATGCTGTCTGACTTCAGATAACTGCATTTCGCTTCTCCATGCAAAGTGCTTTGCATTCCCTTCTTCCAGCTGGTAAATGTAAAATGCTTTCTGGTCCACCAGTTTGTTTTCCATCTTGGCACTCCAGAACAGCCCACAAACACACATGCAGACCCATATCTCTCCAGCGCACTGGCTGTGGGATGTGGACCATGACCCAACATAGCTGGAAAACTCAAAGCCATATATAAATGTGTGTGTGTAGTGGTGGGTGAGTCAGCATAGATGGAGCTAAGGTGTGCATTTGTATCTATAGGTGTACATACACGCATGCACCATGGCTCCAGCTATGCTGACTCACCCAATGCTACTGCACTGGGGAGGGCGGGGCGGGGGAATTCTCTGTTAATAGCATTGTGCATTTTGTATACAGTCCAATTAATACAGTATTTAAGGGAAATTGACCGACTGCTCTGCTTTGCTGGGGGTCATTGCACGTGAGGAAAGCCCTGTTGGGAGCTGCCTCTGCTGCTGAACTGCCTTATTCTGCTCCAACACGTGCCCCTTGTGCATCGTGGTGGGAGCGTGGTGAGACGTGGGAAGCTCACTGAGGCCCTCACCAAATCTGACATTGATTCATACGTGGGCTTTTGCAGCTGACAATGTGAATTCAGCCTGTCACCGATTGCAGGAGCCAGGAGTGCGTTTGATCACACTACTGTCACAATGCATTAATGGGCCATGGACCGGCATTGACAGGAAGGGCTTGAGGAATGAGCCGAGGGTGGGGGATATGTCAGAGAGCAGAGGGAACTCTGCTGCCGCTTCTCCTCAGAGACGCTGGACGGAGGGGTGGGGCTGGGGGGGGGGGGGGAGAATTCATTCATTTCAAAAGCATCCAAGACCTCATCCTTTGACAACTTTGCATCCAAGTCCAACCTTCCTTCTGCACTGTGTTGCCAGGTCCCTAACCTGTGAGCAGATCTGAGAGGTTTTAATGGCTGTGTTTGCAACTGTGTTTCAGGTAGGCGATCAGATGAAACTGCTGCAGAACTGCTGGAGTGAGCTGCTGGTGTTTGACCATATCTATAGGCAGGTGCAGCACGGGAAGGAGCACAGCATGCTGCTTGTGACGGGCCAGGAGGTAATGTCCTCTCCTTTGTTGGGAAAAGCCTTGCGGTGTTTCAGCAGACTGTACCTTTCCACTGCAATTCCTGCATTGCTAAGTGGTGCAACAGCACGAAGGGGCTGGGAGAGCATAGGTAATAGTGAGCCTGCATTATTGCTGCAGATGGATTGATGGACACAAAGAGTGGAACAGCCTCGTGCCTCTGACGATGCTTTGGGATACTAACCAGAGCCGGGTGATATGGGGACTGGTTCCCTCCCGATTTGTAACTCTGCTGCCCCTGTTCACGTCAGGGTTTGCAAATCTGCCATATTTCTGCAAAGGAAAATCTTCCCCCTCTCACCATTTATTCCCAAAGGGGATTGATGAAAAGTCACTTTTCTTTGCCATTTTTGTTTTCACCCAGTTGAGATCAGAAATTCCACTGCTTCCTCGCTGGGTCAGAACCAGTGTTTTTAATCCAAAAGGAAAGCATGTGAAAGGCACCATGTGCCTGCTGGTTAATCTGTTGCTATTAAATGTGTTTCATTGCCCTAGTTGTGAGTCTGGTAGCATCTCTCTAGGATCAGAGGCAGCAAGATGTAAAGAGAAACAGTAACAGAGCCCTGCATTGTTCTTAGGTGTGTTATGGTAGGACCTAGAGGTGCCACCCCAGATCTGAGCCCCACTGCACTGGGGACTGCACAAACACATAGTCAGAGTCAGTCCCCGCCCCTAAATTGAGCACAGAGATGGCATTTTTATCCTCGTTTTACAGAGGGGATCTGGGGCACAGGGAGGCTAAGGGACTTGCCCAGGGTCATGCAGGGTGGAGCTGGGACTTGAGCCAGCAATCCTGATCCCCTTTCCTACAAGGCCAGCCTTCCTGAACTGGTGTGTGAATAAAAACAAAACGCTGTCCTTGCAGGAGGAGAGTCATTCGTTGTCCGCTTCCCCGTGAGGATGCCAGTTTCCCAAACATCCTCCTTGTCCAGTCCAGTGTCCTTCCCTCTCTCCATCTCCCTCTCCGGACACCTCCACGTAAATTACGATTCCCCAGCACCCAAACCCTCCACTAGCACGGGAGATTCCTCCGGAGCCTGCGTCCGATGTGTCTAGTGGCAGAGCCCCCTCTGCGGCCGGTCTGGCTGCTGCAGAAAGAATGTCTCTGGGAGCTCAGCGGGCCTGAGCCAGGCTTCATTAACTGGCTGGATCATTTTCTTTGCAGCTGATTGCTTTTTAAACTTCCTGGCCTTGATCACGTGGACTGGGCTGTGACGGCGAATCCCCGTCACATACCAGGGGTCTTTATTCACTACTCCAGTGGTTACGGCCACACCCAGGAGCCATGAGTTTAGAGGCGGCCGGGGGGTTCACTTTTGGGTGAGCCTTGGGCCAATTCAAGGGCTGCGGGGCAACATTTAAAGTGGGGGAGGCATCGACACCCCCCTCTTAAATGCCCCCCCCCCAGCAATCTAATCCCCCGGCCCCTGGCCCATCAGCCCATGCAGCCACCCCCTCCAGATTTTAGTAAGTGACGTTGTGAAATGGTGCACTGGGTCACACTCAGGTTTGGCCTGGCCAAAAAGTAATCGTGCTGTGGCCCCCCTAGCTCTGCAGCCTATGGGCCAACTGGTTTTGTATGGCAGCCACTGGAAACTCAGTGGCTTTGCAGGGCTGAAGTCAGGCCAGCCTGGGCAGTTTTGGTTGCTTAGCTTTAGCTTAGCGGTGGGGCTCGTTTGAACTTCAGACTCCAGGATGGGAGCCCATGTGAACCAAAATCCATCTCCGTAGTTTCAGACAATCTCAGCATTCCCAGCTACGTGGAGCCCAAACTGGGAAGAAAAAATGGGTGACTTTTGTCTTACTTCTTTCCCTCTGGCGAAGGTCCTCCCGTCCCGCCTCCTGCGTGAACTAAGGTTGACCCAAGCAGATGCCTGGTGTTTTGTTTTTGCTGGGTTCCGGAATTGTTTTTGCACAAGGGGAGAAATAATGATCTGTAGATAGACCCAAACCATCCCCGGAGCACAGGCGGCCGGCATGTACTGCCTTCCAGCCAGGGGAGAATTCTTGGGTTTGGAGCAAAATGTTTCTCATAAGAAAAATCAACAGTCATGTCTGTATTTACAGAAACTGGGTGTGAGAACAGACCAGCTCTGTTTGAATAGTAGATTTTGCAGGGAACATGGGAACAAAGTCTCCCCAGAATCGCAGCCTGATCTTCCAGCTATTCCCAGGACAGCATTGCTGTTGTGCAGTGAGGGCTTCCTCTTTAAATACAAATTAAAACAAATAATAACACAGAAGATTGCTATTTTCTCTTGTTTGTCTCCAAGTTACCCCTGTTTATTCTCTAAAGCGAGATTCATCCTGGCCAGAGGACCTGTGCAGCACTGTTTGGGATGCCGTGGGGCTTAAATTGTCTCCTGGGTTTATACTGGCTACCCAGGGATGAATTTCACCCTGACTCCGCAGTTCTGCTGCCTCTGTCCTGTAATGTTTTAGGCACAGGCCAGAATTGGCTGCTGCTCCCTGCCCTCCTGGGAATCAGGGACATCCATCGCCTGTGCCAGGGGGGCTGGAACAGTGTGTGTAGTGGGGGTGCTGAGAGCCATTGAACCAAACTGTAAACCCTGCGTATGATGGAAACCGCTTCAAGCCAGGGGGTGTGGCTAGTTCCAGTACCTATGGCCTGTGCATGCAGCCACGCTGCCCTGTAGCTATCGTTTGTCTAGCTGAAAACCCTGCCAAGGTGTAGTTTGTTCCCTTCCCTCCACTGCCATTTCCCTGTGATAATCCAGCCAGAGAGAGGGAATAATTCTAAATCCCATTCAGCCAGTCTTACGGCGGTGGGGGACACCGTGAGGACACCCTTAGGGTGCAGAGGGCTAGTACAAGACCTAGGCACCACTGAAGTCGTGCCTCAGCTTTGTGCTGCAGGGTGAATCTCACCGGAGGAGTCTTTTCAAGTCCACCTCCAGACCCACTGCGGTGTTGGCTATTTGCCGTCCCTAGGGCCAGGAGCAGGAGGGGGGTTTAAAATGAGCAGCTCATGCCGTCTCCAAAGGCAGGGCGTAGCTAAGAGACACTGTGGGGTCTAGACCCCGCATGATGCCTCGCAGTGGGGTACGCGCCGCTCCTCAGGCCCTTGCAGTGTGTGATGCTCCCGGCCGCTGAGCCCGGCTTCCTTCTTTGCTTTCAGGTGGAGATGGCGACAATCGCAGCTCAAGCAGGGTCCAACCTGAATAACCTGGTCCTGAGGGCACAAGAACTGGTCCTACACTTGCATTCGCTCCAGGTGGATCGACAAGAGTTTGTGTGTTTGAAGTTCCTGATACTCTTCAGTCTCGGTAAGTGCCCCAGAAGGGGCTGAGTTCTGCGGGGTGCCCGGGGGAGACGCTTGAATGCAAAGCGCTCTCACGCACAAAGCCAGCAAAGGGAACGGTGGAGCGGCTGCTCTCTCGCGTTGCCCTGGTTGGTGGGAGCATGGAGAGCGGTTATTAGAGACTGTTGTTATTTACTCGTGGCACAGTCGCACCGAGAGACCACAGCCACGACCGAGGCCGCATTGTGCCAGGCACGCTGTGAAGAGATAGTAACAGACATCCCCTGCCTCAAAGAGACAAGGAGGAGGGGGAGAAAGGGAGTATGGTTCTCCCCATTTCACAGGGGGCGCGAGGCACAGTGGGACTGCGTGTAGCTTGTATCCAGACAGAATGTGACTTGTTTTTAAGCTGACTGCATCTCCTCACGGTGTATCCCATGGAAGCCTTTCCGCCTCCGGGTAACCCCTCCAGAGATAAGGGGTTTACACCACAGACACATTTTGCCTCCTTGTTGAAAATCCTCCCCGAACACCTCTCTGCTCTCTGACAGACAGGGATCTCTCACTGTGGTGAGAAGGGGGCCAGGCTGCAAAGCACCAGTTCTCTGCAGTGTGAAGGGGTGTCAGAGATTCAGGGGAGCTACAGAGAGATGCACACAGGAGCAAAGCAGTCAGTGGGATATGGGATCCAATCTTCCCCTGGCAGAGGATCTCAGCTTGGTGAAACACAGCCTCCAGGGTATGTGGGAGCATGTGTCTCAGTGCAGGTAGACAGACATGGGCTAGCTCCCCTTGTTAAAAATCATAGCCCAGCAGCACAGGCACTGGCATGGGCCAGCTGCCTGACTACAAGCCCGCCGATCCCCTGGGTGCATACTTGGGTGGCCAGCCCAAGCCACTGCCTGTGCCACCTCGACCACACTAGTGTTTGGCACGCTAGCTCACGCAGCGCTAGCGCGCCTGTCACCCTGTGCTGGGAAGCGCCCTCCCAACTGCTGTGGAGATGGCTTGGTGGGCTAGAGGGTCCCTACGCTGCTCACGGGTAGAGGAGTGCTCAGGCACCGGGAGCCAGGAGAAACACACAGACAGGGCCTGCTGCTTCTGTCAGGGCGGCATAGCTAGAGATTGGAAGCCTGGTTTCTAGAGACATGAACCCCCTCTGCTCCTACTGACATGTGTCCTGGGATTCAGAGCTGCTTTGGGGTGAGCTGCTCTGAGCAATTCCCTGGCTCCTGCTCGCTTCGGCCTGTTCAGTGCAAGGTGCTGTTCAGAAACGTTTAAGTCCTGCTGGCTGGCTGAGGCCAGCTCTCCCCTGTGTCATCCCCACAAGGGCTAAGATCTGCCAGGGTCTCTGCTGGGAGTTCCTGGAACAGCAGGTGCTAGAGCCTTCTGGACAGATGCACTTGGCCTGTGTGGCCTGCCAGAGCCAGGGTTGTGCTGCCTGTATAAAGTATCACTCAGGGTGTTAACCGACCACCACTGTGGCAGGACATGAGGCACTCAGAGGTGGCTACGTGTGAGGCAGCCGGAGGTGATGGGTATTGGGCACTGAAGACATGGAATGAATACATGAGCAAATGAGTGAAGCAGAGTTTGCCACAAGGGATGGGTGGTGCCATGCTGGAAGTCAAGAGAAGAGCCTTTATTAGAGGTGATCCTTAATAGCAGCCAGAGGTTAGCAGTGGATGGGCCTTCCCTGCAGTGCCATATGCCATGAGGGCTTCTGCTCATGGCTCTAGCGTTCTCTGTGCAAAGAGCCACTGGCTTTCCCGATGGCACGGGCCCCTGAGGGGAGGCATAGGATCAAAGGTTCCATAGGGCCAGTGCTTCTCCCTGCTCAGTATTGCAGGCTGCTCTGCAGGTGATGGTTTTCTGGGGCGGTAAAGACCAGAGGGAGCAGCACAGATGATAGGTCTCGGAGTGTCCCCCTGCCCCGAAGGTTTCCTAGATGTCTAAGGACCTGCTGGGCGCAGCTTGGCCGTGGGCACGTCCCCGCTGCGTTCTCTGAGTCGCCGAGCCCAATTCAAAGCCTCTCTGATGGGGTGGGAACTAAAGGGAAGCTCGCACCAGACCTGGTCAGAGCCGCACACAAAAATCGCTGTGACCTGCCATTATCTGTAAGTCTGTAGGAGGGGAGAGGTGATTACAGTGTAGAGTCTAAAGGGAGCGCCAGAGACAAACATGCTGAAAATAAACCTGCTGAGCTGGCAACAGCCAAAGCGCTAAAAGTTAATTAGGCAAAAACCTTTGTAAAATAGCTTGTAATTTTATCAAGAACCAGGAGGAACCAAATCAAATGGCGACTCCTCACCTTTGCCCCCAGAGTCTCTCGGGGATGCAGCACCTCTGCCTGAGGCCCCGGGGCTGTTTGCAGCATCGCCAGTTCCCAGAGGCTCATCCCACGTTGGTGTTTCCCAGGGGCTAGTGCTGTAGCAGGGCATCACTCCCCAGGGGAGGAGTGGCCACGCACAGCCTGGGCTGAACAGCAGCTGGTTAGATAGCTGCAGCAGCAAGAAATTCCACAGGCTCGGGGGCTGTAGTGTGAGCTTATTAGGGATCCGGGACAGTCTCTGGCCAGTGCTCGGTGCCCCTCTCAGCACCTGGCATCCGCCCTCATTATGTTGGGTATTTATTTGTGTTGCGGTAGTGTCTAGACACCCCTAGTCAGGGCTCCATCATGCTAGGAGCTGTATACAGGCAAGTAATACAAAGATGGCCCTTGCAGTATAAAATGAAAGACAGCAGGTGGATGCAGCGTAGAGGTGAAGGCAAGCACCCAGTGACAGTCCACTGGGTCTGAGCTGTGTGACAAGCAGCAGTCCCCATGCACCAGCTGCAGAGCTATTGCAGGCGGCGCAGCAGAGGTGAGCTCTAAGGGAGAGAATTGAGTGAGGACAATGAGAGGTGGCTTTGCAGACTGAAGTTATTCACAGCTCTTCCTCCCGGTCGGGGACCTCATCCTGCAAACACTTAACTTTACTCATGGACGCAATCCCATAGATTTCCGTGGGGCTATTCACAGGAGTAAAGAATATTCACAAGCAGAAATGTTGGCAAGATTGGGTCCATGTACAGCAAAGCTGCTGAGTGAATTACACAGGGCCATGCTGCAGCTACAGTTAGTTATTTTTAATGTGGCATCTTGTACGAATACAGTCCATGAGGTGAGCCCTCCAGAGAGCACTGGGTGAAAAGGGGAAGCATTAGACAATATTATTTCAATTGTGCCTGTCAAGGCTCAGAGCCCCATCATGGGAGGTGCTGTGCAAACACGTAACAGAAAGCTTAGCAGTCTAGATAACCAGATAATATACTGACATCCCTCCACCTCCCTTGGCTTGCAGCTCCACACAGAATTTTTTAAAGCAAAAATATTTTTATTTTCATCAGATCATTTCCCAGAACATCCTTTTCTCCCCCTGAACTCCAGAAAACAGTGGTCCTGCCGAGAGGCAAGTGGTGGGTGAGATCCCACCTTGGTCAGCATGCAAGGGCCAGTGCAGGCATAAAATAGGGCCTGTTTTGGGCAGTGAAACAAAGCGGCTGATAGGGCCTTTACAAAACAGCCGTGTTGACAGAGCCTCGCGTAGGGACTGGCTCTATCTAGCTGGATTTGCGTCAGAGGAATGCAGGGCAGGGAAGCGCAGATTTCTCATGATATAGCCACCGTCTCGGAGTCTGTGGTAAAAGTAACTCAGGCTGATTCACATATTTACTTCTCACCTAGACACAATACCCCAGCAGCCACTGGCTGCGAGGGGTAGGGCTGGGAGAGCTGGCCCTCCTGCTGGGCCCGGCACGTTTCTGGGGGCCTTGCCACAGCCTTTGCCAGCCCCTTTGGCTTGTACATTGGCCTCCCCTCCCCTCTCAAAAGCCCCACCCCTTGCCGCAGTTACCATAGCAACACGCAGCTACAGGAACAGAGCCTGCTGCAGGTGCAGGCTGCTACTGATCCTGCAGGCGTCTAATGCTCGCCTTGCTATTGTCCCGTCGCCAGGCAGAGCACCCACCTGGGCTGCCTTGTCCCCCTGGCACGCGCACATGGTGGTGAGGGGGTGGGTGGGCGGCTCTGGGGACTGACAGCCTCTATTTAGCCACCGAACAGGTACAGCCTGGGCATCCGCAGGGCAAGCGTCCCCCCAGTGTGCCCACCCTGGCCTGGAGGCCCTGCCTGGGTGAAGTGCCATGGGCACTGCCAAGCTTCCACGTAGCTCTGTCAGAGCCAGTGTCATCCCTGTGGGTTTGAGTCATCTCCTCAGCACCTTTCCCTCCTCCCCTGGCCTTACCCCCACACCCTCCATCCCTGTGGTCTCCTCCTCGCCCACTTCCCTCTCTCCTCCCTGCCCTTCCTGTCCTGCTTGCTGACAAACAAAAGCCCCAAGGAAATGAAGTCCGGTTTGCAAAGGCGGGTGTTGCACTTGCTGGGGGTTGAGCCGGCTTTGTCTGACTGTGGCCCACTGGCTGATTGTTTGCCTGCGTATAATTGTGACTGTGTTCCTAGGGTAGGTGCGGATAGTAAGGGATGTCTCCTCTGGCTAGTTTAGCACTTTGCACCCTCGCCAAAGGATCTCCAAGTACTTTGCCAACATTCCTGAGCTCCGAGTAACACCTTCCATTCTCCCCCGGCCTGCGGGAGGGCCGGTACGTATCCTTACCCCCGTGCTATGGACGGAGGAAGTGACTTGCTCAGGCTCACAGTTGGCTGCAGAACTCTCAGATCTCACCTCAGCCCAGTAGATCACGTTCCCTCTCGCCCTAGAAACACGGGTCTCGTTGTTGTTCATTGTACAGCCCCCAAAGGTGTGCCAGGGCCTTTAGAGAGAGATTTAAAAAAAACAATGGGCCTAAATTTTCAAAAGATGCCTGATTCTGGGGGGCGGAGCCCAGACTGAGGCACCTTCAAAGGATCCTGTTTTTCAGAGGGCAAGTGCTCAGCCCTTCCTGAGAATCAGGCCCATTTAAGGTGTCCCAGATTGTCAGCCCAAAATTGAGACACTGCTCACTTCTTCGGCAAACTGAGCCAGTCTCGCCTGCCTACTTCCCTGTGAGGAGTCACGGGTGGGGGGGGAGAAGAACAAGCTGTGTGGTGTAGTAAAGTTGTGTGCCTTATATTACAAAGGCAATGAGCTCAAATGCTGTGAGGTTATTGCTCTTAGAAATGGGTCACACCTTTGATTCCCTCATCGCCAAATGGATCACTAACTTCTCGGCACTTTGTGAGTTTTAATGAGCACAAATATTCTCCATTGAATGAAAATATTTACATGCGTTTTGCTCCGGGAACAAATCAAGAGGTAGATACAGTCCAAGGGGTATATTCTGTGCACATTTAATGCATAGAACCAGCGTTGCCAACTCTCCTGTTTTTATCACAAGTCTCACACTATCTGGTATTTTCTTAAAACTCCAGCTCAGGGAGTCAAGTGATTGATTATGTGAGCATCTCAGCTTCTAGCCCTCAGAGTTGTGGAGAGGAGCTTGAAATCCTGACCTGTGTGCACCTTAAAAGCTCTAAAGCTAGAAAGTAAATAAGAAGAACCCCACATTTATTATTATTTTTTAAATAATCATGATTTTGAAACTAATCTCATGACTTTGGGGGGCCCAGTCATGATTTTTGCGCACTTAGGATTGGCAATATTGGAACGTCTCATGGCAGAAGATGTGCAGTGTACACCTTTAATTATCATGACACCGTTGCATGCTGCATTGGTCTATTGTGGAGTTAGGTTCCCACCGCCAATGCTGTTTCCTAACTGTCTCTCAGGCCCTTTTGGAAATCACAGCCAGAGCTTTTATAGTCCATGTTTTGCTGTTGACCAAGAGTACTTGGTTATGCTCCTGGCACATTCAGGGCTTAATACCATAAGAATTGATCCAGCTGTGAATTTAATACTAGCAAATTCCCATGTCTGCAAAGTATCCAGTGTGCAGCTTTATGGTGCACAATGGCTGAGGTCTGATCCAGTTGTTAGGGACTCTACCTGTGCTTATTTAAAAGGTCTATTCACTCTTCCCGTCAGCTAATTCTGCTCTGAGAGAGAAGTGATAGAGTAGGATCCACACTATTTCACAAAGCCACGTTTCATCTGCATTCAGAGACCATGGGCTTAATTGTGCCCTGTGCAATGCCACAGGTGGGGAGTTGGCATGGATGCAGCTGATGGCAAAATTTGCTCTAATAGCTCTGGCAGGAGAAAAGCAACTGTAGAGATCAGTGAGCAGAGTAAACGGTTACATTAGCATGATCTAAGTAGGGCTAATTTGTACCACTCCTAAATTCTGGCCTGGTACGTGGGGATTTATGAACCCTAATAGCAATTAGGTATTAGATAGGATTATTTTTTAACAGATGTGCTCTAGGATATATCTCGTTTAACTGGGTTGCTCAGCAGGCCACCCCTATTCAAACCTGGCTGATTTATACTGATTTCTGTATCTCCCATCTCTGTGTGACTGGGCTCTGCTTGGGAAATGCTGGTGATCAGACACATAGTCAGTCCCTGAGCCTGCAGTGGGGTCCAGGAATGAGGCGGCTTCCCTGCCTTCAGAGTGGCTGTGTGTGATCGAGGCTTAGCCCAAAGTTGATGAGAAGGAGCCGCTCCCGGCACCCGAGACCACGTCTATAACCTTCCATGTCAGTTGTTTCCTTTTGAAAAAGCTGTTTTAAAGTACAAGAAAATTAAATATGATAATCTGCTGTTTAAACAGTGATAAGGCTGTGACACAAACAGAACCCAGATTGGAAAATAAAAGGGCTGGTGGCTTGGGATGGCAGAGCCGATCTAAGGAGGGATGGGAGTTTGGGGGAGATCCTAGCCCCTTTCCCCCTCCCTCAGTGGGAGCAGATGTTGCGGTGGAGTATCCCAGGGTCCTGCTCTCCACACCGGCTGTGCCCATAATAGAAATCCTATAGTAGCATCCTCACACATTGTAGGAGGGTAGCAGTACCTTGCAGGGCCGGAGGCCATTACTGGAGAATGTTTTATTAGGGTGGGGTGCTTTGCCAGCCCAAACCAGTGTGAACAAACCAATCCATGTCAGGATCCTCAGAGGAAACGTTCCCAGACTGGTGCCACTGCTCCTTGTTTGGGACATGGGAGGCACTGGAACAGCAGCCTCAGCTTGGCTTATTCCTTTCCTGCATGGGCATTTCTGTTGAACTCCCATTGCCTTTCCTGTGGATGAAATGTCAGTGGTGGCTCTGAGGGTGATAAGCCCCAGCTTCAGGGTGGCTGCGGTTTAAAATCCTGTCTCCAATGCATGCTTAGCGCAAACAGTAAAGATGCCTTCCCAGAAGTGACGTGAACATACCTGTATTGCTGTACATTGTGCTAAGTATATTACATTCTTCTTCTTTTTTCTTTCTCTGTGGCTTTCTAGGAAGGCTGTGCAACAATACGCTGTATTTCCTATGTCTCATTTTGCCCCAAATCCAACTTTTTCTTTCCATAATGCAAAGTTCACTTGGAGCAATAAGAACATAAAAATGGCCATACTGGGTCAGACCAATGGTCCATCCAGCCCAGTATCCTGTCTCTGACAGTGGCCAGTTCCAGTTGCTTCAGAGGGCATGAACAAAACTGGGCAATTATTAAGTGATCTATCCCTTGTTGTCCAGTTTTAGCTCCTGGCAGTCAGAGGTCTAGGGACATCAGAGCATGGGGATAGGTTCCTGACCATCCTTGCTAATAGCCATTGATGGATCTATCCTCCAGGAACTTCTCTCATTCTTTTTTGAACCTATAGTTTTGGCCTTCACAACATCCCTGGCAACAAGTTCCACAGGTTCACTGTGCATTGTGTGAAGAAGTGCTTCCTTTTGTCTTTTTTAAACCTGCTGCCTATTCATGTCATTGGGTGACCCCTAGTTCTTGTGTTATGGGAAGGGGTAAACAACACTTCCCTATTCACTTTCTCCACACCATTCATGAGTTTATAGCCTTCTATCATATCCCCCCTTAGTCGTTTCTTTTCTGAAGTGAACAGTCCCACTCTTTTTAATCTCTTCTCATATGGACGCTGTTCCATACCCCTAATAATTTTTGTTGCCCTTCTCTGTACCTTTTCCAATTCTAATATATCTCTTTTGAGATGGGGTGGTCAGAACTGCCCGCAGTATTCAAGGTGTGGGCGTACCATGGATTTATACAGTGGCATTATGATATTTTCTTGTTTATTATCTGTCCCTTTCCTAATGATTCCCAACATTCTGTTCGCTTTTTTGACTGCCGCTGCACATTGAGCCGATGTTTTCAGAGAACTGTGCACGATGACTCCAAGATCTCTTTCTTGAGTGGTAACAGCTAATTTAGACCCCATCATTTTGTGTGTATAATTTGCCCTTCGCAGGCTCAGCTGTAGAGAACAGGATTGCATATTACGTGTAGGATGTAATTGCCTTTAACAAGAGAATTTCCACATTTACCACTCTGCCACAGCACAATCAAAGCCAACGCCACAGACACAAGAGGCTGCCATTTGAGTTCTAAATAGATTTCTCTCCTGAGCAGGTAAAGAGGTTTAATTAAAATTAGGGCTTCTCAAAATAGCAATATTTATGAGGACAGCACAGGTTAGCTTTGTTCTACAGAAGGGCTTAATAGAGCCTTAATGGATTGACCTATCATTCGATTTCATGACTTATATTCATGAAGCAGCTCCTCTTGGGGAGGGGAGTAAGAGAGGCTTTTATAGCCCACATTCCCTTAAGCGTTTGCAATTTATCAGCAGCTTCTCCCAAACAAAAGGAGCTGTGAATAGGAAGAACACTTGAGGGCATAGAAATAATCCCAGGCATATCTGTATGTGTGATGGGCTGCTTTGTCACAGGACAGAGTCTTTGCAACTGCTGCAGTGTCTCTAAATGAAGTGAGTCAATGTTATTTGGACAACATTCTTTATTCATTGCAGGAATGAAAAGAATATTCAAATATTCAATTAACCAGTGAATAGGGTCTTTCTGAGAACCAGGTGAGTTCATCAAGTAGAACTAGCTATTGTTGAGCCAACTCAGGGTATAGATTTGACATTTATCAATATAACTTCTTTTTTTTTAAATGACACTCACAATAACCTTATGCAGATAAAGAGACTTCATAACAATATGTTCTAATATAACAGAGACAGGCGCGTTAAGAACAAATGTGCCACAGGAGGGGAAAGGGAATTCTGATCTGATAAAGTGTGTGTTATACAGAATCTGAGATACTTTGTGACTATGCCACACAGTACAAAGCAACAGTGAGATGGGAAGGGCCCATTAGATCATCGCCTTGTCCAGCCCTCTGCCAGTTCAGGATTGTTCCCTATGGCATATTCTTGTGGGCTTTATTCATCTGACTCGAGCAATGGGGCTTCCGCCACTTCCCTTGTAAGACTGCTCCACAGCTTGATAGGCCTCCATGATAGATATTTACTGAAAAAGGTTGCAACTCTTTTCAATTTAGGCCCCAGTTCAACAAAGCACTTAAACACCTGCTTACCTTGAAGCCTAATGGCACTTAAGCACATGCTTGGCTGCTTTGATGAACTGGGGCCAAATTTCAGTTATGTGCTGATTCCGATTTCCCTTTCCAGACCATGTAGAGGTATTTATTAAAATTAAAACATTCTGAAAGGGCAGCGGGCCCTGTAGCCATTGCGAGGCAGCGCTGATTGTGTCACTGCTCTTTGTTAGGGCCCTTCAGCCAGTTTTCATTCCATGTAACTGCTCATATCAAAACCAGCTGGAAACATTTGTGCAGTAATAATGTGTGAGACTCTGTATCAAGTGCTTGCTACAGTCTAGCTACATTGTATCTGCTGCATTCCTTTCCATCATGGAGGGGCCAGTCCTGTAACCCTTCACTCAAATAGACATTTACACAAGTAGTACTATTGGTTTGCTAAGCCTGATTCTCCATCACTTCCAGTAATGGTATCCAATGAGTGAGTGCATTCTCCAAAAGCCTTGGGGTGCTTATCCTACTGGCCTGCTGATCTGTATATATTTAACTTTTCCAAGTACTCTATGACCTGCCTCTTATCATCCCGTCTCCATTGTCTATTCCAGACTTTGTTTTATTTTGCTTGTTGGAGACAGATTCCAGGAAGAAGTTCAGTAGCTCATCCATCTCAGAACCACATACTTGTTGATTGTATTTCTCCCCCCACATACCAAGAGACTTCCTTTGCCATCACTGCTTCTCGTCTGAATAATATATTTTTAAAAGTCTTTAATCCATTTGGGTAGAACATTATCTCATTCTATGTTTCTGCAGCTCTAAAGCCAAATTCAGTCTTGGTGTAGAACCCTACTGCGGTCAATAGAATTACCCCAGGTGGAAGTTGTACCCTAATCTTTTCCCAGTAAGTCACTGTGTATTCTTGTTCAGTCTTTTCCCTGGGCAATTTCCATTACAGATTCCTTTGTATTACAGACCTTTGGGGCAGTCTCTTGTGAAAGCATTTCCAGGGAACTGCTGAGTCTTTATTAGACTAAGATCTAATAGTGTCTATAACAGGTAGAAGGAAACCTCTGGGCCCAAACAATCCAAACTGCCATGCTCCAAATCTGGACCCAATTCTGACTCTTCACAATATTCAGCTTCGAGACGTTTGAGCTGCCGTCTCTCATCTGAACTTGAACCTAAAGGGGCCCCCTCTTTCCACTGGCTACCTGCAGGTAGACGTAACAGATTTGCTATCAGACATCATGGTAATTGTTGCTGCAGCTCCACCAAGTACAGGCAATCCTGTTAACTCCATTGGCCCAAATGTTTTCAGTGAGGATGTTTATAGCAGGCTCTCATGTAAGTGGGCTCTAAGCTATGATCATTGTGTACTTCTGTAGTAGCCTAATAACATGGAGTATGTATAGTGCCATTTTACCAAAGCCTTTGTTAAATCCACACATCACCCAGATTTCAACGTGTTAGATTTAAAAAATGAAATTAATTAGCTGAACAAAAATGGAAAACTCAAGTCTTTTGTATTTTCAAGTGCCAGAATAGCATCCTGCTACCCACTGGGAAGAGTTGTAGTAAAACTCCTTAAAGGGCAGGCCTGGACTGGCCAGAAAGACTACGGCTATGTCTACGCTACCACTTATGTTGGCAAAACTTCTGTCGCTCAGAGGGTGTGGGGAAAAAAAGTGGTGGTGTGCCCAGCGCTGTCAGTGAGAGAGCTTCTCCCGCCAGCATAGCTACCGCTGCTTGTGGAGGTGGTTTTATGATGTTGACAGGAGAGCTCTCTCCCATCGGCATAGAGTGGCTACACGAGCAATCTTACAGCGGCGCAGCTGCATCGGTACAGCCGTGCCCTTGTAAGCTCGCTAGTGTAGACATGGCCTTGGTGTAAGAGCGAGCGAACAAGAGAAATTAACTGCAAATCTAGATTAGCGCAATGAAGCCAAACCCTCCCTTGGGCTCTGACTAGAATACAATTAAGTGCTGACATTTGGATAACTCACTCTGATTTTTGTCAAATTGCCACTTCATACTGATTGGTGGCCAGGCTCTGGGTCTATCTCACCTGAAAGGTGGTGCCTCCACCAGAACAATCCCACTGGAGCACGGGGCTCAGCATAGTCCTGGAGGGAGAGGTTCCTCCTACCAGTGAGCAGGATCAACCTTGCTTGGCTTATGAGGGGACAGTCCAAGATAGCAGAGCTGCAGATCATGGAAGTGAGATGGGCCTCGATGGCTGCTGGGAAATACCTGACTGAAGAGTGGCTTGATATGGAAAATAAGATTACCGTCAGGCATGAGCCCCATTAGGGCTTTCTTTGTGGAGGGACAGACTAAAGCCAGGGGGGGTGTTTGTGTTTTCTTCGCTCACAAACAGAAGAAAATGCTTTTAAGTGATTTTTTTTATCATGATCTTTTACCAGGGCAGCATCCTGGTCTTATTGATTTAAAACCCACAGCAAGGTTTGTAGATTATAAGGATAATCTGTGGATGCTCATGTGGCTCAATGTGCTAGGAGCTGTGTCTCTCAGTAGCTAGGTGGTGGCTCCGCACCAGAGAGCTTTCTGCCTTGCATTTCAGTAAGGCCAGTTCCAGGCAACAACAGTGTTACCGGAGAATTGTTTAGACACTTGCGAGGCATAAAGGCTCAGGGTTACTATGTTTGCTGAGCTCTGTTGCCACATTGCAAACCCCAGGTTTAGCAGGGAATTAAGCCAGTCTTTTCATAGACATTCAGAAATGGATGAGCTCTAAGGCCAAAGGCCTATAAGATTTTCTTTGACTGTGTGAGATGGAAGTGGCCACAGCAGCCATTAAAAATTCATCAGCTCTAGAATCTGCAGACGTCCTGAACTGGCAGCTGTTTAGCTGCCTGGATTCTGGCTGTACCTCGATGGCTCTGCAGTATTCTCCATGGTTCTGCACATATGAATGAGGGATGAAAAGGTCCATAAGGTCCTCTAGTTCGTCTGTCCTCTGCTCCTCTTTTTTATAACAAGGGGCAGGTTTCCTGAGTAGGTTTTCCCCACCCCTTATACAGTATAAGAACAATTCCATTTTCTAGATTTGCAACTTCTCTCTCTCCCACCCCCTTCTGTGGATCTCAGAACACACACACACACACACACACACACACACACACACACACACACACACACACACACACACACACACACACACACTGACCCTCCTGTTAAGCTGAATGTTTTCACCTCCGGTTGCTCCTCTTCCCAGTGCTTTGTACTCGGCTGGATAGCCCTGCTATGACTTGCCCACTTTCATGGTTTGGTGCCCTCAGCCCCTTGCTGCAGACTCTCATTTCTCTCGGGGGCTGATTGATTAAGTGAACACCAAAACCCATCCCAAGGCTGGTCCTGTGTGGCCTTGCTAGTTCCCTCCTGCCAGCCCAAAGCGCTTCCCTCTCACAAACACCCTCTTTCCTCAAGATCCAAGCCACTTCCTAATGCACTCATGAGTCAAGCAGGTCAAAGAACAGGTGAAAAGGCATAACAAGTTTTTTTTACACTTTTTCTTAGAGAAAACTCTTTGGTGAACATTTGCTGCCCAGCTCTTTTCCCGAGTGTGTGGCCGACATGCTTCACCACCTTACTAGGTCCTGTGGGATGGTCCACAAGAAACTCTCCCCAAAACTCCTCCCCCCCCCCCAGTACCTTCAGGATTTGATGGGAACTTGGCAATGGAGCAGGGCTTTATTTCCCACTTGCTGGGAGATCAGTGTTTGGAATTCTCTGTCTCAAAAGTGCTAGTAGATTCAATCAGCTTCAAGGATTGTTTGGACAGCAATGGCCTCTCAGTCGAGTACTCACACACGTAAGAACTGGCTCACATGCTCAGCATTAAATTCACTGCTGAATGGGGCGGGGGTTGTCGGGATTTCCTCCCTCCCTGTGACATACTGGATGGATTGAATCTTTCTTTAGCGCACCCAGCCTGGATCAGAGGAGGGCGTGTCTCACTGTCAGTGCCCTACCATTGCAGTGGTGGTGATACAGGTGGAAGCAGAAGGGTGTAAGCGTGGCTGTTCTTTAGTCTTTCCTGTCTCCTCCCAGGATCCTGTTGCCCCTTAATGCTGTGCTTTTCCATACACAAAGAGCAGCCACGTTCTTGTAGACTTAATCACTTTTACTTGAGAGTCAGAAAAACAACAATAATAGGAAAGTCCCCGCAGAAGAGCACAAGGTGTGGGCATTTCCACTGTAATGCATGCAGCCACCCTGGGAATGGAATGCAGAGTTCTTAGAGACCAATGTCTAGGTGCATTGTGGGTCCATAATGTGTGCTGATGTAAATGTGACACAGGGCTGCGCTTTGTGCCATTTCACGAGACGCTGCCTTTTGTTTTCCTGTTGCAGATGTGAAATATTTGGAAAACCACAGCCTGGCGAAGGATGCTCAGGAGAAAGCCAACACAGCTCTGCTGGAGTACACCATCTGCCACTACCCTCACTCCCCGGACAAGTTCCGTCAGCTCCTGCTGCGGCTGGCTGAGATCCGCTCCCTCAGCATGCAGGCCGAGGAGTACCTCTACCACAAGCACCTGAGCGGGGAGGTGCCTTGCAACAACCTGCTCATTGAAATGCTGCACGCCAAGCGGACTTGAGTGTGGCTCGTCCCGACAAGAGACTCGTAATGGAGCTTCTCAGAGACGTTCCCTGCTGGGAGCGTGCAAGAGAGGCAGAAGGAAGCTGGGGGGGCTGGCCTAGCAGCACTGCTGTCCATCGCCGCCTCGCCCGGTGATTATATTTAACCAGTACTATTGGAAAGTTTCAGATGATTTATTTTAATATACAGTAACTATGGTTTAACAGTGCTAAGACGAATATGTTCCATTCTGTGTGGACTGCCCTTCTGGGAGCATTGCCTGTCCTACATTTGGCTTTCCCTTTCTACATAGCATCGATTTGGCTTAACACAAATTCCAGGGTGTGGAGGATTAAACCTTAGAAATGGCTTTTATCTTATTTATGTTAATTTTGACTCATTTTTCCTCAGCAGCTGTCTGCCCTAACCCTGCCCCCTCACCTTCTGCCCACAGATATCTCAGGACCCCACTTGCAAAGGGGGGAGAGAGAGGTAAAAAGGTACCTTGCTGGTTTTACCCTTCCGACAGGCCAGGGCTTCTCCAGATGATGCTCTGTGGTTGTCGCCACCTCCCTGGGGGTGAAACACTTTGTGGAGCTAGAAATGGGGCTGCAGGGGTTGGCCAGGGAGACTGCCTTGTGGGATAGTTTGCAGAATGGAGATGCTAGAGACCCCTGGAATGGACATAGACTGGGACATGGTACTGGGGAAAATGCAACCACCTACATATTCCTGAATCCAGCCATTAGATCCAGGGAGGAGAAATGATCATATCACCATCCTGCTCCTGCCCTGTGTCCCAGGGGAGCCTGGGATTTTGTGCCCCAGAGCCCAGGAAAGCTGTTAGAGTCCCATTTTGGGTCAGGAGACAGTGCTTGAGATAGGATCACTGTGTCACCACAGCCAGTGCGTAGTTGCAGCAATAGGCCTTAGCACAGTGTTGGTCACATTCTGACTGGGGAATCTCCTTGTCCTCTGAGGTCAATATTACAGCACAGCCCCATAGTATCCAAGTGCTGAGTCATTCATCCCTGCGTCTCCTAGCCTGTGTCCTGCAGCCCCTCTGGCCTGGAAGCTGCTGGCGGGCTGGCCAGGCGAGTGTGCCCCTAGGACGGGGTTGTCCGGGCTGATGGACTCCTGCAGTTACATGAATCAGGAGGCTGTTACAGGAAGGAACTGGGAACTGGACATCCCTTTCCCCACGAGCTGCCCCCATCTGGGGACCCCACGCCCCGTGGAGTAAAGAGCAGGTGCAGACTCTGGCTGAGGGATGCAGGCACAGTGGAACGTACCATTACAAGCAGGGTGGAGAGCAGGGTTGCTGGGACACATTCCTCCCTGGTGTACCCGCACTGGGCTGTCACTGAGCTGAACATGGCCGGTTGTGTGTGCAGGGGTGGGTGGCAAAGGCTCCTTCTCTGAATAAGCAGCTTCCTGACTGGCTAAAGTGCTGTTTATTCAAGTTTTGTGGCTGTGTAACAGGGAGGGCCAGCACTCACCCCGCCCCCGCCCCCAGTCCAGCACAGCAGCGATTACAAGCTCTGCCTCATCCTGCTAACGAGTGTCCAGGGGGCTGCCTGCAGCGGGTGGGGAGCAGGGCACCAGGGAGGGGATTTCATCCTGTAGTTTCAAACTGTGCTTTATGTCTTCAGTGCTCAGCCCTTAGCCTCAGGTAGGCCCCTGCCCGCTGCCCTGCTATGCCCAGGCATGCCAGTGACCATCCAGAGCAGCTCCATTCCAACCGCTCCAGTGGCCCCGGGTCACACCACGGAGGGGGGAGCAGAGTCTGGCCCTGACGCTGACATTTCAGCAGGGAAGCTTGTGACTCCATCGAGCTCTGGCCCCATCTCTTGGCTCAGCCTCTGTCTCCAGGAAGGTTTTCTCCCGCCTCCAGACCTGTCTCACTCTCTTTGGAAGGTTTCCAGCTGCAGCTTCCCTTGCTTTTCTGCATCATGACATTCCCCGTTCAGCAGTCAGGTGCTTTCTCATCCTGGGGCCAGGCCCTCCTGTTTCTTTAGCCAGCAGGACTGCAGTTAATGACTTGCTGAAAGATTCTGTATCTTACATGAAGGCGGGTGAACCCTGGCCATTGAAGTTGGACAGGATGGCTCTCATCTCATAGCAGCTTGTTCTGCTAGCACCCCCAAATGTCCCCTTTCAGCCATTCGTTGCTGGTAGTGCTACAACTGGCCCAGCAGCCGAGTGTTTTTGAAATCTAGGGAACAAAGCAATTGGGGATGCAGTCCCCCATTCGGAGAGTCAATCAAGAAGCACAGTCTCCTGAACCCACGTACTGGATTTCTCCATATAATGCCTGGGATGTGTGAGATGGCAGAATTAGCAGGAATGAACAGGGCTGAGATGCGCCACAGGAAATGGAGTAGGGGGCAAGATGTAACCATCAAAGGACTTTTTTTCCTTACCATATCTAACTGCGACATCTCACCAGCTGCTCTGTGTGCTCTCTCGGGAATGCTTCCCATGGGATGGAGCTGGGGGAACCTTTGGCAGTAGCCTAGCACCAAATACAGCCACTCATCTGAACACTTTCTTAGCGGAGTCAGTCCCTTTTGACCATTTTCTCTGTTTATTCTATTCTATTCAGGCTCTTTTACACTGTGCCCATCTGCACCATCTTGTAGCCTTTCCACTGCCCCTCTCCTGGCTCACTTATGTTTTTATTTAGTGTCCCCTCCATTTTTGGACACTGAAGTCAAAGCTAAGCACGTGACCCTGATGGATGACTATAGGACCAGGTGGCCCAAAGACCCGGTCCACGGGTTCTGCAGCTGGGTAATGAAATGGCGACAGCACTTCTGCACATCATGCTGTTCAAGCCATTGCAGAATGTCTAGCCTCCAGAGAGACTATGAGAAGAAAGGGATTTCCTTCTGCTCTCTGGTTCTTCTGTGTGTGCATCTGAATTAGAGGCCATAGTGCAAATGTTCCACAGGTACCTCGCATGCCGGCCATGTGCATAAAGGCTGCCCTGGGGTTCCTGAGCTGGTGAGTAGGGTTTCTACTCCACTCCCCATTTGCCTGCTTCCTCTGGCTGGGAGTAATTAGACCTGCGCCATAACCTACAGCCCAACGGTGAGACGTCCCAGCTCCACTGCTTGGTGAGATTCACCCTGGCCACCCAGCAGTGTGTTGCTTCAAGCCCCGGTGTTAGCTTCTGTCTGATGGCAGCATGTTCATGTGTCAGTTAATAGAGCTTTCCCACCCAGGGAAGTGAGAACTGCTGACGCTACAAGACAGCGAGTCCCTTTGACCTTGGGTGCATCTCCCTCCCCCCTTAGTTAGCAGTGGAAGGTAAAACCAGACGGTGCTTTATTCTTGCTGCCACGTTGGTTTACTTCAGCTCTACTGTCCTTTTCTATTCCCCGAGCACTGGACCTTCCCCAGCTCCAGTAGAGGCCAGGCTTAAATGACACTGCTATGTGCTCCCTGTTCTGTAGCTCCCTGTCAACACAGGTCATATTATTGGCGAATAACGGCCCTTTGTAACAAGTGGGTTCCGATATATTTTCCATTCCAGGTGCTTGTTTCTTGTTTAGCCTGGACTTTTGTACCCAGAGAAATGTGGCTTCTGAAGTTTGGCGCTTTACAGGCCATGTGCGCTGCTGCTGCTGCTGCTGCGTACCTTCTTGGCAGACTTTTGTGACTATAAGCAGCTCGTTTTCTGGAAGCTTATTAGATGCAGATGAGCATGTTTGTTTCTGCATTTCGACATGTTAATGCGTTTTCCTCTCCATGTCTGTGGTTCAGTTTCACTTTGTATTTTGTGGATTTAAAGAGCTGGGGAATATGGTTTGGGCGTTAAAAGATGTTTTATTTTCAGAAAATGAGAAGTGTCCTTAAGTGTCTCTCTCCCTTCCTTCACCCTCTCCATTCCATCTATGGCAGGAGATTGTTAGCAATGTTCTTGTCAGGATCAAACCACTGTAATAAATTTTGCAATTCACTTAAAAATTCCGGATTCTGCGGGTTTTTTTAATGTATTTCTAACTCTGGGTTGCTGTTGTTGTCACATCTCGTTCCATTACTGCTTTCTGCAGCGGAGCAAAGAACTTTCCTGGGTTTCAACCCCATGCAAACGGGAGGGCGGATGACGACGTCAAACAGTGCTCAGCCCTGATGATACTGGCCTGGGGCTCCTCTGCAGGGTAACTGAGCTGGCATCCTTAGAAAGAATAAATTCGAGACGAGGGTTGAATTGGTTCCAAGGAGCCACGCAGGTCCCGGCTCTCAGTTTGCCTGAACCTTGGGGCTATTGTGTGGGAGCTGCACATTAAAGCCAGTTGCTCTGCTGCAGCTCATGCCCGACCGTGGTGGCAATAGGCATTGCAGACTGTAGCCCTCTTCATTAGCAGGCAGGCAGGACTGTGACACTTGTACTCACGTGGGGAATATGGCTCATGATTTGATTAGACTTCGCTGACTTCATGTCTATTCATAGGCACGTCTGTGGCGCTTCTCCCCATAGGATCAGAATGGCTTTGCCAAGTGACCCTAACAAGTGAGCTTGAGAGCAGCAGGGTTTAGGGGAGGGTTAACTTAGGTACTAACCACTTGACATGGCTCTTAGTTATAATGATCAGGCTGTGCTAGGCACAGCAAGCAAGCAAAAATCTCTTCTCATACAACTGTAAGAGCTTTTAATATCACACATCCCTAGGGAGCAAACTCACAGCGAGGAGACAGCAAAGCCCAAATAACTGACTGCACGTACTGTGACTCAGTGTGCGCCTGTATTTGTACACACAAACCCTGCAGCCGTGCCTGTGGGTCAGCACCATGCGAGCACAACCAGCTGGCTGGGCAATTGCTGACACTGTCCTAGAATGGTAACTATGCCTAATGCATTGCCACAGTCACCTGGTTTGAAAATTTGGGCTCCACGGTCATGCAGTGGAGTGTAATTAACCAGGAGGGTTTCAAGGCCCTGAGCCAAAACCCAACTGAAATCAGTCGCCACACGCCCATTAACTCCAATGGGAGCTGGATCAGCCTGCAAGAGGGGAGACAGTATGAACAGAACAGCCTCCCTGCCTCACTAAACCATCACTCGCCTCAAAGCTGACATAAGTCGCACACGCGAGGTGCAGTGTTGCTGAGCTCTTACAAGCAGCTGCCAAGTTCTAGCCCCAGAAGAATAGCAGACGACGTGATGCCTGATGCTATTTGTAAAGTCCTGCAGGAAGAACGCTGCGTCAGGAGTATATTCTGCTCCTGACGCGCCACCCGACAGCAAAACCAGGTAGTTGCTTTAGCGCTACCCTGGGGAATACAGTGGCACTGGCAGGAAGTGCCCACAGGGTCTTCACTCAGCACTGGGATTATCCAGGTACCAGCTGAATGAATTAGGTAATAATGCCTCTATGGGCCTGATTCAGGACCGCAACTAAGCATATGCTTAAAGCCCTGCTTTGCTGAGTGGGGGTGGGGCAAAGCCCATGCTTAACGTGCCTTGCTGAATCAGGGCCTATAAAGGACAGTGTAGTTGCCCCTCTGTACCATCGTCTGCTGGGAAGGAGGCGGCCATTTGCCGGAAAGGCCTGCGTCCTACACAAAGCGCTCGTTAACGCTCAGTGTAACCCCTGCGTGGGTCAAGTTTTTGGTTACTTTGAAAGGATTCTGAAAAGCGGGGCCCATGGCTCGGCCGGCCTTTGAGGCGGGATGTTCGTCCCGCTCCAGCGCTGACTCTACCGCCTCATTACAGCTCCATTCAGTGCTTGGCAATGTGCTCAACTATGTTACTGAGCAGAGACTAAATAGCTTCAGCGAACAACAGTTCAGCTGGGGGCTATGAGCTATCAGCACATGAGCCAGCATGTAACAGCCACTACGGGGGCTGGATGGGCCCGAAGTGTCACAGCTACTTGGCCATTGGCCATGCAAAATGGGCCAGGTCCACAGGAGTCAGCCACAGCATGAAGACAGCTTTTCCTTGGAGATAAAGCTAGAGTGGGGCGAATGCCTGCCTAGCCGCTCATTAACCCATGACATAGGCACATGCAGTAACGATTCTTAGACGTGACTCTTCATGAGGCTAAACAATGACAAACCACAGAGCCCAGTGTCTTTAAAATCAGCATTTACTCAGCCATAATACTCAGCAAACCTGATACCGAGCGCACGTGTGCTCTACGCCTAGGCACATAGGAGCAGAAACCCTCTGCTGCAAAGCCCAGCCAGGGCAGGATAACACACCCTCTGCCTCTGAGCAGTGCTACACTAGACAGCTGCTAAGCCCCTTTAGGGCTGGCATGAGAATAGTTCATCAATCTAGCATACAGTGAGATTAAAATTAGCTGGTTTAAAAATGAAAAAAAAAAACCCCAAACCCTAAAATACAACCCAGCTACCGTCTGTCTCAGCGTGCCTGTTTCCCAGGCACACCGCGTCTAACCCGTGCAGGAGGGGGGATGGAAACACTACAGGTGCCTGGTAGTGCACCAGCCTCCTTTGCCGGGGGCAGTGGCGGGCAGCCAAACGGTCCTTTACAATGCAGCACTTCGGCTGGTCTGGCTGTGCACACCCCTTGCACATCCCGGTCTGCAGTTCATGGTATTGTTGGCCACTCATGGATGCCAGCCATGCAAGGAGACAAAGCACGTGCAGGGTTGGTTTGTTGTTTTTCCTCTACAAGGCCCTGGCTTTTAGCCTGGAAGAGCAGGAAAGGACCCTGCTAGTCTCCAACAGCCTACAAACCTCTGAGGCCAGGCACGAGGGTGTCTTGCCGAACACATTCACTGGCTCTTCACTAACACAGGTGGGGGGGGGGGCACTTAGGCCTTTGCTCCCACACACGTGGCGGTCAGCCTCTCGGGCTGGTAGCTGATGGCAGGAGAGGTTTATCCGCTGAAGGGCTAAGCACACTGTCATGTAGCAATGTTAGGAAGGGGATGTAAGAGGCGGGTGGGGGGCACATAAAGCCCCCTGTGATTAGTGCAAAATAGGGGCTGTCTCAGGGAGACCCCACAAGGCTTCAATGCTGCTGTTTGTTTGGTCCATGCATCGGTGAGCTAAGTGGCAGCCTTCTAGAGATGGGCTGGTCTAGCAAACCAACCTGGGGAACATACAGCAATTCAGGAACACACTATTACAGCCCATCGACTGCAGTACATCCTTTACTGCGTTCCTGAACCATGATCTGGAGAAACAGTGCTGAGCTGATGGGGTGACGCTGTCCTGAGAGGTGTGGTCAATACAGTCCCTTCATAGCCGTTAAGGCCAGTGGGGCCCATGGCAAACATTTTGTTTGACCTTCTGCAAGGCACGGGCCAGAGAATCTCACAAAGCGATTCCTGCATCAAGCCCAGAACATCTGGTTGAGCAGCAGCGTCACTAATAGAAAGCCGGCTAATGCGAGACTAATGTACAAGCATTGCAGTTAAGGGGAGGGAAAGTTTTATTGTGTGTACAGAACACGAGGGGGCTAGTGCATTGCGAGGGCTACGTTGAGTGCTGCCTTTTAACGGGCCGTGCTCAAGCATGAGATGAGTGAGTGGGAAGGGGAGCGCATTACCTTTTCCTTCACTTTGCCTCCAGCCCAGCTAGTGCAGGAAGGCCAGAACTAACATGAAAGGACGGGGTCTTGCCCTGGCTAGTGAGCCAGAAACGACACTATTCTAGCTAGACACACCTAGTTCTGCCCTGATATTACCCCCACCATTTCACCATGTGCCACGTCCCACTGACTGACTGTCTCATGTTGAGCCTTCAGCCTCTCCAGAGCCCTGCATGGTATTTTCATGGAATGAGTCATTTAAGCTTTTGCCCCTGTATGGAAATCCTATGAGCTTTAACTGTTCTAGCAGGCAAGAGTTGGGGGGCAGGGAAAGCTGGCAGAGCCATCAGCTGGCTGGGAAGTGGGGCAGTATCACAGCTAGGTTGATGTAGTCTTGGTTCAGTGCAGGGGGCTGGACTTGGTGACTTCTCAAGGCCCTTCCAGCCTTACATTTCTCTGATTACTCAGCGGGCATGCACCAAGTGAGGATATGGGGCTGCAATCCCCACCTCTCCTTGGGGGACACGAACCGGCCGGGGGCTGGAGAGTAGCTTTGCTCACTAGCCTCACCGGACCATTGGGGTTCCAATCACAGTTGGGAAAACAGCTTTCTGGTGGGTGTTTTAGCTGAACCTTTCAAAGTTTGTCCCTCCCAGTTTAATGGCAGACTAGCAAAGCAGCATGGTGCTACCTAACCAAGCCCAGGGAGGAGCGGCTGCTGCCCATCACAGTAGGGCTAACGCCAGGTGCAAGGGAAGAAGGTCACATGTGAATGGTCAGCGAGGAGCAGGTCAGGGAAGTCCTCCTGCCTGGCTGGATGCCCCAGGCCTGCCTTGGTTTTAGCTGCACGTGCCGGAAGTAAAAAACACAAGTTCAACGGTGTGGGACGTTGTGGCTCGCCAGGAGGAAATCAAGATGGCCACTGTGTCTGGCTTCCACGGACCTGCCTTCTGTTTGGAGAGCCCGGGGGAGGGGGGGGGGCTGGGCATCACCTGGAAAAGCGCCTCTCAGAACCCTAAATCCAAGGAGAGAGTGCATTAGTCAGCGCGCAGAGAGCCTCCGCATCCCACCCAGGACATGCCTGGCTTGGCCCTCTGCTAGAGACGGGGCTTGGGCTACTCACATACGGTTGGGGGGGGGGGGGGGGCAGGCAGCACCAGCTGCTGCAACAGCAGGGGCATTTAGCCTTTATTTGGTGCACAAATGTAGCCCTGAAAACCCAAAGCTTCCAGATTATGGATCCAGGAGCCTAGACTCACACTGCACAGTCAGTTGCTAATGCCCCTGTCTCTCCCCAACACCTCCCCCCCCCCCCCGGCCACTGCCCCCCCTCCATCACCTCCACCCCAGGTAGACTCTATGGCTAAGAAGGAGGGTTTCATAACAGACTAGAGGTCACTAAAATAACAGTTTAGAGAAAAACCAGTTGGGAGCTATTGTTATTTACTTTTTTGCATAACAATGAAGTTAAAAGGCAACAATTTTTAACTGATAGAAAGGACTATTAAAAAACCCACCACAGCAAATACCTCTTGGCATCGAGTTCTACAGGTTATCACAGAGGCCAAGTGTTCGGCAGGATTTGCAGAAAGAGCCTTACACAGTTATAGGAATGAGAACTGCCCCAATTACAGTGGCGATGATGTCGCTTTGTGACGGCTATAAACCCGCCTGCCTTGGGCCATAAAGCAACCTCTGAATGACAGTGGGTGGGAAGAACTTTCTCCGGCAGGCTTGTCCTTAGCTGGCCAGCACGGGCCTTCTTACACCCCAATCTAAAGCATCTGGTGCCAGGCACTATGAGCAGCAGGCTACTGGGCTGGCTGAACCCTGCGGCAGTTCTGATGGCCGTATTAGTCAGTAGTTATTCCCACTGGTTGTTTTCCTGACCAGCTAGGAATCAGTCAGATGTCCAGTCAGCTTTTGATACCTCAGATTAATCGATTATGGTTTTTTTAAAGGCTATTTAATGAGATATTGTGATTTGTTAGCGCTGCTTAATATTGATCACAGAAGGAGGGGGTCATGGAGACAAGCAGACACTTGTTGCTATGTGTGGCTTAGCAACATACACAATGTATTCAAAGGGAATAATGAAATTATCACGGGGAAACAATGAAGCCATCACTTGAGGAGATGGAGGATGTGGAGCTCTTGTTTGCCAAGACAAGAAAGACACCACTTATTGTTTGCACAAATCTGTGAACTGCCTGGCCCACCCCTCCCTACGTAATGGGGTGTAATGAGTCACTGTAGACTATTCAGTTTAATGTGTAGCTTTGTACAGCTGGGCAGGAGCTCATTACTGGGAAAAACGTGTGGCCTCTCAGCATGAACTGTGTCCTTAGCAGGGGACTAGCCTGTTGTGAGGCGACTTAATATCAGGTGGAGGTGTGGGGGAGGGAGTGGGGCAGGACGAGAGAATGTCGAGCGGGACTGGAGATTTGTAGCTGACAGCTGGGTCCCACTCCAAATTAAGAGAATTTTAGCTCCTCACATGTTGCAATAATCTTGCTTTAAGTATTTTTGTAAAAGTTGGCCATAATATTTCCATTTTAATTGTCTTACTCTTACCTGGTGCAGTAGCTTTGCTTAGAAACTGTATCTGCCACTAATAATTTTAAAGAGCTAATTTAATTGATTTCCCTAGGCAGTTTGAGCAAAATAGGTGGCTACTAAAAGATCATGGTTATGAGTGGCTTTGATTATGATGCCATATATAATCACAGAGAAGCCAGAAATAGGATGGAGGCTTGAGGGGAAGGCTGTCTTTGTGGTTAAAGTCCTGGCCTACTGCTTGGTTACAGTCCCTGGTTCTGGTATTGATTTCCGGTGTGAGTTTAGGCAAGGCAATAATTGTTTTGGGCCTCAGATCCCGCTCTGCAAAATAAGCTAATGGCACTGCCTTTCTCGGCACGCTTGTCACGTTAGCATGTGAGCGTTACGGGCAGACCCTGGCTCTCACTATGTGGTTCAGTGTGGGCCTGAAGGTGCTACCATCAGATGGCTAATAATCATTACAGCTTGTTGAAATTTTCAAACAAGCAAACTAACAGCCCCTTTTCATCATGAACATATTCTGCACAGAAGCTGTTTGGCAAGGTTTGCGTTGAAACTTTATCATTTATCATTTTAAAAGTAAGAAAATGCCAAAAAAAAAAAATTCTAAATAAATGTGGGAGCGAGACTAAACTGACCAAAAAATAAAATCTCTCTTATTTCTGCCATGGAAGACAAACACATTCAAATACAAATTTCAAAAAATGAAACAAATTATAATTATTTCAAATTTTTGTGTGTGATGTTTTGCTTTGTGTTGTTTTGACCATTGCTAATAGATTTCTAAGTCATTAGCCTCCTGGCTTGTCGTCGGTATAATTTATGATGAGCTTTAGGTCTGGCTGGCACAGAAGTTGGAGCTGGGGTGAATCTGTTGTCGTGCCCCCTAGGGGCCAGGGCAGGATTGTTGCCCCTTGGACACTCACCAGCACCAGGCCAAGTCTAGGCTGAAATGTAACGGCTGTTGTCGCTGGAGCTGGCTTTACGCAACGCCTAATGAGTCAGACTCAGGATAGCCTCTTGCCTCACTTGGCCTCGATTTGCTTCCGCTGACGTCAGCCAGCCCCCAGAAGTTACGTACAGCTGAACATTACCCTTCGCTGACCAGGCCATGTACCAGGAGCTGCGCTGTGTCAGAGTGGCCCTGGGGTCGGCCAGGCAGTATAGAGCTAGGGCATTATTGTATGTCTTGTGTGGCGGAAAGCACTTGACTTTGTGGCAGTGCTTCACAGCACTGCTGCCACACTAACAGGCCAGCTGCAGTGGGCTGCCTGTTGGGCCGGAGGTAGTTGCGGGGGTATGGAAGAGGGCTTGTCAGGCTGGAAGGGGGCCTCCTCATTCACGCTCAGCCCGGAAGAATTGCAAAGCTGAGTCGTGCAGGCACCTGGAGGATGCTACAGGAACTGCTCTTGGCACCAGAGAGGCTGCTACGCAAAGCTTAGCAGTGCACAGAATGTGCTGGGCTGTGGATTTTAGGTGACAGCTTGGGACAGGTGTGCATATGTGTATGCGCGCTCATTTCTACTAGCTTTAAAGGATTCCAGGGTTCTAATCCCAGCGTTGCTGCGGGCTTTCTAGATAAGTCACTTAACCTGCCTATAAAATACAACTAATTCCTCCCTTTCCGGTGGGTGTGATCCCTACCCAGCCTCTGAAACACCTGCAGCACCTTGAGGAGCTTGTGCCAGGGTCCTTCTCCCTCGCTCAAGCCTAGATAATGCACCCAGCATTGCGGGCTCTGGTGCCAGGCAGTTGCATTGACCCAGATCATCCCTTACAGGTGTAACACTTAGAGGGAAGAAATGAGAGCAGAGGCCCAGCTCCCCAACCAGCTCCCAGCATTGCAAGTTCCCTAGATTTGTCTCTGGTGCAGCTGACTTTGGGGCCCTTTCCTCAGGGGCTCCATGGAAGAGATAACAGAGTGCCTCTGAAGCAGGTCAAGGGTCAGTGCATAGATGAGGGGACAGAGGCCCAGAGAGGCTTCGTGGGTTCCCCCAGCGGCAGAGTCAGGACTTGAACTCACGCCCAGGCTGCTTCCCAACCCACCTAGCTGAGCAGCAGAAGGGGGCACCGGGACGAGCAGCCATTCTGCTCTTGCTCCACCAGGTCCAGGTCTCTAATCCCCCCTGGGAAAGCAGCAGTGAGATAGCCAGGGCATGCTGGACCCTGGTTCTGGGCATTGCACAAGCCCTTAGCAGGGCAGACCATTCTCAGTGTGACTGGGTAGCAAATCCTGAGCCATTTATCGCTACTGATGCTACCATGAGAAGGGCCCAGTCCAGCCTGGGGCCTGCTGCTGCGTGGCAGGGACAGTGAACCCTCCCCTCCTCGTGACAGCAGCAGGAGCTGAGGCTACTCAGAAACATGCCAGACTGTGGAAATCAGTGGTGTCTCACGAGGATGCCATGCTGAGTGGTGCTCAGATACTGGGCGCTGGGGGCCAGACACGTACCTAGATAGACTGGGCAAAGCTATCAAGCCACATGAGGAGGAGCGCAGGCAGCCTGCTGTTTTCTGCGCTACCAGCCAAATGGAGGCATCAGGTAGTGGGAGCATCGCTGTGCACAGGCTGTAAAGGGCTAACTTCCTAAACGAGACAGGCTCTCCCCCACTCCCCACACTGGGCACCGAGACATGGAGCAGCTCCCCAGTCTGCAGAGAACTCACTGCCTGGGCTCAAGCACTGTAAGAGGACTCGGGGGGGGGGGGGGGGGAGGGAAAACCCGAAAAGGTGGCTAAGTGGCTTTCGTAGCAGAGAGGCACAATTCTCAGAGCGCTCGGTGCCTTGTGCATGTCAGACTGGTGCAGGTGGATGTGCAAAGCTTCCCAGCTGAAGAGGTGTTGTTAAGCAATTCAAGGGGCAATGCACATTTTAAGGAGCTGTTCGGTTTCACGCACTTGCTCCTCACTGGGGTCAAGCAACGCCTCTTACAGGTACAGCCTGCAGGCCTGACAAAAACGTGAGTTCTTGTTTGCACCATGGCAGCGGAGGCTGCATCAGGGGTTCCCCGCAGAAAAAATACTGCACCCGCCTAGGGGTCAGTTTGACTGTTAATATGCAGGTTAGTCTGAAAGGGTGTGAGTGTGACAGAGGGACAATACATGCACATATATACATCTGCTGCATGGGCTTCTGTGACCTGAACGCCTATATTTCCTTCCTCAAGGGGATTGAGTGAGTGGGTCCATAGAGTGCAAGATTCCCCTGACTCGACCCTCCCTGCATACACTGCCCCAGGAAGCACTGCCCCTGGAAGTGCAGCAGGTGGTGACTTCTGCCCAGCAGTGCTGCACTGTACCAGAGAATCACTTCTCCTGGGCTCAGGCACTTACCCAGAACTGCACAGGGGCACCCAAGAAGGTTAAGGCAAATTAACAAATGTGAAGCCAATGCACATAAATGAAAGCACATTAAACCCCATCTGGATGTGCTAAGACGGGAGTAAAATTGCCTTAGTTCACTGGTATATTAGAAAGTTTTTCTGGCATAGCTATGTCAGGTAGGAGAGTGAAAAAAAATCACACCCCTCCAGTCAGCCCAGCTATGCTGGAAAAAGCCCCAGTGGAGTCTTTGGCTGGCATGGCTTAGGCTATTTGGGCCCTAGCAATCCCAGCAAAGCTCTCTTTTGCCACTTAAGCTGCATTTCCCTAAGGAGGTTCCCCTATATAGCTCAACTGATCTAGCTCTACCAGAAAAACACTTTTCAGTGTTGTGACGTTGTGCAGTCTATATGGTTTTATAAAAACCATGATAATAAGGGAATATAATGTAACTGGGATAGTTTTAGAAAAATATGGTAATATGTGAATATAACGTAACTGGGATATGCTTCATGCAAAAGGTCTCTTGTAAGGTATCATTACAAAGCTTATAATCTACTGAGTATGATCATCTGATTTGTATAAATGTATCACTCTTCTATCTAAAACTAGAAATATAAAATGTAACTCTGAGGGCCTATTGTAATTATGTAAAGTGTGGGCCATTAATGATGGTTTGGAATCTTGATGACTCCCATTGTCTGCAGATGGCTGTGTTTACCTGTGAGTCTCCCTGTATATGTGTGTGCTGGCAAGTGAGTAATGAAGTCTTGCAGTGACATGTGATCATGTCATCTGAACTGGAATCCATCTTTAACCTGGTGCTTTTCCAGTGAGGGGGGGGTGGAAACCCAGAGGGACAAAGGGTTCCCGCCTTATGCAAAAGATATATAAAGGGGTGGAAGAGAACAAAGGAGAGAGAGGAGCCATCATGAAGAATCCCCTAGCTATCACCTGAGCTGGAACAAGAGCTGTACCAGGGGAAAGAATTGTGCCCAGGCCTGGAACGTGTCCAGTCTGAGAAAAAACTTACTGAAGCATCTCTGAGGGTGAGATTATCTGTATTCAGTTTGATTAGACATAGATTTGCACATTTTATTTTACTTTGCTTGGTGACTTACTTTGTTCTGTCTGTTACTACTTGGAACCACTTAAATCCTACTGTCTGTATTTAATAAAATCACTTTTTATTTAGTAACTTACTCAGAGTATGTATTAATACCTGGGGGAGCAAACAACTGTGCATATCTCTCTATCAGTGTTATAGAGGGCGAACAATTTATGAGTTTGCCCTGCATAAACTTTATGCAGGGTAAAACGGATTTATTTGGGTTTAGACCCCATTGGGAGTTGGGCATCTGAGTGCTAAAGACAAGCACACTTCTGTGAGCTGTTTTCAGGTAAACTTGCAGCTTTGGGACAAGTGATTCAGACCCTGGGTCTGTGTTGGAGCAGACGGGAGTGTCTGGCTCAGCAAGACAGGGTGCTGGAGTCCTGAGCTGGCAGGGAAAACAGAAGCAGGGGTAGTCTTTGCACATCGGGTGGCAGCTCCCAAGGGGGTTTCTGTGATCCAACCCGTCACAAGTGTAAACAAGGCTTACGGTCACTTTACTTGGGGTTTAACCAGATTTAACTTATGCACATGGACTTCACCCCTTTAGCTGATTCACCTTAGTTTTCCTGAGTGTCGCCAAGCCGACATGGCCCCAGATTAATTAGAGCAGGGAGGAGAAGCATCAGGATTAGATGGGGAGGGAGTCAGAGCTGGCCCAAAGGAAAGCATTTGAGCAGCAGGTGCCCTGTGCCTCGCTATCCTGCCATATTCTGATACACGTTAAGGTTTATGTTTTACTACCTAATATGCTTCTTCAGGTTAACTATTTGATGTGCACAGTGGTTTATTATTTCTGCCTTGCCAATCTGTCCAGAGATGTGGGAAAACTAATATTTCTAGGTGACACCTTTTTTAAAATAAAAGATTCAATGTACCCTGCACAACTTCCTCCCCATGGAGAGAAACCATTGGCCAGAGACCAACAGCTGCTGGAGTCCTGCTAATGCAAGGTATGTCCCAGATCAACTTTTACAGCCATCACAGTGAATCTTACATAACCTCATCCCAGAAAAGCTTCATCAAATTTAACAATGCAAAAATAACATCCATCTACCCAGCCATCCCAGGCATTTCTACAGTCCCAATCCCAGTAGTATCTGCGGTAGGTGCTAATATCCTGAATCTAGTCTAAGGAGTTCTCAGAAGAACCAAAGACACCATAAAAAAATTAAAACTGAGCGACTCCATGGCGCTGGACCATTTTAAATAGTGGGGGTGCTGAAAGCCAGTCCCCTGACCCCTGTCCGTCCACTCCCCAAGAGCTAGGACCGTCTCCGGGGGGTGGGGGTGGACCTGGACAGGGTTAAGGGGGCCAAGGCTGGGGCCACAGCTGGGGGCGAGTGCGGGGTTGGCAGCCGGGACCCCTCGGCTGCGTGCAGGGCCAGAGTGGAGGTGCGGGGCTGGTGGCCGGGACCCCCGGAGGCAAGGTGCCGGGACCTAGCATGCGGGGCTGGAAGTGGAGCCCCACATAAATCTTGGGGGTGCTGCAGCACCCAACACCCTAAGTTCCCGCGCCTATGGAGTTAATGTATGCAGATGGGCCTTGGTGAAGGCACGGTGCCTTTCATTAACACAGTCTCTGCCGGTTTCCCCTTTTAATCTTCTTTAAGAGGAATAAGAACAGCACTGCACAAAACAATCCCCACTAGACAATATCTTCCTGGAGGAACGGTCATCAGGGTGTTTGAGAACTGAATGTTTGACTGTGAGATAGAAAGGGACACAAATTACCTTAGGATACAAAGTACATTGTGCAGAGGCTTTTGTGTTCACTGAATATTTAAACCAGAAAGGAAATATTTATTTTACTCTGATACATTTTGTCTCCCTCAATGACAGAGGCAGCACAAAGCCCTCCTTTTGTTTAACTGCTGGCTTCAGAAGTCCTCAAACGCATCCGAACAGTCTGAGGTGTGCATTAGTGGGGCTTGCTAATGCACCAGGGGGTAAGAAGTCTCTCACATACTGAGCTGAACAGGATGCCTTGGCCAAACTGCAAGCCCAGCAAGACAAGGCTCAGTCTCACCGAAGGCTCAGGTAAGCAAGATTCACAGGCTGGACAGCTCCATCGATCACCATTGAAGTTAGGAGCCTAAACATGGGCAAGACTCTGGGCTTCTGCCCGCAGCGGTGAAGAAATGTCAGCGCTCCCTGTGTGCAGCTATGTTCTCGCATTCGGGGAGCACTGCTTACCGGCCTGGCAACAGCCCAGCTCTGGCACTAACGGATTGCGTTACCTTGGGCAAGTCATTTACCTAGTGAGGGTAATTACCCACTGGAACAATTTACCAAGGGGCGTGGTAGATTCTCCATCCTGGACCACTATTAAATCAAGATGGGAAGTTTGTCTAAACGATGTGCTCTAGGAAGGATTTTGGGGCAATTCTGGCCCGTGTCATACAGCAGGTCAGACCAGATGATCACAGTGGCCCCTTCCGGCCTTGGAATCTATGAAAAGTCTCGGTCCATTTGCCCAGCTGTAAAATAGAGGGAACAGTCCTGATTTACCTCCCTGGGGTGCCATGAGCCTTAACTCCTGCAGTGGTGTAAAGTGCTTTAAGATTCTTCTCCAGGAAGGCAGCGCCAGGCACCCCAGCCGGGCAGTGTTACTAATTAGTAATCATTAGTGATTATAAACACAAAGCGGCCATGCTTTATGCTGCTTTGATTCTATGCCAGCCAACCCAATACAACAGCCACAGTTCTAAGGGCAGAACAGCAATTCAATCAGCAGCCTCGCGGGTGCACAGAACTAAACTGAGACATTCTTTGGCTTCTTAAGAGACTTTGGCCTACTGGCCATTTTAGGAAAGGCCCTATACTTTTCTACCCAATCCTTTGCAATTTCCAGTTTACCCTTCCTCTGGGGCTTGCGGAGAAGCCTCCAGGTCCTAAGACCCTCCCTCTCCAGCCCAACACTTCTGTTGTCTGCAATCTACTTCTCATCAGTTCTCCTCTCCTTGGCTGGCTGGCTGTTCATCTCCGCAATAATACGGGGCACATGTCAGCGGTTTGTCTCCCGAAGTTCTCACAGGGCGTTACCAAGAGAGGTAAATGTCATCACCTGCACACTGACAGTGGGGCTGGGAAGAGAATGAGGCACATTCAGGTCACAGGGTGAATCACCTGCAGCGTCTGGGCTGGAAGCCAAGTTTCCCGCTTTGACCACTGCACCTCACTTCTGCTCCCTGGGGAAAGAATCTTTCCTCATACCCCTTCGGTTTGGGAGGTACCCCTAGCTTTACCCGCACATTAGGGCTGATCTGGATGGGGCGTACAATGCTTTGCCGCCATTTTTGCCCTTGGGCAATCCTGCGTCTGGCTTTGGGAACTCAAAAAACACAGGTTCTCTACAGCTCAAGGCAGGAATTTTGCTCCTACCACCATCAGCTGGTGACAGATTTTCCTTTCACAAAGCTAACAAATGGCTCTGGCAGCAATAGCCAGTGCAAAAATGCACTCAGGAGGCAGAGAGGGGTCTGCATTGCCCGGATGCACGTCTGGGTCCCTGAACACAGCCCAGCCAGCAAACCTGCTCTCTGTCAGCTGAGCACAATCGTGGGAGATTGGTGAAGATAACGGAGGAATCCGGTCAAAGTCTCTTGCCTTATTTCTGACAAGGCAGAGAGTTGGCTGCCTGGGAACCGATGGGGCCAGCTTCTGGGCACAGCAGTGGGAATTTCTAAGCATGGCATCTGCCTTCAACAGCTGCCCAGGAAAGTGCTCCCCCGTACCAGGCAGACACCTCGCCTCATCGCTTCCTTGGAGCTGTGACCTTGAGCAGATTCCTTTGGTTGTGCCCAGGAAACTCCTCAAATCTGGAGTGAGTGGTGGGCTGACCTGGCCAGGGGAAGCTGGAACGTGCCTAGCTAGGGACAAAGGACAGGAGCAGAGCTCTCAGGTGAAACCCCTCCCTTGGCAGCGGGAGCACTGGCCTCTGGAGAGGGGAGAATTCACCCTTTGTCTATTGATGCTACTTACAGAGAGCCCCACCCCACTATCTGAGCACCGTCCTCTTTACCGTATTTATCCTCACAACATGCCGGGGGGGGGGGGGGGGTAGGGCAGTGCTATTGTACAGCTGGGGAAACCGAGGCAGAGAGTCACTAAGACCAAGGTGAGCAAGGGAATGGGACCCAGGGAACACCGAAGGACTAGCCCATCCTTCCTTCTGGGGTCCCAAGAGTGAGGAGGCAAAGCTTAGGGGAGGGTAAAAGTTTCTAATTCTGCCGATTTCTAGTCTGGCCTTGGTCTTTCCTTCTCGTGAAGTGTTTCCACACCGCAGGGGCCAAGATCTGCCCCCACCAGGCAGGGCATTTCAGAAGAGAATGACATGAAGCAATTGCATTTATGTTTGCAAATCCGCGCTTTCCAACCCACACCGTCCCTGGCTTCACCTGCCAGCAGCGGCATTTTCTCTCCTAGTCACCAAGCTTCAGTCACAGCCATTTCTCATGGTGGAGGAGGGGCAGCTTTAACATTCCCTGTCAGCAAGTCTCTGCCAAGAGCTATTGCTGCTGAAATGTGCCTGTGCTAGGGTGACCAGACAGCAAATGTGAAAAATCGGGACAGGGGGTGGGGGGTAATAGGAGCCTATATAAGAAAAAGACCTCAAAATCGGGACTGTCTCTATAAAATCAGGACATCTGGTCACCCTAGCCTGTGCCCACCCCTCGCAGCAAAGTGATCAATGATCCCGCAGCACCGGGCACTGACACCCAGTGATGTGCATGGGCATGCACCCAGGTGGCATGCTTTGACGGGAAGAGCTCCACGCATTGGGTGCAGGTGTGGGGCACTTTTAAATATCTGGCCAGTAGCGTCGCAATGGATCTGGCCCATCCTGCACCTAACGCTGCTCTAAGCATCTACAGGCGGTAGCAGCGCTCCTGCCAGAGGGTGTGGCACAAGGGGTTGGTGACTGGCATGATGCTGCATAGGGAGGGGTAGTGGAGATGGCAAGAAAGGTGTGGATACAGGAGCCCAGAGGTTCTCAACATGGGGAGGGGGCTGGGCATTGCAAGATGTGGCCTGGGCACACAGGGCCGTCCCTACCCATACGCCAAGTACGCGGCTGCGTAGGGCACCAGGGAATTTGGGGCACTGCATTGCCTGGTGCCCTGCGCAGCTGCGTGCTGCTCCAGCCCCTTCCCCATGGCCCCCGCCCCTGCTCCGCCCCCACCCCGCCTCTTCCCACCCCAGCCCCGCCCCCACCTCCCTGAGGAGTGCAGCAGGGCCGAGCCCCAGCGAGTGCTGGGAAGCGGTTCCCCCCTGCCCCCCAAGCCAGCCCCGCCCCCCCCATGGAGGCCCCAGAATAGTGAGGGATGGCCCGGGGGGCAGGGCACACAAGACGGCTCTTAGAGTCATAGTCATAGACTATCAGGGTTGGAAGGGACCTCAGGAGGTCATCTAGTCCAACCCGCTGCTCAAAGCAGGACCAATCCCCAACTATTTTTTTTTTTTTGCCCCAGATCCCTAAATAGCTCCCTCAAGGATTGAACTCACAACCCTGGGTTTAGCAGGCCAATGCTCAAACCACTGAGCTATCCCTCTCCCTCTTAGCAAGGCATGGCTCTGTGTGTCTCGAGTACAGCAGGTACAATGTGCAGGGCATGGTGGGGTTTGCAGAGCAGTGAGCTGTGAAACAGGATGCAAGGGACCCAACATGGCGAGCTGCTAGGAGATATGGCGCTGTGCATGCAAAGAGGCCCAGGACAGGGCGAGGGCATAGGCGCCGACTCCGTGGGTGCTCCAGGGCTGGAGCACCCACGGGGAAAAATTGGTGGGTGCTTTGCACCCACTAGCAGCCAAGCTCCCCTCCCCGCCCCCTCCACCCTACCTGATCTCCTCCTCCTCTGTCTCCTCCCCTGAGCACACCGTGTCCCCGCTTCTCTGCCTCCCTCCCAGCGCTTGCTGCTGCAAAACAGCTGTTCCGCGGCGTAACAAGTTCTGGGAGGGAGGGGGGAGGAGCGGGAACGCGGCGTGCTCAGGGGAGGAGGCGGGGAAGAGGTGGGGCCGGGGATTTGGAGAAGGGGGTAGAATAGGGGGCGGAATCAGGGCGGGGCTGGGGGCAGAGGGGGGTCGAGCACCCACTGGCGCCAGCAGAAGTCGGCGCCTATGGGCCAGGGTAGCTAACATCACTTCCTCAGCACTAGTCCTGCCTGTGGAGCAAGGGAGTCTCCTAGCTGACAGCCAGGTCAGTCTGAAACGTTGCATTTCATTGAGGCTGGGCCATACGGTGCTCTGTGGACATAAAAACTTAAGAGCGGCCATACTGGGTCAGACCAATGGTCCATCTAGCCCAGTATCCTGTCCTCTGACAGTGGCCAGTGCCAGGTGCCACAAAGGGAATGAACAGAACAGGGAATCATCAAGTGATCCATTCCCAGCTTCTGGCAAACAGAGGCTAGGGACACCATCCCTGCCCATCCTGGCTAATAACCATTGATCGACCTATCCTCCATGAATTTATCTAGTTCTTTTTTGAACCCTGTTACGGTCTTGGCCTTCACAACATCCTCTGGCAAGGAGTTCCACAGGTTGACTGTGCGTTGTGTGAAGAAATACTTCCTTTTATTTGTTTTAAATTTGCTGCCTATTAATTTCATTTGGTGACCCCTAGTTCTTGTATTATGAAAAGGAGTAAATAACATTTCCTTATTTACTTTCTCCACACCAGTCATGATTTTACAGACCTCTATCATATCCCCCCTTAGTCATCTCTTTTCCAAGCTGAAAAGTCCCAGTCTTATTAATCTCTACTCATACGGAAGCCATTCCATGCCCCTAATCATTTTTGTTGCCCTTTTCGGAACCTTTTCCAGTTCCAATATGCCCCCCCAGTATTTCAAGAAACACCTGAGCTGAGATTGTTTGAATGTTGCAATCTCGACAAAACACCGTATTTTGAAATTAAAAACGGAATGAGGAGACCATTTCTGCCTGTGTGCATGGATCCCCCTTTCTGCGACCAGCCCTCCTCAGCGCAGAAGCAGGGGTGCAATCTGATTTTTAATACACTCATCAAGACATTATCTCAAGCACAAAGAGAAGCGGAAATGATGGAGGGAGAAGTTACCTGAGGATTTGAATGCTGTCAGCTCTACAGCCTGAAAGAGGGGAGAACACTCGTTAATTGAGATTTGCTCAGGGAGGGAGTTTCCAAGCCCCAAGGAGCCCAGATCTGTTCACAGCCATATTCCCCAGGTCACAGCAGGGCTTTTTTCCTGCCACCAATGCAGCCAAGAAGTGCTTTGCCGCGTGCACTCTCCTTTCCCATCGCTCCCTGCAGCTTCACAGGTAGGGGAACTGCCCTGCCCCTCGTGTTCACGGAGCTTTGGTGAACTCACCCACGGGTGCCAGCTAGGCATTCTCCCCAGCGCCCAGCACACGTTCTTAGGGAGAGCACCCCAAGAGTGGGCCTGTGGCGTAAGAGACCTGCCCTGGCAGCACGCTCTGCTGAAAATGGGGCTCCCGTCCTTGCTTGGGGCAATGCAGCAGACAGGGCACAGTGCTAGGACATACAGAACAATCCAACACAAGAGGGGACCGGACCGGCTAACCTAAGTCAGCTTTTCCATCTCTCACTGCACTGGATGGAGCATAGGGCCCCCCAAAGCCAGCCGTGGGACCTAGCCAGGCCCTAGTAAAGACCACCTGCATCATAAGGCACCCTGGGGCCACCTCCTCCACCCTCTCTTCCACAAAAGATTTACTAATCCTGGCAATGGCTTCCCAGCATCGCCAGCCCCACACATTCACAGATCAGGCAGGCTCCGAACAACCACAGGATTGGCTTAAAAATCACAAGGTTTGTTTAAATGATAAACTTTAGATAGGAATGGCAGAGCTGTTTCTGTCCCCTAAGCGCTGTTGACAGGGGTGGAAAGGATTCACATTCAGATATTTTGATACAAAACAGGAGGCCAACCTGATCTCTTTTGAAGAAAAACAGTATCAGCCTCAGCCTCTAGGTCAGTGGTTCTCAAACTGGGGTTCGTGAAATGTTACAGGGGGTTTTCGGGAAAAAAATCCCTAATGGTGGACAGAGCTGTCCCTAGGGACCCCGGCACGGGGCCAGCAGCCCAGAGCCCCTGGACTTCCAAGAGCTGAGCAGATCAAAGCAAGCATATCTATCACACTGAGGAGATTTAAACTTCAAGACTCCTTATAAGAAATGGAAAGGGAGGTGGATATTTTTTGCTGTTTTTAAAATTAAATAGGCAGCTAGTATTGTTTTTAAAGTTAGCATGAAGAGCAAGTTTAAGCTTTGTTGTAACATGCGTTGTTTGCCTGGACTGCTCAAGACCTGATTGCTTGTGTAGGAGGAACTCTGAGTTGGTTTCTTAAATACTTTCATGCTGTTTCACATCTGATACTCCTTGATGAAACATAGGAGCCTTGTCTTATAACAGGCTTATTCAAAGTGATACAAGCTACGAAAGTGAGATCTTGGAGGAGTGTTTCGTTTTCATAATGTAATAAAAATACTGTAATGATAAATAATAATTAATAATGAATAGTGTGTAATAAGCATGTCAAAAACAAATTTTATATTTCCCAAGATCACTGCTTTTATAATTTATACTCAGGTAAAGGAGAAAATCCCTGGAAATGTTCATTTTTAGGAGGGGGTTTGCGAGACTTGACATTTTAGTGAAAGGGGTTCACAGGCTGTTAACGTTGGGGAACCACGGCTCTAGGTTCTACTGTTCTTCATCTTATCATCAATTTTACTTCCAATGGGGACTGTCCTGGCTGCCCTGCTCCGTGAACGGCGAGGACTGCTGTTCAGCTGCAGCGTTTGCACAGTCCACACGACAAGGGGCACAATGAGCCGGTACCACGAGGCTAGGGGGGGTTAACGCATTGGGAGGTGCCAAATCCCCAAAACCTTTCACCAAAAAATGCGTCAAGTAAAACGTGGATGAAATGCAGTGAAAAGCACTCTGATGTTTGCCCCTAACGGAGCACAGCATTTCGTCATTTTAAGTGTTTTCAGACTTATTGTAAAAAATGGCTTCTTAATCAGAACGAGGCTACATTCAACGGTACCATTCTGAATTCACAGCTCACGCCGCCACTTACATAAGGGATTCAGTCAGGGAGCTGAAACAATACCAGTGACTTATGTAACTAACCTGCACCGCAGGCTCTAGGTAGTCAATTGCAAGCTGCATTGACACACACAGCACAAGCTGCAACAACGCACAAATCTTACATTCAAAACACGCTTACAACAAATATATCAGCTTCAACATTCACGTTTCCTGAGCATTCGCTTGTGGAGCTCAAACGTTCATGAACAGAGAACATGAAAGACTTGCAAAAGAGTCACTTGTGAACACAAACAAATATTTAAACAAAAACTGGCTCAGCCGTGCTTCCTCCCACACTGGCTCCTCGGGTACCAGGGAATTTTGTATTTTGATTGTTGTTGAATTTGTATGTTTAGAAAAGGAAAATAAAACATTTTAAATAAAAATATTTAAGTAACAAACAAAAAGAGAAGCTCTGAGTGACCCCAGCATGGACTCAAGCTAATTCTCTCTTTGCCCCAGTCTACCAGCTAGGAAGTGTTGTGGCCTTGGCATTTAGGAAATCGACAGGCTCCTCTATTAATGCCCTGTGCATTAGAAAACTCAAGCCTCCTGGTTAATCTCTTTAGCCCATGTCTCATATTTTGTGCCAAGTAGCTTAGCAATGGTTCTAATTTACAGAGCCAGCACCTGCCTGGGTCAGAAAAGCACCTATTGGAAAACCTGCCAGGTATTTATCACCCGGAAGAATAGCAACATTAAACAAAAATAAACCATGAGACACAATAAATACTGGTTTTACTAAGTTGCCTTGAAATAGAACAGAATGTTATCTGTAAGATAAGGAAGATAGCACTTCAAAAGCAATAAAGGGGACGACAGAGAGAGAGAGAGAGAAATTTTGGTGTATATCTAGACCCTTTGGTAAATTCCTCACATGAAAGTAGCATTATGTATTTTTCTTAGGAAACTACAGTTAACTTCTATGTCAAGTGCACAGAACACTGCATGATCATTTCAGTGGTGCGAATGGAAGTGGTGTCAGAGTAGTCACATTTAAATTATTCTCTACTTTACGGCATGCCTTGTTGAACTTGGCAGAAGATTAGTTGCTGCCTGGGGAATGAAATGGGCCAACTGAACAGACTGTAACTTGGGTGCTGAAACACACAACAAGCCCTTTTCTAACTTGCTTCATTTGGGGGAGACTTGTAGCCATGACCTCATTTCGGTCTTGGCGTTCTGATTGCTCAGTTCCATTTGTGCTTTTATGGATGCCCCTTTTTATAAGTAGGCCTGGGAGTTGATTCCCATCTGATACAGAATGGAGAAAAGAGACCACAAATGTTACCAACAAAACTAGGAATCAACATGCAGCAGAGAGACTCCCCTACCGCTCATGTGTCAAACCAACCCCCATCTCTCCCTTCCCTCTGCAGTCCAGGAGTTAGCACATATGGGTCTAACAGCACAGAGGCCCTTTATATCCAGGAGCTGGACAGCTGGGCATCCCCCAAATGCACAGACAGTTGATTCTCTTTCTACTATTTATCTTCCAAGGGCAGGGATAGACAGATGCCTCCTTACTCTTTCGCACGGGTGGCAGGTGCACTGATTGCTTTCGAGCAAGCCCAGTACGATGGCGGTCGAGCTAGCCCGTCACCATGAAGGATGGCGATGTCTGTAAAGGGGCTACATGGGCCCGTGTACGCCAGGGAGTGAGATTCCCCTCCCAGTCTGAGTCCACAGCTCACCCTCGCCTGAGGAGCCCTCCTGGGGCTGTCTGAGAATCCTAGACGTGAAGACATTAGGCTGTTTGGTGCCACTCCCAGCAGACAGTGCAGGGCTGTTCCATTCTGTATGTTTGTAGGGCCTTTTGTCCAGCCTAGTTCGGGGTGCCCTGAGCCACAGGGCTTCCACCCCTGTCCCTTGGCCAACTTCCTGTCAAGAAACTGTTCAGTCTAATAGGCTGGATTTTCTTATCATAATTTCACCCCATTATTTGTTTGTCACACCTGCTGCACCACCCTCCAGAGGCCAGTGATTTGCAGCCTTCAGATACTTCATTACAGGGTCCTTTTACTGGGGGAAATTCCTTCAGCTTCCCAACCCAATCAATGCTTAGGAGGAGGCACATACATGCAGTGCTCCCAACACAGCTCACAAAGTCCGCTACCACCACTGATGAACCTTCCCAACTCCCCCAGGAGGGAGGTGACTGAGATGAACCCCATCTTACCAAAGGGGCAGCTGAGCCACAGACAAGTAAAGTGATTCACCCACGATAAGACAAGACATCTGTGACAGAGCTGGGAATAGAACCCAGGAGTCCTGAGTCCTAGCCCTTTGCTATAACCCCTAGACAACACTCCCATCTACATATCATTCTGCATGTGAAACGTGGAAAATAACTCAAGACATTACGTACCGGTCTCTCTGGTGACATCATTGAGGAAATCCCCATAGGAATTTTAGCACCAAAGTTTCCTAAAGTGTGAAGTGAGACAATGAATGTGGATACGCCTGAAGAATGGAAATGTGCATTTCTTTCCAAGGGCTTTATCGTTTATTCCCCCAAAGTATCTCCCAAGGAAGTAAAGGGCCCAGCCGGGCTGTCTGAAGAATTGCAAGCTAGTTTTCAAAGCTGCCAATCGGTTTGAGTGTGTGAACTTTTCTTTCTCTAGTTTAACACTGACTTCCTGCCCCCTCCCACATGTAAATCGATGTTAAAGTACCAACATGCTTCTCTGCCTAGAGGGAAGGCCACGCTGTTCAGGGCCAGCTGCAGGGGCAGGCGAGCATGGCAGAAGCCCTGGGCACCAACTTCCGGGAGCACCATGCTGCTGTGCCCCTCAACTCCCCCCCTTCACCCCCAGTGCCTGGGGGAGGAGACACCGAAAACGTTTTCCGCCCTAGCTGGCAAAACGGCTCAGGTCACTCCTGGATTGAAGATTCCCTACATCCACTCACCTCGAATGCACGGATGACCCATATACGCTACAGGGACTGATCCCACTGAAATCAATTGGCCTTCTACCGCTGTCTTCTTTGGGAGCCAGTCAGCCCCTCAGGGCTGTATTTGTATTTTCATCAGAGCTTCTCTCGCACTCCAAGGAACACAAACCTAATAACATTCATGTCCACTATGGCGCGGGCAGGCCAGGTGCCAGCTCACGCTAAGGTGCCCACGTCTGAAATGGACGCTGAAGGGGGCAGTTAATAGTGATAGATGAGGTATTAGAATGATAAGAAAGTGGTTAGTGGCTAGAGACTGTTGAATGCTTGTGAGCTGCTCCCTGCATTAATCTCACTTCTAATATCTGTGCTCCGTATTGTAAGGTTCTGTGACTATGAATGGCCATGCAGGAGAGGGACGTTAATCAGTGCAAAGAGCGGGAACTGGTATGCCCCTGCCCCCCGAAGAGGAGACATGTTGAGAGCAGACGGGCTCTGGGTGGATTTTACAAGTGGAAACTCCCTACATCAGGATCGAGAAAATGTCAACAAAAGGGCTAAAGACTCTTAGGCCTGGTCTACAGTGGGAAAGCAGGTAGGTATGATGTGAAAATCCACACCCTGGAGCAATGCAGTTACACCAACCTAACCCCCAGTGTAGACAGCACTATGTTGATCGGAGAATTCTCCTGTCAACCTAGTTACCGCTTCTCAAGGAGATGGATTATCTACACTAATGGGAGAACCCCTCCCATCTTCACTGAAGCCCTACAGTGGCACCAGGGGCGGCTCCAGACACCAGCGCAGCAAGTGCGTGTCTGGGGCGGCAAGCCGCGGGGGGCGGCCTGCCGGTCGCTGTGAGGGCGGCAGTCAGGCAGCCTTCGGCAGCATGCCTGCAGGAGGTCCGCCGGTCCCACGGATTCAGCAGCATTTCTGCGGGAGGTCTGCCGGTCCCGCAGTTTCGGCGGTAATTCGGCAGTGGGTACGCCGAATCCGTGGGACCGGTGGACCTCCCGCAGAAACGCCACCGAATCCGTGGGACCAGCGGACCTCCCGCAGAAACGCCGCCGAATCCGTGGGACCGGCGGACCTCCCGCAGGCATGCTGCCGAAGGCCGCCTGACTGCCGTGCTTGGGGCAGCAAAAAACATAGAGCCGCCCCTGAGTGGCGCAGTGGTGCCACTGTAACTGTTTATATGTAGACACACCCTTGTTATTTAACTGTGAAGATGAGTCATGCAAGTGAACTCCTGAGTTTGCAGCTCAGAGCACATGGCAGGAGGGTGATTAAAAACCTCAAACAAAAGGAGTTAAGGATCTCTCTGCTGCTTGGACTCCAGGGGGAGCAAGGTGTTTCTAGACATAAGCAAGAGATCCCCAGCTGCTTAGCCTGGGTTAGCCCTAAAGGTCAAATAGAGCTTGCTGATTATAGAAGCCTATATTACCTTTTGAAACCTAAGGCTGTAACTCATTCATGGTCTATATTCACTTGCTTTAACCTTATAAATAACTCTGTTTTCCTTTTCCTATTTAATAAATCTTCATATAGTTTGCTATAGGATCACCTACAAGCGTTGTCTTTGGTGTGAGCCCTAAAGCACAATTGACCTTGGGTAAGCGACTGGTCCTTTGGGATTGGGAGTAACCTGAATATTGCTGTTATCCTTGGTGTATGGGGCCAATAATCACAGAGAGACACTCCCATCACCTGGATGGCAAGACAGACCAGAGTACCCTAGGGGACAGTCTGTGACTCCGTGCTAAGACTGTTCAAGTGCCTGGGGGGGTTTGCACATGGTGCAGTTGGTTGGTGAAATCTAAGTCTAGACCTCCCGGCCCATTAGGGTGTGCGCCCTGGTTTGGACGTTGGCACTCATGCGGAACTTCAGAACCGGGTCAAACTTTCCAACTCTGTGGTGTTTAAGAGGGTTCAAAACTATGCAAGGGATGAAACTGCATGAAAATTGGACCCTCTGGAAAGGTCAGCCCCGTGCTCTGAATCTGGGCCAGCAGCACAGAACACAACCGGAATACAGAGCTGAGGCCCCAGAAGGGGCTCTTTACCTTTGTTGGTAATGTTCTTCAGTGGGGGATCTTTCTGCACAGGGCTGGACATGGCGCTCTCGGGCGCAGAAGGATTCAGCTTCCCAGTCTCCCAGGAGGTTGTATTTCTTGGACTTGACAGATAATTGATCGGATGAGAACAGTTCTGCAATGACAGAGAAGCAGGACAGAGCCCTCAGGAATCCATGACAAATCTGCCTTTAAAGGATTTTGATACCGTGCATCATTTAAAAAATCTGCTGCAGCTGTTTTCTTAACGATCACCTGCTTGCCGATAAGGCCAGTCTGCAGCAACTGCCCAAACTGCAGAACCAGTGGCGCGTCTTCCTCCACCCTCCCCAGCGCCGTTCAGGAGGAAAATGATGTCCCCCGACTCCATGTTCCTGAACATGCCAGGTCCATCCAAAAGACATCCCCAGAGCCAAGTTTTGTCCTACAGTGCATGCCCAGGACATCAGGGAGAGCCCCAATGTATCGCGGCGGGCAGACTTTGGCTGCAAACCTGGATTTAAAGGGGCACTGTGGAATGTGATAACCCCGGGTTTTAAAGATCAAGGTCTCACATCAACCAGAGCAAGGAGAGAGGCCTTTTGCCTGGCCTTGGAGTCAGTCACATCCTACAAACTGCCCTGTTTTGTGGATCAAAATGGGTCCACACCCACCTCACTCACACAACACACAGCAATCCACAGCTGAGGCATGATGGGAAATTTCAATGTTTGGGCCTTTCTTTAGAGGTTAGCCTGAGGGTGTTTAGACTGAAATCCCTGGAGAGACTGTGGAGGGCGGAGAAGCAGAAATCAGCATGCCCTATAGGATATACGGCTATCAGACGGGTTGATAATCCCGGCTGGTAGTGAGGGATGGCCAGTAGATGCTATGCTGTAGATTTGGGGGAGGGGACACAAACTGGGTTTCCCAGAAATCCACCGTTCCAGAAAACATCCTCTGAAAGCAGCTTGTGTTTAATGAAAGCGGAGCAGCATTTCTGCCTCACACTTACTGTGAACGAGAGAGCTTTCTTCTTCTCCTTCATCCTCTGTATGGCGTTCCTCACCTGAAAGTTGAGCAGGGTCGTGAGACAGGGCCAGTGCTGTTCTGATACAACCACCTCCTCCGAACAAGTCAAGGGGGCAAAAGCAACAGCTGTCGTGGGAGCGAAGGGCCAGGACAGAATATCAACCTTTGCATTTGCTAAGATTCTGGTGACCGGTTTCATTTCTAATATATGACTGTTCCGAATATGGATCAAAACCCAGGGAGAGCTTTCTCTTACCTCACTGTTATAGATTGCATAGACCAGGAAGATGTACAAGCCCTGAAAAGGAGAGAAAATACAAAATATTACGGGCTTGCAATAGACTGACAAAATATGGGACCATTTTGAAACAGGGGAAGTAAGTGGGTCCCGGTCTTTGACGGATGCTGGGGCTCTGCCCACACTGGGTCAGAGTCTGCTGCTTTGGGCCACAAAACATTTGCAGAGCACCCCTACTATGTCTCCAGCAGCTGGCTGGCTTTGCCAACCTCCATCTGTGACTCAGGGCATTGGTAACTCTTACTATCACTGAGCGGCACGAAGCCCCCGTGATTAGCCTTTGCAGTCCGACTGCAGTTCCAGAGGAGGAGCCATGCCCTTTGTCCCTGGAGTCTCCTTCTTCTAACACATCATCATCTTCAAGAAGTGGAAGAGAACTACTGAGATGGACTCACAATACGGAACGATGCCCTATAGACACTGCTACTGTGCCTAGCACAGAGGTAGCTCCTGTTACTGTTCCTTGTGATGTCACCGGAACACACATGCTTCAGAAATCGCAGCACTCAGACCTGCTAGGGTTCATCTCCAAGCCAGTATTGTGCTCTGCTCACAGCCGGCTGGATCTCCAAACTGATTCCACCCCAAGCCTCAAACTCTGCTGCTCAACACTTGCGCCGCTCACTGCTCGGATTTTGACACAGACGACCCCCGTCAGGTTTGTCCCTGGGATCTCATTCTTCTAACACGCCCCCTTCAAGAAGTGGAAGAGAACGATGGGAAAGGACTCACGATACGGAACGATGCCCTATAGACCCTGGCGGCTACGGTGTGTATGGACAGTCCCTAGCACAAGGGGGCCCTGCGCTGGGCGGGTCCCCTAGCACTACGTTAATAAACGTGATTCACGGCAATAGACAGAGCTCAGATGACTTCATTCAAGACAGTTTAAAAGGAGAAAGATTCTTTTCATTCCTCCCCACCCCTTCCTTCTGCTACTATTGCAACATCCACACACACTCGGTTTTGCAGGGATAATAGCACCACCTCTGGCAGGCCGGCAAATGTGCACCGAGCACCTTCCATGCCCAGTGGCTGCTCTGTTGCTCTGGGATGGAGCTGGGTGGAGCTGAAGAGCAATGGCAGCCATCACCCCACCAGGCCTCCCTGCCATTCCCAAGCCCAGGATTCCCCACGTCATTCAGTGGTGAGCGGGAAAATCCTTCCAGAAATTACTGGGTGGAGCTCCATCCCCCCTCAAAAATTAAACGCGGGGAGATGACCCCTGTGTGGGAACGGCTGAAATTCGGGAACTAGACAACCCTTCCCGACAACTGAAGTAGCCATGGGGAGAGCCCAGATGGATGCACTTTGTGTGGGCGGAGCAGAGCAAGGCGACAGGGCCTTTTCCTTTTCAGTGTGATCGTCTATTTGTGACAGACCAGGGCAGCTGACTGATTGCCAGGTGCACCGATTCCAGTTCCCCATAAGCCAGGCCTGCTCGGTGGTCCTCTGTCCTCCTCCAGAGGTGGCTAGGCCAACAAGAGACGGAGGAGCACACAGGCGTGGCTAACACAGAGGCCTCTTAGCTCACGCAGTAGTGGCTCATGCGCTAAGGGTAAGAGGTGCTGGGTTCGATCCCCACTGAACCATGTCAGTATTACAGCCCATGCTAGGGAGATTCAAGGGAAAATGGGAGGCAGATCCAAACCCTCTTACCAAGGAGGGATTGTGAAACCCAAACCCACCACGCTTGTCCTCCCTCCCCACTCAGAGAGGGCTAGAGAGCGGAGGGCAGACCTCATGCTGTCAACTCCGCACAAGCTCAGCCACCACCAGTGACTCCAAAATACAGAGCACCCGTCCGAAACCTCATCGCCAGCCTGCTGTGCGGCATATAAACAGCTGTAACCAGACGCAGGCCTAGACAGAGCACCACCTAGGGGTCGAAACTGGGCGAAGCACCAGGGACTAATTACAGCTTTACACAAAAGAGTTTGCCCTTAAAGGCAGTCCTATCTGGCCCACCAGATTTATGTTATATCTGCAGGGTGTTTGTTATCGCAGCTAGATAAATCAGCGGCAGTAAGAAAAGTAATTCATCTGGTCTTCAATGAGTCTTGCTCTTCATCTGAAAACTCTTGGCAAGCGCAGTGGTAGCAATACCCTGGCATGGTGCCATGACCTGTCCTTCAAACAGCGAAGTTGGTCACTCCTACAGACCAGATTTCTGGTGCGGCTGCCAAGACAGGTCTTCCTTGAAATAATCCTTTTGTATAGAACTGGGAGGAGAGGTGGTGATGTCGGCTGGGAGGGGAGCCCGGGAGAAAGAAGGCCCAGCTGCAGAGAGACTGAATGTGGCTAAAATATGGGAGAGAGTGTTAAACTGGCACAAAATAAATCACAAATCCAGCCCCAGAGGCCACTTTGCAGATTCTCAAAGCACTTTGCAAACATAGCTAGGTGTGTACAGCATCTAACACACTGGGGCCCTGACTCCTGACTGGTACAACCACAACAGAAATACTCAATAGTGAGACGACAATCACTAAAGCCTCAAACTTCAATGGTGAGTGGGTCACAATGGTCCAGGGTAGGACAATGAGAGTTAGGAAAGCTGGACTCTATTCCCAGTTCTGCCACCGACCTGCTGTGGGACCTTGGCCTTCACCACTCCGGGCCTCAGTTTCTCATCTCTAAAAATGGGGATAGTGACGCTTACCCATCTTTGCAGAACATTTGGGGGGAAATCCTGGCTCCAACGACATCACTGGCAATGACGGTAACAGAGCCAAGATGTCACCCCAGAACTCTGCAGATGACATGTCCTACGGGTGGGCTTTTTAAAAGCTCTCTCCACGTGTCTAACTATGCTCCCATTGAGCACTGGTGGAACAAGGTGAGCACTTCTGAAAAACCCCCTACAAGTGCTAAGCGTGATTACCCTTCCCAGGCAGCGAGGGGATAAGGTCACACGTAGTGAGCTATTCTAGCCAGAGAACTATTACGAGAACAAACACTCCCCACTGCAGAATGAGTGTTGTTAATTGTTTGTTAAGCCTGGTAATGTGCCCAGCACTACCCAGGACACTCCAGCCACAGAGAGCATACAATCTAATTCCAGAATCCCAAAGATTGATTGTTTAAAAAGTCAGGATCTTTAAAATGCGAAGTGTAAAAAATAACTAGATAGGACGGCCTACCACGCAGAGTTCAGTGAAAGCAAATCTGTGAAGCATGAAAATTAAGTGGATCCGCACAGAAGCTGTGGGAAGTGTGATGAAGAGGACATCCCAGCAGCGATGAGTCTCGGGCTCAATACATCTCTTGGCTCGACAGCCCGGCCAGGTGGCCAAAGTGGCAAAGCCAAAACCCAGAGAGGTGGGTCTTGGCCCAGAGGAACCAGCATCACCCCAGTTACCCAGCCGAGCGGGACCAGACCACCCAATTCCTCCATCCGCACATGCTGCTGAGACGCAGCCTGTGGTCCACCTCCCGGGGGCAGGAATGGTCACTCCCAGCTTCTTTACAAATGGGATTAGTTCGGTCACGAGGCCCTAATGTATTGCATGACTTAGTCACACCCTGCACGGCCACCCCGGGGTCCCAGCAGGATTTCCAACATTATCGAGGAAGCAGCTGCTATACGGTGAGCGCACAGGACTGACAATCGGGAGATCTGTGTTCTACTCCTCCTGCTGCCGCTGCCTTGGGCAAGTCCCTTCGCTTTGTCTTGACGTCCCCGTCTGTAAAATGGGGCAGCACTTAAACCAAGTACAGTTAGTCATCAGATGTCAAAGGAGATTTTGGCCTTCTCTAGCAGCTGCCATACGTGGATTTCGAGCACAGCTCGACACTCCCAATGCCGCTGGCAGGAAGGTCCCTACTTTAGAGAGGTGGAGACTGACACGCAGAGGGGTAAGTGACGTGCTCAGAGCACAGAGCAAGCGAGTCAGGAGTAGAACCCAGGAGTGCTGATGTCCCGTTTGCTGTCCCAGCCACCAGACGCCTCTCCCCTCCCCTCACTCAGCCATATGCAAAACGAGAACCACTGGGCGCGCATTATGGCACGTAGCACACAACTGGTTTCAGAGACTCTCTCCTCCCATCTCCTCCCCCACACAGCAGAGAGAGGACTCCAGCATCAACACATCACCCCAGGACCACAGCAAGACCAGCTCAAACCCAGATTTCATAACGTATATGGTTGACTGTGATGGGAGGGAGAGCGTGACAAAGAAGTGAGTCTTGGGTGATAAATTCTGCAGGATGCCAGTTGGGTGGGGTGTTGGGGGGAGGAGAGAAGAGCTGAGAAGATCGGGCTGTTCTGAAAGTGCCCCGTGATTTTTAAGAGGCCAGAGACCCTGCACATCTTTGCCTAGACCCCCTGGCTAGGTGGATGAGGCAGAGGAGGGGGCAGCCCGCTTGCTAGAGGGGGTTTAGCTAGCGCTATACCAATAACAGGTTTTCAGTTTGGTAGCTGAACCAAAACATTTTTAAAAATTTCCCTCAGGTCGACCCAAACCAATTTTTTTTTTTTTTGGCAGAATGAAAAAATTTGAAAAAAAAGTTCATTTCAGTCTGAACCACACATTTAGTTTAGTTTTTAACCTTTTAAAAAATATTAAATAAAACTTAGTGAAATTCCAAAATTAAACATCTTTCCAAAACTAAAAGGTGAAATATTTTGTTTTGGAAATGCCAAAATGAACCGTTCCCACATTTCAGCCTTTGTGCTTGGTTGTTTGACCAAACACTTAGCTGAAGTTGATCCAAATTTGCAAATGGTTTCGGCGGATCTGAACCTGCAGTTATCAGAGAAAAAACGATTTGTATAAAATGTTTTGCCCAGCTCTAGGTTTAACTCTAAACCTGCCAGAAGCTCCTACCCCACCACCCCACTGCAAGGCAGAGGTCCTGAGCTCACCCGCCCAAATCTGGTAGATGGAGAATGGAGGGACGGGGTGGGGAGGGAGGGGGGGAGTGCGAGCTGCACTTTAACGGTAAAACAGCTGCACGTGGCTCGCGAGCCACAGTTTGGCCACCCCTGTTGTAGACTGTAATCAAGTCACCTTTTGACCTTCTCTTTGTTAAGCTAAATAGATGGCACTCATGTTTCCTACTCCCTTAAACATTCTCATGGCTCTTCTTGGAACCCTCTCCAATTTATCACCATCATTTTCCATCTAGTAATGGACTCTCAGAATCCCATGCACTGCTACAGACTAGGGACCAAGTGGCTAGGCAGCAGTTCTGCAGAAAACGACCTAGGGGTTACAGTGGATGAGAAGCTGGATATGAGTCAACAGTGTGCCCTTGTTGCCAAGAAGGCTAACAGCATTTTGGGCTGTGTAAGTAGGGGCATTGCCAGCAGAACGAGGGACGTGATCATTCCCCTCTATTCGACATTAGTGAGGCCTCATCTGGAGTACTGTGTCCAGTTTTGGGCCCCACACTACAAGAAGGATGGGGAAAAATTGAAAGAGGCCAGTGGAGGGCAACAAAAATGATTAGAGGTCTGGAGCACATGACTTCTGAGGAGAGGCTGAGGAAACTGGGATTGTTCAGTCTGCAGAAGAGAAGAACGAGGCAGGATTTGAGGCTGCTTTCAACTACCTGAAAGGGGGTTCTAAAGAGGATGGATCTAGACTGTTCTCAGTGGTACCAGATGACAGAACAAGGAGTACTGGTCTCAAGTTGCAGTGGGGGAGGTTTAGGTTGGATATTAGGAAAAACTTTTTCACTAGGAGGGTGGTGAAGCACTGGAATGCATTACCTAGGGAGGTGGTGGAATCTCCTTCCTTAGATGTTTTTAAGGTCAGGCTTGACAAAGCCCTGGCTGGCGTGATTTAGTTGGGGATTGGTCCTGCTTTGAGCAGGGGGTTGGACTTGATGACCTCCTGAGGTCTCTTCCAACCCTAATCTTCTATGATTCTATGATTGTTTGCTTGTGACCAGCTTAACAAGTGATCCAGACTGCTCTGTATCTGTGACCTGTCCTCTTCATTATTTTCCACTCCCCATTTAATGTCGTCACCGGCTAACTTTATCGGTGATGATTTTATATTTTTTCCAGGACCTTGATAAAAATGTTAACTAGCCTAGGGCCAACAGCTGGGGGGACCTGACTAGAAACACACCCAATCAATGATGATTTACAATTACATTTTGAGAGATATCAGTTAGCCAGTTTTTAATCCATTTAATGTGTGCCATGTCCATTTTATATCATTCTAGTTTTTTAATCAAAATATCAGCATGGTACCACGTCAAATGCTGTATAGAAGTCTAAAAATATTTCATCAACACACTCACCATTATCAACCAAACTTGTAATCTCATCAAAAAAAAAAAGATATCAAGTTAATCTGACAGGATCTATTTAACATAATGTCATTAATGATATACCCTCCTTTAATTCTTAATTAATTGAGTCTCATATCAGCCACTCCATTACCTTGCCTGGAAGCAATGTCAGACTGACAGGCCTGTAAATACCAGGTCATCCTGTTTATCCTTTTTAAAAATTAGTACAACATTCGCTTTCTTCCAGTCTCCTGGAACTTCCCCAGTGTTCCAAGACTTATTGAAAATCAGCATTAACAGTCCAGCGAGCTCCTCAGCCAGCTATTTTAAAACTCTTGGATCCAAGTAATCCAGACGTACTGATTTTAAAATGTCTAACTTCAGTCGCGGCTGTTTAACATCCTCCTCAGATACTAGTGGAATGGAAACAGTGTTATCATATGATGTGACTACATCATTTGTTTTTTCCCCAAATGCAGAATAGAAATATTTATTGAACACTTCTGCCTTTTTTGCATTATTATTGATAATTCTATCTTTTGCATCTAGTAATGGACTAATACCATTGTTAGGATTCTTTTTCTCCTAAGATACTTTAAAAATTCCTTATTGGCCTTAACTCTGCTGGCCATTTCTCCTTGTGTCCCTTTGCTTCCCTTATCAATTTTCTATAATTCCTAGAGCTTCTGATTTATATTAAAAACGATCATCTGCCCTTTTCTTCCATTCATTATATATTATGTTTCTATTTTTTATAGCTGCTTTCACTTCCCCTCTAATTTAGGTCTTTTTAAAATCTATACGGCCTTCTTCCTCAATTGTGGGGTATTGTGGCTTTTTGATGTTCTTAAACAATTCCCAATTATTATTCATATTTTTCTGATTAAATTCTTCCTTGGAGCTGATTTAGCTCATAATTGTTTTTAGCTTTGTGAAATTGGCCTTTTTAAAGCACCAAGTATATCTATCACCGGTCTGGACTTTATTCTGTTTGCACATTATAAATGTGATCAAGTCATGATCACTTGTACCTAAGTGACTATTAATTTTTAAGTATCAGAGGGGTAGCCGTGTTAGTCTGAATCTGTAAAAAGCAACAGAGGGTCCTGTGGCACCTTTAAGACTAACAGAAGTATTGGGAGCATAAGCTTTCGTGGGTAAGAACCTCACTTCTTCAGATGCAAGTAATGGAAATTTCCAGAGGCAGGTATAAATCAGTATGGAGATAACGAGGTTAGTTCAGTCAGGGAGAGTGAGATGCTCTGCTAGCAGTTGAGGTGTGAACACCAAGGGAGGAGAAACTGCTTCTGTAGTTGGATAGCCATTCACAGTCTTTGTTTAATCCTGATCTGATGGTGTCAAATTTGCAAATGAACTGGAGCTCAGCAGTTTCTCTTTGGAGTCTGGACAGTCTGAACAGGACAGTTTGAACTGGACAGTCACTACGCAAGAGGATAAATGGACACAAGTCAGATATCAGGAATGGCAATATACAAAAACCTGTAGGAGAACACTTCAACCTCCCTGGCCACACAATAGCAGATGTAAAGGTAGCCATCTTACAGCAAAAAAACTTCAGGACCAGACTCCAAAGAGAAACTGCTGAGCTCCAGTTCATTTGCAAATTTGACACCATCAGATCAGGATTAAACAAAGACTGTGAATGGCTATCCAACTACAAAAAGCAACAGAGGGTCCTGTGGCACCTTTAAGACTAACAGAAGTATTGGGAGCATAAGCTTTCGTGGGTAAGAACCTCACTTGCATCTGAAGAAGTGAGGTTCTTACCCACGAAAGCTTATGCTCCCAATACTTCTGTTAGTCTTAAAGGTGCCACAGGACCCTCTGTTCCTTTTAATTAATTTTTAGTTCTATGATCAGTTCCTCTTCATCTGTCAAGATGAGGTCTAACATGGAACTCCCCTGTGTTGGATGTTACACTTTTTGAGTTAGGAAATTATCATCTCTACTATTTAGAAATTCCAAGGATGTTTTAGTACTGGTAGCATGAGACAGTTGTTTGATATTCAGGGATGCCTCTGTGTGTGCACCACCACTACTAGTACATTTATAGACTGTCATAGTAATAATATAGTGCTGTCCAGTCAAGCATCTCAAAGCGTTCGACATCTGTGAATTTAGCCTCAATCCCCCCACCCCCCTGAAGTATTATTGTTAGTAATCCTATTTTACAGATGGGGAAACTGAGGTACAGAAAGGTGAAGAGACTATTCAGCATCACAAAGGAGTCTGGGATAGTAATGTCAATGGAAGCCACGTCACATGACTCCCAGGCCTGGACCAACCACAGGACTATCCTTCCTACCTCCTAGGTCAATAAAAACCAAAGACTACTACTTGGTGTTATATAAAACACTCCCTCATGAGGCAGCCACCTTTACCCACCGTTCTGGCATTTACCGTCTTTGACCATTTTTGAAACCATGAGTGAGCATGGAAGCCATTGTCGACGGCCAGTCAGTCTTCATAGTACCAAGCTAAGGGGCAGCAATTAGCAGTTAACACAGCATGGCAGCGTGTAATACTGCTCTTCAGTGGCTCGTTTTCTTCCCCCACTGACTGGTTAGGAGAACGATTAGTCGGATTTGGCATTGACGTGCGGACTAACCTTGAAGACAGATCTGAATTTCCGCAGACAACCAGAACACAAGTCAACAACAACAAAAAGTTGTCTGCGACCACATTGCTACATGAATAAACAAATGCACTTTAAACACAAGTCAAAGGTGATCTGCTGAAGAAATCTTTTTGAATAGGCCAAGCTGGAGAGAGATTGAAAAGTGATGTTATTATCTCTGCTTTCCCTTTACTCTGTAGCCTTTCGGTCAGGATCCCAACTCCTCCTCCTGGGTAATCTTCTAATTAGAATGACCTTACTTGGCAAAGGGGAGAAGGCAAATGAAGACAATATATTCATGAGCTAAACTCCCCTGGCCCCACTGTTTGACTATACTGCAAGCAAGGGCGCCTCTGCTGTGATTTATGACAAAGTGATTACAAAGATTGTTTTTTAAGAAGACGACAAAGAAAGAAAAAATGAAAGGGGAAAAAAGAAGTAGCAGCTTGAATGGAGAGAAAAAACCAGCGCTGAACTAATATGAATCTTTCCCCTTCAAACACCATTCAGCGCAGCACTCAGCTTCTCCTCAGCGGTGGAGTTTAATGTGATTCATGATAGATGAACTCTCAAGAACTGTTTCATCCTGAGGATGGCATTTAAAAATGCAGGGATCATCCCCTTCATCCCTGAACTCTCTGCCACCACCTGAAAATTGTGACCTAAATGTGGCTCGCAACAATGGACTACAGCACAGTGACTAGTGTGAAAAGAGGATGGGGGATGGCAGACCAGTTCCCAGTGTCCACGGCTAGGCAGCCTTGTTTCTGGTGTAACCAGAGAAGCCCAAGGCTGAATGGGCCATGGAAAGTAAAGTCCCCTGGCACCAGCGGAGGTGACCCCTTCCAGCCAGGGGAGAGGCACATTAGCAGCGCAGAATGAGGAAGCGGGTGCTGCAAGTCCTGGGGACAAATAGAGGAGGGCGGCCCCGAGGGCTGTCAGATCAGGCCACGTTCATGAGAGCTAAATGAACACGAGAGCAGAACCTGCACCCCCTGTGCCCGCAGAGAGACAACGAGGAACCTGGAGGAGGAGCAGCGGAAATGTTATCCACAGAACAAGGCTGGGGGGAGGCAGGCAGGACAAAGGGAGATTCCCCACCAAGCCCAGGTTCTCCACACTGGGATCTAGGAATGAACAGAAAATTACCACAAGCTCTTCCATGGTGCAGACCAAGAACAGGGGGTTGGAAGAGGTTAAAATGCACACAGCTGGGAAGGACAGCAGGACTCCGGGGCTCAGCATGGGACCAGAAGCGGGACTCCATGTTTTAATCCGCTTCCCTCCATTTGCTTACACACAGACCGCGCTCTTTAATTCTGACCATTCTGAAGGGTTTTGTCCCAGTTGGTAAATAGGTTTGTTTTAATCTTAAATCTAATGCGGATTTAAAGAGTGTTGGTGCTGTTCTCTGTTCATCTCCAAGCTACACCTTTACAGCAGTGAGGTTGGAAGGAGGCAAGAAGCATTGACACTATATTTAATTACAGACGACAGGCCTCCTGTCAGCCTCTCGACATCCTTAATAGCAGAAACATGGAGAGGTGGCCTTTGGCCGGCCTTGGGCCTTCACCATCTGACAGCAAACGGATGTGCCCGTTAGCAGCACCTCACAGCTGGACAAGCTCCAGCAATAGGCAGAAAATTCATTCAAGCAACTATCCATCTTGTACACGTGGCAATAATGGCTTCATTTCAGCTACTGGAAACTTGGAGTCATTATTAAAGTGAAACCTGCCAAATATGCCACAGTTGGGGGCCACAGGCCTCTCCCATCCCACCTCACAAAAATGCCATCAGGACCATTTTCTATTTTAAAGCAGGAAAAAATTAAATAGACACCGAAAGTCTTTGAATCCGTGTCATCCAAATTTTGGATGCACGGTACATGAGTCAGCCAGGCTGCTCTCTTGGTTTCGAGTGCCTCTGATTTCGGAGTCATCACAGAGCGTTTGTGAAGGAGTTTGTCAAGTGCATATGTGAATGTGCAGCGCAGAAGGATGGGAACTGCCATCTGGGGCCATCTCATTGTTGTTATTGTAGAGCTGAGTGACATTTTTCATCAAAACTTGCTTGGGCAAAAAAATGCAGATTCTGTGAAACCAAAACATTTCACTAATTTATAAAAAGCGACAAAGAGTCGACGAAGTGGGTATTCACCCACAAAGCTCATGCTCCAATAGGTCTGTTAGTCTATAAGGTGCCAAAGGACTCTGTTGCTTTTTACAGATCCAGACTAACACGGCTACCCCTCTGATACTTGTCACTAATTTATGTCGATTTTGCCAAATTGTTTCAGTAAAAAAAAAAAAACACCAAGAATTCTTTTAAACAAATCAAGACGTTGTGTTTGGACATTTTCAGAATGAAATGTTTTGATTTTTCCATTCAAATTGACTTTTCATTTAGAAATTTCCTTTTATTATTATTTTTTTTAATTTCGACATTAAAAACTACTCAGAATTGGAACAAAATGTTTAATTTCAGATCATTCAACCTGAAATGAGGGGGTTTATTCTGATTTTTTGATTTGCCCAAAAATTTGTTTTCAGTTCAAACTTAAACTATTATAATATTATTCCTTCCCCCTTCCCCCACACATCATAGAGCTGATCCAATGCCCATTGAAGTCAATGGGAATCTTTTTACCAATTTCAGAGGGCTCAGTGTCCGCCCCTGCATCCAATTTAATTGGGCCCAGCTTCAGGTAAGAATCACTATTTGGCACAGCACTGTGTGTTTAGAGTTAGGCACATGCTCAAATATCTTCCTGAACTGGAGGTCTTAGCAGGGCCGCCCAGAGGATTCAGGGGGCCTGGGGCAAAGCAATTTCGGAGGCCCCTTCCATAAAAAAAGTTGAAATACTATAGAATACTATATTCTCGTGGGGGCCACTGCGGGGCCCAGGGCTTGGGGGAAATTGCCCCACTTCCCCCCCTGGGCGGCCCTGGGTCTTAGGGCCTGAAGAAAGCCCATTAAAATCAGTGGGGATCTTTCCATTGACCTCAGTGAGGTTTGTATTAGGCCTTTGGTTTGTAAGCTCCCCAGGCTAAAGATCCTGTCTTCTCTCCATTGGGGAAGGGCCTCTCATCTCATCGAATAACAATTAACAAATGCAGTCTCTTAATAAAAAATTCCACCCTTTACCCATCCATAATTCTCTCTCCGCCAGCGTCAGGACCAACTGTGCTTCTCTAGCTCCATCTACAGCTGCTTTCTCTCCAGGTTTAGCAAGCTTTTCACACGCCACGTGGCTGACACTTTGAGACACATTGTGGGCCTGCTGTGTATTCTGTGACTTTACTCCACTCATGATCTGGGGACCTGCTTTGATGCCGGGGTCGTGTGAATGGCTATTTCTCAGCTGGACTGCGTCCAGGATTGCAGAGAGCCGCTGGCTGTTACATTTCTAACAGGACTTGGTACCATTTTCTTTCCCAAATGGGGGCTAGGAATGGCCTTAAATTCCCTTAAGGAACCCAACAAACTTGTGACCCCAAGAAACAAAATTAAATATTGTTTTCAAATAGAGTTCGTGGTGTGGTTCCATTCTCTCTTGGGGGATTATTATTCGTTAGTTGTACTGCGGTAGTGTTTGGGAGCCCTGGTCCAGGACCAGGACCCCGTTGTCCACGGTGCTGTACAAACACAGAGCAAAGAGTCAGTCCCTGTGGTCTGCAGACCAAGTCTGATCTGTGGCATCCCAGAGCCAATGCCCTAGACACTACGGTGCCAGCATACAATGCTCCACTCTGAGCACATTGGGGGCTGCCATTTCCAGACTAGAGGTGATGGCAGCTGCGATCTATTTGTAATACAGGGGAACCTCAGAGGTGCCAACGAAGATCTGGGCCCATTGCACACAGGCATTGTACAAACCCATCTTGAGACATGGGCACTGCCCTGCAGAGCCTACAGACATAGCACGAGAGGGGAAAGCAGCACCACAGTCAGGCGACACAACATACCCAAGGTCACACAGCAAGTTAATGGCAGAGTCAGGAATAGAACCAAGGTCTCCTGACTCCCAGCCCAGTGCCGCAGCCACTAGACTGCAACGTCTCTCAGTTACTCCATGTTATGCAAATCAGGCCCAGCCCTTGTCTTCCTAATGCAGCCCTACTTGGACAAAGTGTGGGCATCTTTGGGATCAGCTGCAGGGCCCCTCAGATAAGGATTTTAAGGCTGAAGTGTTTTAGTCCAGAAATGTACTTGATTCTTAATAACCCGGAATGTGAGACATCCAGGAATAATGTCTGTTTAGCCACAATTAGACACCAGGTAGAGAAGTGCTGGGCCAGACATCTCAAAGGGTTGTACGTGGACCATCCCTGATGAGCACTATTCTTGATGTCAGTGCTGGAGTTCATAGTGTGTGTAGGAGTTGGGCTTGTTTCACTGAGGCAAGCTGCAATTAGAATGTCTGCCTCGGAGCTTCATTAAAATGAAACGTTACACAGTAGTAAATTCTCCGGTAAATGACCAAAACAAAGCTCAGCTGAGATATTTTATGAGGATATAAATTTAGAAGTGTCATTCCAAAACCATGATTTAATATCAGGAAATTTAATTATGAGAGAGAAGATTTAAACGGCAAAACTGTGACACCAGTCAGCCAGCCCAGAGATTCAGGGAGGGGGCTGCAGGGAGCGTTAAATAAACACTCTGCTCAGGGCTGCATTTCACACCTCATTATTATTTACTTAGGTTCCTCAGATGCTGAACAACAGCTTGGAAAAGCCCATTGGTTCTCCAGAGGTGAGAAATGCCTCCGGACATTAGAACACTATCACACTGGAAAAGCGATGGGACCACTGAGCTTATCCTGAAAACACCTCCCATTCTGGAGGAAACAGCGAGCTAGCCTAGCCTGAAGAATTCCCTGTGTACTGTCTCTCTAGCACAAATAACAGGAGTACTTGTGGCACCTTAGAGACTAACAAATTTATTAGAGCATAAGCTTTCGTGGGCTACAACCCACTTCTTCGGATGCATATGCATCCGAAGAAGTGGGTTGTAGCCCACGAAAGCTTATGCTCTAATAAATTTGTTAGTCTCTAAGGTGCCACAAGTACTCCTGTTATTTTTGCGGATACAGACTAACACGGCTGCTACTCTGAAACATCTCTAGCACAGTAACCCCACCAGTCTGACAGCGTGAGACCTGGGCTGGAACAGTCGGTGCCTAGCACTAGCTGGCTGGCCACAGTCTTCCCGCGTGATCACAAGTCTCTCACCCGTACAACGGGAATCACAGCGCTTCCCTATTTCATGGGGTTAGAGCAGGGGTAGGCAACCTATGGCATGGGTGCCGAAGGCAGCACGTGAGCTGATTTTCAGTGGCACTCATACTGCCCGGGTCCTGGCCACCGGTCCGGGGGCTCTGCATTTTAATTTAATTTTAAATGAAGCTTCTTAAACATTTTAAAAACCTTATTTACTTTACATACAACAATAGTTTAGTTCTATATTATAGACTTATAGAAAGAGACCTTCTAAAAACGTTAAAATGTATGACTGGCACGCGAAACCTTAAATTGGAGTGAATAAATGAAGACTCGGCACATCACTTCTGAAAGGTTGCCGACCCCTGGGTTAGAGGCTCAGATTCCATGGCAATGGAAACCATATAATTACCTAGATAAAGGACCTGAAATAATTTCATTTCACTAAAGCTGTATTTTGCCAGGACTTTAAAACAAACACAAGGCAGTACTTCTTCACACAACGCACTGTCCAGAAGCTGAGAGTGGATGACAAGGGACGGATCACTCAATGACTGCCCTGTTCTGTTCATTCCCTCTGAAGCATCTGGCATTGGCCCCTGTCGGAAGACAGGATACTGGGCTAGGTGGACCATTGGTCTGACCCAGTATGGTCGCTCTTATGTTCTTAAACTGATGGTCTATTATATGGATGATGAGAAACCACCACAGTAGTTTAAAAGCTGGCCATAAAGGGTCAGATCTCCAAACCTGGCTTCCATTTTTTGCAGGTGTAATTTTGCAAATGCAACAGATTTTGAGGAAAAGCGCAAATAAATTATGGATGAAAAAGTGTGCTCCCAAATCCAGGTGCCTGGTTTGAAAATTAGGCCTTAATAATGACTTAATCAGTCTTCCTTCTGCAGGTTTTCGGATGACTGGAGTTCAAATGCATAGAACAGGTTAATGGAGATGGGTACTTCTGATTATAATTTAATGCACCATACGACAAAAAGAACAGGAGTACTTGTGGCACCTTAGAGACTAACAAATTTATTAGAGCATAAGCTTTCATGGGCTACAGCCCACTTCTTCGGATGTTAGTCTCTAAGGTGCCACAAGTACTCCTGTTCTTTTTGCGGATACAGACTAACACGGCTGCTACTCTGAAACCATACGACAAAGGCACTGAGAGCCTTGGATCGGCCCCTTTTTAGTGAAATTGTGAGAGTCACACCAGGTAAATAAATAGGTAAAACTGTTGCTTTGGAATAATACAATTATGTGCAGCAAGGAATATAAAACTTTGTTCAACTCCAGTTCAAGCTTTTATCAAAATGCAATTAACCACCAGGCTCTTATGTATTTTACCAGAACTCCAATACTCTGGTGAGAAGCCTGGGTGTAAGAACCTGAAGAGAACAGAACTGAAACCACCCGATACAACAGAACTCTAGGTCAGGTGGGTGAAGGCCTTGCACCAGCCAGGGTGCGGGTGGGTTTCTGCTTTCTGCAAGAAATCGGCTGCTCATTGCACCTGGCGAGTCCCCGTGGCCCCCCGTAACAGGGCAATGGCCTCATTTCACAGCTATCTGTTTAGAACTGTTTCATGCTGCAGCAATGTGCTTGGGGGGATGCACACACCTCTCAGCTGTGAACCCCATTCTTGTATTTCTAGTGTCAAGACACTGCAGAGGAAACATCAGATGGAAATTTATGCCACTAACCACATTTAGTTTTAATCCCCACCCGCCGAGCCAAGGAGCCTCAGGACATTGGGGTGTTTCTGTCTCCAGGCAGGAAGGGAGAGGCCTTTACTCTCTGATGGTGTCTTTACCTGCACAGTGCGGAGACATAATCCTGAGGATACCGACTGAGAGTTTTAACCTTGCTTACCAAGGGACTAAGTTCCTCAGGCTTTTCCTTGCTGGAGAGTGTCCATTCCCCATGGTGCCTCCTCCTCCCCCTCCCACCCAGCATGCCAGTTGTTAGATGGGACTGGAGGGGCCGGGTAGTTCATTAAGTGCCTGATTAGCTCTAGTGTCTCACAGACACTAGTAACTCAGCCGGGGGGCTCTGTCTCTTGGTGCTCCAAGCTTCCCAGTCACCTGGGCGGGGACTTACCTGGAGGGAGTTCAACACAATGAAGACATGAGCCCAGATGATGCTGAGGTGAACCAGGACCCCACAAACCCACGTCAGGCCCAGGACTGGCAGCAGCACCAAGATGGGCTTGGCTGTGGCCCTGTTAGAAAAAGAAACTCAAAGTGACTTGGACTCATGGCAAACCTCCCTCATTCGGGGCCGGGGGAAACGTAGGGGAGCAGGAGAAGCAGAGGCCCTGCCAGTCCCATCCCTGCCCTGCCTCTTAGCAGCATCCATCTGCCACTTCTCTGGCTGTATCGCCATCCTGCTCTGCATCCTTGGGTTACACTGCTCCCTGCACCTCCCTCCAGGGACCTGGGAGCAAAGCCCTCCCCAGCATCCAGCCTTGCCTTCTCCCTGGCTTCACTTCGGGGTACGACTAGAGGGTTTTGCCCTTGTCCTGAAAAATTAAACAGCTTTTCGCTTTGAGCATGTTGCTGGGTCTTTCTGAGGTTACAGGCAATGTGAGAGACAACAGCCCTGGAAGACACCTTAGTTTGAGGGGACATTGGCTGATGCTCGGATGTTTAGATTCTCCCATTTCGTTGCTGTGGGCACACCCTGTGCACTAGAGATCTCCTCCCCTGGAGCATTAGGCTGTCCTCCGGGGCAGGTGCAGGGAAGTGCCTCCTGCAAGGCAGCACAAATGGCTCCCCCAGTAGCTAAGCTGTGTGCAGTGATTGGACATGGCAAGAGGGAGGGACCAGGAGAAGGGGTTGCGAAATGCTTTGAAAACATAATGTAGCCACCCCAGAAAGCCAGAGGAGAAATGCCACATGCTTTATCTCCCAACCCCCGCTCAGCCACCCCTGCTCTTTATTTATAATTACAAGTGAGCTATAAGGGAACTCTTTGACATCATTAGACACAAGAAAGCAGCCAATCTCCCCCTGCTCGCCGTTGCCAAGAGGGCTTCTGTATTTGTTTTATTAGCATGTGTGTGTCATCCTGCCCTCCAACACCACCCTATCTCTGTGCTTCTGTAAATTTAGTAAAATTTATTTATGCAACTGGAGGAACAATGTGTGTCTAGCAATGGTGACTGGCGCCGGCAAACAACAATAAAGATTCATAAGGAGTGATAAAGTAACAGCTCGAACAGCAGTTTTAAAAATCTCTTTGAATTAACTGATGACTGGAATCCATGTTCCATTTCCTTCCCCATGCATGTCACCAAAACCAAAGCCAGCTCTCCAGACAGGCACTTATATAGACTCAGTGCTATAGTATTTGAGAGCCTCCCAAGTCCTTAGGGATTTATTTTAACAATCCCCCTGTATTATCCCTATTTAGCATATGGGGAAACTGAGGCACAGAGCAAGAAAGCTACGTGCCCAAACTCACTCCGGAGGACTGTGGAGGAGCTAAACAGAAACCCAGATCTCCCAAATCTCAGTCCAGTTTTTTTTAACCACAGCACCTTCTTCCCTGCCATTCCAGGTTTCTGGTATTCCATAGGGTTTATGCAGTGCACACAACTCAGGAGCAGAACGCCCTCAGACTCCTTGGGAATCCCAGACAGAGCTGCCATTGCTGCCTGGATTCAGGCTGGACAAGGTGTTTATGTTCCAGCAGCTGAGCCAGTCTGACAGCACTGGGAGAAGAACTTGCTTAAGGAACACTGGACTCAGTCCTGCTAGCACTGGCACCGGTGTCCATTAGAATTGAACTTGGTTGAAGTCAACAAATTACAGTCCAACCCGTTGTTCCCATCTGTGATGCTAGCAGCCAGGCATACCATAAAGCACAATAAAGTGACTGGTGTGGAGCAAGTGAATCAGGAAATGTTATTTACACCTTCACAACACAAGAACCAGGAGTCACCCAATAAAATTAAGACAGCAAGTTTAAAACAAACGTAAGGAAGTACTTCTTCACCTCATGCACAGTCAACTTGTGGAACTCATTGCTAGGGGATATTATGAAGGCCAAAAGTAGAAGTGGGTTCAAAAACAATTAGGCAAATTCATAGGTCCATCAATGGCTATTAGCCAAGACAGTCAGGGATTCAACCCCCATGCTCTGTGTGTCCCTAAACATCTGACTGCCAGAAGCTGGGACTGCACAACAGGGGATGAATCACTTGATAATTTCCCTGTTCTTTTCATTCCCTCTGAAGCATCTGGCACCAGCCACTGTTGGAAGCCAGGATATTGGGCTAGATGGACCATTGCTGTGACCCAGTATGGCTGCTCTTATGTTCTTACCCTTTAATTTCAATGGGAACTGCAGATGCTCCCCACCTGAATCACTGATTTAGGAGACTAAGTGTCGGCACCTAAGTGTGACAGTGTTGGTCCTATTTCCTGGTGTCCCATTCATCAGAGCACAGATTGCTGGGCATAGACTGTTGCACTGCTTCTGAAATACTATACAGATGAAATGCATAATTACTCTGGAGGAGAAAAATCTGGATCGTGTTCCTGCCTTTAGAAGCTGCCATTACACACAGCATGTGGCCGTACGCCAGATCCTTCAGGGACAGGATTCTATCCAAGCCCAGTAAAGACTTCACAATGATATCCAAGTACAACCCAATGCAACCATCAGCATGAAAGTCAACTGCTCCCCTGACTCACCATATCTGGATTCCAATCTGTTTCTCCAGGCTGCTGCTGGGGGTCAGCATCTTTGACCTCCTCCGTGCACTGGACACTGTGACCATCACCACCCGGAACAGCACGAAGGTATTTACCTGCGAGTCAGAAAAGAGCCACTAGCTTTGTGCACCAGAACAGGCTATTGCATTTTTAAATGAGCTCTAATGGGGCAGGTGTGTCTGCTGGGTCTTCCATGCAGTTAAGTTTGCATCTTATAGAACAATCAGCTTGTGGGAGTCTTGAGGCCAGTAAAGAGCTCAGTTCGCACAAGCAAAGGTATCTGTACAGACCCCGGTCCAACAGGTTCATTATTAGATGTCTACTGGCTCTGTTGCCTTTAAACATTTCACCTTCCTCTAGCATCGCTTTGTTGTATTATGATGGTGGAGTCATTAAAAGGACACAGGTTTTGCCATGCTGAATTGGACCTTTGGACCATCGAGTCCAGCATCCTGGCAGACAGTGGCCAATACTCGATTTACTTCTCCATCTTTGTAATGTAACCTCAGCATAGTAACTAGTATCTTCTGCTGAGGTATTAGATGGTAGGACTCTCTCCAAATACAATAATGTACCTGCCTATCTAACTGTACAGTGCTTCGTGCATAACTGCAAACGTTCCTTTAGTCATTTACAGAGCTCCTGGCAGGAATTCACCCCATGTACAGGGAAATATTTGGACCATAACGAGAATAAATCTCAGACACTCTAAACGCCACCATCGTCCTAGATTAGAAAAGATCTTTGTGTAGGATCGTGGATCCCTTTGGCTCTGGCTGACAAAGCTCAGTGCTGCTTTCCTAAAACAAAAAGTAGAAATTGCTTCTATCCAGAATTATACAAAAGGATTTGATGCTTACCGTCAGAACAAAGAGAACTGGCCCAACGAACGCCCAGATGATATCGGTCTGAACATTCAGCCAGCAATGATTGTCTGCCACGTACTTGTTAAATGAAGTTGCCAAAGTCACACCAACAATAACGACTGGCAGGCCTGAAAAAACAGGAAAACTGAGGACAGCAAATGCCAGATCTGCTATTGGCTGGTTAGTTGCTTTAAAGATACAGGGCCAGATCCCCAGCTGGCCTAAATCAGTGTAACCACATTGACCTCAACGGAGCTGCACTGATTTACACTAGCTGGGAATCTGGCCCATGCTGTGTAACTAGACTATGTTTTATATCCTATGCACTTTATTCTCTCATTCATAAAACATTCCAAAGCTGTGTCACAAGACATGAGCAACGTACACCTAACAAGCAGTACAATCAAAGACAAACAATGCCAATTTGGTGTCTGTCTCTCAGCATAGTCACATGAACTCCAGACACTCTTACCAGAACCCCAATATAGTCACATAAATCCCACGGCCCTGATCCAGTCATTCCGATAAATGCATCTCTTTCCAGCCAGAACTATTGTCAGGTTTCTGGAACCAGCCCCACTGTTCAGGGACACTCTCTGATAGCAGTCAACCACCAGAGTCTCCCTCTGCAAATACTTTGTGTTAATAAAACAAAGGGTTACAAAATCAACGAGACACTTGGCTAAAATTCCAGCATCCGCTGGTTGACATTTAAAGATGGGAGAGAATCTGTGGGTGAGGCTGGTCCCCAGTAAACCCCCCGGGTCAATGCAAGCTCTTGTCAGACTTGTGACTCAATATCAGTTACACTGAAATCTTTTCTACAAGGATTTGTCATTTGAGAGAAATTGATGCACGGTCTTCCTGAGAGTAAGACACAGATGGGTTTCCATTTACCCCAGCCAGTCACATAGTAAAACTTCATTCTCCTGTCTTCACTCATGTTGACGGCAACCACTTTGCTCCACAGGAGAAGCCCTTCTACCAGCATCCAAGAAAAGGCCGCCATGAAGAAGAGGTGGAGGAAAGCTGTGACAGCAAAGCACAGTACCTGGGGGAAGAGAAATTTCAGACAGCTCAGTGAGGGGGAGGCAGGAATCTTCTGCCAAACTCTGTGTAGTGCAGGGTGAGGAATGACTCTCTGGCTTCAAGATTAGGCTTGATAAGTTTATGGAGGGAATGGTTTGATGGGATAACGTGATTTTAGTCAATTAGGCATTAACGTGCCATCGCTGGTAAAATGAGGGTCCGGCTGTAGAATCTTGCCTGTATGCTCGGGGTTCTACTGATCGCCATATTTGGGGTCGGGAAGGAATTTTCCTCCAGGGTAGATTGGCAGAGGCCCTGGAGGTTTTTCGCCTTCCTCCGCAGCATAGGGCAGGGGTCGCAGGCTGGAGGATTCTGTTGTGGGTGGGTCAGCTTTTGTGGCCTGCATCATGCGGGAGGTCAGACTAGATGACCATATTGGTCCCTTCTGACCTTAAAGTCTATGAGTCTATGAGACTCCTGAACATGCTGCCGAATATTTGCCCATTTGGGCATTTAAATACAAATGATACCAGGACGATTGCATACAACTATAAAACAAGGACGTCCAGACTGTGCTTTGCCCAGCTGAGAGTTACAGAGCACCTTGCACTCAAAGTGCCTGACAAACTGATTTACAAAACATCCACAAGGATCACTTCACCCACCATGGAAATGCAATCAGCTCTTAGGTCAAAGGCAGGTCTTGAACAGCTCACAGCAATGCTGTGTAACAGAAGGGAAGGAGAACACTGTAGCGCACTGACAGTACTGGGACAATTTAAGCAGAGAGGATGGGCCAAACTCATCCCTGGTGTAATTGCCCAGGTCACTAAGTCCAAGAAGCCACCTGAAGGAGAAGATACCAAGGTAGCTTAGAACGGGCCCAGCACCTCTAGCAGCCCCATGCTCCCCAGTGCTAGAACATCAGTCCAGTGCATTCCAGGGGAGGGAATCAGCACCACTGCCTACAGCATCTGGATTGTCCTTAGAAGTCTCTCCTGCAAGTACTGACCAATGCAGTCCCTGCTTAGCCTACGAGGTCACAGGAGGTGGTGTGATCCCAGGCTGGTATTTTATGCCACTTTACATGGCAGACTCTTCCTGCAGGATTCTCTGGGTTAAAAATAAATATATTGCCAGGAGTGGGGAATGGAACTGTTCCTACATATGGTGCAAAGCATCTTCCCAAGGACAGTGTGATCCTGTTTATTCCTCAACACAGATTACAGGCAATCGTTAATAAACTAGACTACGCTTTTGTTTTAGGGGCTGTAGCCATGATGTCACAGCAAACAAGAAGTCTGGCAGCATCTGTTACTGGGTGAGATGAGATGCCTCCTAGCCTTCTTACCTGGTTGGTTTTGGCCAATTCACTAAACATGAGCAGAGCTTCAGCTGCAGCTAAAGCAAAGATCAGATTCTTGTGCACGGTTGTTCGTTCGCTCTTAGGAACGCTGAGGAAGGGGAAATGGAAAACCTTGGTCATTAAAAAGCATGGCTGGATTCGGTAGGAGCTGTGTGTGATTTTCTTACTAGCCACTTACTAGCCACTTACTAGCCATGTGGATTCCACCATGTTGCCTTTGACCTCTCTGCTGCTCATCACAGAGGTGCAATTCCAAAGAGGGTGGAAAGCATCGGTGAAAAGAGGAAAAATACTTGATACTCTTGGCAGTGCAGTTACTCTGCCACTCAGGGCTTATTCAGTGCCCACTGGCTGTGGTCAGTGGCACTGTCAGGGCCCCCAAAGAACTGGGGGTTTTATTCCTTATAAACCTTCTTGGTGATCTGTCTCCCCGATGGTCTGTGGAAATGGTTTTTCCTTTCACTGCAATTGCAGCAGTGATCTTTCTACAGTCATATTTTAAACAATGAATTCCAGCAGCCCTGCATTCATGAGCACCCGTATGCTAACAGTGTGTGCAGCCCTCAGCTCACAGCGACGCCCATGACAAGCAGTCAGTGTGTGCACCCAGCTCTTGGGAACAACCCTGTGTACACAGCTCTGGGCTTCTGGACTACCCCATTAAAAACAAACAAACCCAGCACTGGTGAGCAAGCCTGCAACAACAAACCCGCTCCCCCTACACACAGCTTTCAGACAGACAGAGCCCACTGGAATGAAATGGCTACAGCTAACAGTATCTAATGTGCATTCTCAACTAAAGGCATTAAATATCATTCCCCCCGCCCCTAATCTATAATGAATGCTACAGATGTCTAGATTCTTCTTACCCGACTGCCAGGAATAAAATGAATGTAACAATCAGGGCACAGAAAGAAACTCCACATCCAATAAACGTCAGGGTCTTCAGAGTCAGCTCCTCCTCTGAGCTCCTCTGTTCCAAAACACACAAAACAGGTACTGTTTGCAGCGGCAGGACCATCACCATGTTCAGACACTAATGGCTGCAGAGTGTGCCCGATCATTTAATGAGATTTTGCTCATTTACCTGCACTTCATACACCTGCAGCAGCACTGCAAAGTTGGTGGTGTGGTTGCAGAAGCAGGCGGTGGATTCCAGGTGAGACATTATGATGGAGCAGCCTACAGTGGACCACATTCCCCCGGTGTCTGGGCTAACATGGAGCAAGAGAGACAGAGAAAAAATACAAGGAAATTACCAGTCATCCCAAAGGGAAGTCAAAGCTCCCAGGAGAAATTCACACTCCCAGAGGAAGCAGAATTGTGCTGAGGTGTGATGGGGCATTGAGGACATATCTCAAGAAGCGGAGTTAGCACAATATAAACACCCTGCTGGCCAGGATTCCTCAGAGATCCAGCAGAAACGGAGACAAGCCGTGTCTAGATGAGGAAAAGAGGCTGTGTTTGAGGGCGTGTTAACTAACAGGACTCTGCATCTCGTGTGCACTGGGCAGGTGGTGTTTAGAAACATGTTAGTTGGGCCGGGTATTGCTGAGAGGAGATGAGGACACCCACAACCAGCTAACACATTTATAACCATGACTTGCCTGGTCTACACTAGGCACAAATTCTGCTTAAAACTATATAAACTAACCATGTTAATTACAATTTTTCCAAACACATCCTACATTCCTGCTCTGGACAAGGCCCGAGCCACCCAGCGGTCCCACACGCCCATGTGCTTAATGGACCCACAAACTTGTGAGCTGTATTCACAATTTGTCAGATTTGTCCTCCTTCATCAGTAGCACCACATTTTCACATGCCTGGCCCTGCTCCCCAGGAAAGGTAAAACTCCCATCGACGTCCACAGAATCAGTTCTGTGCATCAGCCACAACACATTGAGCCTGTGGCTTGGGGATTCAAATGATTGAATTACAGATCCATAAAACTTCATTGTCCCACTGCCATCACCACAGTGATGTATAGTAAAATACACAACCCGGTGCCAGACAGTATTCATGAAGTGTTCGCACCCTGCATTCCTGCTGTGCTATAACTCTCAGCCCAGCCCTTCTTTGCCGTAATTGCAGGAGCCGTAATTAACCAGAGCTTTATGTTTTAGTCTCTCGTACTCCATGAAAGGTCACTTGCTTGTGAGTAACTTTTCCAAAGTAAATCATCCCAGGAGAGAACTCAACTGCAGCAGGTCTGGATGTCAGAGCACAGAGAGACCTGGGATTTTTAATGCGGCAGAGGACAGAAACCGATTTAACTAAAGGCTTGCTTCACCCACAGGTTGGGTTTTCAATCATTTTGTTTCCAGGGGCCGGTGCTCTCATTGTCACATCTCTATCCTTGCTGCACCCCTGGTGGCAAAGGCAAAGGGGCTTGGAGAACTCTGTCTGTGCCAGGCCACTCCCCCGGTGAGCGTGTTCTGTACAGCACAAGCAGTGCGAGAAATGCACGAGAGCTGACAGACTGTGCACCATCCAGGCTACTGGAGTTTAAGGAGTAATTCACACACCGCCTGGATCTGCCCTGGATTTAGAGCACGGAGGGAGCTGGGCACGCTGATTCCCAGCTGTCTAAGGTGTGAAGTTAGTCAGAAAAGCCAGTGCCCTCATTTTTTGATGACTCCAGACATGTTTCAGACTTGCGTAGGACCTGACCAGCCTGAACTCTTACCTCCAAAGATGCCAATCCCCAGCCCTCCCTCACTGACCCGACAAGCAGTGGACGCTCCTAGCCCGCAAGTGGGATGGGGAGAGGGGAACTCCCAGTTCCAGCTATGTCACTTGGGGGGCTGACCGCTTTGCCCAGGTCAGTCAGATGCTGGGCCTCAGTTTCTCCATTTTTAAACTGGTCGTAACAACGGTTCGTTACTTCCCGACAGCAGCAGTGGGGAAGAGCTGCGCGGGTTCATCGCTGAGTGTTTCCTAAACACTCAAATCAAACCAACATGACCCAGGAGGTTTCCAGTCCCACCCCCTTGGGAAGAGTGGGAGGACCAAGCCTTTGGCCAGCACGTTCCCTTGGAGACACCTTGAAATGTAGGGGGAGCTGGGACAGCCTTTGCCTAAGCCGTAAGGAGCCACTGAGCTGTCCACAGTGATGCTAGCGACTGTGCCAGCATATTTTCTTTGCAAGACAGGTCTGCTTTTGCCCAGTCCCCACCCAACTCTGCAGGGAGAAGCGAACTCACCCACCGGGTTATTTGTTCGGGGGGAGGGGGGGCAGGAACGACTCAGAAATTGCGAGTTTTAACTGGAAAAAGGCACCTGATGCTGAAGTTCCAGAAAGCGCAGATCGGTTCCACAAGCTTCTCAGGCGGGTCCTGCAGGCGGAGACAGAGAAGAGGCGATCAGACACTCCAGGGTGTGCTGTAACTCGACCAATGCGCTAACCCAGGCCTGTTCCCCACATTTGGTTTCTAGCTGTGCACAATCAGCCAGACCCAGTCTCACCCCTGCCCCCGGAAGCTGGCTTGGGTCTGAGACGAGTCAGAGGCAAACTTGGGAATTTTTAAATTCAAAGGGAATTTGACTCCTAGGAGACAGGCTTGGCTCACGGTCTCCCCAGGTCGCAGGGCAGTCCCTGTCTCTGGGCTAGGACTCTGCAATGCGGTCTCTATTTGCTCTTGCTCTCTTCCATCGTTGACAGAGGAGGAGCATCGCCCCGGGGTACCTGGGTGCGGTGCTGCAGGCGATAGCGTACAGATGTGCTGATCTCCTGGTAGTCGCTGCGTAGAGTGGATGAAATAATGGCAGAGCCCACCTGTGTGCTCAGATACCTGGGGACAGAGAGAACCTTCACAGACACAGGAGAGCTGAGCAGCGGGGTCATTTCTTAAACCGATGAATAAAATCTTTGCGGCGAACACTGACAAGGAAACAATCATCCCAGGGTACAATCAACAGGAGGGGCCCCCGATGCTGGAACAAAGGCGGCCAATGGCTTATCTAGCCTAGTGTCCTGTCACCAATGCAAACGCTTCCAGGAAGGCATCGCCTTTCCATAGTGGACTCCCCCCCCCCCCCATGGGGAAGATGCCCTTCTGCCCCAGCTGATGAAACTGTGTTGATGTACCTTAGCTAATGTACCCGTAGATACTTTTCTTGCTCATATTAACATGCAGGGCTGTGACGGCCAGAGAAAGAGGCGACTTTTCCCAGCTCTTCTAAACCCTAACTCCAGGCTACCTCCCAGGGGCATGTGCCATAGGTCAGTTCTACCCAGGTGATGTGAGACACAGCTGGGCTGGCAGCCTGGGCAAGGGGAGCTCAGGGTCTCTGTCTACCAAGCAGTGACCCTGGGGCTGGAGTGATCAGAGCCACCTGCCCTTTGCTTCAGGGCGAGCTGTTCAGATGCAGGCACAGGGATCTTTAGGACAGAACAGATTGGGGGTTAGCAGGCAAACGAAAAACACGCAGCCCCTCCCCCATGGCTAACGTAAATGAGGCTTCAGGTTAAATCATCCCAAGCCGGAGCAGCACCAGTAAAAGAGCGAAAGGCAGGAGGCGAGAGCGAGCAGCTGGCCTGTTGGAGGTGACAGGATGCTGTCCCCACCTAGTGCTCCCAGAGCTCCCAGGAGAACAGCCAGGTGCACGGCGGCTGCAGCCTGAGACGGCAAGTGCTTTGCCCAAGCCACTTTCCGGCCTGGTGCCCCTCCAGTATCTGCACTGCCCCAGCCCCAGGAACCTCTGCTTCAAATTCAGCCACCGAACTGAGATGGGGACTGGGCCAGTTCTTTCTGGACACTGTTAAATCATCCCAGCGAGAGGAGATCTCTGCAGGCTCGTCCACGTCCTTCTGCAGCGGTAACCCTGCCCAGGAGAGGGCCCCCTCTGGGTCCCTCGGCAGGGTCTTAGCTGCCAGCCACCATAGAAGGGACTAGCCCTCTCCCCTCTTTAGCACAAGGCCATGCGCCCTGGGGCCAGAGTCTAGCCTGGCCCCTGGTTCTGGGAGACATTTTCTGTGCCGAACGATTGGCTGCATGTGGCTGCGGCAGCGGGAGGACACCCAAAGCACTGACACTGCTGCGGACTCCCGGGGCCTGGCCAGGTCTGACTGGCGCATCCCCATTTGTCTGGGGGTGAGCAGTGCAACGACCAGGCGAACGCGCACTCACCGCCGTCCTCCGTCAGACGCGGCCACGTCCTGGAACACGGCGCTGCTCCCCGGGAGGAAGCACTGGAGGGAGGAGTGGCCGTACCACGTGTTGATCGCAGTGACTCTGCTGAGACCTGAACAGAGACAATGGAGCGGGAGAAGTGAAAAAGCCTCCGCTCGGTACCCCTGATGACGACGCTCGGCCTGCTGTAAGTGCCAGTGGTCTCCTTTGGGGTGGTCCAGCCCGGGGCCGGGGGCAGAGCTGACAGAAACTCATCCGGTCGATGTGAGCCACAGTCCCCCATGCAAACAGCCATGTCCAGGGTTACGGCCTCTGGGTTCGCCCCCTTGCAACTCCCTTTGAAGTTTAATTTCAAACAAGCCCAAAACTTTGAGGCAATGGCAGTTTCACTTCTGTGACAGTCCCTAGTTCCACACCAGTGCAATGGGAATCCCAGAACATCCCTCCCCCGCAGGGCTATGGCCAGGACAAAGTCACTAAAGACTGAGCAGCTCAGACCCTGCGGCGATGGGAGCCAGCCAAGTGCCTACGAAAAACAGGACACGTCTCAGCTGGCCTTACGATGTCCCAGAGAAATCCTCGTACACAACGGCTCTACTCCCTCCTCCATTTCCCCTCCAGCAACTGCCTCGCAAGAGACGACAGTGCCGGGAGCAAAGGACGGTCCGTCTCTGGTGCTTGTGGCAGAGTTCGTGTCGGGGGAACTGGCTGGCCTAGGAGATGGGCAATGAGGCCATGGCCGGTGCCACCAGCCAGCGCTGTCCCTAAGGGGGTGCGGGGCCCGGGGCGGACGTGATGAATCTGTCACGTCCGGGACCGATCATGCTGGCCAATCGTGCTGGCCCGGGGGGCCCCCCAAAGCATGGGGCCGGAGCGATCACCCCGATTCACTGTACCTAGGGACGGCTCTGCCACCAGCTTTGACCCAACCCCAAGTTGGCCATGACTGAAAGTCATTTGCCCCGATAAGGCTGTTGGGTGGGTTGTGTGACAGGAGCTGGTGGGTCTCAGCGCTGAGCAGTCTCACTCCCTATCACACAGCCATACCCCCAGGCTGTCCATCACAGCAGTGAGAAGCCAGGCAGTACAAGGGCCAGGAGCCAAGCCCCGTCTCTCCAGGTCCGAGTGGAGGCATTTGGGTGGCGTGTTCGCACACACTGCTGCAGTCTCTGAAGTACCTGTTCGTGGAGCGCTCTGAGACCCAGACCCATTTCTCTCTCCCTGAGAACAGCCCCCGTACAGCTGCTTGCCACACGGAATTTGGGCAGAATATGTTAATTCAGGTATTACCGCCAGCCCCTTACGAAGCTGCTGCATGAAGCTTCCCTCCTCTAAGTGGAGTCAGGGAGGGTCCGTCCAGGATGCAGGACCCGGCCCTCACCCTACCTTTGGCTTTAAGTCTTTCTACTTCTTCAGGGGGAACTTCTATGAGGTCAGGCCCGCCTGCCTCCTGGCTTTGGATCAGATACACGTCACTGCTGGGCTCCTGCCGGCTGAGCTCCATCTTCCTGACTTCGATCCCTGGGGAAACAACCCGCGTCAGTATTTCCTCCAAAGCTGCTACTCAAAATGCCATGGCCTGAGGGCCTGAGCAGAATATTCAGGATAGACCCCGGATTCCTCTGGAAATCAGCCAGCCACATTCAGGCTTAGTTCACTGCCCACCTTAACCCCAGCTGAGCAGTGTAATATTTGCCCTTGGGGGTTGTCATGCAATAATGACCTGGCTCCACAGAGGGAACAGGCTGAGCTAGAGGACGGCACGTACGTACGTACGTACGTACACACGCACACACCTACCTTTCCAATAAGGGCAAAGCAGACACACAACAGTACAGTGTCAACCAGTGCCCTATCAGATCCACGTATTGAACACAACAGAGCTGGGTGTTCTCAAACCCTAGAGAATCTCGCCCGAGGCCCTTCCAGCCACTTGGAGCACAGCAGCCCCCCAAGTACCCCTAGGACCAAGGAGAGGACAAAGCAAAAGAACCTGTGGGGGAGGTTCCCCCCATACCCAGCCTCCTGGTGAGACTCTTCAGACGGTGACATCGTTGGCCAAAGGAAATGGTGGGAACTCCGAGATCTGCAAACTGAGCCAAGTCCCGGAGAACAGCCTGCCGGGCACACTCCTGCTTTGTGTGGATGAGAGTGTGGGGGGAGGGATGGGACAAACTGACCTACTAGGGGTGTCCCGTGCCTAGGATTCAGTGGGGTGTCTGCGTGATCCCTTCCCCCCGGTACCCCCACCTCCCCTGACACCCCAGCCCTCACTTCAGACCCGTGATACCACCCGAGTCCTCGGAGTGTTTTACACAACCACGCCCAGCCCAGCCGTTTGCTCAGAAGACGATGCTGCCGAGCCCCTCAGCTTCTCTGCCAGCGCCTGTGTCCCTGGCACCTGGACTAAAGTTTGTGGAAGCCCCTTGTTAAAATATTGGGAGATCTGAGCTTGCCTGTGTACCTAGCTGTGAGGCGCCATGTGCGTGGGCACATCACCCTCTTGTGGAGGCCTTGGGGAATGTCACTCTGACTGGAGCATTCCTCAGTGCTACTGCATGGAAAGGATTTCTTGTAATTACGCTTCCTGGTTTGCAGTTTAAAATGAAATTACAGGGTGATGTTAAGTGATCAGGAAGGAAGGAAATACAGCTACAGCCTCGCCTCAAGCATCCCCTCCCACCCTTAAAATAGCAAGTTAACTCTCTGCAGTCAGATTTCCAAAGGAGGCCTCCAAGTGCCCAATGTCAGACACCCCAGGCCTGATTTTCCAAAGAGTCAGCAGGAGCTATCGGCTCCCCACACCTGCAGCTGAAAGCCCACAAACCAGGGCGCCTCAAATCAGCAGACGTAGCTGAAATCATTGGCCATAATGCTTAGCCCTTGTATACCCAGTATTATGTGACCTCATGGGAGCTAGCAGAGGCAGGCCTGTTCCCCCAGTAAAGACGTAGGCATGGGATCAGTGAACAACAGAACCACCTCCGTTTCTCCCAGGGCAGTTCCCCTCCCACTGCTGGAGCTGCTGATACCAGTTTCCCTTTCTCCCGGAGACAGGACATGCACACGCTGCCAAGAATTTCCTCCCAAGATTACTTTCTGAGATGGGGTCCCCCCGGGAGCAGCCACCCTCTTGATGGGCTGCATGTGGGTGTGCAGAGAACCAGGGCCGGCTCCAGGCACCAGCTTACCAAGCAGGTGCTTGGGGCGGCCACTTCGGAGAGGGGCGGCACGTCCAGCTGTTCGGCGGCAATTCCTGCTCGGAGCGAAGGACCTCCCGCCGAACTGCCGCCGCAGATCGCGATCGCGGCTTTTTGTTTTTTGTTTTTGTTTGGCTGCTTGGGGTGGCCAAAACCCTGGAGCCGGCCCTGCAGAGAACACCCACTCCCCCAGCCAGGACAGTAACCCTGTTACACTACTTTCACCTTCAAAGTGCTGGGAGACACACACCCCCTGCCCCACCACCATCCCAGGCCAAACTACCACCGCCACTGCCTGAAGGCTGCTCAGGCTTGCCCCTTTCAAGTGCAAGGTGGCGCAATCTTTTGCGGCTGCCCGGAGCCCGGCTCGTTCATACTCACCGATGTTCCTGTACTGGATCGCTATCTTTGTCCTTTCTGCAGTCAGAAGTTGGTCTAGGTTTGAAGCCATTCTGTCCATGTTCTCTACAACAGTCATAGGCCCTCTGATAATCTAAGAAACACACAGTCATTTGTAAAAACAACAAGGAGTCCTTGTGCCACCTTAGAGACTAACAAATTTATCTGGGCATAAACTCACACAGTCATTTGTGAGATCTCCCTATATCAAATGGTGCAGGTTACAACCAGTGTTGCCAACTCTCGTGTCTCATGATATTCAGTGTTTTCAAATCCTCAGCTCCAGGAGTCAGGTGATTACATGAAAATCTCAGTTTTCTATTTTCTTTTCCCTTTTTTTAAAATAAGTCTCTTGCCCCACTGGCAGCAGAGAAAAGCTTGAAATGTGAAACGTATTGGCTCAAAAAACCAACAGGCAAATAAACAGGATCCAACTTGCTTTTGGGGGGCCTGACTCCTGAGTTTTGAACACTTGGGGTTGTCTGTGCTGTAGAACACACACTCACATCCCCTGAAACCTACTCACAAGGGAAAGAGCTGCCCGCAAGAAACTGAGCCATTACTTGAAAAGCTACAAATTCACGGCCTGCTCCCAAGAGGTGCGGAGCACGTGGACCAGCCTGCATATCACAAGTGTGACAGTGCTACATAACGTGGGCACTCGGAGCCTCGTGGCAACAGAACTCACACCTTCCCTGCAGAGGTCGCTTCCGCTCAAGCTAAAGGGGAATCTCTGGGAGTAGTAGTGGGTTTATGATGCAGCTGAGAAGTTCTCCAGGAGCAGGCTGTGCTGTGCACGTAACCCCTGGCCACTGCATGTACCCAGCCAGAGAGCTTGACTTTTGAGCTCATGCCGTGATCTCTGGAGGTCCCTGGTTCAATCCCCAGTGGATTGCCACGACGGTAGCTGTTACACATACACCCAAGAGGGGCTAGGTCATTACAATATACAGAAAGGGCCGGCCCGAGAGAACAAGATAAAAGCATCCAATGGAGAAAGCCCCCGCTTGGGGGACATGATGAAAATTTCTCACACAAGGCTCTACAGTGTTTTGAACAGTTTGGGGTCTGGAAACAGACGCTGTCTTGGCATCCCATCTGCAAACATTACAACAATGCACTTTTAAAAAGCTAGCGCACGATCCCTGCCAGGCACAGCGGTGGGGGGAGCAAAGTGCCAGCAATCTGCCATGGACTGCGTTCACCTCACAGGGAACAGGCCCCTGACAGACAAGTGTCCTGGCGCTAGGCCAGCCGGCTTGAACAGGACAGAAGCCGAGGGGGGCTCCCAAGGGAACTTGCAAGGAGGGGGCAGCTTGGAGTTCTAGCAATGGACAGCAGCAAACGCCCGATCACTGGAGCAAGCAGAGACTGCTGCAGGTGGATGTTTGATGTGCTGCCCGATGCTGCTTGACAGCATCGAAGTAGGAGTCATGGGTTTGCACCTTGAGACACAGCAATTCCGGGCACTGGTGCTACTCTAGGGCAGGGTGAGACAGTTCAGAAATTATCTGATCCTCTCGCTGTCCCTCAAAATATTCATGCAGCTCTGGAGCCAAACTGGATCGCTGCAAAGGTTCAGAGCGCCTGGTTAATTCCTCCATAGACGCTTCCACTCCTGCCCCCTAATCATCTCATTTTCATGCAGTCTGTGCAATCCCAGGCTCCAGCCAGGGGCGGGACTGCAAGTGCCATGACATTGCCAGGAAGGCTGTTTGCATGAGACCCAGCGTGCCTACAATCTCTAGAGAGAACCTTCTCTTCCCGTTCCAGCCAGCCCCAAACTCTGACCTTTGGAGGTTTGTCCCACAGTAGGCCCACCCCCATGATTAGTCATCAGATCATTGTGAGCCAGTGAATCAAGGAACTGCAGACCCCAGCAGTACGGTCAGATGTGACACAAACCTAGTCTGCAGTGTCTGCAGACCACGCCGAGGCGAGGCAGGTAGCTGGGTTCATGCATACATCACAAGCCTATTTCACCTGGCTAATTTCTGACCACTGGTCAGTATTTTGCTCCTCCAGGATCAGTCCAGTCACTTCCACGTAATACTGGCTCAGCTGCTCCAGCATCTCCAGCTGTTCCTGCTCCTGGACTTCAACGTCTGAAACTTGCTTTAGAAACTGGACCACACCAAGCAGGTCAGCTGGCTTCACTGGGGTCTCCTGCTCCCTCAGGACGGTCGTCAGAGCATGGAGAACATGGACAGCTGCTGAGATGTTCACGTCTCTAACATCGCCCAAGAAAACATTCTCAGGAATCTGCCAAGGAAAAGCCTTTTACCCCAGAGCAGACCCCACCTCTGCCCAAAGACATCAAACGATGTGGAGTTAATTAAGGGCTATGGGTGATGCTCTGTGCCCACCCTCCAATACACAAGGAGGCTGCCCTGCCAGCCACCCATAAGCTATTAACCCGCAAGCTGGTGACTAGTGGAAAATGCCCCATGTGCAGGGAAGGGAGATCTACCCCTGCTCTGCCACACGGGAGCATATGGGCGTTTGCTGAACTCAGCGTGCAAACGAGGCCGGGAATCACTGCTGGAAACGGCTCCCCTGCTCACAGTAACGAGTCCCCCAGATCAGGCCCTGGTGCTGTGAAATGGGCTCAGCTCGTCAAAATGATACAAAGGTAAATATTTTAAAAGCCAGAAAAAGGTGGCGGGTCTATTCGTGAGGTTCCTCCCACTCCTGGAGTGCAGCACTAGAGGGGCCAGGGGCACACGGCTTCAGGCCGGGAGGACAAGAAACACGCACACGAATGAACAATGGCAGAGCAAGTCCACTCTGGCCTGTTCTCAGCATTGGTAACTCCCAGCAACGGAAGGTCCCGAGGGTCTGGGCTCTCACGCACTCACCACGATAGCATTTGCGAGGGTATTAACCCGACTGATCAGTGGCGGGCTGGATTCTGACTGGGTTTTCTTCAAGAGTAAATACACATCTGAGAATAACACAAAGACACAAGTGTTGCCGCGATCCCCAGTAAAGTCCCATTTTCAAGTGCCTGGACAGTAGCTCCTTGGGACTCACTGATGTGCTGGGAGGACAAACAGGACAAGCTGCCGGGACTTGGGGAGGTAATTTGTGCCTTTTGCCTTTGCTGCAAAGACACCCATTGGGGGACACCAAGAGCTGACATCTCAGCTGCTCAGCCAAACTTTTGATCTCTGTGACCTCCCCTCCTGCAGCCCATCTCCCCACCCAGAGATGCTTGGAGTTGATCTTACCCTACAGTGCTGTCACTGTAAGGGGACAATACCCAGGAGTCCTGCAATGTGCAGTGCAGACAACAGACAACTGAATAAACTGAAGATAAAAAAATTAAAATCTGTAAGAGCAGCAAGCGGGAGCATTCGGCCAGGACACACTTGGCCTGAGGCTGTGGCTACAGCACATTTTGACATTTATTTAATTTAGAAAGTTGAAAATGTTAGAGATTGTAGAAGATTAGACTGTAAACTCTTCAGGGCAGGGACTGTGTCTTCCTGGGTGTCTGTCTAGGGCCCGATCCTGGCCAGGACCCCTGGGAGCTACCACAATGGAAATAATAAATCAATCATGCTGGCTGTACCCTTCTTGTAGTGGCAGACGAAAGGCAACGAATGCAAACAAGAAGTGTCACTGACTCCACCACTGCCAACGTTCAGAACCCTGCATTGCTCCACAGGCCCTGGGGAGACACAAACAAAGCCCAGAATGCTGAGACACGCTAGGGTGACCAGATGTTCCGATTTTATAGGGACAGTCCCGATATTTGGGTCTTTTTCTTATATAGGCTCCTATTACCCCCGACCCCCCATCCCAATTTTTCACACTTGCTGTCTGGTCATCCGTCTGCGCTGTCCCCCACCAGACGGGACATTTTCACAAATGATCCACAAACTTTGTTGAAGGCTGAAAATCACCAGTTGCTCCTTAAACAGCCCCACTGTTCTCCCATGCACAGCCTGGAGCATGCATTCCTTGTGCTGCTCCGTAACGTAGCTTCTCGGATAACCCGCACAGTTAGATGCCCACCCCAAATACACCATAAGGAGACAGAAATGCCAGGGCTTAAGTTCTGGGTTTGATTAGGAATTGTCAAGCCAGTTGGTGCTAAACAGTGCCTGTGACGTTGTGCAGTCTATATGGTTTTATAAAAACTTGATAATAAGTCAATATAATGTAACTGGGATAGTTTTAGAGAAAATACGGTAATAAGTGAATGTAACGTGGCTGGGATATGCTTCATGGAAGGGGTCTCTTGTGGGGTATCATTGCAGAGCTTATGGTCTACTGAGTATGATCATCTGATTTGTATGGATGTACCACTCTTGTATCTGAGACTAAAAATGTAAAGTGTAGCTCTGAGGGCCTGTTGTAGTTGTGTAAAGTGTGGGCCATTGGTGATGGTTTGGAATCTTGATGACTCCCATTGTCTGCAGATGGCTGTTTGCCTGTGAGTCTCCCTGTATATGTGGGTGCTGGCAAGTGAGTAATGAAGTCTTGCAGTGACATGTGGTCGTGTCGCCTGGGCTGGAGTCCATCTTTGGCCTGGTGCTTTTCCAGTGGGGGGGGGGTGGAGACCCAGGAGGACGGGGGGTTCCCGCCTTATGCAAGGGATGTGTAAAGGGGTGGAACGGAAGAGAGAGGGAGAGGAGCCATCATGAAGAATCCCCTAGCTATGACCTGAGCTGCAACAAGAGCTGTACCAGGGGAAAGAATTGTGCCCAGGCCTGGAAGGTGTCCAGTCTGAGAAAAACTTACTGAAGCATCTCTGAGGGTGAGATTATCTGTATTTAGTTTGATTAGGCATAGATTTGCGCATTTTATTTTATTTTGCTTGTGACTTACTTTGTTCTGCCTGTTACTACTTGGAACCACTTAAATCCTACTGTCTGTATTTAATAAAATCACTTTTTATTTAGTAATTTACTCAGAGTGTGTATTAATACCTGAGGGAGCAAACAACTGTGCATATCTCTCTATCAGTGTTATAGAGGGCGAACAATTTATGAGTTTGCCCTGCATAAGCTTTATGCAGGGTAAAACGGATTTATCTGGGTTTAGACCCCATTGGGAGTTGGGCATCTGAGTGCTAAAGACAAGCACACTTCTATGAGCTGTTTTCAGATAAACTTGCAGCTTTGGGACAAGTGATTCAGACCCTGGGTCTGTGTTGAAGTGGACTGGAGTGTCTAATTCAGCAAGGCAGGGTGCTGGAGTCCTGAGCTGGCAGGGAAAACAGAAGCAGGGGTAGTCTTGGCACATCAGGTGGTGGCTCCCAAGGGGGTTTCTGTGATCCAACCCGTCACAGTGCCGTTCGCTCAGGAGGATCCCGAAGCACTAGGAAGGTGATATACAGGGTCCAACAACAGTAATCAACTGATAACAGGGGAGCAAGCGTAGCCTGAGGCTATTTCTACACTACGCCGCTTTTAGCGACACAGCCGTACCGCTACAGCCGTGCCGCTAAAAGGCGCGCAGTGTAGCTGCTGTTTTGTCGGCAGGAGAGAGCTCTGCCGCCGACAAAAAGCGTCCACCCCCCCGAGCGGTGTTAGCATTGTCGGCAGAGCGCTCTCTGTTCACACGTTTATCTTTTGGGGGTGGGGGGGGGGGGGAGTTAACATTGCTCTGAACGACAAAAGTTTTGTCTTTCACTCTTGCCAGTGGAGACAAAGCCTAACTTCTCCAACTGAAACTAGCAGGGAAACATGGAGGAGGAAGAGTATCATTAGCCCAGTGGGAATTTGCCCAGGACACTGGCGTTCATGACGGAAAGTGCCATGGAATCTTTAATGACCACAGATGAACAGGACCTCGGTCTCAGGTCTTATCTGGATGGTGACCACCCCCCTTCCCCCAGCACTCAAACCAACCCTCCTTTCCCTCCCCAAAACATTCCCCAGCTATCCATCCTCCCGGTGCAAACCTCTCTTCCTATGGGTGATACTTACGCCCACATGGAGGCCTGTCATCTTCGGTACAGCTGCACCTGGCAGAAAGGCGCTGCCTTTTGCTGATCTGCAGCTCAGAACCTAAGCTTGGAAAGCAAAGTGCGCCGGGCACCTGATGCCGGGAATGAGTCTTACCTGGACAAAGGAACTGTGCTGTCACTTCTTGTACAGCGGGCTCGATCTCCAGAGTGTAGCTGCCCCACCCGAAGATAAGCTCATGGTCTATCAGGCAGCACGACCGGACTCTCTCTATCTGCTCTTCGCTAAGGACTCTACGCCACACGTTCAGGTCAGTGATGTTCCCACTGAAGGACTCTTTCTCCTTGAAGGTGCCCCCTAGTGAATCCTGGTCTTGCCCAATAATAAAAGTTCCATGATCGTAAATAGCCTGGCTGGCCGGCGGCCCTGCGGCACACAGTCCAGCGGCAGAGGCCTTCTTCTTCCCATCGGCGTAGATGGCCCACGTCCCGTTCTGCTGCTGCCAGGTGACACAGAAGTGATGCCACTGCCCATCGCTGCGGAACATGGGCAGGTACGGGGAGTGGTGTCCATGGACGATGATGGCAAATCGTACAAACCCTTCCTCATCAATGAAGCCGCGCAGCTGGAACTCGTTAATGAAAGCAGGGACGGCATAGGAGAAGATGGTGGAAATCTCCTGGGTCTTGTTGTCCCACTGGATGTGGGCACAGGCGGTGACAGCAGGCATTACGGGGAAGTTGGCCAGCACCTTCACGTACTTAGTGTCTGTTTTGTTTCTGAACACCAGGATTGGTGCTGTGTGAATTCCTGGAAGGGGAACATTCAAAACTTCAGCCAAGACAGGGCAGGAACCTGGACCAAACCCTGCTCCCTCTCTCTGAGAGACAACAATTTCTTTTGTTTCATCCCCAAAAATGCTAAAGACCCTTGACCCCAGCATACCACAATACCATAAATACATGCTTGAGGGTTCTCAGCTACTTCTAAAGGGGATGGTGCTGGCTACAGTGATGCCTGTAGAGGGAAGGGGAGTTTGATGCTAGAGCATTTCGGCAAATGCCACTTCTGGAAAGTGACACTTCCAGCAGCCAGGATGGTAAATAATGAATTTGGGATTAACTGCTCATCACCAATGGCATATCTTCTGGAGGCAGAGCCTAGAGAAGACCTCCCCGATCACCCTACCCATGCTCAGCACAGTTGTGATACATGACTACCCAGCGCTGGATTGCTGCAGCCTACGCCCCCGGTCATATTACTTATATGATTACTTCTGCAGATATGTTCCAGGGGATACGTCCAGCAAAACCATCTTTGTCTTGATGCTGAGGTGGATCATAGAGTATTAGTCCATGACACCCCAGGGCATGAGATCCCCCCTTAAAAACTCTCCTTTGCCAGGATACCTACAAATAATTGGATACCGGTGAGACATCTGATGTACCACAGCCTGGCCTGCTGACCAATACTCTCTCATTGTTTCCTTGTACTCCCCCTTCTCTCTGTGTCCATCTGTTGGGTCTTGTCTTATACTTAGATTGTAAGCTCCCTGGGGCAGGTTCGGTCCTTTTGGCTTGTGTCTGTACAGCACCTCGCGCAATGCGGCCCTGGTCCATACTAGGGCTCGTAGGCCCTACCACAACACAAATCACAAGAATAATTTTTCCAGACTAATAACTTCCCCTCACAATATCCAGACACACGTGTTTTGTAAAAGAAGGATCTGACCTTTGGGCCTTCCTGGGTTTCTTTGTCCCTGGCTAGGCCAGGCTAGCTGCCCCAACGCCCATCTTATACTCACGTCTCTGTTTGTGTTTTCGCAGGAATGCCTCCCTCTCGTCTAACCAGACAGAGCTTTGGACTTGGTGGGAGCGCAGCAGTTTGCTGACCGAAGCCAGCTCACTGTTCGGGAGCTCAAAGAGCAGCTGCGCAAAGCGTTGTTCACAGTGTCTGTTCGCATGCCACCAGTCCAAGGGGATGTCCACGTATTCATAAACATCTCCCGAGGTCTCGACGGTGGCAGCAGCAGCACCAAAATCTGAAAGGCAGACATGCAAGCTGGACCATTGCTACCCCATGCAGCACAGGAGCCAGTAGGACACATGCCGGTTTGCAGAAAGCACCAGAGCGGTGTCCTCATTCCCTGCCCATTCGCCCCTGGACGCACGAGGCCTTCACATCAACAGCCTCAGTAATACGAACTACACGCTACACACCCGCTCCTGCCACCTGGGGTCAGCCTCGTGCAGCAGATCAGACATGCACTTGCAAACATGGGGTTTGCACAGCCCTCGGAAAGTCAGAAGCAGAATCTCGCACCCGCACGCAGCACAAAGGGACATCAGCGAACAGGGACAGACTTTGGCGGGTTGCCTCGGGCCTAAGATATGAGAGAGCTGAGAGCTGCGCTTTAGCACATGTGCCTGGAAGGGTTGGCTTTCCCCAGGCCCAGCCCTCAGACCTGATTCATCCGTAGGAAATACCCAAAACAGTGGCAATGTCAGGGCAAAACAAAACACACTGCCGTTCACCGGAGGGATACACTTGAAGACATCTTACTCAAACTCACTCAGGGACTTAAGGACAGAGCTTAGGCCCCATTTTTCAGCTCCCCCCCCCTTTCCATATTTGCAAGTGGCAATTTGCGCTCACAAAATTGCTCCCACATTGTTTGCACCCACAAGTGCATCACAGGCACAAATATCAGCAGTTGGACAGCACTTACCTGATTTTTCACCTGCTAATCTGGTAGTTAGCTGTGCAAATACTAATATTTACACCTGCAATCAAATTTGGGTCCAACAAACATTGGTCGCAATTTACAACCATATAAAAGGTGTGTGGGGTGGGGGGAAAACGTTAGCTCTTACAGTCCCAAACGTATTTTCATAGATTCTCTAAGACTCAAGTGCTGATTAGGACACTAACCTTTTGAAGTGTGATTATCAGCAAGGGCAGTAAAGTCTAAGAGTTCTCTGGACAGGCTACCAATCTGCAAGAAATAACACCACACCGTGGGAGCAAGGTTTAGAGCAGTGGTCCCCAACCTTTTCATGTGGCGGCCGCCGGACGACTAGCCGCCGAGGAGCGTGGTCACCGGACAAGCAGCCGCCGAGAAGCGGCAACGCCAGGAAGCATCGCCACTGAAATGCCGCCAAGAAACGGCAATGTCAAGAAGCACCGCCGCCGAAATGCCGCTGATTTTCGGCGGCTGCTTATCTGGCAGCCAGTAGGCAGGCGCACATAGATGCCTCGGCGGGCATCATGGTGCCCACGGGCACCGCGTTGGGGACCCCTGGTTTAGAGGGTACGTTTACTGCTTAGTTTCCTGTTTAAGCCCATGGAGTCTGATGTCTCTGCTCACACTGCACTGTTCTAGCAAGTTTTCCTTGTTATATACACATGTGTATAAAGAACCTCTGAAAGTAAACGTTTCACAGAGAAATATCTCCTCCACACAGCTACATGGAATAATCAGGAAACTAGAAATATAACAATATCCATTGCTGAGGCTCTAAAAGCAAAGTCCTATTATTAAAGTACCTGAATCTGCCAAGTGAAATCTACCTCTTGCTGAAACACTGGAAGATGGAACCTACCAGAGCATGACCAGTAGCAACCATCTCCTTTGGATTGCGCCATCGATAACAAGCCAATGACTAAATACATTGAACTATCAGAAAAGGTGTAGAAGGGTTCATTCATTTTATTTTAGGAGATTTATTCCAGTGTCACTCAGAATGACCTCACCTAGGACTCAGGCCCCGTGTTCCAACATCCTGACTGTTAGGGAAATGTCTTTGGACAATTCCTAGCTGTTTTAAGCATTCAAATTATCCAGCTACTCAAAGCAATTAAGTCCTTGTAAAACTTACCAGAAAGCTGAGGAACCAGTACTCAGGTCTCGGGTGTCGCCTGACCATGTCGACTGGTTGGAAATCTTTCCCTCTCTGCTGGAATGGACAAAGCAGTGCTAGATAACGATGTCCTGCAGCTGTATAGCTAACTCTTGCATACAGAAACGGGGGGAAAGCGACTCAACAGAAAATATCCATCCTAGGTAGCCTGCTAGACCCACTCTGTGCCTGTTACAGATGAGATACCAGAAGCCGATAACTCTGCAGAAGCTGTATCATTAGTTCATAAGTCAGACGGTTAGTGAACCCTCCTTACCTGCTTTTAACCAAATCAAGTCAGAGGCATAAATTACATTTCTGAGCAGTGTCAAACGAGATCTTTGACAACGTTTCCAGGTAGATGTGCTGGCCAGACAATGGGATCTTGTAAAGGTTCTGATAAGATGCAGCATAGGGACTAACCATCACAAATTGGTACAACCCTTACATTTTACAGGTGGGTAAACTGAGGTGCAGAGAGACTAAGTGACTTGCTCACAACCACACAACAAATCAGCATTACAGTTAAGAGGAGAGAAGCCAGGAGCACTCTCAATCCCCTGCTTTTAACCACTAACCCTGTGGTGGTCCTGCACATACAAAATCTATTTCTCAATAGCCAATCCTTGGCACCTAGAGTCCCATGAAAATGATACCACATGGAGATTTCGAAAGCTAGCTTTTCAAAAAGCAAGAGGGGGGGTGACATTGCCCAAAGAGGAAGTGCTGATCCATTTGGCAGTCAGAATTTAAAATACAAGCACTTTGGAGACCACGTGAAAGAGACTCTGTTTCTAACCGAGCAGCCTGCAGGTCTGGAGGAACCAGACATTGTTAGCTGGCCAGGGGTGGAACACCCTCCTCCCCCTCCCTGCCCCCAGAAAGAAGGAAAAAGCACATTGACTGAGATGCTAAATGCTGGGAAGACTAACAAAAGAACATTCAACGTGACCAGAGTCAAGGGACTCTCATGGGACTGCACAGAAGCAGTAGTGGATTTGGCGCCATGGCGCCCGGCCTGCTCTTCTCCGCCCCCCGCCCTCTCCTGTGGAGGCAGAAGCTTGGTGCTGCCGGGTCCTGGGGTTTGGGCTGCGGCCGGGCAGGCTCCGCCCCCAGGCAAACTCCTCGGATTTTTTTTTTAATTTAAGTTAGTTTTTTTCCTCTCAAAAATCCATCTAAACATAGTTTTAATTAAGATACATTATATCTCATCATGGAATAGGGATTATAGATTCTAATTCTGTAGTATGAGAATATATTCATGTAATGTTTAAGAAGAGTTTTGTAAATGAGTTCCAATAGTTCATGGATTAGGGACCCAATCTTATGGGGTTCCAGGGGCTTCTGTATAGATTATTTAGGTTAATCTTTCTATCTACCCAATGGGACTCAGTGCTCAGTCTAGAAGATACCATCAGAGATGCTTAGTTTTGCAGTTCTCAAACTGTGGATTTGTGTCTCCAGAGGTAACATGCTTGTTAACAGCAAAAATGTTTTTAAATAAATAAATAATATATAGAGGTGAGAAATAAACAGAACAATTCTATTGTCCCTCTGCAAATTTGTGTACACAGAGTCAATCCCTTACCTCTCTCTAAAAGTGCAAAGTTTCAAAAAGTTCAATGAATAGAAGATTGTTGGGGGCAGACTAGATCTGGACAAGGAGAAGAAGTCTGGAGATAAATGTGAGAAGCGAGGGACAGATGCTCGTTTTGTTAAAATATTATGTTTGCTGTTGAAGAAAAAAATCCAGAATACTTAACATTGTTGTTTTAGTTAAATAAAACAATTTAAATGTCTGTCTGGTGATGTTCTCCTCCTAATACAGCATGGCAAGAAAATCCTCCAAATATTAATGATTAACCTGTTGAATTGGAGATAGTTCAACACCCAATGACTTCATAAATATCTGCTTCAATTACCTTTGGTAAATGAAATTACCAAACAATCATTAATTTTCTGATATAGCTGTAAAACTCATCTGAAAAGTTTTCAAAATAAATCACTGTTTAAAAATGTATAGTGTGTACCTTCTAAAAAATAAAACCTACATCTCTCTATCTCTGAGTTGTGAAGAATATGTATTAAGGTTATAACAACCAACAAGAATGCACTTTTATGTAGAAAACCATGATTAAATCGGGTCTTCCTGACTAGTGATTTAAATCATGATTTAAATCAAATCCACCCTGCCCCCTGTGCTCTTGCCCCTGACCCCTTCATTCCCCGGGGGGAGGGCACAAATATGTTTGGCACCAGGCCCACAAAAAGTTAATCCGGATTTGCACAGAAGAAAGAACTAGAGAAGATGACCATGTAGCAATGGGATGACTGACTATAATGAGCATTATGTCCACACGCCTTGCAAATATCACCAGTCCCCTGTGGCAAAGCAAATGAATACAAGGGAAAGCTAAGAGATGTCGATTGCACATTAGGACAGCGATGCTTTGCTTTAGTTTTATATTAACTTGTATCACAGACAAAGACAGATCTGAACATTTAAAAATCTGATTGAAAAACGATCTTGTCCATTGGAAGGGAAAGTACAATAATATTATTTTACCTTCTCTAGTGCCTTTCACCCCAGCGTCACAAGGCCTTTTATCGGCAATGGATTGAACCTCCCAGCACATCCCTTAGGTAGGTGTTGGCTTCCCCAGGTGTAAAGCAGGAGGTGAAGAGTCAGAACCCAGGGTGGATCACGCCACACTTACTTCTAAGACCATTTTCAATCTATGAAGAACAGGGGCAGCTGTGCTCCTGGGACTGTGCATATCCCAAAGCCCAGGACGCAGCATGTGAGAGCTGGGGATAAAGTGTTCTTGGTCGAAGGGATCCAGCGGCAGAACAACCTTCCAGAGGAAATCAGGCCAATCCAGAGAGTCTGGTCATCTCTAGAAAACATTCCAAAGCCTTCCTCCTTGAGAAAGCCTTTCTAGCATAAGGAATGAACACCCCTTCTATTCCCAAACCCCTCCTGCCCCCCAAATAAACAACAAATGCCCTAGCACAGACTCTATTTAGTCTGCTAGTGACCGCCCCGTTTCTACAGAATTTATGCTACAGCGATGGGTGGCATGGATAATAAACCCCCTAGGTAGACAGTCGGGGCAGAGCCAGGAATGAAACCCAGACCTTCTGTTGCCTAGCGCTGTGCTTTAGCCTCCAGACCAAACTCCCTTCCTATAATAAAATGTGGCTGTTAAAGGAAGACTTCATGCTCCAAACCCAAATCAGCAAGATACCTGGTATTTTCCACCATCAACCCTTCGGGGGCCTAGAGGTTTAAATAATCTATTCTTCCCCCAACACTGTAACTAAGAACCAATTATTCTATCCCCTTCATGCAATAGTAATTCTTTCAGACCTAAACCGCACTGACACCGGTCACACACTTACTCTCTTCTTGCGCCAGGATTTCTTCATTTCACTGTAAATTATGTACAATCCATACCTGTCTGGTGGGTGATTCTGGCTCAGAGAGGTCTGGGGGCAGAATGATTCTGGGGTGCAAGGTGGGGGGAAGGGAATTGCTTCCACAGGAGGGGTGTTGTGTGCAGGTTCAGCAGCTGGAAGGCTGATGTTGTATAAACACAATATCCGAGACCCGCAAGATGAATCTGTTAATTCTCACCCCAGGGAGAACTTTCATAACCTCCTCTCCCCACAAGGAGCCAGCCACGCACCCAAGCGACACAAAGCAAGAGAGAAAGCACTGAGCTGCTGTACTGTCAGCTGGTGGTTATGCTGAGACCACCTAACTCCCTGCAGGTCTCTGACGGGACTGGAGCCAATGCAGACCTGAGAATGAAGGCAATGGGCTGAACGACTTTGTTATAAAAGTTGGGGGATTTCTTATTCTTGGGGGGAAGTTTTGCCTGCACAGGCTTCCTGTCTCACTGCCCATGTGGATATTACACATCCACTTGCAAAGTTTTAAAAATCGTTTACTTAAACCAAACTCATCTTGTTTTGAAAGCAACCGGCTGATGCTGAAGAGATATTAGTCTGTTGAAACTGGACTTCGCACCAGATGCAAAAATAAGCAGCAAAGCACTTAAAAGGGCTTGATTTTAAAAAGCAGCACTGGTCCTTTGTGGCAGGAAGCAGATAATCTTCCCCGGGTGCTACTTGGTGGCGTGTTATTCTGAAGAGTTTAATCATTTAATGTTGTATTTGAGTGGGTAAAACCCACAATTGTTGTGACTGGTTTTTTAAATCCACCTTCCCCCCCCCAAAAAAAACCCAAATCCTCAAAGCCTGACAGACACAGCCCAGGGCAACCAGCTCCTCAGACGCATCAAATAACCAGCCAGGCAACTCCGGGGGGTACCCGACTCCCCCAAGACTGGCGCTCCACACCACTGCACCCATTTCAGGAGTCTGGTCTTGCGTACCCCCAAGTTTCACCTCACCACAAAACGTCTTGCTTTCACCATCAGACCAACATACCGCTGGGTCACAGCCACAATGACTGAAAATTTGCCCTCTCATTTGACCAGATCATTACAAAATAAATCCACTGGACTCTAAACGCTGTACTTGCCGGTCAGCCTGCGGCACACAGCGCGGGATAAACCGGCCACTGATGAACTTCTAGCCCGTCCGGACCTCGCGGGCGCGTCGTGCGCAGCCTCTTGTAAGACGAGGCCAATCTACAGATGAGCTGGTGTCCCCCGGGCTGGGAACCTGCCCCAGGCGGCTCACCCCGGCGGGGCTTTCAGCTCAGCCCGCCCGGCTCGGACCCGGGCAGCGGCTCCAGCGAGCCGGTCCCGTCCCCGGAAAGCTGCCGCCTCCCTGCGCGCCCACCTCCACCGCCCGGCCCCGGCCGCGCCCCGCGCCCGGCTCCTACCGTCCGACGGCCCCGGGCTCACGCCGGCCCCGGGGCGCGGGGCGCTGCTGTCCGCATGGCCTCGGCTGGAGCGGACGCGCCCGGCCCCGAGCCCGCGGCAGAGGCGGCTCCGGACGGGCCATTCACATGCAAATCGCAGCCGGGTGCGTAACCGCCGCCGCCCCACTCGGCCCCTTGGCGAGCTGCCGTCGGGGGAGGGGGCCGCTGGCCCCTGCTCCAGCCCAGCCGAGTAACCTGACAGCTCCCCCGGCTGCACGGGGCCCCGGGAGCCAGCTCCAGCTCCGCGCCCCTCCTCGGGCTGGTCACTCGCCCTCCTACCTCCTTGGAGCCAGGCTGGAGCCCAGCTGCTGGAGGAAGGAGCAACAGCAGGATGAGCCCCAGGCACGGGGGGCTGGCCCCGGGCAGCTCCTGCCTGCAGCAGGAGTGGGCCCCACGGACAGCTGGCTACGAGGGGGCTGCTTGCCTTCCACCCCAGCCCAGGGCCGGGGGGCTAGCTGCTGGAGGAGGCTGCTGGGGTGGTGGTAAGGGAGAGGGTCAGTGTTTCTCAAGGACCGATCTGTAGACCAGCATCAGGCCCTCAGTGCTCCCTGAGAATTTAGAAAGGCACCAAGCTAGGCCCTGGTATCAGAGAGGTTGAGAAACAGGGATAAATGCTTCTCCAAAACGAGCCTAGAGAGAGGCCTGTACCTCTCCACAAGGCTGGGCCCGATAGGACATCCGACCGTGTGGCACCCACCTGTCTAACCAACTTTGCCCTTCTACATCCTACTAAAGACTTCCAGGCCTCCAGTGTTTTCACCCCACACCCAGCACCACAGGAGCAAACTAAACGCAGCCATCACAGCCCAGGGGAGTTTCTCCAAATCTGTTTATTTTACATTAGAACAGAATACAAAGCATCGGCTTTTTAGTATTAAAAGTTTGGGAAGCACGGACAAGTCCATTTGAAACCTTTTGGACAGCAACAGTAGAGGGACATGATTTGGCCAAACAAACTATGCTCTAACAAAACTAGTTAAATTCTTTTTAACGACACACACACACACACACACACGCGCTAATGTACATCAACATATTCAGGCCTCTCTACCTAATACCTTACAAGCAGTTTGTGCCACCACAGACACCCATGAAAGAGGGGAGATCATTAAGGTAATTACATGCCTGAATTTAAACACTTCTTTAAAAAAAATTAAAGCTGGGCTGTGACTGTGCTCCCAAAATACACAAGTTATTTAATTTCAGTTAGAACTTAGCTTTTCACCACTCCGTAATCAAATGAGTAAAACGGACATTAAATGCCATGGGCCTTACAGATTAGAACAAGGCTTATAAAGGTTCCCAGGTAGGACAACATGTGAAGTGCTGTTGTGATTTTCAAAGCCACATTCCCACAATGGTCCCTGGAGCAGGGAGCCTGGAGGCAGGATTTTAAGACTAGAGTATTTGGGCCACCTCCACAGTGCCCCAGCATTCTTAGCCTCAAGGGAGAGGTTCTCTTTTGATTAATGCTCGATTCAGCTTTGCTACAGCAACACACACATAGTTCCCACTCCTCCCCCGTAAGTGAATGCTTGAGTCAGGCCCTGGATTCATGGGCAACTGCCTTTTGTTCTTCAGGGCGTCCATCCCGGAACGAAGGCAATTATCAGACCCCAGTCTCTGTGCTAGTTGCAATAAATCTCTAGCAGAAGAATGGATCTGGGAGGCAGCTGCTTCGGTCTGCTTAGTCACCACTGCCAGTTGGTAAACTGACTGATGAGGAGATTCGGCATGAGCAGTGCTGCACAAAGCATCAAAAGTCTTGGCAAGCAGCACAGCAGTTTTGGAGAAGGTCTCTGTGGCTTGCTTCAGCTTTGCTAGGTCTGGGTCCTGGTCTGCTGTGAGGAGCAGGGGAGGTGGTCAGAGCCAAAACCAAAAGAAGTTCAGATTGCATCTTTCATCAAGTATTTAACTGAGTGCTTTCCTGCTTACAATGAGGCCATTAGGACTTCCACAGCACTTCACTAGCTAGAGAACTTTGCAAAACCATTAAATAGTTCTAACACCCAACTCAGGAGGTAAGTGTTCCCTATCTACCCAGGTGTAAAATGAGGTTAAACAAATTTTCCTAAAAGCAGAGTGCTAGACACTGGTACAGCCAAAATTGAGATGCAGGTGTCCTGACTTTGTGCTTGCCTGGGTTGTGCTGCTTTCAACCCCCTCATGAGATTTGTATATAGTACCTGCCTTTTACAGATGGGGAAAGGGGGGGGGGGGGGGAAGTAGTCCTCGATGAGTACTGCCCTCCACCCAGTCTCCACTCACCTACATGAATTTACAGTGGTGCAGTTTAAAGAACCAAAACAAAGATGTGTAATAGAACAACACGCAAGGTTTCCTGAACACACTTGGCTCTTTGAAGACAGTTTAGCTGTGGAATCAGTTAACTCTTGGGCTGAAAATCTTTCAGAGTTGTGTGCCAACATGTTTCACTATAAATATTTTAAAAACAGTAGCTGGTCCTAGTGAGGATCAAAGAAAGATCCAATTACTTATGTTCAGAAGCTGCATTTGCCTGAAGCATACAGTTGCAACTGCAGGCACGACCACCCAGCAATTTGAAGACCATCTCCAAATAGACCAGACAAGAGTAAGATGAGTAAATATGCATTACCTTTCAGACACTGCAAAGCAATTGTAGAGGCCTGTTTCCAAGCCACCTGGAGAGCATTCAAGTCACAGCTTAAAGTTTTATAACAGGAAAGACGCTCTTGGAAACTCAGACTTGGAGGTTTTTCTGACTTCTGTTTTTTGAAAGATTCAAATTCCCTCTATTAAAAAAAAATAAAAAATAAAGACTTATTAGCTAGACTAGAAACCTGTTCTCACCTCTTCCCTGCTATTTAGCGATTTCCCCTGAATTCTGGGCTATTCTTGCTTATATTCCAAGAGGCATCTCCGCAGAGGCTGGGGAGGAGCAATCACTTGGAGTGTAAATTAGTGAAGCAGGCGTATGTCTTCCCATGAGGCAGGCTCCTCAACAAAGCAGCAACTCCACAGAGTGCCTTGGACACAAGAAAAGAGGTACTTTATAAAGCACCTTGTATGAATGTCAGTCTGGCAAGCTAGACAAGTGTCAGTGCCACAAGAGTTCTCAGCCAGAGAAGTTACCATGTGACTTCAGTGAACAACCCTTCTTTTACCATGCCCAACTGATGGAGATTATTCCAAGAACTGCACAGCCCCTGCCCTTCCCACATACACTCACCCAGAATATTTTGCATTTCTCTATAAAACACTGCAGAGAGCTTCCAACTGAGAGGAGCTGTCTTCTGACTTCCTCTGCCAGCTAAAAAGGAGAAAAAGATAAGCAAGCACAGAAAGTGTCTCTTGGGGCACCAAGCAGTAGGCATCATTGTGAGTGAGAGCATGCACAGCTGTATGGGAGATGGTGGGCACTGGCTCAGAGTCAAGGTCTTAGTCTGGTATGCTGGACACCCTGCTGTAGAGACAGACCCACTGGTGAAGAGAACATGGGGAGCAATATCAGGGCAGGCTGTAGGATTTGAGGCCTCTATCTCCCCACTTCATGGGGGCAGGGGGAGGAGAGAATAAACGTGAGCAGATTCCTCTATCCCCAGATAACCAAGAGCAAAGTCAGCAAGGGGAGACTGCACTGATTGGTGCGTCCTGTAGGTTTGCCTTAAACGACACTTAGACTCTGTGAGCACCAGTCAGTGCAGAGTCAGACTCACTGCCACAGTAAGCATTGGATGGTCCCAGAAGTGTGCCCTTATCCACCACCCTGTAAGCCAACTCTGCACGTGAATTCCCCTCTCCCCAATTAAAATGGAACACCAGTCCATTTCCCATGCAGGGAGCAGCAGAATCCCGGCCAGCCATTCAGGGACACCTGAGAAGAGGGATGAGTGTCTACACAAATGATGAACCTACGTGTAAACAGTAGTCAAGCCATCAGTACATCTTCTCTCATGAGGCAGTTATAAGTTCAAGAGGCATTCTAAGGCACCCATTGTCTCCCGATGGTCTTATTCCTACTTACACAGTCAGCTGTGATACAGAGACAGCCTGCTTACTCAAAATGTTTTGTGACACCTGACGGTTTGCAGTTAATGGTGGAATGATGGAGCAAGCTGTGCTGGGGACTCTGGGGGAGTAACCAACCTTGGGTTTGCTTCTATTTAAGTATTTTCAAGCCAGCTAAACATCAGATTACATGGGCTCAATTTAAAAAGCCGATATTAGTTTTCGGAGGAATTATACCATATTAGCAAGAGTTCTTGATCGCACACCATCACCACAGCTTGCAAATCTTTACACCGCTTCAGAGCAGAGCTTCTCATTTACAGGGCAGTGACATCTGTATGCTCAACACACACAGCAAATATTTGCCAAATCAAGTAGGAAGCAGTGTTTGTAAATGAGATGCAGAGGTGAACACGCTCCCTTGCTTTGTTGCATTAGGTCACTTTGCAGCTCACTGCCTCGTAAAGTTAAAGTTTCCCCCAACCCAGTAGGGGGTGTTATTCCACTGCAGTATTTGTTTTTGCCCCGCCTCCTACTGCGCCAGGCTGACCTCCACTGCGTTTCCCCTCAAGTTTTGTTTGAAAGCTTTGCACAGGTAGCGAGAGTGTCTACCAAGTCTTCCCTTAGAGGGCATTCGCAATTACTGCGGTTAGAACTGCAACCCTTCCGACACACCCCGACAACAGAGCACTTTGCTTGCCAGCTTTATTGCCACAGCAGCTATTCTACAATAGCCTCCACACCTGGAAAGTTACATTACCTGCTTTCCTGAAGACAAGTTCTGGCGCTGCAGGTCCAGGAGTTCCTCTGTGTTCTTATCAATCTGCATATCAATATAGCTCTCTGCCCCTCCAGTGACTGCCTCAGTCACATTGGTTGGGAGGAACTGAAACCACAAACATTCCATCCTAGTGAAGTGTCATCGGACTGTCAGCATTGCCTATTTCACAAAGCATTCTGGGAGGGACAACTCAGAGCTGGGCTTATTCACTGCTGTGGAATCCATTGATGGATACTGGGGCAGGGGCTGTTGGGGTGGCTGGTTGCCAGGATGCAAGAGTAGGAATTGAAGCCTACATTTCCCTCAAGCTCAGTCACTTCCCTCCCATCCCCATTGCAAGCCACAAGAGGAGACAGATCAGCTCCTCAGGACCAAAATTCTCAGCCATTCCTGCCCCCCACCAGACCCCACTATCAGCAGTCAAAGCCTCCAGAGCTGCCATCAACACAACTCTTACAATGCAGATATGCATTGGCAATCTGCCCATTAAAGTCTCCAGCACACGGAAAATTGAGAATTTTGGGTACAGCATAAGCTGGATTTTAGATCTTGCTATGAGCAGAAATACTGGGCTACTCATAGTATTGTTAACCTGGGCATTTAATTCTATTAAAAAAAGCCCATCACCGTCACTTGTGAGATCAATCCATTGCAGAGATTCCACTTTGCCACAGAAACCGGGGAGCTTACTGCAGAGTTCAGCTCCAGCCAGCTAGAAGGTACACCAGGCCTGGTTTCTATCCCAGCTGAACCCCCGGTCTGAGTAGGCATGTGTGGCAGAGAAGCTTTCGAAGATGAGAGTTCATCAGTATTCAAAGAGTGTTTGGCAAATATTTGGACTTGGACAGCTTTTTTTTTTTTGGTAGTGTAGTGAGCTGTTTGTCAAGCAGTACAATGCCCAGCTCCCAAGGAGGTTCCCACAATCCCAGGGAGCAATTAGAGAGCATAGGAGGCTCTGAACTATCAGCCCTGGATGGGGCTCTCATCAACCAGCCTCTCACAGACAGGGAGCAGTGTCAGCATCCGTGGAAGCAGCGTTTTGATTGACAACTGGACAGTCATCCCCACCTCCCCCAGGCAAAGGTTCAGCCTCACCTCAGTTCGTTCAAGATTGGCTTCCGGCCCCACAGCAACCATTAGCTGGCCAAGCCAACTAGCAACAGCGATCACTGACGGCTCAATTTGCTCCTTGGATTCCAGGATCATGGATGTAATTTCACATTCACAGCCCTGCAGAAGGGAGGCAAGAAGGCTGGCAGCACATGTTCAAGTTGACTCTCTCTAGATTTCATTACAAGCATCATCTTTACAGTGCACGCTTAGCGCAGCGAGGCTTTTACAGACAGACACTAGGTCAGTAGAGCCCCAGGTTTACATGCATTTTCTAGGCAGAGCCATTCTTGCAGGCTGCTTGTGTTGCCAGATAGAGTGGGGACAGTTCTGTTATTCTCGCCCATCCCCCATTTCAGCTCTCATTAGACAGATTATTTCTTAGCAGCACAATGCACACATAGGCGATGCCTCACCGCTGCAGACAACTGGAGCAAGGATTGAGGCGCATTATAGCCTTAAGTAACATGCCAGAAAAGGACTAATCAGCAGATCAGCAACTCTGAGTCAGGGCCACCCCTATAGCCTGGTTCTCTGCGCGGGTCCAGGATTCTGTGGACCTGGTTCCAGTCAAATCAGGCACTATGGAGGCTGTGTGCTTTGACTCAACTCCTGGCAAGGAGGAGGGGGATACAAGGAATTAGAGAGACACCCCTCTGGTCAGATCAGGAGCAGCATTAAGAGCTCCCAGAAGGGAGGCTGGACTGAGTAGGTTTGAAGTTGTCAGGTGTCCTGGCACCTCTCCAGCCTTCCCCTGTACAGTCCTCAGGCTAAGAATTCAGAGTGCAGAAGTTCAGGACTTCCTGCCTGGTTCTCTGCACCATAGTACAGGCTCTGTCACAGGCTCCTGCCTCCAATGGATGGCAAGAGCTAGGGAGGTGAACAGGTCCAGCAGAGATATACAGAATCCAGGGTCACCACCACCTAAGTCTATCCTCCCATGGGAGCCAAGCTCCCGACTACCAAAAGGACAGGACAAAGTCATTAAGCGAGTAGTGGTGGCAGCATTAAGAGTTTCTGCAGCCACCTTGCTGGTATTTGAGGCCCCACATCCTGTGAAGCAAGTGGTTCAGTTAAACATAATGCAAGAGGACTTCTTATGCAACAGCTGCTGCCCGTTCACCAGCTTCTCCTCCTCATTACATGGTTAGGAAAGTCCATCGCCATGGTCAGGCAATGGAATGGCCTTTCGCAGGAGTTCAAGGGGACAGTGACTTACGTTCAGCAGGAAGGCAACATTCCCACCAAGCTTCTTCACTTCAGCCTCTAGATGGTCCTTCAGAGCACCAGATCAAGGAACACAGGTCTCCAAAAGCCTGACACAGACTGCTAGCTGATCTATTGCGGAGGAAACCTTGATGCAGTGGGGCTGGATGCTGCGATCATCAGACACTGGGAAGGGTGGAGAGGAAGGAAAGGGGATCCCTATATTAAAGGGTGAGAAAAGCCTGGGATGGGTTCTGCGGTCTGGAGTGACCAGGCAGACACCATCCAGCTGCTGGTGTAAACATGACCCAGCCAGCACTTACCCATAGCAGTGCTGTAGACACACTGTTCACAGGCTTGAGCAATGGCTGCACTGGAGTCTAGTACTGCTTTCAGATCCAGCAGCATCTTTAAGAGGAGGCTGCCAGATTCCTCCTCCTTTCCAAGAGCCTCCATTGCTGAATCGATCAGCAGTTTGCAGACAGCAGCACAGCTGGCATTTTGAATGGGAGCGTCCAGAGGCACTGTGGCGTTAGGCAAAAGAGGAAAAAACCCTCAACACGCTGTTTTGTACATGCACTAGGTAACTGGACGAAACCTGGAGAGCAGTCTAACAGACATGTTCTTCGTTGAGAGGGACTGAAAAAAAGTCACCCCCAGGAGAGAACTGAAGGGTCTGAACCTCCCCCACCCCAAATAAGCAATTGAATCAACTGATTGTCAATGTTATTGTGTATAAAAGCGTAGGGCTGAGGGCATGCTGGGAAGCTGTTCAGGGGCAGTAGGAAATGGAATTTAGCCAATAGAAAAGTGCAAACTCAGGCGTTATGCCTTTATATTCATTTTCTGTGTAACTTGTGTTTGCTTTCCCTCACTATTTCATCTTTGAAGCTATGATTTTTCTATTAAATAAACTGTTTGTTTTTACCTCAAGCAGGTCTGTTGTACAAGCTGTGTGGAGGGTTTGCACCAGTGAGCTGACAATTGAGGGCAGGTTTCCCACCTTTGGGAACCCAGAGGGGAAGTCTGAGTGGTATCCAAGAACTTGAGGAGACAGATTTGGGGGGCCCTCATGACCAGAAGGGATTTTGAGGTCACCCTGAAAGTAGTAACTAGGCTAATGGAAGCCAGGGAGGGACCTTATGTCAGCTGGCTACTGGTGTCAGGGCACTGAACCGTAGCATGAAGACACCCAAAGTTACACGGCAGGCAGTGACAGACCCCCCCCCCCCCCCCCCATTGGTCTGGGTGCTCCCAGAAACATATAGGAACTATAGCTGGCATTTTTTTCTATTTTTTAAGTTTAGTATCGTAACTTCAGAATGACTCAGTCTGGGGTAGGGGGGGAAAATAGAGCAGCACGCCTCACCTAGCCAAGACAGTTCTTTCAGCCAACATCTGAAAATAATCACCCCCTACTTCAGACTCCAAAGTGGGTGACAGGCTCCATGTGTAGCCAGTGGGAACCACGGGTTACTTGTGCGGTTACTGCCCAGCGCCATTTTCATTAATAGGAACCAAATCTTTTCCTTCTGCTGGAGAAGGAATAAAGAGCAGTTTTCAGAGTAGCAGCCGTGTTAGTCTGTATCCGCAAAAATAACAGGAGTACTTGTGGCACCTTAGAGACTAACAAATTTATTAGAGCATAAGCTTTCGTGGGCTACAACCCACTTCTTCGGATGCATATGCATATGCATCCGAAGAAGTGGGTTGTAGCCCACGAAAGCTTATGCTCTAATAAATTTGTTAGTCTCTAAGGTGCCACAAGTACTCCTGTTATTTTTAAAGAGCAGTTTGATCTCCTGATTGCCCTAGTTTTATTATTATTTTTTTAACCCTATTTTATTAGAAAGGCAAAGGCACAAAATGAGCTCAAACTAGCTACGGGAATAAAGGGAAACAAGAAGACTTTTTATCAATACATTAGAAGCAAGAGGAAGACCAAAGACAGGGTAGGCCCACTGCTTAGTGAGGAGGGAGAAACAGTAACAGGAAACTTGGAAATGGCAGAGATGCTTAATGACTTCTTTGTTTCGGTCTTCACCGAGAAGTCTGAAGGAATGCCTAACATAGTGAATGCTAATGGGAAGGGGGTAGGTTTAGCAGATAAAATAAAAAAATAACAAGTTAAAAATCACTTAGAAAAGTTAGATGCCTGCAAGTCACCAGGGCCTGATGAAATGCATCCTAGAATACTCAAGGAGCTAATAGAGGAGGTATCTGAGCCTCTAGCTATTATCTTTGGAAAATCATGGGAGACGGGAGAGATTCCAGAAGACTGGAAAAGGGCAAATATAGTGCCCATCTATAAAAAGGGAAATAAAAACAACCCAGGAAACTACAGACCAGTTAGTTTAACTTCTGTGCCAGGGAAGATAATGGAGCAAGTAATTAAGGAAATCATCTGCAAACACTTGGAAGGTGGTAAGGTGATAGGGAACAGCCAGCATGGATTTGTAAAGAACAAATCATGTCAAACCAATCTGATAGCTTTCTTTGATAGGATAACGAGTCTTGTGGATAAGGGAGAAGCTGTGGATGTGGTATACCTAGACTTTAGTAAGGCATTTGATACGGTCTCGCATGATATTCTTATCAATAAACTAGGCAAATACAATTTAGATGGGGCTACTATAAGGTGGGTGCATAACTGGCTGGATAACCGTACTCAGAGAGTTGTTATTAATGGTTCCCAATCCTGCTGGAAAGGCATAATGAGTGGGGTTCCGCAGGGGTCTGTTTTGGGACCGGCTCTGTTCAATATCTTCATTAACGACTTAGATATTGGCATAGAAAGTACGCTTATTAAGTTTGCGGATGATACAAAACTGGGAGGGATTGCAACTGCTTTGGAGGACAGGGTCATAATTCAAAATGATCTGGACAAATTGGAGAAATGGTCTGAGTTAAACAGGATGAAGTTTAACAAAGACAAATGCAAAGTGCTCCACTTAGGAAGAAAAAATCAATCAGTTTCACGCATACAGAATGGGAAGAGACTGTCTAGGAAGGAGTACGGCAGAAAGGGATCTAGGGGTTATAGTGGACCACAAGCTAAATATGAGTCAACAGTGTGATGCTGTTGCAAAAAAAAGCAAACATGATTCTGGGATGTATTAACAGGTGTGTTGTGAGCAAGACACGAGAAGTCATTCTTCCGCTCTACTCTGGTTAGGCCTCAGCTGGAGTATTGTGTCCAGTTTTGGGCACCGCATTTCAAGAAAGATGTGGAGAAATTGGAAAGGGTCCAGAGAAGAGCAACAAGAATGATTAAAGGTCTTGAGAACATGACCTATGAAGGAAGACTGAAAGAATTGGGTTTGTTTAGTTTGGAAAAGAGAAGACTGAGAGGGGACAGGATAGCAGTTTTCAGGTATCTAAAAGGGTGTCATAAGGAGGAGGGAGAAAACTTGTTCACCTTAGCCTCTAAGGATAGAAGAAGCAATGGGCTTAAACTGCAGCAAGGGAGGTCTAGGTTGGACATTAGGAAAAAGTTCCTAACTTTCAGGGTGGTTAAACACTGGAATAAATTGCCTAGGGAGGTTGTGGAATCTCCATCTCTGGAGATATTTAAGAGTAGGTTAGATAAATGTCTATCAGGGATGGTCTAGACAGTATTTGGTCCTGCCATGCGGGCAGGGGACTGGACTCGATGACCTCTCGAGGTCCCTTCCAGTCCTAGAATCTATGAAAAACAGAACCAGACCCTGCTAGTTCATCATTACGTCTAATACTGCTGGATTATTGATTTTAAGCAGCATTAGCACAGAAGAGGTATCCAGTGGTGTATAACAAGCCTACTTACCTTTCCCCAGTAGCTTTCCTGATGTCTGACGGCTGAGAGGACTCCTGCCCCTGACAGAAAACAAGGAATTTGAGATTAGCTGGCCAAGCTGCCTGCAGCCTTGTGGGGTTCCCCCCCCCTTAAGAAAGAGATCCACTCCACAAGGGTTAAAGCATAGATGGGATGCTGATGCCTCTCTTCGATGCAATGGGATTACACCCAGTGGCTCAGTGGGCCACCCCCTGGGCTATGGGGCTTTAGGCAGCATGAAGATAGATTCACATATGCTTCTCCCCAGCCCTTCCTTACTGTTTTGTTTCCTAGGAGAGCCATTAGGAGCTATTCTGCACCACTTGCAGAAAGATGGGAAACTGGACTTGGCTCCAAAGAATTTAAGCCCCATTCTTTGGCAGCACAAAGAGCAGAGAAAAGGTTCTTAGATTTCTTACCTGGAGAACTTCAGGCTTGTGACTTAAACCCAGAAGGTAACTGGGCCCAGTGCCAGGTGCATTAGCTTGAGCCTACAAAGTCTTAAAATTCTTTGAGTTGCCAAGTACCTCAGAGACCCTCCTTTATGCTGTAAGCCCATGGCAGTGGAGCTCAGACAGGCTGCTCAAGCTAACTGCACCGCAATGTAGAGGTCAGGAAGGGTGAGACACCTGGGGAAGTTGCCCCCCCACCCGGTTCACCAGGGAGAGACATTTGTTAATGTTCAAGTCAAGCTGTGAGCTCTATTTGTTCTGTGAAGTTCTTTCTAGGAGTCACGGTGAGTTGAGTGCCCAGAACTGGGTCACGGGAAATTCGGTGCTTTCAGGGGCAGGGGAAGGGGGGGGTTTGGAGTGCAGGAGGGTTTATGTGCTGGTTCACTTTGAAGTTCAGCCATCCATTTAGAGCACTGGGGCAGCACATTTTAAACAAACAGAATGGTGCAAATGTTAATTCCATGTGCTATCTGCATAGCGTGTCTAGTTCCCAGACCTTCACATTAGTAAATGTGTTGCGTTTTGTAACTAAACTTACACAGAGACTTTAAATGCTGAATAGTGTCCTCCCCCCCCCCCCATCCCCTTGATGCGTTCAGAGCACCGTAGAAAGATTTTTATATATTTAAGTCTTGATGCAGGTTGTATTTAGACACTAACTGAGGGCAGTAGTTGGAGGAACTGTAACTAAAGTTACATTTGATACAAATCCTATTTGATGTATATTTTGGATGAGCCACATTGCACCCAGCTGACTGCTCAGTTGAGGAGACATTCCTTCCTTTCCCAGGCGCAGACTCAGCGTTGCTGGTTCTATTCCAATGCTAGCCTGGGTCCTAGGCTCATTTGAAGAGTCAACTCTGACCATTTTTTTTTCTGAATGCCTAAAACAAACCTTGCTGAGACTGTTTAACAAGCTCCTGTAGACATGCCAGGCTTAATCTTGCTCTTCCAGACCCTTCGTATTGTCCAGACTGAAAGCTCAACACAGAGCCTCTTCCATTAATTGCCAGTTTTATATTTTCCAGTGACAGGCATATTGTCTGCAGGAACAGACTCAATTGTGTCCCTGCGCAGTAGGACACCAGCTGCTGGTATTACAGAGCCTTTCGAGGGAGTCTGGGCAAGGCTCCTATTTAGTGCTATCGTCTATAACAAATCAGAGTAACCTAGGAACTTTTAGTAGAAAAAATAGGAGCCGGAGCCATTATTCTTCTTATTCAGTTACTCTCACGCCACTGACTATTCCTGTCTACCATCCACCCAGCACTCAGACGGGCCATTTGGTTCTATTCCCGGACACCCCTCCTTCCTACACCTTCACTCCATGCAGACAAGTCCCTCCCACACACCCTATCCCTTCTCTCCTCCCCCACCCCCCCCATCAGTTTCTCCTAAAAGGATTTGGCTGGCTTAGCCAGTCACCCACATCACATCCAGACTGGCTGTTGAACAGAGTTGGGAAAGGCTGTTTAAAGCTGGATATCAACAGGGTTCTCACAAAGCCCATTTCTGGTCCAGGGCTAGCCAGTGCAAGAATTAGACAGGCCCCAAGATCCCAAAGCTGAGCACTCCCTGCACTTCAACAGGATTTCAAGCCCCTTTAAGCTGGATTCTGAAAGCACAGTGTCCACTAGCCTCGAGGTAGTTGTCCAAGGGTCACTGTGGTAACTGAGGACTGGTCAGCACAGATCTCAGCCATGTCCTTCAGTTGTTGGTTTTCAGAATAATGCTTCTAACAGAGTTTGACCCAGGCAATGCTATGCTAAAAGCTGGTTTAGCTGCAGCCGAGTTTACATATGGTCCTTGATTCCAGCCCCACATGGATGGGGCCACATTTGCTACATCTTCCTTACTACCCCAGGAGTAGTGGACTCTGCAGACCATTCCTTCTGGCTTGTAAGGATGTACAACAGAGGCTGACCAGGTTCCCAACAGCAGGCAGGTCTCCAGATTATCTAGACAGTCAGAGTTCCCTCTGATGCACTGGATCACACCTAAGGGTAGAGCAGAAATCCCCCCCCCCCACCCCCCAACAAAAGGGTTCAGAAAATCCCATCTCTTCCATTTGTGTCAGCTATGAAATTCTAGCTTTTGTCCTAAGCACCATGCTATGAAGTGCTATCAGAGCCATAGGTCTTGGTCTGTTTGAAAAGCTGAGACCAGTGGTTCCCTCTCACCCAATGTCTGGAGGCAGCTCAGCATCTTGTGACTGTCCTGGAACAGCGAGGAGTTCCTGCCATGGACTGTCTAGCCATTCCCTAAGGCTTTGTGGGAAACCCACCTGCAGGAGGATACACACCTATTAATTCTAACGGCGGCAAATGAAGTAGCTAGAGTTGGTTGCCATTTGTGCAAGGCAGACATTTGTTTGCCATCAAGCACTGGTTTGCATCCCTGCCTGTAACAACCCCCCCCCCCCCAATAGCGAGTGCCATCTTAAAGGGACACAGTCAGATTGGTTTAAAAACTAAGTGTTGGGCTTCAACCAATCAGTCCCAATGTGCCAGATGGTTCTGTCACCGTGAGCGGTTTCACAGTTCAAGGACTGGTCAGCTTCCTGGGACAGAGAGGAGTGTGGTACATTTTGGGAAGCCTGAACCAGCACAGGACTCCAGGGCGGAGTCAATGACAGCTGGCCATGCCTCCCCTTCAGCTCCCAGCCACAGTCAAGGCAGACAGTGGACATCAGGTAAGCAAAGCCAGGGATGCATGATCCAGAACCCTCAGTGGCTCTGTTAGCCTTCTTTGGGAAATGAGGGGCCCTTGTGCTCACTGAAGGGGAGAAGGCAAGAGAAAGCTGGACTGGAGCAGACCATTCTCATCACCAAGATATCAGACAGCTTCTGCTCCTGTCCTTCGGGCCACTTGTTCGAAGGTCAAATAGGCCTAGCCCACCGGTGCAGTTAGTGAACGAGAACCAGGAGGCGAAGCCTGCCACGCTAGCTGAACTACTGCACATGCAAGAGTAAAAGGTGCATTAATAGTGAAGACCAGAATCCAGTTACTGGCGCAGGGGAGGCATCTGCGATTGGGATATTAACCTTGTAGAGAAACACTGCTGATCAGGCCCATTTCTATTGTTTTGGCCAGTAGCAAGTAGATTCATTCCAGCAGTACTGGGAGTTAGCGACTAACTGATCGAGTCTTCTTTAAATACCACGTCTTGAACTTCAAAAGAAATCTTATACATTAAGTGTTTTCCTGCTCCCCTGCTGATGTTCACAAGAGTCTTTTCAACAAGGGGAAAAAAGTGGCCAGCAACCCAGGGGAAGAGTGAAATTGGCTACACACGAGTGCTGTCAAATGCCAAAGTGAACTAAATAAGAAAAGAATGTGTTTTTATTTATCTTTTCAATTTCACTCACCCTGCATTACTTGTAACTAGAGTAGCCACAACATTCAGACAGAATTTGATGTGCCACTTTTATCTTCGTTTCATAGAGACAGTAAACCTGGACAGGTCTCAGTACAGGACTAAAGCACTAATGCTGTGGGACTCCTCCTGTCTGCCTGTACCTGTTAGGTGATGGAGGTTTCACAACTGCTTCCCAGGTACCAGTCAGATCATAAAAGAGGCTATCTCCGTTGCCATCATAGGATCCCTGAGGAGGAGATGGGAAGCATTTAATACATTTGAAACCTCAATAAAATACACCTAAAATTGGAGAGAGAGAGAGAAACAACTTTGAATGAACAAAAAATACTGGAAGATGTGCCCTCTGTTCTGCAGGGTAAGCACTTGCCAATAGGTAGCATTTTCCTCTGCAAAAAAGTCACATTAGGAAATAAAGGGGAAAACGGAGGCCAGACCTGTTGAAGCACTAGACACGAACATGGGGAGACCAGTGATGCTTCAGCCTTTGGTCATCAAGGGGGGAGAACATGAGCAGGGTAGATCTGCCCCCACCCTGAGCATAGGCAGGTGCACCAAGGTATGACACTAGTTTGAACTCTTGGTTTTCCTCATATCATTAGCCAGAGGGGTAATTTTGCCTTATTTATTGGTATCAGAACATACATTATTTTCCCCTTAACCTCACATTCTGGTGGCTTTTAGCAGCTTTCCTGGGCTCGGACCAGCTATTGCAGGAGCACTGCTTAGGAAAAACGTTTGGCTTTGACAGCCATTTTTAGAGGAGGGGATTCTTGTTAATCCGAGTCTGGTCTTTCAGTCTCCACAAAACTGCTCTCCTTCTATTGCATCTCCAGCAGCTCGTACAGTAGATGTGCCAGACATGGCACTTTTACATCTCCTAGGACCTTCAGGAGTGCCTACGAGAGCCGGGATTGGAGATTGAAGCGCTCATTACACAGGTGCGACAATCGCGTGAAGTTTCTGCACCAACTTTTAGTGACAAAGTTTAAACAATAATTGTAGGGAAACATGGAGAGTTTCCTCTTCTCCCTGCCCATTTCCCCCTTTTATTCAGGCAGTCACAGTGTCCACTGCGAGTCCTCACAGTGCATGGGCAGAGCTCCAGCAACAGTAGCATTACTAATTTAACAGGAGTTCCCTCATTAACAAAACAAAGTAGTCCAGGTAAAATTTAACTTGGTCTCAATGCTGAGGCTTTTTGATTTGCCAGTCCTGCAGAAGGGATAGTTACTCTGCCATCTCCACGAACAGCACTACATCCCTCTTAGGGGACAGACTAGCAGTAGTACTGAAGAGCAGGAAGGATGCAGACCCAGAAGATCTGCAGAAGACTCAGTTTCAACACTAACATCTCAGGCTGGCCATGTTAAAACATTTTGCAGTCTCCACTGCCCTGGGTGGGAGGCTGCACACCAAGAGAGCACAAAGCCACATTTCCCGACGCTTGCTTGTGCCATGCCACAAGAGAGTCTGGAGTCAGAGTGAGTTTTTTCAGAATCCCCAAGTTACCTGGCTTCCTTCAATTTCTTATCCTGCCCAAGTAGCAGCTAAAGCAGGAGACTGTACCTGATACATTTCTCTCATTGAGACAAGCCTCTCCTCAAATTTTTCTAGATTCCACAGAGTGCAGATTCCCAATTTTGTGTTGGTGACTCGGATGCACACAGTTGTGGGTTCTCCATTCATAGCTGGTAGGTCATACCTAGGAAACCATGCACTGTTTTAGCATTTGGAAGTGTGACTATTGGCCTACTGTTAATCTAAGCCCAGTAGCCCCAGCAGTGACTGTAGTTAGACGGGTGGAGAAGAAGAGGTTGCAGGTGTTAACATTTCTCCCCAATGAGCAAGCTGAACTTTCCAGCACATGCCATGGTAACTAGATGCATTCTTAAATTCCCAGGAAAGCTTACAGCAAGTACATGCAAACTCTTGTTAAAGACATACCCCTCAAATACATTCACCAGCCACCCAGAGTAGTGCAGGAAAGGCCCTGCTGGGATGTGGAGCCTGCCCCAAACCCGTTACTACTCTCTGCTATTTTCTCCTAAAACAGCCTTAGTGATGTTCTCTGAGCCACCCACTTCCCCAGTACTCAAGTTTGCTCCCACTTAAGCCATTATAAAATCATAGTGGAAGTTTCAGGACAATAGTTAACCAATTCTCATCATTCTGGTTCAGACATTTGTCCACAGTTACCACACCCCCTTTTCCATTTTGTGCCCCACAAGACTGGTGCGGTGAAGGGTACTGGGTTCCATCCACCCTGGTGGAGTTGAACAAGTTGGAGTTCCTTAAAGAAGCACATTCAAGTTGCACTCGACATTGGACTATGTAGCTGTAGGACCAACGTCTAACAGAATTCAGAAAGGTCACACCTAGCTTCATTTGAGAGGTTTAGACCCCTCTGCCTTTTATAAATTTCTTTAGGGGGATTGAGACCTAACTCCAGCAAACAGGGCTACCTGCTGAAGATCCTGTGCTTGTTTGAGCTCTTGCTAATGACATTGGACAGCCCTCCAGCTTTCCATAATGCTGCAAGAAGTCACTGAGCTTGGTCTAGAAATGGAAACAATTCCAGTAAGTTTACCAGACAAGACAAGCCTGAAGTTTAGTTTGAGGAGGATTTAAAACACAAACCCACACACCCAACCACTTACTCTCAGCAGACACAATCTTCCTTTCCTGCTCTTTGGTGGCACACGTCTGCTGTAGCAGCTCCATCTCCTGAGCCAGCTTCTCTTTTTCCTGCTCAAGGAGGTCCAGGAACTTGCTGCGTTTTTGCTAGGTATCCTGAGCCTTCAAGAGACATGAGCCACAATTCTTTCAGCACACCACTACCAGCTAAGGACACCTGGGCTCTCCATCCCCAGACTCTTCCCTGGGGCCATAACTCCTTGAAACACTAATCCCCAGCTCTTGTGCCTGACCAGCCATTCCATCTTCATGCTTGTCGTCACGTGTTGGCCATTTAAAGAACATGGCTCTTATTCATCAGGTGCAGAAGCGTGCTAGACTCCTCACAGACAAGTCTAAGCCCAAAGAGTTTGTAATCTAAATGTTGCACAAGATGAGATACCATCCCCGGGAGGGGAAATCCAAGGACAAATTTAGTTAGAGACAGAATCCAGAGTTGCCCACATTTAGCATCTAGTACATACTGGTGACGCGCACAATTTTAGGGTGGGCTATTCAGAAGTGCTCAGCATTGCCAGACTGCATTCCCAATGAAATCGGATTACTGCTGAGTTCAACAGGAGTAGACTTAAGCCAACACTGAATGCTTTGAAAGCCATTTAATTATCAACATTTATTTTCTAGCAGTGCTGCAGAAGGGAGGTTTTAGGAATAGGTCTTGATGCTCCAAACTAAGGGATAGTTTGAACGGTGTAGAGGGATCTGTGAGAGGAGACAAAAGGGGTATCCAGGCAGGAATCACTGCTAATGGAGAGGATGAGGCAGGAGAATGCTAAAAGGAGAAGGGGGGGGGGGAAAATAGTAGGATGACGTGTTATGTAGTTTTCTCACTGCAATTTCATTCCCTAGCACCTGCTGACATTGTAAAGTCAAGTCCGCCAACAGTCGTGTATGGGAAAGGAAGCACTAGTGACGTTTGGTTCATAGTTTTTGTTTAAAGCAAAGCCATTGGCCCTGCAGTAGCAGAATCTGCGACACCTCCAAGGACAGTCACACACTGACAGTCTCTCTTATATAAACTACTTTAGAGCTTGTTCTTCTGCACCACAGCACGAAGCACCTTTTACTTACTGACCTGAGCGAGGGCAGGCAAGCGCACAAGTAGCTCTTCAGCCGCCTTCCTTGTACTCAGGAGTTTCTTACTCATTTCGTCTTCCTGAGGCAGGCAGAAGTGTGAATTAAAGCCATTCCCCTCCCCTCTGCCCCCCTGGACAGTTACCAGCTCCCATGGAAATATCTGCCAGGGGCTCAATAGTGAGTACGCCAACCCCCTGGAAGCTTGAAAGCAAAGCTTCAGGAATGGGCATTTCCTCTCCACCACACGGGCTATTGCGGTGCTGCTCATGTAGGGGCGTGGGCTACACACTGTACATCCTGCAAGGCTGCTTTTGAATTACTGCCTGGCTTCCTTCCCAAATCCACCTAGAGAACAGAAGGTTGGAATTTTAACTTCCTGCTATAAGGTGAGGGTGGAAGGGAATCGCTTGTTACGTGATTTCAGGTGGGTCAGAAATCTCAAGACAGATTTTCCTAGAGTTCAGAGGTGCTTCGATCAGGCACATTTAATTCAGAACCTCCTACCCTTTGATAAACGTAGGCGGAGGTAAAGGCTATTCCTGAGACACATCAGCTTCAAGCTGGACCATTAACATAATGGGCAGTTTCTCATTGACGCAGTTTGAATGGCTGAAGAGTGGAGGGTGGTTTCTTGCTGTTGCTTTGAAATGGGGGGAGGCACTCTAAGAAACTTACCAGCTGTTCTTCCAGCTGTTCGATGCGATCCTCATAAAGTCTCCTTTGAGCCCATAGCTCCTGCTGAGCCAGCTCCTTGGCCATCTGAAGCTCTTCCATCATTTCCTTCTGTGCCTGCAGTCTGGCTTCCTCTACCTCCCTTTCAATTCTGGAAGCAGAAGAAGAGCGAAAGCAGAAGTGGCCACAGCCTGGCCCTACCTTACTGCTTCCTCAAGTTATGAAATGGGGCTTTCCATGAACTGTTACAGATGGCCCCAAACTCTGCCCATGAGCAGAGCTACGTGCAAAGGGAACCCAGAAAGACACCAGTTTTGCAGAGGGATCAGCGGGTTTGCTTCAGAACACCAGGGACATGGAAGTCCATTCTCATAGGATCTAGTCAAATCCAGTGAAAATAAGGGGGGTGGGGGGGAGAAAAACCACCACCCTACAACAGCCACCATGTAGTGGGATTTGGTGCAGCACCACTTGGCATGAACATGCTCTGAAATGCATGCTCTTACGTTCCCTCTACTGGCTCCTTCTGCGTCACTGTTAAGTATTTTACACGGATACATCATCAGAAGTTTAAAATGATTTTATGGGTGTTTATATCTACAAACTGGAAGTATTTTGAAACTGAAGAGAGAGTCTAATGGAAAACTAAGTTAGCAGTTTCAGTACGAGTTGTTTGACAATCAAATTAGAAGAGATGCAGGGAGAAAAGACCTGTTGAGTCCTAGCCCATCCCTGCCTGGTATACCTCCAGGCTCACCAACATTCTTGCCACTCATTTCAGAAGGATCAAAACCAGTCTATTCGGATTGGGGGTGCGGCAGGGAGTCAGGGTTCCTGTCTATTCCCAGGAATCTGATAGTTACTGGTTCAATAAGGATTGAGTTCGAGAGAGGTACTTGACAGCATGATGGCCCAGTCAGCTATGCTCCCCTTGAGATCAGAATCTCTTCTGATTCTCACATGCATTCAAGTTTCCACATACTCAGTCTGACATGGGCAGGCATGCCACATTTACACTAATCCTGCTATAGAGGAAGAGGAAGTGCAAGCAGAGAGTTTGTAATTGAGTCTGATGCAACATTGCCATGTTGAAATATTGATTTCGCCCTCCACACGTAGCCATGAGCGAGTAGCACTGTCTGAGGCAGTCTAGGAGCTACAGTCAAGGCAGAACCAGCCCTAATGAACACTACTTATTTCAGGTTGTATTTTTGAAGCAAGTCTATAGTGCTTGAGAAAGATGCAAGATTAGAGTAGCATAGTCATTTAGCTATTTTATGCTACCCCTCCCCCGGCACACCTGTCCACCCCCTACCAACTGCAGGACATTTCCCTTATTCCCCCTACCCAGACTAACATGCCAGCATAATTAGCAGAGTCCATTGGAGAACAACATGATCATTCTTGTGCAGTGTTCTATGAAGCCCAGCATCATCCCTTAATTATACAGCAAATGGCATATCCTCAGCACATAAAGCCGTTAAGACAGAACTGGAAGTGCTCAAATTGCTCACAAAATGCTTTAACCCTAGAACACATGGGGCATTTTCCAAGGCTGCCAGACAAGTTAATACACAGAACAAACTGCCTAGGTCTGCAGTTTCCAGAGTGCCTATGACTGCAGATCAAATACTTTTGCTCAAAGCAGATATTAGGGAAGGTCAAGGAACACATCCAGTTACCTCTGCTTCTGAGCTTCAACTAGCTCATTTTTAGCAAATTCAAAGTCCCTCAGCCCATCAGCTCCCCCTGCTGGCATCAAAGAGGCACAGCGCCCATTCTTGACCTCCATTGGGTGATTGAATCTGAAGTAATGGTTCCCACCAAGAATCACTCTGTCCCCCTAACAAGGATAAATAGGAAAGTCACAAGGTATCAAAGCAGTGATCTGAAAGAGGAGCACCATCCCCTCCCACAAAAAGCCATCTCATTTCAGTTTATCCAGTAAGTGAGTTATTAACTTCACACACACTGAAGTTATGCCTTAAATATCACAACACAGGGTATCCTCACATCTTAGAGTTAACGTTACAGGAGACATTCCCAGGCCCAGCCCCCAAGGCCCAGAACAAGCCTGTTTAAGGGAACCACTCCTCTAACAGGATAGCTTCCTATTGTAATTTAGCCTCAAATGTGCCAGAGTTCACTATTAACCAGTTATTGGTTTTAAGAGTGTTTTTCCCTGTTTAATAAGATTGCCCTTGAAAAGGGCTTGAGTGAACCTCAGGGTCATGGAGGTGGTATTACAATAGAGATTCACACACAGCAAGGTAGTCACTGGCAAAGTGGGTTTGCCCCGCACACAACCCCCTTTAGATACCATGAAGGTATTGCTAAGAACTCTCTCTTTTCAAGGCTTGTAAAGATCAGGAATAAGGGACAAGAACAACAGCTATGGTTTTAATAGTTTAAGAGTCATTCTGCAGTTTAGCTCCCCACCTATCTCATACACACTTTACACAAAATCATGGGGAATGGGATGTTAGCTACTGACTGTACATAGGAACGTAAGAACAGCCACACTGGGTCAGACTAATGGTCCATCTAGCCCAGTATCTTGTCTCGGACAGTGGCCGGTACCAAATGCTTCAGAGAGAACAAGTAGAACAGATCAATTTTAACTGATCCATCCCATTGTCCAGTCTTAGCTTCTGGCAATTGGGGGCTTGGAGACACCAGGAGGATGGGGTTGCATCACTGACCATCTTGGCTAATAGCCATTGATGGACTTATCCTCTGTGAACTTACCTAATTCTTTTTGAACCCAGTTATACTTTTGGCCTTCACATCTCATGGCAATTAATTCCACATATTGACTGTGCATTGTATGAAGAAACACTTTTTTTTTTTTTAAACCTGCTGCTTATTAATTTCATCAGGCGAACCCTGGTTCTTCTGTTATGTGAAGAGGTAAAACATTTCCCCATTCACTTTCTCTACACTATTCATGATTTTATAGACCTCTAACATATCTCTTTTCTAAGCTGACTAATCCCAGTCTTATTAGTCTCTTTATATGGCAGCTGTTCCATACCCCTAATCATTTTCATTGCCCTTCTCTTCTGCACCTTTTCGAATTCTAATATACATCTTTTTCAAGATGAGGCAACCAGAACTGCACACAATATTCAAGGTGTGGGTGTACCATGGATTTACACAGTAGAATTATATATTCTGTTTTATCATCTATCCCTTTCCTACCAGTTCCTATCATTGTTAGCTTTTTTGACTGCCACTGCACATTGAACAAAAGTTTTCAGAGAACTGCGCACAATGACTCCAAGTGTTAACAGCTAATTTAGACCCCATCATTTTGTATGTATACTTGGGATTATGTTTTCCAACGTGCATTACTTTGCATTTATCAACACTGAACAGTAGACTAGGATCCCTACATGGTGTAGGGTGACTGCCTCAACTAGGAGGTTTCCATTCACAAAGGTCCTGGCATCTGGGATAGGACTTAAGGTGACCACTCCTTGCACATTGGTGATGACACTGGGAGGAAAGAGAAAAACCAGCAGAGTTAGGCCTAACTTCCACTAGACACAGAGTGCAGCTTTTTGCAGAGCAAGATCATAGAATATTAGGGTTGGAAGAGACCTCAGGAGGTCATCTAGTCCAATCCCCCGCTCAAAGCAGGACCAACACCAACTAAATCATCATCATCATCATCATCATGAGTCCCTCAGAGTTACACAACAGGTAAGGTTGTGAGAAATTGCACTAGTCTTTGAGAGGATACAATAAGGCTAGTGTTATGGTTCCTTTTGGGGTTAGCTTTGAAATAAGATGACAGAAGTGGACATATTTAGAGGTTTTTAAGGTCAGGCTTGACAAAACCCTGGCTGGGCTGATTTAGTTGGGGATTGATCCTGCTTTGAGCAGGGGGTTGGACTAGGTGACCACCTTTTGGGATCCAAAATCATAGAATATCAGGGTTGGAAGGGACCTCAGGAGAAGTGCAGTTCTATTCTGAAAAGAGACTGCAAATGGCACCATGGCATTCCCTGATCATGGTCTCAGTCCCGCCATCAAATGTTTACAAATAAAGAGACTTTTTTCTACGTCAGCCCTGTAAACTCAGCCTGGGACCACAGCATCAAGAAGGCATCTTTCACCCTCAGTAATAAGGGTTCTGTGGGCTAAACACTCAGCCATTAGGGTTTTACAGCTATGACCCTATCGACTTCAAATTGTGCTCCGAGGCAGTGGGTGGCTATAACTGGAGCTCCACAGGCCATTCTGATGCCCAAGTCAGAGAATCCATCTCTTTCACAGCTGTGATGGCTCTGCCAGGCCAGCTGGAGAATAAAGCAATAGTAACCGACATCACCAGCGAGGTCTGACTACCCACAGGGAGCAGGACCTGCTGAGTAAGAAGCAGTAAGTCATTTTTCAGACTAGAACCCAGCTATAGTCTGATCTGTACGTCTGCCACCAGCATGGACAGCTCCACTAGCTCAAGCAGGGCGGCACGCGACTGAGACGCTAGCAACCTTTGGGAAGAAAGTCCACGTTTAGGAGTTCAGTGGGGGGATTCAGCAGTTTCGACTCTGGCTAGAAGGCCTGCTTGGAGCTCAGGGAGATCTCTCCTGTGGGAGGTTTTAAAATGGTGTTGACTTTAAGAGAACTTACCAGTGGTCCACTGAAATGAGTGCGCCTGTCAGCTGGATGTCATGCTCAGAGTCTGGATGAAGACTCCCCACTCTGGTTTCTCCCTCTTTGAGGATATAGAGAAGCATCTCCGAGAGCTGTGGGTCTTCGTTTAGATTTACCAGGTTTGGCAGACAGTTGTCAACTTTAAAGCACACTCCTGCTTTCTAGGAGGCGGCAGCAGATAGAGCAGGATTTTAGTCATGAGCGGCTAGTGGGTTATGGCTAACAGATGAGAACCTAGCCCTCCCTGCTCACAGTCAGGGGATTTCATATTTAAAAGGTGGCCTCAGAAACTGAACGCCTGTCCTTCTGATCTTCAGTCCCACTACTGGGCATTAACTTCAGCAGACAGAGATGTCAAAGCTGGATTGGCCACTAGAGGGCACCTGTGTTCTCAAATACAATAGAAGTACACTGAAAATTTAAAGCTGTATATTGTGCTCTGGTACATACAGATACCCAATGGAATAGCAGCCTCTGCTGTAAGCTGGAAAGATAGTGTTATGGCAACAAGTTGCCTCACCTATTTTTGTGCAATCAGTTTCTCCAGCTAGAACTCTTACTGGAAAGGGATTTTGTACGAGACAAGTTCTATCACAGAACCCGCCTTCCCACTCAGACCGGCCAGTTTGATCCTGTTCAGAGGATAGCAAGTTTAATATTCCCCCTCCACCCTGTCTTACTGGTAGTTTTACCAGGACCGGTGGGAATCGCTTGGCTTCCCATAATGTGAGTTACACACTAGGATCTTTTCCTCCTGCTGCAAGCTGACTCTGACCTCACCTGTATCAGTCTTATCCACACATTTAGAGAGAGGTCACCAGCCTCTGCTGCTTAGGAGTGCCTCCCCTCACTCTGGCTGTGTAGGATATAGGCTTCACTCTCCATACCTGCAGTTCTTGCTCCTCTTCCATCTTGTGTTGTTCTGCTAAAGCCAGCTTCTCCTGCCAGGACCTAGAACAAGTCTTCATCCTTACCATGAAATCAATTCTCCACCCCACCCACCCACCCTCACCACCAGGGCCGGCTCCAGGCACCAGCCCAGCAAGCAGGTGATTGGGGCGGCCAACAGAGAGGGGCAGCACGTCTGGCTCTTCGGCGGCGGGTCCCTCAGTCCCTCTCCGATCGAAGGACCTGCCGTCGAAGACTGAAGCGACGGCGGCAGAGGTGCCGCAGATCGCGACTTCCTTTTTTTTTTTTTTTTTTTGCGCTGCTTGGGAGGCAAAAACCCTGGAGCCGGCCCTGCTCACCACACCCACACACCCTTTTGTATACTAGTGATTGGCAACATTAGTTAACAGGAAACCAAAAATCCAGGCCTTAGTCCTAGATGAGTGACATGTGATGGACCACAGCCCAATGATATAAGCATTGCAACACTAGACAATGGAGTGTTTAAGTTGTAGAAGATCAGAACAGTAAGCTCTGAAGTATTTGCTTCTAGCACACTAGAACATTTAACTAAGACGACCCACCAAAACCTTGTTCCCTACATGGAGCGCGGGGGCGGGGGAGAGAGAGATTTCTTACTTCTGTGATTCTGCCAGTTCTCTTTCCCGATCAGCAAGTTGTTCTTTCAGATACTGGATTTCTTGGAGACTAGCTTCATATTTCAGCACATCAATCCCTTGACTGCACTGCTGGGCAGCTCTCAGCTTCTCAATCTCAGCTTTCAGCTCTTAAGGAGATGGAAAACACCTCTTTAAACTAGTTACATTACTAGTTGCATTGGATTCAAACAGCTCAAGCCCTCCCCTTTCAGAAGTGACAGCTTTGGCAGTATGGGCCTCCATGGGAAACATCCCTAGGAAAGAAGGAGATCTCAGTCTGGGAAAACGTATTTGATTAAGTTTTTGCCTTGACTATATCCATCTGTGGACATCTAGATCCGATAGCGACAGAATTATTCAAATAATTCTGATAAAGGTTTTTTGCCTGAAGCTTGTTAGCAGTTCACTGGGAACGTGAGAGGTTTGAAAGTCGAGCAGTTTTGGATAGAAGAGACTCACATAGTACTTTTATTCTCCTACTCTGGGGGGGGGGGGGGGGGATCTCCCTACCTGGTTCCAGTCCCAATACAAATTCACCGTGGGACATTCTACAGTAGTTGCTGGCTAGCTACAGGAGCATTCTGCTAGTGAAGGCGTTCGCTGGAGTAGTCACAGCACGTAGGGACACTAGGGGTACAGGCACAATTGCAGCAAACATTGTTTTTGGACAATGCGTGTCACCTTTGGCCACCTGGTGCACTTGGTCAATGTGTACAATACCCTAGTATAGGAGATTTCTCAGGCAAATATTAAATACAAGAAAAAAAAAAAAAGCAGCTAGTCACAGTATTAGTCTTGGCTTCATACAGCAGAGGTACAAGACAGCTACTCGCAGCTTCGGGAAATATTTCCTTTAGGTCCCTCTAACTTACTGCCCTCTCGGGTCAGTGTCATTTGCCTCCCTTCATTTTGTACCGTTGGAGGCATCAATCCCAGACCCACAGGCTGCTAAGAGACGCTTCTCAGCGCCATACCTCTGATCAGCACTGCATTGGAATCCTCATTGACCGTGGCCACATTAACGATGCTGCGAGCTTGACTGGCGTAGCGCAGCATGCTCAAGGTTTCCTCGACGTGTGCAGCGGTTGGGCTGATGGTGGCTATCATGGCTGTCTTAGAGTTACCACCCAGGCTCTCCTTCAAAAGCCTCAAAGCAGATTTAGGAGACAAGTTAGCAGAGTGACCACGAGTCATTGGGGAAATGGCAACAAGATCCAGTTTGCAAATCCACCCATCCTCTATCCCACCCTTAATTAAAGGGACAGTGCCATGTGGAATACTAGTTCCTGCAATAGCCTCTAGGGTTAAGGCTTTACGAAGCCCAGAAGTTTCACATTAACTTTTGTACCTCACTTACATTGACCAGAAAAGTCCACTTCTGCTTCTGGCTCCTATGTGAGAACATAATGGGGGAGGTACAAGATTCACTAGTCAGAAAAGACACTTTTGCTAGTGTGACAAAGTTCCTCCTCTATCTTGGTGGGTCCTACGCTTATTGGCGGATTTTCTTACCTCAGAGATTCACCATGTGGGTTGGGGAACAGCCCAGAGACCTTCCCCTCTGGAAGAAGGCACAGTCCAGGTCAATTGGGAGGTTTGCGGGGAACCCGGGCCCGCCCTCTACTCTGGGTTCCAGCCCAGGGCCCTGTGGACTGCAGCTGTCTATAGTGCCTCCTGTAACAGCTGCATGACAGCTACAACTCCCTGGGCTACTTCCCCATGGCCTCCTCCAAACACCTTCCTTATTCTCACCACAGGACCTTCCTTCTGGTGTCTGATAACGCTTGTGCTCCTCAGTCCTCCAGCAGCACACCCTCTCACTCTCAGCTCCTTGCACCTCTTGCTCCCAGCTCCTCACACTCGCACCACAAACTGAAGTGAGCTCCTTTTTAAAACCCAGGTGCCCTGATTAGCCTGCCTTAATTGACTCTAGCAGCTTCTTCTTAATTGACTCCAGGTGTCCTAATTAGCCTGCCTGCCTTAACTGGTTCTAGCAGGTTCCTGATTACTCTAGTGTAGCCCCTGCTCTGGTCACTCAGGGAACAGAAAACTACTAATCCAGTGACCAGTATATTTGCCCTCTACCAGACTCCTGTACCCCACTGGTCTGGGTCTGTCACACTAGTTTATAAAGACTTTGTTAAACCAGAACTATGCAAAAACATCCCTTTAACATTAGGCCCATCTACAAGGTTGTTAGGCACCCAGATACTATAGTATTGGGCAGATTATAAAATGTCCACGATATTTTAGTATCTTGTTTCATTCTGTTTTATTAAAGGTCAGGCTTCTCATACAATCGGTGCCTAAAAGTGGTAGCATGCAAAGCTTTAAGGAGCAGTATCAAGAGACCAGCTGAACTAAGGCTTTGGTGAAGAATCTCTTACTATTTTTTCCAAAATCTGAATTTGCAGTCCAGCTCTAAGAGCTCCACCAGTTGTCCTGTAGGACAACTCTGTTTCAGTTACAAAGCCATGATGTTTAACAAGCATGCCCAGAATCGGATTTTAACGGGAGAGCTGTGTGAAGGTGCCAGTAGTTTCCTTGCCGTACCAGGTTAAGACAGAGTCTCTGTAAGGGATGAAGCACTTTCTCTTGAATTGGGACATTTCAGATAGTGCAGAGATCACCTTCCTGAGAGTGAGCAGGGACTTGTTGATACTAGCACCTTCCTGGAAAGAGACATTACCAAATTTACAAAGGTAACTGCAACAGCCAGAAGGGGATTTTGATACAGAAGCTAACTGAATTAACTTAGTTTTTCCCTTTCAGATCCCAGCTATGGCATCCCATCATTATATGGTTACAAAAATGAGAACTGGATCCAAAGACTTGTTTCTCCCAATTGCTTCCAGATCCAGTTTGCAAATCAGAAGCAATTTTACATGCTGCTAGAGGTGTGGCTACCAGCTGGATTCTCACATCAGCCCTAGTGAAATTCAGCAACTGGAACCAAGCTGCCAGCTAAATTCACAATGTACGTGGCATACAGAATCCAGCTCAGTCGTCCAGAACTGCATTAGCTCTGCTGGATTACCTGTAGCAGGAGACTACATTTGTCAGTAGAGTAAGCAGATATGGCACAGGGGAAACATAATATATATGGAGTAAGGTGTGCCAGTTTGATACAGTTACTTTTGAAGGCTAGGACTATAACAGCGTTTAAAAGAGAACTGGATAAATTCATGGTGGTTAAGTCCATTAATGGCTATTAGCCAGGATGGGTAAGGAATGGTGTCCCTAGCCTCTGTTTGTCAGAGGATGGAGATGGATGGCAGGAGAGAGAGATCACTTGATCATTGCCCGTTAGGTTCACTCCCTCTGGGGCACCTGGCATTGGCCACTGTCGGTAGACAGGATACTGGGCTAGATGGACCTTTGGTCTGACCTGGTACGGCCGTTCTTATGTTCTTTTCTCAACATGTTATTCTATAGAGATCCAGATATTTCAAAGGGTATCCATGTTCTCAGAGTTAAAATAATCCAGCTTGCTTAAGTGTGGGGTTTTCCTTGGAGGCTCACGTTTTGGGATTCGTTCACCATCATGCTTTAGAGACACCTACTTGGCTGAGAAAAGTCAGTTAAAAATTCTAATCAATAGCAGAATGCCAGGACTGGGGATTTTCAGATCAAGGAGAGACTAACATCAATACTTTGCACTTCTACAGCACTTTCCAGCCAAGAATTGGTTATCCAAGCACTATGAGGTAGGTATCAGATAGGGACTCTGATAAGTAGAGGATCAGAGTCATACTTAATTGGCTTTCCTCTTGGAGAGACAGAACCCAGATCTCCCAGTTCTGGGTCTAACGGTTCCTCCAAGGTCGCTACTACTCCCTGTCAGTTTCATAGACATCATGCCAACTCAGTGGAAGATTTTGCATTTGGATTTAGACAGTTTCCCCTCCTCTCCCACCCCAAAGTAAGCAGCATCACCCAACCTGCGTTCTCAGCCCACTGGTTTGTGCCAGATTGCAGCGCTCACTTCCCGAGAGGTCCACCAAATTCACGTGGCTCACCATCATGTGGTCATGTGCTTCTCCCTCCAGGTGTTCCCTCTGCAAGGCCACACAAGAGATTAGATTTGTTGCCACCAAACAGTGTATGAACATTCAGCATCTTCCCTGCCTCCAGCCTTCAAATCACAGTGGACAAGGCTACATCATCCCACGGCTAGGCAGCACAGTCTGCACACTGGTCCAGTCACTTTAATAGCTCCAAATCTTACCCCACAGGCATGAAAGCCAAGTACAGGAAGACTCAAGGGGCAGTTGGAGAACAATCCCAGACCTATCCCGAGTCACCAGACTGGAGGGAATGGGGTCCACTTGCCTTCGTCTGAGCCACGACCAGTTTGAACACAGAGTGAGAGCGGGAGCTTCTCTCATTCATGCTAGTGGCTGCTGTGGCTCGCTGCTTGTTTCCAAGTTCCAGCCAGGTCTAGAGTAGAAGCAACAATTAGTTTCCACATTGATCCCGCTCACTTTCCCTCCCTGGCTACTCTCCACCATGCTCAATGGCCTGGACCCTCACCTGAGGATTGCTGTTGACACTTTGCTCCACAGACACAGTGGAGCGGGAAAGGGTAAAGCTAGTCTGTGCAGGAAACAGAGCTTTTCCAGGAGCCAGTCCCATAGTGTCAAATGAACTCCCCCAGAAGCTAAGGGCCATTACTATCCTCCCCGTCCCCCATTCTGCTTTCATCAGCAGGGTGCACTTGTGTCCTGTCTTTCTCCATTGGAGAGAGACAGACATTAAAACAAGTCCCCACACTGCACACAGTCCTGCCATTAGGGAGAAGACAAGAGAAAGAATGAGCCAGGAGACATCTGTTAGTCACTTTGCACACGATGGGAAGGCACTCAGACATTGCAGCAAGCAGGGAGATACAAGCACCTGTACAGAACAGAACACCAGCTCCAAGGAATGAGACTGCATTCTGAGCTACTGCGTGATGCTTTGCTGTTTAAGACTTGCCTGGCCATAGCAGCTTACCAAGAGACTGCAGGTGTTGCCGATACAGGCTTGTGTCAGGAAATATAAACGATTAGTTCTGAAATGCCCCTCCAGGATAGTGGGCTTGCTGCCCCTTTTAGTCTAGGAAGCAGTTCAAGATACCCACCAGAGTAATTGGGTGTTATGGGATATGGTGAGCCACTTATTTCTCTGCCTTATGAAATACCCATTACAAACTCCAGGCTACCACATGTTAGCAGCAAATCTGGAGAGCAGCTGCAGCAGACAAGGACAGTCAGCCCCTAAGCTGTGGTCTCTCTGCTCACATGGGATTTTCCCCTCCTCCCCTTCCCCCACCCCACCCAAATTCTGGATTCAGCCAGCTCCTAAAGTGCCCTGCAAATCTGAGCAGTTTTGCATGGCAGTGCCATATGCAGTTTTGAAGAGAAGGGCTCAGACTTAAAAAAAAAAATTCTGCTTTTGATCAGCTTGACTATACCTAGAAGCAGCATTCTTCTCGCCCCCCCCCCCCCAAACATTCTCAGCCTGACTGGAGAAAGGAGCAATTTTGTTCCATTTAGCAGAGGATGTCATTCTCAGCATGGAGCAGGTTAATTGATTTCCATGGTCAGTTAAGAGAATCAATCAGATGAACTGTGGAAACAGCCAAGGAGAAGGGAAACAACAGATGCATGGCTTAGACATTTTTTTCTTAAAGGCTTTGAAGATAGTTGACCTGGAAACACAACTCATTAGTGAATCTTGTTCTTCCAAAAAAAAGTCTCAGAGCTTATTTGCAAGCACGGTTGATGGGATAAATGGACAGTGAATCTGTGGCACTGCTTACACTGATGCTGCCTTGACAGAACATTTGATAGTCTATTTTATAGGTATAGTCAGCAGCTCAGCTGGTAGGGGTCTCTCTCTCGGATGTTAGATAGGAACAACTGGAGGACCTCAGCTCTTTGGGCCAACATAACAGGAGAGAACTTGGTGGACATTAGAACACAAGCACTGGGATTGGAAGGATAGACCAATGTAGACCAGACAGCTCAAAATCAAGAGCAGAAGTAGAGACAGATGAGATCAAGCGTGCCCATTTCATTAGGCCTTGAGTATACCATAAAAATTCAGATTAGGAAAGAGAATATCTTGGTCCACCCTTGTGTGTCTAATATCCTGGGCCCAACATAGCTACAACACTGCATACAGATTAGGAGAGTGAGCTAGAGAGACAGGAACCCTCTACATTTGCAGAGGAGAATGTTATGTGCATTGCTGTAAGATTTACTGGGGGAGGTTCATCCATCAAACAACTGCACTGAAGTTGCTGGAAGAGGGCATAAAGTTACTGTTATGGAATGAAAGAGCCAGAAAAGCATGCCACATGAAGTGTTCCAGAAGCCTGGAAAGAGAGACCAGACAAAGCTGCAAGACATGGACAGCTAATGGCATCATCCATAGGAGAGCCAGGAGAAGAGGTTCACTCTTTAGGGATTGTAGAGAAAAAACAGAAGCGGAAAAAGTATACGTCAGACCACAGGAGATGAACAAGAACATTAAATGGGAACATTTACACTTGCCCACAGGGAACGGACAGTTTGCTGAAATGGCAGGAGCCAAAATTATCCAGCGAGTTAGATACATCAGCAGGCATTTGGCAGATTCTCTAGGACAAAGAGTGCGCCAAGATTTGCACTTTCAGTACCCTGTTTGATAGCTATGACCAGCGCCTGGAATGCTTTCAGCACCCAGAGTACCTCACCATGCGAGAAGGGACTGCAGGAGTGAGTGGACACTAACAGTGTCACCACACATCTTGTAGGATACTATGCAGTGCCATGCTTCCTGGGCAAATCTGTCAGCAGGAAGAACCACCAAGCCCCGAGAGCACAAACACAGCCAGGCTAGATTACAGCAGCAATATTGCAGCTACTGCCTAAGTTATCGTTTCTTGTTCCCCTACGAGCTGCCACAGTCATTACTGAAAGATAAGCAACAACTAAAAGATTAAATATTGATGCTACCCAGGATTCAGGTACAGTAGATTCTTCAGTAAGTTAATGCCACTGACATGCTCCACAGCCTTTCAAACTGACAGGTGGGCAGACAGGTTCGGCCATAGTTTCAATTTTACTGAAATCCCCTTTTGCATACAGATCTTTTCCCTTGGGAAAGGGCTTGTGCAGGTGAACTGAATCACTGAGCAATAGAACATCAGAGCATTTTTCCATTTAGTAGCCTGGTACCTTAAACTTTCATTTTACTTGGCACTCTTTCCCCAGAGGCAGCTACGGGAGTTGGCAGCATCACCAGGTTACCAGAGAAAACACAGCAATACAATAGACGGCCTACATTTTGTTTAAACAAACACACACACGAGCAAGCAAGTCACTGACAAGAAATCTGACTTGGGACAGAGCCACTCAGGTACCCAGTGCTTCAGACCCAGAAGCTGTCCCTCTTTACCTAGTTCATCCTCATTGTGAAGCAGAGAGCATTGTGGGAAAGCAGTTGAGTTTTGTTGTACATGGATGTCTGTTCACACTGTACTGAAGGACCAAGCTCAGTCTCACATCCCAAGTCAATATTTGTATAGCATTTGGCAGTATAAAGTACAATTTCTAGCCATTCCAGTCTGTGATTAGATTTATTCAGTGGCCTTAGGAAGTACTGCATGACCACAACCTCCTTTTTAGAGGTGCAACCCCCAAGTTTTGCCTACATATGCTGATCTGCCCCTCTCCTCCCCACCCCCTGCACACTGAGGAAAATGGTTCCCATACCACCCAGAGGTAGCATGGTCCAGTGGACAGGACACTCGATAGTCTGGAGATGTAGGTTCTATTCACAAGTCTGCCACGCAGCCTTGAGCCAATCAGTTCACTTTGTGCTCGGTTGTCTCTCCCCTTCCCCTTCCCCCCCCCCCCCAAAAAAAATCACTTGAGTTGCTTTGTAGTAGTTCAGTTGTAAGCTCTTCAAGGCAGGCACTGTCTTATGTCTGTACAGCACCTACTATAAAGGGGACTTGATCTTGGGCATTGCCATTAGGCAAATAATGCCCATCCCCCACGTATTTCCCCCAACCTGAAAAATAACTAAGCTCTTAATATTTTGCATTTCCGTACAGTCTTCCTTCCATACAAGGTGCTGTACAGCACGGTGGGATCTCCAATAGGACACAGCCCCTTACAAGTAAAAGGCAGCTGGCACCGAGTCCACTGCACAATAATGGGAGGAGGAAAAGTCTGGCTAAGGACAGCCGGCAAACTCCTGGCATATTTAATGTCCATACACAACAGGATGGACACTTATTTCCAGCCATAAAGGTGACTGGAGAGAAGCAGAAATAGCTAATTTAGATTCCAATGAGCCACTATCAGGAATAAAGATGCAGGGAAGAAGACAGCAGTAGATGGAGCTAGTGATGCATCATTAACAGAGCTTTGAACTAAGGCAGACTTACCTGCACATCTGCAAAGAGCCAACCACATACCTGGGAGGATAGGGAAGAGGCACTATATTACTAGAAGGTAAAATAATAATTGTAGGACATCTGCTTCGTTGTCAAGGACCATGAGGGAAATAAAGCTGTTGTCCCCTCTAGCTAAAGCCTGCTGTTTCTTTTTCCCCAGACTCCCAACCACCAACTGCTCCATGATTTGGATGCCAATCCAATTTTGACGCCTCTAATTCACCCAAGAGACTGTTTATTTTAACTTTATCAAGAGAAGAGAAAAAACAACTGTGTTAGACTAAAAAGAGCATCTGGCAGCACGATGTTCTCCTTTCGCTACCAGGTACCAGCACAGGCCGGGAAATTAGCTGAATGAGTCGAGAGCACAATACACACCACGTGTTGAAGTGCAGGCTCATGGAGCCCCACAACGGGGTCACCCTGATCTGGAAACACGGAGGCATAGCCTGTAGAGCGCACAGCTCCCAATAGGCAGCCCTCCCTCTTGGGCCACATGAGGGACCTGCAATATTTTCTGTATTAGAAAAGGAGGCCACAAGGAGGTGCAGCCTGCTGGATTTTACCAGCTGACTAACACAGCCCTTAGCTGTGCAAGCATTGGGTGCCCAGGACTGCAGGGGCTTGTTTGGCAGTTAATGTTAACTACAGGAACAGATAAGAGATGCAGACACAGTGGTTAGGTTGTTCCAGTGTTTCCAGATCTCAGGCTTCCTTTCCCCCTTCCCCCATAAGAGTCATGCTGCCTTGCAACAATGGCAGTATATTCCTCAGAATCCAGCTGCTGAGATGCTACCATCCAGAACTAGCAACACTTAGGAGTTCTCGGTTTCCACCCCCTAAAGCAAGCCACTCCCTTCACATCTTTGAGAGCCAAGTACAGGAGTTTCATTTTGATTTTAAGAAGCCAGTTCTAGGCTGTCTGGATACAGTCAGTCTGAACACTGCACAACTTGTGTGCCATGAGGTTGCATTCTCTGTTTTGTGCAAGTCACATACTCCCTCAACAGCAGGATCCGCAATAGTTCTGAAGAGACTTCTTGCAGTATGAGAAACAATTGTTTACTGATTAAGCGAGAGAACGTGGGTCCAGACCTCGAGTTCTAGTCTCAAGGGTACCACCAATTTGTTGCAGGGTTTTGATCAAATCACACCACCCGTATGCCTCAGTTTTGCTATCTTGTCGGGATAATTCTTAACTATATTCACACAGCGCTTTGAAGACATAAAGCACAATGCAAGTGCTACGTATCTATCTGTTTCACTTGGAAAGAAACTTTCCAGTTAATTCTAAGAGGAGAACCGTAGCAGCAGAATCAATAAGATGCTTCATGTTGATCGGAGCGCAATGCAGCTACATGGCACACACAGCACTGAGCGAACCCCGTTTTTCATCTGGGGCTGGAGAGATTAGAATCGTTTATACTAGTCCCTTGAAATTAATGCAGCCTCTGCTTAAACCTTGGGGAGTTGTCAAGTGCGATGCTTCCCATTTGACTAGATCAGTATCAAGGAGTTTGGTCTCATGTGCAGATACTTGTCTGGAGTCCCTATAATTAGGCCCATCTTCGTGTCCAGAGCTCTAAGCCTTTGGGCTAAGAGCTATAATTCAGTGGACAGCCTGCTGTTAATACCAAGTGTCAGTTTTCCAGGATGGCTTAGCTGAAAGGCACTTGTTAAGCCATTACATACATTGCTTGTCGCTTGAAACAATGAAGGTTCTCTCCACCAGGACATTCCGCTAGTGGCAACACTATGCAGGACACCTGGTGCCCTGAAGGCTTTATAAGCTTGAGCCTACTACCTAAGAAGCTCTTTGGACAGGCTTCTCTGCTGTGCATCCCAGAGTTATCCCAGGTTATGGGAGCATCTCCTCATGCACCCCTACTCTATTGATTCCCCAGTGGGAGAGCGAGGCAACCTTCTATATCCTACAGGACACAATTGAACTGTTCACTGGTCCGACCACAAAGGGGAAGAGTTTTGGAGGTTGTTTAGAGCTGGATTAGATAGAGCACGGGTCGGCAACGTTCGGCGCGTGGCTCGCCAGGGTAAGCACCCTAGCGGGCCGGGCCAGTTTATTTACCTGCTGACGCGGCGGGTTCGGCCGATCGCGGCCCCCACTTGCCGCAGTTCACCGTCCCGGGCCAATGGGGGCGGCGGGAAGCCACGGCCAGCACATCCCTCGGCCCACGCCGCTTCCCGCCGCCCCCATTGGCCCGGGGGGGGCTGCAATTGGCCAAACCTGCCACGTCAGCAGGTAAATAAACTGGCCCGGCTCGCTAGGGTGCTTACCCTGGCGAGCCGCGTGCCAAACGTTGCCGACCCCTGAGATAGAGGCTACTGTGCAAATAAGGCCTCATCAGGTTAAGGGGTCAGCTGCACTTCTGCTCAGACTTCAGCTCTGAGTAGCAGCAGTCGCGGAAGCTCAGATCCTGTCAGATCCAACACCAGTTCCAGGCTGGAAATAAGCCTGTGGGGGCAGGTCTGCAACCAAGTTTCCAGACGCATTCCCATCACCAAGAGGAAAGCCTGAAGGAGTTTAGATTCAGGAAGATTCTCATTTTAGACAGTTTAACGGAAAGTTAAACAGTAAGGGACAAACTGTTATACCTGCGAGCCACTCATTGACTTCAGTGCAGAAATCTCTGGGTATGCCTACACTGGAAAAAAAAAAACCCACACCCCCGACCTCCGCTGCGCACACACAGCAACAAGTCTCACAGCCTGGGCTAACTGACTCAGGATAGTAGTGGAGACATTCCAGCTCTGGCCAGAGCTTGGGCTCAGAAACCAAGCAAGAGTGGCAGGTCTCAGAGCCTGGGCTCCAGCCCGAGCAGGAACATTAACACGGATATTTTTAGCCCTATAGGGTGAGCCTAAGTCTTAACCCGGACGCCAAGACTCACTGCCATGGGGATCTTTTTGTAGTGTAGATGTAGTCAGTTTTCATTTTTACAACTGAGCATGCAATAAACTTGGAGTTTGTTGCCTAAACAGAAGAAGTGTTTCTTTAAAAGTAAGACAATCGTACCAGATACATTCTGGAGGCAGGAGGATGGTGACTGATGTGCCGTTTCACCATCTAAAAAAAAAAAATTAACAGACCATACTTACGTAGAAAGGCCAGTTACATAAGGACCAAGGATTGGATGTTCTCGTACTTTCAGCTATATCGGGGTGTGGGGGAGGAGGGGAAGAGGGAGAGAGAGAGATTGATTATATTAGGGTTACTTCTTTAACACAAGCAATAGCAAGGCATGAAAGGTGGACACCTTGGGAATTTAGACGCATCATGCTAGAAAATGCCAAGCAAAGATTGAAGGAGAGATCTTAATAGTCTTGCCTTCTCCCACACTGGATTCTCTCTCCAGCAATGAAGCCTGTAGTGTCTGCTCTGACTACAATGGACTCTTCCAGCTTCTTACCCCATCCCCATATTAACTGTCCCAGGTGGGGCCTCCGCTTCAGCATGCAGCAGTAAGATCACCATCAGGATCCAGGGAGTGATTCTGTCATGCAGGTGCTTGAGTACCACCACTCACAACCCTTTGAACTCCCAAGCATGTTTCTCCACCCCCATCCCCCCCACTAAGGGCCACAGGGATAACTTTTGCTGCAATGAGAAGAATGCCAGGCATCTGCCAAGAAGGGACACTCATCCCAAGCTGAATTTTAGTGATTGCTCAGATAGGTGACCCCAGGAGGGTCTTCCTCCTGGACTCTGACTAGTCTAGGAAACTGGAACAACGGAGACAGATGGAACCAACAAGCTACAAGCATGGTCTCTGGCAGGCTCTTGCCAAGTGGCCCACAGTTACTATCAGCTCATCAAAACATGGATACACTTTGCTACTAAACCAGTCAGCCTCAATTAGCAGGACAGGCTTGTTGTTTGGGACCATTGCCTCTACCACCACCCTTGCCCAGAAGTTAAGGGTGGGACTCTGGGACACCTCCAGGAGGCACGGGGCAGGTGGAAGAGAATAAAGGTTTAAGCCACCTTGTGCCCTCAGGATTCTGGAAGATTGGTGGCTGAAATAACCCCTAGTGTAACTTAGGGAGCACAGAATGTTGTTGTATGTCATGGCAGCTCTACCTCATGCTGGGCCTGCCATAACCTGGTCCTGCCCCAGATTCTCCATAGCCCAGAGAACTATGGCCCCACCTCACACTGTCAACACTGAGCTTTGAGGGGACCTGTGTAGGACAGCCTATGGCTGCCTGATGCAGTGCTCACACCAGGGGGATTCTCCCTTGGCTGGCTAAGGGACCCTAACAGAAGGGAGAATTCCTCCCGAGAGCTCTAGGGCAAAGCTTGCCCAATATGGCCCAGGCCACATACAATCAATGAAGTTACATCAGGGAAGAATCAAGCCCCCAGTTTTGTAGCAAGGAGGGGCATACAGCTGGGGTTCAGTACTGCAGGTAAATATGTAACATTTTCCAAACTCACAGCTTTCTTCTTGGCGTTAGCATCTTTGGAGGATGTTAAGAGATCATGTATCCGCTCATTGTATACCTCAAAGTAACTCAGCTCAATGCGATGTTTCACCTGTTGGAATAAGGGAGAAGAATGCACTTGCAAGCACTGGGGTGGGCAGTGGGAAGGGATTCAAAAAAATCCATTTTAGCCTTCAAACACAGGGCATTCTGAATGGAGCAGCTCATTTTACGTAGTTGGCCATCTCAAAGTTACATTATATATGTGTTGCCAGGCCCTAATACCATATAGCTCAGTGCACATTTACAGTGTTACGAAAGTTTAAAGCTTACCATGGTCACTAGTGCAGACGCAAACGCTATCTTCAATTCAGCTAATAGGAAGAACTATTATGGCTAAGACAAGCCTTCACAACAGTATTAGTATAGACCAGGGGTCAGCAACCTTTCAGAAGCGATGTGCCGAGTCTTCATTTATTCACTCTAATTTAAGGTTTTGCGTGACAGTAATACATTTTAAAGTTTTTAGAAGGTCTCTTTCTAGAAGTCTATAATATATAACTAAACTATTGTTGTATGTAAAGTAAATAAGGTTTTAAAAATGTTTAAGGAGCTTCATTTAAAATTAAATGAAAATGCAGAGCCCCCCAGACCGGTGTCCAGGACCCGGGCAGTGTGAGTGCCACTGAAAATCAGCTCGTGTGCCGCCTTCGGCACACGTGCCATAGGTTGCCTACCCCTGGTATAGACCTACCTACAATATATCTGAAACATGGCCTATTAGAAACAGTCTTTTTTTTAAATGGAAGGATTAAAATTAGCATAAGGCAGAAAACTCTTTTTTGATGCATTTTGTCTTCATCCAAGACTCAGCAGGGAGAAGCTGATACTAAAAATAGAACAGTTTTATAGGCGTGATAGCATTTCATCCAGATTAATGGAGAGAGGGGCAATCCCATAAAGTGCCCTGGCCAATTTTTGGACAGCTCTAATGGAGAGACTGGGGACTTTCCTACTACAAAATATTATGCAAAATGTTACCTCCTCTTGTTGAGTCAGATTTACTTTCCAGAATATTTCCTTGCAAAATCGTGGAATTATGCCCACCTCATCAGCATAGCCGGTCATTCTGTTGAAGAGGAGACCCATGTTTAGTTGTGCTGAAAACCCTAGTCAGAAGAGGACACTCAATTTTGCTCTAGTCCTTAATATAGCAAAATGATTTCATCTGGCCAAGTCACAAGTCCTCCCCACAGATGAGAAAAAGCCATCGTGTTTCACTTTGAGACAGGAAACAGATGCAACATACTTATTAAATTCCATTCTGACTGCCCTCACTATTCTATAGGCTAAAGAGTTGTTAGAAAATTTAGTTTAGAAAGATGTTATTTATGACAGTTACTATCGGTCTTTACAAGAGATTAATTTATGATTTTGCTTCATTCTAAAACAGTTTTTGACTCTTTGGTTGAGTTATAGGAGTTTCGCCACTTAAGGTTTTGAAAATTAAACTTTTCTAGAGAAGGATTACTTAGTGGCAGATTCTGATCAAGTGGCTGGATTTAGTTTGTTGCCTCAAATAAGCCTCAGATGGCTGGAGATAGCAGTTACAACATTTATAGTAGAGTTCTTACGTGTAAGATTTCCCAGATCCAGTTTGTCCATAAGCAAATAAACAAGTATTGTAACCTTCAAAGACTTTGTCTAGAAGTGGCTGGGCCAACAGACAGTACACCACTTCTTGACTGGCATATCCCTTATCCTCTGGATTCTGAGACCCAAAGCAATAGTCATAGGAGAAAGTCAGCTGCCTGTTTGTATGAGGATGATGCATCAGTATTTCCTTTCCAGAAAGGGACACAACACATTTTGTTCCATCTTGCTGTTCTCTGTGAAGTCAGAAAAAGAACATTTTTATTTTAGAGACAATTACTTTGAGTGGCCACAGCTGGAACCCAACTGCTTGTTTGAGACTGCTGTATTTTAAATGCAATAATCAATGCTAAACTCTGCATCTCCTATCAGTGCAACAAATTGTGTTTAGTCAGGTGAAGTACCCACCCTGCTCCTAGCACAGCATGCCTACATTGGCTATGGTTCCAGTGTACCACCTTCTCAGGCTTTGCCTTACTGACATGTGAGAATTAATATTCTGAACCCAAACTTTATCTTGGGCTTGGCTGTACCTGGGCTACGACTCTGCTCCTGCCCCCAGCTCTCTCTGCCTCAGTAGAATACTCAAACAGTTTTATACTCTTGCGTTGGAGCTAGTAGGACCCACCTAGTCTGGTATCAAGTTGAGTCAGAAAGCTGTAGGCAGGATCCTATAACTTCTACGTGCCTTTACTCAGTACACACTGACAGCACACCAACTGGTCTAGTTCGAGTATACAGCACAAGGAATAGAATCCAGGCTGCTCCTCTTGTTGCTGGCCTCCAGAGAGGTCATCAGAAAAAGTGTTAAGTCTGATTCCAAACAGAGGGCCACTCTCAGTCAACTGCCCCCTCAAAATTTAGAGGCATTTGAAATCTAAGCCAGATTCTGAAATTGTAAAGATAAGTGACTCTTTGCTAATGGGCTGAACAAAAATCCCAGGTTTCAGAGTAGCAGCCGTGTTAGTCTGTATCTGCAAAAATAACAGGAGTACTTGTGGCACCTTAGTCTCTAAGGTGCCACAAGTACTCCTGTTATTTTTGCAAAAATCCCAGGCATTCAAAATTCAGATCTGGAATATGCTACTTGAGCCCATTGGCATTTAAAGAGCACAGTAAGACTGAGTTTAATGTTTATGACTCAGTAGTTGTGGATTACAATTTCCATCTCTCAGTTTATTTTGTTTTAAAGATACCAAGAGAAGATGATGGAAGGAGGAAGAGGATTAGCAGCACATCTGCAGTCTGATCATACTGGCTTCAATAGGAGCTACTGATGAGCACAGCTGAGCCAATAACTAGGCCCCTGTTTACTGAGAGTCTGAGGTGGTTTCAAGTTCTACTGCTCAGTTTTTATCTGGGGAGCTGAACCAATAGGCAGGACACTGGATGTTCATACTGGAGGCAGGCTGGGGAAGAAGATGGGGCAAGGGCAAAGCTAGCTGTATGCTGGAACTCAGTATATGACTCTTCGCTCTCATGGCTCAGATCACTGCACTGTTAGAAAGTTACCTTTGGGTCAGTGGCCTAACCCTGACTGCCACACTGATGGCACTGCTCTCTCCAGAAGAGCCTCCTTTGGAAGAGGTCCTCCACTGTTCTCTCACATGGCCACGGCTCCCCCTGTTTTCACAGCAGAGATCCATGGTTGAAGAACCATCAGACGTTGGCCTCACATTGCCAAAAGGTTGAACCACTTGGCTTTCACTGAATGTCCCCCACAACTCTTTCAGGTTCTCATCATGGCCATCCGTAGATGAGTAGCTAGTATCCCTAACAGGAGTTCCATGAGGGTGTACAGGGCTTTGTACATTTGCAGTGTTCTTAACAGCTTCCTTTCTAGGGACATCAGAACCTTTTGAAGACTTTGCAGTTTTGCTGCCTAATGTTTCAGTTATCTGGTCACTGTTGAGAGAAGGACCAAAGTATTTGACAGAGAGGGGTAACCTGCTCTTTGCCACCTTTGGCCCATTTTCCAAAATACACATCTGGCCAGGAGAGCGCCTGAGATGTTTGCTGATCTCTGGTTTCATCATCAGAGGAGGATCATCAGACATACTAGTTTGGAAGCTGCACCTCTTTGAAACAGGCACTTTAATAGACACAGTTTTCTCCTGTTCACTTTGTTCTGTCCCATCTACAAGTACTTTCCTTTTCAGTGGCGGAAACAGAGATTGTGTGACAGCTTTGCTCATCCATTCCATTCTTGGTTGCACATTTTCATCTAAAAAACGGGTTGATGCTCTATCATTCTTTTCAAGAGAAATAGGAGAGAGATTAGAGACATGCAAGCTTCGTTCAGAAACCTGAGATGTTGCATTCATTCTTGGGCTGTCTGTGATTTGAGTACTGTTCAGCAGGAGTCTGCAAGATGTTTGGCTGGCTTCTGGTGTAAAAGGCATCGTATCTTCAGGATTCAAACCAAAGCTGCTCATTTCAGCATTTGTAAGTACCCTGATACTGTTGTGTCCTGGAGATTGAGCACCTAGGGTAGAATGAAGTTTCACTGGTGAAAGAACCTGGGGTAGGCTTCCTTTAGACTTCAGTTGAGAAGAAGCTGCTGCGCTGCTCATTTTTCCAATTCTGTTCTGCAAGAAGAAGAGTCATAGCATATTAGAAAGCCATCTGTAACCCTGGCAACTCCATATGATTCCCTAGACACTTTTTTTTTTTTTAAGTTACTTGTAAGTTTGACAGACTACTGAGTAGGGGTGAAAGAGCAGTTTTTGCTTTACAGTTCAGAAGCAGAGATGGCAACTATATGCTGGCAAACAAGGCATCTTCTATTAATCACACACACAAAATACTGCTTCAGGAGGTGCAGAATTTTAAAAAAGTTCTCCCTCCCCACCACTAACAGACGTGTGTTGGCAAGCCCTAGGGTGCCAAGTATTAACAAGCACTTCAGTGAGTTTTGAAGTCTCAAATTCTTATTGGTGTCAATGGCAGTTAGGTGCCTAGACAGTTCCGAAAATCTCTACAGGCCCATTCTCCACACAGTCCTTTCTTGAAGCCTACGGAGTTCCTACTCTTCCAGCCCACTGATTGATAAAAGGAATGATAGACTGGAGGATTCATTATAGTTCATATGGACCAGCCTTCACTACCGCACGTTATGCAGACATCATTCGTAACTGCATCTTTGCTCACCCAAGAGTGTGGCCTGGAGACCATTGGCCAGATAACACACTCACCTCCTAGGGCAATATTTATAAGAAGGGTCTCTCTTGTAATACGCTTCACAAAATGCAGTGAACAAGCCTTTCAGCTAAAACTAATCTTTCAAAAACTCACAAGAGGCATTACTGAATCCAGGCTCTTTTCCTCAAAGAAAGAAAGAAGAAGAGTATGGGAGTGCCAGAACAAAGCTTTTAAAAGCAGCATTCTCTCATCTGTGTAAGGTTTTAGAAGCACAGATAGACTTCAGTATTTCAGCCTGTTGGTCTTCTGGCCCATTTGCTAAGATGCTTTCTTAATTCCAGGCTTTTGAGGCATGAGAAGATGAACTAAGAGGTGAGATTTGTGCATTGAGGGATAAGATCTATGGCTGAAATGGATTTCCCCTTCCTCTTTCCTGGTTTTGGGGTGTGTGTGTGTGTGTGTGTGTGTGTGTGTGGAAGAGAATGATTTATGTTTGTTTGTACTAGTAGGGTTGCATTTTCAATAGGGCAAAAGCCATATTGAGCCACTGATAGGAACTTTTTTTGTACTGATCTAACTAAAGTCTGATTTTTAGTAGTATCAGTCACCCAAAGCCCTCAAGGTGTTTTACAAGGGCCGTTAATGGTGTCCCACAACCCTAAAGTGAGATAAAATTGCATGACTCATTTAAAATATGGGGGAACTAAGGCAGAGAAAGGTAACAAGACACTCTAAGGTAACAGACACTAGCAAAATCTTGACTAGAATCTAGATTCTATACTTCCTGATCTAGCAGGAGAGGCAAACTAAGTTTTTTCACAACTCTCTCTCTCTCTCTCTCCCCCGCACTAGTTTAGGTCATGCAGATATTTCCTATAGCTTCAGATTAGAATAATGCCAGCATTTGTATCCCCTAGGGTTCAAGTGTGCCTCTAGCTTCAGAACATGGACTAATGCATTCCTCTTTGCTTCCTCTCTCTGGTCCCTCTGTCACCTTTAATAGATTTCTTGGGGAACCAGTGATTTGTTCTTAACTCCAGCTTCACATTAGAAGTTCAATTCCTACAGGACTAGGTGGTCAGTCAGTAGGTGCTCAAAGCCCATGGCTGGAGGAAATACTTGGGTTATTCAGACCCACTCAGTAAAAGTCTGTTCATCCAATTATAGGCAGTACTCTGCATGCTGCAGTCAAGCCCCAGGCCATTTGTTTGAAGACCTTCCTCTGGACACACTCTAAGTAAGCAAACTTCAGCAATAGCCTGGACTGACATGCAAGATTTATACTTCATTTCCTGCCAAAAGAAGGAACTGTCACTCACGTCTTTGGGTTTGTAAATAAACTCATTTCACGTAACAATTCTAGTAATTCATTTTTGATCTAGACATCTCGCTAGGCAGAAGTGATGTAGTGGCGCTCGTTACAATCCTCACTTTGTCAGTTCACACACCCAACAAGCCTTCCCCCTCAACAACAGGGAGTAATTGTTTTCTTTTAAGCATGTCTATCATAGTGGGTTACAGACTGATACCAAATCCAAACCTTGTGGAATGGATTTAGTTTTCTAGGAAAGTCAGATCAAGGTTACATTTCTTATGTCCCACCCCCGCTCTCATCTGTTTGGAAGGGGCGTGTGGGTCTCAAACCACCTTTGCATCCCAAACTCCAGGAAAGTACAGGAGCGTCAGTCCTAAATACTAGAAAGTGGCAAGTCTCTCCTAGGTCAAGAAGGTGATCATCACATTTAGACACACTATTCTCTTTTCACTGCTCTACAGAAGCTATGCAGCTGCTACTTTGAACAGGTAGAGACAACGTAAAGTGCCTCATCAAATGTTAATAGCCTCATGTGCACAGCTGCATTTAGATGAAGATTAATATTTAAACATTCAACACAGCACCGAGAGCTCTAAACACTTCCTAGCTTAAAGGCCATCTCTTGGCAAGTACTGTTGAAAGAAGAACAATAGTTTTAAAAGCTAAACAGTAAGTTCTTCACTCACACTGATTGAGTAAGAAATAGACATTAGGGGGAGGGAGTTAAAAAAAGGTGACAACCATTGAAGCAAGAACCACAAGCCTTGGGAGGTATGAGAGGGCACTTGTTGCAGACATAGAAATCAGAGACTTAATCCAGCATCACATTGGCAAACACACAACAAATTGGCCTGTATAACTCATACTCATGAATACTCAATAGTTTCTATTCTATATGCCTACTAAAAATAAAAATTTAAAGTTCAAAGGGTTTAGAGTAACACTTGAGGTTTGCAGCACACATTCCGAGTGTTAAGTAAAAGTACAGCTACCAATGCCAAGCCCATCCAGTTACTTTCCTGACTGAATACCGTTCACCATATAGCAGTTGCAGACTAGCAAAAACAGCTCTGTTAAGTAGCAGACCAATAGCCAGCTGGACAAACAAGCTTTGGAACATTATTGAAAAGAAATGCCTTCCGAGGTCACATTAATCTATTAGCTAATGATACTGTCTTGTATCAAGAGAAAAACATTCTTTTGAGGGAGTTTTGACCAACTAGAATATTTTGTTTCACACAGAGCTAAAATGAGCTCAATAGGGCAGAAATATCTAGCCACGAACACTAGTGCATATCTCACATAGGATAGGAATATCATGTACATTTTCTCTAATCAGTTCTCATTGCCAGGAAACATTTCTCCCAAACACTTACACAGAAGTTAATTGAATTTAACAAATGAGAACAGTTACCTATAGGACAACATGATAAAAATCATAACAGGGAAAAACAAGACCAAGCTCTACCCACCAAATAACAGCCTCAGCATTCCACAATTTTCTACCTCGTATTGCTAGTAAACACCTAGCAACTCTAGTGGAGAAAACCATACAGGGACAACAACTATGTAAATTAGACAGATGGGGATAGTATTTTATCTACCCCCACTATAGTCTCACAAACCACTCTACCAACTCTCCTCTTCAAAAGGCCTCTGGAGGCTATTTTGCTTGATATATTCCAGCTGGATTAATAACCCCAGCTGCTCTCTCCCAAACCAACAACAGTATCAGAAATTTAACAGCGGTGATTGGTTAAAGCAGCATCAGACAAGTAATCACTAGGATGGAGTTAATTTCCTGGAAGTCTTAAGCCTTGATTCGGCAGAGACTTGCTTAACTTTATGCACTGAGTAGTTACATTGACTTCAATTAGACGATTCACAGTGTGTATGCAAGTTTTTGCAGGATCAGGGTCTAACACTTAATCAAGTTTACTCTACTCAATGGTTTTCATGTGCCTATGCTATTTGCTCTCATTTTACAGGTTGGACTGACTGTCTTTAGAAGCATCTCCATAGCCCCCTTTGATCGCTTGTTTCCCTTTACAATTTCAAATTTCTCTCTTGGTTTTACCTGTGGCTTTTCCTGTATTTTGTTTTAATATGGGTGAGGATTTCTAAATGTATAGATCCCTTCTCCTTTTCTGTATAAATAGGAAGCTAGGACATAGGGCTGGAAGGGACCTCTGGGGTCATCCAGGCCAGTTCTCTGCTACTGCAGGCAACCCCCTCATATAATCCCACTCATAAATTTATCAGATTTAACGATGCAGACACAGTTGTTTTCCTCCCCACCTTGGGAGTGGCAACTGGTGGCTGCTGAGGCCAGAGCTCCAGTAGTTTAGTCTTTACCAAAGTGAGAGGCAGGTGAGAGTGGGTGAAAGACAGGATCAGATGATGGTGAGAAGCAGGGGATAGCAGGATGAGGCAAGAAATGGTGAACAAAATCCTTTTTTTGGAGGTATATTCAAATAAACCAGACATAGGCGGTGGGTATAATAGGCCAGGGGAGGCTAAGCCTCCCCAAACAGCCGGCCCGCCACCTTTGGAGTGCACTGCTGTCAAAAGGGTGGGTGCCCTGCCTGCGCTCCACCCCAAGGCCCCACTCCCACTCGTCCTCTTCCCCCAAGGCTTTGCTTCTTCCCATCCCCGCTCCATCCGCATGGGAGGCGCACATGAGAGGTGAGTAGCCAGCTGGCCGGCCAATGAGAGGGCGTGGTGGAGCATCGGCGGGGCTTCTGCGGGAGGAGGCTAAGTGGGGGCAGGCCTCGGGGGAAGGCCACAGTCCAGGTGTGCGCAGCCTCCCCAAATGGTGGAGTCACGCACCACCCATGAAACCGGATTAATGATGCACACCCACAATTCGTGAACATTGTGCTGCCTTGTCTTTTAAAACAACTTTTCTTTTGGTATACCTCCAGAATCACCCTTCTTTTGTCCCTTTACTTCGGTTCCCTCACTGTGAAAGGCCTTACATGGTGGTGGCCAACCCTTTGCTACTGGATCTATCTTTCACTCTGAAACCTTCAACTCTCCACCCATTTAGAGCAGAATGCACTGGGCACACAGAGCTCCAGATAGATAACCTACGATCTTTTACACTTGATCCTGCTCCCAACTCAATAGGACCAGGCTCCATGGTAAGGTTTACAACTTCAGCAAGTTAGGTCCCAATCCTGACAATGCTTATGCATGTACTTAATTTTCCTACCATAAACAATCCCATTGATTTTAAAGAGACTACTCATGGTAGTGAAGCTAAGCACATGCAGGAATCAGGGTCTTAGCCTGTAGCATACGACGCCTATAGTCAGGCATACACCTCAGCTGACAACATTTCTTCAGAACATGTCTTATTATCATCCATAGTTGTTGGTTTGTTTTTAGAGCTGGGAGAATAATTCATGAATAATGTATTCAATAACTTTCACCTTTACAGTAACTCCTCGCTTAATGTTGTAGTTATGTTCCTGAAAAATGCGACTTTAAGCGAAATGATGTTAAGCGAATCCAATTTCCCCATAAGAATTAATGTAAATGGGGGGGTTAGGTTCCAGGGAAATTTTTTTCACCAGACAAGAAACTATATATTATATAGATATACACACAGTATATGTTTTAAACAAACAATTTAATACTGTTCACAGCTATGATGATTGTGAAGCTTTGTTGAGGTGGTGAAGTTAGAGGGTGGAAGAGGGAGGGATATTTCCCAGGGAATGCCTTATTGCTAAACGATGAACTAGCACTCGGCTGAGCCCTCAAGGGTTAACACATTGTTGCTAATGTAGCCTCTCATCAAGGCAGCACAAGCAGGAGGGAGGGGAGACAGCATAGCAGACAGAGACAGAGACAGACACACACCTTGTGTGTGGGAGAGAGAGAGCGAGATGCACACTGCCCCTTTAAGTAAGCTGACCCACTCTTAAATGCCCTGTCTCTTAAAGTGGATCAGGAAGTTGAGACAGCAGCTGCTGCCCTAAGCTCTCTCTGTCTCTCTCCATCTGTGTCCCCTCCCTGCTCTATATGGAGAAGGGGTAAGTGGGGTGCAGGAGGACACCCTGACAGCCCCCCTTCCCCGCCCCTGCACAGCAAGCAGGAGTCTCTGAGAGCAGCTCCAAGGCAGAGGGCAGGAGCAGCACATGGCAGTGGGGGGAGGGATAGCTGAACTGCCGATTGATAGCCTGCTGGGCAGCTGCTGCACAGGGAACTTAGGGGAGCGGGGAGCTGATGGGGGGGCTGCCGGTCCATCCTGGTTCCAAGCCCCCACCAGCTAGCTCCAACAGGCTGCTCTTCCTGAAAGCAGTGGACAAAGCAGGCGGCTGCCAAACAACATTAGAAGGGAGCATTGCACAACTTTAAATGAGCATGTTCCCTAATTGATCAGCAACATAACAACGTTAACCAGGACAACTTTAAGTGAGGCATTACTGTATTCCCTTCTAGCTCCCCCCCCTCCATTGACCATGAACAGACTGTGAGTGTCTCAAATGTACATATTTTTTGAAATTATTCATGGAATAATTTCTGTGCAACATTCTTGGTCTGCAGCTCATCTGAGAGTATTTCACTGAGACTATTTGATATTCAAAACATAAGAGGTTTTGATTGGTTAATCAAACCACATGAGCTGCGTCTGTTTCCTTCATCATCATCATCATGCTCCCATTACGCCTCTGGCATTTAGGGCAGTGATGAAGCTCCTCCACCCGTCCGTTTCTGACAGGTCTTTCAATGGTTCCCCGGCTGTGCCCCAGGTTTTTCAGCTCGGTTTCCTTAATGGATGAGCATAAGTCCTCGAATCTGGAGTGCGTGCAGACAGACATTATTACAGAACAAACGTCTGTCCTCTTGCAATAGTTGCTTAAACTGGCTGTTTCTGTGTCTATTCTTGGGCACGTCCTTACGAGGGTATTTGTAAAAAGTGAATATGAAAGAGGTGAAGGAAACTGGTTTACAATCACAGGACAGTTCATGGACTGGAGGTTTTTAAGGCCCGGCTTGACAAAGCCCTGGCTGGGATGATTTAGTTGGGGATTGGTCCTGCTTTGAGCAGGGGATGGGACTATTTGACCTCCTGAGGTCCCTTCCAACCCTGATAGTGTATGATTCTATGACACAAGTTGCCCCTTGGCAAGGCGCTGAACGCACAGCTCAGAGCGAGAGGCCCCGTAGCCCGGATTGACGCTGCAGCGCCGCCAACTCTCATGATGTTGTCCCGAGTCTCACGCTCACTGGTCTCCTTCAGGCCCCGGCTCCTGGAGCCGAGCGGCCGGGCGCTCTCCGCCCTTCAGCCGCCAAGGGGAAGAAGGTTTCTAGCCCTCGCGGCTGAGGAGAAAACGTCAAGGGGGGGGGCCCGCGGCGCCTGCGGGCTCGACAAGCAGAAGTCACATTAACCCCCCCCCCGGCCCGGGGTGTAAAGCCCGGCTCGCGCTGTCCGAACGGCCCGGCCCCAGGGCGGGACTAGAGCCCGGGCGCCAAGGTCCCGATTCTGCTGCAGGCTCGGGCCTGGGAGCGGGGCACTGGGGGGGAGGGGACTGCCGGGGGCCCTTCCGGATCCGGGGGGCGGGGCTCTCCCAGGCGCGGAGGGAGGGGCGAGGCGGTGACCCGGAAGCGGCTCCGCGTCCTGCGCTCGCTGAGTCACGCGGCGGCGCCCCGGCTGCACCACCCGGCGGGAAGATGGCGGCGGTGTCCGTGCTCCAGGCTCCGAGCAGCGGCTTCGGCTTCGAGAACTGCGCCCGGTGAGGGCCAGGGCCGGGACTGGGACAGGAACCGGGGCCAGGGCCGGGACTGGGACAGGAACCGGGGCCGGGGCAGGGACCGGGACCATTAGAGGCGGGAGCGGGCCGGCACCGTGACTCAGGGGAAGCCGCGCAGGGAGCCCGGCCTGCGGAGCCTGAGCGCTGGGGCAGCCCCGCCTGGCACAGCCGAGGGGGGCGTATTGTCCCCCACATCCAGGGGGCTCAGCCTGGGCCGGGGGCGGAGCCAGGCTAGCAGGGGAGAGGGGTTGGTGTTGTGGGGGGCGGGGCCAGGGCCAGGCTAGCAGGGGGCGTAGTCGGCGGGGGCCAGGCTGGGGCGGGGCTAGGCTAGGCGGGGGGGGGGGGGGGGGTTGGTATGGGGCAGTTCAGCCTACTGGTGAGGGAGGTGTAGGAAGAAGACGAAAGCCTTGCTTGTGAAGGTGCTATATCTCCTTATTCTCCCTTTTGCTCCTCCCCTTGTTCCAGGAATGCACTCCTAGAGGCAGAGTTGACTAAGAAGGGGCTTCGGCTCCCTGCAGCCCGGAAGACGGGCACCACCATTGCTGGAGTTGTGTTCAAGGTGAGGTTAGGTTGCTCATTGACCTCGTTTCCTACGGCACATGGTCCTAGGGCACCCATCACTGTACTATCAGAGTACAACGCAGAGCAGCTAAGAGTCACAGGAAGATGTTTATAATGGACTCAGCTCTTCACCTCTTCCAGGGTTAGCAGCTGTTGCATAAGGGGTTTTTGCCCTCAGTGAATGTGGGGAGACTTCTGCTTTGTGTGTTTCTGCCAATTTTGTTTGTTGACCCACGTAAGTTCTTTGTGGGGCTGAGGAGTGAATACATCACGAGAGAGTGGCATTCTATTTTCCCTTGCTGTTTATCAGGAGAACAGTCAGCTAACTCTCCTTTGCAGAATCTTCAATTTTGATGATGAAAAAATGGCCTGTACAGCTGGCCTGTACAGCTCTCATGCTTAGGAATAATCATGCATTAAACTCTAAATAGAGCATATTTTATCTGGAAGTTAGAGATAAAATGTAATTTTTAGTCTCTTGTTTCACTGCACTTTAAAACCCAAACTCCACACTCTTGCTGTGGCAACAGGTGGCCTGTAATCTGAGTTGGCTGTTCCTTCAGGTGGCAAGAGATACTGTGGTGATGCGCACAATATGAAAACTAGTTGGAAAATAACATGAAATCTTACCTCTTCCAGTAAGGTCCACTAGCCAGAGTCACCTCACTGGAAAGTGCCAAAAGTGTCTTCCTCAGCTGAACACTGCATTCAGTCCACTGCTGACTTACTCTGTCAGCTCTCTTCACTCACAAACTCTGTTTAGCATGCTTGCCCTTTCCTGTTACATTGCTGTATATTTGATGGTGACAGAGCCTTTTTGGTGCTACGGGAACTTGTGTCAATTACAAATTCTTCTACAGCCCAGTATTTACCATTTTCTCTCTCTCGGAGGGTACATTATTATTGTGAGAATTGCAGGCAGTGACAGTGCTCATTGCCATTGCATGTTACAGACTACTGTAACGTGAGCAGTAAAATGATGTAAAATCTTGTCAAACTTTTGATCCTAAGTATCTCACCTTTTCTGTAGGATGGTATAGTCCTTGGAGCAGATACAAGAGCAACTGAGGGGATGGTTGTTGCTGACAAGAACTGTTCAAAAATACACTTCATTTCTCCTAATATCTAGTAAGTATTAAAACTGTCAGTTTTACAGTAAGTAAAGTTTAAGTGTAAGTTTAGTGTTGATTCTTGTAAACTGTACGCCTTATTGCTAATACCTCAGATTAAAAATGAGAACTTTTAAATGGTAGTTAATTTCACCAGTAATGCAGTTTGTTTCCTTTTGGTAGTCATTCATGCCAGACAATGAAAATAGGTTAGCTAGTTTCATGTTTAGTATCTTGTCAATTTAATTTTTTCTCCTGCACCAGCATAAGACTAATGCTTGGGTTGAAAAAACTGCAGGAGTGTATCTAAATATGAAGCAGTGAAACATCCTACCCTCCAGTTGCTATTGGAAATAGGCATTTTCTTTGACAGAGAAGTATTACCTCTGAATGCATGTGAGTGGTCTTTGTATACTAAAAGGGTCAGGAAACTATAACAGTTATGTAAATTTGATTAAATCAAAGCAAACTAGGGTAGGAGACAATGAAAATCTAACATTAAATAAAGTAATCGTAATTTTATCTGTCTGAATAGCTGGTATCCACCTATTTTACACTTCATGGTAGGTTAGAGTCAGTTCCACTTCTAGCGACTAAAAGAAGAGGGACATTCATTAAATACAATGTTTAAGAGTTTTTAACTTGGTAACTTACCAAAAATGTTTTCCAGTTGTTGTGGTGCTGGAACAGCTGCAGACACTGACATGACAACTCAACTGATCTCTTCCAATCTGGAGCTCCATTCCTTGTCTACTGGACGGCTTCCGAGAGTTGTCACAGCTAACCGAATGCTCAAACAGATGCTTTTCAGGTAACTCCATGAATTCACTCTTACATTTTTTAAATGCTGGCACTGGATAAAGCTTCAGTTTATGAGAAATGGATAACTGGAAGATACATTTTTAACTTAAAGGAATGTGGTTAATGAACACAACCTCCTTCAGGGTAAACTACATAAATACATTTTACAGCCTTTGTAGCCAAGGCAGAGTTACCTAAGTGTATTTTCACTATTTACTTTCAGATTTATAACCAGCTAAAAAATGAAGCCAATGCTATCAGATTGTGAATTTTACTAAAGCTGGAAATTTTACTTTTAACTCAAGGGCAGCTGGGCAGCTTTCTGTAGTTTCGATCTTTAAGTGAATATCCGTGTTCTCTTATTCTGTGTTTTTTACAGAGATATTAACAGTACTGCACATTTCTTGTAGACACTGACCCGAAGTCAGAAAGTATATAAATATTTTATCATAAAACTGCCATGCACTATTGTTCATTTTGCTTTGTCAGACAGAAGCAAAGAAACAATGAGTTATCTTTCCATTTTGTGCACTATATGTGGTGAATTTAAAAGCGCAGTCTGATATCAGAGGACTGAAACGAAGTGATGACAATTTAATACAACAATTTTATGCAGTCAGTAATACTACGACACCTCGGAAGCGCCCTTCACCCATGGGTCCTTTGACACAAGACTGTGCTTTTAGATTTTTACAAGCACTATTTAAACATCCTCCACCTATGAGGTACAGTGTAGCTAAGTGTTGTATCCATTTTAAAGATGGGGAAAATCAGACAGAAGTTGAATAACTTGATCCAAGGTCAGAGGCAGTGGCAAAACTGGAAAAACAAACAAAAATACTAGACCCTCCTTTACTGCTAGTCCAACGTTCCCTCAATTTGTTTGGATCACTTATCCCAGCCAAACAGTGAAGGCAGAGGCGGGATGATGGAGAGGAAAATACGAAGTCCGTCAAACCCATTAGGATTTCCCATTTCCCCCTACAACTTTGTCCTCTCAAATATAGCTTTGCAAAGAGATACAAAGGTAGATTAGGTATTTACACACACCATAGGATATAATTAGCTGCTGAATTACTTAAGGGTCTAATAGCTGAGGTTTGTATTTTTAGTAGCATTATCTATTGCTGAGAGAGTTTTTGAATGATCTGGTTCTGAAAGAGTACCACTAATAGAAGCTTATTCTTGACTTATATAGTCCAGTCCCCTCAACTGACACTTCAGACATTTGCTACCTTCTTCTAAACAAACTTATGAAGTACAACTTTCCTGATCTTAATGTTTTCTCTTTGCTGTAACCTTCCTCACAACTGTACAACCAGCCCTAGTAAACTGGATCTAAATTATGCAGCAAGGAGTCAGAGTATGAGGAACCATTTTGCCAACGACCGGGAATTCTGCAGCATCTTCATTTAAATTTAAAACGTGTTTTTATTTCATTTAAAATTAATTCAATCAATACATCCATTGTCACTTTGATATTGAATATTTCTTTAGGCTAGTGTCCTCAGATTTTCCACGTGGCCAGTATGCCAAAGACTTTCTGGTTATTGTTTGGGGAAGGGGAGGGAGGGAGACATGCAAAGGAAATGTAATGTTTGACTTTGAAATTGTAGGGCAATCATCATCCTAAAATAGTTTCAATTGATGGGTTTGCCATCAGAATCAAGCATTGTTTTATGTGAGTGGGTATTTAATCCACATTACCAGTTTTTCCAGGCTAAAGAGACTGAGGGCATGTTCTCCATCCCTTTTTTAACCATGCCAATGTTATTTTAATACAGTGTTTTGCATAAGTAAATTATGTCTGGGTGGAAGGTGAAAGAATGAAGTATGTGCATGTGATTACAAATAAATGTTTCCAGCAATCAGGAAAGTTCCCAGAAAATTAAAGTCTGGGATGGAAGAAGGGGGGAGAGGGGGGGGAAACAAACAAAAAACCATTCCATGTAACCAAGTGCTCTGGAGTCAGGATGAGTTACAGTTAATTCAGGTCATCAGGTTGGCAGCTTGGCTGTTCCAATGGGCTGTCATGTGACAGTCATTAAAAGCAATCCAGATATTTGGACCAACCAAAGACTAAAAATGGAGGTGGAGGAGGGCATACATTTTAAAACTCTTTCCAATAAAATAAAAACCCGTTTCAAATGCAGGAATAATATACTTCAGGTAAGACCTGAAAAAGTTAACTTTTTGGCTTATCTTTCTAGTAAAGAAAGAAGGGCGTGTACAGGATAGTAATGCTCTAGCACAACAAGTGTGCTATTCAAGAGATCCAGCACATTTCCTGCAGCTGAACATTTTAATTCTCCAGTTTCAGGCGATGGCAGTTTAATACTGCAGTACCTTTCTATACGCTAGAGTTAATTTTTCTTAATTCTAATGATCACATATTGCTAACATTTGCAAAGTGCTCCTGATAGGTAGCCAAACAGTTATTTTCTTTGTATAATGATGTTTTTAAAAAGGACAGATTAACTAGACCAAATAAGGGGTCTGTATTTAATATTGGCTAATAGGACTGGCATGTTTTTGAAAGATATACATTTAGATTATTATGCATGGAGAAACAACCTGTTATAATAATATATAATAACCTTTTCATAATAACAACCTGTTATAATAATGAAAAAGTACTTTAGTTTTTAGAATGCATGTGTTATCAATGTCTAAATTCATGTTTGTACTTCGTTCAACAGGTATCAAGGTTACATTGGTGCTGCTCTGGTTTTAGGGGGAGTAGATGTCTCTGGACCCCACCTTTACAGCATCTATCCCCATGGATCAACTGACAAATTGCCCTATGTTACTATGGGTGAGTAATGTTGCTTTACTTCAGAAGAGTGTTGCAACACTGCTTGCTAACTGAAATGCTTGTGCTTGTATTTCTTACACATTTGAATTCTGTGGTTCATAAGTGGTGTCAGGAGTTCAGAATTAAGAAGGAGCCTCTGTAAGATACTGATGGTTCCGTTCCTTCCTTTTACATTTCAAAAACACTTCTGAAGATTCTCATGCCAAAAAAAATATGGTGAGTTGTAGAAGAGCTGGTGTTAGATAATGTGCTACATGGATTCCTCAACAGACTTGACACCTAGAATCTCTACTGTTCTTCCTGTTTACTGGCCATTTGAAGTAAAGAATCCATGGCACTATTTGTAAGAGTTGGGTTACTAATCTTGTGTCTTGCCCAAATTCGAGCTTGGGTAACTACATTCTTTCTCATGTTTGTTTCCCTGATGGTTTCAGTGGAATAAACATGCCTCACTCAGTGTCTGAAATCTTTGTGAAGTGTTTCTACACTGCAAAATAGCAATTGTGTTCCACTCCAGAGAAGTGGCTGCATTTCAGTGGTTAGTGAAGTGATCCCTGTGTAGCCTTCTGCCTGTCTTGATAGGATAAAAGTTTGTTTAATGTGAGTTTCTGACTATGGTAAGGAACAGAAATTCTCAAGCAGTCCCTCCCTTTAGTGTTCACTGTAAGTTCTGGTGTCAGTAATTGGCCTTATAGACTGCCACCTCAAGTCATTTAACTGTTACCATTTTGAGACGCTTCAATCCTGCTGTATATTCCACCCTTTTATAGTATTTTTCTGCAACCGCTGTAGTCTGAAGAGAATGATATACATTTAATTGCATTTTAGATGAGTCCTCATAATTACTTTAAGCTGTTTAGTTATTGGGAAAATGACCTGTAAGGCTGGTGTAGTCAACTTTATTCAAATGTCATACATCTCCTCACATTCTGGCCATCATAACTTCTCATTTTTTCATGCCGCTCCTGCACCTAGAACAAAATCCCTCTTTGTGTGCACCTAATATCCTTGCTCTTCGAAACCCACTTTCCCCATAGATTTTCACTCCTTGGCTGTCTGCTCCTCATCTCTTACCTTGTGCAGTATCTATTTAAATATCAAATCTTATAAAGCGTCAAGGACCACATGAAAGCAAAGACTTAATAGGCTTTTATAAAACATACACTGAAAGTGTCTATAATAAATAGAGCCCTGCATGGATACAAACTTTGTATCTGCATCCAATCCGCCATCCTCAAACATGGTCAGCAGATATCCACAGCTATGGATATAAAGCGGATATCCGCAGATTTGCTGGGCTCTAATAAGATCACTTACCTAGTCTGGCATCCCATCATCCAGGCTTCCATTTCCCTTTACGAGTCAGTAGTCTCCCTTTGGCTGGTGCAGAGATTCGAGGTTTTGGTGGATAGGCTGGTGAGCATGGGGGTTTCTTGTAACGTAGCCCTCTGACGAAGCAAATGTTCTCTCCTTCTTGGGCACTGGTTCTCAAGCTTTTGTACTGGTGACCTCTTTCACACAGCAAGTCTCTGAGTGTGACCCCCCCCCCTAAATTAAAAACACGTTTTTTATATTTAACACAATTACAAATGCTGGAGATGGAGCAGAGTTTGGGGGTGGAGGCTGACAGCTCATAACCCGCACTTAATAACCTTGCGATCCCCTGAGGGGTCACAACCCCCAGTTTGAGAACCCCTGTTCTAGGGCAGCCAGAAAAGTCCAAACAAAATATAATGCCATTCTTTGGCCCTCTCCAAGCTCTGTCTTCTACCCCATTGTCAAAAGATTACCAGTCTCTTGATCCTCCCGAGTCTAAGCAGTTCCTTCCCAGGACCACAACTCTCACCCCGTTGATAACAGAGAATGAAGCAGGGCACTTCTTCCCACCCTTGCTGGAAGCCCCAGTGTGGGTCCCTAAACAGGTGCCAGCAGCAGGCCTGCTATCCACATCATTACTGTATTACTTCATGCTTTCTCCTTCTCAGGCTTTACCCCTTCCCAGAACTCCTCTCTCTGCTCCCAGGCCTGTGCCAGCCCTTGTCCATACCCTCTCCTGGACTGCTTCCCCATCTCTCTTGGTAGAAACCCTACAATTCCCAGGATCCCTCTGGAGACTAGATCTCCCAGAAGGCCCATGTTCCACACTGAGCCAGGATTGGGTCATGCTTCATCTTCAGTCTGCCTTAAATGGCCAGTGCACACCCAGTGACAGCGCCTGTGTGCTCAGAATGTTTGAGGGGCCTGTAGACCGGAAAGGTCACCCTCAGGAATCCATGGCTTTAGAGGGAGGGAGAAGTATACCAAGAAAAAAACTTGAAAGTCAGAAACCCTCGATCTATTTCATTTCATTTTGAACTAAGGAATGTAACACTGAAAATGGGAACTATAAAATAACAATTTTGTGTCCTGAGTTTTAAGAATTAAGTACCGTTGCATCTTGGAGACCAAATAGAAGTAAAGTTCAAGGGATGTATAGCAAAGTATTTATTTTATAGGCATTTTGCCATCCAGTCCTTGTATCCTTTTTTACAAAGCCTAGAAAAGCCCTGCTTGGTTACAGCACCTGGTTATCAGAGAAGTTGTTGCTTTTTCTGTTTTACAGCTGTTTTATTTATTGCGGGGGGGGGGGGGGGGACCACGGTGGAGTCAAATGAATTTCCTACGATTACGCAGTGAGGCAGTTGCTCAGATATGATTGGAATCCAGGGAAATCTGGGCCACCTATCGACAGCTCTTGCCATTAGAGCACATCCTCCTAGCTTTTAGGGTACGTCTACGCTGCAGATAAACACCCAGGACTGGCCTGTGTCAGCTGACTAAGGCTACAGGGCTATTTCATTGTGGTTTTGGGCCTGGGCTCTGGGACCCTCTCCCCCCCTCCTTTGCCCCCCTCCCCTCCCCATGGAGTCCCAGAGCCTGGGCTCCAGCCCAAGCCTGAATGTCTACACTGCAGTTAAACAGCCCCATAGCCTAAGTCAGCAGGCAGGGGTTAGCCATGGGTGTTGAATTGCAGCGTAGACATACCCTTAGATATCCTCTGTTGTCTTTGCAGCTGCAGAACACAAATCATTGTGCGTGCACCTTGGCTGAATTGTGCCCGTCTTTCTTTTAAAAAGAAAAAATACTGGTCCCATTCTTTGACTCTCCATTCTAGAGGTAGGAGGCAAGTGCAGAGGTTATTACCCTTGCAACTCCTCAGTTTTGCTCACTAGCAAAAAGCATCAGTGCAAACCATAAAAAGGAACTTGAGTGTATCATCTTCTAACTTTCAGACCTCCTTAAATACAGTTGCTGAACAAAATATAAATGTCTCCAGTGAGTATACTAGGAGGTCACTATGTTATCACAGAATACAGAATCTATATTCTGCTCTAACCTTTGTTCATTGACTCTGTTCTGAGGAGCTTGTCATTCTCTCTCTTAACCAGTGTTTGCACTTCATGTCTAAGTATAGCTCTTCTGCAGTAACAGTTCAGGTTTGCCTTTGTCTGAACTAAAACTGAATATTTTAAAAAGAACCTGGAGGAATACTCTTTTTTTTTTTCATATTTAATATTGCTTATTTTGATTTAACCTCTTTCTCTGAAGACAAATGCTTGAACAGTCAAGTAAAATGAAAACTTCCTCGGGTATCCAAGTTTGAATTCTGTGATGCTTCAAAATCTAAAGACTTGTGAAAAATGCTGCCATCTATGGAATGTTCCAATTCAACTTGGGAACTTAGGGCATTCACAGATATTGTGTTACACTCCACTGTTAAAATATCAGGAATTACAACAAATGACTATTTAGTATTAGAGAAGCTAAAGCAAAATTCTTCATAATTCCATTATTCAGGAAAGTAATCTGAGGGCAAGATTTGGGCTCTTCAGATGCTTATAAGGGCAACCAAACTTTTGCCCAAAAAGGATTGTACCAGCCAGTTGGTAGTGATGTGAGGGCCATACATGACTTCCATAAAGTTAGACAGTGACTTCAAGCACTCATAGTTAATATGGAAGAGATACCATTTTCATCTGAGAAGATTAAAATGGAGCATATCACTCAGGAACCTGTTATCTCTTCTAGCCATGTTAAAGGGACACTGTCAACTTAAAATTCACCCGTATGCCTGGAAATTCTGTACTGTTACAATACTTCAGATTGCTGCATCTGAAACAGATGAGAGAAGAACTCTATTTTTCAATTAGTTTATTGGTGTAGTTGCTAGTGCTTTATTTCCCCATTATTTCCCCTGTATAGTCAGTTATCTTTATTTCCCCACATAACACGTGTGACTATTGAAGATATATTTGAACTTTATGTTCTTTTAAAGGTGAGTTTGGGTGGGGGCTACTTGATAAAAGTTACTGATTTGCACTCAGATGCACTCTGGCCACCTGGATTATATAATCAAATAATAGGTAATGCAAGCAAAGTGTATTCTGCCATGGTAGTAGAAATTGACCCTCAGTTACCATTTCTATACTGAGTGCTCATCTATGGTCACTTTTTTGGTCATTTTAAATTACTGTGATTACTTGATATCCCCACTCCAGTTACTGCATCCTGGCTAATCAGAGGAACCATTTTAAAACTTATTCGATAGATTCCTTGTAGATAGTGTTCTCTTAATTCGCTATTAATTAACTCTTCTTTGATAGGCAGACTTAGCCTCCAAGTTGTAAATGAATGCTCATCTCCAGCTCTTGGCTTGGTGATGCTTCTTGCAGGAGCATTGGTAAAAGTGGAATAGAGTGTGAACTTGCCAATTTATCCTCTACAAGTTTTTAATACGACTAGAATTATTTTTAAAGAAACACTTATCTGGAAACTAAGGTATTTGACAATCTGGGAATACTAACTTACAGAATAAACATTATGCCCCCTCAAGAAAGCCTTGAGATGTCTATCCAAGTCATCCAGATAAGATTTTTATCTCTAGGTATAGTGATCAATTTTTTAATTATTCAGACATGTCCAGAGGACCCCTGTGTTCAGAATCCTGTAGTATTTAACAAGCTCTGGGACTTGCAGGTGAGCTGTAATGGCTATAACCTTTGTAGTTTTGTTACGGGAAGGAAAATAGCATGGAAATATAGTTGAAGGTAAAGCCACAGAAATCTCAGCATTTCACCCATTCTTTCACCTAAGTGAGCATTTATAGCAGGAGTGTCAAACTCATTCTTTGGGAAGTGCTGAATTCTATTTTGAATTATGGTCTGTGGAATAAATTTAGGACTACTTAGTCCCCTGCACCCACACCATACACCGAGTAATGTTAATAGGAGGTTTGCACAAAGTTCAAATATAGAAAATATGGCTTCTAGCCAGTAACTAAAAGTTTTCATCCTTATGTCTATCAGACTGCAATTTAAATATGTAATGAAATGCAAATTATTTGTACAGTGTCATGATTGGGCTATATAGTTAATGCTCATCTGAAATTAATGTGGCTGGGGATGTTGACATTGCTAGAGCCATTATTTCAGGTTGTCTGCAGACTCAGGAAGTCAACCTTTGCATCGTTTGATTCTTGGCCTTATTTTGGAGGTTGAGGGCTTTTCTTTTAAATGAAAGTGTAGGTTCTGCAGAATCTGAATGTAATGTGCAAGGCCACATAAATATATCGAGTGGGCTGGATCTGTCCTGCCGGCCAGGAGTTTGACACCCCGATTTACAGTATTTAAATTAGTCCTTATCTCTAGTATGGTTACTGTCATTCTAAGATAGTTTCAAATTGAGAAAGTTGAACTGAAATTAAAATTAGGTTACTCATTGCCCTGTACACAGGCTTTTCTTGTCAGTCTCCTCAGATCAATCATATACTCTATGGCATATTCTTCAAAGTTTTAAAGGACCTTTTCAGTAAAAACTTCCATCTAGCTAGAATATCTTAAAATTGGCTTCCACAACAACTGTGTCTGGAAACGGGATGACTTTTTTGTTGCTGCGGACTCAGACCTCAATGGCCAAAAACACGGACAACCAAATCAATGGATCACTGATATTTCCCTGGAGGTCTGGGGTGGTACCCCTGTCCAGGATGAGGTGTTATAACACTATAACGTCTTGCATCTGAAGAAGTGAGGTTCTTACCCACGAAAGCTTATGCTCCCAATACTTCTGTTAGTCTTACAGGTGCCACAGGACCCTCTGTTGCTTTTTACAGATTCAGACCAACACGGCTACCCCTCTGATACATAACACTTTAGGATATTTACCCCAAAACGTGCCTCTCCCTCTACCACCTAATACGCATTCATCAGTTTCTCAATTATAATTTGCCCATTCTGCAGAATGCCACGTTAGTGAATAGATGGGCTAATAAAATGGATGTTTACTAGGGATTGTGGTTAATTGAGCTCCTCTTTACCAATCCATTTGACCCTCATGCCATCCTCTTTCCTCTCCCCCATGCTATTCTCTACTGAATTCGCAGAAATAATAGGGCTTTTTTTATTGGCGTTGTAGCATTCTACTTAATTTGTTAGAACTGAAGAACACAGGTAGAAGAATGTCTTTTATTGACTGGATTATAAAAACATTTCTGGTGTCTGCAGAGTGTGTCTTTGTGTCTCCAAATTCTTCTCAATGTGATCGTGAGAACACTACAATTCATTATTACTTTTGTGTAATTTTAATTTTGTTTTTCTTCCATGTGAGTGAAAACTAGATACATTCTAAACTCCTTTATATAAGCTGATTTTAGGCAACTTACAAAAGCTTTCCTTCTGATGCCTCTCTCAGACATTACTGAGAATGGTTTCTCATTAGTGCCTGAGATATATACACATCCATTTACAAGGTAATTGCTTGAAAGACTATGGCCTTTAAGAACTGATTTAATATATTAAACAAAGAGAATGCATTTAAAAAAAAACTAACATCTAACACATCCCTATTTATAACACACATCCTTTCGCAGTTAGGGTTTTAAATGCCTTTTAGGTTGTTAAAGTAAAACAGTAAATTAACAGGATTGTGCGGTTTGTAATGTGAATTCTGATTAATTTACAGATATTCTGCTAAGATGGTATTATACCAATAGATGGTGCCATTACCTTAGAAACTGGTAAATTGTTTACTTAGCATATAAAATTAATGAAACAGTTGTATTATATGTGATGTCATGATCTACTCTAGCTCTTGATAGAATTAAAATATTAATATTAATTTGGTTTTGTATTTTATAATGTGCTCTAAAACCAATACATTACCAAATATAAAACCATAAATTACTTCATAATGCAAATAGGTAGTGATTGATTAGTGAACCAGTGGTGTAGGAATACAATCTGTTTTTATCTATATGGTTTCTTTTGGAACTTTTGCTTTAAAAAGCATTAAAGTCTGATACTTCTCTAGACGGGTCACAGATTCTGACTAAAGAAAATAAACTAGCAGGAGCAGTTCATACAAGATGTACATACTGTTCTAGCCATTTTAGTTCTCTTTTGCTTAAACTTGTTTCATTTTCTGATGTACCAGATCTTTTGTTACTTTTTGCTTATGCTTTTAAATAAATCCAAAGAACATCCTGTATCCTGCCATACTGAGCACCAAATGTGCGGTTTCTACCCCCTGTCCAGTCCACATTGTGCAGACAGGTTCCATGCTTAATTAAAATAAATTTGGTTAAAGCTTGTATAGTAGCAATGTTTAAATAACATCTAGGGATTGCGGTGCTGTTGTGACCTGCAGAAAGAAGTGGTGGTGGGATACAAGGTTTTTGGCAGGAAATGGTAGATTTGATTGGTTTGGGCTGGGCTGCCTTTAAGCAGGAGAGAGAGAAAGTCAAGAGTAGTGGTAATTATATGGCTGATGGGGGCTAAGCTGGAGTAACGGGCTGGAACTTTGATACCTCATTACAAACCAAAGAGTTATCAGTATTTGAAAAATGGCACAGTATGAATCTGTCTTCGTATGCTTTGTGTTTGAAACCAAGTTTACGCTGCTTCAGCTGGTTGCTCAGTACCTAGAACAGGTACACACATTGTATGGTTTACAAATCAGTTCCATTTTATAGGGGTTGGTTCAGTCAGAAGTGCATAGTATTTGTAATGGAGATGGCTATACCCTTCTCTTTACAGATGCATCTGGAACTTAAGGGGTTTTTTGTTGTTGTTTATTTAACTCCTAATTAAAAAAAAAAAACATGTAAGTTGTCACACTTAACGCCAAAGAATGTTTTCAAATGACAAATTAGTACAAATTAACTGGTACATTTTATATAAGGGCTAAATGGATTTTTCTGTAGTGAGTGGTGAAAGTACTTTTGTGGATGAATACAGAGTGTCTTCCTTTGCAAAGGGTTTAAAAGAAACTCAGTGCTTACTCAGGAGTGAAAGCAGCAAATTAAACTGTTTATGCTGACAAAGGACAAATTTGGATTTCAGCAAACGATGCAAGATTGTCTGATTGCTTGGCTTGTCTAGGAAAGCTTCTAGCCAAGACTTATAATGAAATACATGCATAAAATTAAACTGCTTGATGTCTGTAGTTCAGCTTTCGGAAGCAGTAAGATATATTCCAGTGGTCTCTAGTGGCTGAACTTAGTCCCTTGGTACCAACATTGTTTTATATTCATAAATCAGCTCTTCATGCATTGGCAATGTCGGCCTGCGGAGCAAGCAGTACCACCGAGAGACTAGGCCGCTGAGCCAGGAACCAGATTGAAAAATGATCCCAATCGATGGGGCTGTGGAGAGCACTGAATTTTTACCTAGAATGAGCAGCAAATTGAATAACAATGAGTGTGTGTGAATAAGTGCCTTGTCAGTGAGCCCTGACACTGATGGATTAGGAAGTTCTAAATGGTACTCTCTCCACGCTGAATACCTCCTCCAGAGTGGCAGACTGAGGTAGCAAACAGGTCCTTGGGAGCTGAAAATGGACTGCTGGTAAGCACTAGGAAGTTCTCTGCAGTGAAAGTTCTGCTAACTTTAAAATCCAGCAAGCTGATTTTAAAAAGCCATTGCAATTAATTATGAAACGGGAGGGGTGGGGGACATCACTTACAACATCTGGATTTTTTTAGTGCAAATACTAAAATTTTAAAATGAAAGTTAACTGCTAAGACAATTTGAAAACTCCTAAGTTATGTAAAGGACAGTGTGATTCTAACATAAAATTCCATTACAACAGAGTCCATACACTTATTGTTATTTCTTAACCTAGTGGCAGATTCTAATGGAATGCCAGATTCCTTAAAGCAGTTTTAAAAATTAATCTGTTTTGACCGCAAATGTTAGGTCACATGTCCATATTAATTACCAGAATAAAAAACTTTTAGTACAGATTTTAACCTCTCAAATCTTAGTTTAAAATTTTATTTGTATGTTTCAACATGTCTAGCAATTTACAGTGTTACTTGTTTAGTTGTTAGGTTAATTACTAATTCTTTAAGAAGCATCTTCCTAAAATGATGCTTACAGAAAACATGTGCAAGGTTAACTGTGTTTTAGGGCTGACAGATCATTGGAAGTGCTATACTCTTGTATTTTTTGATGTTTACTGAGTTTTTACAGTTCTTAAATTGATCATAGAAATAAAAACTAGTTTAATATAATGAAGCTTTCTGACTGAAGCTGTGCTTCTAATGTCTACATATCTGGAAGTGTGTGGGTCTTTAAAATGGATCAGACAATGCACTTTTGAAAAACTTGCTCTTCATTAGAAGATTGTTTTATTAATTAAGCATGGTAATTATGCAGCTTTCAAATCACTTTTAAGAAGAGGTGTTTGTGTCTGTGTTGAGCTGAGGAAAGAGATATGCTGTTAAACATACCTAAAGCAAATATGTAATATGTTTATTATGTTGACTGTGAGATTAGTTAGAGATTAAATAAACAATTCATTGAATTACCAAGTATGACAGTGCTTTATTAATCCTTTCAGTGGCTTTGAGATATTAATTATTATAATTGAACAGCTAAGCTTTTGATTAATCAGTGAGGTTGAATCTCAACTGCTGGTGTTTTATATCGGATGCTATCTGTATAAAGTTGGAGTACCTTTCCAGATGAATTCCACATATCCAAGTTGCTGTTACAGTTGGCAAACATATAACTGATGCTGGTTTTCCCTTTGTGCCATTGTGTTAAGTGTGTATTTAGAAATTTGCCCCTAGTCCTTTTAGTTTTTATGGCCAGATTTTCATAAGAAGTTGTGTCCAATGACTCCTGTGATGGGGCATTCCACTCACCGCATGGATGGCGCCTCCTCCTGGCCATTTGGAGATTAGCTCTGTGAGGCTGATGCCCCTTCCCGCGGTTGCACACCATTACTCAGTCTCTCTCTTCTGGTCTGCAGCCCCCTCACGCTTCACAAGCTGCTGCTGCCTCTTCATGACTCAGCCTTATGTCCAGGTCCCTGTCCGTTTTCCCTTCCGGGGTTTAGTCCTTCACAGCCTCTGTCACTTACACAGTGACCCAGGCTTCCCGTCACTGCCCTGCCGGTGCCACTTCCCCAGTGCTGGGTAGGGGAACCTGGGCCTACCTGCTACTCTTGGTTCCAACCCAGGGACCCTAGAACATGCAGCCAAGGTCTGTTCAGTCCCCAACCTTGCTGCTTACTCTCTGGGCTGCTTCCCACGCCAGCATCCCCCCCAGGGGGGTTGCCAGCCTTTCTACTCCCTCGTCCCAGGGAGCAACTATGGGCTACTTGTCTCTATAGCCTCCAAACATATCTCCCTTCTCCCAGGGAGTGATTGCAGATTACCTACCTGGCTTTATAGAAACCCCACAGGTTCCCACACAGGTGAGCTTCCCCTAATTAGGGCTCTCTTCTCAGCCTTCAACCTAATAGGTTAATTGGCCCATCTGGCCTCCATTAACCCCTTCAGGGCAAGTGTGGGGTGGACACCCCATTGCAGCTGCCATTTGAGCACCTGCTTGAAGTAGGCAGTCTTTTAAAAGTACTCATCTGCCAGCAGCTTACAACTTTCCCCAGTGACAGCTCCTGGGTGTTGAACATTTTTGAAAATTCTGTCTCTAATACTTTGAAGACCGTGGTTTTATTGGAGAGAAAATGAGAGGTGTTTTCCTTTACACCACTGGCCTGCCCTCTTCCGATGCCAAAGTGAAATGCCACTTACCAGTAGATTGTTCTGATGTTTATAATATGATTGTCTCGTAATTGCATACTTTAATCAGTGGTTAACCTAGTTTAAAGATAAGATCAATAGTCTGTAGCATTAATATTACATTGAGCTGAATAGGTGCCGTTCCCATCTCTGTTAGAGCGATTGTTTAAGGGTACTTGCAGACATCACTATACCAGTTACATTTGTTTCACATTTGAAGGTTATTTTTCAAATATGAGGGCTAGAAACGTTTAAAAATTAAAGCTTAGAATCTCAAGCACCAGGGGCAGCCACCAGAGAAGCACACTGGTTCACTCTGTTGCTATGAACTGGCCCAATTTGACCCCTGTTTAAAGTTCTCATCAGAATTTCTAGTAATTTGCAGTGTTGTTGTAGCCCTGTTGCTTCCAGGATATGAGACACAAGGCGGGTGAGGTAATATCTTTTATTTTGTCAGAAATTGGTCCACTAATGATATTACTTCTCCTACTTGGTCTCTTTTCTAGTAATTGTGTTTCTTTCCCTAACTAATAGACAGTAATGGATTATATTTTGCAATGTTAGGATTTTTACATCTCTTCAAGCATTAGTGTTAGAAAATATTTAACTTCTTTCTGCATGCTTGTTAGAAATTAATGTTTGGTGGATATAGAATACATAAATAAGAGAACAGTTTTGGTTCCCACATACAAATAGGCTACCCACAGTCCCTTAGGATCTTGGTTTTTCTGTGATTTCAGTGGGCATTGCAATGAGAAAAATCGGATGTCCAGCTTTCACTTAGTTCCATGGATTTTTATTGCCTGCTTGTCAGTCATAATATATAACTTTCCCTAGGCATCCAAAATACCTGGAACATTGTGGATTTGTTTGGATCATACATTTGACAGCCACTGGGAAGTTGGTGTTTGATAGTGAAGTTCTACAGCTGTACTTGGAAGCAACTGTCCATAGCTGGCGTTCTGCCAGGTCTGCAGCTGTATACACAGCCAAACATCTCATGTAATGGCTGAATTCATCATCTTGTACACAAGAATTTAAGCCGTTTTTGCCAAACGGTTTCAATTGATATACATTTTAGTGTGAATGGATCAAGCTCACTCTCCAAAGTACGTCACATCAGTGTTGTCAAGTAGTGGATTATTTGGATTATTAGAGGAATGCAGAATCATAAATGTATTTACTTACTCTTCTAAAAATGCATCCATATTCTTGGGTTGCAAGTATAAGCATAAAAATACAATTTATAAATTTCAGATGTTACCCAAAGTCCCTGTTGAGCTCCATCGTTCAAAAATCCACGCATCCTCAGAAGACTTGAACTCTGTTCCTGAACAGAATGTTGGGCTGTGCAGTAAGCCTCCTGTCAGGGCACTTCTCTTTAAATGTGAGGCAATAAAGCTGTACTACTGTAAATATAAAACACATACTCAGGATTTACAAACTCAAGACGTACAATTCAGAATTTGTAGAGAAACATTGCACTCCTGCTCCAAGCTCTGTTTTTGTATTTTTATTAGTTTTGTTAGCACCTTCATAGACCTCCTTTGTTTGTGGATGTATGTAGCTTAACTAATGTAAAAATACAGGTCTCAGAATTTAACAGGCTTTCAGCACCTCTTTGAAAGCTTCCTTATGTGTGGGATAAACTAAATTAATTATTTAATTTGAATTTCAAATCTAATAGTTATTTTTCATCTTGACCAGTATAAATAAGGGGCAACTCTAAGGCATATTTAAATTGTGCATTGTTTTATTATGTTATATACGTTTTTTATACACTAGAGACTTTCCTTTCTTTAAAAGTTTGCGTTGTTCTTGTCCTGGTATTCTGAACCTTTTGGACTTAAAAACTCACTTAGGATTTTGTCCTTGGGATCTCTTTTCACCAAGCAACTGGTGGAGTGGAAGACTACATCTGTTCCATTTGTGCTTTGTTTGAGATTATTGCTCATAAGGAAAAACCATTCTAATTGAAGAGAGAACAACACAAGTGCTATGTAGAATAAGTGAATGGTTGGGAAAGCTATCTATCCTCTTCTCTAAGAGCATCCACTGGTGTACATAAGAAGTGTGTGTACAAAAGAAAGGTATATAAAATGGGAGAGCATTAACAGAAGTTTTAGAAAATGAAGAAATATAAATTTTTCTCTTATGTGGTTATTACGTAAGAATAATAATCTTGTCTTTGAAATAATTACTTTTACACTTATATTCTGGAAACTTTATATTTTGTGCAATCGTACTGTTAATCATGTGAAAGACACCTAGATCCTAGTATAAGCAGTTCTAAAATACTGGTTTCTAGTATTTTCAGTAGGCTTCCCATCCTGCTTGCAGAGGGCCTTACCTGAATTAAGGAGGCACCTATAGTTTTGGGATCCATCCCCCATGTGGCTCTTTAACTCTCTAGTTAGAATTGCTTTTCCATATAATTTCACTTAGACTAGCTTTGTTTTTGCATCTTCATTTATACACAGGGTCCCATATCTATTCCAGAACACAAGTGATTTTGCCCTTGGTTAGAGAATCAGTGAAATTTCTTTTGTTTGGTGTTTTGTCTGTTGACAACATCTGTTTATATGGTTCTTCTGCTGCCAGTCCCTCAAATTCTTTTAGTTTCCAGTTTTAACTGTTAAAAAATGGAATCACATATTGCTCCAAGGCCTAAATGAATAGTCATTGCTTGTAATACAAGTACACTCTTGGAGCATCCTACTGTTTTTAGATGTGATGTATTTGGTACTGTAAAGGTAATGATCCTCAACCACAGCAATATTCTGTAACAGGAATATCTGTCATATTCATTGGGATTACCATGTTCATTGATTTGTGTCTGTAAATCTGCTGTTTCTACCCTTTAAATTTGATCTATAATTGGACCTCCTTAAATGGTTCAAATAAGGTAGTCTGTATTTCCTCAACAGTGTCACTGTCAGCTTCTCCTTTTTCATTATACATTCAGCAGACTGGATAAAATCAGCAGGACACCTCATTTGAAACTGTTTAATCGCTGTCTTTTTCTTTTGCTAAACCATTGAGCTGGTCAAGCGATGTACACAAATCATTTTAAATAGAAAATACAGCTTTCTGTGTGACCCAGCTAAACAGATAGTGCTATGCAAAACACTTTAAAAAGTAATAAATGCCAAAAAAATCTTTAATTGGAGTAAAAAATTGTAGATAACTTTATTCACTCTCCAAAAGTAGAGCGTCCTGAAATATTGTCAGGGCCATGTACAGACAAGATGATGTCTTCGAAAGAGCCACTCTTCTCTGAACAGAGCAAGTCTAAAATTTCAAATCGTGCTGAGCTGCTTTTTGTCCATGTGGAGGAAGTGCATATTTATGGGTACAGCCTGCAATTACATTGCTTCAGGAAAAGCGGGGTTCTGTTGCAATCTTTGAATGGATCAGAGATGTGAGATTAAATTCTTGGCTCCGTATTTGTCATTTTGTCTATTTCCTGTTACTCTTCAAAGTACAAAGTAAAAATAATGGCTCAAAATCAATGCTGCCTAATACACTGATGAAAGGAAATGTGGAAAATAACCTGGTGGCAGCAGCTATTGCCACTGCTGGTACACTTGTCTCCATGTGTCACGGTGCCTATCCCAGGGCAGCTCGTTAAAACAATCTATTCTTTCTAAGTGGCTGGGTATTTAGTGTTACACTCTGCAACCTGGCCAGGCACAGGAGTGGGACAGACAATAGACACTCTGGCATTCAGTTAACTCACTTTCTATAACCTTGTTTTCATACTTCAGCATTTTACTGTAAATAATTTACACTAATAAAAATAGGACCACACCAAGTCTGTATGGACTAGAGGTAAATTTGGGACTCAAGTAAGTGTCACCTGTCACGAGAACAGACGTTTAAATGGTATGTGGTAAAATAAGGGTCAGTATTTTAATGAGCTTAAGTCAGGTTTGTGGTGTGTTGCAGTTTTATTGACACTCTTGTTTTCTTCTAAAAATACTCTACAGAAATTCAGCAGTTATGTTACAGCTACGTCAAAATTGAAATAAATATCTTCACTTTATTATCGTAGGTTCTGGATCATTGGCAGCAATGGCAGTATTTGAAGATAAATACAAACCAGACATGGAGGTAAGGAATATTTTTGGGTTTTTTAATTTAGTATTTCTTCTTTCAGTAATTCTCAAAACACTGACATATATTGAATGGGTTTGATGCTAATATTGACTGTTGCTTTAGTTTAAAAAAAAAAAAAAAAGGAACCCTCCTGCTCCCAATGTCACCCAATAGAATGCTGGCTCATTGGAGAGCTGTCAAAAAATTCAAATGGACATAGCCAACTTACAAATCCCAATACTTCTGTCTGTAATTTCTTTAATCGGTTCTTACAAAAGCTTCTATGATTAATGTAGGTGAAAGACTGGAGGAGAAATAATTCTGTTTACAGTTTACTTTAGGTATATGAGAGTCCCTGTATAATCTGTTTCACTCTTTCCCCTGTATAGTCATTTCCTCATCCTCCCCCCTCTTTGTATGTCTTTCACATTCTTTTAAAGAAAGGAAAATGTGATTATAAAACCACAAAAATTGGCAGAAGCCAGTGCCTGAAACTACGTTTCACTCATTTTTTGAAACTGACTGGATTTCAAGTTGGCTGTCGCCATTCGAATAACAACTGTATTCCGATCTTCAGGATCTACCTAAAAGATGTTATCAGAACATTTATAAGTTATTTTGCTGATAGTCTGTACCAAACTTGAAAAATCTATAAATGCATGTTACTATGCAACCGTAATAATTTAAGAGTAAAAGCTGAAAGCCGTGGTACCATGATCAAGTTTTTGATACATTATGTGCCAGAATAAGATGGTCCATTCTCATTATATCCATTTATGAATACATCCATTGCATTGTTTTTATTTATGTATAGCATTTCTTCACACGTATATAGAATATAAGGTATACTGGGATTTTTAAAAACCAGTTATTGTTCAATAACTATTTACCTAAAAAGGTGAAAAATCCACAGTTGTCTGTAGGTACACTATTGATGAAAATAAAACTAAAAGAATTAAGACGCTTCCTCTGACTATATCTGGTAAAATGTGTCAAGGCCTCCTTTAAACCATATTAATCTCTTCAAACTTTCCTTGAATGCTTGCTTCTTCTAGTTGCAATTGATTAATAATTCTACATGTTAAAGGAAAAAAATGAGAATTGAATACAAAATTGAAAGTTTGAAGTAGATTAAAAATGACATTAACATTTAGTTATTTTTCATAATTGTCATTGGAACATCAAAGATAGCTATAACATTATTTTAAGGTATTTAGTGTTTAACTGAATCACATGGTGGCAAAACGGAAAGTTGAGTAACTGCAATAAATGTCTTCAGATTTCACTAGTCTGTGTTGTATCTCTGCTATAGACCAATTTCTTAAGTCTTTATGCAATTGTATTAAGCAGCGTGATCCCATAACGCCACTGAATTCCTATCTGAAGTTATTTAAATTTACAATTTTAAGTGCATTGGTTTATTCTGTTAAATTTTCTCATGGAGTAACTTCACGTGGATTAACAATTGATTAAAAATTAGTAGTGAGCGCTTTTTCCAGTTGTTAAATTCGTTAAAAGATTACACAATACAATGGGCAATAAATGGATCACTTTTCAAATTACTCCTAGAGAGACTCTTCCGAGAACGTTACATATGAAGTAGTTCTAGTTCTGTTAAAATAGTTTAAGTTTTGATAACAAACAAGATCAAGATTGCAAAGCTGCTGTGCTGCAGAGAGCACCTCATGAGACAGGACTTTGTTTAGTGTGTAGAATGCATAAGCAATGTTGTCAGAATTTGGAATATTTTCAATTAGGCACTCAAAATCACTCCTTCATTTAAATAGCATGAAGGTTGTACGACTAACAGAAAAATCCATTAAATATCAAGTAACGGTTGAGTCTCCGCCCGTGTAACGCAAACCATTGTGAGAGTGGCACATCACATTTTTGACTCTGTCCAGTTTCCTGTGTAACTCTGTATTTTTAACATGTGCTGCCTGAATTGACAACAAGGCCTAAAATCCTTAGGAACAATAGGTACTGCACAATCCCTTCTTAAAATTCAATAGCATAATTTTTCGCCATCTTGAAAAGAAAACCTTAAATCTCATTTTCGATTAGTTATCAAGATCCTTGGTTTTTTAAGCCATTTTTGAGTGTAACATATTTTTTTTTAAAGCATCAAAAAATTGGTAAACTTCTAATTTTTTTACTTAAAAAGGTCAGCCTAATTAAATTGTCTTCATACACAACCTTAAATGGCAGGAGAAATTCACTATTGTATCAAGCATGTAGAAATGTAGTCTACCAATTTATTGAAATTGATATGTAGTCTCGAGACTAGCATATCATTTAAGACTGGTTTTATGTTTATTGGGTGTTCTGTTAATTAAAATAGTGATATAACAACACATCAGAACAATCTAATAGCTAAGAGCTAACTGAGAAGACTCAATTGGACTTTTTTTTTAAGACTTAAATTCTTCTCCACTTTTCTACTATGGCTAACAGGTTAAAAGTCTAACTGTTAATTCTACATTTTTGAACACTGAAAATTAGGTTACTGTACACAGTGGGAAGTTCAACAAGATTTAAAAAAACCAAAGTAAACATTAACGATAGTTCTATCGAAAGGAGTAAACAAAATCATATCACTGCAGCACATCTTTGTATTATGTGGTATGGACATAAAAATTGTCAATTGCTAAAACACATTGCAATGATGAGATTTAAAATTCCTGGAGATTAATTCATTAAAACTGGGTAGTAGATTAATATTTTTCTGTCAAGATCAATCCTGCTTGCTTTTGCATTAATTGTCAGAATATCTTGCTAGGGCTACTGAAAGGTAGTAGCGTGCTGCAAGACCATCACATCACAGAAAATGATTCAAAGGCAAACTGTCCTGCACCCTCTGGTATCGACTTGCAAATTAGCATCTGGAATCTAATTAAACAAGCTTAATGAAAGTAGCAGCTGAATACTGCTGGAAAAGACAATCAGCTTTTTTCCCTCTGATATATATTCTGTACTATTGAAGCTGATCACCAAACACATCGTGTGAGCACAGTTAAAAAAATTAGCATTTATTTGAAGAACAGGAACTGTTTTTCATTCTGTTATGCTTTTGGCATGCACTGGCGTCCCATGAGAGCCATGCCACAGCAGATAGTGCACAATATTTATAAACCCATGACAGGCAATAATAGGAACTTGGAAAAATTCTTTTGCTAGAATTTCAAGTTGAGAGCTGCCAAAAGCTGAGAGGATCAAATCTGCAGTGGCAGCTGCTGTGCCCTACAGTTAGAATTGTAGACTTTGAAGATGCTCAACTTAAAGAAATGAAGACTGCAGGCTTAGCCAATTTTTGCAGGTTTCTAGAGCCCTGGCTCTCTGCCTTTTGAAGATGAGTTGCTGAAGCTTCTCCCACTGCCTGAGGCATGCTAACACCAGCAGGATGTGTTTTTTTCATAGACTTAGTGTGTCTTCAGTTTTGAGTAGCACATGCTTTGTCAATGCCAGCTGTGATGGTCGTTCTCTGGTTGCAATGCTGAGAGGTGATCTCAACCCAACATCCTTCAGCGAAACTGCTAAGATGGAGAGTGACGTACACAAGTGCTACTTCTGCAGTCTGATTTATGGAGTCATGTTTCATTGTGAACCAAGTGCTGGCCTCTAGAGGAACTGTTATAGATTGCTGAAGAAGTGAACACTTTCAGCCCTGAAGGCCTGTAGATGTTTCAAAATGTGATGCCAAGCACCTGACTGCTGTAGAACAATATTAATTAGTCATGTGGGTAGCTACAGATCTACCTTAAATAATATAAGTGGAAGAACAGCACAGCTAATACGGTGTTGTGAGCTTAGTCAGTTTTTCCTTTTTGTGGAGTACCACAGGGTGTTAAAAACCACATTCAGTTTTTTTAAGTACATTAATGGTTTGTGCTGTTCAAAAATCCGTATCAAGAGATATGGCAACCATCCTGAACTAGGATAAATTCTGCCTATAATATTAGGTGCTGGAGCTTTTGAATTGTCTGTATCCTTGTGGAGATTGGATTCCTAGTGATATTTGGGGGGAAAAGACCTTTAATAATATAAATGTTGGTGACTGACGCTGCCTCTCACGAAGGAGAAGTTTTTGTAGGTTTATGGAAGAAAATTACGGTACTTGATTAAAATACAGCTGTGTATTTCTCAATCACCTGACAAAAGCTTCATGTTTGACTAAGCAAAGATACAGGCTGCTCATGCTTCTGCTTTGTCTTCCATATTTCATCAAACCAATAAAAAGAGAAGGCAAAATAAGGAGACTCTAGAAAGATGACCAGCAGAAGTCATAGAAAACCACGATTGCAAGGAAATTTAGTAAAGATGTGTGAAGTGTTCAGGATCAGAGGACAAATAGAAAAATAAGGGTGTGGGGAGGAAATGCAGGATTTAAATAATTGAATCTGAAATGGATCATTCTAAAAATATGAGAACGTGCAGTATTTTTGATCGTGCAGTCTAACATTTGTTTGAGTAGTAAATGCAGACAAACATTTTACCTAGGGGGAAGGAGAGCTTTCTGAAGCCCATAGACAAAATTTCTCTTTTTTTCCTTCCACCCATTCTCCTGACCATATTCCCCTTCTTTAAAAGAGTGTTACTGTACAGGACAGCGCAGACCATGGACTGTTGGTTAATCCACAGGAGACCTTGGTGCTATTTCTGGCTCTGCTGTTGATCACTGACACACCTGGAAGCCAATGGCTCTGTGCATCAGTTTCCCCATCTGTAAGAAGGGGATATTATCTTCCTCAAAGGCAGATCAGTCTTAATGGGCTTATGTAAAGTCATTGATATTCTAAGAAGGAGGGCTTTACTGCAATTTTTTCTATTTAAATAAAAATACTTAAAAGGCATAGTTCCGCACCGTTGTGAAAGCATGCCATTTTCTTCCATTAAACATTATTAGGGGGACAGGGGGAAAACATGGGTGTAGCAATATGTAGCTGAATATTTGTTTTTACTAACTAGTGACCATAATACTGGGTTATTTTTTGACTGTCAAAACTCTAATCTTCATCAACAGTAGTAGTCTCATCAGTCTTATTTCGATTGCATCTGTGTGACTCGATGCTCAAGAGCAATGACAAGCTGCATATGAATTCTGTATTCATTAGTGATGGTTGATCAAAACGTCTGTGTCCCTGCCATAGGGCTCAGGTGTGGAAGTCTGCCGGCTAATCCCACCAGCTGACATTCAGAGGTTTAATGACTCCATGGGAAGGTGACCACTTGCTGGGAAGTTTCTTGGCTGCACTCAGACAGCAGACAATAGAGATCAAGCAAGACTATCAGAGTTAAGCTGAAGAGCCTGCCTGAGATACTTGAATTCCTGTTGGTGTCAAACAGAGCTTAAGTAAACAAAACAGAACAAAATTAAAAATCTGACTCCCTGCACAAAAAGAAGTGCTTAAAATGTGTGCCCTGTGTACCTGTTTATTTCATTACACAGTGACAAGAGATTAGGCTGTTAGTAAACGTCTTTACTGCCTCTTATTGCTAGAGCTCATGTTAGTACAGATTTGGTGTCTCCATTGTGACTGTACTACTCCATCCTTCGGAACTGTGTATCTCTGCACAGACTGGTGTCAGACAAACCTTATTTTCAGGAGTTATATCATGCTGTTTCCTACTTTTAAACTAAAATTATTTAAACATGTTAACTCAATTCCTGTTTGACACATTGGACAGGTTCTGTTCTTAACTCCTTGCATGGACTGTCATGAAGAATTGATTTCCATTATGGAACTTATGAAAAACTGGAAATATGAAGTTAATTTTAAATGTATCCTACTACTTGGCAGCGAGATATGCTCTTAAATGGCTGGGATTACTGGAGAGGAGTTCTTAATATATGCTCTTTTCATTTATCAAAGCACAATTTCCAAACGGAAGTCAGATAATAAAACCGCCTAAGGGTGATTTCCTTCTGAGTTACCACTGATACCCAAAACACTTCTTTGTTCTATATACTGACTATTTCCAGATACAGGAATCTTGTCTAAATTCATACATTCTTTACTTTAAATTGGACCCTGCTGCATGGCAAAGGAAACAATTTCCTTACCTTTGCAGAGGTAACACAAAGTTTGTACACAATAATGTAGACAAGCTATTCACAAACTGTGCTGAATGTTAGAGAACATTTTACCACACATAGGATAGATGTAGGGCAGGTAATTATTTTTTGATGCATTCTCAGGAGCAGATGTTCCAGTCTAAATTGTTTTAGTTTGTATGTTTCCTGTAACTGTGGAACGGGGAAAATGTACTGAGAAATATGTCACATAGTACAATGCCTAAGTGCTGCCCCTGCAGTGAGAATCTTGAAGGCAGAGTGTAATTTCCGTATGAGCAAAGAACATTGAATTGGAATAAGGTCAGGGCAGAATTTAGACTAGGCTGAGAGAGGAGACACCCTTCCAATGAGTGAATACTTTCAAGGTTTATAAAGCATTTGGGTAAACTTAAGAGGAAAAGGGTTACAAGAGGGCCTAGGACTTTTTCTTTTTAAAATAAAATGTTGATCTTTCTTCACCCTCATCCTTCAACATTTTTGGTGATAGTGAGATGAGCATGGAGTGCTTCACCTGAGGCAGAGGTGTCCTTGCTGGACTTTGTTCCTATGGGGTATAATGGCATACAGTTACTTAAAATGACTCCTGCTTGGTTTGCTTTTCTCTCTACTCCCCGGTAGCTAAGATCCAAAATGTCACTACAGGGTGGTGGTGTAATATTAGGCAGATTGAGGATTTTAGGTTATCAAACTAAGTCTTTAGTGTGGTAGAATTATCAAGCTCTTTTACTGCGGAACAAGTCCATTTCATTCTGAGAATCTGTTCCTTAAAAACTCTGAATATCAGAACATCACAAGTGATGGATTAAATCTGTTCTCATGTTAATTCATAGTTATTGTGAGTACAGAAGCAGCCAGAAACCCCACAGACTCAAGATAAGGCTTGTAATTTAAGATTTCATACCACTGGAACAATGTATTGTACTACTCTTCATGTAAGGAATGAAATATAGGAACCAATGTTACTGAATAGTATCTTGGAATCGTATAAGTTTTTGTTTTGGCAGGTAATTTGGCATAAATTGTTAATGTAAATCCAGGTTAGTGGGGAAGACATTATTTTACTAAAAAAGATAAACTGCTGATTAATTCAGTATAGAACTCAATTACAAATTGAAAGTGTCTCTGCGGGACTCCAGTACCCTGAAGACAGCAGATGTTGAATTGATACTCCAGCATATTTCACACTGGTATGAAATATTAACATGGTTTATTATACTTGTGTGGTGTACAAGATCAGACGGGGGGAGGTAGTGATGAGTCTGGGCTTGCAAGCGTACGTACCAATGAAACACGAAAATACTGTAATTACAAAGAAGAGTAAGGACTTTGAGAGGTGTATTTTATTGAAGAAAAGATCTCAGTAGAAAATGGTAAGTTTAAAATAGTATAAATATTTAAATTTTGTTTACTTGGTGTATATATAACGTACAAGATAATACAAAAACATACATCATACAACACAATCTTTTTTAAATGTACAAAATCAAAGACATTAAAGGTTAAACTGCTGTGTTCACAATGCCCTGGTCCGATCCAGTTTGGGTAATTAGTTACGGTCTACTCCATATTTGCCCGGTAGTTTCAATAGGCTGTCATTCCTCATTGCTGTAGTGTACTGTTCCTTTTAAATAGATGCTACGTTCACTCCAGAAGTAGGTACGCTCTGGTGGTGGGTGAAGTGACTTGTGTGTTAATATATCACCACGATGACAGTGGCATAAATTCTATAGTAGATACTGTAGAATTTGAATCCGAGAGATTTCCAAGTGAGCCACACCAAAGTGGAAGGCAGTGTCCCTTTTTAAAGGTGTTTGGATAGCTAAACGTTAATTGGTGTGTCATAGTGGTGACTTACGATATGGGTGATAGTAGCCACATCAACCAGCAGCAATGACTATGTTAATCTTCTTAAGCAGAGAGATAAGTGTTAGTGTTGGCTAGGACTAGGCTGAAAAACAGCCACACACGTTGTTAAAAAAACAAAAAACAGGTAACCCTAAAAATGACAAGAATAATCCTATTTTAAAAGCTTGCAGAAAAACTAGGATAGCTTTTTATTTTATAAGAAATGTATCGCTCCAAATACACAGTGTGACCCAGCGTTCCAATAAGTAGTAATTTTCCAAAGGAATCCAAGTCTAATAATTACCATTTTTTGAGCTTCTTACACTCAGAGCTTTGAACAAAAATTGAGAGATTTTCACAGTGGGGTATGTGAACAAGATACACAGATTTGTAGGAAGGAGTCTCAATGTAAGTGGTAATGCTTCAGAATTTGGAGTTTTTCAAATTTGTTCCTAATTAAAGGCTGCAAGCTGGATTGGAAAATAAAGCAATAGTTGCATTAGCTTGATCCAAAATATGAAAAATCTTAGTTTGATCTCTTCATTCACCATTATTCTCCCATCAGCTGGAGTGTTTGTAGGTTTCTTTATGTCCTACACTTTTTAAAGTCTATCTACTACAGCTAAGTAAAACCCTTGTGTGGATTCAGAGGACCCTTGCCCTAAGAAAAACGCATGCCGTCACGTACCACAAAGTTCCAGAATTCTGTATGGGAGAAATTCAGCTCTGATTGGAAGGCTCCATTTTTATCCCTGTGCAGGTGGGCCTCAGTTCTGGGAATGATTTTGTGGGCTGCCAGTGGCAGTGAACAACCCTATCTTTTGAATTATACAACTACAGAGTTACAATAGTAGTTGAACTCCGATATATATATATATATATATTTATTTATTTATTTATTTATTTATTTTCACCTGTCCTAGTTTCTTGATCATCTATTCTGGCATTACCCTAATTTCCTTCAGTCTTTCTTCTATACACTCTAGAAAACTAATGACTGTTTCTGGCACTTGTCTGCCCCATCTAAGCACCATTTTGAATACAGAAACAGAAAATACATTAAATCTTTGTTTTTTTCCCCATGTCCACAAACTAATCTTGCAGTGAGAGTTCTCATGATCTTCACTGACCACCTTTTCTTCACTGCTGCTTTTCCTTTTTTACTATGTGCTTTTTGTAATTATTTCAACTGCTCTTTTAATGGTAACTTTAACAGTTGCTTTAATGTGCTCTGACTTTAAACCAATCTAGCAGATTTGAGTGCCGTATTTTTTCACATTAAATATACAGTAATTCTCTTTAAAGAAATTCCACTTCCCCTCTGTGCTGTGTTGTCATTCCTCCCGTGCCCGTCTTTGTGGCGTTAGACTAATCATGACAAGCAGAGCTGTTTACTGTGTCCCTCTTCTCGTTCATTTACAGTGAGAGTGATGTATTCCAGAATATCTGGATGTTGCATCACTTTTTGGTCCAACCCCTTACTCCCCTTGTCATCCTAGTGCTGTCACAGAATTAACATCCTCTTTGCCTTCTGCTTTTTTACTTTTGTTAATTTCTTAGCTGCAACTTAACCTCCTAGAGTCTGGTCTCCAGAATCCCTCTACACTTGTTGAGGCCACTTTGAACATCTCCCCTTTGAACCTCTCGTTCTGTTAAACGTTTCAGACTGTGATCAGTTGTGTGCTAAGTTGAGCTTGTTTTTTTCAGGTGTTCAACAATCCCCATTTCCACTCCCACATGCTCCAGATGTGCTTATTCAGCAATAGCCCCATCTTGCACTGTTGAAACTATAGGGTTTCTCTCCACTCTCTGCCCCTAGCAGCTCCTTCATGACCCTTTAGAGCATGTACAAAAGATGGTGGGGAAAGAAAAGGCAACAAAACATGATGTGAAGGCAATGTCAATAACTCCCCACAGTCAGCACCAGGTGCAGTTCAATTAAACTTAACAATTCCCAAGTGGTCACTCACAGGCACTCACTTCACCTAAACAAAGTGAGATGAAAACAAAGCACAGTCTTTTGATTTGGAGATCCAGTACGATAACTTCATAACAATATTTTTCTGTGTTTGTAAAGCATTCATCTGCCTATGACATTCATCACCTAAACTCCATCGGATGGGAAGCTCGGTCATTGGGACTTTCAAACAGTCTGAGCTATTAAGATTTTATACCCCAGCACCTCCCCCCTCAGTTCAAGTTTAAAATGTAGCCAAACAGATTCATTCCAGACTAAATGGTTGGCTTTCAACCCTCTCTTTAAAAAAATTAGTAAATCAGAGCTGTCATCTTGGTTCCATTGTCTCCTTGGACTTTCCCAAAAGATTTTAGTGTTGCTTCCAGTCACATATCGATCTCCAACACAATTTCTCCCAGCAGACAGGCATAGCCACACTTTCACATACAGCAGTCTGCTGATTACACTTCCAAAGTCTAATTGTCCTTCTGTAGGCACTTATGTCCTTCAAGAGGTATTGTTTTCCTAACTCCCAGGCCTTCTTTATAGATTTTTTACTATGTCTCTGTCCTTGGGTTCCCAATAATCTTCCTCACTCCTCAGAGTCTCACTTAAAGTAGTTTGTATATTTTAGTTTTTCAGTACAGAAAGGACATGGAACAAATTTCACCCCGGTGCAAAAGTATCACCATGATATTTTCAAAAATTCTTCTACCCAGTATAAATGTACTGCATGCTGATTCTTCAGATTTGTGATGAAACGCTAGACTTGTTAGACATTTTACTTATTTACGTATATGCTAAATATCAAAATAGGATATTGCTGGTTATCTACTAGACACTAATTCATTCCAGTTTGGTGATAATCTAAATAACTAATTAAAAAAATCTCTGTACAATATATAAATCTGTTGGAGAAAAAAAAAAAAGGTCTCCTGTATGAATTGCTTGTCAAGTTCCCAAAACATCAGGGAAATAATATTCTCTAAACAGCTGCAACCGTTGTATTTGTTTGAGATATCAGTAGGCTTAAGTGATACAATTCTTCTTAAAAGCTTTTAGCAAAAAATAGGATTAATTGGATGTAGACATAACCAACATGCTCCATAGAAAAGGTTGTATTCAAAATCTGAAAATCATTTAAGTGTGAAGAGAAATTCAATTCAAGCTATATAAAAGAGTAATATGGAAAAGTTCCTTATCCTTGCTATTTGGAACTTGCACCATAGCAGATGTAGAGAGGTAATCTATCAGTTTTTGAGTGTCTACAAAATGCAACTCTCCAGATAGCAGGTTTAAAGTAAAGATTTAATACAGTCTCCATCTACTATGATGTTGCAGTGACAGTTTAAAACTCATTCTCTAAATCTCAGCAGACTTTATAGCTAGCAGTGGGCCAATATAAAGTTTAATGGCATTACAACACATAAATCATCTTTTAAAGATGCTACTAGTAGCTCCAATATTAAATGCAGACAATCGTCTACGTTATAAATAATTTATCAAACACCATTTTAGATTAGCCTTCCATGCTGAGTTATTTATTTTAGCCTTTACTGTAGTATTCCTAAGGCACGTTTTGAAAGATCCATTACTGGTCAGTTTAATGAACTTGGGGTTCTGTTTTGTTCCCTTCAAGCACTATGGTACAGCTGTGGTGACCATTACATAGCTGATCTGGACCTCTTTGTGCCTTTTACAAGTGCTGCCCATTTGTCATGCAGTGGTAAATGGAGTTGCACATTGGAGTCCTGGGACACATTGTGTGATGTAGTGATGGAGACAAACAGATAGCTCTATAAAGTGCTGCTTGTCACAGCTGACTTGTATTACAGTACATCACTCTTACTGTAATCTCATTTAAGAAGCAGTGTAGACCCGGGAGAATGATATTCCCAGTTAACTTGGTCTTTCCAACCATAAAGTAGGAAGTGCTCCTTTTATATACTCTGAACTTTTAGGGGTTTTTCAGATTAATTATTACAGTGACTCATTCATGCCACTGTAGTTAAGACTGTGTCAGCACTTTCATTATAACCCCCTATTTTTGGACCATAAAATCTCACTCCTTTGTATGCAGGGTCCCTACACAGGAACAGGTTTTTTAAACCAGTTTTTACAAGGGCATTTTGGTCATCTTTTTAAATTATGAAAGGCTGAGAAAGATATTTGTCACATTTGGGTGCTGTTTAATTACATGTTAGATTTAATTAAATAGGCTGAACTATTTCAAATTATGGTCCTGTAGTATTTAATATTCTGAGAGGATCTTAATTATAACAGGCATCTACCAAATAGAGACTGTTTTGGTCTATCAGTTACTTTGGATTTAAGAATATTTTGCTAAAAGAGTAACACATATGGTGCATTTTAAAAGCAAAAAAATGCTTTTTTACCCAAGAGACTGAGGTGACTCTGAAGGAAGATTTAAAACAGCACAGTTGTTTTTACATTCAAATAGAAAAGGCCTAATCTATTGCCAAAGAGAACTAAAGTGGATACATAACCTTAACCTGTGGCCTATAATGTATTCCTTAATTTAAATTTCATTTGAGTTTGTTTAAAACGTGTACAAAAGGATTCATTTAAAATAGTGGTAAACTTCCAGGTAACCAAAAAAGTGTAATTTTATTTGGTTTACTATGTTCATTTCCATAGACAGTACTAAAATGTTCCTGTCCTAGGATTCTAATTAATGAAATTATTCTTTTACCAAATGAAAAAAAAAACCCCGTCATTCACTACCCCAAAACACTGAAGTGATGTGCAGAAATTTTTTTATGTGGCTTTGCTGTTTTGTTCCCCTGGGTGAATCTGCACAAAGTGCAGTTGAATCTATTTTAAAAGATTTCGTCTGATAAAATGGGAGTGAAGTAAGAAAGCGCACTGTTTCTGTGGCTGAGTACAGACCTCTTGGTCAATGTCATAATTAAGCTGTGAGAATATGAATACTGCTAATAACAAGCTCTTGTGTGGAGGGTCACTGGAGAATGTAAAGTCTGCCTTGGGTACAGACATGATTGTGGCTGAGTTACTGTGGGGATCCTCTTCAGCTGCACTTGAATACTGGCGCTTGTGCAGCTGCTGCTTGAATCTGAAAACATTCTAGGACAAGCGCACACACCCTAAGGATCGTTATTTCCTGGGGCAGGATTTAAAAAAAAAAAAGTTTCAAGGCTTTACATGAAGTGAGCAGAGCTGCATTTACCAAAAGCAGCTTTGAAAGCTAATTTGCCAGTACATTCCCGATCTCTAATGATGGCAAGTTAGATATTCAAACTGCTACATGAACTATTAAGAGCTTGGATAAAACTGGTAACTTTGGAGACTCAGATTTCAGTTGCTCCATTGTGCCTTGGTTGTGCATCATGTTTAACTCGACGTCGCCATAGGGTTGGACATGTCTGCAATAACTAACCACCACCTTGGTGAGTGAAGGATAAAACGGTGACTTGGAATTTCCCTATATGTGTATTAGAGTCCTGGTTTTTAGTATTGCTTTGTTAAATTGAAGTCTGAATTAACATGTTATGTTCAAGTCAGAATAATCATTTTTTTAAAAATGTTCCTTGATCTTATGCATTGGAAGTAAATTATAAAAGGGGGGTGGGTTATAACAGTGTACTTGGATGTGTAATTATAGCAACTTCAGATGGTGAGATTTACACCCCAAAGAGCCCAATCCTGCAGTGCTACTCAGACAAAAGTCCAGTTGAAGTTAATCCTAGCACTTAAGTAAAAGTTCTGATAGAGTAGAGCCTGCAGGACTGGGTCCTAAGGAATGTTTTCCCCTTGATGAGTATAAATTTACATAATGTATTAATATACGTATTATTTGGCCATTGAGAAGATAGTACTTTGTCTTTTGTTTCCTTAAGGCAGTGGTTCCCAAACTGGGGTTCGCGAATGTTACAGGGGATTCTCAGGAAAAAATTCCCTAATGGCGGACAGAGCTGTCCCTAGGGGTCCCGGAGCCCCTGGACTTCCACGAGCTGAGCAGATCAAAGCAAGCATATCTATCACACTGAGGAGATTTAAACTTCAAGACTCCTTATAAGAAATGGAAAGGGAGGTGGATACTTTTTGCTGTTTTTAAAATTAAATAGGCAGCTAGTATTGTTATTCATAATAATTTTAAAAACAACTTTAAGCTTTGTTGTAACGTGCGTTGTTTGCCTGGACTGCTCAAGACCTGATTGCTTGTGTAGGAGGAACTCTTTGAGTTGGCTTCTTAAATACCTTCATGCTGTTTCACATCGGATACTCCTTGATGGAATCTTGTCTTATAACAGGCTTATTCAAAGTGATACAAGCTACGAAAGTGAGATCTTGGAAGCGTGTTGCTGTTTTCATAACAGTGTGTAATAAGCATGTCATAAAAACAAATTGTATATTTCCAAGAGCACTGCTTTTATCATTTATACTCCGGTAAAGGAGAAAATCCCTGGAAATATTCATTTTTAGGAGGGGGTTGTGAGACTTGACATTTTAGTGAAAGGGGTTCACAGGTTGTTAAAGTTTGGGAACTACTGCCTTAAGGTTTAATATATTGCTGCAGGAGATTAAATTGTTTGTGTTTAATACCTAAAAATCACGTTTTGCCTCATGAGTGGGCATTTTAGTATCTGGGTGTTTTTTGTTTTTAATACACTGGTGTATCCAGCCCATTTGTACCAAGTAGCATTGAATTTATGCCACAATTGGTATTGGGCAAGAAACCTATCCATTACCAGCTGATTATCAAGGGTCAGATGAATTTTTGCTGCCTAGGTGACACTTGCAAACTCTTCTCCTCTCCCCAGGAGTGACTTCTGAGGATATGGGGGGGGGGGGGGGGGAGTGAACAATTTCCAAGGGTCAGCCACCAAGCAATAATTAACAAGGCAGCCTCCAGGTATTTTTAAACAAAAACCAGGCTCCATCATCTCATCCCAACAGGGTCTGGAGTGGCTTAATCTTTCCAGTTACAGTTTAGAGTGATTAGAGGGGACCAGTCCTGGAATGGAAGGAAACAAAAACAAAAAAATTTAAAATCAATTTTAAAGTCAGCCCAAATGAGGGAACATCTTTTAGAAGTGGCTTCAGTGATTGTCTCTAATTTCTGAGGACCATTTGGTCTTTCAGAGACCACTGTCAGTCTTGGAATCGTACCTGAATCTTTTTTGTCGGTTTTTTTAAATCTCTTTAACTTTAAAGCCAATCAGTTGCTCTTTTGGTTCCCAGAGTTGATTTATGGATTTGACATTTATATGTGGCTTTTCCTAAATAAGTGAGCATTAGTAGGACATCCGCTTGTGGTGTTATGGTGTGTATGTGTGTGTGTGGGGGGGATATTTAGTCTACTTTTTTTTCCCCCTGAAGCATGAGGGAACAGTGGGTCCTAAGTTGTGATTTGAAGAGAGCTGGCTTGTTAAATGTGATCTAACAGGTCGGAATAAGGAAACATTATATATAATGTTCCTACTATTATCTTTTAAAGTAGTTGCTACAGGGATGTTTTGTGATCATGAATGGTAGAGAAGGTGAGCCATGAGACATCTGTTAAGTTTCAGCTAGGGATTGCATTTTTTCCAACTGTGAGCCTTTTCCAGATCCTGCTGGATATATGTGAAACACGCTGATGAACCACTCTACCAGTAATATAACCTTTGTCACCTCAATACAATTTTAATGCAGTATGTTCAGTTACAATGTGAAGTTGCGGCTTCTCCTTTGTCTCACAATACCTAATGGCTTCCAAAATTGTTTGCAACATCCCTGAATCTCCTCAGGGATTGTCAGTTAGGAGTTACATTTGAAATGAAACCTAATTCTTTCCCTTGCTGAGTCTGTAGAGGGAGCTAATGTAGCTCTAATAGGCTTTCCCTTTCTGCTACAGAGAAGCTACAATTATGCGAATCTTTTCAGGCTGTAACTTGCTGTACAGAATGCATAGTTTGAGGCCAGTTATACCAGAGTTATTCAATGAAGGGTTGTGTTGTAGTTGTGTATACAATTAAATAGATTTTATTGTAATGTGCTCTCTGGGGCGGGGGGTTGTTGCTTAGAACACTGAGCAAGCATTGGGCTGATGCATGGAACTTATTGCAGTCTCTCTGAAAGGTAATTTCCATCAAATACAGAACAATTCAAATTTCCTCTGAGAAACTGTATAAGCCAGGTGTCTGTATGGTGTGTATTTCAAGAACATATGCATGTTTTAAAGAGTAACAAACTCTTTGAGCATTAGAAATCCTATGCAAAGGAGTATGTTTGTATCTCAAATACACATTTGTAAACTTATGCAGGACTAAAAAAGTAGTGCATAATTTTAGCCATAATAGGAATTTTCTTTAAATAGAGGTTTTTCCCCAACTTGAAACAAGCAGCATATCTTTCCTTTCCTAGAATATCCAAGTCTAGAGCTGAGTAGAGTTTTGCTGCTTCATTAACTCTGAACTAGTTAATGAAACCGCACAGTAGTGTCTGTACTATTGACAAAAGTATAAATGTATTACACATTCATTTCATATTAGTAGTTATAGTCTATTTAAATTGAAACATTGTAACAATCAGTATTTACAAATAGTAAATTTTAAAATTTACAAACACACACTTTACTTGGATTTATATAAAAGTGGCGGTACTCCCATTCCTGCTATAAATTTTATATTCTCAAATTGTGTTTCTCAATGTTTCTTTTAATACTCTTCTCCTGTGCACTACACTGGCATCTGAAAACATTAGCTAGCTATGATGCAGTGCAGATCAAAGCTCCCCTGTAATGCAGCTATTCAGATGAGCAGAATAAATTTTGCATTCCAAGTTGGCTATGTTACAAAACATTTTCTTACTATAGAGGATGATTAAATAGTCTCTACTCAAGGCAGTCTTTAACTAAACTAGCATGCAATTTGTATGCGAGTGTTTTACACTGGGCATTACAGGGAAACTTGCATTGTAGATTGCTGTACATGTATGTATTTAAGGTCTGGAAGCTACTAAATCGTTATGAACATCAATTTCTCCCCTTCATAGTTTAAGGTTTTTCGTTTCTAAAATTTGTTCACACTGACATCTTCTTTATAATTGGTTTGACATGTACCAATGATGGCGCTCATGATAGGAAAGCTGGCCCTTTGGGTAGTGCTGACCATTGTTCAGATTCACAATACTGTATTATAAAGAGGATGCCTGTGTTTCTACCTTTATCCTAAGACAACTGAGGGCATGAACAGAAATATACATCTCCATCTGATAGTATTGTCTCAGTTAATAGGGTAAGTGATCCTGTTGAATCACACTTCAGTAACCTCTAGAAAGTAGCCCCTTAATTTGATCATAATTTCGCTCCTTCTGTACATTAATTATTAGTTTTCCCTTTTATTTAAATGAAATGACAATTTAAGAACTTTGTGCAGCACAGTGTAGTTAATTTCCACATTTACAGGAGGTAGTAAACTAGACAAGCTTTATTTTATTTTTCCCCCCAGGAAGAGGAAGCCAAACAGCTTGTGAGAGATGCCATCTCAGCTGGCATATTCAATGATCTGGGCTCCGGCAGTAACATAGATCTCTGTGTTATAAGCAAAAACAAGTTGGATTTTCTCCGTCCTTATGATGTGGTCAACAAAAAAGGCGAAAGGTTAGTATTTCTGAAGCTGCATATTGTCCACTCTTTCCCTAACATTCCAGACATTTGTCAGACCCTTCCCAGTATATTTTGATATTGCTTTTTCAGTGTCTACCACCATTAGCTCCTGCCTTCAGAGAGAGGAAGGGCTTCACCCATGTTTGGAGAACAGACTGTGCATGGGGTTGCTGATTTTAAACGCACTCTCTGGATCACTAGCATTTCCTTTAAAACAGAAGTTTGTAGAGATTTTTTTGTAAATCATTGCAGGAGGGACTGTCAATTGTCTATGGTTAACTTTGGCCCAACCAGAAATCTTCAGTCTAAAGGGAAAAAGATAAGGAATTTAGGGGAACCAATGTTGCTGGTTGTCAGCAATGCTCCTTTCCCCTGGGACATCCCTCTCTTGACCTTTTCACCACTTAGAGCTTTGTGCTATTTATGTTCTCCAGCTCCCTAGTTTGACAGGCCACAGCAAAAGAGAGATCCCCCCCATAGCCCTCCTTTCACCACATTGTGTGTGAAACTACAAATGTGACAAACCATTTTATGCTGTTGCTCTTTCTTCCTTCAAAACCAAAGCTGATGGATTTTGAATTCTCTGAACTTAAACTTCCAAAAAATTAGTTAAGTACAGCCACTGTACCTTATCTAAGTATGATTCTGCAGTGCAGTTTTCATAATTGGCCTCAGAGAAGTGACAGAACCTTTTAGGAATACTCAAGGCACAGAGGTGGTGAAATTCCAAAGTAAGCAACCATGTTTGCAGTTAGTTGGGTAAGAGACAAGCTGAAAGTTTAACTGCTAACCATGCAGTCACCCCAGCACACTGCATTGCCTAATCAGTGAGTCACAGCCCCTGCAGGCAGTTGAAAGATTTTGCAATATGTATATTTACACAAGGTGTAATGTGGTTGTGTAATCTTACATACCATTGCCGAAATAGTGGAATGGAAATAAAAATTCACCTTTCTTTAAAGCGAACAATAGGGAAAGGCATAGTGCCAATCCGCCAGACTTATTCATAGTAGTTCTACTTGCATAGTATGAGCTGCACAGCTCATCTGTTAGACTTTCCATTATAAACCTGCATGGGATATGACACTGAGCTGGAACTTGTTCATATAAGTCCAGGAGAGAATTCCTGTAACTTACCATTCATCTGTTCCTTAAAGTGAATATCAAAGAAGCTGTCTTTAAAACCATTGTTTAGATTCAACCCTAGGGAAATTCTCTTATGTTGGGGAGCTGCTCTGTAACTTTCATTGATTATCTTTTCAACAGGTATGGTAAGTACAGGTGTGAAAAAGGAACTACAGCTGTTCTCACAGAAAATGTGGCTCTCCTGGAACTTGAAGTGGTGGATGAAACAGTACAAACAATGGACACTTCCTGAAGTATTAGACTGAACTCTAGTGACACTACATGTTAGCCATGTCTGGTTTATACTAGAAGCCTTCCTGCATGAAAAACCTCAATTTATAGTAAATAAATGGGTTCTGACCAAGTTGTTGAGTTTTTCTGGTTTTCTGTTGATTGGCTGATTTACCATTCCTTACCTACAGAACCAAACAAAAACCCCTTACCATCTCATTGTGATCTTTCTCTGAACGGTAATCAGTCACGTTGTAAGCTATGAGTGAGTCACAGAGCAGAGGTCTGAAGTACACGTTCAGCTAGTTGGGCCATTCCCTCGTGAGTGGATGTCGCCATTGTCATTAATCAGCTGCTACCTGTACTTTGGGTAGTCAAGATAGGACTAGCAGAAAAACCTGCTACCACTAAGTTCAGTGGCTTCTCTCTCTCTTCTGTTTCAACACAGAAAACAGCAGCTATACATTGTATTTCCCCAAAAAATTAGCCCATTACCAAAGAGTCAAGATAGCCTCTAACCTGTACAACAGCACAGTGGTTAGACATTGTTTTTAGAAGGCAGAATTTGTTAGCAGAACTGATGTAACTTTGAGATTTAGTCCATTTCCTTACAAGTTGACAGTTTCACACTGTGCATCAAACAGATATTGGGGGATATAAACACTTTACAAGAACAATTTTAGACTGTCATTTTGCACCAAAACACTGTACTCAAATATAGGATAGTTTTTTACAAAGGAAGTTGTTTATTTTGTAAATCATGGTTTTATTTATCTAAAAATGCACAGTTGCAAAAATTTACCTTTTAAAATACATTTACTTATAAGCACTAATAGAGCTTATGTAGCAAGGAAGTGACCAGACTTATCAAAACACTCAAGTAATTTGAGCCTTCTTGACAGCCAAAGAACTTTTATTCTACAATACACCAACAGAGGCATTGCACAACCATGTCTATGAATGTGTAGTTGCCACTATAGTTTAAAGGAAACCTGCAGTACAAAGGTGACAATCTTTATTATATTTAAATATAATAAATCTGGCTTCTTGATCATTTCTGAACATGTTAGCATTGGGAATGGAGGAAGCATTCTGGCCTCTCTCCTACATTCTCATGCTGAGTTGAATATCCTGGACTTCCTAACAGGAAGTAGATGCAAGATGCCATCATCATTCACAGCAATTAATATCTTGAGGTTTAACACCTTAGCTGAATATTTTGACTAGTTTAACTGGGCACTGCAGTTTTCCTTTAAGTAGTGAGAATTAGTTTAAAAAATCCATTCAAAGCATATACATGTATTTAACCCTCTTACCCTAATTTTATTTCCAAGAGACTAAGGCCTTTTTAAAAAATTTTTTTAAAGAGTAAGGTGTCACCGGCTGTATTTAAACACGAACAACTGCCACCCACAAACATACATTATAGCAATGGACTCTACCTCACACAGAAGAAACACTATAACAGTACAAGTTTAGTTCCCCTGGTGTTGTCCTTTGAGACTGTTAAGTGCAGCAGTTCCCCTGAACAGTTAGGTGAAATGGAAACACTTGAACGTGAATCCGCAAGTTTGGTTTCTAAAGCAGTGAATACTTTTCATTGTCACGAATGAAACAAATCATTGATTCAATGAATGAATTTAGTTGACTGAAAAATTTTAGGTTTTTAAACAAGAGGTCTCCTTCAAATCAGCTTGAGTTTCTTATAAAAATTCACATTTTATAAAATAGTTTTCACAGTTAAATAGGTATGGGCTGAACCTTATTTAAAATTACACAAAGCATTGGACTTATTTCATGCTAAATGTAAATAACATCGTTACTATGTTTGAAAAAGTTTTTAAAACACTGCTTTCCTTACATTTTATTTATGAATGGCTAAAGTACCACTGGATTTGATAAAGTATCTTCCCCAAAATAGAATTGGCTTAGAGTAACACTGGTTTTATAATAGACTTTTAGCCTAACAAGATTAATGCCAAAGGGGAAAATACATTTATAAAGATACATTGCTTGTAGAAGCAATGCTTTTCAGGTATATGCTAGACTCACCTCATTGTCTATAACCAAGTTAACAGATAAATGCATCAGCAAAATATTCACTCTAAATTTTCAGATAAAAAAAAATCTTCAAACAAGTGTCCCCCCTTCCTATTTTTGCAAAGGAGGGGATAAAACACATAGCTGAATGCTTTAAAAATATATGAACTAAAAACTGAAATTGCTATTAACCATGTGCAGAAGAGGCAAAGTAGCAGTTATACAAATTACACAAAATCTACTGCAATTCTTACATTAGTATAAAGTGATTTCACTGAAGGAATTATTTCAATATTTCACATTACAGTTAAGATAAAGGGGTGTGTCAAAGGCTCAATGAGACACCCCTGTTAATATAATCTATTCTAGATTACACACAACAGTTTTAAGAAAGGACCCTTAAATGATCTACATCTGTAACATGTTATTGGCTTTTTAAAAAAAAAAATGCTTGCAATACCTCATAGAATCTTCACTTTAAAGCATGACCACCTGGTAAGAGTCCTTGTCAAATAACCTGCAGAAATAATGGAGCATCTTGCTACGAGTGCTCAACTCTCTCACTTGAGTTTGACTAGGCACCGGTCGGTTTCATCTGAGAAATAAAAATTCAAGTAAGACTAAGCTGTGATGGCTTTTCTTAGAGAGTGTTTGCAGATGATTCAAGTGCTGGAGGTCCAAACATGCATCTGTTTTGCTATTTGGTGCACATAACCAATGTCAGGTCTCTGATCTGGATCAGGGTATATGCACATGCTGACCAGTTCCCGTAGCTGAAAAGGAAGGAAAAAAATCACATGAAAATATAATGTAACATACATCCTGTTTCTTTTTGGAAAGGGGAAGGGAGACTATTTGAATGCAAAGAACCGTGGACTGGAGTGTCAACTCCTGAATTCTTTTCCACCTGCTATGTTCATGGCAAATCAGGAAGTGTGTGTGTCCAGTTTCCCTATCTGTAAAATGACTTGTCACTAACTAGACAATTAACTTTATAGCACCGAAGTCTAATATTCTGTACCAAGTTGGTGCATTCAGTAATGGCTTCTTAGACACATTCTAAGATGGCTACAGTGAGCAGGTGCCTGAAGGAGGAGTGAGTGTTTGCTCCGTGTACAGGAGGTGAGACACTGAATCATGAATGGGAAGGAGGTGGTGGTGAAGGGTTCAATAAGGCAGGCAGAGTAGGTGAAACATCAGTAGGGATGAAGTAGCAGAGTAGAACTGTGCTTTAACAGTGAGGACAAGGAACTCAAACTGGATATGAAAAGATAAGTGGGGGGTGGGGGGCACAGAATGACATGATCAGGATTTGGATGGAAGGGGAAAGCATAGGAAAGAACAGAAAATGAGCCCCAAATTGCAAGTTTGACAGAGATGACATGATACGACTTGTTGGTGAAGATGGGGAAATGGAAGTGAACTGTGGTGTTCAATTCAAGGAAGTTCTATTCAGGACACACATCTATATAATGATCCTGCGTTCCATCCTAGCAGCAAATCAGTGGCAGTTAGCCAGTTCAAGACTGAATTAAGTTTTGAAAAGCACTTTGAGATCCTTAGACGTAAGATAGAGCACTAGCTGTGCGAGATACAGCAGCGTGACAATGACACTCTTGACTCCAGGACCTTAATGGAGAAAAGAGATGGGTCACTGATTATAAGTAATAAAATGCAGAAGGACCAGAGTCTCCCTACCTCCCCAGCCTCTTTATTGTACACATGAAAGATTGTAGCTTTTAATTATACAGACACTGAAAGCTGCTCGTACCCCCGAGGCATGGGGGGAGAAAGCCTTGAGCCTCTGATCTTCTCACATCCTCCCAGTAGCCACAGTGCCAATTATTTTAATGGTAATTAAAAGCATGACCGTACAGCCATCAAGCACACAGCTTCAGCTGCATTACTGGATTTACCCAATTGAGGTTTTCACTTCTGAATGGCGCTAAGTCCTGTAAAATGACAATTCTTTCTGGGCCTGAAGCAGATTACAACACAAGGAATGGCAGCACAGTAGTACAGGGTGAACAATGATCGTGTTTATATAAGGGAGACACACCACAAGGGAAAAGTGCCAAAACAGACTGATTAAACTACAGGTACTGATGTAGCCTTACTACCTATGATTGGGGGGTGGAGGGAAAGAGGAGAATGTTATGCTTTGTCATCTCTCCTGTGGCCACAGTATAAACTCACAGTATCTGATCACTTCTCACTAAAATGAGTAAAGTCTATAGTGAACTCCATGGACCCTTTGACTCTCTCTTTTGGGGATAAAAACGTGTATGCTGTTTATATCTGATAACAGCTCATCAAAGTCTTAGCATGTGCCTGTACCTTGAATTATAAAATGGATGGTATCTTACTAATCTCAGATGATGCCAACCTCTTTATTATTTTAATACATTCTAAGCAGTCAATGTAAAGTTATGTGAAATCAATCTGCTGCCTTTTGGTAGGGTAAATTATGCTGCTCGAATTCAGAATGATGGAGAGGCAAAGATTTTCTCCAACAACCATTCTAGCATGCCAAGAGCTATATACAACTTCCATTCTTATCTACACATGGGTCATAGATGAAGCCTCGATAATCACTACAAATAAGTGTTTGAAATGACTTGATCAAATTCTCTTCAGCAAACAGACTGGGGAGTTGGAACATAAGAATGGCCCTACTGGGTCAGATCAAAAGTCCATCTAGCCCAGTATCCTGTCTTCCGACAGTGGCCAGTGCCAGGTGCCCCAAAGGGAATGAACAGAACAGGTAATCATCAAGTGATCCATCCCCTGTCGCTCATTCCCAGCTTCTGGCAAACAGAGGCTAGGGACACCATTCCTGCCCATCCTGGCTAATAGCCATTGATGGACCTATCTCCATGAATTTATCTAGTTCTTTTTTGAACCCTGTTATGGTCTTGACCTTCACAACATCCTCTGGCAAGGAGTCCCACAGGTTGACTGTGCGTTGTGTGAAGAAATACTTCCTTTTATTTGTTTTAAACCTGCTGCCTATTAATTTCATTTGGTGACCCCTAGTTCTTATGTTATGAGAAGTAGTAAACAACACTTCCTTCTCTACACCAGTCATGGTTTTATAGACCTCAATCATATCTCCCATTAGCCGTCTCTTTTCCAAGCTGAAAAATCCCAGTCTTATTAATCTCTCCTCATATGGAAGCTGTTCCAGACCCCTAGTCATTTTTGTTGCCCTTTTCTGAACCTTTTCCAATTCCAATATATCTTTTTTGAGATGGGGCGACCACATCTGCACACAGTATTCAAGATGTGGGCAAGCCATGCATTTATATATAGGCAACATGATATTTTCCATCCTATTATCTATCCCTTTCTTAATTATTCCCAGCATTCTGTTCGCTTTGACTGCCACTGCACATTGAGTGGATGTTCAGAGAACTATGGCCATTTCTAGTTTTCTGTTTTAGGGAGGGAGTCTATCACGACAAGAGAAAATATTTGGATGGCTTAGCTTTAAAAAGCCACAATTCATTTTAAGGAGCTTTATTAAAGCAGGCCACTTTTCTCTAACTACTCAAGCCTATTCATTTTATCTGGAGCTGAGAGCATGCTGTAAGTGAGATATTCATGGGATTAGGAATCAGCCTGCAGTGTAACACATTAGCAGAGCTCAACCTTAGCTTCAAGAGGGAGATTTGCCATTAGCTCCCGAGGATGACTGAGAAACATTCAGCCTCGTGGCATGGGCAAAAGAGAGACCAGTCAGCCTCATCTCAGCTCTTACCCTCAGCGTGTGAGGATACGCAGGCTGCTTTTTCACATTGCTCACAGGCCAACAGGTAGTGACAATATTAGAAGGGCTCGAGAAATTACTCTCTGAGGCTGAATCTGAGCGAGCAGAACAGCCATTCACTCTGGAAGGAGAGTGCATGTATTCAAATACAAAATAACGAAGTCACCCATTTTGTCCTTTGACGCCATGATTACTGCTAGAACAAGCTCTGTATGAGGCCTCTTATACTGCACATTTCTCCCATAGACTATTGCGGTGGCCTGCTCCCTGAACCATCTTCACTTTGTGCTTGGTTGGTTTAGGAAGTCCATGTGCTCCCACCCCTGGCCATTGACTCTGACAGTGTCACCATTTGGGTATTTCATACCATAAGAACTAAAGCAAACACGGCTCAGACTACAGTCATGTTCCAGCATAAAAAAATTAAGCTTTGTGGCTTCATGTAACAGCAGCAACTAATACGGTGAAATAAGCCAGAGCCAAAGGCCTAGCCCTCTCAGACTTCGTCAAGCATTCAGTTAAGTGTATGAACACCATCTGTAGTCTAGTTCTCTGGGATCTAGTGCGTTTGAGCTTTAAACCATCCTTCTCACCCTGGATTGTATCACTATACTACACACACTCTTTAGCAGTGCCAGAGGGAAGCAAACAGAAGTAATTGTAAAGACAGGAAACACATCTGTCAACTTACACTAATTCCTACTGCCAGCAGGCATATCATGAAGTGCATGCTACAATAGCACAGCAAATGGAAATGACTCTTTATGAAGGCTGTCTGGAAAAACAGCACTTTCTAGAACAGTTTACCTTTTTTTTTTTTTTTAAGTTGGTTGCTTAGCAAGAATGCAAAATGTGTGAAAACCAGCAGCTCTGGTGTCTCTTCAGGAACACAGTGCCCCTTAAAGCCGAGACCCTACCAGGTATGTGCACACCAGACGGCCAGCATTTAGAGTCTGTTATGGTCAGGACATTATGGCTATATCTCTTGCCCACACAGCAGGACAACTGAGAAATAAACCAGTTGTTTGTGACAGACTTGCTGACTCACAACTCAGGGTAGGAGGTTAATGCTTAGAACAGATGCTCTGAAAGAAAGCATCAGGGGGTAGCCGTGTTAGTCTGTATCTACAAAAACAACAAGGAGTCTGGTGGCACCTTAAAGACTAACAGATTTATTTGGGCATAAACCTCACTTCTTGCAGCGTGTGTGTGTTATCCTTCACCTGAAGATGTCGGGGAACTGATTGCACATGTACATTCTTATCTTACTGCACATTTGCTTTGACTACAGTGTAGGGTGACCAGACAGCAAGTGTGAAAAATCAGGACAGGGGGCGGGGGGGTAATAGGCGCCTAGATAAGACAAAGCCCCAAAAAATCAGGACTGTCCCTATAAAATTGGGACATCTGGTCACCCTACTACAGTGGTGCCTTTTGAAACCTCCCAGAATCCACTGCTTCTGTAAGGCACTTTGGGTTAGGTATCCAGAGGGTACTGAAATGGAAGTGGCTGGTGTGTACCATTTGAGTCAGAGCTGGTTCTATCCCACCGGTTGAGTTAGGAATGGTTCAGCTCTCTAGCACAGACAGAGCCTCTGCCAGCAGGCTCAAGGAGACAGCACCATGCTAGTCCAGCTGGAGAGATGCTGTCCTTTGAGAAATGGCACGCTTTAAACACAAAAGCTCAAATTCTGGTGAGTAACGTGAAATTATCGGACGTCCCTAAGAGTTTAGTCTCCCCTCGGTGACTGACACCTCCCACATGTGCCTCTTTCACTAACAGCGCCTCACTGCAGCCAATCCAAGTCTTTATTAAGGGGGAAAAAATCTACTGGCGTGGCAGGTTTAGGGGTCTGTCCCCTCCAGGCCTGTGACTCCCATTAACATTACAGGGAGTGAGCTGCATCCATCCAGAGGAGAAATAACCCTGCAACCAGCACACACTGGATTTTTCCCAGAAGTGCACACTTCATTTCACAAAAGCTGCTGTGTGCAATGGAGCCGGAGCCAGAGCCCAGCTGCTCAGTTTTGTCTAGTACTATTTCCCAATGCTTTGTGCACAGATCTGGCATGGTACCTTTCCCTGGGAGCCAAATGTCAGCAGCTTAAGAGGATGTGCAAGTGAACTGGTTGCCAATTAAAGTGCTCTCAACCCTGTTTCATTTATTTTGTTGTGTCCGCTTTCTACAGCATTTACAGGGAGATTGGCGTATACCACAAACACAAACGGGAGGTGAGGACTAGAGCTAGTCACTGTATGGATGCCCCATTTTTTGAATAGGCAAAACTGATTTCCAACTCCCTTTGTTTTATGAACATTCCAACTCCTTCCTTCCTCCAGCATCCTGTTACCTCTAACTAGTTCAAGAGTATGGGGGAGGGATAGCTCAGTGGTTTGAGCATTGGCCTGCTAAACCCAGGGTTCTGAGTTCAATCCCTGAGGGAGCCACTTAGGGATCTGGGGCAAAAATCAGTACTTAGTCCTGCTAGTGAAGGCAGGGGGCTGGACTTGATGACCTTTCAAGGTCCCTTCCAGTTCTAGGAGATAGGATATCTCCATTAATTTTTTTTTTTTTTTTAAAGTGGGTGGGGATATTTCTCTAATCCCTGGAAAGACACACACAGGCTGAGTTCTCTATATTAACTGCATCTATTTAGTTCGTTGCTTCCCATGTCTACCAGACACACTAGCCGCCGTTGTGCAACCCGATAGCAAAGATGTTTTGAGCATCATCACAGTCCCCTTCCGGGGAAGAACCTTGGAACACACGTGGACTGTCTGCTAGCTGCCCTGGGTTTTATTTCCCCTGTACCCGGTATCTCACTGCACAGAGCTCTGCTTCTACTGAAAAACTGGTTGGACACTCTCAATTACCTTACCAACTTCCTTTCAAATACTAGGCAGCTATTTCTGAAAGAAGAAATGGAGGAAAAGAACTGGTTGTTTCAGGGCGATTAACACACTTATCAGCCGACTTGGTTTCCCGTCTGATTTAGGTCCACAAGAAATGGATTTGGTGGGCTTCAGTCTAGCTGACATTTGGCCACATCGCAAAAAGTGCCACACAACTGTCATAAAAGGTCCACTGCAAAAGAACGGGGTGGTTGCAATTGGATTTAAGCACAATGGCAAGAGGGTGGGCATGCACAGCAGCAACTTGTGATATAGCTCGGTCCAGCCACTGCTTCCCGTCTCTTGCTTTCATAGCAATAAAATTAACCAGACGTTAAAAAGCCCCCATATGGCTCCTGCTTGGATGCTTATTGTACTAGGCTAATCACTTCCCTTCCTCCTTTTAGTATCATTTCCCCCTTGTTATACATTTAAACAAACTGAGGACTTTATAGACTAAATTTAAACACTGTTTTATGGTATGTTATTGTAGGGAGAGGTGTCAGGTTTTCCCCAGGTTTCGTTGTCGTGTTTTGCTAGTGCAGGAGTGCTCCAGAGCAGACCGCTCCTCATTATTGGAAACTTCCTTTTGTCCCCCATTGGGCTCTATTTACTTTGCTGGTGCTTGGATACCATGGTGAGAGGTGTTTTAGCCAGCTCTATGCTAATCTAGGGAATCCTATCTAGAGGTCCCCAATTCTTTTCAGGTGTGTGGGGGGGAGGGTCTACTTCAGATACGCCCAAAAAACACTTCCCCCGTCTTCACACACACTCTGCCCCACCCCGGGGTCAGTTATTTTACCTTCACTGGTCACCACTTTCCAATCTGAGCATCATATGCCCAACTTACCTTTTCAGAATAATGTTCAGCTGGAAGAGGGGGGTAGTCACATTGTTCTATCTTTTGGCAAAGAGAAAACAGATTCATTTTATCTCCATAGAAAGGACTCTGAAGAGCTGCCATCTGTAGAGAAAAACGGAAGAGAGTTTTAAACTGTGAAGGGTTTAGTAGCTCCCAGTACTGCTGATTTGCAATAGCAAGTTTTGCTCTGAGAAGGTGAACAGATGATTGATATTGTTGCTCTCTGACAGTGTACACAAACAGATACTGTTGCTCTTTGAGATATCAGTTTGTACACTGACAAGCACCTATTACTAGATGTACAGCATACCTGCCGTTACCTCATCAGCCCTATGCAGTGGACATAAGCAAACAAAAGCTGTGTCAGGCAGCAGCAGTCGCACAAAGTACGTCGAGTCAGAGATTTGGTATTTGCACAGTGAAGTCAGACCTCTGCCTGTCCCCTATGCAGAAGGCTGGAACTCTGGTTTACCATGCTGCAGGGACACACACATAGAGGTGTCAGGCAGTTAAACTGGTTTCCTGGTGTCCCCAAGGGGTGAGTGATAATTCTTGTAACCAAAGAAAACACCCGTGCCGAGCAGAATACAGATTCACAGACCAAACACTTCCCACCACTTTCTTCAAATGATCAATGAACACTCATTACACTTTCCTGGCCCTCATTACACAGGAGAGGCTTCTATGTTTTCCCCCAGCACTGTAATTATTTTTTCCTAAAATGTCTTACATGTGGGACCCTGTGAATGTGGATGGGCAGTGATTCTAGATGTACACCAAAAAAACTATAAATATCAATGTTTCTTAAACCAAGGAAATGGGATTTCAGTGCTGCACGAAAATTATTGCTCTAAGCCAATTGCATGAAGTGGAATATGATAACCTATAATAAAAATTATAATCTTTTAAAAGTAAAAGCTCTTTCGCCTTTGATGCATGTTACAGTTTCAATCTACTTCAGTTACAATCCTGTTCAGAACAGAGCATATTTGCTCTCTGTGCCTGCTAAAATTTTAGTGGACTGTTGTAAAGAGCAAATTGATGCTTTCTGGACAACAAGCTGCTACCTAAAATTCAAAGTCTTATAAATATGAACATTCCACTTGATTTTTTTAATAAAGCAAAGCCACGTATTGTTTAGGGAAGAGGATTCTAAAAAGCTTTTGTAACCAGGCTACTGTGTCTTTTCCTTATCAGCTTATTTTTTTCATTTTAGTTTCTTTGGTTCATGAACCCCATATCTCAATTTATTCAAACATACCTTTTTTCATGGAGATAAATGGAAGATTCAAGCAGCCAGGATAACACGATGGAGGGTTTTTGAGGAGCTAAGATACACACATGGTGTTTGGAGAGTTTATATATATATATATATATATATATATATATATATATATATATATATATATAATGTAATTAGGTCTCAAAAAAGAAATTGCATCTTTGTGGGAGGAAATCACTTATGCTGCAAGTCCTTAACTGAGAGCTCTAAATGAACTTTAAATGCTGAGCCCCAGAACAGCAGCCATGAAGAGACATGTGTTTGTGCACTTACAAAATATGACATGAATAAATAATGCCTATTTAAAGTAAACATTGTGGGTTGAGTACCTTTTTGCTCTCTCTCTCAAACCACGATTCAAAAACAACAAGCCCACGATCCAGAGTACGTTCTGGCAATGACAGGCACAAGCCCAAGACTGTTCACCGTTACAACTGTCTCCAGGAACAGGAACAAACGAAATTTGCCATTTACATATTAGGGAACCAATAGCACTAATAAGAATTGTCTTCAAAGGGAAAACCATGAGCTGCAGAGAGGCTCAGTAAGCAAGAGGCATGTCACCTCAGCATGCAGCCCACACGGTGCCCCATCTGCTTATTACTCCATAACGTTGTTCAAGTGCTTCTTGTCACTCTCACATGCCACACCACACAGCAGAGTAAAACCTCCTCCTAATGAAGCGCTATTGGATAATTGTTGATATTATCTACTCTGTTTAGAGCATCTTTTAAAACCATTTTGCCGCAAGCTGCATCAAAACGCCAAGCTTTTCATATTAACGCCGGCTGAAGTTGATGCTTCTCGCTATGGTTTTAATAAGGGGCTATTTGATAATTGTTAGTCTTTTTCTCATTATCATGCACTGTGAAAGCTATCCAAAGAATATCATCTTGTTGCTGACACACGCAGCAAGCTCCCAGCAGAACTTAAAAAAAAAAATCAACTCAAGACACACTGTTCTGAAATTCTATAGTTTAGATACATACATTGACAGATTATTAGTGATTTGAGGACAGGTGCAGCACACGAATTACATCAGGTTTTGAAGACATTGCTTTCAGCCTTGCTCTGTGCAGTTAATAAAAGGTTTTTAACTCAGTCAAACCTCACCAATACACAAACCAGATCATTCTCACAACAAAACTGGTGGACTCATTCTACTTCCCAGCAAAGGTTGGTGTTTTTCGTTTTTTGTGTTTTTTTTAAACAGCAGGATTCTGCAGTGCATTTTACTAAGAGTTCACTAATATACAAAATATGTCCCATGTATTAGCAGAGCAGGACAAATAATTAAAATTAAAGTATACTTGGGAAAATAAAAGGACTAAGTACATTTTGTTGGACTGTAGCCACAATTTTTATTGGTACATCACTCACTAATTTGCCAGATATTAATGGAAAAGAGTTCCATTGTCAACTTAGAGAAACAGTGATGCATTTTCAAATTTAAATATATTTCAGGTAGTTCTTACCGGTGTCATATGTCAGATGTCCAAACATGCTTACATATGGCAACTCAGGTGGGATTTTCAAGGTACCTAAAATTACTCTGAAATTCAATAGATGTTAGGTGCCCAATTCCCTCAAGTTCCTTTGAAAATCCCAGCTTCACTTTTCTTGTAGATTTCCAGCTGTAGCTACTTTGTGTAACAGGTAGTTAGGAATGTTTGCAGAACTGAATTTCACAGTACTAATGAAATCTAACATCATGTCCCCCTGTAGCAGCCAGCTAGATATGCCTAGTGAACAGACAGCAACTGCAGGCTGGGAGAACATAAGAAGTGTACATGATGCACACAGGTAAGAATCTTTAGTCAGTGTCTATTTTGTATGTTTTTGTGGTTCGGAGTTTCACAAATTATCAGTATACACTGTATAATCTTAAATGTCATCAGTGATAAACAGTATCTTCAAAGAGCAAACTGACACTAGTAATTTAAAATAAGAAAAGGGAGCACAGATTCCATGGTTTCTCTGAGTGACGGTGATGATCTGTGTGTTACAAATACAAAGTAGAGTCAGGAAAACGCTAGCCAAAAGCATACAAGATAGGTCTCATAGAGTTCAATAAAGAGTCAATAATTCCTGGAAATCTGAAGATCTTTCAATTACAATTAAAATCCCTGTCCATAACTCCTTACATAGTCATATGCAAAGTAAAACAAAAAATGAGCACAACGCTCATGTTCTTTTCAAGACTGGCAAATAGAAAATTAAAACTGAAAAAGAAGATGCCTTATAAATTCTGACTAAAATGGCCAAGAATGTGAGCTAGAAGACTGAGTGCAGGCATTCCAAATGTATTGCTAACAACAGTTTGTGATGCCACATTTGGGTTTGCTTTTGACATTTTGGTTAGAACAATTACAGCAGAATGGCCGGATCTCCATTTAAAATTGACCACCACACCGCATGACTGGTTTAAAAAATATGAAATCCTGTTAGTGTTTAAATTGATCATCTTGTTAAAAGTGCTAAAGCCATCGCTTGTGGCTACATTCTGGAAACAGAACTTATTTTTATCCCCCTGAAGTTATCTGGATGACAGATTTCCAAAGGAAGTGGGGAATGAAGACACCTCCCACTATTTTGAGAAGATTTAATAAAAATCAATGTGCGATTGTAAATGTCACAGTAAGATGGTACTATATGACATCATAACACCCTCCCCCAATATTACTCAAGTGAATTCCAATTGACATGCATGTCTCTGAAGGTAATTTGTGGATTAAATCTCTCGAGTTTATCTCCAAAATAAAGTCTGAAAAGAGGTATCAGAAGTGATTCATAACCAGCCAAACATCATTATTTTTCCACTTTTTATCCCAATGGAAAAAAAAAGTTTTTTATTACAAGAAATTGGCATGACTAAAATAAAGATCCTTCAAAGAGATGTATAGATTTGATTTTTCAAATAATCTAAACAAAATTTAAAATGTCTAAAAAGAATAACTTTTTATTCACTGAAATCAAATGGTAACTGGCCAATATTTCTTGCAGTGTCAAAATATCAGACCTTGTCCACAACTTAAAGGGTTTCCTATGTAGACAGCAAGTACAAAAATGCTTTTCAAGCCACATCTTGCACACACATGATTATACTATTACCACCACAAAAGCATATTTATTTTACCAAGTAAACTAGCATGCTAGGACGCTTAGACTACTATGCCATGAGAGGACCCTACTGTGCAGCAAAACTATATCTTAGCATAAGGCTAAATACGTCTCTCCAAACAAAATCCGAGATCTTCTCTACAGCAGAACTCGTACCTAGGAACAAACTTCAAGCAGTCTGATTGAGAACTCACTTTGAACACTGATCAGTGATGGGGTAGCAGCATTTACCTTGGGTTACTGTCAATATTGTTCTTCTCACTGGTAGGGCTAATGGTGCAAATAAAAGGCAGCAAAGCTTCAACTGAGCAATGCCTTTACTGGAAATCTCAGTTTCGGGTCAAATCTGAACAATTCCAGCTATATTTAATGTAAATAAATAATTAAATTCTTAAAAGCCCAAGTTTCCTTCACAATAAACCTATAAAGAGTAGTCTCTGGGATGCATTTCAGGTGATGGAAACACCATACACACCTTTTAAATACCGCTACACTTTATAGTTCCATTGTGTATATTACTAGAATCTTTAGATGCATGTAAAGCAGCAGGATTTTTTAATTGGTTTGTAGATTCAGTGGCTGTAAGTCCAGAAGGGACCAATGTGTTTATCTGGTGTGATCTCCCGCACAACACGGCCATAGGATGTCCCTGAATTAATTTCTGTTTGAATTAAAGCTCATCTTGTAGAAAAACATCTAAATCTTGATTTCAAAATTTCCAGTGAAATCCACCACAACTTGTGATAAGTTGTTCCTATAGTTCATTACCCTCTGTTAAAAATATGTTGCTGCTGTTGCTTTAGGACTCTGAATTAATTCAAAGTCCTTTGTATTCCTTTCCTAGAGGTCACATGAATTTTAAGCATGGACCCAGGAACATTTCACGCAGCTGGAGTACATTTCCACAATTGTTTATGATAATGAGAACTTTGAACTGAGTTGCTGCTTTCCTCCTTTTCCAGTACGAGGCTATCACACACTGGTGTTAGCACCTAAGTTCCCTCTAAGCTGCGCAGCCGTGCAGCAATCTATTAAGTGCCGCACAGGCACTCAGGGCTGAGGCGGGGAAAGGCGCCTCTCCCCGCCAGCCCCAGCCCAGCCTCGGCCCAGGGGGAGAGGCGCCCTGGCCCCAACCTAGCCCCGGCCCTGCTGTGGCCAGGGGAGAGGCGCCTATCCCGCGGCCCCAGCCCTGGAGCTGCCGCAGAGGGGATAGACACCTCTCCCCTCCAGCCCAGGTGCTGCTGTGGGGAGAGAGTGCTGGGGGGAGTCCTCTCTCCCCGCTGTAGCCCCAGGGCAGTCTGCACCCCAAGCACTTCATCCCCGGCCCCAACCCAGAGCCCACTCCACCCAGCCGGAGTCCTAACCCTCCACCAACCCTCTGCCCCAGCCCCGAGCCTCTCATCCCCAGCCCCACCCCACAATCTGCACCCCCAGCCACAGCCCTCCCCCCTCCACCCCTGCCGCATTAATTTTGTTATGTGCACCAATATAAAGATGATGTGTCACACATCACCTCCATATTGGTGCACATAACACAATTCATTCCACACATGCATGGGAAACATTAGAGGGAACACTGGTTAGCACAGCTTTTTTATTAGGCTAAAAGCCCTCTTTCCCATCTGGCCACATTGCCCTGAGTAGGAAGCATGCTCAGGACAGCTTTTGGCACATCTTAACATTTCTTAAACAAATGCTAACACACACCTATTTTCTCATTGCTAAATAGATATTGAAATGGTGCTATTAGCCAATCTGCAGGATTTTCCAACTCTGACAGGAGTGGTTTCCTTTAGTGAGCTTGTGCTGTTTTAAAGCTCCATTTTATTGATTGATTGATTGAACACTTTTCCCCTCTATACAAATATTAGTTTCCCAACTGCTTTTCTTGTATGGTTGTCTCACAGATTCCGAGGTAAGATCTCCTTTAGGACCTTCGGTCTGTACCGTACAAACCCCAGTTGAAAGGCACTATTCACAATGATTTTAGAGGCAAAATGGCACTGCCAGATTTGCTTTCACCTTTCTGGCAGTGGTGTCTAACTTTCTAATCGACTTCCCTCAGCCCCACATGCTACCTTACAAGGTCCTCCTGCACCATACTGTGGATGAAAAGGCACAGAGAGGGACCAAAAACTGGCAGGACAATTTGTGAGAGAGGAGCAGCCAAGGAAATTACCTTCTACATTATCTGCTTCCTGGATCTAAGTCATCAACAACAGTCCAGCCAGAATGTTTTTTGTCTGTGGTCTGCATTATTTGACAAAGGTCTGGCAACTCCCTATTGACCGTGGTGTACAGCATCAGACCTGTGTGTCCCCTTAGCCCACCCCTCTAATTCCCAATGGAATTTCACACACAACTCACTGTTATGATAAATACTATCATCTCTGTCCAAGCAAATCTACTTCTCAGCAGGTCCAGCAGCTCTTTGCTTAGAGACCACCACGACCAGTCCTTGGCCTTTACATTCACTGCAGCCGTTCACTGCATTTGTACTAAATCCAGCCTTATTGTTTTTCCATTAACTAAACTCTGTGACATGTCTCCTGCCCAGGGCAGCAGGTAAACATGCATTAGCTGTCTATGGAGCATCTGCATTTTCTTTACCATGGAAAAAACCACTTCAGGTGGGTATGGGTCAGTGTTTAGATACCCACGTGACAGGCACCTAAAAACCGATATGCAGATAAATTTGGCCCAGAATGTTTTTAGGAACAAATACCAAAGCCATAATTGCATCTAAGCAGACGATGTTGGAGTTCTCACATGTAAGAAGCACAGAGCTGTTAGACTCAAGCAGCGCTACGCTACTCCCAATGGATGCTTAATCCCTCTAGCAGGATTTTATTGATTTACTTCATTGGCTTCCCAGCACCGATATTTCTCTCTCTAGATGCACACCACACAGCACTTTCACATTCTGCCAACAAATAAACCAGCACCTATTGAACTGTATGACTCAGGCTTGGTAATATACTAATGACAGGACATTACCTTGTTAAACAAGCATTTAGCTATGCTAGATGAGTATATTCTTCCCAGCAGTAAACAAACAGTAACAAACACTTAACTCTTGAGGGGAAGAGGCCTGCCTGGTTTGCTTTTAAGATAAAATTATCTTTAAGAAAAAAGAGCTGTAAAGGGTTTGTCTCGTTTATGCAGAAACCTAGCTAGAGTTGTTGTAGTGTCTGATCAGTTTATGCCAGGTATTTGTATTTTGATTTTTTTCACGATTGTGAAAAGTTGCAATGACAAACATTATTTCATTTTGACAATCCTTTAATTAACCAGGAAAAAATAACCAAAATACTTAAGCATCCAAAGCTTTGAAGTGGCCCTGGGTTATACTCAATTAAAGTTTAACATTATAGTGGGCTCTTAACTGAAATTTTTTTGGGGGAAAAGTTGTACCACACACTTCCTAAATTTTGGCTACCCTCACTTGAACCCAAAGCTGTTCCATACATTTATAATGTAACCTTACTATTTGTTTAAATGAATAAAAAAAATGTATGGATCTCAAATACCATTAATTGATCATTTTTCTGAACACTTGAAAAATCTAATGGCATAGTGTTCTTACAAAATCATAGTATCAAGAGTGACTTTCTTCTCACACTTAATATATCTAGTATGTAGTACACCCTAAGTATGTAAAACTGCATGTAGTTCACACTAAGGATCTCTGCTTTGAAAAACTATATTCTTACATGGTTTTGCATGGCTTTAAACACTTTAAAAAAAAATCTAACTAAATCCTCTCAGTGGGAACAGTAAATTCATTCAAAAAAATCACAGTACTTTTCTTCATCAAGAGCTCTGGAAGGTCAAAGTGTTTCAACCCTTCAGAACTCATTGCTCTTTACACTAAATAACATTAAAATGACACGTTCGGTCTTTAAAACAAACCTAGTACTTAGGAAAGAGTTCTAAATACGCTCTTCCACTAATTGCCCAGCTTATAGGAGTAAAGAATGAGACAAATTGGCTTGCTTCTATCTGTATCTCCAACATTTACTGTGATGCACTAAACCAGCTTTGAATAAAATCTGTTTAATATCTTTTTTTTTAAATACTCAAAAAGAACTCAAGACAACTAAGATTTTATAGGGTTTCACAGGAATCAGATGTAAACAGGATTGAGTTAAACTGTTTACTTCAATTCATTCCTGTTTTCTTTTATTATGTGCTTGTTTATGCAAAGATGAAAAAGTTAGAGATGCTTACCTCATACAATAAACAGCCCAAAGACCAGATATCAGATTTAAAGTTATAGCCATTTTCATGTATTCTTTCTGGGGACATATAGTATGGAGTTCCCACTGTAACAAAGCAAGCAAAAAAAAAAAAAACAAAAAAAAAACAGGAATTATCTTTCTAAAGAGCAACAGAGTTTGATCTATATGAAGTACAGATATTTATCTTTGTGAAGAGCAATGGCTCTAGCAAAGCTGGCAAACCACACATTGGAGATAGTTTGTACAATTATGAAATAAGCAATGGTTTCAAAAGACTATGGAAGAAATATTCTTTTTTAGAACCATAATAAGGTCAAAAAATCAGATAAAGAACAGACAGGCATTACTGTGATAATTTTATGTTTTTTGAACTTTGAGGAAAACAATCTTCTTTTCTACCCTTCTGGGCACTTTTGGAATGTATTGCTTATACAGAACAATGGTAAAATGATCACTCTCCACTTGGTTCATTCAACGGCACATAAAGCCGCAAGTTAGATGTCATGAACATTCACTACTAAAACAGGAATCCTGTGACAGGATATCAATTGAATATGTTCACTTGACACACTCAACCAGCTGTCTGACAGACCAGCTCCAAATATGATAAGATACCTTTCCTCTAACAAGCTCTTTGAGATCTCAAGAGACCATTTGCTGCAGTGGAGAAACAGCAGTAATAAAGTAGGCATTCAAAAACTTTTCTGAAAGAGCCAGGATGATCTATGAAATTCCAGAATTAAACAGTCTTTTGTAGTTCTCCATCATATTAGGAGCTATGAGCTTTCAACTCTATTTCCAAAGTTTGTATTTTCTAAAGCTAAATTTGCCCGGGCATCTTTGGACAGGAGTTTGAAATAATTACTAATAAATCCCTTGTACCAGTGAAACTCATTTTTATCCCAAATCAACTTAGTGGGACTGAAAATACAAGATACCCTGGTATCCTCAATTACATCCAATAATCCTCGGACACTCCATTTATAAAAAACATCCAGGGTTCAGTTACTATCTTTTTTTCTTTCTCTGCTTGTCAAACCCTCTGTTAATTGTTCTTTTTCTGATCTTGGCATTCCTATCTAACCTTCTACTAATGACCTTGAAGTGGCAAATGTTAAATGGCCTCTCATGTTAAATCCACAATTTCTTCATTCAAAACTCTGGCTGCAAATAAATTGTAGGCTTTTGAGCAGGTGTAAGTCAATGGACCTTTCAGGTGCTAGACCATGCAAAATTAAACAGAAACAAGGTCTACAAGTGAGTGTGAATGTTGGAAATGAAAGGGGTGGAAGCGAATTATAACAAGTACTAGTAGCTCAAAGCCCATGCTGTCACACACTTGGGCTAAGTAATCTCAGCATTCTCCCTCATACAACCAATGAAACTGTTGCATGCAAACTAGCTGTAGTGGGTGATGGCTGATTGAGTTACCTCCAATATCACAATAGTCTAGGACTCTTGACATAGATAGATACGTTACTATAACTAAAAGCCTGTGCTGTCGCACGGGTGTACTGTAATTCATAAAGTCAAAATGGCTGAGAACTTTAAAAACTGGATGGTAACACACCGCAAATCTCAGTGAGGATTGAACCTGGTAATATTCTAAACAAAAATAGTTCTCAGCCATGCTTGTAGCTGATTCCATCAGTTCACACTGACTCATCAGACATTCTAGGAGGCAGAGTGACAATCCTGGATTCTTATTACACAGATTTTAGTGTGAAGTGTCTTCCTCCTCAACCTTGAGGCATTACTGAAACAAGCTGGGACATGTGAGAACTAGTTATTCCAGCTACGGACCAATTACAATCTCTTGCATATTTTCGGTTATTGAAATAGCCAATGCATTTCACAAGCCCATAACCTCTAGCTCACATCTTCTATTACTTTCATAACTCACCTGGTTCCCAGGAAGGAACATCTTTCTAGTTAGGTGATCATATCCACTTACATTTTGAGTTTGTAAAAACCTTCCCTTGGGCAATTTAGGCCAAATTCATACCTGATTAATTTCACTGCCTTCAATTTGGCCCTATAAATACAGACTCGCTCCATCAGCCAAGTAATCAGTTTCCAAATAATCTGATTTTGTAAAACTTGAACGTCCTACAACATGAATGGGCGATTTCCTGTCATATGGGCAAAAGGGGTTCTCATTATTCACCCCTCGTCCTGTGTGAAGGAACATGGGGCAATCCAAATGTGTGTCATAGTCTTTCACTAACCCTTCTCTAGCAGAAGCATGGCTACATAGGCGTACAGATGCCATGGTCATCCATGGTGAACTCCTAGGGCACAAATGGGAGAGGTCTGAGTCTTTGGTGCTGAAGGCTCCAGGGTGGATCCCTGCTCATAACAGAGATATCTTTATGTGTACATAGCTACGGTCATTACCTTTCCACCCCATACCTCCATTTTACCTTCCTCTCTCTCATACACATTGATTCCCACCCTCCTCTGGGAGCTATGGCTGCAGCATGGACTCCTGCAACCCCAAGGTTTTGATCATCCTTGAGATGTTCATCCATTAGGAAAGTGTTTGTGAATGATGCAGTATGCACCTAACTCCAAACAGCACTCCCATCTGCTTTCAAGATTCATGTGGGTAGCCTTGAACCCAAGTCTTCCCCATAATGCGTGGTGAGTCTCGAAGTCTACCAGTGCCAAACCCTAGCCATTTTAATACTGGGCTAGTCACAAGGAGTACTTTAATATACTAAGCATATTGTCAAAGCAGGAGCTGTCAGATCTGTGTGATTCAAATAGTAAAATGAAATAAAACCTACTGCATGAATGTGAAATGTATGAGATTATTGGATTAATTCATTACAGTTCTGAGAGGAAGAAGGATTGCTGTACCTGACTGGATCACTCATTTGGTCCTCCAGTCTAGTATTCTGCCTCTGGCAGTGGCCAGTAACCAGTTACCCATATCTCAATCTTAGCTTGCATTTATAGTTCATTCAAATAAGAAATTACATGAATCTGAGTGAGGTATGCATCTCTAGTTGGAAACTTAATTTGCACAAATTTAACATAGGTACATATTGTGTGAGAGGGAACGTGACTTTCAGAAATTATTACATCTCCATGCCTGTCTGCAAGTCTCTCCCTATTACAGCATCACTTATTAACCCAGTACTAATATCCAGTCTAGGAATATTCCAACATAGACCTTGACCCAGCTTTGGCCTGATTTAGCTTCCTGTAAAAGGCTGGTGCACATGGGATAGACTGGAGTCCTCTCATTAGTTACTAAACCTTTTAATGAACTGCATGGAGTGACATAATGGGAGACAACCGAATACTGTGAAAGCCGACAGAGCTCAGACATCCTATGGATCTCCTCCCATTTGCATGTAAAATGAACACAGTGGGCCAGTTGAGCACTTAATTCCTGTACACTTTTTCTGTAAAAAAAAAAAAAAAAAAAAAAAAAAATGCATTGGGCGCACATCATCTACACATTTCTTCTGTTTAAAAACATGCAACTGCAGCAGAAGCTCAAAGTTATTCCCTCTCTGAAGATCGTTGTGAAGAGTTTTCATAATTCTCCACTGAACACTGATGTACAAGACATTTCCCCACCTCTGCCTTCTCTATGCTTCTCCTCTTCTCAGATCTGCCAAGAAAGTTACAATACTGGAAGGAGCCAGAGAGAATGCTACCCTGTTACTGTCTGTAATTAACTGAGTAAATTCCAGAACATGCAATGAAAGGAATAAACATGGAGAACATTTATACTCTTATTCCCATAAGTCTCAGTGTGTCAGAATGCTTTGGTGCCACTGGTGGCCTCCAGCCTTAAGTGTTCTTGAAATCGGTTGTTCTGGGTCACTGCATAACAAGCTCACAGTAAATAACTGTGTGGGCTTGAAAGTTATGGCCTTGCCTTCCATGTTAGCATGGGTCTGTTTAGAAGGCTTTGTTCAATTTAAAATTGTCGTTTCGAATAATGCCTGAAAGCGACCTTCGATCAAGGCAGAATGACAGTGTTTATAATACGGATGAATGCGTCATATTCCTTATTTGATTTTTGTGCATTAGGCTGTTCCATTATATTAAATAGGTTTGTGGGGCAGCCCATGCCTGAGCTGATTCTATAAACTCTACCTTGCACATTTACCTATCATTACTGTAGTGTTGTCAGCAAATATACGAACAAGCAGGTCTCTGCATTTCAAAAATGATACATTAATTTTTAAATAAGTGTCATGATAAAAGACTGACAAGCCCAATTCTCTTTATGGCCTGTCCAACATTATGTGGGAATCTCCTGTAATGAGCATCTTCTAGAAAACTGCACAAGACTTCCACTTTAATAAGCCAGGGCTCACCAATGCATTACATTAGTCAATTTGACAAGAACAGTCTAATCGGAGACTATTAATCAGAAACTTTCTTTGGCATTTGCCCTGCTGAAAATACCAAATATTGTTCAGATTCAATATTAATCACCAGCTGGTAGAGTAATGCCTCTTAAGTTATAAAGGTCACAGAACAGTAGAGAGGTTTATGACTAAAGTCAGCATCTTCCCATTCCACCTCTGAAAGTCTAAGCACTTCTCTTGAACACTGCCATAGTTGAGTGATACCAAACCAATGCTTATTCCTTCTATCATAGGTACTGTATTTGCTTCAGCTAAACCACCCCAGGATACCAGAACACCTCTGGGTCATTTGTAACATCCAAGTGAAGGAGAGGCTGATTCTTCAGCAGGTAGATTATGGGCAGCTAGCCCATTTGTTTCCCACATCTCAAAAATATATGCAAAGGCAGCACTGTAAATGTAAGATTCATATTCCCTCCCTCTCAAATATTCTTCGAGTCAAACAGGGAGTGAGAGATTATGGAAGCCAACTGGGAATAGGAAGACTTAGGTTCTTTTCCCAACTCTGCCACTGAATCGCTTTGGGACAAATGGTAGGTCACTTCTATGCCTTGGTTTCCCCTTCTGTAACACGGGGGTGACAATGCTCACCCAACCTTGTAAAGCACTTTAAGGTAGCATGAGGGGCGTTTTCTGTCATTATTAAAATCATCACTGCTGGCTTCTTGGTTTTAACGTGAGGTTTTTTGTTTGTTTTAACTTTTCGTATGCTGGGTTATATCAGAGTTCTTTCCTGTGCAAATACAATGTATTCAGGGATCAGAGTTCCCTGTGAAACTGTTTCCTGATTCTTCACAAACTGAAACAAGGACAAAATCTAATTTATACTGTTAGGGTTCTCCCTCTATTCTTCTACTCTCTTGTGGCAATGTTCTCTCACGCACCCCTCCCATTGCCTTCAGGCAGATTGTCAGACTGAAAAGGGTGCAGAGGTTTTAAAATATTTTAGAGGTTTATGTGGTTTTGAAAAATATAGGAAATTAAAGTATCTACCTGAAATTGGTCAAACAAACTGGCTGTGATATAAACTAAAAGAACTGGAGTACTTGTGGCACCTTAGAGACTAACAAATTTATTAGAGCATAAGCTTTCGTGGGCTACAACCCACTTCTTCGGATGCCACAAGTACTCCTGTTCTTTTTGCAGATACAGACTAACACGGCTGCTACTCTACAAACTAAAAGGCAATTTGACAAGGAAATACTGAACTGAACTGTGTTTCTGAATCTATCACTTTGCTTTCTCTCAGCAGGGAACAGAGTCCTGAATATGAAAGAAGAACCTAACAAATTCTGACCTTTATTGTGTCTTTACAGAGTATTCCCAGTTTCAAACCAAGAAATATCAGAGCACAACATGGGCCTCCAAGGGGTAAAACTGATTAAAGCATTCCTTCATTCCAGAGATGTTCCCACTTCTCTCCAAACAAACTTTGCAATGTTTTGAAATATTTGTGGTTTTTGAAACATGCTCATTACATTTGAAAAGGCGAAGTCCAGGCCTCAGAAAACTCAGATGCCACACAAGTCTAACTTAGTTTAAGACATGTTTCAAATAAATAATTTGAAATGTTGAAGATTGTTGTCTTGCCATTGATATGCAAGACACATATTGAACTGTCATAACCACAGAGTTAGAAAACCACTTTTTAATATGGTTCAAGCACAATATCTATTTAGTACAAATAAAATCAAAGGCCCTAATTCAAAGAGGAAATCAGCACCCACAATGCTCAAGTGACTCATCTCTTAAGATAAACCTGTAAATTGTTACATAGGAGAATTTACAGCGATCCTAAGGAGGAATCTAATATTAACATTGCTACATGAGGGTCTAAATGCCAAAACAAAAGTTTTCATACTTTGATGCACACTTACAGAATCTTGAAAGGCACTGAACTCTTAAGACAGTTCACCTATTCCTAGTCCTTTGTAATCTATTGAAACCTTAAGAAACTATAACACCCATCAATTGTCTCCTATTCTCAAACATTCCGGATAAGCCTGGTCTGCAATAATGGAAGTGTTCAGTTGAGACTGGATGCACTGCAGCTTCTGCTGTTACAAGAAAAAGAAAAATCCAACAACAGTTTGAGAGACTCAGTCAAGTCAAATTGAGACGGCATTGCACTTTATGTTGCTCTTGCTTTACTCATTCGTTAGTTGTAGAACTACTGCAGGATTGCTGAATTTTTGACAGGAGACGAGCATGCTGTCTCCATAGCAGAGTCTATGCAGATTCTTACAAGCAAGATAAAGGTGAAAGAATGGTCAAAAGCATGAAACAAGTTTCCTCTAAATTCCTTCAAGTATCACCCTGAAGTACAAATTCCATTCCAATAACTTAAAGAAAGATTTGATTGAAATCTACTTATTTCTACAGCAAGAAGATTACATGCAAATAAGAAAAGGAATTATGAGAGATTAATGCAACAAGTAGATTAGAAAGAGTTGTGATACAACACAGACAGTATTCCATTAGGAACAATCCACCTACTGCAAATAATCAAAAATCCTTTTATCTGTTATGTACTCTATTTATACCTATTAGCCATAACTAGGGTGACCAGCTGTCCCATTTTTAAAGGGACAGTCCCGTTTTTGGGGACTTTTTCTTATATAGGCGCCTCTTACCCCCCCACTCCCATCCCGTTTTTTCACAGTTGCTATCTGGTAACCCTAATCATAACAATAAATTAACCAACAACTCTTTGATTACAAGTTTGCATTTTATCCCACAAATACTATATCTACTGCTTATACCGAAAGAACAAACTTGCTCAGAACACTGAAAAGATGGGCATTAAAATTTTAAGCACAGGTTTCCTCTGTCCTGTGTTTCTCAATGAGGCCCCTTTTCTAGTCATTGCAGTTCTAAATGCACCATGAATCTGCTTGGAATGGCACACTGGCTTGGCAAGCAGAACAATGGGGACTAGTGTATTTGTGCACCAGATCTTCTCAAGACAAAAGGGGTACTCCCTGGTTGCCCTCTAGCAGAGCAGAAAACACAGAAGGAATGTGTGTTCAGCAACCCACACGCAGTCTGATCAATGGCTATTTGTGTGTTCTGTTTTGAGAAGGTCTGACATGTATGGTGGTATCCCCAAAAGGAAAATCTGCTCTGACACAAGGAAATTTGAGTCTATTTGGCAAAAAAAATGTCAACATATATTTTTTCCCCCCAATTTTTTTATGCAAACCTGCAATTTTGGATTATACCACCAGACACATGATTTTCATTAATAAAAAATATGGTAATTAATTTAATAAAAAAGCAGTCAATTTTAACATTGATGGAAATTATCTATAAGCTATTTAATTGTTGTACCAAGTAAATGTTTTGGTGCATTTAAAAAGAAACCAAAACTATATCAATTCAGTGTTGAATTTTTAGTCAATATTTGACCATATTCTGCTGTTTACAATCTTCTCTTAGAAATGTCCTAACTTACGCTGTGGGACCTATTTAACAGCTTTAAACAAAGCACGACAGAATACCATGCACTGATGATTTATTCCTCTTTCTGCTCATCTCACAGAGAAGTTCACAAAAGGAGTGATGAAATGTATAACATGGTCTTTACAACGGGGTTTTCAGACAAGTTGAAAGAGCAGCATACGAAAAATAGTACGGGAAAACTGCAACTCTGCCCATTCCGGTTATTTGCTGGGAGAAAGCCACTGCAACTCTGAAGCTGCTATGCACCGTGGGTGGGAAACAACACAAATCCACTTGTTACATCTGATTTCACTTGTGTTACTGGACAGGAAGCTTTAGGTTAAATTTAATAACTTCTTGTACCTTGCAGTGAAATGGGAGTCAAAGGGGTACCATATGGTACAAAAAGGGGAAACACCTAAGCAAAAGGAAAGATTTTAAATGTAATTATGTATGCACTGCAATAAACAAAAGAATTGGAATGTATTTTTGTTTTTTGTGAAAATGGTTAAGCAATATTTTCTCCAAAGAAATTAATTTTTAAAAGAATTCCACTCACCAGAGACTGTTTCTCTCCATTTTGGGGAAAAAATCTTAATAAATGGAAGTTTTAATTATATGCATCTCCATTCTCCTTTCCAGCTAAAACCTGGGATTTATCCAGGGAGGGAGAGAGCAATTTCTTTAACTGGGGACAGGACAGAAGGGCAGCACTGCTACCTGGCAATGGCAGCTAATAAAATATCCCTTAGCGAGTAATTCAGCTGCAAGGGTTTGCTTTAAAATGTGGAAGATTTCAGGTAAAGCACGGAGCAGTGAAGACTGCTCCCTGCAATAACACAGACCTCGAGAACAAGGGATCTCTACAGTGAGAAGAGCAGCAGCAGAATATGTGGTACCCTACAAGTTCCCCCAGGTTATTCCTCTAACCATCCAGGAAAAGTCGATTTCACCATTTTATTTGTGGGGTTTACCATTCATCCAATACACTTCCCTTCCTTATTCATACAGGGTGCTGGTTTTACTGCAGTCAGGGCCAAGTGGGACCAGCATGCATCCAACTTTTCTGTTTGTTTGTTCATTTGTTTTTGTAGGTCTGTCTATCAGGAAGTGGGCCTCACTTTCTCTTGTTTTAGGAATGCAGACTATGGTGGTGAAACAGGAGCCTCAAAATCCAGCCACATAATTTGTCGTGCAGCCTGCTGTTGCTCCAAGCAAGACACTCGCTTGTATCTTGTGAGCTGTGTATGGGCAAATCTTTCATTTTTCTTTCATTACCCCGGCGTGTACTGTCACTTAATTTTTATGTATGCAATCCTTCCTGACAAATATGATCTGCTGCCTGGTAATTCGTTTGACGTTCATTCTGTTCCTTGCTCTAATTATGGCTTCCATTTCTGACATTGAGGCGGCTGCGCTGCCACAGCCAGATAGTACACCTGTCAGACGGGTTGTGGTACTGCCTAATGCCCTTTTATGCCAGTCTGATATTAGGAAATACAAAGAAGGGAAAAAATTAGATGAATATATTTGCATAAGCCCTGTGTTCAATTCATGGGTCAGCAGCCTTAGAAATTATGGTTCAGGGTGGTTGCTAGGGCAACATGGCTACAGGAAGTATCAGATACCACAGACTAGGCCTGTATAAGATCATATCTATCTATATCTAGCTACCTTAAATATAAATATATATAAAATATCATTCACACTTACTAAAATGTAAATTTCCAAATGAAAAAAACCTTTTTAAACCAGACTCTCTTTCTTGCGGCTACAACACTACAAATCTAGCCAATTACGTAAAAACAGCTATTACTCCAAATATTATTTTTCTCCAAACAAAATATCTTTTGAACGTAAGAATGTACTTTTTATTTGGAAACAAGCATCACTGTAAACAGCTCTTTCCCCCTTGGAAACCTAGATTTTACCTTTTCACATTGGTTTTCATTTTGCTTTCAGGGTGCTATTTCTTTGGAGGAAGGGCAGGATCTACAGAGAGGAGCTTTAACTCTTACTACATGCGCTTTCTGAATTAAGAAAGAGGAGCTCTGATAAAGGTCACAAGCCTGGTCTACATGTTCGGCCAGTTTCCAAGTCCCAATTTATTCTTATTAATATAATAAGCACAGCAGTCAAACTAGATAAAATCAAATTATTGGACATGATCATATTTTTGCCCATTCCTGATGATGTGATTTTAACTTACTCTGATGGGGATTTTTTTTCTCTTTTTATAAATACATTCTAGACTGAAATCTGACAGTAAAATAAAACTCTCCTAATATTTTGAGTACGTACATTTTAGAAGTACCTCGCTTGCTATTACATCTTTTTATAACAACAAAGGTTCATACGTCGTCTCTGTTTTTCTGTGTGCTTAAAAACCTCACTGGTGTATGTGACACGATTACCAAATAAATGTCGATTCAGTGCAGGTAGTAGCAATTTAAGCTAGGCTCTTCTGTGGAATGTGAGAAATGGCACAAATACAAAGTGAAATGAAATCAACACCTTGTGCAGTCCAAACCTACCTTGGGAACTAAAGGTAAAGAACTTAAATAGAGCCACTTGCTCTTTAGTGAGAGAAGATTCGAGTATTTTTGAACATGTTAATACAGTATAGAGATATAACTGACTAGGAAAAGAAAAGAAGCAACCTCTCTTAGATGATCACACCTTTTACTTAAAAAGAGGTGACAGAGTTAAAAATGCTCTGGAATGTTAAACACTTTATGCTCTCAAAAACTAAAATCTTGTATCAGTATGATGCAAACCATATAGCCATCTAGAGCTTTATAAATAATGCACAGTAACAAAGTTTACATGAAAAATCAAATTTTATATACAGTCCCTTTATATTAAGAAAAAAACATTCATGCTGTTTATCATCTTGCATACGCTAGAAAGGTGTATTATTCAAACAGAATATTCAAAACACATGCGTCTGACGAAGTGGGCATTCACCCACGAAAGCTTATGCTCCAATACATCTGTTAGTCTTTAAGGTGCCACAGGACTCTTTGTTGCTTTATTCAAACAGAGGAACTGTTTGAAAACGTTGGAATCACACCACTCATATTGGGGAAATAGGGGAATAAACAGAAGTGTGTGATTACAGTGATATTTAAGGATGTTTGTTGGGTAATGAGAACAAGTGTACATTTGTCATAGGTTTTTGAAAATTCCTACTGCATCTCTTGCTGTCTGATTTTTAGTAGGGCTGCCTTTTATAACAGGTAATTATAGTTTGCTTTGCTAATTTTATATCCATTTCTATTCATCATTCTAATATCTTTGTAATAACATAATAAATTAATTTTCCACCATTGATATGAAGTATCAGTGTTTGAAATAAGTACTGGATGAGATAAAGCACTTATCGGATACTTGTATATTAACTGTCACATGGTATCCATGCAACAATTTATATTTTAGTGCAGAAGGTATTTCATTAATAATGTACAACAATTAATTATGCTCTAAATTTCCAATTCCCTCTCACTGTGAGAGTAAAAAAAAATATCCTGTATAGAAGTTCTATCTATCTATCTACATAGGTACTGTGGCCCTCATCACTATCTATCTATCTCAGCACTTTCTAACCCAGGGTCACAAAAACATCTACTGAAGAAATCAGAGAAGTAAGAAAAATGCAGTGAAATCCTACAATGGTTCTAAATACAACTCTCCCACTTACTATTGCAATGCATTAACGTGAACGGCTATGTGTGTAACACTACAACACAAATGACATCTGCACCCACCAACCCCTTTTCAGGGTTCAATTCAATTTTAAAAGATCCAATTAAGGCCAATATTAGCCACTATTAGCTACAATTCAAACTAGTGCCCAGAGAACATTAACACTGTAGTTCTGTCAATGATCAATTTAGCCAAACCTTCAATATAGTATCACGTCCAGAGCATGATCAGGATTCTTATTTGTCAAGCAAGCCAGATAACTGAACAGGTCTATTTTCTTAGCCAAGATAACAGAGCAAGATCCCTTCTCCCCTCCCCTTTTGACTACAAATGCAGTGAATCACCAAAATGGGAAAGAAAGGACAATTAACCCTCTCTCACTGAAGCCAATGTTGCTCCATAAATTATCTAACTGGAATAAGAGTAATGGTTGTTGAGCCAGAGAGACTGCAGATTCATGTCTCTGAAAAACCCCAACCAAAAGAGTTTGCTGGGCAATTAGCGGAATATTGATTTCGTGTCCTTTAGAGAAGCTTGAATATTCAGCACTGTAAGCTCTTTGGGGCAGGAAGCAGGTTGTCTTACATATAGTAACTATCTAGCACATTGTAAGCACTGCTGGAAACAACAAACAGTAGTTATACAGACTCTACTGCAACTGTATCCTAAAACTACAAATCTTATAGCAGTATCAACCCGTGAGGAGATCAGGAAACTACAGAAAACCTCCCTAAGAAGCAAACTTTGTTCATAAAGTGAATTTTAGGCCGATGAAAGGTGCCAGATTGACAGCCCTGGAGACAGAATGTATATTTATTTCCTAAGAGATACAAACAACTACCATTGCTACACACTGAAGTCTTCCACTTTGCTCTCCTCTACCATTGCCTGACCACTAGACGGTCATAGTGCTGTTAAAATCTGTCCAGTAGATGTATCAAATTAGATACCACACACCCCACCTCACCATTGCTGGGGATGAAGGCTTACAGTGATATCATTCCTGAAGACAGAAAGGTCAAAAGTACTTCTGCAGATGCCACTAGGAGTATTATGAAACAAAACCACCACACAAGGACAGCGGACGATTTTGAAAGACGTGTAATTGCACAGCAGAAAACTTTAAACCAAGCTGCTGCTGAGCAGGTTCCTGGGAAGCCTTTAGAAAACACAACTTCACCTGAAACTCACCTCAGGTCTAAGAGCTTTATGTTGCTCTGAGTTGTTATGGTGGTTGTTTGAGAAAACGTCCTTGTTTGGAACTGGTGAATTGCAAGGGTTTCTATGGAAATGTGCTTTTACACACTTCCCATTCTCAGAGAGCAATTGCAATGGCATCTTGGAGGAAGTCAGCTTATCAACATTACCAAAAGAAGTTGGTGCTGCAACAGTGGATATCAGCACAAAAAAGAAATTAAGGAAAGGGAGAAGGTATCTTGGATCTTATTGTTTATTAATCCTCTAAATACAGTGCATCACACACTCAAATGTGCTATTTAGATAAAGAAAGATGCCTATGACAACCTAGTCACATATCAGAAACCATTATACTTACCACAGTGAACAACGTTGCAGAAAAAAATGTCATGGAGAGTTTTAATTAAAAAAATTAAAAAAAAACTATTTAAAATTTGCATAAAGAAACCCAATATATATAAACAGCACTTATAACTAGTATCATAGAAAACATGTCAGAGGTACCCACTGAACCAACCTTTGTCACATTAAGAGGACAGATATCACTTTGTTTGAACTTCACAGTGATACATTGTGTAAGGGTGTTTAATGGCTAAAAATGCCATCTTACCTAAGGAATGTGCTGCAGTGGTTTTAGAACTAAAAAAGCGGCCTAATCCAAGATCTCCCAGCTTCACCACTCCTGTGGCTGTTATAAACACGTTGGCTGGTTTTATGTCTGCAAAAAGGGACAAGGAGAAGGTCAAAGCCACAAAAGGTTATCTGTTGTAATACTGCAATAGAAACATAGCCTGGAGCCTCTTCTGCACAAAAGAGAGACTCAATCAGAACCATGTTTCTGCACAGCTTTGATAGGCTGAATCTTCTAAGACTTCAAGTTACATAAAAAAACCTGAGTATACTTCTCAGTGCAGCAGAAATATTAGCAAGGGAAAAGTTGTAGGAAAACAGCATAACAAAAGAGGTAACCTCTCTCACTCACAGAAATCAAAGAAATATTTAAGTCCAGCTTCCCTTTGGAAATGTCACATTTACACAGAGAACTATTTATTATGGTTGACTTTCCCCTTATATCAAAGATTGATCTACATGTCCAAAACTGATCCACATTTTGTGAATGGGACAGTAATTTATATAGAAGTTCTATATTTTTTGTATCAGGCTTAAGATGCAAATTTGCAAACCGTATGTAAGCAACACGTTTGTTCTGTTGGAAGGCTGGTCTTATGGTTAAGTTAGAGGGGGGGCTAGGTTACTTGGATTCTATTTTCAGTTCTGACTTCTGTCATAAATGGCCACTCAAGAGCCCAACAAAATTGGTTGCTTAATAGAGGGAAGGCCCTCCTAATGAAGGTGGAGCCATGTTAACTCAGTACATTTTGAGGATATGAGAGGGAAGTCACCTAATTAGGATGGGCTCGTACATGATTCATTCTTCCACTCACTTCCTTTGATTATCAACTTGCTCACTGAATATCAGTCCCCTGGTAAGTAACAAATGTGTTTGTAAGTTACATTAACATGATTTTTTTGTGTCTCTTTCACACTGAAATGCACTGCAATGGGTTGGAACTAGCTTGTGAATAAAACATGCAGTTACAAGCATGCAGGTAACATGCCAAGCAAGGGTCCATCCACTTCAGTAGCCTAACTTAATAATTTTCTCATTTTTAAAAATGACTGATTGTTTAAATGTTGGTGAATAGATTTTTAAGGCCAGAAGGAACCATTGTGATAATTTAGTCTGACCTCCTGCATGACACAGGCCATAGGATTTCCATACATATAATTCATGCTTCAAGTCCAATAGCTGTAGTAAACAAGAGCATATCTTTTAGAAAAAATCTAACCGTGATTTAAAAATTTCGAGTCATGGAGTGATCTTTCCATTCTAAAATACTGCATGTTCATTACATCACCATATATGGATCTGGATATGTGACTGATCCAGAGCCAACAAAAGTCCATGGGGCTCTTTCTATTGACTCCAAGAGGGTTCGGCTCAGGCATTAGCACATTGACCCCTGCTGAGACTCTCGTACAACGAAATGAATGTCATAATCTGAATGCAGAATGTTTCTACCACATGGATTACAATGTCTTCAACATCCTAACGTCTTATAAAGGAAAAATAACGCAAGCCCCCTGCAGTGCCTCATACCTACATTGAATCAAAGATGGCTTCCAGGGCTAGGACAAGAAGATGCAACACTCTCCCTGCAGAGTTTTGTATGAGGCAACTATTTTGGGGAAACTCAAAGAAATTATAAGCCAACAGTGTGTTAGCACAATGCATTTTTAATCTGAAATGTCTGACGGGTGACTGTTCAAGTCCAACATTTGAGGCAAAGATCATTCTAAACTGGAACAGCAGGTAGAGAGTAGGAACTTTGGTGTTTTTTTTGTCTTTTGTTTCTTTTTTTAAGGATTTCTCAGACCGCTTTCCCTCATCTCCCCTTCCACCCGTACAAAAAAAAAAAAAAAAATGCACAATTTAGCTTTACACAAGTCTAATAACCTAAAAGGAAAGCTCTGAATTGCCTTCACTTCACTCTAACCCTTCCCTCATCTTTGCAATGAAAATGAACTGCAAAAAGTCAATGGGGGAAGAGGGAGAGGCCCCTCTTCAGAAAAACAACCAGAAACTTGGAATATAACATAGCTAACCCACCCAGCAGAGTATGCATCTCATTCACAAAGCAGAGCTCTCACTCTGCCCAACACATCCTGTCCGACAGGACACCACAGGAGGTTTTATACAAAATATTTTGTCCGCTTATAAGACAGTCAAAGTAAGTGAAGCTCAGTTTCCCCAAGCTAAACCCCAAGTCATGGTGTGCAATAGTGAATCCTCTTTCCCCCTGAATTATAGTAGACTTGTGTACATGACAGGCTACTATCATTTACTATAGTCTAAATCAGGCATACCTGGAAGGCTGCAAGAGGCGACTACGTAGGAGCGGAATTCTAGTTCTCTCTTTGCTGGAGAATTGAGTGAGGCATTCACCACTTGTAAAGGGAATGGAATTAATGAGCAGCAGAGATTGGTATTTGCTCCTTTGTGGTGCATTTGCACTTCCTGGGTCAAGTCCTTCACAAAACATTTCATTTGTACTATAAGGGGCAAAGTAATTTTTGGATAGAGCCCAAAGTGATGAAAAGTTCTAAGACAAGAGCTAGAAAAATAATTAATGAACATTGAGAATGGGGTATAAAAAAGTTTGGAACGTATTTATATTAATATTCCCAAATTCGCTTATGAGACAGAAAAACTCCCCTAAACTCTCTCTAAGGTCATACTAAATATAATTAAGACTATTTCTTAGCATTCACTGCATCCACTAGTCTCAGCATTTTACTTCTGACACGTTTGTAATGGCAGGTTTGACACTTCTAGTTAATATCAGTGTCTGGAATAGAAAGCAGCTCATCTTCATAATACTATACTCACTTCGGACTGAATCCTCTAACAACGAGGCAAAAGACACGAGGAGAAATCCATCTCGCAAGCACCAGTCTCTCTCTAAACATGCACTGGCTGAACATCAGCATAATTGTTTTTGAATGTGGGCGCTTACTAATTGGAACATTATATTATTATTCAGTGAAAAGAGACTGAATTAATGTTACCTCTGTGCATCACCCTGCGGGAGTGCATGTGTTCGACTGCACTGCATAACTGCACAAAATATTTCCACACCGTCCTTTCCGGGATTAACCGTTTCTGCTTTTTAAAATACTGTGGAAGGAAATAAATAAAAGATCAGTGAAGAAGCAAAATATCTGTCTCATTCCTGGACTCATGTTAGTCAGCTGTTGACTGCTCATGTCCACCAGATCAACAGCGGCATGGCTCATCTTCTGATTAGCATTTAACTCCTTCTCTGTGTATGTAAACTTCAATACAATTCACTAATTAACAACCACTATGAAAAATATGCTTAAATAGGTTTGACATTTTTGAATGGACACCAATTATAATTAGCATTAATCTCCTTAATTACCTTGCAAAACATATTTAATGCCTCAAAACAACAAATGTCTGGAGTATTTTGCCTTAAGTAACAAAGGATTTTTTTTTAAAAACCAACATCTTGTAGATGTTCATCATTAATGTACAGTCTATTAACAAAGAAAATCAATTTCTCCATTTTCTTCCCCCAGCCGCCCAAAACTACCATGGAATCAACTGGGTATCCCCAATTCCGATGTAATAATATATCCCTAAGAGTTCACACATAGACATAACCTTTGGGAAAGCCAAACTGTCTCAAAGCAAAAATAAAAACAGATTACAAGGAAGCAAAAATTGAGATTGTAAGCTCTTTGGGACAAAGACTGTCCTATCACAGCTTTGTAAAGCACATAGTACAATGGAGTCCCAATCCTTTGGGCCTCTGAGCATTGTTAGAACACACACAAATTAATAATCATAATCACCACCACCACATAGCACAGCCATAAACTGTCGATACTTCTCTGGAGTAGTTTTACGTGCTATTCCCCAAGATGTAAATAAAGCAAGGCACTGAGTTATCACCAGTATAATCCAGGGCAGACACTGCTGAAATATCCTCGCTAACCATGCACCTCACCCTCTACATCTTTTCTCAAAACTCACTTCTTTGGATTATCTTTCCATTGCTGGCCAGTACTTGACTCTCTTTAGTGACCCTCACTCCAGGCACTAAACCAATTCTTTATTTATACATTTAGTTACAGAACCAATAAGATGCATATAAACCTCAGTTGTTTAATGTTTATTATTGTCATCCTTTGCCATGTAAGGTATAATTTAGAATATAGTGATCTCCTCTGGACAGGCACCTGTGATTTTTCTGATAAGATGTTGTGCACCCTTATGATGCTATACCATTATATTTGTTTTACATCATACAACTAAGAATTTTCACTAAAAATCTTAAGAGGAGGAATAAAGGTGCTAGATTGGTTGAAAGATGCCCATCTTGTATTTGTCCCTCTTGATACAGACAGCTGATGCCTGTTGTGACATTCAGCATTTTATATGAAAGTTATCTGAATCAAATAATGGCAAAAATTTATCTTGCAGATCAGCTGTGAAAAGGTGTAACTGTGCAATTCGCCAAAAGGCAAAACTGACAGCTTACAGCAGTTTGAAACCAAAACCTAAGAGTAGAGTGCAGCAGAACTGCGGAGGATGATGGATAAAGTGTTATTTACACCATAATATTAGCTTAATTCTCATTAAAGTATTTAAGTGAAGATATGTTAGACCACAAGTGGTAATTTTCTAAATGTCATGTCCAATAAGATTTGCCTGACATTTACCAGAAAGCCAAAATTCTCCAGTGGGTTATACAGCAACACTCTGTTACATCAGCTTTATAACAGCTCATAAATAATGCAGGCGACAGGGACATGACAAAGACAGTCCCTGTTTTTATCACTCTCACACCTTCAGAGTGTTGTTATTGCTGTTCCTACCGCCTCCCTGAAGCATAAGACTAACATACGTCTAAAACAAGGGGGGATGGGGAGGAGAGAGGAAGGGGGAATCAAACAACTTTATCCATTAATATTTGGATTCTATTTAACCACTACAAAATTCAGTTCCTTTTGTTTCAGTACAGGGACCTGGTTGAGTATAATATTCTGGCCTGAGGATTTTCTCAACAAGATCACTAAGCAGAGCTGGTTCTAGCTTTTTGCTCGAGTGGTGTTTGCTATCCTATGAAAGAGACAACCAGAGTTCTTTACCTATTCTACAATGGTACAGGCTGGTAATCATGACGATCCTAATGCCAACTACACTATCATGTAAATAGACTCTTCCATTTTTCATCCTTGTTTGCATTTAATTTTTGCATACATCAAAATTCTATCTACAGGTTTGTCACAAATGAAAACACACTATTTGTATCATGGGGAGGCGGGGCAGGAATCAATGCCCCTTTCCTTTTACAATTATTTTGGGAAACAGGCAAGTCCATAAAGTATTTACTAGTTATAGCATCACAGTCTTGTCCAAGTTATCAAACTAAGGGCAGATCTGCACTACCGCTTAAGTCGATGTAACTTACCGTCACTCAGAGGTGTGAAAAAGACTCCCCCTTGAACAACGCAAGTCACAGCGACCTAAGCGCTGGCCACACCAGTGCAATGTCAGCGGGAGATGCCCTCCCGCCAACATAGCTTCTGCCTCTCATGGTGGTGCAGTAATTATGCCAACAGGAGAGCGCTCTCCTGTCAGCACAGAATGTCTTCACCAGACTCGCTACAGCGGCGCTGCTGCATCGGGGCAACTGTGCCAATGTAGCGCTTCTAGTGTAGACCCGCCCTTAGAATCACCAAAATTAATTTTTAGAGAAAGACACCAAACTGGAAGTAAAAAATATTAAAAGCTGAAATTATCAATCCTGAATGGTACATTTGTGTTTATTACATTTATGAAAAGCTCATTTAAGCCAAAACGTGAAATTTCTTCATCAGATACAATAATATTTTAAAATTGTGTAAGCACTACTTTTTTTCAACTAAGCAAACTCTACTCAAAGATTTACACAGGAGCATGGTCACTAGGGTAACCAGATGTCCCGATTTTATAGGGACAGTCCCGATTTTGGGGGCTTTTTCTTATATAGGCTCCTATTACCCCCGCACCCCATCCCAATTTTTCACATTTGCTGTCTGGTCACCCTAATGGTCACTGCCCCCAACACTTGCTTTCAGAATGGTTCTTTTCTTTCCTCAAATCTTTAAATGCAAGTACTGAAAAGCCTCTGATCAATCTGGATGTTTTCTGGGGTCTCTTGGGAGAAGGAGCAACATGCAGTAAACAGCAACAATGCAATGTTAAAAGTATATGCAAGATGAAACAATAATCATGAGCTCCCCTCAAGGGCCTGACTTCCTCCCTGCTCTTTGTAGGTTAGCATATTCAGGAAGTAATATCTCCCTTAGCACAGGTCATTACATGAAACAGTCTTCAGCATGAGAGGTACACTAGCTGCTAGCGTTACCATCCACATATACTTTGAGTCACCATCAGCGAATTCAGGTTTATAGATGTTAACAGCATTAACTGTTTGTGGATAAAAGCAATGGCTGAAAACTTTAGGCCGTCCCCCCAAAACTCTCTACCATAGGTCTATTTCCAGCCCCCACTCCCCTTGATGAAGCAAATTCCTTCTCTGAAACGAAGATTTTCAATGCACTGTAAATGTAGCCACTAACTATGGGCTAAATGGCTAACTTTGACAGCCTTTGGCCTGGTGCCTCATAGCTGAGCTGACAGAGAAAACAAATCTGTTAATCAGGTATTTTAGCTGTGACAACAAGGAGGAGGTGAACTTTCCGAAATGTTCATTTATGATAATTACAGAATAATGATGGCAAAAACAGGTAAAATATGGAGAGAAGGTTAAGAGTGCTAACAAACATGATATACCACATCTGTTCTCACAGGGGATGTATGTCTAAAGATTAACATGTCAAAGAAAATACAAAAGCAGGTGATAACAGCTTAACTAAAGCTGGTTCCAACAATACAAGTATTCCTAAGAGCTACATCAGAGAAGAGAAAACACTTGAAAATTTTCTCAATCCTAAATCCCTGTTGTGAAGGAAACTTAATATACTTTTTGAAATGTCTTAAATGTAGCAGACAAGCTACGTGGCTAGTTACCCTACAATAATTAAACGTGCCTATCAATCAGAGACCGGGTAAACCAGCCTTGCAAAATTATACATACCCACTTGCTATGAGTGAATACTGTTTTTTGACAAAACATTTGTTCTTTCTTCATTATCTATCCTCATGGTAAAAGGTAGGTTTTTTGAGATAATAAATCTCTGAAGTTACATCAGCTAGAATAAAAATTACCAACGTCATCAGTCCTCATGCTCCTAATTTAAAAAATAAAAAAGCATGAGAACTGTCCGGATCCCGTTCCTCCTTTCCTTTTTGTCGTATTTTCATTTTACATATTTAAGGAATTATCAAATGAACAACCCACATTTCAAGTTTCCATAAGATTTTCAGACTTAAAATGATTCCTCACATTTTTTAATCAGAATTGGAAATCACTTTTACTTATTCTCTAAAATTCTAGTGAACATCCATTCCAAGCATTCACAGTGCTTTTTTTTTTTATATAGTTTTTCTATATTTTCTTGTATTATGTCACTTTGTACGGTTTATTCTTTGGTTTGTTTTTGTTTTCAATTAGGAAATAGTTCTGGTTTTGAGCTTGTTGAAATTTTCATTGAAATGACCTCCTGCATGTAAGCAAACAAGCGGGGTATCGGGCCCCAAGTTTCTAGTACAGATCTGCTTGTATCTGTCCCCTGAACTTCCAGAATAAATGTGACACCCCTATTTTGCCTCAAGAATTGGTGTGTCCTTACCTTAATCATCTGAGAGAGATCACCTGCATCTGCCAGTTCCAGGACAATGTTCAGTTCATTGTCTTCAATAAAAGAATCCAAATACTTAATTATATTGGGGTGGTTCAGTTGCTGCAGAGAGAGAGAGAGAGAGGGCACGCAAAGTGAATGTACATTACATGAAAGGTGCTTCAGTAATAATGACTCAAAATATACTGCCCATCAGTGTTCATTCCTGTAATTGTTCCACAGCAGTGTCCTTAACAAAAGACAAGGCTATGGCATTTGCTGTGTGTCCATATACACACAAGGATGTGTGGTGAAACACAATTCAGATTATATCTCATATGCGTACAAGGCAAAAGAGAAAGCCAAGCAGTCTTTTGTAAAGAGCAATTAGTTCCATAGTTGAAGTCAAATGGTCTATTCTGTTGTATGTTCAGACAATCAGGGTTTAAAATAATGATCTTGGGAGAAACTTGGTCTGAGCTACAATTAGTAGGATTTCATTTTTTATTTTTTTAAATTAATATCAAGCCCCACCACACTACTAAGATGTTTGTTATAGTAGAGCTTCAAATCCCCATTCAGGATCGGTGTACCATCTTGCTAGGTGCTTTACAAACATACAGGCAGACATTCTCCCTGCCACCAAAAAATACGAAGGGCAGGGGAAGGTCTACAACGGGGGTAGTCAACAGGTGGACCGCAGGCCACATCTGGATCACCAGACACTTTTGAACGGACCCCAAAATCTTTTTTATTTACTTATCATCGTTGTTTTTTTTTATTATTTCTTTCTTTTCTCTGGAGTCTTGACCTTGACCAAAAATTTGGACCTTGCCAAAAAATAACTGACTATCCCGGACTACAACATACAGATTACATACTGCTTGTTAGTTCTGGCTCTCTCTTTTAAAGCTGTATTTATAGTTAAATCTTGATTAATTTAAAAAACAAAATTTGACCAATGCCTCTATCAGGTCTATATTTTTGCATTTAATCCTACCTAGCTTTTTTCTGGGATATATAATTAACTCTAGAATATGGAAAATCTGCCTTTTTCTAATGTTTGTTATATTTTACAATACCCTTCCCTTTTTCTATTTGTTAAAAAATATTTTTAATCCTTGCCTATTATTTTAGGGTATTTAACCCATAGCATTATTTTAAAAATTTTAACCCTTACCATTTTCAAAATATATTCAATCCTAGTCTTTTCATTTAATTACAAATTATTTTTCCATTTATACTTCTTTAGTAACCCTTGCCATTTTAAAAGTATATATCTAATCCCAGTTTTATCTATCAATATTAAAAAAAATTAAGTCTTGCCTTTTTTTTTAATTTAACCCTAGGCTTTTACTGTGTTTGTATTTACTCAGAGCCTTTTCTATTTAATAACTATTTAAAAAAAATTTAATGTACAGATCTTTTTCAGAAGAGACAGTAAAACAACTGCAGATTTAAACAGTTATTATTTAGCTCATGGAGGGCGAAAAGAGCAACTTGGATCCCATTTCAGACCTTTTTGCCTATACAGGATATTGAATAAACCTAGTGAAATATTAATTTTGCCACAATTAGTTAAAGATTTGCTATGATCACTACAGAGAAGGTGCCGAACCTACAAACACTTGTGCAGGTGCCCACATTTATCCTTGTGAGTACTACCACTGACTTGAGTGATGCCAATTACCACCAAGATCATTTTGGGTTAAATGTGCGGCTAGATGGAGCGACTACGTGAACCACTTGTCCTGTAGCATTAATGTGTTCACTGCCACCACTGTGTTCCTTAGAAAGTACAGCACATGAGAAAGTTGGCTCCTTCAGAAATCATTTTTGCCCTACATGTTTTACAAAAATCTGCATCTTCTGGGATGCAAAGATGGAATCAGTATCAGAAAAGCTGGCTGTTTGAAATTCTTGCATACCCGACACTGAAGATTATTATGTAGACAATTCTGCAGGAGAAGCTCCTAACTAACAAAATACCTAGTCAAAAGTAGCTCTTTAATAGAAGGAAAGATTACAAACTCTGAAAAGCCAAGTGTGGACTGGAAATGTGTGGATTCTAGGCTTTCCAAACAATTTTGATACTGTACCCTAAGTTATGGGAAAACTTCTCCAAAAACTTTGAGAACTGATACATGAGATGCATCCATCTACAATGAAAGGAATACAGAATCCCAATGCATGCATCTGGAAATATAGGAAGCATCATTATCGTTTCTGTCTAATCCTAAAGGAAGTAGGTGACACTGCTTCCAAAAGACAACAAAATCTAGTTTCCACATGTCCCCAGCCCTATGCATCAGGCCCAGCAGAAGGAAGCCACCATATTGTTCCATGCGCAGTATTATTCATGAGGAAGTGTATATTACCTGAGACACTGATTCTGCTGAGTTTCAACTGGAAATTATTCTTTAAATACAGTTAATCCTGCCTTAGCATGGGGGGCTAGACTAGATGACTTCCAGAGGTCCCTTCCAGCCCTACATTTATATGATTCTACCTACCGTTCCCTAAATGTCTTGAAAGAAGAGATATCACTTGCCTGTATTCTATTTCTATGGCAGGACAATGATGAATTTCAGGGGTATTCCCATCATTTGCCACCTTATGGTAGACAAGCTCACCATCTATTCTGTGTAGTTGAGTGCTTTGGCTTTTTTTGTTTTGTTTGTTTTTTGTTATATTATAATCGTTAATCCAGATTTCACTTATTTAAATAGCTTTTGTTTTTATAAAGTGCAGCATGAGAGGATTTGTACACTAATATATACACTAATATTTTCTCTTGTTTTCTGGTCTTGTTATGCATTATTCCCAGGACTAAATTAAGAAACAAAACATATTACAATTTCTGTTTTAATATTTTAATGTCTGATTCTCCTAACAAAACTGACAACTGTAATTACTTGGAACATACTGTATGTATCTTGATTTCTGTACTCTCTCTCTCTCTTTGCCTTGTTCTGAATTGCATTTCTCTATTTTGTAAGCCTAAAGTCCAATAAAAATAAATTTAAAAAATAAAAAATGGGCATTTCATCCAGCAGACAGTAGTGACTCCTGTGTGTCTATTTCACGGGTTACTGAGCCGACAGAAACACTGTTATAACCCACCATGTTAATCACTCTGCTCTGCATGCACATTAGGCAATAGATTCTCCTTTGCAATGCCTGGACACTAACTCACATTAGTGTTAATGGGATTCATGTGTAGGCATCAAGAGAAGAATATTCCCACAAGGCTGAACTTAAAAAAAAACAACAACAAAAACAGTCAAGACATTTCAACTGAATATTTTAAAAAATGTCTTCCTTCAGGTGTGCTGATCTACTGCCCTTCCAGCCGAAGAGGTTCAGATGTTCCCTGCAGACATTGCTCTCCACCCAATACTGGTGTCAGGTGCATCCTCTGCAGGCTTCCCAGGACCTGCCAGGCTTGTCTGTGAACTTGCCTCCCAGTAGTGTCTGATGGCTCAGCAAGCTTGGGACATGAACTCTCTCCAAGCAACCCATGTCTTAGTCTTTTGATTAATACCTTAAAACTTTTTTAAAAAAATATATCTATGTTGAGATTAACTTCTACCCTTGTGGGTGGGTCTCCCACGATTCCCCCTTTTCACCTCTGTTACCAGCAGCAGGAGCTGAATACCAATCCCTCTAGAGTCCGTTAAAGCTGTTCCCATAGAGCTAATCGGCAAAGTTCCTTACTCCACCACCCAGCACGTCAGACCAGACCAGCCACCAACATATGGAGATTGTATAGAGGGATTTGTTTAAAAAAAAAAAAAAAAAAAAAAATGACACCTTATTCCCCACACCTCTGAACCCCACTACCCCAGAACATCCAGTGAAGTCACACTGGTTTTATAAAAGACTTGACTGAAGCGGAGATACTGCCCCCCTCTCCCCCCTCCGTACCTCCAACGCTTGTGCATGCACGTGGCAGGGAAGCGATGCGGGAGGTTACTGGAAATTTCTAATCTTTTGACAGAAGGAAACTGCATAACCTTAATTCTCACCAATCTTTAAACGCACAAACAGCACAAAATGCCCTAGCTCGGGTTATTGACATTTTCTCATTTCTTTAATGCAACCTAAAAGTTTGATGGCAGTTAATGCCTGATGTGTATGCACAGCAATGCTGTCAGCAAGAGGCATGCAGAAGAGCAAGTCATCTCCAAATGAGCGAGCATGTTGGCTCCCTGCTGCTGATTACAGCCATATTACTGAGCTGTTTTACCCCTCTCTTTTTACTAGGCTGGTTTTTAATGGGGTATTCTATTCTTTGCAATTCCAGTGAAGTTTTTATTACCTCCCAAATGCACAAGTTTTTCCAATTAATCTACTAAGCACAAAACAACATTTATTTCTGTATCCATACAGGAATTTTGGATCAAAAGAAAGCAGAGGCAAAGCATCATTTTGACACAGATTCACTACAGCAAGCCTGTCCAATTCCTTCAACAACAAAAAATGTATGGAGTCTAACTTGGTATATTAAAAAATTGGGTAAATTGTTTTAATTTGCAGTTTACACAGAAATTATTCTAGACTTTGGAGTGAGGCGGTAACTTAGCGTACAACAGTAGATATCATGGGACAAAATTCACAAATATAAGTATCCAAACTGATTACTTGGCTAAGCTCCAGATAAAACATGCAGTTAGACATTTATTATATATCAATAAACCCACTAGTAGTACACTGACTTGAATTGGACTTAGCACATGTTTAAGTAGTTTGCTGAATCCATTACCCTTAGACACTTTAAACTTTTTATTTAAGATAAAAGGAACAATTGCCTTTCTCAAAACTAATATAATAGTTAAAGGACAGAATTTATTCATTTTTACATAATATTGTTATATTGGGAGCTGGGGTGTTCACATGGATATTGTGTGTTAAGTTACTCATTTAAAAAACAGTATTGACTTTGTTGAAATGTATTGCACACTAATCTAATAAAAACAATTATGGCCAGTTTTTGTTAAAAATGGAAAAAAGTTTAAAAGAAAAAATTCCAGGGAAATTCTTCATGCCATGCCAAGGGAGATCACATGTCTTCTGCAACACAAACTGGAGTCACGCTGTTAAAACCTTACTCCTCTCTCAGAACATGGACTCGCTCTGCCTAATGCCTTACGCGTAGAAACATCCACTACACCGTCCTCAAATTGTACTGCAAAGCACAGTACACCAATGTCAAGTTTTGAAATGTGAAATACTACTTTTTCTAAGAACCACCTCTGTGACTCTGTAAAATGGCCTTCAGTTATTTATACGTAGCTGTAAGAACAGCCAGCATGGGAGCTATCAATTAACAAGAGATGAGTTGCAAATATTGATTTGACAAGTTATTAGCTTTACAGCACTGAGTGAGATGCATTCCAGTTGCTGACACTGACAGACGTACTGAAGCTGGCCTCTTAAAATCCTCCCTAGTCTCTAAACAAAACCTTGAACAATTCTGCCTCACAGCCTTTTGGGAATATAACTTGCCTCTGCATCAAATTATCAAAAAATGCTGACCTGTACAATGTCATTAAAAACTGCTTCTCAAGTTGACATTTAGAACTTTGATTACTCTTAGTTGTGATTTGTTCAGTTTCTCAGAAGCTGACTTATATACATCGTGGGTAAAATCCGTCATATTTTGTTTGATCTTTCATTTGAAAACTAATATACATTTGAAAGAAGTGCCCTATCGGCAGTATCAACTAATATATCCCTTGTGCATTTGCAATACAATATGATTTATCAAACTGACTTTTTAAACCATACTTTGAGCTCCAGCTTATTTGATGGGGCTATGTAAGTGTTCAACCAGCAACGGTTGTTCATAGCACAGCACGATTATTCTTTACTGCATTTTTCAACCAGGAATTTATATTGTCAAGACAGGAGAGAGACTTATGACAGTAATGCTTAAAGCTCCCCAATTCACAGTCGTTTTATGTAGCAAATAACTAAAAAACACAACTCAAAGTATGTTGTCATAGGGCAATAAATAAGGATCAAAATGCAAAAACCTTGGGAGGCTACAGCATCTCCTGAAAAGGAAAAGGAAAAAATAATTTTAAAAGAAATTCCCTGCGTTACTAAGGCTGTGATTTTTAAAATGAAAAAATTTTAAGTTTCTTATTTGTCACCACTTATGCAATTTGTGTATGTTCTGCATTTCATTCAGATAGGAGAGTGATCATCAAAGATCCACCTTCACTTTTTTCTAGTCAGTTTCACTTCCTGTTTCTCATACACAAGTACAATGCTGAAATGCTTGAGTTGCAAACGTTGAAGGAGAATGGTTGATGTTAAAGAAAAAAAATTGGTTTAATTTGAAATACTTATAATACTTTTCAAAAATACATTCACTGAGCCCTATTAGTACATTTGCACATAAGCAGGGTATACCTACCCATTGTTCCTACAAGTTTCAATGTAAAATGGACAGAAAAATCAATTCAGATACAAAATATCAATTGGACTAGATTAATTTCCAACCTCAAAGTGGTACAGATTTTATTTATTTTTTGAGTAAACATTTTTTTGAAAAATCAACTGCTACATTTTGGGCTTAAGTGAGTGGGCAACCCCTCTACAACAGAGATTTCAACTCTGTGATTTTCATCAGAAAAATCTCATTCCTAGCTGGCTTAGAGTGAGTAAAGACACATATTAATTTATCCTGGCAGGATTACTAAAACTTCAGAAATACTTAAGGTAAAATTTAGCATTATCCTAAAAAAAATAAAAACCTGGAAAAATGACGCAGTTAAAGTTTTGCATAAAGATAAGTGACATGTTAGCATAAGTTACTATGGATTCCAAGCTGTGGAATATGAGTTGGTAATATTTTCAAATAAATCAATTCAATTTAAAAAAACAAAATACAAACTAGTAATGAATCTAGTCTACTTGTATAACTGGAGCCAATCTACTACTAGGATGAAGTCCCAGCTATGGAAGAAGAATCATAAACTAAGTCACTGTGGCCTATGATTTACAAAAGTGGCACATTTGCTGCTATTTGGAAGATAGCTGTCACGTTTTTCAGGACACACCATGACTTGCTTGATCTTGAACCTGTAAAGCTGCCCAACTTAAACATGCTGGCTGAGTTACAGCCTGATCCAACTCCCATTGACCTCAAAGGGATTTGGAACAGGCCCTCAGTTCTGCCAGTTGACGCTATGTACAGCAAGAGATACTTGGGAGAACAAGAAGAGTCAAAGAGCTAAGAATGGAGGAAATTATATGTAAAGATATATATTTAATTAATTATATATTTTAAAAGCAATACAGTAGATGGGGAAGTGCTAATTATCCCACCATATCATACCATCTCTTACTGCTCTTTTCACAACCCAGACAGTACAGTATTCACAGCTTGACATCTGGCTCCTTGGTGAGCTTTACACAGGAAGATTTGGAGTTGCCTCTGGTCATCTCATCCGGTTAGGATGATAATTGACTGTCTATGAGCCCTTGTCATCTTGGATATTTTATTTTCACTCACCTTTGATTCTGATAAATTTGCACATACTGTCCTGAATAAGTCCAGTGCAAACATATGACAGTGCCCCACAACTAAATAATCTTTCTGTAAGATTCCACATCTGAATTGCCAGGATCCAAAATTCTCTTGGTGAATAGTAAGTTTGGCATTATTTTCTTTTTCATTACAAACTCTTTAGCAGGTAGACTAAGCGCACACAAACAGCTTTGATATAATTCTAACTATATGTCCATACCATACAACTGCCACAGGCTGACCAGACTTTCACCTACAGTAGTATCATGATATCTGATATTCATCAGAGGAAGAGCTAATTCCTATTGCTACACTAACATTCCATTTTGCATATGTAAAGAGAGATGCAATAAGATGGCTTCCGGTTGGATAAGCTCTTATATGAATTCCAGCTGTTACCACCGTGAAGCGAATGAGGGATGTTCTCCTCTGGCCATCACTTTGTGTATACACAAACTCACACCGATAGCCGTTATCCATCCCTGCCAGCAGGTGCTTTGGAAAGGTAGACCCTTGTACATTAACTCAAATCAAACTATGAAACTCATCCTTGTCATGAAAGAACAGCAACAACAGTATGATCCAATTGCAGGAACCGAAGCTGGGTTTTTCTTACCAGAGGTTACATGCAAAGTCTATTGAGTGTAAACTAACTGATTAATGAACCACTTCCCAACGTCGGGAGTGCCAGGAGGGGCAAGTTGCACTGATACTCTCCTGCCACCAATTTCCAAACTTTATTTTGTTCATCACCTACTGGCAGAGCCTGTCTCCTTGTGCCAAAATAGCATGCAGTGTCTGTGGCATATTTAAATTTGTTCAGTCCTCTATTACTGTAGAGAAAAAGAGGGATGCGTGTACTGTGGAAACAACCCATACATCGTCAGCATTTAAATAACCCCAGTTCACACATGACATGTGGACTCAAATACATAGAAATGCACATGCCCTCTGGCCAAAACCTGGCCAGCAGGTGATGCATAATCACTTTTAAGAAAAAATACTTCCCAGCCAATGCCCCTGCCATGCTGTGTGCAAGATCTGTGGAGGAGAAAACAGATACTTGTGCATAAGGCAAAAAGGAGCAGAATGGATACCCTAGAGCTCTAAAGGGCAGAAAACTACAAAGAACCAAGAGGTGGGCGAAAAGGCATGTATTGCACAAAACTGCTATGGAAACTAGTTAGATAAAACACCCTGCAACCAAAGAGAGGTCCACTGCAAAGTTCCAGACAGGAATTGTAAATATATGTCATCTTACTTGATTTGCCACCCAACACAAATAGTAATCTGCCTGCAGGGACATAAAACAAAATATTTTCAAAACATGAAAAAGTAAAAATAAGCCACTGTAGAAATTCTTACCTTCAAAAGGTCAATTTCTTTAATGCAATCCTGTCTGGCCTTGGCATCCATCATTTCAAATATCTTCAACACAAGACAAAAGTGAAATATTAAATAAATAATAATAATAATAATAATAATAATGAGGCAAGAAAGCAGATAAGCTCTACTCATTTTAAACCAGCATTCGTTTTCTTTCCCTTCCTTAACTTAATGAATGTAAGGGTCCTATTGCAGTCACCAGACTTGCATCTGGTTGACATATTCTTTGTTTTAAAACCACTACAAACTAGGAAGCAGCAAAATTAACATTAGCACCTTTTGGCAACATGCTAAATGGTGGGGGAAATGAGATTTTAGTTTGTAGATGTTTTGCCTATTTTGTGACCTTAAAAAAAACAGTTACTTAATTTAACACTGTTTTCACATTGTGCATAAAATATTTATATATATATATATATATATATATATATATATATATATATATATATATCTATTTCTATTTCTATTTCTATTTCTATTTCTATTTTCTCTTTAAACAATTTAGAATTGTTCTTCCTCTCACAGATTCCCATCCATTAATTAAGAGTAATTAGCGCTAATATTTATTCTCTAATAATCAGAGAGCAAGTCACTGGTAATAGGAATTTAAAAGATACGTTGAAGGATTAAAGGCAAATTTCTTCAAGAAAAACACTGTTCTGAACACTGTATGGTATTTTAATCCAAGTTTGTAATATATTTGTGTGCCGCATCTTCAGAATTTTGTTTTAAACAATATAACTAATTATAGTAGAAAGAAAACTAATTTCTTTTTATTTAATTGTGTTCCACCAATGAAAGTCTGGCCACTGAATATCTTTGTTCATAATGTCAGCTGCTCCTCTACTTCTAGATACTAATGACTCAGATGAGAAGAGCAGTGAGCCATCGTTTCCATCTCTAACTTTATGTCCTCAACCATCTGCCTCTTATCAGTCATCCAGCCTTTCATCACACTCAATATTCTCATATGATAGTCCATGTCAAGATGCCAGATCCTTAATTTTATGGCTATGCCCATTAAAACCTTTGTTTTTATACATATTATCAATCAAAAATGAAATGGCCATATTCTAATAAAAAAATAAAGGAAAATTAAAAGTAGTATGAAATGACAATCCTTTTTACACTGGTGATACTGGAAGTGTCTAGCCATTCCTAGATGCAATGGTCACAAGGGATCAAGATTAGGCAGCACAAACACATTAACTCAAATCTGGTCAAGATGGAAGCTGGATTTGTCCGCCCTATGTGGAATAACTGAAGAAGGCAATTAGGAGGAGGAAGCAGAGAGTCAGGGCTTGGGTTCTATTCCCAGTTTATACCACTGACTCACTGTGTGACTAACTAAATCAGTTAACCTCTGTCTTCATGTATCCATCTGTAAAATGGGTATGATAGTATTCACATACCTCAAATAGGCCTTATCCTTCTTAATTAGTGTTTATGAAACTGAACCTTTCAAAGGTGTTGCTCTATATGGGAGCCAAAAATAACTAATGTTTATGACAGCAATTAAGGACAAAAGGACTTCCAAAACAGCTTTCTGCTCCTCGGTTTATTTCCACCGGTGAGAGAATTCTCAAGGGGAAGCAAACACTTCACCTGTAACATCTGTGCAAAGTAAGCAGACATCTCAGAAATCTTCCTTTTACCTGCAATACAATAAGCTACAATTTTAAACACTCACCTGAACTTTCTTTAACGCCACGGTTTTTCTGTCCAGAAGGCAAGTTGCTTTGTAGACTTCACTGAATTGCCCACGGCCAATCTTTTTCTCTATCTGAAAATCTGCCAAGGTGCAGCGATATGGATATGACGTCAAATGCCTCTGCTTATTCAAAAGAAATAAAAACAGCCATTGAACTAGACAAACTGACAAAAACATGAGCAGGTATTTCTCCATCCCTCTCCTTTTCTCACTCACAGACAGCACCTTCTATGACTTGATAATCACAGTAAGTATTGCACCTAAGCAATCTACAGGGGAGCATGAAAAGCCAGAAGGCCAAAAAACCCTCTGCTTTATGGAAATGGGCTGAATTTCTCTCTTCAATCACAACTTCCCCTTTCTGCTTCAGGCCACTTACAGTTCAAACCACCTTGCACCAGAGTACTGAACAGTGAATATTCAGTGCCATTAAAAAAAAAACCCAGCATAGATCCATGAAGTCCCACAAAATGTATCTGTTTACAAAAATAAACTGTTCGTGGAATCAAATGGATTGACTACATATTAAAACAAACAGATCCCCCAAATAGTTGACAAGATTGTTTTAAAGGCCAATAGGTATAAGCAACATACACTTTCAGGTCAAATTAAATAAAAACGGTCAACTTATCTAATACTTCATTTGAGGATGCAAGAATTTCAATTCTTCCGTAGTAACTGCAGCAACAAAATTTGCATTCCATAACACTGGCAAACATTTTCACTTCTTATGCATTTCTGCATTTTTGTGTATTACCCATTTAAAAATATTACCCATAGAAAACCCAAACATAAATCTGAGCACATTAGTTAACCCTAATGATTACAGAACAATTGCACAGAAAGAAGCAAGTTTAAAACTGTAAACATGCGAATACTTTTGGTCTTATTTCTGATGTGCAAAGAACTGAACCTAGGCCGATTGATCTAGGGACACATTTATCTGTCAATATATTCATTTTCAGTCTAATTCCATTGATGTTACTAGTGCATCTAGTTTAGTTTGTTAAAATAAGGAAAAAAGGAAATAAAGAGAGTGTGCTGGTCTCCTGTGTAAATAACTAATTAGGCCCAAACTGCTGTCTCCCCAGTTACTTGCCCTCAAATCAACTTTGCATATTATTTTCACCAGGGACAGATTGAAGCCTACTTTTGAGCAGTCTCAGGTAAATATGTGGTTAGGCAGGTATATACAGTATAACAAGCATTATGTACGCCACAGACCAGGAACTACTCCCGAGAGCCATTCTGGTCTCTTCTATAATTAACATGAGCGCTAACCAATGTTTAAGAACTAAATTAATGACTAAAAGTTGCTGTGCATGCCAAGTACAGTATTTTTAAGCTTCAATATCTTAAGCCATTTTTGAGTTATTATAACAAAATAAAAAAAAATTAGAGCAGTTTGTAAATCAATCCTTTGTAAACTTTCATTCTTTAAATATAAATTATTTACAATTGAGGCCCTAGTTGACAATCCCAGCAAAGGTGCCCAGGATTGAACAGGATATGGAAACTGTATATTTTGATACATTTGAAAATAAAGGAAAATTAAAAGTAGTATGAAATGACAATCCTTTTTACACTGGTGATAATTGGAAGTGTCTAGCCATTCCTCGATGCAATGGTCACAAGGGATCAAGATTAGGCAGCACAAACACATTAACTCAAATCTGGTCAAGATGGAAGCTGGATTTGTCTGCCCTATGTGGAATAACTGAAGAAGGCAATTAGGAGGAGGAAGCAGAGAGTCAGGGCTTGGGTTCTACTCCCAGTTTATACCACTGACTCACTGTGTGACTAACTAAATCAGTTAACCTCTGTCTTCATGTATCCATCTGTAAAATGGGTATGATAATACTCACATATCTCAAATATGGATATGGAAACTGAGAAGCCAGTCCTACCTACTATTGCCATGGCCTAACCTCTTCTGTGGATAACGCATATCAGTCCAGTACCTCTCACTAGCACTATGTTCATGGCAGTATAGAATCTCTTTGGACTTTATATTTGTTGACAAGTCAGATTACACTTCCTTCTTTGCAACATCAGCAGAAATAAAAGTTACTAAAATATACAACTTAACAATAAAATATTTTTTTTCAAAACCTTCCAGGTTTATAGCTGTTTGCCCAATTCTGAACTATAACCAAAAATAATGAAAATATCTTGTTGGCAGAGGCTTTGTGACCAAGATCATATATTCCTCACACAAAACATTGTAAAAACTCCATGTTTCTCAGCTGGAATTTTTGAGATACCTGAGCTAAGAGATTGCTGAGCATTACAGTTTGTACAGCAAAGTCAAACCATTTTCAGGAACTACCATCACCTTGACAAATACAGAACAACAACAGTGGAATGCTACTCCACTGGAGCTGTAGGGAAGATGAAAGGACAGGTTGTATTAAAGACTATGATATACAAAATATAATTCTGTATAATAAATTGTCAATTAAAAGACTATCCAGTCCTTTCATCCTTTGTCCCCTTTTCCCAATGTCACTTTGTAGCTGGCAATATGTTTTGTTGCTACACCTTCTAATACATACCTAAACTACTTCCCCATCAGTCGTTCCAGGGATTGCTAAATGAGGATTAAAATCTAGGATAATTCTCAAAAGACCACACCATTTGTGAAATATACACATGGGTGGTTATGAATTCCAGCCAAGATGAAAATATCACAATACTATAAGGTTCAGTCAAAGTCTCCTAATGCAAGTAGGCACATGGTTGTGAATTTAACTCCAGGTCATCTTCATCAACTTTCCCAGTTTAAGAGCCCTAAAAGAGCAAACACACTCATCTTCCCATAAAGTGACACTCACAGTAATTGTTTTTGAAACATCAAAGCCAAGGGTGAATTTTTCCACCCCCAGAACACCTAAACTATCTGAAACTGATTTTATTACTCTGGGCTGAAGAACCACAATTAGAATTTTAACTCAAGTACAATAATTTATACAAACAATTAGGTTAATTAACGACTGGCATTTAGTTAAAAAAGGTCAGTCACGTGGAAATCGGAAGCTAATTACAGAGTATGTTTTCTTTTAACCCTTATATTCTATGGCTTCATTTCTTTCCCTTCCCAAAAATTTGTACTTCTATGGAATGCAGTGTGCTCTCCCACCATACTCCTCATGTGGGTTGTGATCAAAATGTTTGTTTTATTCAATAAGATGAACAGGCTTATCAAGAGCTCTGCGGTGTCATGTCATGTTTACAGGTTAGAATGCACTGCTATTAAAATTATAACAATGATTCAGGGCAAGTTTCTCCTCTACAGCGCTGCACTGCCTATTCTACACTTGTAGAGCAGTAGAACTTTCACCGATGCTGTTTGGAGAAGAGAGTTTTGGCCTAAGGTTTGTCAGATTTGTAACACAATATTTATGCAACAGCTGCTTCAGCACCCTATGAAGTATTGTTTCAGTTACTCATTATAAATCTAAAAATCTCTACTAATATTAGGAGCAATGGGAGGTTGTATAGAGTGAACTATACTAGCCAACATTCAGATTCCAGAGCCACGGCAACTCTTTAAATTTATTTTCTATGGGATCATAGTATGAGAATTCTAATTCTACTCCATAGAGTAGACTATGACCCACGGGACCGTCCTGCCCGGTCCCCGAGCTCCTGGCCCCGGAGGCTAGCCCCCAGCCCCTCCCCTGACCCGGTCTCTGTGCTGTGTGGTGGTGGCGGCGCGGTAAGGGAGCAGGGGGGTTGGATAGAGGGCAGGGGAGTTTGGGGTGGTGGTCAGGGGGCGGGGGTGTGGATGGTGGTCGGGGGGGGGGAAAGGGGGTTGAATGGGGGCAGGGATCCCAGAGGGCAGTCAGGAAGGAGGGGGGTTAGATGGGGCGGCAGGGGGCAGTCAGGGGCAGGGGTTCCGGGGGCAGTCAGGGGACAGGGAGAAGGGGTGGTTGGATGGGGTTGGGGTCCCGGGGCGGGAGCGGCGTCAGGAATGAGAGGAGGGGTTCGATGGGGCAGTGGGAGTCCGGGGGCAGTCAGGGGACAGGGAGCGGGGGGGTGTGGATGGGGCAGGTGTCCCGGGGGGAGGGGGACCAGATAGGAGATGGGGGCCGGGCCACAACCCCCTCCCTTAACCGGCCCTCCATGCAATTTACGAAACCTGATGCAGCCCTCAGGCCAAAAAGTTTGCCCGCCTCTGCCATAGAGTTTCAATCAGATTCTGAGTAGATCCATTTTTCTTCACTGGTTAACTCAGAAGAGAAGAGAATACACAGATTTGGCCACAAATATTTGCATCACTTGGTTGGTAAATATCTAATTATGGAAGCTTCCCTCCTGTTCTGTCCCTACACAAACGCACTCCAATGAAGGTGGAATCATTCTACTATCCTTTGTTACAGTCAAATCATTGTACTAACTGAATACAAACAAGACTAATCTAAAGGTGTCTCACCGTCTAAACACTCAAGAAAGTGCTTATTTAAAGAAACAATCAAAAGCTGCAATTGTAAATAAGTGCCTCCTCAGACAGAGCACCTCTTGAGTAAGAACTGGATGTTTGTGCAGGAACTTTTATCATTACGGGGTCTGTATTTCAGAGCACCAGAATGACCAGAAGGAATTGCTGTAGTTTCGTGGCAATATGTGCCTACCACAGATACAAGCCTAGTAAAAAAATATGGCCTTTGCTTATGTCAACAATGGTATCAAGTACAGCTAGAAACATGCCTGCTGATCTGCTATTTTGGTTTCACGCTACTAAGGCAACAAATGGCAGCATTTCCAACCAATTATTTAAACTTACCATAGGACATACAGTCCTTACAAGGCATTGGGCTATGTTTGCACAAACCCACTGTTTGAAATTGACATAGACTATGAAATTGTGATCAAAACCTAACTTTTAAATCATCACATGCTCCAATGCCTAGCCATATACATGATTACTCCTGAGGGCATTCTCTGCCAAAAAATTAAAAATTCTGCACATAATATTTTAAAATTCTGCAAGCTTTATTTGTCAATAAATAAATGCAAAGACTCCAGCATGGCAGTGGGGAGCACAGGCCACTGGCTGCACAAAGGTGGGAGATCATCCTACAGCCTCCCCACCCAGGGGACACAGACTCAGCGGTGAGGCTGAACCCAACCCTGACACAACACAAGGCCTGGGCCTGTCCCGGAAACACCCTGGGGCCCTGCCTCTCTGCACCAGGTGTGGGGAAGGCAGGCTCAACCAGGCAGGATCCAAGTGTGGAGGAGCTCATTGTGGGGGAATCCAGGTGTGGGGTGAGAGGATTCTGTGTGGGACAATGTGGGTGCAGGCAGCTCAGTGTGGGGGGTCTAGGTGCGGGGAGATCTGGATGCACAGAGGCTTGGGGGGAAGGGGGGGGTTCCCAGGTGCAGGGGCAATGGGACTCTGCAGGGGCTTCCAGGTGAAAGTGGTTGGGGCTCAGTGGAGGCGTGTGAGGGTCTCAGCAAGGGGGTCTGGGTGCTGGGGGAGTGGGGCTCATCAGGGTGGGGGTCTGGGTGCTGCTAATTGGGGATCAGTGGTGTGGGGGTCTGGATGTGGGGGCTCAGGGTGGTGCAGCGGGTGCGGCTCATCAGGGTGGGGGTTTGAGTGCAAGGAGCTCACTGGAGGGTGGTCTGGGTGCAGGGTTGGGGGTCTGGAGGCAGGGAGTCTGAGTGCAGGGGGCTCCAGATACAGGGGTTGAAATTGAATGGGGTGGGGTTCGGGTATGGAGGGTTCTGGGTGGGTTCTGGGTGTACAAGGTGAGGTTTGGTGGGGGTGTCTGGGTATGGGAGGCACAGGGGTTGGGTGGATGAGGGAGCAGCTGCCCGTACAGTGCCCCCTCCACCTGCAGCTGAGGAACAATGGGGGCAGGAAGCAGGGGAGGCTGCTGAGCTTCCTGCAGCTGGTGGAGGTTTCCGGGGGTGGGTCTGACGTAGCCCCAGCCACTGCCTCTAGGGGAAGAGGAAGTCCCGTCCTCTCCTGTCTCCAGCCTGGCTGGGACTAGCAGCTGATCCCAGCTCAGGGTAGGAGCCACTGGCTGGGGTGTCCCCAGCCCTGCGGTGATTTACCTCGCCGCCAACTGCTCCGGGTGCCTGAAACGATGTACCTGCACAGCTAAAGAGTGGTGCATGACTGCTCTTGCAGCTTCCCTTTGCTTCCCTGTCAGAAAGTCATTTTTCCGTGAGGAAGCTAAGAAATCTGCGGGGGATATGAATTCTGCGCATGCACAGTGGTGCAAAATTCCCCCAGGAGTACATGATGGACACCTGAATGCAAGAAAGAGATCCACGTTTAACATGAATAGTAGCCATTTGCTTTTAACAAATTATCACGCCCTAAATATGCATTTAAAATATTAATTTATATATAAAACACTCTTGGTTTAAGTGTATGCCAAGAAATATATCTAGCAACTCCTTAACTTGAAAAATAAATAATGCTAATAGAGTGACAGGAGTAGGGGCGGTGTTTCTCTCTCTCTCTTCCTTCTCCCCCACCCCCCCAAACCACTTTTAATATGGCTAGCAGAGAAAGTCTGCTTGCCATGCTGGAGTTAACACTGGGTGATGACTGGACACCTCAGCTGATATGTTCTGGCATCCTCCAAGACTACAGCTGCACATTTACATATGCAATGACCTAGATTTGCATTTGCTATCACAACCTATCAGACCTAATTAAAGTAACAGAGTTTTCATATAAAATAGGAGAGGATGTTAGATTACAGCATGAACCAAAGAGCATGCTCAGGTCAGATCAAACCATACCAAGGAACTCCCCATTGATTAGCATAGTGTATTTTTCCCTATGCCTATTTAAAAATTAACCACTTCCTATTTGTTCTTATATCTAATGCTAAAGGTGACTTCGGTCAGTGTCTGTAATTCTTCTGACTATTGATACAAAGGACAGGAACACACTTGACTTGGCTGGTAAATATCTAACTAGGAAAATGTCTCTCCTATTCTGATGCTTATACAAATATATTTCACTAATTTCATTATTTAAGAGGAACTATGTTTTCCTAGGTCCTTTTCAGTTCAATCCCCAACAATACTGTTCAGCAAGCTGTCAAAGAATAGATAGAACTGCAGAAGTACAAGTCATGGATTACAAGTGGATAGATTTGCAAATGTACAATTCTGTAAAACTAAAAGGTAAGTTCAGTTGACCCTTCCCACCACCATCGAACATACATATCCTACCTAGGGGGCCTTCCACATTTCCAAGAGTGCTGCAGTCTGAGTGCAGGTGCCAGGGTTTGAAGGAATATGACACAGACCTAGCAGTGGATCCTTCAGAGCGAGGTTGAGACACATTGACAGGGCAGCTTTGTATTTAGTCATTTTTTGAATGTTCAGAGTGTGTGTGAAATTCAATAATCTGAACAGTACTAATTCCAAAGCAGCTGTAGGACTGGATCTAAACTGGGAAGAAATAATTTGGAGCCAAAGGCTGCTCTGTCCTTAGCTACACAATAAGTAGCATTTTTTTCTACTGTTCCATAAAAGAACAAGACAAAAATTAAGCTCAACTATAACCCTCATTCAAATAAAGCAGATCTTCATTTTTAAGGAGAAATACAGAGATCATTCCAAGAATCAGATTGGGCAACGTCTCTGCAGCATGCATTCCTTGTGAACTGTAACTGCTGACACAAAGACAACAAATCTCAAAGTCAGGGGAGAACAGTACGGAAAAAAGCAACCTTCCTCACATGCTTAAAGGAGAAGTTAACCAGATCATTCAGCACCAAATGGTGGTGGTTAATGGGATTTCCTGCCAAATAGGAGAATTAATGAGGTTTTACATTCTAAACAACCTAAGAGAGAAACTCCTCAGAGACATATGTAATAAGATGACTAATTATATCAGCTGCAGTGATATGAACCTTAATTAGTAAGGAATCTCAGCCTATATACATGTCAGAGTGCAAAACAGTTCAGACAGATAGGGTGATGGTAGATGGATTCCTACTTATAGATGTATCTATTTACCCCTTTGTAGTAGTGCTTGGAGTAGAGCAAAGGAGGCTCTGTTATACTGACACAAAGAACTAGGCTTAGAAGGCTCCTCAGTTCCTAAGAAAAAGCCAACTTTCTAATACATTCATATTCAGCGGCTAGGTTAAGTTACTCTACGAGACAGGGTGCAAGATAGCCCAGAGGCGTCTCTGTTCTCTTACAAATATGTTCTTTTTTCTGTATGGTCACATTTCCCAACCATTGGGTACAACACACGGATCTTATTCCTTATCAAGCCTTCAGTGCCTTTCTTCACAAACGAACTACTGCAGAGATGGGGAAGTCATAGCAACAAATACCAAAGTGGAAGGCAACAGTGGTAAATAACGTTCTCTTTCTGCATATGCATGTGTACACACATCTTAGAATGCACAGGTGCAGCAGATGTCTTTCAGTGCTTCCATCCAGCACTAAATGTCTTCCATCTAGTATTAAAATTGTTCAACCTCTCCTGAAGGACAGCAGCTATCAACAAGCAGAAGTAAAGAGCCACAAGGTTTGGGGAGAATTTTGAAATGTGCACCTGACTACGGTTTTACTTGAGAATTTGAAGGAAGAGTGTGTTGGGGGCATGGGAGAGAGAGAAGTGTGCTGCAGATAGACTTTCTCAGTCTCTGGAGAGACTGACAATGCATTTTACTAGTATTAAATTCATACTATTATTAAAAAACTAACTGTTGAAAACTACTGCATAATGCTTTGAGAGCTGGCTGAGAAGCAGCCACTGCTGCTGCTGACCTGCAGTTTCAGGCAGAGACTAGGACAATGTGGTCACTGTGGGATGCGAGACTAGACAGCAAAATCTCAGCACAATAATAATATGACATGGAGTTGTGGCTATATGACTGCTTCTCAGAGGCATGGAGAGATTTGAGTCTGGGTGTGGCTACAGGATGGAAATATCCTGTGATAATTGCCTGGTGTGTAAACAATAAAAGCTCAGGTTAATAAATAATAATTTCAGTTGTTTTATTCCAGCCTGATTGGCATGAAAGGAAGTCAGCACTTGCCATAAGTCTGAACTAGTGGCAACCAGGCCACAGAATACTCAAAATACTTCTGACCTACCTAAAGATTCTTAAAAATTGGTTAACAAATAGTTAAAAAGTTAGCCATTACAACCTTTAGTTACCAAGAAAAACATTTTTCCCCTGTAGGAGCATGAAATTAAATATTTCTTATAAAAGAACCAAAAAGCATTCGCCCAATTAATTTTCTGAAATCTCATTAAAAAATTTAGCCTGACTAAGTCATAGACTTCTGACCTGAATTTTAATTATCTTTACGCTGGATGTAAGCTTTTTTCTGATATTTGCAATGCATCATTAATTTTAAGGCAACTGCTTCTATGCTTTTAAAGTGTATGCTTCCTCTGAATGACATTTACCATAAACTAATTTCACCTTTGAAAAACATCTGTGTTGGTACATGGGGAAGCCTTAGCATATGCAGTATAATGCATATGTATTCAAAGGACTGATTTACTATCATCATCAATCATTCAAATCTCTTTATGATCTGTCAAACTGTACATCCATATCCATAAAATAAAATCTTGCTGAAAAAATGTCTGTTCATTTTGAGATTGAAATTCTTTTTCTGGTGTGTATTTACAAAAATACACGAGAAGAATAAATTGGTTTATGTGGGGTTTCTAAGCGCCACCAACTAGAACAGGAAAATACTGGGCTTGTCAATGTGAATTATTGTCCAAGTATCAGACAGCTATTGTGGTAATGACTGCAGCTGATGACTGTTTGCTCTCAGGTTTTGGACTTCATAGCTTCAGAAACCAGTAGGATGATCTCGGATATCCTGAATCTGAATTGTTAGCTACAATTCAAAGTCTGATGAACTTGGCTCCAGTTTGAAATGTTATCTTCTCTACCAGCGAAAAATTAGTACTGGCTAATGAAAAAAGTCGACAGGAAAAGAGAAATGTTAACTTTGAATTTGTAGGCTAAGCCAATATTCAGTAGGGGAAACTGAATAAAAAGCTGGATGCCTCAGGGACAGAGACTTTCACTACTAAGTGAATCCAATCTAAATCAGTAGTGACCAAAATTAGTTATGAGCAATCCTAGTATCTGAGAACTGTAAAAATAAAGGTCAGAGAATAGATACTGGATTGCATTATTGGTTTTATAAAACCAAATTTCAGTCAATAAAAATGATGAAAAAGCTACATTTTTAGAACTGTATTTTGCATACTTCACATAATCTTTACTCCTCTGCGACCCAGAGCAAACAAATAAACTGGGTATTTCACTGATTGCCAGCTTGCCGTCAGGAACATTACTAGGAAAGCATTCCGTTTCTTTTTACAAACTTCATAGGAACAATGCTGGGCATCATGATATCCTTGCTGTGATTTTATAAGTTCCTCTCTCTATACATATTCACTTACTCTAATTAGAAAACTTCTAAGTAGGAAGTTCTATTGTGAGTCATAAGGAAAAGGTTAACTAAAACACTAAATATAAATACTGCAGATGAGCAGCTAGGGATGGTTCTAAACTAGCACTGCAAATCTTCTGGGGCAAGTTTGAAACAAATTGTGACATGTAGTCAATTTCTCTCTCCACGTTGAAATTATATATACCTTTTTATTGTATATGCAACTTATAAAAAAAATAAATATCAAGCCACCAGAGTACAGCTACTACAGCCCCACATTTTTATATAAACAGAAAAATGCTCCAGAACGTGAACTATACATGAGGCAGGCAGCAGCAAAGATCAGGCTACAACTGGAAAGCTATGCTGGTACTTGCAGCTCACGTAGTATTAAGAAAAGCAAATACCACTTCCCCACCTGTGCAGAAGCACTTTAGTGGCAGCATTAGCTGTAGAAGGGCACTGCATAAAAGCACATAGTCTTTTTATGGAAGTGTTGTCTAGTAATTGGAGAAGGGGATGGGGAGTCAACGGTCCTGGAATTCTATTTCCAGCTCTGCCATTGACTTGTTATGCCACATTAGGACAGCCATTCCCTCCACTTTGCCACCTGTAAAATGGAGATAATACGCTTTTGTAAAGTGTTTGAAATTGTAAGATGAAAAGTGCTAAAAGCATTTTTCAATCAAAGAGTGAAAACTACTGTTAGGAAAGGCCTTTGGGATAGGAGTATACTCCTGGTCTGGTCCGTCTGCAGACGAGGGCACAACCTTGACCGAAGAAAAGAAACCATTCCATTTAGTTTATTCTCTCACTCTCCCCTGCCCCCCCACTTTTTTTGCTGAGACTTTAAAAGCCAACACACCGCCTGCTCTGCAGAAACATTGAAGCCCCATGCGTGACACTTTTATGAAAAGATGTTTAACCAACATTTCCCCCCCTCCCACCCTAAACTACAGCATAGCGTGCTAGCATTACTAACACCCTCAGAGACAAGGATCGCTGCATTTCATGGTGCAGAATTATGTAGTTTGGGATCCTTCCACATAAGAGATACCACAAAACTAAGAAGCTCTCTAATTACATTTATGACAAATGAAAAACCAGATATACCGCAATAAACAAACCATCATCATCTTGACACACAAGGAAGTTGTGATAATCTTTGCTTCAGAAGTTACTATATTGTGTTTCTTTTTACAATAAACTAAGTTTTAAAACTAACATTTCACCTTCTCGGTAACACTGTTTCTCTGGTTTATTCAGCACCAAGGCTATTAAAAAGGAGTAAAGATGCAAGAGCTCTTTTCCCCACCCCCAATTTCCAACCTGGATCTTCCTCAGAACAGCTGACATACTCAGACACCTCCACTGATATAATTTAGATACTAACAGAAGAGAGGGAAATCTTCACTGAACAATGACCATTCAGCAAAATGAGGTTGCTCAGCATCAGGGTAACGGCAGAACATAGAGTATTACCTACTAATTACACTTAACTATGTCATTACAAATTCTAACATGTGCTCCACGATGCCATGAATGTAGCTGCTGCTTAAGAACACTTCCTAATCTTGTTCATGAAATAATTACAGGGGCTCTACCCTGCCAAATGAGGCAGTAATTAACCCTAATTGCTCAAAATGCAACTGGCTAATTCTAGGAGATTAATCAAGGGGATTCAATTATTATTAAATGACTTAATATGACAAATTGCTGCATTAGGAGAAGGGGCTGTGCTCCATACAATGTATTTTCAAAGCAGCGCTACACAAAATATATTCATTGTTTTTGGAATCTTGTATCTATGTTTTGCTACAGCTTTCCTATTGAATTATTCCTGTCCAAGGAACCTCAAAACACCACTGGATCCAATACTTAAAGTGGCAAATTAACACCCGAACTTCCCAGCAAGACTTCCAGCACTCTTCTCTACCTTTAAGGCTTTTTGTTAAGTGCACTAGGTACTGTGCAGGTAAAAATTAACTGTTCTGATAATATCTGCAGCCTTAAACACCCTCCAAGGAGGGAGGTAGCCCCAAGCCATACCAACAAAAATAATCTCTTGGTTAAACTGAAAATCTGCGGTTAGTCTGGAAATAAGACCTAATGATATCTTTATCCCCTACCCCTTTCGTGGACTGTTAGTTACAAGAGGGAGAGTATCATACAGGGAAACATGTTTGTGAAGACAAAAAATATCAAGGAACGATGCTCCCAGAGACTCAGAAGATAGAAAGAGAGCATACAATTTCATCTGGACTGACCTGTTTCTTGTATTTGGGAATTATCACTAAAATATTCACTATTAAAATATTCCAGTAGATAAATAAAGTCTATATTTATCATTAAAATTCAAACAGCTTCTTTTCTTTGGCCTCCCTTTAAAGAATCGCAGCAGCACAGAAAGTCAGCATTCTACCAGTATAAGCTTTTTATAAGCCAATTTCAAAACACTTGCTATAGGTACCATTGAAAATGTTTCCCATTCCTCCTTTGATCATCAAAAATGGGTTTGAAGCAACACTGTCAAGCTGTTTGGCCCAAAAATTTATATACCTTAAAGACTATACTAATCTTAACATTTAAAAACAGTTATAAAAAAGGACTCCATGGGGTCTTTAAGGAGAAAAAAGGGGGATTAAAGAGACAAATGTGCTTACTTGAGGATCATGCTGATATTCCTGCCCTGGCACTTTGCAGAGAGGGTTGTTCTGGTCCCCTAGATGATGTGGATGGTTATGCTGTCCTTCCATGGTAACATGCCAATCTTTGCCCTAGAATTCTGTTGAAATAAAAAAAGAAAGCCATGTCACTGTTACCAATCCAACACATTGAAAGTGGAAAGAATTTGCAATACGAGTCTGTCTGGGTATGTGCATAAACAGAGAAAGAGGATAGTCTTTTCCTCTCCTTCACTCCAGTGGATGTTCCAATGCACAGAACTCTTGAAGCAAGAATCCTTCATCTTCCACCACAGCCTCCAGAGTCTAAGCATGTCACAAATACACTACTCATAGAGTCCTTCCAGCTTGTGTATGCAGAAAACAATGGGTCAAGCACATTCTGAGTCTCCACAGACAACAGCAAGGGAGGAAGCCTCATGATATCATAACCATCATTGATTTCCATGAAAGCTTTCACACTGAGCAGAATATCAAAAACAGCTAATGTTTGTATGTTCTATCTTTATGTTACCCATAAAAGAGCTTGCTTTCACCAGTTCAAATATAAATTAATTTTGCAGCAATAGCTGGCACTGCCACCAATAAAGCTACATGGCCTAAATGTAATTATATATACAGGAAAGAATAATATAAGAAAGGTTAGCACTTTTTTCACTGATAAAAGAATGGAACTAAAAAAATTAATAAGAGCAAGTAAAAGAAAACTCCTTCTTCAAGAAAGTATTTCATATCATATTTAACTGTTCTTCCTGGCACACTATCTTGCACTGGGAGGAATTACAGATCCGATAGGTCTCTCATCTCTAGTAACTCTTTAAATCAGATGGCATATCAACTGCAAACAAATCATGCACTTTTGCCAATTTAAAAATACAGAATTAAACCGATTGTGAGCCAATAATGTTCTCCAATGAGCCTGTATTTTGATATCTTTCGACATTCAGAGCCTGCATAGGTTTGGTGGTGTCCTCCATCCCACCCATATCTACTCAGTGGAATCTATATAAAACAAAAAAGTGAAATCCCCCATCTAAAGCGCTTTTATTGTTCTTTATCATAGTTTCAATCAGTTTGCCCAGTACTGAAATCAGTCTTACAGGCCTGTAATTGCTGGGATCACCTCTGGACCCCTTTTTAAAAATTGGCATCACATTAGCTATCCTCCAGTCATCCGGTACAGAAGCTGATTTAAATGATAGGTTACAGACTACAGTTAGTAGTTCTGCAATTTCACATTTGAGTTCCTTCAGAACTCTTGGGTGAATACCATCTGGTCCTGGTGACTTATTGCTGTTTAATTTATCAATTTGTTCCAAAACCTCCTCTAATGATACCTCAATCTGGGACAGTTCCTCAGATCTGCCACCTAAAAAGAGTGGCTCAGGTTTGGGAATCTCCCTCACATCCTCAGCCGTGAAGACCGATGACAAGAATTCTTTAGTTTCTCCGCAATGGCCTTATCGTCCTTGAGTGCTCCTTTAGCACCTCGATCATCCAGTGGCCACACTGGTTGTTTAGCAGGCTTCCTGCTTCTGATGTACTTTAAAAAAAAAAAAAAAAAAAAAAGCTATTACTTTTTGAGTCTTTGGCTAACTGTTCTTCAAATTCTTTTTTGACCTTCCTAATTGTATTGTTACACTTCATTTGCCAATGTTTATGCACCTTTCTATTTTCCTCACTAGGATTTAACTTCCACTTTTTAAAGGATGCCTTTTGGCCTCTCACTGCTTCTTTTACTTTGTTGTTTAGCCACTGTGGCTCTTTTTTGGTTTTCTTACTATGTTTTTTAATTTGGGGTATACATTTAAGTTGAGCCTCTATTATGGTGTCTTTAAAAAGTTTCCACGCAGCTTGCAGAGATTTCACTTTTGGCGCTGTACCCTTTAATTTCTGTTTAACTAACCTCCTCATTTTTGTGTAGTACCCCTTTCTGAAATTAAATGCTACAGTGTTGGGCCGCATCACAAAGATTCCCATATAGCAGTGTTGTTGTAGCCGAGTTGGTCCCAGGATATTAGAGAGACATGGTGGGTGAGGTAATATCTTTTATTGGACCAACTTCTGTTGGTGAGAGAGACAAGCTTTCAAGCTTACACAGAGCTCTTCTTCAGGTCTGAGTACATTTCCCAGGCATGAAGAAGAGCTCTGTGTAGCTCAAAAGCTTGTGTCTCTCACCAACAGAAGTTGGTCCAATAAAAGATATCACCTCACCCACCTTGTCTCTCTCATAAATTAGCAGACAGAATAGTAAGTTGCTCTTTTGGACCATTCGGTTTTGATTTCATAAGACCTCAGCGATTAAGCAGCAGATTCTGGCTCCGGCCCCATCTGACCATCCCCTCTAGTGATAAAGTATAAAACTTGGTAGCCATCCTGGTGAAATGAATGCCTTCTCCTTCAGGCCATACTTCCACTTACCTGCAAGTAATACGAGGAAGAACTGGAAGTATTAGACCATTCGCTAAATTATGACTTCATTGGCAGTGAGACTTGGTGCAATAAGTCTCATGACTGGAATATTGGTATAGAGGGGTATAGCTTGTTCAAGAAGAACAAGCAAGATAAAAAGGGAGACGGTGATGCATTCTGAGGTCTAGAAGGAGGTGAGAGCAGACCAGTGGAAAGTCTATGGGTAAAGATAAAGGTGGTAATGTCATGGTAGGGGGTCTACTATAGACCACCAAATCAGGAAGAGGAGGTGGAGGAGGCATTTCTAGAACAAATAACAGAAATATCCAAAGCATAAGACCTGGTAGTAATGTGGGACTTTAATTACCCTGACATTTGTTGGAAAAGCAAGACACAAACTTTCCAGTGAGTACAGAGAGGACTGCTTGCAAATGTGCAGCTGAAGACAAATTGGGTGAAAGTGATCACGAAATGATAGATTTCGTGATTTTAAGGAGACGAAGGAGTGAGTAGCAGAATAAGGAGAATGGTCTTCAAAAAAGCAGACTTTAACAAGATACGGTCCACAGGGAAGAAAATCTAAGGGAAAAAAGTTTCAGACAGCTAGCAGTTTCTCAAGGACACAATATTAAAGTCAACTGCAAACTAACCCGATGCAAAGGAAAGACAGGAAGAATAGTAAGCGGCCAATATGGCTCCATCAGGAGCTCTTTACCTGAAAATCAAAAAGGAATCCTGTAAAGAGTGGAAACATGGATGAATTTCTAAGGAGGAGTACAAAAGAATAGCATAAGCATGTAGTGAAAAATCAGAAAGGTTAATGCACACAATGAGTTACACCTAGAAAGGGTATAAAGGCAATAAGAAGTTCTTAGGAACACGAGAAACAAAGGAAAGCATAGGACCTCTCCTTAGTGGGAAACGAGAGCTAATAACTGATGGGATCAAGAAAAGTGAGGAATTGCTTCAGTCTTCACTAAAAAGGTTAATGGTAACCAGATACTCAGCACAATTAGGAGGAAGGAATACAGGCCAAAATACAGAAAGAACAGGTTAACAAATATTTAATAAGTTAGATGCATTCAAGTTGGCAGGGTCTGATGAAATTCATCCTAGGGTACTTAAGGAAGTGGCTGAAGAAAACTCGGAACTGTTAGCAATTATCTTTGCAAACTCGTGGAGGATGGGTGAGGTCCCAGAAGACTGAAGGAGGGCAAACATAGTACCTATCTTTTAAAAGGGGAACAAAGAGGACCCCAGGAATTATGGAGCAATCAGTCTAACTTCGAAGGAGGATTTTTAAAATTGTCCAACCTTATTTTGACCAGCAGAACACTGAAAATAAAGGCTCAGGCCTATGTGATAAAGTACAAGCAACGGTAAGTTATTAGTTTTTTATTATTTTAAATCATATTCGCTTTTCTTAAATTCTAGTCATCATCTTCCAATTTTCCTTCTACCAAGAAAGTTGAATCTAGCCTTCCTTGGATTCTCCCACAAAGATTAATAAATATTCCAAGCACAAAAATACAATTTGAACTTCCAATATGACTTGTGTTCAAAAGGACTCCAATGCACTTGGTAAACTCAGAAGAAACCTTATTTCTCTGGGGGGGGAGGGGTAGTTACAAACTTAGCTGAGCTGTGCAAGCTAAAAAATTATTCTGCCAAGCCCAAGTTATTTTACCTACTGCTACCAACATTTATTAATATTTTGCACAGTTTGTAAGTAAGGTAGTTAAGTATGATCCCCATTCAATAAATTGGTAAATTGAAGTAAGAATGTAAGTGACTTGCCCAATTCATTTGCAGTGACACAAATAAAATCCAAATTCTCAACAGTCAGACCATGCCTAACTTACAATCACACTCCGTAAACAAAACCTGTACTTTGTAAGCCATTTGAAATAGTAAAAAGGTCAGTGGCTGTTATGCATACAGACTTATAGCTCTGCGCTCTACATCCCCAACAATACAGTTTGCAGAGTGGGCACCATTTAAAACATTACATAGGTTGAGGGAAGACTTCAGGATCATCATCATCTGTTAGTGGCTCAAAATGCCAAGGCTGACATTACACCGCGACCTACGGTCACCTGAAAGGTTAAGATTCAACCACCCCCCAAAATTTTCTTTTCATACAAGTTGGTGTGTTGGAGAAAGCAATAGGTGGAAGACCTGTTAGAATACAAGTATCAGAGGGGTAGCCGTGTTAGTCTGGATCTGTAAAAGCAGCAGAGAGTCCTGTGGCACCTTATAGACTAACAGACATATTGGAGCATGAGCTTTCGTGGGTGAATACCCACTTCGTCGGAGCATCCGATGAAGTGGGTATTCACCCACGAAAGCTCATGCTCCAATACGTCTGTTAGTCTATAAGGTGCCACAGGACTCTCTGCTGCTGTTAGAATACAGTGACACCAACGCACTGACCAAGGAACAAAGAGAAAAAAAGAACAGTACTGCAGATAAATTTGTTCCATTTTTCCCTTACAGCAATGACAAGAGACAGCATCTCAGTAGAGGCTCCTGAAGTTACAGAACTGAAGGGGGGAGGAGGGAAAGAGTATACAACAGCTGCCAACAGAGCAGTTTCTGATAACTTATTCTATCAGCAGCCAATAACCTGCAATCTCTTATTTCATTCGTACTGTCACTTATCCCTCATTTTCAATCTAAAATTTCCCTTCATCCCACACAAATTGTGTCCCATTTTTTAGCACTGAAAATGTATTGCAGTCATAAACCTGAAGTGCTGAGTCAAAATACAAAAGGAAATCTAACTTGCATTTAAGCTGCCAGTAATGTGGTTGCTGAAAGGAGTAGTGAAATCCAGTACCCACACCACAACTCAGATTCCTGCACCTCAAGACATCACATCTGGGCTTATCTTAAATCTGTAGAGAAGGGTGGGGGATTATCAAGTGGTTTCAAGTATGACTGGATTACTTTTATACCTCTACAACTTCAAATAAGACTAAGGCTATGTCTACACTTGCCATTTAAAGCGCAAAAAGTCCCTTTTTTGCACTAAAACCACGGGAGCATCTACACTTGTTAATGACTTTTTGCAGTGAAACTCAGAAGTTTCACCGCAAAAAGAAAACCACCTTCACGAGAGGCATACAGCTCTTACCACTGTTGTGAAAGTGAAGACATGTTCTACCAGTGTAAACACCTTTTGGCCTCCAAAGGATATCCCATAGTTCCAAAAGTGACCACTCTGGCCAGCCTCTCCGCTGCTCTGACCCTAGGTAAACGGACGTCCACTCCTCCCACTGTAAGCCCCAGGAAGTTTGAAACTCCCTTTCCCTTTGCTTGTAGATGTGGAAGGGAAAGCAGCCAGACAGCAGGGTTTTTTTTTTTTTTAAATGCCATGAAAGAAACAAAGAAGTAATGGGGCTGCTGGGACATGAAGTAGTGCAGCACAGGGCACTGAGCAGGGACCCAGAATGCCTTCTGCTCACCCCCTCCTTTCCACAAGGCCTCTTGAGAGAGCTGCACTGTGAGATAGCTGCCCTAGAGTGCTGCTCTCATCGGTGATGGAAGGGCTGCTGGTGTAAACACTCTCCGATGCCTGAGGAATTGAGTACACAAACCAGCGCTTTTCTTTCACTGGTTCCCTATCACCAGTGAAACTTACAGTGCAAAAACTCTGCAAGTGTAGCCATACCCTAAGTAAAAGTTTGTGGGTGTTTGGAAGGAAAAGACTGAAAAAGACATGAATGAAAGAGCCCTGAGAATGTTATAGACCAGCCAAATTTACAAATAAACTGCTGGGAATCCAATCTTTGTGCAATAACTTTTTGAGAACACAAAGTAAGATCAAAGCAACCCTGTCTGGAAAAGTGAAATTCCCCTGTTGGCTGAACAGTGTGAAGCAGTTTTCTCCCTTAGCTGGATACAGTGATCCTCATTCCTACTCAAATGGATCTCTGGTATATATGAAAGCACCATCTAGATCCAATGTAAACTGGAGCCACAGGCACTGATGTGGTATAGTATTTCCACACGCCACATGCAGCATGAAAATAACTTGCATAACATCTTAGTAAATGAAATAAGGGCTGAAGGAAATTAAATGTCTTTAAGGAAAGGAATATCTGATCCAGGTTATCTTTGTTTAAGCACAAAAGTGAGTATACCCCATAGCCTTTCTAGGAGGAGCAATGAAATGTATCCTGTCACAATGAATCATATTTAGAGATTCAAGATAGTCAGAATGACTAGAGGCAGGGAATGAATGTGGACCATATCCCGATACCTTTATTCAAAATGAAAAAATCCCATGAATAGTTAATAGAAGTGTGTGTGGATTGAAGTACTACTCAATATAAGTAGATGTATCAGATTCTGGCCCTGAAAGCAAGGCTTCTCGTCAAACTATTTCTTCAGAATTTACACATTAAATACTAAATGACCCAGGAAATGCAAGAAGACTTTGAACAGAGTGTTTTCGGCTAGTAAAATAACATGCCTAGTTATTCATCCATCTGTGTTTCAGGTACTATGCCAGTATTGGGTCACCTCTTTGTGGCTGGTCTGATAACTGTTCCAAGAGTATAACAACTGTGACAAGATAAGATCTAGTGTCCAAAACGAATGTTGTCAGAAACCTTTGTTCCAGCAGCCTTGGCAAGCACTGAGCGAGACAGGGAACTTTGCTATGTATTAATGCACCAAGGGCATCTGGGCACTGACTTCCTTTTACTTTAAACTACAACAGTTGGAAAACGAGGGGGATCATCTACAGCTCAAGTCATCAGAAAAAATTTTGCATTGGAGGTTGTGTTTTGTTCTATCAGTACTATTCGTTAAAGAGCCTTAAGAGCAGACAGAATTTTGCTAGTTGGGTATAACACAACCTACCATAACGCATGGATGTATGGTGACATTTTAAAAATATCCACTGTCTTTTTAGGAATATGAAATTGAGAATTAAACAAATGCTTTAAAAACTTCCAGTGCCAATGCTCAGAACCAGCACTCATCATGTGAGCGCAAAGTTTTAGGTTATTCCCCCTATCCCTCAGAGACTACATCATGCTACTTCCATACTACATGTATGCTACTAGCCATACAAAACACAGGAACAAATTTTGAGTTTTCCATATTGCAGCAGAACAAGCTACAGATTCATTCTGAAACCTGACACCATTTTTCTGTTTTCCCAGTGCTGGCCATTTGATTAGGAAAAGAGGTTGGGGCTTCCATGAGGAAAACATCAAGGCTTCTGTTGTATTGATCTACCAGCCAGGAAAGCTATAAAAGCGACAAACATTCATCCACTCTCACACCTGGACAAACATTTTGGTTCAAACTGCCCCTATCTAGATCATAAAACAAACATTCCCACTACCAAAGAATAGTAAGAGCCCTATAGTACAGTACCTGCCAAAAACAAGGTGCTGAACACTTCTGGGTTGGTCTAAATATAAAAGTGTTTTAAAAGCCATAATATGAACTTCAGTTTGTTTTACTTGTCCAGGAGGAGAGGAGTACAAAGAATCAGCATGAGTAAGAAAAAGTAACATTCGATGTTAACATTCTTTCACTTTTAATAATCTGTAGGTTTATTAGTAACACAGATAAGGAAGATCATGGTGGGTTTAAAAAAAAAAAGTCCTTTTAATAATAATACCTCTCTCTTATATAGCACTTTTCATCAGTAGATCTCAAGGCCCTTTATAAAGGTCAGTGTCATTATTCCCATTTTACAGTGGCGGAAATCAAGGCACAGAGAGGGAAAGGTGACTTGCCCAAGGAGACCCAATGGGCACTGGTCAAACTGGGAACAAAACCCAGATCTCTTGAATCCTGGTCCAGTGCTCCATCCACTAGACATATGGACTCTCAGACAAACCCCCAAGTAATTTGTGTGTTATGTGTTGCTGTCAGAGCCGTCAAATTTATAATTCTCTAAAAACATGGGACCTAAAATAATTAGGATTTATAAGGGTTTTTATTTAAAAAGAAAGCATAATAAAAAATCCTACATGCACAGAGAACATACTGATATGGACTACAGTTTACTGACAGATTCCCTTTTTGCCTCTTACCACCCAAGACAATTAAGTTTCACACTTAAAAATTGGAGATACTGGAATGCATTAAAATATTAGGTCCCAGTTGCCATACTCAAACATTGATACATATCCATAGTCTAACATTGATCTTACATCACATCTACCCTAGCCTGCCTTAGGGACAGAGTAAAGTCCAAAAAGATATCAAGTTATTTGTAAATCTGAGAAGCCAAGCCAGTCAGCAGATCACATGAAACTCAGGCATTTCTAAGAGAACCATAACTCTCCGGGTGCTGTAGGAAACACAAGGTATGTTCACTTACCAGGAGAGATTAGACAATGGGAAAGTAATTAACAGCTGAGAATAGCATAGCTACCACAAGCATGTAGAAGAGTTTATTAGGCAGAGTACTAGGGTTTGGCCAGTGTTTGCTTAAAGTACTGTAGCTAAACGCAAATAAAGGAGTAAGAATAAAATCAGTTTTGAAAAGAGATATGGCTCTTCTCACATGACACCAACTCTGATCCTGCTGACACCTAAGGGACAGAGTGTCCTGCTCGAAGTTCTGCTATTCCAGGCTCTTATTGGCATACACTCACACTATAGGTAGACAGGCAAGTTTATCCTCAGCAAGAGGTCTGATAGAGGGCCTTCAGATTGCTGCTAACAATGGAGAAGCACTTTTTAATGTCAGCAAAGGCTCCTGAATTGTATGCAGAGAACTCTACAATAAACTGTTGCATATTTTTCAAGTTTTTTGACACTTTAAATAAAAAGAGCAAAAAGGTAACTAAAGCCAGTATTCCAGTTGCACTTTTAAACATGAATACAATGTAGTAGAGAACACTGGGAATGCCTGCTATAGCTTAAAGCTACAAAACTGCTTACAACCTCCCATCTTCCCAGCCCCATTTTCAGATGCTTCTACTTTTCTAACAAACAAGTCAAAAAGGTTGTTTGAAACGCTCACATTCTGGGCTGAAGTTTCCCTGCCCGATCTCTTTAAAGTGAAATTTATGGATTAAAAAAAGGCTACATGTGTAAAGGCTAATTTGTAGCTAATGAGTATATTGAAGACTGAATTACCAATTGATACCTCAAGTCAGTCATTCTAACTTCTTTGTATATAATTAATACATTTTTAAACTTTTGTTATTTAAATCTGGAACTAGTCGGGCTCTGTTACATGCACAATATGGGGCAGACTATCCCACCAACTCCTAAGAGGTAATTACCACAAAACCTTAAACATCACTAGGATAATGATTTTCCAAGCTTTAATGTAAGGGAGCACTTCAAAATTTAGTCTCTCGCTCTTAACTGTTCTTTTCAGAATTACTCAAGTCCATGGGCTATTACAGTCTTGCACCTTATATTTTGGCTGTACAAATCAGTATGGGTGCTGCATGCAGGGACCTGTTGTTGTCTGCAAGCAGCACTCTTCCTATACTAAGCAGGAAATAAATGCAGGCTGCATTGTAAGAATCTTCACCTGATTTTAACCATTTTATACCTCCAGAGTCACAAAGGTGTCAGTATATCACTGTTAATCAACACCGCGTAATACTTTAATGACTCTTTACTTTTTAAAATTCAACATCTTAAAAAGAGAAGTTCCACTGAGGTTGGAAGTAAACAATCAAGAGGATTTTGGCATCATCTGTACCCAAAGAAATTGGTCAAAGAAAGGTAATTAAGTTACAAGAAACCCAAGACCTTCACTGGGCAACAGAATTCTGCTAGATCTTGGATCCAATATTACTACCCAGTTTGTTAACAATAAGGAAACACTTGTCAGATGGAAGGTAAATCTACACTGCAGTTGAATGATCTCAGCTCAGATAGACATACTCTCGCTAGCTTTAATTTAGCTGGCACACTAAAAATCACAGTGAAGACACACACAGTGGCATGGGCTTCAGTGCCAGACATACATGCCTACCTGATCCCCTGGGTACAGTCATGTTGCTAGCCCACGCTGAAGCTTGTGCTGCCTCATCTTCATTGCTATTTTTAGCGTTCTAGCCAGATTAAAGCTAGTGCAAGTGTGCCTACCTTAGCTGCAAATCACACCTTCAACTGCGGTGTACACATACTCTGATACTTTTTCCACAATACATCAAAAATATAGCCGCCATTCCCTCACAGTAGATGCACAGCATTCTGAAATATGACTAAACTCAATCTGAAGGAATAATTATGTTGATTTTATGGAGCATGCACTCCATCTTCATTCATGTATTTATATTGTATGTATATTCATGTAGTTTTCTTAAAAGGGATACTTAAGTCACTGACATCCAAAATGTAAAATACACCTTTAAGTTTTCACATTTCCATAGCAAATGTGCTCCTGCCAAAATGAGTGTTTTTTAAATTAATCCCTGCAAAGATAAATAACCCAGAAAACTGTTCCAGCTCTAGCTCCTGTATTCAAAGCTGTACAGCAGTTTCTAACTGAACCACAAAAGAAATGTACACTAGGATTAACAGACCTGAAAACTAAAATTTTTCTGTTTATTCACAGCTTTGCAACAGCCATTCAAGCTTCCCCAAGATTTGTAAATTCCAAGAGTGTGCCTCAATTCTAACTTGCAGGAACTATATCCAGGGGTAAGAGGAGCATTTCATCTCCATGGCATATTCAGACCTTGTCCTCTCTTGAGACATACAACAAGACTGCAAAAATTAGTGCACTGTGATGGTGAGTTTGAATACATGATTCCACTGACAACTGGACAGAGATCAACAAACTCATTTTACCCAGTGCTTTCTAGTCAACTTTTAATACATTATCATTGGCACAATACAGCATCAAAGAAATCAGACAGAAAAAATCTAGTCAAGTCCTGTTTAAGCAGAATACAAAAGGTACACAAAACCAACAGTAGAGAACATTAATAAAAAAACAGAATTCAAAATCATTTAATCAGACTCCCAATTTCTTCTCACTTCCTTTTCCCATTTGGTAATAAAAACATAGTTCCAGAAGAATATTTGAAGAATTCATCATCTGCTTAACAGCCAAAGACAACAGTAGGAAACAAGTCAAGAGGCCTTGGAATGAGTTCTCCCTACACACTGGCAGCGTTCCACTCTGCTTTGTCCTAGCCCTGCACTTTCATTACTCAAGAGATGGGCTCTCTCATTGTTACTTCCAAGGTACTTAGGAAGCTCAGACTGTTCTTGCAGCTGGAGAAGTGCAAACAGATATATTTTTAAAATAGCACAGAGGTGTGCCACACATTCCCCAAACTGGATGAAAAAGGGAAGTTACCACAATCACCTCTGAGAAGAGTAAGTTACAAAAAGTAACCAATGCTGAATTTCGGTTTGAGGCAATTACAAATGTTCACATTAAATATTTCAAATGCACAAGACCCAAGTAGGTCATATGCCACAAAAATCAATATACGTAGAGGCAGCCTTTCTCCAAAAGTATGCATGTCATTCATGGGATCCTTTGTAGCCAGTGTTAGCCAGTTGTTGAAATCAGGCTCTCAATCTTTATTTTTTTTAAATCAAATTTTAAATTAATATTTTTGCTTCTGGACAATTATTTATTCTGAGAATTCCTGTTTGGACATATGGTTCCTTTTTATTGTGAGGTATGAATTGTCATTGTTGAGGTTCCATTCCCTGTAAGCAGCACAGAGTAACTGTAGAGTGAATATTAATCTTCTCAGCTTCTAGAAAGTGAAATGTAGGGAGGAAAGCTTTCATCACTGCGTTTTCAAGCATGGCACTTAAGAGAATTCTGGGTAAAAATTATTAACGGCATGCTCTGATTCTTGCAGTATTTGGGGTAAATTCTAAGTGACCATGTAAGTTCTTAATGATGCTGACGGCCAACCAATCTAATGAACCTAGCAATACCGCATACCAATCCTGGTCAGCTTCATACAACATTAAAGCATAAAGATGTCATTAGTTAGCGCTGGCACTTTACCTATAAGGGAAAAATGATGGGGATGCTTCTTTTGAAGGGTTCAGAAACACAAGAACTATCATATAGGAAAAGAATAAGTGACCAGTTCAGTCAGGTATTCCTCCTCCTGCCATGCCAGAATAGACCAAATGACCCATCCATGCCAGTGCCTCAGTCAGTGGCCAATGCAAGAAGTGTCAGAGGAAAGAAAGTAACCCTGTGCTAAACTAATTGTATAATACTATGCCACAAAGGGAAGTTTCTTCTTTACCTCAACCAGTGGTCCCATATGGCCTGAAGCACAACTGTTCGCCTGTATAATTTTGTCCCAGACTAGTATAATTGCAGGTGCTTGTCCAATTGCATAAATGTCTAATCAGTTTTGAAATTCACAATCATTTGTCTTAGCAATATCTTGGAGCAGCAAGTTCCACAGGTTTATGGTATGTAAGATTTTATGAAAGCAGTATAACCTGGCCTCTTTTGCACACAAGAAGAAAACTTGCAAATTATGATTAAACAACATTAGCAAAACTGGCTATGCTGTTTATATGCAATCTTCGGTATGTCACAAGAATGGACACAGGCTGGTAAGTGGGACGCTCTCTCTGCATTCCCACCAAATCTACAAAAATCAAGGAACAAACTTCTCTTACTGGAAACAAAGAGGAGAACTCATATGAACAAACAAGCCAGTGACATGCTTCAGTTATTAAAATGCTGGCACTTAGCTGCACATAATAAATAAATGAAGCAACACTGTCTCAGTTAAGCACTTAGTTTTGTAAAAAAAGACAGACATCAGGACAGCATACAACCACACAAAAACTGGCAGGTCTTGTATGACTGAATATGCTGCTTACCTAAATATCTGCAGTGGAGTTACTGGTGCAGGATTGTTGGCCTGTACCCGAACCAGTAGGGAAAACAGTTTACTGGAAACAAAGGAAGGAAATAAAACATGGTTAATCAGAGCTGAACCCAACTTAAAAACAAATATTTTCAGAAAAGAACAATTAACTCAGCAGAATGCTGCCTTCCTTCCACCAACAGATCTGAAGTTATAAACTCAAAAGCTAGGAAGACAGCATTCTGAAAACATATAGGATACCAAACTTTCAACTCACTGTCCTTTGACATGTGTGCATGCGCGCACACATCACCACTACTTTAGGAATACATCCCAAATACAGTGATCCACCCAAACCTCAAATGATGTGGAATCTGGTCCTCTCTCAGCCCACATACTAGAATAGATTTGTCTAATATTTGCCCCTGTATTTGAAGGAGTGGCATGACCTGAAAGGAAAATACATGCCAGAGCACACTCCAAACATACTCACCCACAAAGGAAATTCCCCTATCAAACAATTATGAAAATAACTGCTGTCCTAGTCTCTAAAAATCCTAGCACCCACTGTCATCATTCTGAAGTACAGTTATTACTACTACAATATATTCATTATATATTGTAGCACTATTCACATGCAAAATGGAATTTTTACAAAGCCAGAAACAACGTACACAAGAACAAACAAGAAAAACAGGCTTTGACTTAGATTGGAAATAAATGAATTTATCTGCTACCTCAGCTGCATCTTTACTAACACTTGTGAAATGAACAAAGTAAAATCAATAACATAATTAAAAATCATCAGCATAAGAGCATAAAGAACTGTAACCACACAAACCCAAAGTTTTTATAGCTAGAAGCGCACAGATCTAGAACCAAATTCTGCCGACTTACATCCCGTGCAGTCACACTATTCCTGAAACTTAGTCTTCAGTCAGCTCCACTACCATCTGCCCAAGCCAAAGCAACCTGTCAATCAAGATCCCAATTCACCACCTATCCTCATTTAAAGTTAAACGAACCCCCTAACCTGAAGGGGCCCCACATTCCACAAGTGTACAACAAGCTCACATTCTCCTGGGAGCTCCTCTTACAGGACTATATCTCCCAAACAGATCTACCTCTTGCTCTTCTCCTTTGACTCAAATATTCCACTCAGACCAAAAAAAAAGCTTCCATGATCCCCTGCAGGTATCTGACAGGTGCCTTTCATAGGGCAGAAGAGCCCAGGGTGCTTGGTACTGGAGCCCAAGATCATTAGTTACAAGATGTACATTAAGGAACAGAACCTCATCAGCGTTCAGATTCTTATGCACCTAATGCCCAAGGTGCAGCTCCTCTCCAAACCAGCCTTGGCAACTGCTGCGGCCAGCTTAATCAGGTATTAGCATGTGCCTTTGGATGCCTAAAACTCAACCAGAAGCCAAATTATCCTCTCCCAGATGAATACTCCGTATGACTGGCGCCGAAAACCTCCCAAGGAGATAGTGAAGCAGCAGTAGTTGCGCCCAACACATGCCTGTTTCCTGTGCCAGCACACCTCCATCTTATTACCGGGCATACCCAGCTGCTTTCCATATGGCTGGCATTCAGTCCTTTTTGCTGCCCGCAACACTACTGAGTGTCAGCAAACCCAAATGTCCACAGATGAGCCATTGTTAGCTAACCTAATAGGTAAGAGACAAAGAAAGGATTACACTACACAGAGTAGTAGTGCCCATCTGTCCCACAGAAAGAAATTGTCCTCATCTGGCCCTGCATAACAAGCCTTTTGTTAATCATTAGGGCCGTTGAGGTGGATGCTCCTATAAAGACTAGATAAGCCACATACACTACTGCTTTCCTTAGCATTGCCACAAACAAATAGTAAGGCTTTGCACTCTTACACTGGAGGTGATGGGGAAAATGAAGCCCAGAAGCTAAGTGACTTCCACAAGGCCTTGGAGTCTCAGTATTCCCATCTGTAAAATGAGGGTAGTAGTGACCTGCCTTACAGAAGTTCCAAGTGGCCTTTTGCATCTGCCATGTGGTTTGAGATCATCAAATAGAGGGTGGTATAGCAATGCAAAATATATTAATACTGTGTATAGACTATACACCCACATATGTACTTTTTCTCCAGATTACTATATCCCCCTACGTTTCTTCCCCACCCTCAATTCCTGGGGGGCTGAATGGGGGAAAAGAACTATGTTTGGATGAAAATAGCTAGTGCAACAAAATAAGCAATCAAGATTCACACTATGACCCTACGCCCCATATTCTTAATAGAGATATTGCTATGATATGAATATGGCAGAGCTGATTTCAGTGTCTGTGTCTTTCTGCAGCTGAGCATGTCCCTACCAGTGTGTGCGTGCTAGAGGAGGCTTGAGGGCCTGGCACAGAAGGACCGGGTGAGAGAGTCCAGGCTGGTGGAACGGGCGGGCTCAGTGCGATTCTAGTACATCAGGTGGCACAACCCATCACACACATCCTTCCAGATACCCATGCATGATTCATCCGCATTCAAGTGGGTGCCCTATCAAACCCCTGCCCAGTCATCCTGTGGCATACACAGAGGGATCCAACAGTTCATTGTGAATAAAAGCTCTAATATCATGTATCTGATGAGCAGGCTCTTCGGTCAATGACTGACATACAAATCAAACATTTTACAGACGGGAGCTAGGGTTCCCCAATCTCTAGTGAGTGCTGTGTCATTTACAATAGGCTTCCTGAAAGAGTGAAGTGATGCAAACTATTTTCCGAAGTAACCACTACCACAATGATACTACTTTCTTCCTCTCTGCTGCCCAATAATGTTTTCTCTCTGGCTTGCTCATAAAATAAATCTGTCAAGATGTTATATGATATTACCTATATTTTTAAATGATGGGCTAGGCTTATGATTACATTATCTCCCTGGTTCAGAGTACGTGCGGTGGAGAAAGCAGTCCAATCCTAGGAGAGTATTATTTTCGAGTGACTTTTATTGTCCATTATCTTACAGCATTTATGCCATAGCCACGATGTCTGGTAGGAATATTTCACAACAGAAATATTTTTGTCGTTAGTATTCTCATTGCAATTTAGTCAGATCAACCTTTAAATCTCATCTATCATACTGAAGTGCTTTGGCAACGCAAGCACAGTAATATATGCTTCCATGTAGAACCTAATTACAGGCTAGGTTAAACAGCATACTCCCCCCCCCTTCTGTATTACAAGGTGATAGGAAATCCTGAGCAGGCTTTGGTTTCTCACCCTCCCTTTTTGTTGGTGGAAGTACACGACCAGTTCATTATAACAGACTGATTCTGTCTGGCACATTACAAAAATTCACTTGAACCTAAACAAACTTCTGACAGCATTTCCAAAAGCAGAGAGTATTTACTGTAAATCCCTGACAAATTTTTCCTCCTCAGTTCATCTCTCTCTTGACAATCACCTTAAAATGACTAGAAATTACCATAAGTAAATAGCAGTTTAACATCCAAGAAAAGAGTGTTAACGTTTAATACACACCTGCCAAAACTAAAGAACTATTAATAGGGACGTTGAAGGAGAAAACTTGAGACATGCCACTGAAATGCATTAGATAGGAGAGAATTCTGCAAGAAATGAGTAAGAAAATACAATTTAGCAAACATTTTGCTTAAAGAGACTAAGCTCAGACCACATATGTAAAGGTGGATTTTATACCACAGTGATGAGAAACTGATTAGAAAGAATATAAGCTCTTCAGAGCAGGGACTATGCATTCTTTCTTACTAACAGCTAGAAAAAGTGACATGGGAATTCGAGGCAAAAACTGTCAAACATGAAGCTCACACATATCAACTGAGAGTTTGAAAATCTAGGGCTTGGTCTACACTTGAAGGTTATGCTGGCATGGTTATGCTGACCAGAGTTGTGAAAAACTACACCCGTGACAGAGCTATGCCAACATAACCCCCAGCATGAACCCAACTATGTTAACGGACGAGTGGTTCCGTTGACATAGCTAACATTGTTCAGGCAGGTGGTGTTCCTACACCAACAGAAAAACCCCTTCTATTGGTGTAGGCTGCATCTACACTACGGGGCTTGTTGGTATAGCAATAACCCAACCTAAAACAATGTCAGAGGAAGTTGTACAGTACTTTCCAAAATACAACTCAACATGAATAACATACACCTGCAAAACCCAAGGAGATACATTATTAACCAGTATGAAGATTGTGTAAAGGCTATTGGGGTCTCCCTACAATATGCCTGTTAGTATTGTGTCACGGTGATCTTACGGCTTGGCTACACTTGCGAATTACAGCGCAATAAAGGAGCCCCAGGCGCCCTAGCTCACTACCTGTCCACACTGGCAAGACACATAGAGCACTCTGACTCCGCGGCTACAGCGCTGCTGGTACTCCACCTCGGTGAGTGGAATAACGTTTGCTGCGTCCCCGCTGGAGCGCCGCGGCACCAGTGTGGACGAGGTGTTGCATTACTGCGCTCTGATCAGCCTCCGGAAACGTCCCATAATCCCCTTAAGTCAAGTGGCCACTCTTCTCATTGTTTTGAACTTGCTGTAGGAATGCGTATATGCCATTTGAAAGCTCCGTTTCTGACAGCCAGCTGCTTACGTGCTCCGAGACAGATTAGTGTGGAATGCTGTATGTGAGAGAGAGAGAGAGAGAGAGAGAGAGAGAGAGAGAGAGAGAGAGGCGGGGGGCCTGCTGCTGTCTGAACTTACAAGATAGCATCCTGACATGCTCTCAGCCCCCAAAACCCCACTCTCTTTCCCCCCCACATACACACAACACACTCCACCCCACCCCACCCCCCCATTTGAAAAGCACATTGCAGTCACTTGCATGCTGGGATAGCTGCCCATAATGCACCGCTTCCAATGCCGCTGCAAGTGCCGCAAATGTGGCTACGCTAGTGCGCAAGCAGCTGTCAGTGTGGACAGACTGCAGCGCTTTCCCTACTGCGCTCTCCGAAGGCGGGTCTAACTCACAGCGCTCTACATCTGCAAGAGTAGCCATACCCTTAGTTCATGGATACAGTTCCTAAAATTTACAGCTAATATATTGTCTAATTCAGTTTTATTATTCCCCAAAGGCACAAGCTCTAAAGAACTAGAATGGCAAAATTCAACTGTCTCAATCTCTCAAGTTGAAGAAGTTTTTAAAGTGTGCATTCTGAAGCCAATAAGTAACAAAAAAAGGCATCAATCATTATAGTCAATGTAAATATATGTGGTGACAAGACTGAAAAGCAGATGAACTCACCCAATAGATCAAAATGGTTCCAGTGCAGGGGCTCTCAACCTTTTTCCTTCTGAGCTTCTCCCCCCGCCCCCATCCTATAAAAACTCCACACATGCCCCCTTGTGCCTCAACAACTGTTTTTCTGCATATAAAAGCCAGGAGTAGCGTTAGGGGGTAGCAAGCAGGGCAACTGCCTGTGGCCCCATGCCACAAGGGGGCACATGAAGCTAAGTTCCTCGGGCTTCAGCTCCAGGTGGCAGGGCTTGGGGCTCAGGGGTTCAGCCTCATGCGGGGGGGCTTCGGCTTTCTGCCCTGAGCCCCAGCCAAGTCCAGTGCTGGCTCTGCTTGGTGAACCCCTGAAACCTGCTCGCAGCCCGCCAGGGGGCCCCGGACCCCTGGTTGAGAACCATTGCTCCAGAGTAACAAGGCATTCATTCAGTCTTGTCTTTACTGTTCCAAGTGGAGTCTCACCTAAATAGGTAACTACCTCTAATGAGAGTTACATATGTACATCGCAAGGTGAAATATTTAAATGAAAAAAAATATTTCTTTAATTTTCTTCTATCTGAAAAATAATGAATATGTAAATATCTGCTGCCAGGCTGAAATGCAGAAGCCAAGTCTCAGCCCTCAGCAAAAATTTTACATGCAAGTTATAAACCCCTAAAAAAAAAAAAAAAAGAGAGAAGAGAAGCTTTATAATGGAAAAGCTGACAGACCCTTAACTGGAAGCAAAGAACTGAAGTCTTTTTAGTATTTTAGTCACACACATCCCATTTTATGAGTGTTAGAATAATTTATCCTGAAAGCAGGTGCAGATGAGGTTGTGTTAAGACTTTGTGTAGTTTTTACTAGTTGCAACAGCTAGAGTGCTGAGCACTGTTTCCTTGAAGATATCAAAATTCATTAACTGAGAACACTTTAGTTAAAGAACTGAAAACCCTAGAGCTTTTTTCATATTGTTATGTCAAAAACTGATATTCATTAAACAAATGGTGACAGCCATTGTAATTCACTGTTCCATACTTAGGAGAAAAATGACATTAAGTCAACAAACTTAGGACTTGTCTACACTGGCAATTTACAGTGCTGCAAGTCTCTCGCACAGGGGTGTGAAAAAACACCCCCTGAGCATAGCAAGTTTCAGCGCTGTAAAGCGCCAGTGGAGACTGTGCACCTGTGGAGGTGGTGTTTTTAGAGCGCTGGGAGAGCCACAATCACACAAACCACGTTGAAGCGCTGCCCTTAGAGCTATTCAGAGCCACTCACTACAGATGTCAATAGAACTAATGTTACTTGCCAATATTTAAATATTTGCAGCAAACTTCCCACTTTGTTTCAAATCCTTCTTCACCCCCAGCTCAAGGTTTACATTAGTCACTGAGATTAATCTTTCAACAGAAATACTACTGAACAGTCTACATTGTAGTAGCTGGAAGAACTCCCCAAGAAACCCAACTTGCTTCTAAAAAATAGCATGGTTTGTCATAGTTTTCTCCATTATTTATCACCGTTTGAACTATGGAAAGACCAAGTACCACGTTTTAAAAGTAATAATAATAAAAGTACTTCAGATCCAAAACATTTTACAAACTTAACTTGCCAGTCCTCAGCACTCTCCTGTGTAGTAGTTACATAACTATCATCATCTTCATTTTACCAATTAAGAAAATGATACAAACAATTGAAGGAAAGCATCCCCATGACATCATTCAAATATTTGTAAACTTATGTCCATCAAGCTATGTATATTTAGCTTTCTTAATGCTTTGTACATTTTAATCTTTCCTACCCCAGAGGCCATCTCATTCCTTACAATACGTGCCGCCACAGCAGAGTTAGTCAGCTTGAAAACACTTGCTGAAAATCCTTAGATTTATACATACGGGGCCTGGAGCCGGGACATAGTCAGTGGACAGCCCCTACCTTTGGATTTTTTTCCCTCTTATTGGCCCAACAGAGCCCAAGACCCTGCTGTCCAGTTCATAGTCACAGGTTAAGGTCCATCACTTCTCCGAGCCATCCGCCTGGGGGAGTGATTTTGATATTCTTTTTTTTTTTAATTTACTTTGTTGGGTGACGGTATTGTAATGGTCATTAACATTTGCCAACAAGTCTCATTCTCTATTTAAGTGTTGTATACGCAGCCAGGGACAATGTAAAGGCCACTTTTTATGCGTCAGAAATAAGTCTGTTTCTCCAGCCCCCTTATTTTCTGTTGCTTTTCTTTGAATCTTCACATCTTTTGGTAATGAGATGCCCAGGGCCAAATGCTGTTTTTTAGATGCAGTCATACCTGAGCCAGAAAGGGAGGAACTATTGCCACTCACCTCCGTGGCAGAATGCTTTGGAATATGCAACCGAATTCTGCTTTGAATTTATCCATCGCATTACTTACTCATGTCTATTTCATAGTCCATTATCACTCTTTTCAGCATGCAGGTTTTTCCTTCCATTGAACATCTATGCTACAGATTACTTTTTCCCATATATACATTAGCTTGCATTTGTTCAAAGTGGGATACAGCACTGATTCTTTCAATACACTCCTATACCTCTCCCAACAATCTAATATACAGATCTTTATTATCACCCTTTGCTTACAATTGCTTCAGCAACAGATCATTTTCTCTTTTGAAGACAGGTCATACAATTTACTTTTCTTCACTCTTCCAGTACCAAACCAGCCCACTATGACTTTTCAAGAAGAGTTATCAGTAGTTGGAAAAGTTTGTTGGCTAACTCCCTTAAAATGCATATCATCCAGACCACCCAATTTGTACATGTCCACATTTTCCATCTACAGTATTCACTCACTATAAATTATATTTACATTGGGGGGGGGGGGGGGTAAACTAAAACCAAAGCCACAAACCAGCATGGCATGCACTAGCATAGACCCTTATGGCATCCCAAGGGAATGGCACCCAAACTGCGCAAACTACTTTTCTTCAGAAAAAGAAAAAAAAAATCTTCCTTTAAACAAAAGGTGTTTAATATCTCTGCCATATCTGAATCCTTATTAATTTCTGTTTATTAATGGGCCTATTGTTTCTACTAATAAATATCCCCCTGGTATTTTAGTCCTTATTCGCCTCTCAAACACACATCCCCTTCTTCACCACACGGGAAAGGGTTAACTCAAGCTAATTTAGGCTATTTCTCAGGCAGAGTGATCTGTATTTTGTCCTATACCGCTTTCCTTTTGCTCCCCTTATTTTTCTCTAGAAGACTTATAAAACATCATTTTCTTGTGTCGGTCACCTACCCCATTGCCATTTACAATATGGATTTGGAGGAAGGTTTTGATTTGGAAGTGTTTATGCTTTTTTTTTTAATTCAATCACTTGCAAAATGAGTTCCTTAGCACTTGGGCCCAACTGAAATAAGATATAACTGTTTTTAAAGAGTCTCCTGAATATGGTTTTAAATGTAGCTTACACCATTCATTACAAGATTGTTTCACGTGGCTCCCATTAAAGAATCCTAGGATCAGTGCCAAGAGCACTTAGTGATTTATAGTTATGACTGCATAATCAATGTGACAAGAGATCAATGTGCCTTCACATCAGGCTAACTATACTATTCTTACCTCTTATTCTGTTCTCAGACACACACACGCAAATGGGTATATGTATATTTAAGACATGTAGATACATAGATATATGCACATTTAAAATTCAGTGAGCATGAGTAGCCATCAAGTGCATTTAAAATGACATCAGTTCCTCTGAAAGAGATTTAATATTGTAAACATAATACATCATCCACAGGCAACTTTACAAAACAGCTTGCTTTGCTTTTTTTTTCTTTTCTTTTTTTTAAATTAAAGGACCTATATATTACAGATAAATTGAGACAACAGGGCCTTTCAAGTGCTTTTCTGTGCAACCTTGAACTCCATATAGATATCCACTATACAAATGTTCACATTCTTTGAAACAGCAGCAGGAGACAACCCATGCTACTACTGTAACTAATATACACCCATATTAAAACTATCTGGAATTTTATTGTCTTGGTTACCAAGCATGCAACAACATGCTTACCTTTTAATTTATAATAGAATAAAGCTTTCAAGCCTGAAGCCAAGTTATATAAGCACATTTCTGTTACCATTCTCAGAATTTGTGCATTTCTGATTAACAGAAGAATTAAATATAGGCTGTAAACATGTTATTTATATAACATGACCTTGTTGCATAGGCTGCTAGACACATTAATATCATTAAAACAAAACTGAAATCAGTATTAGCCACGTACTGCCATGAAAGGTGCAGTATCTAAACCAATCCCCAGAATTAGTTTGCCACCATAAAGAGCACAACATCCCTAACCATTTATCCAAATACAAACCAAATACAACTAGCACTCTCAAGCAAAAGCCTCAGCAAACAGATGGGCCTTATATAACATTCCCTAGGAAAAAAACACAGACTCTAGAGAATCAACAAGAGCAGTCAGCTCCAGCGTACAGGAGGACCTTCCATCAATTTCTACCCCTGCTCTCCCAAAACTTTAATCTAGGAACTGTTAAGATTAAATGTCTCAGCTGATCTCAATAAATACAATAGTATTAATACTAAACGCTAAGACATCTTCCTAAAAAAGTCTAGTGTTAATAAACAATACCGTTTTTGCCTGGGTGTAGCCCCTTTGAAATGAACCATTTCAGAGCCCTTTACAAACATTAAGCAATCCTCGCAGCACACCTATGAAGTATTGTTGTAATTTCTCAGATGTGTTCAGGCACAAAGAAGTACCACAGCTCAGGCCGTGAGTCAATGTCATAGACGGGCAGACAGCTGAGAAGTCCTGACTCTTAGTTCCCTGATCTAATCACTATGCCCATGGACTCAGTTTGTGGCCCCATAACATGAATATTCTAAGGGATGAGAAACCAGGAGCCAGGATACCTGCCCTGCTGCAGAGGGACTCTGCCAAAGGCTAAGGGCAGGAATAGAAAACATACTTGCACTTAACTTCAAATAAGCCAGAATAGCTTGAAGTATTTACATTTCTCATAATCAAAAGTAAGAGGAAATGATGTTGAGAATTATGCAAGTCAGACAGTCTGAAGAATCACGTGATTCAAATCCAAAGGCAACTTCAAAACCACCTCATAAAAGCATATGCAAAACTTGCAAAGCAGCCAGATGCTAACATTGCAAGAATAGCTTTCGCAGCATCTGGATCCTGCAACTAATAGCCAAACGGAAGCAGAAACTTTTGCCTGTGTAAAAAGATTAAACTTTTTTCTCCTTAAATAAAAAAAACCTAATTAGAGACTTTTTTTCCTGAGAATATATGTCAATAAGAGTATACTAATTTATAAATGTGTGCTATCTCCTGAATAAAATCATTGTTAATCGATTTTCCTATATATTCTGCAAAAGCATCTCATCACATCTGGAACTGACAGCACCAGTTTTTAATTACTGTTCTTGCTAACTTTATATTAACAGTTGTGTTTCACTTTGAACAATAAGGTTGCCTTAAAGTAAATACAATTCCTTGCCCATATGGACAAGTTATTCTCAAAGAATAAGGGTCACACACTGATACTTTTTAGAGCGAGACTATGAGGTGATCCTTCTGCAGTCTGCACAGTGGCTTTTATTACTTCTTCTACTGATGACTAGGGTTAACTTTAAGTTCTTGCAGAGAAGGGGACTCTCCCCTTCCTGGGCTAAATGCCCAAATTCCTTCAGGATTCACAAGACTGTCTTTTTTTAATCAAGTCAAATTTTTCTACAGAAAGGTCTGCACATAATGTTCTGCAAAGAAACTGAGAATCATCAACCTTTAAAGAAAATTATAAATAAATGTGCATGCATAACAGACAAACAGCATATTGTGTTATGTTCTGCCCTACATGCAACAATTTTGCATTAATTCTAATACAAATGTTCTCAATACAGTAGCACAAAGCTACGTACTATCTGTGGAGTCAGTCAGTAATGCCCTTACGTTGATTTGGGGGGGTGGGGGGGGCAGGCAAACAAAAAGATTTGACTACCCTGTCTACCCCTGGTATTTCCTTCCCAACCTCCTTTGACTGCCAAGATAGTTGTGCCTAGACACAAGCATTGATCTCAGATCACTGCTACTTTATGTAGCATGGGGTACATATTTATTATTTTAGGGATCCAGAAAAATGAGGTTTTACTCACCAGGGCAATAGCTACACATTCCCACTGCCGTTTGTCCCTTCTCTTACAAACGCTGCAGGTCTTATACCTCCAAGATGACCCACGTTCAGACACTTCTCTGCAGTAACTACCTCTATGGCCATATTACATCAGAAACTGAGCTACCTTCTCCCCTGACAGCTGAGTGAAAGTTAATTTTCCAATAACCTTCTTGACATTATCAATCTCTGTCAATAATACTCCTGAACACACCTGAGAAATTACACCATGGGCCAATCCATCACCATTTTCAGGCAGCTGCATGCTGTTACACATTTGCATAAATACAACAGCCAGTTTGTTTCAAAAGAAGCCCTAAATATTTACCTTATTTTAAAACTCTGTACTCAATGAAAATCATGCTAACAGCTGTGAAATGCCTGAGTAAAGCAACACCACTTATCAAGAGAAAGAATTTTATAGAGAGACAGATTCTACCATTGACAAGTTGTATTCTTTTCTCCAAAACATGAAGGTTTTAAGCATCCATCCCCCATTAGCCCTAATGGAAAAAGTATGCACAGCTACCATAGGAATCAATGGGAAAACTGACCCAGTAACATGTCACAAACATGAACCCAACTTAAAATCAGGTTCAGACATAGCCTAAGTGCTAAGATGACAAAGATAAAATTAAAGAGTAGTGACAGCTGGGGAACAAATCAAACAATTTAAAATAAAACTGATATAAACAACTAATTTAAAGTCAACTTATTTAGTCACCAAATGTTTACTGGTCATTATCTAATCAATGAATGGTCAGCAATTATTAGACAATCTCTCTCATATTTTCTAAGTTTATTGATTTTAGTCCTACATTTTCATATACTTTAATTCTAACAAAGTTGATGGATCAAAAAGCCATATACAGGTACCTTATTTGTAGATGCAACTCCAGCTTTGTGCTAAAATGGTTTCACCTGGAGGCAGTTTTACTATTTTTCCTATTTAATTTCCTGCAATGAAATTAATTAAATAGTGGATATGATAGTGCAAAAGCAAATGTGAGCCTGACACTGCTTTGCATTACCTTTTTTGCGAAATTCTTTCCAAATAATTTTGTTATATTTATTAATTTATTTTTGACTAATAGCAGTAACTGATAGAAGAGACTGAACAATGTAGCCAGCTAGATTCTTCTGCAAGGAAGGATGAAACTGAAGCTTTTTACGCTTACGGGAAACAATTACACAACATCAGATATCTTGCGTGGTTCAAGTCTGGACATCCAATGAGATTCTTGGGTTATCCCTCAAGATACAATACTATGCATTGAAGGATCTGAAAGTGTTTTACAGATATACTTTCTATTGTTCCTGTGTGGTAGGCATTATTAAACACACAGTGGTAAGTAAGGCACAGAACTATTAAATAACCCTTCCCAAGGTCATAGAGAGAGTCAGAGCTGGGAACAGAACAGATCTGTCCTGACTCCATGCCCTACTCTAACCACTAGACAGAGTCGCAAAATAAATATGTGGATTACTACAGTGATTTATAGATGTTTAGTAATGCATGAGAAAGGAGGAACACAGACAAAAGAATGAGATATTAGGATAAATAGAAAATGTTTAGTAGTGAAGTCAGAATATTTACTAGCTGGTTAGGAGTACTGCATAAAATATTGCCACATTTATTCAAGATTTGCTGAAGCTACCAGTGAAAACACATTCTATTCTGCATTGATTTTTCTTCTTGGATTAACAGATAATTTGTCAGTCAAAACAGAAAGAAAGCCACCCCAGTGACAAACATGTCATCCACAAGCATGAAAAGGAAGAGGTATCATACAGCGAACTATCCAGGCCTAGCCTTTTCAACACTCTAGAGCACAAGGATTGCCATGGGGCATACAAAACTCAGATATGCTGGCATTTCAGAAACTGGAGCCTATGAAAATGGAGGTTTCATCTATTTATCCTCTTATTTCACAATTCCATTAGTCAGTGCTACTTAAACTCCATCAAGTCTTTCTTTCCACATCACATCAGAGACCCTCATTCCATCTTTTGTGCAAGTTAAGATTATTCAATTTTAAATTTTAAACTATTAAAATCCTATGTTTATAGTATCAAGCATAAAAAATTAAATCAGTCCTATATGCAGTTGTTCAAACCTTCAGGAGGACTAAAATCAACCCTTATACCACTCACCTTACAACCTCATCATCGTCTTTACTATACTGAAGTGAAATTCATACCCAGACACGTCTTCATAACAGAGATCTGTTTTGGTGGACCACTGGTTTGATGTAGTAAGGCATTATTCTATGTTCCTTCCTATGGACCCAATCTTACCACATAGTTCAGCTACTTCTGCATGCTGGGTATGTCCATATCACTCACTAGACTGGAGCTCGAGACTTCCTGCTTTCAGCAAATGTTCCCCAATTGCGACACAGACTACAGTATTGTAGGTTCAAATGCTGAATGCAGACAAAGCTGTCTTTCACCAGCTTTGGAAAACAGACTCACCCATTCTGCTGACTCTCTCCAAAAGCCATGCATACTCATTAAGTACCCATTCAAGGTTTTGTTTTTTGGTTTGTTTGTGTGTTTTTAATTCTAGTGCTTACAGCAACATGAAGTGTGAATAACATTTTCTAAGATGATATATATCTCACAATACATGTATGTAAACCAAAGTCAATCTGTGAGTCCGAATGGTCCTGGGGGTAATGTACTGGACAGGGGAGTAAAGAGATCTGGGATATAGTCCCACCTCTACTACCGGAATAATTTTTCCATTTACCTAGCTGCGTCTATACAGCCGTGGTTAGGTTGACTTAACCACATCACACAGGGTACAAAATGTAGCTAGATCAATCTAATTTTCAGGTGTAAACCAGGCCTTATTCTATCTGTGCCTCAGTTCCCCATCTGTAAAATGGGGATACTACTACTTACCTTACAGAGGTATTGCAAGGATCAATTAAATGAATTGCAAGGATCAATTAAAAATGAAGGATGTATATCAATAAAAATCTTCACTTATTAACAGAAAAAAGTGAAGCAGAGAATGTATGTGGAGAACCATAGCAAAATATTTCATTTTTAGTGTACTTTTTTTAATTGCCTCTTTCAAATAGTGAGAAGTTCAATTCAGTTATTAAAAAAAAACAGGAGCAATTTGACTGCTAATGGTTCAAGTACACTACTAGAGACTGTACATGTGGCCAGTACATCATCATGCAATTAATCACTGCTGCCTATGGCTGGGTCTTGATAGCTGTGAGGTACTAATAACCTAACAAGCTATAGCTTTACAGTATGGTACATTGTGTTGTGGTAAATCTTAAAAACAGATATTATAAAAATCCTTTCCCACAAAGAAAATTATCATGAAAAACTTCACTAAAACCATAACTCTTAGCTGGAAACTGAAATCCTAACTCCCTGCTAGACTTCATATGGAGCAGCTAAGAAAATGAGCCAGTTTACAGTCTTACTGATATGTCATCTAATAGTTTTCCTTTTGTTAAAAAAACAAAAAATTATATTAGGCATCCACTCAATACTGCCTCGTATGCAAACCAATTCCCAGTCCCACGCAATACAGTATTTGCTAAAAGAATTCAACTCACTGAACTACAAAGTTAAGTTCAAAAAGATGCATTTATGGTCAGCATTACACTCACTAAAAAAATAAATAGTAGGATATCTGATACTTCAGGAAAGAAGTGACTAATTGGGAAAGGGTGGGGAAAATTTTTACATAGCCATGTGGTTTCTGAAACTCAGAGCCACGAGTCAACAGATTCAGACTATTTCAGACCAAGGCAGGAAAAGGAGAAGTGAGTTCTAAAGTCAAGGGGACCTCACAGAGAATATTCTGCCAGCATGTTCCTCATTGTTATATTGAGGCGGTTCCAGTTTGAGCACCTTTGCTGATCTCAAATGTGACAGCACAGCATGGGGAGAGAGTACATAGGGCCCAGAATCTCAGGGCTTTAAAATTATTTATTTGCATTGTGGCAGCACCTAGAGATCCCAGCCTCACTGTGGTAGTCACTGTACAAACTTATGATGATCCATGCCTCAAATAGAAGCCAAGTGAAAAGTTGATCAGGAAACCAACTGGTAGCCTGAGCCAAGGTACCTCTGTAATAAGCTCACAGCAATTCTGCACCAGCTTCACTTAAAAAAAAAAAAAAAAAAAAATGTAGCCCCGCTCTGTGGCAATAGTGTCAAGGTGAAAAAACACAGATGACATCAACAAGGTTTAAACAAATGCAGCCTCTTGGCAACAAATACCTGAAGGAAAGTTGTCGAGGCCATTTCTGCTGCTTGGTGATCTAGGAGCACTAACCTGGCCCCTCGATACAATCTTGAACAACAAATAGCGGACACACTCTAAATGGCAGATATTATCCTCACCGCATCTTACTGTTGCTTCCCCCAACCGACTGACACCACCTCACTCTTATCCATTTGGAGTATCAGCCAGCTAACCCTCAATTGTGCCCCAATGTCAACCAAACACCAGGGAAGGCAAGTGACTGCTTTGTCTAGGTCAGAGGAGATTGGTGTGATCAGAATACTGAACCAACCAGCTGAAACTTTTTATATACTTTACAGCAATACACTACACATACATATGCAGAAAGAGTGGGTTTGGGATTTTCTTGCAGGGGGATAGAAGTAGGAGGTATTGTTCTATAAATGCAAATGAACTATACCCAACTTCCCTTCAGCCTATACTTAGCTGGCCAATTTCTCCCAGAAGTCAAGTGATACTGACAATGAATTTTCCTGCCACCCTCACATGTGGACCCTCAAAGTAAGACTGAGACACACTGGCAGGATGCCTTATGGGAAATCTGCACTGCTGCTCATGCCACATATGCTTCTCCTATGGATAGAGGACTCCAGTATGCAGGGCTGCCAATCTGGCATTTGTCACCAGCACAAAATTCATATGAGATGTCATCATTGTTTTAAAAAAATGTAAAATCCTACAGAACTGTAGATACTCTGACAGTTTTGCCCGGATATGACAGCAGAGCAGGGATGGAATATCTCCTTGTTTGGAGCAAGTGGTGCTGAAGCAATGAATATAGTCATTCTGAATTACCTGATCCAAAGATACAAAGTCCTCATTTCCTTTATTACCAATTTGGTGGTTTTTAATGCCTAAGCAAACAAAATATAAAGGTTTCTGCAGAGACAGAATTATACTAAAGGCAACACTGCAGTGCGACTTACTTACAACACAGCCAATTCCAAAGGGCTGATTTTGTCTTTCAAAAAGTTACAGTACAATTCCATTAAGAACCAAGATCTACAGTATGTTTTACCCAAAATGTTGTAAGAGTTGCTTTTCTCCATGAGAATGAATCACAGTTTTCCTCTGGGAGGAAAGGAAAGTGTAACTAGAACACTTGCTCCTTGGGGGACTTATTAGATCCTCAAAGAGTCGTTGCAGTTGCTGAAACCTGCTTTTGCCAGAAGAAGCTTCATCTTACAGATATAACAGAAAAGCATAAGAGAGGGGAAAACCCAGAAGATTACACTTCAACATTCCCAGATAACTGAAGAAATACAGTTCAATACTGAAGTATTTAGCCTCTCTGGCCTTGTCTACACTATGCTTTTCTGAGAATTTCCTACCATTGTACTTCCACTACAGATAGCAACAGTGGACGCACCAGTGTAGACATGATACTGGCAACCACTGCTGTGTGACATGTTTCCTGCTTGTCCTTACTTCTTCCAAAGACACTCTGGGCAGAATAAGATGACAGCAGTAAAAAAGGCCAGCCAGCAGCTTGCCTACCACTAGGATTCCCACCATGGCACCAGCAGTGGTGAACAGCAAAGGCTGGAAACGTTAAGAAAAAGCTCTGTCTAGGCACAGTTTTCAACCCCTTCTTTTAATAAGCATATTGAAACCCTGTAGAGTTGGAAGGGGCTTTTACTTTAATTAAAAAGCACTATTTAATAATAGTCCAACAGAACATCTGTAGAAACAAACAATCCTTTCCTTTACGTAACTATTAAAATCCAAACCTTCCCACAGATGAGCATGTGTCCACAAGATAACCTTAAGAGTTCTGACAAACTTTTTTTTTTTTTTAAAGGCTATAGAAGCATTATAAGATTTATCCTGATGAAAAGGGCGAGGGGAAGCATTTCCTATAACAAATACTGAATTCACCCATTTTCTTCTTTCAAGCTTTGTAATCGATGCATACATGGCAAAAGTTGAAACAGTTGTGACATGATTAATGGTCTTTTTCAGAGATTGTTGATATAATTGCTGCTGTTTTTCTTGCCCTTGCCTTTCCCCTTTTCCTGCTTTTGTGCGAGCAAAAACTGTTAATAAAAATCATCATAAAAGCCCCCCTTAAAGAACAAAGCAGAGACTAAAATAAATCTCACTCAAGAAGTTACAAAATAGGCAACAGGTTTCCCTAGTGTTCCAAGAATTAAAGCAAACACAGGTAGAGAACTGTACCAACTGTCAGAGGAGTAGCCGTGTTAGTCTGTATCCACAAAAACAACAAGAAGTCTGGTGGCACCTTAAAGACTAACAGATTTATTTTGGGCATAAGCTTTCATGGGTAAACAACCCACTTCTTCAGATGCATGGAGAAGAAGTGGGTTTTTTACCCAAGAAGAAGTGGGTTTTTTACCCACGAAAGCTTATGCCCAAATAAATCTGTTAGTCTTTAAGGTGCCACCGGACTCCTTGTTGTTTTTGTACCAACGGTTTACTCTTGGATGGTAACATTCTTACAACTGACAAGATGCTATAAATTGAGTAGCTGATCTGTGAAGGAAGTAGGGAGTTCAAGTGAGTTAAAAATTTCCGTATAAATAACCATACAGATTAACAGATTTGTAATACTCACCAAGAAGCACTTACTCTAAGTACAATGATTATGAAAACACAGAGAACATATTTACTACAAAGCAGTGACTTTAGTATATACAGCCTGCCACACAAGGCAGCACTGGTTCTTAGTGTAGTAATAGCTCAAAGCCACCATTTAGATTTTCCAAATTGATTAAAGCTGACCTGCAAGTGAAAAGACATAAGGCTATTCATTTTCAGACTCTTGATGTTGTATAAAAAAGCTTGAAAGATTGTTACAAATAACATTTCTGCTTCTTTTCTCCATTAGAAATGTAAGTCTCACTTCCCTTTGAAGACTCTACGGTGGCTGAAGAACTAGTGAAATTATCACAACTCAAAAGAATGAAAGCAGAGCTGCGGAGAGGGGAAGGCATTTTTAGTCAGACTGTTAAACTTCTTTTGGTGTTTGTTTTTAACAACCATTTTAGTCCAATTCCTGATAAACACTTGGGAGAAACAATGTAAAAACTCTATAGTTTCATCCCTTTAAGAGCTCACAAAACACACACATCCTGAGATTCCCAGAGTCCTCCAGCAAAACCAGGGACTTGATATTCCTGATAATTCTAAATAAAAAACAAGTAGTATTTATTATTAATTTGGGGTGGGAGGAAGCAGAAGGGAAAAAAACCTCTCAGAAGCTAAGAGGGCACAAACCCAATTTTCTATAAATCCTTTGCAGGGCAGTTTTCCTCTTTGATGAACCATGTCAATTTTCTGTGTTGTTACAATCCATTTTTTAGCTTAAATTCCAAAAAGGAATCACCAGTTGCAGAGTCTAGCCAGAGTACTCTCTCGTCCTTCAATTTTAAGTTCCCACTATGGCTTCAAACTCAATGAACAGAGTTACTCTCTGGTCACAAGGAGGACAGTTGGCTCTATGGAAAGAGAGAAAACTGGAACTTGAGTCATCCTACACCAGTTGAGCCAGGAGCAGGCTGCTGACTCAGAGGCAGGCAGTGACAGGCAGCAGCTATGGGTGAACTTGCTTGGATTCCAGTCTACAACTCTCCAACTTGGTAAGTAAGTAGACATATATGCCAAGTATTATTTAAACCTTTAAAAAAATAAATGTTACAATTTTCTGCATTTCATGACACTGGTGAATTTGTTTAGTTCAAGTATCTGACAACTATTTTCACTATTTTCTATTGTCAGGTAGTATTAATTCACAAATATTAAAATAACATATCAGATCACTATAACATATGATCTAAGACTCAGTTAATGCAGTCCTGTGCATTAACTCAATTTTAAAAATATGAATATAAAATAATTTATCCATTTTTTTAATCGTGAGCTCTCACATTCAATCTCAAAATGCTGAACAGAGCAAGAGATTCAATTAAAAAATCATGAACATACTCAATTTTCATATCTGCTCCTCTGAAGTCTGCATTCTACTGCACAGGTCAGTGTTAATAAAGAAGGATTTGCTACACATTTCCCTGAGAATTCTCCAGGCTATCTGACCTTGTTGTATAAAACAAAAACAGAACACAGTATCATCTTCATTTGTGCAAAACATAGCCAAATCATAAGACATAATTCAAGAAGTGCTGCAAAAGAATGGAAAGAAAAAATATTAAATACATGCAGTAACACCGTCACTGTAGAGACACCAGTTGCATTTCAAATGAGAATTACTTTTTCTAAACAGCTCTGGGCAATGTGTCAATGTGTCAAAATAAATATTAAATAAAGTCACCTGTATTTCTAAATCTACTTTCTTAACAAAGATGTATTAAGTAATGCACTCTGCCTTGCAAGACAGAAACATTTTACTTCTAAGCATATGGCAACAATTTTACAAAGTTTCTAGGTCTTACTCAGTATTTAACATGTGATTTGACTAATTTACTGACGTAGTACACAGACTGATTTGTACTAACAAAATTTGCAGACACTTTAAGGTTAATCAGAATGACAGTAAATAAGGAGGATCTTTTTATTTTAGTTCACCAATATTTTGTCCTAGAAATGGTCTGTTGCCTGCCTTATCTAAATAAATAATAGCAAATATGAATTTGACTAAGATGCTTTCATTATATTACTGTTGGTTTTGCATGAAAACCTATTTGGAAACAAGCAGCAAGGGGGAAATTTTTTTTCTCTCCCATCTGTGACAGGCAGCTGCTCACTGGCTGGAATCTATGATGATACCAGACACTTAAAGTAGCACCAAACCAAAGTAAACATTGCATAAATAACTTTAAAAACGTCTGTCCCACTTAATAAAATACAATTTCTAACGTAGTTGTGCTATGCCATGATAGTTCTAATTGCAAGGTGTGGGCTATGTTAAATACTGTCCATTATTAGAAATTATTTTACATTTTAAAAAATATGAAAATTGATCTTTTAGTTTATTTTGGACATTAAAGAATGTATTCGAAAACCAAAACTGAACCCCAGAGATTTCTCAGGCATGTAAAACTGTGGCACCATAGGTACAGATGTTTAACTACTCAGCCCAGGTTAGAATGTAAAGTAATCTTAATTTGATCCAAAACAATTCACATGTAAAAATAAGCCAAGATACAAAAAGAACAGCTCAGCCACATAAAGATTTGTATCTATACAAACTGCCATGTCTGAACCACAGTTAACATCAGGAAGCTGTTGGTTTAGTTTTTCTTTTAAAGAAATCTTGTCTTACAACTTTTAGAGTTATTTTGCCACGCATTCAAGTAGGATATTCATTCCCCATTTCCTACACTACAGAAGAATCAAGACAGAAGCTTCTTATTTAGTTATTGTTTATTATACATGTTTTATTTAAGGCACTTTTAAACAAATATTGATTTACTCTATAATTTAAATGTAGGGATTAGAATCTGCCACAGTAGAGTTTTGCTTTAAGAGCAGTTTTTAATCTACGTTTGTATTCAAGATTTCAAAAGGTTATGTACTAATAAACTGTCTGGAACTTTATCATTTGGGCCACCACAACCACTCTATTTCAATACATACCCCTCTCCTACACCCAATAAAATACCTGTCTCCATGATTAAAGATATCAAAATATAACCTGAATCATAGAATTTAGAAATGGAAAAGACCTATTAGATCATTTCCAGCCAGTGAACAACTGCTCCCTAAAGAAAATGCTCTAATGTCTTGTCTAGTCCAGGTCTGAACAACCCTGCAATAGTGATCTCACATCTTCCTTGAAGAGACCATTCCATAAACTACCACAATGTATTGTTAGTAATTCCTTGCTGAAGTCCAACCTAAACATTCCCATGTTGGTTATTCCTCCATGCATCATCCCAATGGCTCATTATTGCTCACGGACTAAGGGGAGACAAACTTGCAAGCTTCCCAACACAGTTCTGGCTGAATACATATGGTGTGTAACAAAAAAGTCCCAGCAGAACCATATAGCTTTTGCAGCCTGAATGTTTCCTGAAGAAAGCTGGTGGCTTTTAAAGACAAGTGGTACAGGAATATCTATTTCTTAATTTGTTTTCATAACAAGGGTCTGTAATGGGACCTCTGAGAATTTGTTCTAGAACTTGTATGAACAGTGTGGTCCAGAGACAAGGGCACTGGACTGGAAGACAGCACTCTGAGTTCTGTTCCCAGCACGTGTGACCTTGGACAGGTCCTCACCTCTCTTTGCTGTTGTTTCTCTAACTGTAAATTGGGGATGCTTACCCAGCCTTCTCAAACACTTTTGAGATCTACTAATGAATAGCAGCAGGTATGTACTAAGTATTATTGTGCGTTTGTACTATAAACTTTGCAAATAGAATGGCGATATGGAGAGAACATGTTAAAGTTTAATGGGATTAATTACAGAAGCAAAGACTATTGGAGGCCTCTTGATCTTTTAAAGGCAACTTCTTAACATACCCTCCAATGTAGCTTTCAGATGAGACCTTAAAAACGTTTCTGTTCCACGTGGACATTAAAAGGCTTGTCTACACATGCTGCACTGTTGCACCATGTCTGTGAAGATGCTCTATCCAAAGGCTTGTCCGCTGACATAGCACTGTCCAGACCAGCGCGTATGTTGGTGTAACTTATGTCACTGGGGGGAGGGAGGGGTTGATTCACACCCATGAGCGAGATAAGCCATAACAACCTAAGCTGTCGTGTAGACATAGCCAAAGGATCCATGCACTTTATATATTAACTGAGCTTTGCACAGTTTAACAACACATAACCTTTTGAAATCTTGAATAGAAATGTAGATTCCACCCTTCATACCAAAGATAAAATGATCTGGGTGTTCTTTGGATCAACATTATGTAAAATATAAATCTTTAGTGTTTGATGTTGCTGCACATAGAGACAGAAAGGAAATCGGATGTTTACCCCATGTTGACTTTTTGTTTAAATTTTAAATTAAGAATCTTATTAAAGCAGACATCAGCTCGCTAGATCACGCCCAAAGTACTTCTCTCTAAACACAGTGTCAGGAAGTTAAACTAATGGTCGACTGGACCTTAAAAAAATTCACCTTATCTGGCAAACAGACACAATACTAGTACTTGATTCTGACAAATCTAAATATTTGGAGTCCATTTATGCCATCAAACATGGATAGTAGTGGATCAACACCCTGGGCATTCCCAAAAATGTTTCTTTAAGATTCCTTGCTACTGTCTTTAAATAAACTAGTCCCATAGGAACCTGTAGCTTATGAAGCACCTGATTTATGCAGCAGACAGGTGAGTTTTTCAGAAGTCCTCCCCTTTAAGATCCCAAGCAGAAGAATGAAGTTACTTGCTGCCAGAATTAGCTGAAAGTGTTTCACAAGCAGACACACATGGTGTCCAGGTGACTGGCAGCTACAAGCTGAAAGCTGCTAGTGACATCCACTTTACTCCCAAAATGATCCACATGCTAACAATGGTGTTCACGACTAACCTCACATTTAAACATCCATCCCACTTTCGAAATTTATATTGGCATGAAAGACTTATGTACAATAGAGTTTATTACTATTAAATATATTTCCTATGTTTGGTTAAAAAAAACTTAGAACTTTATCTTCAAAGAGCTGTACAAGCAATTTTTCTTTTTTAAACAAAACCACCCTGTTAGGTAGGTAAGCAATGCTGAATTATTTTCTTCCATATATACATGGGAAAAACAGACAAAGGTTGGTTAAATGGTTTTCCAAGGCAAAAGGGGGAGTGTGTGTCAGAAATAGAACTGGACTTCAATAGTAGTGGCTCCTAAGTCTCTGCTCAGACCACACTATCATGCCTCTCTCTCTATGAAGTACAATCAATGTACTGAAATTCTTAACATCTTTAGAATTTTACACTGAATATGTTAATACATGATTTTTATCTTGACCTTAACATGTTGAGTAACCTCCTAGTGATAAGCCACAATGCAAAAAGGAAAGTTTGTTTAAATATTAAAAGCCAGCCTGTTTTCTGTAATGAACTTCCATTGATTTCTGATCTGGTAGAGAGGAAACCAAGTTTCACAGCTGTCAGAGCCATGAACTGCTTCTTCCACGTCATGCAAATCTAACAGCATTAAGTTAGAAAATGTTTAAATCACACATATAGTTATAAAACTAATCTGGTTTCTGAGATGCTGTGTCCCCCAACTAAAGACTGTTTCATTAAAGACTGTTTTGTTGCTCGGTATTACATCTTACATTTCTGTAATTCATTGTTCAGCTTTTGCTTGTGTTTTTCTTGTGTAATGCAACTCCCTCATCCCTTCCAACATGCACACTGATGACTTTTCTTGCTTTAAACATAAATTGAAGATGTTTGTATTTTTCACTTCTTACCCTATTTACCCTGCTGACTGTTCTAGTTTACATTGTCTGATTTTTTATGTTTGCTTGTTGAAATCAATTTTTCAGTGCCTTGAGGTAAAAGATATTTAGCACTTATGGCTCCTCCCATCTTCAAAGTTCTATATGCATATCACCTAATTAATCTTCACAGTACATTTTGGAGTGGAAATATTCACATTTTACGGATGAGGAAATTGAGGTGGAGAGGTTGAAGGAAAAGTCGGAATCAAGAGGTTCTGGCTCTTAGTCCGGTGCTCAGAGTACTATATTGTACTATATAATTTATGTGACTAGACCACACAGTGCAAGAAATATTTTCCATTTAAACAGGTTTCAGAGTGGTAGCCGTGTTAATCTGTATCAGCAAAAAGAACGAGTAGTACTTGTGGCACCTTAGAGACTAACCAATTTATTTGAGCATAAGCTTTCGTGGGCTAAAACCCACTTCATCGGATGTATTTTCCACTGCAAGCATCCGATGAAGTGGGTTTTAGCCCATGAAACCTTATGCTCAAATAAATTGGTTAGTCTCTAAGGTGCCACAAGTACTCCTCGTTCTTCTTCCATTTAAAGCCTTTCAAGACATCAATAATCTTTGAATAAAACCAAAAAGCACTTAGTTAGGTAAATCACAAACATAAGTTTCAGATAATTTGCTACTGCTGCTCTTCCTCCTTTATGGGGAGCACTTAGGGCAGGTCTTCACTACGGGGGGGGGAGGGTCGATTTAAGATATGCAAATTCAGCTACGCGAATAGCGTAGCTGAATTCGACGTATCGCAGCCGACTTACCCCGCTGTAAGGACGGCAGCAAAATCGACCTCCGCGGCTTCCCGTCGACGGCGCTTACTCCCACCTCCGCTGGTGGAGTAAGAGCGTCGATTCGGGGGTCGATTGTCGCGTTCCGACGAGACACGATAATTCGATCCCCGAGAGGTCGATTTCTACCTGCCGATTCAGGCGGGTAGTGTAGACCTAGCCTTAGAAAAGACAGTTTAGGCCAAAAGTATTCAGTACAAAGTATAAATTTGTGACATACACCTGAACAGTGACTGTCAGGCAGGAGGGGAAAAGCAGGTGTTATAAATAAACCCAATTTCCAGGGCAGACATGGGCATAGGGGTTTTGAATTGTTATTAACTTTGCCCACTTTTCACAGAACTAAACAAAACTGAAATTTCATAAACTTTAATGAAAAACTGAACAGTTTAGAACACTGTAACCAGAACAAAACCCACAATCAAGTTATTTTGACATTCTTTTCCTGGAATTCTTCTCCTTAGTTGAATTATATTTCTTTCATGGAGATGAAGGAGGATGACTGTTTTTGCATGTTAGTACCCATAACTGAGATTATTAAAACAGAGGAAAAAATGTTGATTTTGTACTAATGAGTTCCTCTTTGGGTTGTAAAAAAATCACATGCATTTTGAAATCTCACTTCTCACTGGAAATACTTCTCTTCCATTACAGTGAAGGCTTCCCCCACCCATCCCCCATTATTTTTAAAATGTAAGCTATAGGAAATAGTACAACAGCCCTAGCCTAAAACAAATTCCACAAACAAAAAAGAACTTGGTTCTCAGACAGAAAATTCACAGGAATAAAATTATTCTGACAATAAAAGTTTGACTCAGTGTCAAGAAATATGTCAAAATATCAACACAGTGTAAATGTCACATACATTAAATGTTTCCTTGTACTGCTTCATAAAATATTAAAAGGAGACAGTGGGAGGACAGGAAGAAGTTCATATAAGGAATTTGCATCACCGAACTTTCAATTGTCATAGTATTTCCTATCAGATTATTTATTCTGTGAAATACCGTAGAACTCTCATTGATAAAAATACACAGACAGATGGAGTTGTTTAGAAAGCTGTTCATCATTCTAAAATAGTGCAAATCACACTTTGGATTGAAGAACATGTTAAAGAAAATGGCATTTCACTGTTCAGCCCAAATCAAATATTCCAACTACAGAGAGATTTTGTGTCTCCAAATGTACTGATTTTATTCCAGAAAAACTATACGCCATTTAATAACAACATAAAATAAAGCACTCTAAGACTAGTTAGGTTCCTCTCCCTTAAAATGTTCAGCAGAATGTTAAAAAACAATAAACAGAAAAGTCCCCAAATGGAAAGTGTCTGGCAGTAGAAAAGATCTCAGACTAGAGTCCATAGACTAACCAGTGATTGCAGAGCTCTGTTCATGGCCCACAAGCCCACAGAAGAGAAGGCAGTAGAGAAGGTAAGGGATTTTAGAGCAGTGGATCTCAACCTTTCCAGACTACTGTACCCCTTTCAAGAGTCTGATCTGTCTTGTGTACCCCCAAGTTTCACCTTACTTAAAAACTTACAAAATCAGACATAAAAATACAAAAGTCTCACTGCACACTATTACTGAAAAATTGCTTGCTTTCTCATTACCACCATATAATTATAAAATAAATCAACTGAAATATAAATATTGTACTTACATTTCAGTGTATAGTATACAGAGCAGTATAAACAAATCATTGTCTATGAAATTTTAGTTTGTACTGACTTCACTAGTGCTTTTTATGTAGCCTGTTGTAAAACTAGGCAAATATCTAAATGAGTTGATGTACCCCCTGGAAGACCTCTGAGCACTTCCCAGGGGTACACGTACCCCTGGTTGAGAACCACTGTTTTAGAGGATAGTGGAGGACCTATTCCATGAGGTGATTTCTCTCTTCCAGATCAGAATAGAAATATGTGGGAACCACTGGCTAAGGCATATGTATCTGGCAGCACCACCATCTCTAATGTAAAAAAAAAAAAAAAAAAACTGCAACCTGACACCAACCCACATAAAACCACACAAATAGCCCTATTTTTAGAGTAATTTTAACCTTGCTTAACTCCAGAAGCAATGTTGTCTACTAACACCTTTCCTAACAGCACTTATAGATCAACAAACCTCCATCCAAGAGAGGAAAAAACTGCATTTTGGTGTCATTTCAACTCTTCTCAGATTTGTCCAGATATGGGTTAGTCCCAAAATCAAGAGTTGCAGTAAACGGGGAAAGTCACATGGCCAAAGGGAGCCGTGGCACTATCGCTCAACACTTCTCAAATTTCTTCAAAGATCACTTATCTCCTCCTCCTCTCTCTGCCTCTGATATTTATATTGTTTCTTTCCCCTACATTAAGACTGATGTCCACATGCTCCCAGTCCACTAGCACATTACTCTGTGACACTATGATACTATTCTTGACAGTGAGTTCTAGTCCGGGGGTGTCAACCTTTTTCTTTCTGAGGCCCCCTCAACATGCTATAAAAAGTCCACGGCCCACCTGTGCCACAACAACTGTTTTTCTGCATATAAAAGCCAGGGCCTGCATTAAGGAGTAGCAAACAGGGCAGTTGCCTGGGGCCCCACGCCACAGGGGCCCCCGTGAGGCTACATTGCTCAGGCTTCGGCTTCAACACCGAATTATGAGGTTCAGAGCCCTGGGTTTCAGGCCCTGTGGTGGGGTTCTGCTTTCCGCCCTGAGCCCCAGTGAGTCTAACACTGTCCCTATTTAGCAGACTCCCTGAAGCCTGCTCGTGGTCCCCCAGGGCACCCCAGACCTCTGGTTGAGAACCACTGTCCAATCTAGTCTGTTATGGACTAGTCTCCCAGAGGAAGTGGTTAAAGCCCTATTTGCCTGGAACATTTAGAATGAACAAAGCACAAAAATATACATTAGGAAACAACCCCACACTAGCTCTGTAGAGGGTGGGAAGAAGCAATAGGTCCTCAGAGGACTTTTCCTTGTCTAACTCTATGACTCTAGTCCTTTTCTCCTAATGATACCACAAACCCCTGCCTGGATGCTACACAAAGACACCAGCAGCGGGAACGACTGCAGAATACTGTTCCTGAGCATTACACCCAAGCCGGTCCCTAACCTGGCCACTAAATACATTAAAAAAAAATGGACAGAATGGAGACAGGTGTCCCAAAAGGAGAGACCAGCAAGTCCTGTTCTCCTGCAACATGGACCTTCCCCGGCCCCTGCAGAACAGCAGCAAGTCCACGAGCCTTCCCCAAAGGCCCTGCAAGACAGTGGCCAGTCCACATGCTCCCTACCACCGGCCTTCCCCGGGCCCCCGCAGGCCAGCCCATGTGCCACGCGCCTTTGCCCGGCCCAGGCAGGACGGTGGCCAGCCCCCATGCCTGGTCCCAGGGGCTCAGTCCACCCAGAGCAGAGCACACTACACCACACCCACACGGCGCACACCCACACACCGAGAGCACACCACCACCACCCCCCCACACACACACACACACAGCACACACACAGAACAGAGCACACCACACCACACACCCCCACACTCAGAGAGCACACCACACACACAGCAGAGCACACCACACACACGGCGCACACAGAGCACACCCCACACGCACACACACGACAGAGCACACCACACACACACACACCCTCACACACTTGTTGCCTCCCGGGAGGGCCCCGCCGCGGGGCGCGCGGGGTCAGGGTGACCCCACGGGAGCAGGGGACGTTGGGGCAAGCCCCGGGCTGCGCGGCGGCCCCTTACCTGCGGCTGGAGGCGCGGCGGCGAGTCCCGCAGCCCCGCTCCGAGTCCCCGGCAGCGAGTCCCGGACACAACTTCGCCGCGCGCTCCCGACGCCCCCACCCGGGCCCGCGCCTCCTGCTCGGCTCCCTCCCCCTACGCGGGCGCGCGCCGCCCCGGCTGCCACGCAGGCCCTGCCGCCCGGGAGCGCGCGCCGGCCTGGCCCGGGCCCAGAGCTGGGGGTGGAGGCAGGGCGGGGGCGCGCCCCCCCCGCCGGCGGCTCCACCCGGGGTGGCTCTGCCCGCCCCAGCCCACGGGCCCGGGGAGCCTGGAGCCCGGGCAGACACCCCCTGGGCGCGAAGGGGTCCGGCCCGAGGAGGGGGAGCATGGCGGCGCCAAGCCTGTTGAGGCTTCGCTCAGGGAGGGCACAGGCCGCTCAGAGGGGCACTGGGAGGACCGGGGGTGCAAGGGGAGGCTCTCCGCGAGGGGGGATGTACCGGCCCCCCAGCTCTCTGCCTGGGCCGGCTGGGAGGCTGTCCTGGGGCTTGCGTGAGCCATGCCCACAAGTGGGAACAGCTCCTGAGCCCTCAGCGTTTGTACAGCGCCTGACACAGCAGGACCTCAAAGCCTGTGGGTGCTCCCGCACTAGGGCTAACAACAGCTAGGGCCGCGCCTAGCTGTTGGAATTCTACAAGGGAGAGTTAAATCCTACTAGAATGGACCTGAATACTGAACTACTGATATAAATAATAGAAATTTACCTGCAAGTTTGTTTAACTTCTGTTTTTAACTTGTGGGTTTTTCCACATCCTAAGATGAGTCATAGCAACAGCAAAACTGTACTGTGGAAAACAAAATTAGAAATGCCCTCCCACCACCATCACAGTCTCGTCACCTTTACTCCCACAGAAAATTACTTTCTCAAATGATTTATATGTCAGGAGACAATGCTCACGTCTTTTCCCCCTGAGAGTGACAGGGTGCACATATGTACCTAGTCATTTTGTTAATTTATACCTTTTGTTTTCCCCTTCTGATCCAGATAAAATTCCCCTCCACCTCTGTGCTTAACAGGAAATGAGCAGTGACAGTGAGAGAGTTAGACATTAGTTGCAACAAAGGCAAAGTCATATATTTAGAGTTTCTTTCCTCAACATTTACATTTTTCTTTTCCTATTGATGTATGTACATAATGTCCATTCAAAAGACACTCAAATGAGGTGCCCCATCTTACAAGCACACATGCACTAAACATTAAGGACAATGTGAGTAGTTCCACTGAAGTCAACAGGACTAGTTTTATAAAAGTAAGCCTTGAATAAGTGGGTAGAGGATTGGAGCCTTAGTCCAAATCTAAAATTTGGGCTTTGCTATACATTCAATATGATTTTTCAAAACAAAAGGAACAGAAATATTTCCATGAAGCTTTTTTTTCTTTTTTTAAATAAAATACTATTTTGTAGAGAAGCAGAGATTTAAACATCCCTCTGCTGTATTTTAAAACTAAATGTGATAGCATTTTTTTACTAGTGAAAGAGAACCCAAAGGTGAAATTAACTAGAAATAGAAGTGAAATTAACTACTCTGATTTCATTGTTTATGCTTCTCACCCAGCTTTGACAAACAGTTTATATGGTGAAAAATACATTTTATTTGTAAAATTATGTTTTTGTAAACTAAAGTCTAGTCTACACTCAAAACAGTTTGCTGGTATAGTTACACAGGTGTATTCTTATAAAAACCTTCCTAGGGCACATGCATACAAATTACACAGGCAAAAAAAATGCTTTTGTTAGTATAGCTTATACAAGTTTGATAAGCAAAATAAATTATACCAGCAAAAGCACTTTTATGCCAATATAACTACATCTACACTAGGGCTTTTGCAGGTATAGAAATGGTGCAACACAATCATGCCCCTAACCAAAATTGCTATACCAGCAAAAGTTTCTAGTTTTAAACTTGGCCTAAAGTGTCAAACGGTCCCCTATTCTTTGCAAACAACTCTCAGAGCTGACAAATTCATTACACCAAACATGTCTTGCAGTATATTTACCCATAAAAAGTAATATGTAAGGTATCTACATAAAGCTTATGACTATCAAGACAATCGTGAGATGTATGTACAGGTAATATTAAGGAATAATGTAACTATATGGAAAGTATACTTTATGGCCTTGGAGTAGAAGTTTGTCACCAGAGGATAAAAAGTCTTGGTGATGGCCGATTCGAAAAGGAGCGGTCATCCTGCCATGTTTAGCCAGTGAGGTAATGCAAGGCTCAATTGTCTAGCCTTATTCCTTCCCAAGACTATCAATGGAAAACCATCAGACAACTGCAAACAATCAAAACCACTTGGAGGTAAAAAAGGAACATTACAGAAGACCAGTTTGCCCTGTCTATGAATAAAGACAAAAGACTATTTCAGTAGAACAGAGGAGGGGGAAAGACACTCTACATCCTTTCACTGAGGAGACATCCTGGTTCTCCTGAAAAATTGGATCCAGCCAGCCAGCTCTGCAACAGCCTGAACGTTGAGGGGGAAACTACTTTATTAGATAGGAAAGGTAACTTAAGTGTAGACCCAGGTTCACGCTTTATGATTTTGTTTTGTATTGTCAATGAGTTTCTACCACTCTTCTCTCTCTTGTTTCTAGTTAACTCTCCATTCTTTCTTAATAAAACGAAAGTAAGTTGATTTATAAGTGCTCACAGTTAAACAGGAGCAGTGATTTAATGTAAAACTACTAAACTGGGTCACACTGTTTCCTTCGGTTGCAGAAGATTTGGGATTTCTGTGAGTAGCCAGTGTCAGGCTGGATATCACAGAGGAATGATTCAAAGAGATTTGGGGATTGGGGTTCACCTATTGTTAACCTGCAAGACAAAGACAAGGCTGGCGTAGCCCAGCGGCAAATCCTTGAGTGACTAACAAGTTGGCAGTGTCAGGGAGCTAACACCCAGTTACCACAAGCAAGACTCCGTCACACTGGAGGCCGGGGGTAAGAGGGTGACTCTCAGTCCTGGGTATCCCATAAACCGTCACACATGGCATTATGCTTTTTAACGTTAGTGATAGATACATGTATGCATCAGCTAGGCAGGGTTTTCCATCTTTCCCACAATACCCGCTCCTGTTTGATTTCAACACATCTTCCTCACATGTATGTCTAATGGTGAAATTCAGACAAAGGGTAACTTTGAAGCAGCTCTTTAATTCTCAAGGAGTGCTGCAAAAGGAGCATTGTTTGGGGCTTGGGTGTAGCTATACATCTCTAAGGGGCAGTTTTAACGTATTCTTGATTTCTCACCTTTGATTCCACTCCAATGGTTCCATTTGTATTTTCTCCTAAAAAGGAGAATTTCTCATCATATGTTATTGTTACCCTGCATGTGGATTTGACATACCAGACAATGTGGCCAGTCAAACCAGACTGGTTTATTAACACAGGATGATAGGCGGCTGGGGCAGAACATTCAGCACACAGCAAACTCCCCCACTTTGTGACAAAATTATCAGTTATATCCCACCTGCTCTGTTCCTTAAACCTCTGATGTTTAAGAATTATTTTAGATACCCTGCAACTGGACTAGAGTTGGCTTGAGAGAACAGTCCCAATACACAATATCAAAGGTACTTTATCAATAACATCTTCTATTTGTTATTTATTATTTGCATTGAGGTAGTATCTACAGGCCTACCTCTGAGATTGGGGCGCCACTACGCTAGGCACTGTATACCCCACACACAGACAACCCTGCCCTCCTTCCTAAACCAATGTTCTCTTACATTACAATCTAAATAGAATATCATTTTAGATTTGTAGAAGAGCCACCTCTCTTTGCAGACAGTCTGACCACAGCATGTAAATCAGTTCTGTGTAGAACCTGTTACCAGAGACATTTTGGTTAGAATAAGTTATTTTTTCCTGTAGGTTTAACTTGTGTGGTTTCATAAGGTCCAAGATAAGTTTCTATTTTGCATTAACATGAAACTTCATGACAAATCTTGGCTTAAATTACTGAGTTTATCAATTGAAATTCATAGTTTCAGGCAAACTTTTTGCCAAAACAATACCATCTCTGGAATCCAGAGACAAGAAGATATAGCAAAAGGTTTGTGTAATTTGAAGGCAATTGCATCAGTAAGACCTGAAACCATTTGACCAGGGGAATTTGACTGGGTTGGAGTTTTGTTGCAAAAGTTTCTTCCACAACTCTAATGTAAACTCAGCTGTGTAGTCAGTTTGGGCACATGTAGACAAGACTCTTCCAGAGGCTCAAGTCCCTAATATGTCTGATACTTAAGATGTTGCAAGAGTATATACTATCTCCTTGAACATTTTTGATAATGTAAAGAGTTTTCTCTCATGGGTACAGATGCTTGCACAGCTATGCTATGCTTCCCACTAGAGACAGAGTAATAGACACACCAGATGGAAACTAAGAGGCCACCTGGTTTTAAAGCAAATTATATCGTCAGTCCATCAGTACAAAATCTGAAACATAAGGGAAGTGCTTAGAGTGAAACAAAATTAATTCCATTTTTTTTATCCAAACTCAATTTTCCCAAGATCGGTGGAGCATGGTCTTTTTCATATGGACAGAGGTGTACGGACTTGTTAAGTGTGTAACATCAAATGAAACCAGAGAGTTTTTAGTTATTCTGCTTTCAGTTACTGTCCTTCTAGGCAGTAAAGAAGCCTTTAAACATGGGCTACATTCTTGTGCACTGCTCCAACATCCAGGCTCTTTTATTGCCGAATTAGACAGACCAGACAGAATTACTTTAGATTACCAACAGAATTCAATTAGAAAAGAAAATTTAATTTCCTCAATTAAGTCTCGACAGAGATGTGCCTAGTTTAATATAGTGCATTATTGTTCCATGTGAAATTCCTTTCTGAACAACCCAAATATGAAAGGAAAAAATTCAATAATATTTTTTTCTGGAAGTTTTGTGTGTCAAATGTAATCAATTTTAAAACAAAGTTATTAATGGATCCTGCAGCCTGGCTCTGCACGGCAAGGTTAAAAACCGTGTGCCTGAACACCCAAAGCTTCCTTTTAATTCAGAGCAAGTGCTGACTGCCCAAGGATTGCAGTGTTAGGCCTTTAAGTCTCTAAATCAACACATTTTTGTGAACATCCATTTCAATGAAAGTGTTGCCATTCACAAGTCTCATTAACCATTTTCATTTGATCAGATTAACTGTGTACACAGTGCAATGATGTGTTGATCTAGGGACAGTTTAGGCGTTTTTGGGGGGGGGGGGAGGAGGAAGGGGTTGCACAAATTAATAGAACCAATTGAAGAACTTAATTTTTTTTTAACCTAAACAAAAACAATCTTATGTTTGGATGCAAACAAGTCTTTATGTTTATAAAGCTCTATCTGTATATGTTCTAATGGAAATATTTTTTAATAAAAACAAACAGCACTATTTATGTGTTTCTTTAAAAATAAAGGGAATATGCAGCAGTACAAACAGTGTTTGCAACCCAACATTGCCCTAGCGCCTGTGAAACAGGAAGTGAAACTAGCTAGTCTATTTTCATTGTCCAAACTGAGTAAAGTGCAAAAAGTAAACACACAGCATAAATGGTGGACCACAAATTAAATCTGATTTTTTTTCTTTCAGTTTCAAATGTTGCAAGCAAGGAGATTTGTTTATAAAAAAAAAAAAAAAAAAAAACCCTAGGATTTTTAACTGGCAGTAATCCTTAAGGATTTTAAATCAACATACAGTCTGATGGATTGGTTTTTAAAGTTTATTCTGAATGCTAAATGCTATTGTAATCGTTTTCTTCATCCTTACCCCATTACTGGTGAAATCCTGGTTCCATTGACTTAAATAGGCCCTGGATTTCACCATATGTATCATATATGCATGCTATCTTATTTGTTAGTTTTCTTCTTAATAGAGTATACTGTGAAAACTTCCTGCTAGGAGTTATTTTCAACAAAAGCTTTTTCAACCCTAAAGGAAAACAACAGACAACGTTTGGAGAAATGCTTTGGTCAAAGTTGACAGAGAAGAAGGCTGCATATTCTCCTTTCTAGTTATAAAGCTGCAGCATGTCCTCTCCACACACAGTACATGCAGGCTACTTTCATAGTATATCTGCTGCATATATGCTCCATTCTCATATTTCTGTAAGGTTTGAGTCCCAAAGGAAACATTAATGCTAAAGGAATGCATACCAGTATGTGACTAGTCTAAAAGTCAGTACAAAAAATCTCCACCAGATTGCCCAAAGAAATACCTCTTTTTTACCATATAAAGATCTGCATATTGATCTCAAGAGCATTTGTGCACAAGTTTATTCTCAAGCAGATAAAAGTGCTGAAAAAAATAAAAATTTCTTAGACTCAAAAGGGATTCAGAAAGAATTGGTGTTCAGAAAGATAGGGCAACCTAGACATGTCATATGACCCAGAAAACAACTCCAGTCCAGCTGCCTGTGGATCTCATCAGGGAACCAGATGTGACCAGTGGCAGAATACCCTTCCCAGCATGGGATCTGCAGTACGTGATTGCCGTCCAGGAAAGGGGAGATGGGAAAATATGACTGAGGAAAATGGTGTTTTTTAAATGTTTAATTGCTTAGAAGAAAGACACGTTTTCTTTTAAAGAAGAAAAGATGCTAGAAAGCAGGTTAGGGAAAGTGGAGAAAGAAACAGGATTTTCTCAGATAGACACAGAGGATTTAACATTGTTTCCTCCACTTTAACAACTGTGGATTTTAAAGGATTCAGTGACCTAATGAATCATTGTTATTCATTCTTTTTTCTTAGTAAGGAAACAAAACCTAGGATGGGAAATTAATAAATACTGAGGGCCCTATTTGTCCCTACCCAGGGGAGCTGGCAACTGTGATACAGAATTTCTTCAATCAGGCAGAGAGGGAAAGGGAGAGGTGCTTTCACCTGAGCAGAAGCTGCAGGAGGTTCAATATGCAAAGCATAGGTACAACAGCTGGACGGTGATGAGGGGGACATTTCACCTGCAACTCTTTCCTGTGCTCTTCGTGTTCCTCTCAATGTGGCATTAGGACTATCTGTCTCTCTGTGTTATATGGCCTCTATCACTGTGTATCTGAGCACCACCCAGCCTTATGAAGTGCACACATAAGTTTGCTCGCTCTCCTCTAGTCAGCATGGAGTGGGCTTGTGTGTGCGTGTCCTGATATTGTGGGAAGGCTGGCTGCAGAAGAGGTTTTGCATGCACAGAGGTTTGTGCACACTGATCTCTTTTGGGGTTGGGTTCCAGATTGATGGGGCAAAAATAACAGGAGTACTTGTGGCACCTTAGAGACTAACAAATTTATTAGAGCATAAGCTTTCGTGGGCTACAACCCACTTCTTCGGATGCATATAGAGTGAACCATATATTGAGGAGATATATATACACACACATACAGAGAGCATGAACAGGTGGGAGTTGTCTTACCAACTCTGAGAGGCCAATTAAGTAAGAGAAAAAAAACTTTTGAAGTGATAATCAAGATGGTTCAGTACAGACAGTTTGATAAGAAGCAAGTGTGAAAATACTTACAAGGGGAGATAGATTCAATGTTTGTAATGGCTCAGCCATTCCCAATCCCTATTTAGCCCTGAGTTGATTGTGTCTAGTTTGCATATCAATTCCAGCTCAGCAGTCTCTCGTTGATGGGGCAGTTACAGACAAAGTTTGGTCTCCTGCACACACAGATTTCACTCGAGGCTGGCTGTAGGAGGCTATGATCCTATAAAAACAGACATACTGGATCAGATTAATGGTCCATGTAGCCCCATATGGCCACTGCCAGGTGCTTCAGAGGGATTGACGAGAACAGGGCATTTACGGAATGATCCATTCCCTGTTGCCCAGTCCCAACTTCTAGTTGTTGGAGGTTTAGTGACACCCAGAGCATGGGGTTGCATCCCTGACCATCTTGGCTAATAGCCACTGATGGACCTATCCTCCATGAACTGATCTCATTCTTTTTGGAATCCAGTTATACTTTTGGCCTTCACAACATCCCTTCACGTGTGTGGAGAAATACTTCCTGCTGCCTATTAATTTCATGGAGGGTGAGGGAGTTTCAGTAACTTGAGTCAGTCCCATGGAGGGCTCTGAAGACTGAAACTTTGAATTTCATCCAGCATTCAATAGGGAACCAGTGAAGAGAACAGAGCACTGGGGGGATTGACTCCCATGAGCCTGTGCTGCTGCCCAGATGGGCTGCTGTGTTCCGAATCCCTGCAGTGTTGTTAAGGTCAGCAGTTACATGCCTAGGTGCTCAGCATTACATTAATCAAGCCTAGACATCATGAATGTATGGATCACCCCACACTCATGCACTTTCCTTCCGCCCACAACTCTACACTAAAGCCATCAGATCCCTCTTTACAGTATCCATGGAGGCCCTATGCCAGGGGTAGTTAGTTATTTTTTGGCAAGGTCCAAATTTCTTGGTCAAGGTATAGTCAAGATCCAGACTTCAGAGAAATATTTTTCACACTGCAATAACAATAATGATACTAATAAGTATATAAAAAGATTTCACAGTCCATTCAAAAGCATCTGGCCATCCAGATTTGGCCTGCAGTTCACCTAACTACCTCTGCCCTATGCCTTCATACTGGCTTTTGCCTGTCAACGGTCCCCTTCAGTTTCCTGGCAGCACAACTCTTGTAGGTGCTACATGGCTAGCGACCCCTCCATTGGCTGCTTCTCCCAGAACCCTCCATCAGGAGTTTTGTATGGCAGAGGAAGAAACTGAAAGGGTCAGCATTAACTCTCTCACAAGAGTGCTGTTCGTTTGGCAGACAATATCACACAAAAATGCTTATCCAAGCACCCCTCCCCACAGGTCCTCCATGCTACCCCTTACTCTGGGCTGTGCCTAAGTGGCATGATCTGGCCCATTGTCCCTAGTGATCTGAACCGGTGAAACTGTGTCCTATCACTAATCATCGCAGCCATCCAGTCACCCTCCAACCTTAGTTTTTGGCATGATATGAATTTTTTGAGTGGTGACAAGCTATACCCAGAATATATAGGCACCAAATTGCACCTAATCAATATGCATGGAAAGGAAACGGTTAGAACAGATTGATCCAAAGTCTAACACACACACACACACACACACACACACACTATGTGATTCCATTGACTTCTGTAGAGTTGCTTGAGATGCAAGTCATAGCAAACTTTAGCCTTATTTGTCCTTGTCCTCAATACGCAGAGATGAGACCCAACCCCCTCCCCCCAAGCTTAGGGTTAACTTGAACCCAGAGCATCTCAGACCCAGCTCTGGAAAACAGTGCAAGTTATTGTGCTAGAGATGTGGTTTATGTGACATCCAGCAGTTAATGTCTTCACAATAGCTCAGTATTCCTTTCCGATGCGATTTCGCCCAAGAAGGGTAAATTGGTCAGGTCTGTTCAGGGCCCTTTCCAAAGTATGCTGCAAATCTTTGGTGAACAGATCTACAACTCAAACCCCATCACTTAGTCCGATTCAATCCATTCCCACTGGCTGACTATAGCATTTGTAAAGACCTGCCAAAGTCTATCATATTTTGCTAATGAACTGTCTTCATTTGGGCCCTGTTTGTTTATTTGCCTCTCTGATTATTAATGATACTTAAATGCCTCCCCTTGCTTAGCCATGCTGGAATTTTCATTTTCTAAGCATTGGTTGGTTTCTGGCAGCTCCATGTGTGTATTTTTTTTTTTATTTAAATTGAAGCCAGATTGACCAATTCTAACTTTAACAATCTTAAACCCGTCCCATTTTTCCCTGACATTCTTCTTCCCGTGATCACTTCCAAGTGTTCGGGCGAGTTTCATTGGAATGCACAGTTACTCTCAGTCTTGGGGAGCAGTGCCTGTTATTCAAAACGAATTGGCTGAGTTTTCTATCTTTCACAGCCAGATGTTTCAAATGTGACCCTGCCAAAAGCTGCAATTCATACACCTTCTCTTCCCCAGCTCCCTTTTGAAGGGGGAATTTTCTAAAGGAGCTAGTCCACATAATGATTTTCTTCTGGAACTTGCTCTCTCTTCTTAATATTTATTATTTCAGTTTTTCACATATCACCTTTATTTTTTAAAGTATCTGCATCATGCTTGTCACCAGTTTGGTCATTTATTCATGGGGGAACCACAAAGACGCTTCCACCCCATTTCTAAACTTTGTGTTCAGTAACTTCCCAGCTAGAATTTTGCTATTGACTTCAGTGGGACAGGATCTAGTCTTGTATTTTGCTCCTCCCTCTCTGTATATTCATGTGGTTTGATAAACATACTGCAATAAACTATTTACGGTGCTCCACAGCTTCAGGACCTGTGTTTGGGACTTTCCTGTACACTAGGAAATGTACAAATAAGTCATTCCACTCACTGACTGATAATGCAACAATTTAGCTATCATACATTATATAGGACCACCAAGTTATGCACATGGGTGGCTTAAACAACCATAAGATTCCACTAACTATCCTCATCCACCCTTCTCTCTCCTCTCCTATGGTTTGTTAATCTCATGTACTGTGTCTTATCTTAATTAAATTATAAACGCCTCTTCTGTGCTCACCCAGCACACTGGGACCCTGATCATGGTTGGGATCACTGTGAGCTACTGCAATACAAATACTGACAAGATGACAGTTCAGCTATTGATTTGTCACTGAAATTCTCTGTGCCTCAGCTTATCAGTGTGTAAAATGGTGATAATACTCACGTCAATGGGGCATTAAGACACTTAACTGAGGACCATTTTGTGACCCCTTCAAATCAATGGTCAGTTTTGCCTTTAACAATAACCAGTGCTACAATATTATCCTTAGTGTTTGAGTTCCTCAGATAGAAGGAGCGGTAGAAGTGCAGAATGGGAGATTTATTTATTAGCAGTCCTGCACAGGAATTTTCGTGAGCGCCACTGGGGAATGTCTGACAGGTGACCTCCTGCCATGAGTGGCATCTTTCCACTTCAATTTACATTCTCTAAATGATTTGGCATCAGATTACTTAAAGCACAGATTAGTTCCCCCCCCCACACACACACACACTATTCACTTATGCAGCCCCAAGTCAAACGCCCATATTCAACTATTTGTTCCACAGAACCATGTTAAAACATGGAACACTGACTCCTACTTTCAGGACATTCTATCTTGGGAAAAGCCACATGCCCAGCAATTTGATTCATGGACTCGCTGTATCAGGCAACAGCATTATCTTCAGGTGAAGTTGGAGATACAGATCGCTATCGTGACAAGAAGGATTTCTGCACTTGTAATTTGATTGTGCAGCCAAATATACAAATGGAATGTTCACATTGGAGTAAAGAAAAGTGATCAATCTGTGGTTTGGTTGCATGTGGACCAAAAAGACTATGGAGCAAACAGATCTTGAATAGTAAAGAACAAACCCCAGGTGTTCGTTAGTGATTGTAACCACCAATGGCAGAGAAGTGGTTAAGGGAATATATTACGGGTGCAAAGGGTCTCCTGACCTCTGCCACTGTCAGTCCTCTCAATGGGTCTAGAGACGCTAGTGGAATAATTATGGCCTATATTTAGATTATGGATGCATCGGGCAGGGTGAAGGTTGAACATGAGGAACACAATTGTTTGCAGTTCATTAGCAAAAGGAGCAGCCAAGGGTGTGAGCAGGGCACTGAACTGGATTCATCCCACCTGGAGTGCTTGTGCCAAGCTGCATAACATTAAGGAAGACAGATCTGATTCTGTGGAAACAAAAGAAATAAACAACTGTGTTTGGATTGTCACTTGCACAGAGCAGAAGGAAGGAAGGAAAGGAGAAAGCAAGACAAGTTGCTGGCCCTCAGCCCCACAATTACTGTAAGAGAGGTTCTAAAAGTCACCAAGAAAACACTCTGCACAGAAAGCCTTTAAAGGCTTGGGCTGGAGGTTGAGAGTGAGACTGGGTTTGAGTGCACTAGCGTGGGGGTAGGGAGAAGATAAATGTGCTGTGTAGTCAAGTGCATGCAGGTGAGCATGTGTTGTGGTAAGAGAATGGGAGAGTGAGTGTGCTGTCATTGTGGGCAAATGGGTGGTATGGAAGGGTGTACAATGCATGTACATTGTGCGGATGAGCAAATGTTGTACGAGAAGGCTGAGTATGGTACGTGTGTGGCAAGAGCGCATCCAGGTGTAAAGGGGTATGTGCGGGTATTTGTATGGATATGAAGATGGTGTGTGCACAGGAGTAAGTGTGTCTGGGTGCTGGGTAAGGAGGACGTGAGGTCTGGGGGACTGGTTGTTTAAAAGAAAATGTAGAAAATCTAGTGCTCTTTAAACAGGGAAGTGTGAGGGTACAACTTATGAAATAGTCTCAGATACTGTGACCTCGAGTACTGTCTTCTGGTGCAGAATTCATTTCACACGCAACCTTCTTAGAAAAGGACAAAATAAAGAGGAGTCTGAGATCAAGGTAAAACAGCCAGGAGACAGAGAAAAATGTATATATTTGCAGGCATAGTGTCAAAACTAACCTTGTAATGTCGGATTCCTAACCCTGAATATATCTCTGCAGTGCATCATCATGGTTCAGTGCAACATCGATGAGAAACTAATCCAAAGGAATGGGAACATGACCTCAATCAGAAGAGTTTCTCTCTCTCTCCTTTAGCTAATTACTGGAAATCTTTGTCTTGTACTGAATCATCTAGGAAGCTGGATGAAAGAGTAAGTCCCCATATTAATTAAAGACCGTGCCTGAACAACCACTGCAGCTTAGTTTGGAAAGGAGAGTTTAAGCGACTCAAGTTTTAATTCTGCATTTGTCCCCCGAGCTCTTGCAGTTCTCTCTAATTTTGGAATGCATGTCCTCCAACAGTAACACTTTGCAAAAATGCTTCATAAATGTTAACATTTACTAATTAACCCTCCCAACACCTCTACAGGTAGGTAAGTAAATATTATTATCCCGTTTTAGTCAAGGCTGTAGTGCCAGGGTCAGTTAAACAATTAAGGAGGTTTCACTCTCAGTCTTGTGTTCAGTCCACTAGACCACACCTAGACAAGAGCTAATGTTTTACCAAAAGAAAAAAAGAAAAAAAGCATTGCTAGGGCAATGATGAAAAGCAGGATTATCAGGGCTATATCCCTGACTACTGCTGTCTAGTAGGTCGTATATTAATCGCTTGTTGGAAGCTAAGAGGAATCCCCTCCTCCCGTTATCCCCATTTTGCAGAAAGGGAAATGGAGGCAGAGAGAAGGGAAATCATTTGGCCAAGGTCACACAGCAAGTCAGTGACAAGATGGGAATAGAACAAAAAAGGCTGGACTCCAGTTTTAACCACTAGGCAACCTTCCTGACCAGAGCGAACGACCAGCCCAGATTGAAAGTCCAGGAGAAGGGGAGACAGGAGGTTGAGCTCAAAATGGCTTTGTGATGATAGCTAATAATACTACTGCATATGTCCATTTCAGCCATGGAAGTCCCCTGGATGTCAGAACAAAGGCCTTTTGCTGCTGACCTGGTGTTGCAGCTATCAGTAAATTTAAAGTCAAATATGGAAGAGGTAGCAGGGAAAGTAAAAATGGGAAGCAGATGCCATATGCATAAGTTATTTTTCAATACAAACAGTTGCTCCCATCAAACTGACTGTGCCTGGTCCCCAATCAAATGGCTGGCAAAGTTCCTTCACTCCCAACACTGGGGATAATGAATTCAAGAGTTTTTGAACAGCTGCTTTTCATGGATCATTTAGAATTTGTGATGCAAATATGAAAAATCCATGTTAAATGCCCTCAACTAATTGAGTAAAGTACAGCGAATACAAGAGGCCAGATCGCTGACCGTGGTAAAACAGCACAAAAGCCTTAATCTGCCCAGAGTGACTACAGAGAACAAGGGAAGAGCTGGAACCTTGTGTATCCCAGCGCCAATTCACAGTTCTGCTTACCAAGAAATAAACACTAGGCTCTCCTCAGGGATGATGTAACAAATCCCTCAGTGCCCCTCCTGTCAACCTAGGGCTAGGGAGAGAGGGGTGAGAGGCAGTTTGGAACCATGCCAAACTTTGTAGATTTGTTGTTTCAGAGCAGCACTTAACATCTGGGTTAAAGGGGGTGGGTATTTTTGCTTAGTTTAGTTTAAAGCACAGGATGCAAAAAGAAGAAAAGTGATTATAGGCAGGACAGAGGCTGGGCAGGAAGCAGAGGTTGTCCTTGGGTGCACATGGTCAAAAATCAAACCACTGGGGCTATGGACACTGATGTTGTCAAGGCTGATTCCCCACTCTAGCACTTTGAATGCAGAAGGTGGGGGCCCGCAAGGATTCTAAAAATTAATACTGGCCACTCCAGGCTTGTATTAAACTCCCAAGGTTACAGCTTCTCTCTGACCTTGCATGGGTAGATGCTGCCTCACCCAAGTGCAAAACCCCTTTGAGAACCCAGGAAGGCGCACTTGGGAATTCCTTCCTGTGGGTTACCCTCAAGCCCTTTTACCCCTCTGGGGAAGAGCTGAGAAAGAGGAGGGGGGGGGAAGGAAATCAGCTGTTGCCACCAGCTAGTTAAACAATGTGCACAAACCTCTTAAGACACAAAAATCCACTTCTGTTCTTAAAAAAGGTAAATTTTATTAATAAAAAAAGAAGAAAATACATCTAGGAACTTAGGCTTTTGCTAGTTTAAAAAAAAATAACTACAAGGATTAAGCATCAAGAATAGCTTTCTTGAGGTTCATCTTAAAGGTTACAAGCAAAACCAAAGCACTTGGGGTTAGCACAGAGGAGTCCACAAGCCATAAAGAAATAAAAAGAGATAAACCTAATCACGTCTTTCTAGACATTTCCTGATCTACTTACATATTTGGGGTTTTAGAGGAGTAGTTTCTAGGTATGATACTGATGATTTTTCATATCTGGCCCAAGCTTCTCACAGCGTAACTCTGCCCTGTCCCCTCTCTCCGGGAGAACAACTAGACAGACAGACAAAAGGGGGGGGGGGTCATTTTTCAATTTTAAAAAGAGTTCTAGCCTTCCCATTGGTTCTTTTGGCCAGGTGCCCACTCACTTCCTTTTACCTATGCATAGCAGTGAGACTTTTTAACCCTTTATAGGTAGAGCAATTAGAGAACAACTAATTTTATAGCTATTGGCTGAGTGTCCATAAAAAGGGAGCTACCCCCCTCTCCCTTCATTTATCAGAGATGTTCATATATATCTCTTTTAAATAAGCAGGAGATGGAAGGTGTGATAGTGGCAGGAACCTCAAGGAGAAAGCCAGGAAGACTGTAGCTTTCCAATGAGGCATGGCAGAGCTGCTCACCCTGTATAGACTAAAAGAAGTTTAGAAGTTTGCCTAGATGTTTACTGTGACTATCCCAAAAATTCTACATTTGCTAGGTATACGCTATACTGTGTCACTATGAATGTACTGATTATTTACGTATGATTGCCTAGAATAGGGGCTATTACACATCTCAGAAGGTGGTAAAGTTATCTTTCCCACAAACCTTCCTTAGCTCTGCATACTATGTGCATGGAAAGTAGCAGCTAAAGCCGGCACGTGAACAAGTCTCCCCCAGTTGTAGTTTTCTAAAATTGGAACTTGCACGTCTGCTGCACTACATACCAGCCACTGGTCCTTTCAGCTGTTCCTCACTTTATCATTCTATTCCTCCGAGGGAGTCCATCCAACTGTTTTCTCGTTACTATGGAGGTAGCTTTTGCAAGTTGTGTGTCTGTGAGGAGTAGCAAAACAAAAACACTGATGAGCTCACAAAAACAATACAGGCCAATCTATCATTTATACCCACTTTCTCCTTTTTGGCTTGAACAAGCAAAAAGCTCATTTTAAAAGTCCATAATTGTTGCTCAGCTTCCAAGAGAGACAAAGTGATGTTGTAATAATAGTTTCAAAGATATCCACCAAGGGAAGAAGTGGCAGGTTCACTTTAAGTAGGCAGATACTCAAATGGATGATATTTAGAAGATTAACATTTATTAAGAAAGATTTTGCTCTGTGTGTTTCAGTGACACTTACAAATCTAATTCAGTTTTAGGTTTCTTTGGAAATCTTCTGCGTTCATATTGACCCAGCCCCATATAGGGTGACCAGACAGCAAGTGTGAAAAATCGGGATGGGGGGGGTAATAAGAACCTATATAAGAAAAAGACCCCAAAATCGGGACTGTCTCTATAAAATCAGGACATCTGGTCACCCTAGCTCCATGGCCCTGCCTCTGCAATAAGCATTAGTACTATCTGTAACAGTTAGGTAGTTCCAGGTGCCGTCTAGGCACTCATAAGATACTGTAAAGTTTCTCTGTCTCTGCTTGTCTGATTACAAATAACTACAAAAGAGAAATGACTTAGTGTCACTGGTTCAAAGGCTGCATGGATATAAGGCTCTCTCAAACAGGAAGGAAACAGGAGGTACAAGGATGATGCCACAATTGTCAGCACTAAGAGCAAAAACAACTGAAAAGACCAAGTGTCAGGAAGGAAAACAGAATCAGAGTTAGATACTGTACTAGAGGCTTGGGAAAACATTTGATTTGTATTATAACCCTTCTACTCTGTTATTTTCAGTAGCATTCCAAGTTCTCAGAGCTCATCCTGAACCACCAAGACCACTGCATTTTGAAAACCCCAGTTTGGATGGTGACGAAGAGAGGATGAGTTACTCTTCAGCATCTAGAGTTACATGCCAGCAACAGAACATAGAATAAGTATAAATTCTGCTAGATAAATGAAACCTTTACAAGTTCTAGTCATCCTTTTGCTGATTTAGTACAATCCATGTTTCCCATTAAGTCCAAAAGAAAATACATACATATTAAATAAAAATACCAAAATTCTGCATGTGTGTTTGCCAGCCTGTGTCCTGGTTATACTGCTTATACAGTGTGTATTAGAGAAGGGCTATTCTGCAAAGTTTTAATCCAGATGCAAACTCTCCCAGAAATTTGGAGTGTTCTGATGTAAGGTTCTGTTTGGACCTAATGCTAATGTCTCTTGTGCATGACCATCCTCACTCACAGAAGTGCAGTTTATAAATGGCAGCAGGATGATTCAATAGTCAAATAAGATTATCTGCAGCTTACCTCATTAAAGAAAAGATATGGTTAGATGCAAGTCAGTTTTGAAAATCATAGAATATCAGCCCAGAACCCACCTCATGTGAGGCTAGCCAGACAATGGAGAAAAATACAGAGCTCAAGGTGGGGGTTGATATCAGACTCACCTGGGAGCTTAAAGCCCCAAAGCATCAGAAAAGTATCTGTCTGTTTAAACATAAAAAGAGGCACTGACCAACTAAGCCCCAAGGTTATATGTTTTTTAAACAGTGTTTTTCAAAACTCCCTATCAAACAGAAATTGTTATGAAATCAAATAAAACCAATGAACACTTTCCCCCTGCAGTTTGAAAACCCCAACATAGTGCCCAGATGAGACACAGAAAGACAGACAAGAATCAGAAGGTGAAACTGGGCAGGCGATTTACCCATACCAAGTGAACTGCAAAACAGAAACAAATAGCTTTAAATGATGAAAAGTACATTGTTGCTGTTTACAGTTGTCTTTGGTCATCATAAGGGGTAAAAGGTAAGGAATTTCTTTTGAATATGGAACTTTTATTTTAAATCCCTTTATTTAAGACTGACCAGCCATTGGATCCAAGTTGTGAATATTTGGGTCCTGGACATACCAGGTATGTCTGGACACAACAAAAATACTCATGCAAAGCAAGACAAGCAGGTTGATTGGGTTAGATGATTGTTTGGTGAATCACAGAACTTTTTTCAGTTGCATGTATGTTTTTAATATTTATCATACCTCATCTAGGTACTTTGTTACATAAAAAGTTATGAAATAAATGAAACTATTATCTTATTTGGTAAATAGCCCACTGTGATAATGAATGGCTTTGTTATACTTCTACTCTTCAGTGCTTTTCATCAGTAGGTCTTTAAAAAGGTGAAGTATCATTATCCCCATTTTACAGATAGGAAACTAGAACCCAAGAACCTCCCCACAGTCACAAGCAAGTCAGTGGCAGAGTCAAGAATAAAACCCAGGCCTCCCGACTCTCAGCCACACATGTGATCCACTAGCCCACAACTGCCTCCCTCTGTGTTCATGCCACCTCTGGTAACATGCCAATCTGCTGTGACAGCAGCCCCTACCATTGATGTCTGGATGTAGGATTCTGTGATCTCCTTTTCTGGCTGGTGTTTTAACTTGTGTAGTGCATGACCTTGGATTTCCCTGTTGAGAAAACTGCAAAACAAACTACATCTGTTCAGCTGCAATGTAAGATAAGGTGATGTTTGCACTATAAAAGTACACTTCACTGGTGAGGTTAGAGAGAGAGGAAAGCAGTGTTCTAGAAAGGAACAATTGATGAGGGCTGACTTTAAAATGACTCATTTAACAGTGCAGTGATTGTTAATAAATTCATAATTGTTAATAAATTCATAATCACCATGTTCCAGAGTGATCTTACTGCCTTGATCCCATCTCCTGCCAACTTAAACTTGATCAGAAAATACATTTCCCTGAATTCTGGTGGCAAGCTTTGAAGCAAAGCCCTGTCCCCCTAAAGATTGTTGGCACCACTGTTAATGTGTGCGTTTCCTGTGTGTTTAGTTGCAGCCTAGAAAAGACTTCTTCTATGGCTAAAACAACATTTTTGTTCCTTTTATAACAGCTTCCTGTTTGTTGTTTTTGTTTCTCTAACATTTGTTAGGTACGTTTCGTAAAGTTCTCAGAAGTTGCCAAGTGCTGTTGTTATACTGCATATTAAGAATGTTTGCATGAGAAAAACAGAAATAAAAATAAGGCTGTTTGGAAAAACAGTTGGTTTTTTGACCTGCAGTAACATACCTACCTCTGCTGCCAGTAGAGTAGATTCTAATTGTTAATTAATACATTCAGGGGAAAATAGTATTCCTCTAAACAATCTATTTAGTTTAAAAATGCATAACAAAGGAAGTAAATGGATAGGAAAATAAGATTTCTTGTATGGAATTTTCCAAAGCTTTTACTGGGGTTCAACAGCTTTGGCCATAAAACAGATTTAGGTTGCTTTGTATTAGATTTTATATGGCCAAGTTATAATCCCACACATGCCCCCTGAAAACAGGGTGTTAGGGTGGAAATGCTGATCCATACTTAATCCCAAGAGCCTGACAATCCCTCTACAATACTCCACTGCTTCTCTGGGAGCATGCCAAAAGTCGGGCCATCACAGGAAGCAGCCACCATTGTACCATGGAAAGGGAAGACAGCCAGGTCATGCTACAGGTGGGATTTGATTTCTAAGAATCCATCTTTATCTGGTGGCCTGGGATACGATTTTCAGAATTGTTACCTGAAGCCAGAAAGCAGAGATTAAAATAAAAGGGCTAGCACTCGAAGGGGGGTGCAGGTAGAGGCAGATTAGGAGAAGATGCCCTTTGGCTGGCAAAGCAGATGGAGTTTTGTTATCAGGAAATGCAGTCTGAGTGAAGGTACATTAGGCAGGTGATGAATTCTGACCAGAGGCTCAGATATGATGCTGAAAGACTCTCACAATTTCACTCCTTCTCTGAAAACTTCTCAGAACATTAGATAAGGACTTGGTACAACAAATGGCACAGGTATTTCAGCCACGTTCCTTGGAACATTTTCTCTGGCAACCTTTGAAATCTCCTTTGCTGCTCCTTTTGTGCAGCATCTGGCCCAGAACACACTCAGTGCTCTTTGGCACTTGTCATTTTTCTTGAAATACTGTACATATTTGTGACAGAGACCCCCTTGGGAATGTCACCTGATGTGCTGAAATTACCCCTGAGCCCGTGTTCCCTGCCATCTTAGGGCTTCCAGAACCCTGCCTTATTGAGTCAGACACGCTAGCCTGCTGCAACACAGACCCAGGGTCCAGGCCATGCCCCCAAAGCTGCAGGCTTTAAATGAAAACAGCTCTGCAGGTTACCTGACTCCAGCACCCAGACACTCAGCTCCTAATGGGATCCAACCCCCAAATAAATCCATTTTACTCTGTATAAAGCGTATACAGGGTAAACTCATAAATTGTCCGTCCTCTATAACACTGATAGAGAGAGATGCACAGCTGTTTGCTCCCCCAGGTATTAATCACTTACTCTGGGTTCATTAATAAACAAAAGTGATTTTATTAAGTATAAAAAGTAGGATTTAAGTTGTTTCAAGTAATAACAGACCGAACAAAGTAAGTCACCAAAGCAAAATAAAGCAAAAACACGCCAGTCTAAGCCTAATACATTAAGAAACTGATTACAAGTAACATCTCACTCCCAGAGATGTTCCAATAAGCTTCGTTCACAGACTCGACTCCTTCCTAGTCTGGGCCCAATCCTTTCCCCGGTACAGTCCTTGTTAGTTCCAGTAGACATCTCAGGTGGTAAGCAGGGGCTGTCTCATGACTGGCCGCCCCTCTGTCCTGCTCCACCCCCTTTTATAGCTTTGACGCAAGGCGGGAATCTTTTGTCTCTCTAGGTCCCCACCTAAAAGTACCAGATTTAAGATGGATTCCAGTATCATGTGACATGGTCACATGTCCTGTGAGACCCCCCCTAGACTCCATTCCCCGTGGGCTGGCCCACACGTACACAGGAAGGTTTGCAAGTAAACAGAGCCATTTACAGTTCACTGATTCTGAAGCACCCTTAATGGCTTCCACTTAATATGTTTACATCAGTAATACAAGTTTATATCTTATTCTCCTAACTCCAGACATAGAAATAATACATGCAAACGAACAGGATGAACACACTCAGTAGATTATAAGATTTGTAATGATACCTTGCAAGAGACCCTTTGCATAAAGCATATTCCAGTTACATATATTCACATTCATAAGCATATTTTCATAAAGCATATGGAGTGCAACGTCACAATATTTAATACGGTTTCCCCCATAGTCTGCAGACAACTGTGAAATACAGGTGCAGCCTACATAGAGCTAATGAGTGTCAAATCCCAGCTCCCTGAACACTGAAACAAGATGCCCAGTGCTTTGGAGAGAGAGAGAATGCCTATGGCAGACAGCAGGGCTCTCTTCCCCACATCTGGCCTGGTGGGGGCTGTGTCTCAGCCAGTGCAGGATGCTGCATTCATTTCAGAGTCAGATGTTGCCCTTCTGTGAAGATCTTAAACCTCCACACGCCTATGAAGTGGGTAGTTGTTACCCCCACTTTTCAAATGGGAAAAATAAGGCACCGAGCAGTAGGGGAAGTCATTTGACCCAGGTGACACGCTGAATAAGGGGCAGAGGTGAGAATACAACACAGAAGTCCTGTCCCCTAGTCTTGTGCTCAGACTTCTAGCTCACACTCCCCTCCAGAAGAACATAAACTTTGGAGCCTAAGGCTTCCAGACAGAATTCTTATTTTATTTTTGTGAGGTGGCTACACAGGGAGTGACCACACCTGGAAACTTAAAATAGGGTTTAGCTGGGAAGAAAACAATGTTGCTCCCTATGTAGGCACCATTTTAACAGTGAGGGGGGTCAAGTCAGATGGGCAACAATATGAAAGCTCTGAATTAGGTCAGGGCCTAGAAGTTGCAACATGTGCACCACCTACTCAATGCATCTCTCAGCTTACAGGTACTTTCCAAACCAACCCTCCCATCAAAATAAAAAGAGAGAGAAAGTGCACGCAAGGGCTATGTGCCAACAGAGAGAGAGGGGCCAATTCCTGACCTTCCATCTGAATTACTCAATAATAATAATTATTATTATTTGTATTATTGTAGCCTCATGCCCCTGCCCTGCTTTCACCCTGAATAGACTATCCCAGTTAAGGATCCTCAGGAATAAAGCACATCATGGTGGTAGCTATAATATCTCTAAAGTTGGTGGGAAAACAACTGCTATATGTTTAGCATGACCAAATGTCTATACGGCTGCACACCCTGCCCTGGTTATTACTAATACTCTCTAGTGTCCCCTCCAAATTTTCACTGGACACTTTATGCTTCTAACTTGTGACAGGAACACATTCTGCTGCCTTCTGAAGATGTTCACTACATGGGGGTGGGGGCAGGAGGAGAAAGATGAGCCGGCTGCATTGGTTCCCCTAGAACAGGTCTGCTGCCAGGCTGCCTTATTGTAGAGTGGCCATCACAGCAGCAGGCCTCTCCCCCGGCTGGAGATGTGGCCACTTGCTGAGTTTCCTTTTCTGGATGGCAATTTTCCTCTGGCAGGAACCTGCAGCAGATCTGGTGCAGGGAAGTGACTGGAGTGGAAGGAAAGTACAACAGAAAACACAATCTACCACCCTAGTCCTTTGCCTATGCCAGGCTCAACCATCTTCCCAGCCCTTCCTGGGCTCTGTGGCTCTATAATCATAGGGGCCATGGGATGAGAAGGGATCTCCTAGCTCATCAAGTCTAGTCCCTTGCTGTCGCAGCCAACCCAGGTATATCATCCCAGTCATAAATTTATCAAGCTCCATCTTAAAACTAGTTAGGTTGTTTGCCCCCACAACTCCCACTGGGAGGCTGTTCCAGAACCTCCCTCCTCTGAGGGTAGAGACCAGCCTGAATTCATTCATGGCCAGTGTGACATATCAGGGCAACTGCACCTGTATTGCCCTTCCAGGATCCAGCCAGGGCACCCACTCTCAGGCTTCCAGCTCCCCTGTCACCTCTCTTGGGTGGAGACCCGCATCTCACTCCTTTCTGACCTGGAGATCTCCAGGCTGAACAGTTCCCTGCCTTCACTGTGTTATTCCCAGCAGAGACTGTGGGTCTACTTGCTTTCTCTTCGGAGACATTGACAGGTGTGACTGCCCACAGGTATAGTTACCACACAGCACTTCCTATGCAAGCCTATTTTATTCTTAAGGCAAAAGCACTGCAGAGAAAACATTCAAAAACAATAAAAGCACCTATGCACATGTGGATAAGCTTACCCAAGGTCACTCCAAGCAAACAGGGGCTCTGGCAGGAGCAGTCCACCCAAGGGGTTTCCTTGTGGTTTCAAGTTCATCACAGCTTCAGCTCAGAACAAGCACAGTCTTATGGGGCCTCAGCAGTCCCAGTCATTCCCTATTAAGAATTGGGGCACTCCATGGACCAGGGGTCCTGTCTGTTTGCTGGATCAAGAAGGCGACCCTAAGCCTGTTTAAAACCAGGCTATTTAGCCAAAAATCCTATCTCTGTCTATTGGTCACTGGAGAAACCAGTTTGAACTACTACATGTGAACCTCTCCATGGTAGCTTCAAAGGGCTGATCACTGGAGGAATTACATTAGCACCCCCTCCTCCTAGAGGAGTTACACACAATTCCACAATAACACATACAGAATTGCATGTTTAATACAATGGACCCCAAAAGTATTAAACTTAACTCAGTCAGGTTTAACTTAATTCAATAAAGTTTATCTTAATTCCATAAGGTTTGTCCAGGATACTGTCAGTCTGTCACAGCCAGTTCATACCCATTTGTTTTTGTGCCACGGATTGTCCTCTAGCTTACACAGCTCTTCTTTCATCCTGGTGTTTACTCCCCCGTATTTATAAAGAGCAATCAGGCCCCTCTCAGCCTGCATTTTGCTAGGCTAAACAAGCCAAGCTCTTTTAGTCTCCTCTCATCAGACAGGCTCTCCATTCCCCTGATCAGCCGAGCAGCCTCCTCTGCACCTGTTCCAGTAATTAATCTTTCTTGAAGATGGGTGATTCAAACTGTACACGGTATTCCAGATGAGGTCTTACCAATGCCTTGTACAGTGGCACTAGTACTTTCCCCTCTCTACTGAAAATGCCTCAACTGATACAGCCTAGTATCACGTTTGCCTTTTTCACAGCTGCATCACACTGGTGGCTCATTGTGACAGAGTGCTAGGTATGAAAGCCTGAGTCAGCACTCTACTCACAGCAGCTCCAATCAGGCAAAGCAGATTGGAGCTGACTAAGCAGAGCTGTGTCTAATTTGTGGGTGGGACAGGGCAGAAAGGCTAATTAAGCCATTAGCCAGAGCCCACAAATAGGCACAGGAAGGAAGTAAAGAGGGGGGGAGGCAGGTGGTAAGAGGGAGAGAAAGACCCCCCTCCCCCCCGCTTCTTAAAGGTGCTATGTATGTTGTGAAGGTGGTGGGACTCCTTTATAAATAAACTATACAAGGTGTTGGACCAGCACAAGGATCTCTGCCTAGTTTGTCAATCAAGACAGAAGCAGGACCAAGGAGGCCCTGTTATACTCATAGTCACCCTGTGATCGACTAATAAATACACCCTTGTCTTTCTCCTCATCTGTTGTTTCCTACTGAAGAACTTCTGGCTTGTAGCAGAAATTCTTGTTGTTAGTCCCTAAGTGCATGACCTTGCATATTGTACTCTTAAATTTCCTCTCATTTCTATTATCCCAGTCCTCAAAGTCACCCTGTTCTTCCTGGGTAATATTTCAATCCTCCTCTGTATTGACAATGCCTCCCCGCTTTGTGTCATTAGCTCCTACTTTTTGTGCCAAGTCATTAATAAAAATATGAACTAAAATCAGAATCCTCCTTCCAGCTCAGCATAAGGTTTTGTATATGCCTCCAGGCAATGGTCAGTGAACCCAGGCTCTTCAGATCTCCCAGAGATCCTCAAAATACAGTCTCTGTGCACCCCACTTGACATCTCACAGCACATCACTTCCTTGGGCCATTCCCTACAGGCCCATCATTCATCCCTTCTCCAAGCTCCTTCCCAGATCTTCTACCTAACCACTACTGAGAGCCTATCACAAGTCTTGCTTTGACACAGAACACTCTCTGACTAACCACAGAGCACTTCTTATATAGTCTCCAGGCAGTCATATATCCCTTAGCCACATGCCCCTTCCTGGTCGAGTGTTCCCTCAGATCAGACGTTTCAGCTGAGGACTCTTTAGAAGACCTTAAAGTTGAGAGCAAATAAACTCTGGGATTCCCCACAGCATAGCAACTCCCAGGGGCAGATCTTTCCTTTGAGACCTCTCTCTGTGTGGAAAGAGCGCTGTCCCTAGGCTCAGAAAAAGCCCTCTGCCAGGCTGGAGATCTAGGCACAGAAAGGAGGGTGGACTAGGGCAAGTCAGGAATGGAGCTGGGTTTGCATGCCTTTCCCCCGCCAACTCTGCAGGGAATCGTCTACCAACCCCATGGAGTTCCCACATGCCATGCAATCGTCCTTCAAGCAAGGAGAGGCAGAGCCGCATTGACAGGGAGCTGGAAGAGGGTCAGGAACCCATAGGAACATAAGAACGGCCATACTGGGTCAGATCAAAGGTCCATCTAGCCCAGTATCCTGTCTTCCGACAGTGGCCAATGCCAGGTGCCCCAGAGGGAATGAACAGAACAGGTCATCATCAAGTGATCCATCCCCTGTCGCTCATTCCCAGCTTCTGGCAAACAGAGGCTAGGGATGCCATTGATGGAGCTATCCTCCATGAATTTATCTAGTTCTTTTTTGAACCCTGTTATAGTCTTGGCCATCACAACATCCTCTGGCAAGGGGTTCCACAGGTTGACTGTGCATTGTGTGAAGAAATACTTCCTTTTGTTTGTTTTAAACCTGCTGCCTCTTAATTTCATTGTGTGACCGCTAGTTCTTGTGTCATGTCAAGGAGTAAATAACACTTCCTTATTCACTGTCTCCACACCAGTCATGATTTTATAGACCGCTATCATATCCCCCCTTAGTTGTCTCTTTTCGAAGCTGAAAAGTCCCAGTCTTATTAATCTCTCCTCATACAGAAGCTGTTCCATACCCCTAATCATTTTTGTTGCCCTTTTCTGAACCTTTTCCAATTCCAATATATCTTTTTTGAGATGGGGCAACCACATCATAGTCAGTAGGGAGGCACCAGGCCTCTGTACAGCTCCTGGGAGATCTCTGGGTTGTGGAGTCAAGTCTTGTTCTCTTTCCTCAAAAAAGTGGGGTGCAGGCACATCCCACTCCCTGAGTGGAACCATCAGGTGTCAGCTGAGGTTCTCTCCCCTCCACAATGGAGTTTTCCTTTGGTACGATAGCCTCCATTTATTTAGCACAAGGCATTTCTGTAACTGCAATGTACTGCAGGAGAGGAGTGGGGAAGAGAGCTTGTGTCAGTAACTGGTAGTGGCCAGTAAGGTTGGCTCTGTTTGGGGTGGCAAGCAAGAAGTGTCAGGGTAAGAGATCATTGCACCAACCTCAAGGGGAAGAGCAGGAAAACAGTTCTGTCTGGTTCCACAGAAACTCCACCCCCACAAACTCCCCTGGCAGGAGAAGAAGTTATACAAGCATTACATCACCAGGATAAACTCCCATTGGCTGGTTTACCCAGAAGGCAGGACCCTGCTCCTTGCTTCTTTTGGGAGCAGTTAGAGCTTGTGGAAATTAACCCTTTCACATGTGTCACGTACAACACCAACCCGCCTGCAGCTGTTTGGGCAGGTGGAGAGTATCAGTCCTGGACACTCTGTCTGATTGACAAGCCCATTGAAAGTGCTGGTTGGCTGGCACAGCCAGCAGGCTACTGGCCTTGGGCAATGGGGGTGCAGTGACAGGAGACTTTATCAAGTCTCCAGCACATGAGTGACTTTCCCCACCCTCCAAGCTCTGTCACTTACTAACCACTAAATGCTCCAGCTTTGTGGGAAGCTGCAAAGCACCTGCGGCCTCTAGTCACTAACCTGCATGCCTGGCCCTCAGGGGAAACCAGAAAAGGTTGGGAGGAGGGGACAGCACCACTTCATGCACTCCTCTGAGCATCCAGCTACTGTCTCTCTCCCTGGTGTAAGCCATTGCATCTCCCACTTACTTCAAAGGCCATCTTAAAAGCAGGGGGAAACTGGATCCAATGGGGATAGCAGCACACAAAGGTGCAAAGCTCTGAGCTGAGATCAGCTGCCCATTTCCTGAGCCATAGCCTCAGCCAACGTGCCTAATTCTCCTCTCACTGACTCCAGGTTTACAGCCATTCGTCTCCTCTGATTTCCAAGGTGCTACTTCTGATTTACACCAGTGGGCATGTGTAATGAATCAGGTCCCTTATCCCAGAATTGTACCCTGTATCCATAGGGCATGTTCACCCTACGGGTGCTACAACAGCACAGCTACCACGCTGCAACTATGCCCTGTAGCGCCATAGCATAGATGCTCTTTCCATTGATGTAGGTAATCCACCTGCCTGAGCAGCGGTAGCAAGGCTGATGAAAGAATTCTCCCATCCACTGAGCTGTATCTACACTGGGGTTAGATCAGTTATGAATTTTTCACACCCCTGAGCAATGTAGCTGGGATGATTTAAATTTTAGTGTAGACCAGGGCTTAGATTTCACACTCACAAAGACCACAGAGTCTCCTTTTTCTCCCCCGTTAAATCATCCGGTTTTGTTGGCTCCCTCTCTGATTGGAATTCTTTTTTTCATTTGCATTAATTTTGCACTGATCCGACTGTGACCCATGTTTATGAAAGGGGCTTGTGAGCTGCAATGTTAACTAGCCTCAGTTTGCTGATTCAGCAACAGAATAAATAGGTAATTACACTCTGCCATATGTGTCTCTAATTCCGAATAGACGGTGTCCAAAAGGCGCTGTGTGTTACCAGCGGATGACTGGAGTTGGGACTGTAAAAATGAGTAAATTGGTCCCCAAGGCCAGAAATAGCTCTGTCAAATCCCACTGTTTATATCATACTGAGTGGCTGACTTGTGGTTATTTTGTAATTTAATACTGCTAAATGTCAACTGGAAATCCTTTCAACCACAGTTTGATACCTAGTGACAGAAAATCATTCACGACTTACACAAAGCAGCCAGCTCAGAGAGGTGTATTTTTTCTTTCAATCTTTGCATAAACAGTGATCTAGCAGTGGCTGCCATGGCCTGGAGGAAGGGGGCAAAAGACATTGGGTGAGACCCTGTCCCCAAAATGATGCATCTTTGATATGCACAGCTGGAAGCATTACCTCTCTCGGCACCCCGTGGCTTCCTGATAGAAAGATGCATGTGTTTAGCTCTCCCCTAGGCCAGCCCAGCCATCATTAGCTGGTCTGCAATTTCCACCGGCATCACTATTCCTACTGTTGGCACAGGCACAGCCCAAATGTTACATGGACTCCATTTGAGTTCTTTGGGATTCTTTTAAGCAAGAAAACCAAGAAAGGTCCCACGCCCCAGATGTTTCTTCTCAATAAATACAAAGAATAATGGTTTCTGCAGAGTTCACTCACTCCATGCTGGGAGACAGAGATTGCCCCCGTGGAACAATGGCTCTTCTACACTGTGGCCTGCAGGTGGAGTAAGCATGATTGGGGACAGGGAGGTAGCTGGAGTGTCCCAGGGGAGCATGGAGACAGACTCTACTTAGGAGAGGGGTGTGGCTCTGAGGTGGGGGCCAACCAATGCCACACATATGGAGCTGCTGGTGGGAGAGGGCAAGAGGGACTCTGCCCGGCCTGAAATGATGACACAGTTTGGACTCCCAGAGGCAACACAAGCTCAGCCTGCATTAGACCCCACTGCAGTCCTGCTCCCCCCGCTCAGGGCTGGGGGTAGCAGCATCAAGGAGGTGCTGTGACAGCATGGGGATGTGGGGTCATCCGGGGGGGGAGCAATAGAGGGATCCTCAGAGCTCTGTCTGGAGAGAGGGAGGACCCCTTCCTTCCTTGGTCTCATCCTAGTCCCGTGCAAGATAGATCTTTTCCCTTGGTCACTCTCATAGAATCATAGAACTGGAGGGACCTCGAGAGGTCGCTAGTCCAGTCCCCCGCACTCATGGCAGGACTAAGTGTTATCTAGACCATCCCTGACAGGTGTTTGTCCAACCTGCTCTTAAAAGTCTCCAATGATGAAGATTCCACAACTTCCCTAGGCAATTTATTCCAGTGCTTAACCACCCTGACAGTTAGGAAGTTTTTCCTAATGTCCAACCTAAACCTCCCTTGCTGCAATTTAAGTCCATTGTTTCTTGTCCTGTCCTCAGAGGTTAAGAAAAACAATTTTTCTCCCTCCTCCTTGTAACAACCTTTTACACACTTGAAAACTGTTATCCTGTCCCCTCTCAGTCTTCTCTTTTCCAGACTAAACAAACCCAGTTTTTTCAATCTTCCCTCATAGGTCATGTTTTCTAGACCTTTAATCATTTTTGTCGCTCTTCTCTGGATTCTCTCCAATTTGTCCACATCCTTCCTGAAATGTGGTGCCCAGAACTGGACACAATACTCCAGTTGAGGCTAATTGGCACGGAGTAGAGCAGAAGAATGACTTCTCGTGTCTTGCTCACAACACTCCTGCTAATACATCTCAGAATGATGTTCGCCTTTTTTTGCAACAGTGTTACACTGTTGACTCATATTTAGCTTGTGATCCACTATGACCCCCAGATCCCTTTCTGCAGTACTCCTTCCTAGGCAGTCATTTCCCATTTTGTATGTGTGCAAATGATTGATCCTTCCTAAATGGAGTACTTTGCATTTGTCCTTATTGAATTTCATCCTATTTACGTCAGACCATTTCTCCAGTTTGTCCAGATCATTTTGAATTTTAATCCTATCCTCCAAAGCACTTGCCACCCCTTCCAGCATGGTATCGTTCACAAACTTTATAAGTGTACTCTGTATGCCATTATCTAAATCAATGATGAAGATATTGAATAGAACTGGACCCAGAACTGATCCCTGCGGGACCCCACTCGTTATGCCCTTCCAGCATGACTGTGAACCACTGATAACTACTCTCTGGGAATGGTTTTCCAACCTGTTTTGCATCCACCTTATAGTAGCTCCATCTAGGTTGCATTTCCCTAGTTTGTTTATGAGAAGGTCATGCGAGACAGCATCAAAAGCCTTACTAAAATCAAGATATACCACATCTACCGCTTCCCCCCATCTCCAAGGCTTGCTACCCTGTCAAAGAAAGCTATCAGGTTGGTTTGACACCATTTGTTTTTGACAATTCCATGCTGACTGTCATTGCATCCATCACTTTACATCACTTTGATGCAGTTAGCAAAGCTCTGACAGAAGCCCACCCTTAAGCCTTGTCTACACTTCAAAGCTTTGCCAGCATGGCTATGCCAGCAAAACTCCTAGCAAAGACACAGTTGAAGATTTTTGCCAGTATAACTGTGCCTACACCAGGACTTTTGCTGACACAGCGATGTCATAAAAAATCACCCCCTAATGGGTATAGCTATGCTGGCAACACTTTTAAGTGTAGTCCTGGCCTTTGATAACAGGGGCCTGATTCAATGCTGTCCTGCATCTCTGCAGTCATTTGCATCAATGCAGAACAAGCTGTAAAATGCTGCCATTTTAAGTGGGTAGTTGCTCTGCACTGACTTTGTACTGTTGTGAACACCACCACAACTGGGCAGAGCAACTCTGAAACTGGCCCTGACTGCATAGCCCTTTCTCTAGGCCTTAGCTGCATAGCTCTCAAGCCACAAACGCAGGACACAATGTGTGACAAAGACCCAAAACAAGAGACACGAACACTTATTTTTGCAGAGAAGACAACACTCCACGGGACTGAGTTCATTAGTGTGAATGACTCTCTGTAATCTCAGCACAATGATTCTGCAGTTCTGATGTCAATTAATAAGAGTGAGAGAGAGGGCACCAGCATGGTGGAATACAGGGAGCTTGGGAAGTGAGCAGAGACCCATCTGCTTGGCTGCACTGGTGGGAGAGCGGAGCGTGGCCCCCTTTGTGCATAACTCCCAGGCTGTGTTTGGTTTTCCTGAGCACGGCGTGGGCTCAGGCCACGTGCCAGCTCCCTGGCTTGTGCAGCAGCAGCCACGTTTCAGGGCTGCTACCCAGAAATGGGCTAGAGCTCCTGATAGCCCTTGCTCAGTTTCACTCCCCAGGGGGTCTGTCCTCTCCAGGGGCTGGACACAATAATTAGAGGTTTGAGAGATGGGCAAAGCCCATCTGGTGCATGGGATAATTTACCAATGCCCAGGCCATCCACATTACCAAGTCGAAGGGGAAGCTTAATTAGCGTCACCGGAGACAATCATTTGGGAGGAAACTAGGGCAGTGAGATTCCCCACCTTCCTCCGAAGTAGCTAGCAAAGGGAAGGTGAGAAAGGAGAAAACCTTCAGCCCCCCCACATCCGCTCTAATAGATCCCCCTGAAGATGGGGGGCGGGGGAGAGAGATATCTGTGTGTGCTAACAACAACCAGCAGATCTGTAGTTAAGACAGAAAAAAAAGAGAAGAATAGTCCAGTCCCCTGGCTCACCCCCCAAGTTCCTCAGTGCTGGAGCCAGAGTCATTGACTCTCCCCTCCCTCCTGCTCTAAAACACACTGAGCAAATGCACCTTACCAGCTCTATCCCCACCGTGGGGGTCTGGGCCCCTTCCCTGTGCTCTGTGATTGCCTGCTTTTACTAACGGAGTCTGCAGGGAAGAGATTTCACACTTGGGTCTTCTGTTATTTGCTGTTAGCTACCAACTGTGAGGATTGACACAGGTAGTTCAGCCTACCTTTACCCCCAGGGAATCCCCCAGGATCCCACACACTGCTCTTTAGGGATCCCCCAGGATCCTGTCTGACACCTCAGACAGAGCATGCAGACAGCCTGGCTACATGGCTTGCATCTTCCTCTTAGCCAGATGGCGGTTGCAGGTCACATTGCAGAAGCCCCTGGGCTGCATGTAGTGACAGAGCAAAATGGGCACAAAGATAAACCCACTGGTGCCTAACAGCCACCAGTATTCTGCGGTGTTGAGTAGTTAACTCAGAAGTGATTGTCAAGAGGGTTCTGGGGCCCTTGTTAATGTAGATGGAATCCTCAAGAGAGCTTTGCAGGCAAATTTTCTACAAAATGGCCAAAAGAGAGAGAGACCAAGCCCCCAGTGATTTACAATACAATACTTCTTTCAACCTCAAAATGTACCTCTCCTCTCTGGGCAGGCCGAGCTATCTCCTGGTTACAGCACACGGTGGTTAGGGGAGCAGGATTCCTGAGTTCTCTTTCCAGCACTGACAGTGACGTGGGCAAGTCCTTTAATCTCTCTGTGCCTTAATTTCCCAATCTGTAAAGTGGGGTTAATAATGTTTAACTATCTTTCAGGGTGTTATTAGGCTTAATTAGTGCCTGTAAAGTACTCGGAGTTCAGCAGATGAAAGGAGATACGGAAATGCAAAGTAGTATTATCGTACTGTATTATTGCACAGGATAACGCAAGTACATCCTCCTCCTCAGACACTCACTATGCATTATCCACTCGGCAGCTCCTGGCATCCCCAGAAATGCTGCTTAAACAGTCTGAGTGCTAAGGGGGAAGTCAGCAACATCCAAATTATAACAGTGAGAAAGGCAAAGAGCTGTCATCAGAGACCAAATTATTAAGAGTGCAAAGCATTCAAATGTATATGTGACTGTCAGAATCCTCATTCCTGCCACACTGGGCAAAGGCAACTGAATTAATTCTCTAATTCTACAGCACAAACATTCTTAAAACAACAATCTCTCTTATCGTACAGTGATTTCATTGGGCCCTTTGCTGGCAGCTAGAGCACAGAGGCAAAGTCCTGAATGGGCCATGGCACTGAACATTCCTTTGAGCCCTAGAGATGGGTCCCCTCTGGTTTCAGGGACATTGCCTGCAGGGGCATCACATGCTATGGGACAAGGGGGGCAGTTTCTCCCCCCAAGACTTTTCATGGTTCTATATGGTCCACTTTTTGCCACCTCCCTCATTTTGCAGACTATAATATAATCACGTATAATGTTCCATATACTGACCCAACTTTGCCCCCCACAATTTTTCTGAAATGATGTCCCTGATTGCCAGGTCATGGTGGGGAAGCTTGCACTCCTGCAGCCTCTGCTCCATCTGCTCTGTGGAGAAAAAGAAGATTCAGTCTCCGGGGATGTCGAGCCAACACCTGTCACGATTACAGAGTTCTTCTAATAAACAGACCAAAGTGGCCTGAAATATCCAGCTCTTTGAGCCCCTGGGGCCTGACAATTCCAGCCTTGATTCTGTCTCATCTCCCCAGATATAAATAAGCCTTTGGTCTGGTTCCCCTTTTCCGCCCGGTAACAAATGCAACCTAAGTACCTGTTCAGGTCTTTCTTTTTCTCATACAGGAGCCATGTTTTGAGTTGGGAGCATCTCCTACCTGATTCCCCTAATGCTTCCCAAGGAAACACACACAAGAATTTTAGCCAGTGGAATAAAACAAGTCTCGGGGATGTGGGAGCTGGGACAGGTTAGCTCTTTGTCAATACAAGGTGCCCTGGGACTGAGGTGATTAGTGATAATAATAAGCAGTAGTGGGATGGTATCAGCTACTGTGTGCTATGTACCACTTCTACATAAAGGAAGAGGCAGTCCTTGCTCACGTGAGTTTTACGGTCTAAGGAAGTATCACAAGGTGCCTCGATTCTAGCATTTGCATTCATGGTTGGTTGTGGGTGAAGAACTGCAGGAGCAAAATGCGAAGCAGATTTTGAAAATTTGTCCCAAAGGAGTAAGTGTCAGAGCCAGGATTAGAACTCGGAATCTCTTCTCTCCCTCCCAGTCCTGAATTCTGTCTACTATATCACATGCCACCATCCATCAAAGGCCACCTATATAAATACAGTAGCTACAACAGGATTCTGAAGGGCTAAGATTGAGCTTTATGAAGGAGGAACAGGGCTAATTTTCTGACCTCTACTTTCTAGCTGGCCTGGTTCCTTTTTCAATTGCTTCCAAATAAATGCTTTAATGCCAATTTATTTTTTCCCAGTTCTTAGCTGCTATGATGTAGAAGTGATCAGTTTAAATTAATGAGTGGTGGGGGTTCATCCTGCACCCCATAGAGCAGCTGGCCAGGTGCATTGGGGGTTCTGTTTCTCTATCTACTTCTGAAGAATCAGGCACTGGCCATGGTTGGAGGTGAGAGGATATCAAGATGATGATGGACCAATGGTCCGACCTAAATTCCAGAATCTGGGCATTCACCATTCATAAAGGAACCCTGCTGTTCTTACTAGGAAATGACTTTTTCAGTGATGGTGTGAAGTGGAGCCATTTTATTTAATCAGTTTTATAGGGGTGTTCTATGGGCCGTGTTCAGTCAGAGACAGATCAGGAAACAACCAAATGTATTCATTTTGCACAGTGGAAAGAGGAATCCTGTTACAGGGATTGATTTGGGCAGCCCCTGTTCAGATTGTTCCAGACTAGGGTGACCAGACAGCAAGTGTGAAAAATCGGGACAGGGGGTGGGGGGAGTAATAGAAGCCTATATAAGAAAAAGCCCCAAATATCGGGACTGTCCCTATAAAATCAGGACATTTGGTCACCCTATTCCAGATCCACCAAACAATGACACACTCCCAGAGAAGCAATATTCTCTGGCTTGAAAAGATAGAGCAAGAAATTTTAATGGCAGGCCAGGTCAACCAGGTTACAATTGGCTCCAGCACGCACCCTGTAGTCTCCAACTATCTTTACCTGCAGCCATGTGGGCCACAAGGAGGAGAGAAATTTCTGCTATCTGTTGGGAACCTCAACAACAAGCAAACCAATTGCTCCCATTCTGAACCCTATCTCCCTACTGCTCCTCTGATCTTGGAAACCAAATTCCATAGTGCTCACAATATGCTACAATTTCTATAGAAGCCTTTGCCAACCACGGCTGCTGGGCACGTTCCATATACATGACCTCTCGCTAACTGAGATAAAGCTGAGGAGGGGAGGAGATATGGTATACAATGGGAATTTCTAATCCAGTCAGACACTCAGATTTCAGCCGGCCATTTCTCATTTTGACATCTCAGGCACTAAGGAGAAGAGTCTGCAATTGGCACAATACTCAGAATAAATATCAGAGCTCTAAGCAGACAGACACCCTATATGCAGCCAAAAAGAAGCCTACCCAGACATGCACACACATACATACACACACAAATCAGGTTCCCAACAGTTAGCTGGAGGTTTGCTCTTCCCTAAAGCTCTCTGCACTGATTTCCAGCCCTGGGAATTCCTCAGGAGGCCCCTTGGGGCAGGCATCCAAAGGAAAATTCCAAATACCCAGGCCTCAGTCCTGCAAGCCAATTGGAGATTTGCCTGTCTAGGGTCTGCAGAATTGAGCCCCAATGAAAGAAATAACAATTCAGGTCACACAAGCTTGCTGCTGTCTGGTCATTGTGCCAGCCAAACCATTGCCAAGGGGTGAGCCACTCTATGTTAGATGCACAAGAGATCTATAATGGTGGGTATGTATTTGTACGCTTGGGAACAGAACACTGGCCAAGAACATGCACACAAAGTTGTCATGTGCATTGTGTTGTTCTTGTTGATCCTGGCCCACACACGTGCCCTATGTAGGTGACACGCTTTGGGTGGGAACATAATTAAAACAGTCTGCCATTTACATGAGTGCACTTTCCCCCCAAAGACCCAAAGAGTACTGCAAACTTTATTCATTCAGCACTGTAAAATACAGCCACTTCTGAGTGCAGGGCTCCAGCCAACGGCACAGCAGTGAAGAGAGAAGAACATAAGAAAGGTCCCACTGGGTCAGATCAATGGTCCAACTAGCCCAGTATCCTGTCTCCGACAGTGGCCAGTGCCAGATGCTTCAGAGCAAATAAACAGAACAGGAGAATTTTGAGGGAGGGACGTTCCCTATTGTTCAGTCCCAACTACTGGCAAGTAGAGATTTAGCGGCACTCGGTGCGTGGGTTGCATCCCTGACCATCTCCGTTAATAGCCATTGATGGACCTATCCTCCGTGAACTTATATAATTCTTTTTGAACCCAGTTATACTTTTGGCCTTTACAACATCCTATGACAATGAGTTTCACAGGTTGACTGTGCGTTGTGTGAAGAAGTACTTCTTTTTGTTTGCTTTAAACCTGCTACCTATTAATTTCATTGGGTGACTACTAGTTCTTGTGTTATGTGAAGGGGTAAATAACACTTCCCTCATACCATTCATGATTTTATAGACCTCTAACATATCTCCCCACTAATCATCTCTTTTCTAAGCGAAACAGTCCCACGATATATATATATTTTGAGATGGGGTGACCAGAACTGCACACAGTATTCAAGGTGAGGGCATACTATGGATTTGTATAGTGGCATTATGATATTTTCTGGTTTATCATCTATCCCTTTCCTAATGGTTCCTAATATTCTTACCAGCCTTTAATTGCTAGAATCACCCCCAGAGCCATTTTTAAAAAATAGGTTTACACGTTAGCTACACTCCAGTCATCTGGTAGAGAGAGCCTGATTTAAGCGATAGGTTACATATTACAGTCAGTAGTGCTGCAGTTTCATGTACGAGTTCCTTCAGAACTCTTGGGTGATACCATCTGGTCCTGGTGACTTATTACTGTTCCAATTTATCGATTTGTTCCAAAACCTCCTCTACTGACATGTCAGTTTGGGACAGTTCCTCAGACTTGCCACCTAAAAAGAATGGCTCAGGTGTGGGGCTTCCCCCGTGTCCTCTGCGGTGAAGAGGCAATGAACAAATTCATTCAGAAGGCCCACACTTAAACTGAGTTGCAGGCCATTCCATCTCGCAGATAAGAATAAAAGGTTGAAGTCAGCATTTCAGCTGTGTTTACAGTAACCTAGGGTCTAGGCAGTTAAAACCAGAGACCTGGCCCTCTCAATCATCCCCCTCCAGATAGACTGGGGCTCCACAGGATGGAAGCCCAGAGTGGCACACGTACATCATACCACCTCAGCAGGGTCACCCCTCCTAGCTTCCATGAAAGCACAACTGGCAAACCCAACTATAGACATATTGAACTGACTGTAAATCTTGCATTTATCCGAGTGTGATTCATACAAATAGGATTGGCTTTTAATGATTGTCCCTGCATGTGGGGGCGAAGGGCAAGTCCAGGGGTGCCCAGCAGATATCTAAGGAGGAGCAGCAGGGATTGCATTGTGCCAGGCTAGAACCCAAGTCATTTGAGGGAATACATGCATCCTGAGTTCTTTCCTAATGGGAGGTTGGGGGGCAAGGTTCCATATGGGGAGCAGAGATCTAGCACCAGGGATTATGGGGTGGGAGCCACAGGGACAGTGCAGGATAAACTCCTCATTAGTGGAGCTCTGCAGCTAAAGACAAACCACTCACTTCTGGGACACAGCAATTTCCGTTGCAGAAAATGGGTGATGCTGGGGTCTTGGCATTGGTGTATGCATTGCCCAGGGCTCAGGCTCCAGCAGCACTTCTACTGAGTGGAGATGGGACTTGGGGGCGTCGGAAAGGATCTTGCTGGCTGTCTTACAAAAGACTGTGAAGTGCTCCTGCAAATGCTTCATCTAGGCCTCTTCCTCGGTAAGTGAGTTCCAGCTTTGTCCTAGGAGAGCCGCTGCATTAAAACTGATTTGCTGTGATGCAAGGCAGCTGGCAAGCAACATCTGGGTGGAAGGCCAACTTCATGGGGTAGGCTGGGGCTGTCCTGAGCACAGAAACAACAGGCTCCAAGAAGGACAGGAAGAAATTGGGGTTTTCTTTGTATAAAGATGTTTGAGCTCCTGTCTCCATGTGGGGAGTGCTGGGAGGGTATAGATGGGCATGCCATGGGCAGCATGGGCTCCTTCCAGCCTGGAATTTCACAGCAGTTATACTGCTCGTCAGGCGCGGCCCAAGAAACTTCTGGTCTCAGTCGTAGGAAGGGCAGGCGGTTCTCGCATCACATTATTCAGACCCCGCCGAGACACACGACACAGAACACAGTAATACTCTGTAGAGGGGGGAAAGCTAGTTTAAATGATGCTTTCAGCTTCTCACACCTAATGCCCAGAGTGGGGATTTCTGGGACGGTTTCCAGGCGGTTTTGAAGAGATGCTGCCCTCACCCTGCTGTAAATAAGAAGCCGGGCCATTTAAGTCCATGCAATTGCACTGGTGTAAAAGCAGTAGGAGGGAATAAGGCCCAGGAGAGTTAATGATCATAGGTGCTGGAACTAAGGTGCGGGCGGGGGGTGCTGTAGCCCCCCTGACTTGAAGTGGTTTCCATTATATACAGGGTTTATGGTTTGGTTCAATGGCTCTCAGCACCCCCACTACACAAATTGTTCCAGCCCCCGTTAATGACCCTGGTCAGTACAGGCAGAACGGACCTGCCCTGTGCCAGTGCTGCCATGTGGCGCGGGGACCAGAGTGACACCTGCCAAGCTCTTTCACTCAGAGTAGGAGAGAGATTAAAGGGCAGGGTGGTTGGCAGTTAGGGCTTAGTTCATTAGAAAGAGCCCTATTAATTAGGTATTAACTGGGCTCTGCTGGGGATCAGGGACACATGGGCTGGGAATACAGAAGCTGCAGTGTGATGCGTGTCAGACATTTGAATGCTGGCAGCCTCGGAGCCCCTATTGCTGCTAGGGGAAGGGCAGTCCCAGCCCTCAGCTGCCTTGTCAGGCTGTGTCCCTCAGAGATTCACGGATGCTGTTGTCAAGACCAGACTAATCCTCCTCCCGGGGACTTGGGGCTGGGTTCCTTTCCAGGGCCAGGCTGCGTATTATGCCTCCAGAGCTCTGCTCAGTTTAAAAATACATGTTTAGGTTTAATCCGTGCTGCCCTAGGGCACAATGACCAGTTTTGCACTGAGATCACCCGACAGCCCCAAAACGACCCCGCCCCACAGACAGAGCCCTCAGACTCTGACACCTAAAGTCTCAATTCCTCTCGTCTGGAGACCCAATAGGATTGTCTCTGTTAAGTGGGATTATGGTAAAAAAAAAAAAAAAAAACCCTTTGTTACCGACTCTGTCTGCTCCGTGGATGACAATTGAGTCATAGCGGATTAGAGGCTCATGGTTAGAGCCAAGGAACTGGATCCAGGACTCCTGGGTCCTATTCTCAGCTCTACCATTGAGTTGCTACGTGACTTTTGGCAAGTCACTTAACTGTTCTGTGACTCACTTTCCCCTACCCATGGGATGATCAACTGTTTTGTGCTAACAAAGCACTTGGCAGATAGGCATTGCTAGATAAGCGGGAGGCATTATTGTTATTCCTGCCTATGTCTGTGACCTGAGAAACAAAATACACACACATGCCAAAAAATGGGAGAGCACTGATCACTGGGAATAGGAGGCTTCCAGCAATTACTATCCACCCTTGTATAAAATTACTGCAGGATCCCACAGTACAGTCCCCAACACTACAGGCCAAACCTATGCCTGTGGTGAGGTGGTAGTGATGTGAAGCTGCACTACCCCAGAGGCAGCTTGGGGGAAGCATAGGACTTCAGGGAGGCACAATCCTTCCCCAAGCAGCCCACTGCACAAGCAGGGCTCTTAGGCTGCACCCTTCCAGTGGATGCTACCCCATATGCACCTCACTGGTCCTGCAAATTGGTGTAGTGGGGAGGAGGCAGGGCCATCTCCTCTCCATGTCCTCTGCAGTGAGGAGCACGGCTGGGGGTGCACAGAGGCATGCAGGGATGGTGGCTGCTCCACACATTGCGCGCATATGGAGTGTGGTTTGGGGCCTCCTTCTATGCTTCACCACACCCTGATAAGTGTTGGTCACAATCTGGCCCTTAATCTCAGGCCTTGGCTAAACTTGGGAATTCACAGCGCTGCTGTGGCAGCGCTGAAGCACGAGTGTAGTCGCACTACCAGCGCTGCGCGAGAGCTCTCGCAGCACTGTATGTACTCCACCTCTCCGAGGGGAGTAGCTTGCAGCGCTGCGAGCGAGCGTGCAGCGCTGCAGGTGCTGATTACACTGGCGCTTTACAGCGCTGCACTCGCTGCGCTCGGGGGGGGTGTTTTCACACCCCTGAGCGCAGCAAATTGCAGCGCTGTACAGCGCCAGTGTAGCCAAGGCCTCAGGCAATTAGTATTAGCATTTTAGGCAAACATCTCAGTGTGTATTAGGCAATTACTGCAGAAAACTGTCAGTTTTTAAAATCAGGGAATCCACATCTGTCCTTGAGTCTTATCCATCATAGACTTCAGGCTGCAGCAGCCCATCCTCCCTGACAGAGAGCAAAAAGTGAAGGGGAAATGACAGTGCTTTCTTACAGCAAACATTGTCCCCTGGGAGCAGTGCCAGGGTAAGGAGAGGCAGATCCCAGTTAAAGTGCGAGGGGAGAGAGTGCACATATGTGTGAGATCTATACCCCGGTGCAGTGGGAGTGTGTGTCTGAGATCTACACCTCACTAACGTGCATGGGGAGAAGGGGTCGTCTACACTCCAGGTAAAGTATTTTCTACCATGATTCTCCTCACTATCAATGAGTGAACATCCCAAGTACTTTCCCCAGATCTCATCTGAGCTACAGGCACTGGATGTTGGCTTGTGTGCCTTTCTCCATGGGGCTGCAACCAATCAGCTTCCAGTGGCATTTACAAAGCAGCAGTAATGACTGAAGCCTCTTTACCTTTAAGGCATAAGGTGCAGTACACACAGCAAGAGGGTTTGCCTAATTAACTCCGATTGTATATGACATTGTCATGTTGATTTACTAAATATACATGGGAAATCTCTCTATTTCACCAGCTGATTGGTGACATAATCTGGGACTGTAAGGAGCAGGTTTGACACCAATTCCCTCTGGTTATGTTACCTGTCTTTTCCACCTGCAATCGCATCAATGAAGCCCACAAGGAACTTCAATACCTAATTTATTCATTTTGCTTCTGATTTATTGTAAAAAGGGAAGACTGTCAGGGTACACTTGTCTGGAATGACAATCAAACCCAGAATCCTTCAAAAGCTGGAGCCTTCTCAACAAGTATCAGGCTTCACCCATCGGTGTGTACATCATAGGGATCACAATTACAGAGCACCTTTTCACTGCTGTGTAGACCCAGGTAGGCTGGGAGAAGGGTTTTAGCCAATCACAGCCTGGAAAAAATCAATTACCCTGCCTTACCATTCACTAAAGATACTGGAAACCATGACTGACGCATGACATCTTTGATCATGTTACTCCTTCTCATATCTGCCCTTGGATCATTATTCACTTTTTATCAAGCCACACTTAGGAGCGGATTTTGAAATGCTTCCTCATGTAAAGGGCACCACTGAGGCCCATGAGACTAGGTGCATGAGTAGGGGTTGTAGAAGCAAGTCCAAAGTTAATAAAAATGAAATTAGTGCTGATGGCAGCAAACTCCCGGTCAGGTTAAAGTGGCCCCCTTAGATCTTACTCATTGTTCAATTGACACTGAGGCTGAGATTTTCAAAGCTGCTTAAAGGAATTGGACACCCAAAGCAGCTTTAAAAATCTCACCCTAAATATTCACCCCTTCAGGATGACTCAGAGCTACTCAAACAAGTTTGCTCTTGGCAGCAACTGGGTTTCTGCACCCAGGCACTACTCCAGAAAGCCAGATGCTCCAATGCACTGGGTGAGTTTGCTCTTTAGCGAAGAGGTATATGTCAATGATACCTTGTCTACGGGCAACACTGAATATTTCTTAAAAACAAAAGGCTCGGCTATTCCTCCCAAACCAGCCTAGGCTAAATGCATGCATTGTAGAGTAGCGCTGCAGCTTTCCATTTTCATAGCATTTCTGCATGACAACTCTGCAAGTTTGTATGCAGGCAATATATGGATCTTGGGTAAAAGCTAGGAGGAATTTTTCAGTAGAGATCTTCTCTTCAGTTGTCCCAAACACAGAGAGGATAATATGCAGGATGTTACAGATTTTCCATTGAAAGTCCAGGTAGGAATGGAGAGGCAGGTAGACTGAAAACCTGTCTGGATGGTTGATTTGCAGCATGTTTATTTATTAAAGCTGTGAATGTTGAAACCAATGAACCTCTCAGTTAACTTCTTAGATTTTTTTTTTAACTAGTCAAGAATTCAAAGCAGCAGAGGAAGGAGATGCTGGCATGATCAAGATAAGAAATGGCTCTCTGGGTAAATTCAGATTCCTTTTGGGTGCACACTATTCTGGAAACATTTTAATCCTGGAGTACTTCCAAGAGTCCCAGACATTGATGGGGTGTGGATTCTTCCACTCCTAGTGTGCGAGTTCAAATCCAGGCTTGGGCAATCATGGCCAAAGATTGTCCCATCTCTTAGCTGTATTTCCAGGTCTGCTGGAAATGAGCTGGGGTTGCAGCCTTGGTTCTAGACCCTGAACCTGCAACTGCTAGTGCACCCACATGCAGCTAATTGCAGGGTCAGAGGCCTAGCAGACAGGTGCCCACATCGCATCCCCACAGCTAGCATTAAATGAGAACCTTTCCGATGGTCTCTGCAGAGAAGTGAAGGAATGAGTGGGGCTGAACTCTGCCCTCTCTCTTAGTCCCTGCTCTTTGTATCAACAAGGGATTTCACTCCTTAGGGCTTCCCTCAGGCACCTTCCACCTGCACAAACATCATTTAATAAAATTGCCCAAACCTGGAGAGTTTATTTAATATTCTGTCCTCCTCCTCCTAAAAAGGAGCAACTTTCTCTGAGCTGGTTCACTTTCTCCACAAACTGATGCCTGGAATAACTCAAGTAACAAACCCAAAACACTTCCCCCTGCACATGGCCTACCCTCATCACGGCCACACTCCTCATCATAGTGAAAAGAAACCCTCATTTGGCAGAGCAATCAGGAAGAGCAGGGTTAGCCGATCAAAGAGATTTTCAGATATTCTGTGGCAGGCATGCTGCCCAGCTCGGGAGCTGAACAAGCAGGGAATAGGCCAATGCGCAACTCCATTGGATGAGAGCCTAGTTAAGATCTGTCTGTGTCAGCACAAAGCCTAATCTGGATTGATGCAAACTGCAGAAAGTATCATTAGAGGCTGTCTGGGGAAGTCAAGAAGCTTCACTGCTCCCTTCTTGTCTCCCTCAGTAATAGAGATATTTCTATTTACAGAGGTGAATTTGAACCTCAGAATTTCCTCTCTAGATCTCTAATATTCACATGTGTCACCCTGTTTCTCCTGGCTAATTAATCATTCACTAAACTTGTCAAATTGAAACCACGCTCACTGTGTACCTGCAACTTGTATGGGGGCTCTGGGGTGAATTTTTCTCCCTTTGCTTTATTGCTGGCATTTAGGAATCCAGCCTGGAATACAGTGGCACCTCTTACAGTCTTTTGCAGTGCACCCCCAGGTCCCCTTATTGGAAAGGTAAGAATGCACTGCTAAATCTGCAGCAGGCTGGGATGAGGAGGAGGCCTGCACAGGGCTGACGCAACCCATTAGGCGACCTAGGCAGTCGCCTAGGGCGCTACAGTTTGGGGGGGCGGCGACCGCGGTGGTATTTCGGCGGCGGGACCTTCCGCTGCCTCTGTGGGTGGCGGCATTTCGGGGCGGGACCTTCCGCCACCTAGGGCGGCAGAAAAGCTGGCAGTGCTCCTGGGCCTGCAGTATCTATTAGAGTGGTTGCGGTATAGAGCTACGAATCAGTAAAAGGGCCTTGCAAATAACACAGCTCATGCTACAGCTACTCTCTTTCTAGTCAGTCCCTTGTCCATGGGATGCTCTGGAATCCCCAGTCTAACACTGCCCTATTGTGCTTGCTCAATAATCTTTTTGAACTGGGAGCACTGTGATTTGATCATAAAAAAAGAATCCCAGAAAACTTGCCATCAAATTGGAAGAGCCAGGAAAGGGGACCTTGACAGAGGAAGGGGAACATTTGGTATTTTCCTCTAAACCAGTGATTGGAGAATTCCCAAAGGTTCAGGAGAAGTACAGATTTTAACCAAAACTATCTGAACCTCTTAGATCTGCAGAACTATGCAGGAGATCTCAAGAGAACAAGATTACTCAGGAGATTACCAAGCCTTCCTACTTCTAATTATCATCAGAAGCAAGCGCCGCACAGCCCAGGACACATCAACTCAAAGTGGCACTAGACCTGCAGATATAGCCCCACTGCTACAGTATTCAATACCCCCCACAACACACCTTTCGAGATCCATGGGTCCTATGCATACCTATCACAGCATGTGGTGTACCTCATCCAGTGCATCACACGCCCCAACAGCAGCTATGTGGGTGAAACCAGCCAATCACCATGCTCTTGAATGAACTCAAACAGAAAAATGATAAAAGACAAAAAACACCGTGTCACCTGTGGGCAAACACTTTTCACGAAGCGACCACTCCAAATCTCAGCTCTCCGACCTGATTCTCCAAGGAAACCTACACAACACCTTCAAAATACAAGCCAGGGCCCCTAAATTCATAACTCTGATGGACTCTAAAAACCAGGGATTTAACAGACACTGGTTTTGTGGTCCATTACAACAATTTGTGACATACTACCCTGCCTACTAACCTTTAATTGCCCATTTCATTTAGAGTGGTCTTCTACAGAACTTGTGACCCTGTTACAGTTAACAATCTGTCCCACCTTGTATTTAGCTTGGATGCTCTGGTTACCTTCTCCAGACCTGCTCAAAAGCTTGTCCTATCCACGAACAGAAGTTGGCTCAATAAAAGATATTCCCTCGCCCACCTCGTCTACTTCTAATAAAGTCAGAAATCCCTCGAGTGCACCTCTCGTCGTGATGCATTGACACTTCTGCTACAAAGTCAGAACCCAGCAGGGCAGTTGTATGCAAAAATGTTCAGTGGTGGAAAAAGTGAACTCTGCACTCATCTCTGAGTGAGAGAAGTGGGCTGAGTGCAGTAGGAACCAGGAGCTCCAGTTCAGCATCTACCACTAGCTCCCTCTGGGCAAGTCCCCTCCCACCTCCCCTCTCTGCCTGAGCTTTCCCATTGAGAAAGGGGACGGTAACACTTACTAATATCAGACTCAGTTTGTCAGAGCCAGATCTCAGCTGCAATGGCGTGAATACAGAGTAACCCTACTGGCATCAGTGGGGTTTCCCAGACTTACAGCTGAGGTCATGTTGGACTTGTAGAGCATGTAAAGTGCTACAGTGGGAACTAGTCTCTAAATTATTAATGAATGAAATCTCTGAGTCCTGCGTGACGGTTCCTGAGGGGGAGGGAGGACAAGAATTGTGGCGGTTGCAGTTTGCCCAGGGACTCCTTTGGGCCAGTCGCAGTGCTGAGGAGAAGATTCAACCTCACTCGGGGTGGCTGAGAAGTCTTTGTCAATCTCTTTCATAGCATAGCTGTTGGGATAGACACACTGCTGAATCCCTCCACATAGAATTTGCTTTGCCTGTGTTTGATGCATGGTAGACTTGGACAAAGTTCAATTTTCAGGGTCAGATCCTCAGAGTGAGTAAGACAGCGTAAGACCCTTGAAGGCCAATGGAGTCACACTGATTTACACCAGATGAGGATCTGGCCCTTAGGATAGTTAAAGCTGAAAATATTAGTTTGAAAGTGTGCAGTTCACTGTAAAGTTCCCCTTGAAGTCTTATCTGCTTGTAAGAAAAACTGTACAAATATCTAGTTGGATTCAATTTATAACTCTTCAATTTCCAGGCCAGTCACTAAAATAAAAATACTACAGCATTTGAAATAGGTCATCCAAGGGATAGAGAGAGCAAACTGTGAGAACAGTGGAAAGGAAGCCTTGCCCTGTACAGCTGCAGGGGAAGGACACAGGATTGTCAGTGGAGATTATAACAAGCTCGTTATTTGTATTTTATTTTGTTTATTTGTAGTTTAGCGATGGACTACAGAGCCTGAGAAGCTACATCAGGGAAAGCTAGGAGTCTGATTCCAGAGAGTCACTTTAATACAAAAAGTTATTAGAAAATATTTTCTTTGTTTAAGGTCTTCTTTGACAAGTCAGAGAGAGAACCCAAGAACCCACCTTGTTTAAGCCTGAAAACTGAACTGACACATGCCCAGGGTTTAGAGGTTGGAGCCTGCTGGTTAGAGTTTCAATTTAAGGTCTGGAGAATTAAAATGACCTGAATGTTAGCCCCAACTCAGCTCAAACTCAGCCCCAAATCTATGCAGAGTTACAAAGAGTTCTATCAGCTTTTTATTCCCTCCCCCCCCCCCCTTTTTTTTTTTTTTTAATTTCTTTTCACCCTTGCTCTTTCTGATTTCAGCCAAGACTGGAAGTGAAAATACTAAAATGCTGTGTGAAAAACTTCTCCTGGTGAAGTGGCAAAATTTTCAGCCAGATTTCTAGATCAATGTGTGTACTAAATGCTTTCAGACTATGAGATAAAAGCAAAATATAACTGTTAGTAACTGAACAGAATTCTCTGTGCCTCCTGAGGACCCTGCAGATGAACTATTTGGCATGTCTAAGGATGGTCTCAGGGAGAACACATACCATCTCCATAGTCCTCCCTGTGATTTCTGTGCTGCTGTTAAATGGGAAATTAGCAAGAGGAGGCCCAGAAACCAGAGTTACCTCTTCCTGTTAAAAGCAAACAAAGGCCTCAACTCAGCAAACCATCCCTTTTCAGTAAATCACTTAAGCCTGAGCTTAACTTTAAGCACATGTTCTAGACCCACTGACTTGAATTTAAGTGCTGTGCTAACCTGGGGACCTACAATATTTTATTCTTCTTTGATTTTCAGTTCAGACTAATCTTTGAAAGCTATACAGTGGCACCAGGATCACTGATATACCTTGAAGAAAGTAACTATTATTATTTGTCTATTGCTTCTTCACTCAGGGTGGGTGGTGCAGTAAAACAGTTGGACCTGCTCACCATTCAGGATTCCAGGTTTTAACATTAATTTGCTATTGTCAGGGATGAGATCAGATTAAATACCCCAGACTGGCATCTGAACAAAAGTCAAGACATATTCCTGGTATTGCATTTAACTCTACATTTAACAATTCACTTTTCTTTAAAACTAGCCCATTGCAATACTCGGGTATTTCTTTTCACTCTTCTCTTCTTGCATATCAAACCAAAGCAAGTTACTATGGGATTGCAGCCAAATAATTTATGCGTGTTTAAAGTAAATACTTTAAGCAACCTCTGGATTGTTTTTTTGCTGCTCGTTGTGGACTCAATGGCTAGAAAGGAAACCGTTCATTTTCTCCACTTCACTGGTATGGTCAAATGGATTGAAGTGCAGGGGACCTGCTGATGCCCCAAAGCAGAGTACAAATGGGCAGCAGCCTCCAAATACAGTGAATAAACCAGACAAATCAGCCCATGTTAGCCTCAGGTCCTCTACCTTATCCCAGGGGATCAGCAAATGCGAGAATTAACCACGCAGAAAGCCAACTGTTCGCTCGCCTAATGAAATGAGGCTGCATTCCTTCAGGGACAGAATGTTCACCATCACCAGAATCAGCAACATGAAGGGTCAGCAGGAGTGTTTGGTAGATAGGGAGACAGAGAAGTACAGTTATATGGGAACTGGGACTGCTGTGAGCAGGTGTTCTTCACAGTGAAGAAGTTTGAGAACAGGTCCCTGGTCACTTTGTGCATTTGGCCTGGATGGTGCATTCCGGGGAGAGGATGTTTGCACACCTTGAACACACAGAAGTAGGTGAGCACTAGGCTTACATTATGATAGACAACTTCATAGAACTTTGGACACTGAAGATGGTCCCATCCAGTCTAGCCCACAGGGACCAGTCCAGGACTGCACCCCACAAAATATTCACCATTTAGAGTAACGCAAACAATTCCCTTTGACTTTCCCAATAGGTCTGCGAGGGACATGCTATGCTACGTTCCTATTGCGCTGACTTTCTGTGCACATTTGAGTGAGTATTATGGGGGAAATGATCAAGGAAAGCAAATTTCAAAGTCACAGGAGTCAGTATCATCACAAACTCAATTTTTAATTTACACACGTAGGTCTTTATACCAAAATCTCTTACAGACTCATCCAATCTAGGGACATAATAGCTTGCGACTCATCTGACCAATCACAAAAGAGTGGAACAGCCTGAATTTTGAATATTTGTGTTAAATATATAGAATGAAAAGCTCTGAATAGCTCTTCACAGAATGGATTGGAATGGCAAGGCACTCTACGAAACGCCAGCCTACTCCCAGGATAGACACGGTAGCTAGATCAGCACAGAGATTATTCACTCAGCAACGTCACCACTGCTTTGGCCAGTCCAGTGTTGTATGTCCCGAACACTTGGGCTTCCGCCAACTCCCTTGGGAGATGATTCAAGGTCTAACACATCATTCTGCTTTCCTGATCTTTTGCCCAAATTCACCTTTTCGTATTTTCACCCCATTAGTCTTACTGTCTGCCTAAATACTGCGCACCCTCTCACACACACTTTTCAAATTCTTGTAAAGACAGCTGTCAAGACATGTCTTGGGGGAGTTCATGTAACTGTTGTCATACCTTTTATTAATTCCCTGCTAGGTCTGTCTGACCACAACTGCTATGACAGTGACTACAGTGGGCCTGGCTTGCTACTTGCTGACACCAGCCTATGAATGAGGAGTCACTCCTTTGAAGTCAGTGGAGATACACCAGTGTATAACTGGGGAAATTCTGGGTTTGTTTACACTGAGAAGCTAGTTTGGATTAAGGTAGGATGTGGATTTAAAGCAGAATACTTATTCCTGATTAACTCCTTGTGCAGAAACTCTTATTCCAGAATAAGAGTACCTTATTCCACATTAGTTTAATTCACAGCCAAAGGCTAGGTCTACACTACCGGGGGGAAGGGGGGAATCGACCTAAGATAAGCAACTTCAGCTACGTGAATAGCGTAGCTGAAGTTGCGTATTTTAGGTCGACTTACCTGGCTGTGAGGACGGCGGTGAGTCGACCGCTGCCGCTCCGCCGTCGACGCCGCTTCCGCCTCTTGCCGTGGTGGATTTCCGGAGTCAACGGCAGAGCGATCGATTGCTACCCACCGATCCGGCGGGTAGTGAAGATGTGCCCAAAGTGGATTAAGCTAATTCAGAATAAGGCACTCTTAGGCTAGGTCTACACTACAGTGGGGGGTCGACCTAAGATACGCAACTTCAGCTACGTGAATAGCGTAGCTGAAGTGGCGTATTTTAGGTCGACTTACCTGGCTGTGAGGACGGCGGCAAGTCGACCGCTGCCGCGCCGCCGTCGACTCCGCTACCGCCTCTTGCCGCGGTGGATTTCCGGAGTCGACGGTAGAGCCATCAGGGATCGATTTTATCGCGTCTTCACTAGACGCGGTAAGTAAGAGCATCCACTCAGGGAATTAATCAGGAATAGTTTATCAGAAATAGCTATTCTGGAATAACTCCCTGTGTGGACGAACCCTAACAGACTATTCATCTTGGAACATGATGGGTAGGGTTTGGGGTGCAATGAATTGATTGTGTGTACATGTACGCACATATGTACTGTGACAAAGTTCCTCCTCTGCCTTGGTGGGTCCTACGCTTTCTGGTGGATTTGCTTGCCCAGACATTCACGGCAGCCTTCAGTTTGGTCACTTCTGCTAGAGACTCAAACCTGCCATTTACTCAGCTAACCTCAGCACTGGCCAGCATGGGGGAAATGGAGAACAATTCCCACAGTCTCTGTGTCCCACCCAATGGGTTGGGGACAGGACAGATTCCTTTCCAAATTAGACCTTCCCCTCTGGCGTGCCTCACAGACCAGGTCAACTCCTCCTGTGTCAGATAGAGAGTTGGGAGGAACCCAGGCCCACCCTCTACACTGGGTTCCAGCCCAGGGCCCTGTGGATAGTAGCTGTCTACAACGTCTCCTGTACCAGCTGCAAGACAGCTACAACTCCCTGGGCTACATCCCCATGGCCTCCCCCCAGCACCTTCTTTATCTTCACCGCAGGATCTTCCTCCTGAAGCCTGATAATGCTTGTACTCCTCAGTCCTCCAGCAACACACCTTCTCACTCCCTGCTCCTTGTACACCCCTCACTAACTGATGGGAGGTCCTTTTTAAATCAGGTGTCCTGATTAGCCTGCCTGCCATAATTGAGATTCTAGTAAGTTCTTAATTGGCTCCAGGTATCTTAATTAGCTTGCCCGTCTTAACTGGTTCTAGCAGGTTCCTGATTGCTCTAGAACAGCCCCTGCTCTGGTCACTCCAGGAACACAAAACTATTCATCCAGTGGACAGTATATTTGCCTTCTACCAGACTCCCGCACCCAACTGGTCTGGGTCTGTCACCGTATGTATGCATGTGCGCGTGCACACTTCCAGTTGTTAGTCACACTGCTGTTAGGTCCCCTCCTCCACGCAATAACCTTTTTACCAGCTCTGCAAAGACTCACACATTCAGCAGGCTGGAAATAAGACAGGGCGAATTCACCCTCTTTGATTTATCAGCAACTTTCACCTCCCACTTCCATCCTGAGCTAGTAACATGAGCAGAGCAAGTGCCTGTTTGGGGAAGATGCATTCTGAATCCTTATTGCCCACATTCCTCTCCACAGGTAGATGCCCTGACATCGGTGCTGTCTTTATTCAACTTGATAAAGAATCTGTGCTTTAGAGTGACACACAGAGGCATTTACAGTAAAAGGGGGAGAGGCAGAAGGAGAATAAACACAAATTCCGAAAGCCAAGCGCAAAAAGCCTAGAATTAAGCTAGTAGAAACTACAGCTGAAGACCCTGAGTCATAATGAGTAGCTGGAGTCCTTGTCCTAATTGTGTTGGGGGAGGCATGTTCTTCAGACAGCTATTGACCACTAGTGCATTTCCAGATCTATCTGAAAGTCTCAGTACAATTTCAAAACAACCCTCCCAAAAGAAGTTACTAGAAATGCAGAGCAGTTTCATAGGCAGTTGCAAACATGGCAGCTCCTATCCACTGGGTATAATTTTTAACAACCCAAACCAGCACCAGAACAAAGCAGAGAAAAATCTCAGCCCTTTGTTTGAACGGCTTTTGAAACAGCCAAGCTGATTCCAATTTGCTGGAGGCATTAAAACAGCACATGTCCCAGTGGTGGGGAAGGGAGAGGCTAAGAGTTGGCTACGAATGCGTCAGATAATGGAGCTGCTGTTACAGGGCCCCGAGAGCCCTGGCTGTTGCCCCATTTGCACAATCCCAACAGCAGGTTTCTAGGATGCAGACACTCACTCACCAGTGCAGGCCACATCTGGTTCGGTCTCAGGAAATCATTACTTATTTTAGCAGCCCTGCCGCAGTTCAGCTGATTTGCAAAAGGCAAGTCGCCACATCAACAGCTTCTCTAAGAAGCACCAAGAGGCAAACTGACCTCCTGGAGTACGGGGGTGGGAGGATCACCCCTCCACACTGCTTGGATGCAAGAGCCAGATCAGAGAGCTACAGAACAGAGGAAGCATACAGAGGTGCTTCCACACACAGCCAGCACCCTGTGCCCTGCTTCAGGAAGAGCGTCAGCAGTGCCAGGCCTGGGCATCACAAGGAGCAGAGCTCAGCCCCTGGTTGGTGTTGAGCTGCCTGAGATATTGTTCTGGGCTTTGCGGGACCTAACGAGTGTGTGTGTGGGGTCCCATGCAGCTCCCTCTCTATCATAGTCTGAGTCCCCTAACTCCATGGCACCTCTTCCCCGCTGCTTGCCTGTGACTGCCCCCTCATGCTGTGGAGATCCCTCGCCCTGGACGGTAGTCACTGGCTTCTGGGAAGCTGGGATGTGCAGCTGAAGAGAATTCAGTCCTGGCTAGAGCCTGTCAGTGCCAGCCACGGAAACATCCCATCCCACGACAGCAGGAATGGAAGGAGATGTGCTTGGAACCCTGAGTCCAAGAGGAGCAATAAGGATCAGAATTTCTCCTTGCAGAGCAGGGGAAAAGCTCATATCCAGCCTTTTATCTTGAAGCTTGTTGTGTTGGAGAGGGATGGTGGCCATGTCACAGGGGCTACACAGGACCCCAACGTCTGGTGGCAAGAGGCCCTTCTATCTTAATTTTGGTTAATCCAGAGAAACCTGCAGCGCCTGTGACAAAAGGCCCTCTCTCCTCTCCAAGGAGAGGCCTTGTCTGTGAAGATGCAATTCCCTCCCAAGTCCTCCCCAGGTGCACATTTGCCCAACAGGCTGCAACTGGCAGGTCCAGACTGGCTGTAAAACTCATCCTTTGAGATTGATCATTTAATCAGATTTACAACAGAGCTGGAGTCTGGGGCTGCACCAGTTCCCCATGACAACTAGCTTGGGCACAGGACTAAGCAAATGCACAGCACACAAGGAGAGCTTGTAGTGACCGAGGGGTGGCGGGACCGTTTGAGGCAATACAACGGCAGCAAAAGGTGACCCATGCCCAGAGGGCAGTAGAGAGCCATGACCGCACAGGATAATTGAACATTACCATCTCCAGGCCTGGCCTTCTTCCTCTTCTTTAGATGACTGTTATTGTTCTGCCAAAACATAATCTCCTGACCCGCACTGGCCAATATGGAAACTCAGCATTATTCCCACACCCAGCCCACCTCTTCTTCCTTGTATTGACTGGAAGGTTTTAGTTCAGGTGCTGGAGAAGGGTTAATAAAGAACGTTGCTCCTTCTCCAATGAGATAACTAGCTCCAAGCCGGGAGGTGCTGGTTACACACAGCTTTGGTTAGTCAGGACCCTGGGGACATATAAATCACAGAGAAAGGGAAAGAGACAGCACTCAGCTACTGCCTTCTGAGACCTCAGTCACCTACCCACACAAGCTACTAGCACATTCCCCCTCCCCTCCCCGAGCTAGTAGATCTGTGGTATTGATGGTGGCAGGTCTGGCCATAAGGAGAGTTAGGCAGAGGTGTTTAGAAAATGGTAAGTATTTTCAGTGAACATTTTTGGAGGGAGAAAAAAATACAAATTTCAAGGAAATTTTCCAGTTTTTTGAGGAAAACTGAAACCAACCCACATTAATTTTCAGTTTTAATGAAAAAAAAAAAAAAAAGAGACAAACTTTGAATAAAACAGAAAAGCCATTATTTGACAGAACCAGTTCTACAGCTGGACAAGTGTTAAAAACCTGCTTCCACGAATATTCGTTTGCTGAGGCTGTGTTCACACCTCTTTTGCATTGGCCTTCATTGATTATTCCAGAATTTGCATTTACTAGCAAGAATGGTAACAAATCAGCAAATCCTAAGCCACCCTGGGAGAATATTTACAGCCTCGTAAAGACCACTGCTTGTCCAGTCAGGGAAGAGGAACAATATCAAGTGCCCTATTTGTCAAGCCAAACTAGCCTGAACTTTGAATGTAAATACTCCCAAGTGCACTGCCCGCAAACAACTCGTACTGAGAACTCTTCATTACTGTATGAATCACTCCAAATATCAAATTAATTAACCGTGATCTGATTGAGAACAGATAGAGAGGCAAGGTTTGTTGAATAAACCATGTGTGCCAAATAATCTCCAAGCTTTAGCCTTAAAGAACATGGTCATCGTGAAATTGGAAATGGGATTTTTAATCTGACTGTGTTCCTTTAAGCACATGCAAAGTAAGTGACAGCTTGGGGCCGTCCACCCACATGCCCTCCACAGCTCACAGCAGGTCTAGGGAAGCTACACCAGGCCTGCCTCCTCCCCTCAGGTTCCAGCAGTTTGACCAGATGAAAAACACCTCCCAGTACAATCCCCCTGTACAGAGACCTGGGCCCTGCAGACCACAGCGGCTCTGCATTCAGTTAAGGGCAGTAGCTGGGAGAGCCCTCACAGGGCATCCATTCAGGTTGTATGAATCAAGGTTACAGAACAGTTCAGCATGAAGGTTTTAACCCTATGCAGAAATGCCGTTGATAAACCCCAGCACGGATGGGTTTATCGTTCTAGACCTGGGATGTTTCAACTATTCTGACAGGTAAAAAAGATGCCCAGATAAGAAGGGTGCAAAAATTAGTAACTAAAAAGCTTGTCTCCTTAGACTGCAGCAGGACTTAGTTCCTTGCACAGCAAACGCATGGCTAGGTTGCAGGGTGGGAGAGGAGCAGAGAGAGCAGGAGACAGGGAGGCAGTGCACAGTGGTGGTGGTGGGAGGCTGGTGAAAGAAAGGCAAGCTCTCAAAACTCAACCCTGAGCTGGAGGGGCCACCTCTAGGAGCCAGAGTGGAGTTCAGCCTCCATCAGCTGTCAGTCTGTCACCTCTGCTGAGTCGCCCACAAAGGGCCAGGGATTATCCATTGCGATGGCTGGATCTCGTGGTGTAGGAAGCACACCGGTCCCGGTGAACATGGAGAGAAGCCACTGAACAGCCTTCCCATGGCAACAGCTTTTGCCCACTGCTGCTCTTCACAGACTTGACCCAGGGGGAGTCTCAGTTCATTCCTGCCAGAGGAAGCCATCTTTCCTCTTTGTGAAAACAAGGACTTTCTGCCCTAGGGCAAAGCTGTGAATTCACCACAGGCAGAAAGCCAGCAACTCTGCTTTGCCACCTGGGGGCAGGAGTCTGAGGCCTGGAAAAAACAAACAAACAAACAAACAAAAAAATGAAAATCCTGACTGTGGTTGTGATTTTTCTTGATGGGTCACAAATAATAATAATAAAAATGCCATTCTGGTGCATGTAGTGGTATTCACACGAAGCTCCTGTTATAGAAATGTATTGTTCTGATATCAACCTAATTTTCCTTTCTTGTGAGAACAGATGTATCCAGTCCCAAGAACCTGAGCCTTTCCCCTAGTCCCCTCATCCTGGAAATATGCCATATGCCATGGCCACCAGGGTTATTACAGTGTGCCACAAAAGGGTGTGACATCTTATATATCTGCCTCAGTTGTTCAGACACCATGGGGATGGGCATGAGAGAGATGCATTTCCATTTTTAACCAAGAGGTCAAAGCATGGTTCATACAAAATTTTTGGCTAATTACTTTGGTATTTCATTAAAGACTGTGAGGCTACAGTAACGGGGGGTTGTCGACGTACCTTAGATGGATGCCGTGGTCTTTGAGATGTTTATCTAGTTTCAGTTATTTCTGTAACTTGTTTCAAGCTGTGGATGTAGCCCCCCCTTTCTCCTTCCTCCAAGGCCAGCGCCTTTCCAGGAGGCAGGCTCACTTTATTGATGATAATATTATTGGCCCTTGGTTGTAACACTTTGTGCTGTGTTAAGTTACAGTGAAATGCTTCTGCGCCATGACTCTCCAAAGCCCATCCCACAAGTATTAGGAAATTTTCCCATCCTCTCAGTGCCCTTTTCTATTACACAGAGCTAGATCTGAGCCACTATGTACTTCAAGTAGAACCCGAACAAAGGGGTATTTGTTTCTGTCTCTGCACATATGCTGCATGTCCTCATAACTTCCACTGCACCCTGCAAAGTGGGCGGGGAACAGCATGAAAGTGGAAATTGTCTAATGCTGCCTTATCAGCCATATGCTTTAAAGACTAGTCTAAAAGAAAATGACATTTCTTTCCTGGAAAAATTCTATTCTCTCCTGGCTTCAAAGGCAGCAGGATCACAGATTTTTAAGTGTGCCGAGAAAGCAGCTACTATACCAAAGAAAATCTTGGCACAGACTGATTTGTGACTGCCATGTTTCTTCCACAGCCATGACTGCCAAAGAGGCTCAATGTATTTCTTCTGATTTTCTCTTTGTTGATATTCTCTTTGCTTCCATTCTAGGACTCTAGAGGCAGATCTAGTCTCACCAAGGTTGTTGTTTTCCAGGGATAAGAATAAGATCTATTAAAACCATCCTGCATTTGACAGTATTTTTGCAAGAAAATAGGCAAGGTACACATATTTGACTCTCATTAATATCTATCTCATTTGCAGCTACCCCATCTGCTATTTCCATGTGGAGAAAGGAAAGCTCAGCACAGGGACTCAGACAAAGGCCTCTAGATCCTGCCTTTACTGAAAAGTCCATGTTCCAGCCCCAGGTTTAGTTCTGCTGCCTGTTACACTGATAGTTGCCTAGGAAGCAGAGTGGGTTCATTTGTGAAGGTTCCAGTCAGGTTCCTTGTAACTTGACCCCACTCAGGGCCGGCCCACAACATTTTGGCACCTAAGGCGGGGAGCTCAAATGATGCCCCCAGACTCCCTCGCTTAGGCCAAAACTTTGAAAGGTCTCAATTCTGCCTTCTTCCTGTTCTACTTTATTGGGGTAGGTAGCAGAGCAGTACCATGAGAGGAATAGAACTAACAACTTAAAACGCCTTGTTCAAAAATTTTAAGTAAAACTTAACTTTCAAACGCCTGAACAGCAAATGTAACTTTTCTTGTCTGCATAGTAAACACTGACATTTTTATCTGTTTGAATAATCAAAGTGGTGCTTTCGGTGCCTTCTTGGTTGCAAAGATTTGAACTGCTTCCTGAAGGTCCACAGTTCTGGGCCATCTTATGCTCTGTTGAGATGGTTGCAAGGCCGACCAGCCTCTCCTGTGTCATTGTGGAGCGTAGATGTGTTTTTATTAACTTCAGCTTGGAGAAGCTGCGTTCTAACACTTCCCGCAACAGTTGCCAGTGGAGAAGTATGAGCAGAGCAACAAAAGCATTTGGAAAGAGGGTGGTCATCTTATTTGTGCACATATATTTCAGAACAGCCTTTGAAGTTGAACTGAAAGCCCTTTCAAGATACATTTCAGCAGGATCATCACCTAAATCACTCACATCAATATCGCGCATGTCATCATGTGTCAACACTGTCTCTACTGCCCTGCATTGCTGGTGAGGTCTTCTTCAGGTATAGTGAGGAGTTTGGGGATATCATACAACATCCCAAATATACTGCTGTGTTCCTTGAGCTGCATGAAACGTTCTTCAACTGACTGTATTGCACAATCTAGCACCTGATTAAAGAATTGAACTTTGAATTGTTGTTTGGGGTCTCTTATGGGATTATCCCATGCCTCGTAATCAAAATGTCTTCTTCTTCGGGACTCTTGTATTCTTGAATGGGTGACAAAATAGCTTCAGTGTGAAGTTCCTCTGCCAACTTCTGTGCACTCTTCAGAACATTTTGAAATCCCTCATCTAACCAGTAAGACTGTAGGTATGACTTTGCTTTGTCCGGTTGTTCCATTGCTCCAGATATATCAAGGTCAACACCTTGCAGTTTCTTGCTTACAACATTTATTTCAAACAGTATGTCATGCCACAACACTAAGCCACACATAAATTTGAAATTATGTATGTTTCTGGTGATTCCATTTCCCTCTGCCACTGTTCTCCCATGAACAGTTCCTGTCGTAGCATTATCCTCCATAAGGGCAACATCTATCTTCCCAAATTGGTGTTTGATAGGCTTTATCATCTCCACTCGACTTTCACATCGTGTGGCACTCAGTGGTTTCAGTGTCAGAGAGGATGTTCCCAGATGTTGCTTCAAAATTTGCCATTGATGAGCTGATGCAGAGAAAAATACATAGATGCTTTGAATTACGTTAAAAAAATTCAGCAGCCTCACTAGAAGCTGATGCTGCATCACTGACCACCAAGTTCAATGAATGAGAACTGCATGGGACAAAAAAAGCTCGAGGGTTTAACTCTCGGATCCGTGTCTGCACTCCTCTGTTCTTTCCTCTCAGGTTGGCACCATTATCATAGCCTTGACCTCTCATATCAGCTATCGCAATTCCCATATCTTCCTGCTTTCTAAGAAGCACATTTGTCATACCAGCTCCTGTAGTATCAAGATCAATAAATTCTAGAAAATGCTCTGACAGTCACCATTGCAGGGACATTTTCACTAGGTTCTGTTGTTGTTACAAAACAAACCATTAAAGTCATTTATTCCGTATGGCTGATGTCAGGTGTGCAGTCCAGAATAACAGAGTAATATCTTGCTGACTTCAGATCTGACACAATCTTCTGTTTGACTTCTGTTGCCAGTAACTGTATGATTTCATTTTGAATTGTTTTTCCAAGGTAGTGGTGTGTGTACATTTCTTGGGTGGTGACTCTTCTTAGATGCTCCTGGAGTACAGCATCAAACTCAGCCATCAGCTCCACAGTTTTAAGGAGGTTTCCATTGTTTGGCACATACAGCTGATCTGCAGTGCCACACAGTGCTAGGTTTTGGGTAGCAAGCATTCTCACAATGGCAATGAGCCTTTTCAGAACATTTTGCCAGTAAAGAGATTCTGATGCAATCTTCTCTTGATGCTGATCATCTATGACGACCTTTAACTTTAGTCTCATCTCAAGCTCTTTCCACGTATTGAATGCTCTCTGGTGATTTGCTGCCTTCTCATGGCATGCCAGATTTCTAGCCAGATTTTTCCAGTCCTTTGTTCCTGTAGAAACCCAATGTGGCTGGAACATTAGACTGGAAGAGTTTGCAACAAAAACAGTATGCAGCATTCTGGGTTTTTGAGTACATAAGCCATGGCCTCTCCACTTAGTCATCATTGGAGATTTCACGCCAGTAATGTGTTGGATGGAAACTTCTATTTTCATTGTCTTTGGGGAACATGAAGTCTTTCACTCGCTGTGGCCCATGCAGTACAAGGAAGTCCCTCAAGCTACTGCTCAAGTGGGTCCACAGTCCTGGATCATCTAGACGTAAGGAACTAAACTCAGCAGCAGCGGTTTCTTGTGCCTCCACCACACTCTTCTCTGATCTACACTTTTCTTCAGGAATGTGCATGGTTACATCCATTTGAGATGGAGATATGGATCCTGCAGTAGCTGCCAGGGCACCTGCACTCTGACTAACTGGAAGATCAGGCATCTCCTCACCACTCACTGGGGCCGGAAGGCTCACCGTGAACATTTGTGTCTATGTATCTCAGGAGAGCTCCTTCCTGCTTAGATAGAAAAGCTTCCTTTGCTTTCTTTCTTTTTCTGAATGCTGCCCCAGAGGGGCGTTTTCTTCTTTCACTCATGACTGCTGTTCTGTGCCAGCTATAGTGGCTCTCAACACTCAATTGAAGGGGTCAAATAAGCAGGCTGGTAGCAGGGCCTGAGTGAGGGAAGATATCGGCGTCTTAAGGGCCTAACTGGCTCCTACTACTTCAGTTGACTGCCTGTTCTCCTCAAGCGGGTTCAGGGAAGCATCAGGAAACAGGAAGCTCCGTGAGAAGCTGGTGTGAATCAGTCCAGGCTCCTGGGGGTGCTAGAGAGGTACATAAGAGCAGGGCTGGCTCCAGCTTTTTTGCCGCCCCAAGTGGCGAAGAAGAAAAAAAAAAAAAAGGAAAACCCGATTGAGCGGCCGCTGAAGTGCCACTGAAGAGGAAGAGGGAGTGAAGCACCCACTGCCGAAGTGCCGCCACAGACCCGGATGTGCCGCCCCAACAACGGACCAACTGCCACCTCTTTCTATTGGCCGCCCCAGGCACCTGCTTCCTTTGCTGGTGCCTGGAGCTGGCCCTGCATACGAGGCTCCTCCTCCTCTCTCTCCCTGCAGCTCCTGCCACTTTCTGTTATTCCCTCTCACCTTTTCTCCTGCCTGCCTGTTATGTCTCTTGTGCCCTCCTTCCTCCAGCACAGCACTCCACCATCTCTGTGCATCTAGAGCAGAGAGAATACATATGCACCAGACAATTTTCTACACTCTGGGTCCTAGTGGTGCCCTCCCACAGTCTGGCACCTGAGGCAGCCGCCTCAGTTTGCCTCATGGTAAGGCCAGTCCTGACCCCACTCTCAAGCAGAATCCTTCCTGCCAATTTGTATAGCTATTGATAGAGAAAAAGCACAATGGTTTAAGAGCACAAGTGATTCAGACACTAATATAGTAGAGACCGAGCAAATACACTTCAGTGTAAGACTGAAAACAAAGAATGGAGGGTGGCTTGTGATCCATCTAACTCCCTTGAGGATGGTAATAGAACTACTGTCTTAGGTTATCCAGCATGGACAAACAGATGGACACACATTGCACACAATGCTGGTGTCAATGGGAGAACGTCTGCCACTTACATAAGGCCTGTGGTACCAGATAGACATTGTCCTCTTTTGGGACTGACTAACTTACAGTCTGTGATGCTGACTCCAGGACTGTAGAGCAATGGATAGGCAACTGCACTTCGGTTAACACTAGATCTGCCTGGTTGCTGTTTCCAAAGGATCACTCACTGCATCCGATCTCAGCAGAGCATCGAGTGGAGTCCGTGCTGATCACGGTGAGTAGAACCGTCTTCTGCTCACCTGGCTCAGACTCAGACCATTCTCCCCACCATTAGCTTACTAATTAAGAAGTTGTTCTTGCCAGGTTAAAAGAAACTTTTTTCCAGCACAGCCAGCTCCGCTCACGTCTAATTGCACTATAGATAAAAGGTTAAGAGGAGGAAAGATCTCATCATCTGGGTGAGTTGAAGAGAATCCCCTACCAGCAGGGCCAGTGCAGCTGTTCATGCCTCCACGGGTAGGGTTCCTGCCTTTGAGACCTCCTCAAACCCTGATCCCTACCCTGGAGAATTAATTATCTGCCTCTTGTGTTCAGGCAGAAAATGGAAGATCTGATTTCTTTGTATTAAGGCAGAAATTCTGAGAAGGGTGAATTAGGTCTCTCTCAGTGTTTAAATTCAATTGCAACTTAACATGGAATAGCTCTGATCTACACATGACCTATACGATATAGTTTGTGCATGTGCGTGTGTACACACACACACACACACACACACACACACACACACACACACAATGTTGACACAGTTCATGGCAACTGCACCTGTATTCCCCTACCATGGTCCAGCCAGGGCTTCTAGTTCCCCACTCCCTGCTGACTGGGAGATCTCCAGGCTGCACAGTTCCCTGCCTACACTGCAAATTCCCCAGCACATCAGGCCTGCTTTGCTTTCTCCTCAGAGGCTAGAAACGGCATAATTGCCTACAGTTATCACACACCTCTTTCTAAGCAAGCACATTTATTCTTAAGGTGAAAACATTACAGAGAAAACATGAGAAAAAACAATAAAAGAACCTACACGCATGCTACTAAGCTTACCAGAGATCACCCCAACTCCAACAAGGCTCTGGCAGGTGACCATCCTTCCAACCCTTCTCTAAGGAATGGGGCCCTCCCCTTGGACAGACGTTCCTGTCTCTTTACTGGATCAGAAAGGTGACCCTGAGTCAGTTTAAACTCAGGCGGTTTATCCCGAAGTCCTTTCTTTGTCTTTGGCCTCTGGAGAATTCAGTTTGAGCTAGTAAAGGCAAGCCTCCCCAGCAGGTGCTGGGTGCCTCTCTGGAGAGGATACAACTGAATGAATTTGCCTAATCACCCTCTCGCTGTTCTGAGTCTCTGGAGGGTCTATGGTTACCCTCTCCCATAGAAATACAGAGAGGCCCTGGCCCACAATGATACATCAGCTTAACACAGTAAGATCTCCCAACGATATTACAGGACATTGCCATGTCTGTCACAGTTGCATTGAATCTGAGAAAGGATTTCCATTTCAAGGGGCTAAACCTGCTCAGAGAAATCCTATTGATTTGGCCAGGTCTGCAGGTTGAAGAGCTGTAGGAGCTTGACATTGCTCTTAGTTCCATGGGTCACACAGCATGCTACGCCTGAAATGCCAGCTGCTGCAAGGCAGCCATGAAGATGGTGGTTTCAGGGCACCCGGCAATGAGTGTCCATGTATTGGAGGCAGTAGTGCTCTGCCACGTGAAGCCCTGCCCCACTCAGAGAAAGGAGAAAATAAAGCCCAACTAAAATAAATTCACCCTCAACTCAGCCATCTGTGCCAGTCGTAGCTGAGACTGTGACAGAGCGGCTCTTCCAGAGGAAGGAGCCACGTGAGGCAGCTGCTATGGCAGCCCAGGTTCTATTCACGCAGAACTCAGTAAATGGGAATTGAATAAAGAAAATATAAAGAGACCTCAGAACAGCCCTCCGGAGAATGCTCTCAGTCAAGTGGAAGGATGAAAAGAACAGACCTGGGGGCCAGGCTGTGAACCTTGTACTCACACAGATAAATAACTTCAGGAGCTACCTTGTGCGAGTAACTTCTCACTATCACTAGCAGCAGTAAGGGAGATCACAGGCTGGCTGTTAACTTGATTAATAAGAGATGTAATTGTATTTCGTTCTTAGTGTTATTGCGAGTTCTTTTTTTTTTAAAAGAAAGTATACTTTTTAAAAGTGGGAGTTAATTACTATACCAGGACTCAGTAGTTGTATTGTGGCACGCATGCACCCCCCCCCACCAAGTAAATACTCCAAAAATGTCCTGTCCCTGCCTTGCATAAAAACCTGTAATGGATTAGTCAGGGACTCTTTTTCTGTTCTTCCAAAATCCCAGTCCCAAGCCAAGTTGGTTAGAAAACAAAAAACCTTCCCCTCCCCCGCCCCCCAATTGAAAAAAGTTAAATCACTTTTTTTATTTATTCAGAAAATATTCTTGGATAAAATTTCCTGGTGTCTCTAATCTCAAATAGAGCAGAGATTTTCTAGAGCATGAAAGGGACTGTCATATGGGCAGTCTTTTTTGGTCAAAGAAATGCAAGGTCCATTATAGGAAGACATGCAGTTTGGGGTAATTTGCATGAGAGAGATGAGCATTCTGATACCATACCCCGCACAATTCAGAACACATGCTCATCTTCTCCAGTTAGGAATAATTCTTGACATGGCTAAGAGATTCTGGAACAAATTCTGTGTGAAGCACAATGAATTAATGGCAGGAATCCCCTCCCAATCTCCTGCTAGCGCCAGTCAAAATTTTGAAGCAATTTCCCCCCTCTGTTAACAATTTAAAGCCTTGACAGATTACCTAACTTAAAAAAGAATTTTGAACTCTACTTATAAAATATTTCATGGAAACACTTCTTAAATACATTACCACCTTCACTCCACAGCCACGACAGTACTATTTGAAAGGATATGGCAGAGAAATGCCTCTCTCTCATTTAAACTCACATCTCTTGAAATTTCTGCTGCTCCAAGCTGATATTTATATTCTGTATCCACTTAAAAGGTGGGGAAAATAGGCAGATTTGGTATCAGATTTTGTTGTTTAAAAACTTGTGGAAATAAATACTTTGATCTAATCACATGTAAATTATGTGTCACTGCTAAAATATGGAACTGCATGTAAATCTCAGATACAAAAGAAGCCATCATCATCTCCATGTAGAATGAAAAGAAATGTGGAATTTTAAAACCAGGGCATTCAACTTTATTAGCATTACAGCTTTAGTTTATATTCATAAACAAAAAATGCACTCACAGCAAAATAACTCTAAAGAAACTGGACTAAAGCCCTGATTCAGTAAAGCACATGCTTAACGTTAAGCAGGCATTTAAATCTATTCAGCAAAGCACTTAGGCATGTGCTTAACTTCACTTTTCTTCAGAGGGACTTATGTGCTCTTAAAGGAAGCATTTAAGTGCCTTGCAGAATTGGGGCCTAAATTTGGTGAGTTTTTGGTCTAATTAGACACTGATGCTCATCTAAATAATCCAGCCTTACTGGGCAAGTAAAACTGGTCTAAAACTCATTAGATTTCCGGTATTTTCTGCTTCCAGTTAGGACCAATCCAGGAAGGACAGATGTATTAAAATGAAACACAGTCCATTTGTAAAATGTTAGACGAATGTTTGCAAACAAACAAACAAACAAAAACTACAGCACAAGGTTGGGGTTTGTGGTTCAGTTAAAAAGTTGGGCAAGGGATTGGAGCAGTTCTTAATTTTACCTGAATCATTTTGTCCAGCCCTAGAACCAAACCCTGTGAATTCAAGAAATCCATTAGATGTATTATCCCCTGCAAGCCAAGGTAGCAGAGCTCCTGGAGAGCACCACTGTTCTTCAGAGAAGATGGGATGATCTCAGCAGCAGGAGGTGCAATGGCATGAACCACTGAGGATCTCCAGGGTTCGTGGAGAGAGGTGGGCTGACATTTTTCTCTCTCTGAAATGGTGCTTAGATTGTGGAGAGGTCCAAATCACACCTTCCTCTCCTGCTGATGGGGCTGGCAGCCTAGCACACAGCACCTCATGGGATCCAATACTTGTTCCCTCCTCCCTGCTCTGTGGGGCTGTGCAGACACTCCCATTAACAGCAGTGAGTTACATGTGGAAACGTCCTCAGTCCCTGTGCAAACAGAGAACGGGTCTGTCTGGGCAACTGAAATGGCTGTGACAACCCCAGGCCACTGAAGGGGATCTCCTCCCCTTCGGAGCAGTGGTGAGGGCATCATGTTTGCTTTGCAGGAGGCAGTTTTAAGTGATGGTGTCTGGTACTAAGGTGGCTGGGGCTATTTTGTGTAGGCTTAGAGAATCGACAGTGTCATGTCAGAACACTTGCAGCTTTCTCAGCTCACTGCTCAGTGACAGAGCTGTTACAGGCCATCAAGTCAATGAATCCATGGCTGTGTGCGTGTGTGTCCCTAGCCCAGAATGATCCAAAAGGATTTTGTCTTGGGGAAAGTCATTACCAATAATTCACAGCGTATAATAAAGAACAATATTTCTGGATGCAGGAAACATGAGGATGGTAAAAGCTTACTATAATAAAAATAGTAGGGGAATCATTTTCAAACCACTATTAACCGGAGAAAACCAGTTCTTTCCTTCCAATAACAACAACATCTGTCATCAAAACAGAGCGAAAACAAGAGTTACGAAAAGCAATTAATCTCAGCTTAATGTCCACCTCACAAAACCCATAAGCACAACGACCTGAGTCTCAGGCCTGAAGGGACATCCAAACCAACTCACCTTTTCTCCCTAGAGGTGGTCCTGGTAGGATATGGGGAGAGCCCCACACCTGATCCAATCTTTTTAGGTGACAAATATGAGGAACTGTCCTGGACTGATGTGTCAGTTGAGGTGGTTTTGGAACAAATTGATAAATTAAACAATAAGAAGTCACCAGGACCAGATGCTATTCACCCAATAGTTCTGAAGGCACTCAAATATGAAACTGCAGAACTACTAACTGTGGAAATATAACCTATTACTTAAATCAGCCTCTGTACCAGATGACTGTAGAGTAGCTAATATAAAAAGGCTCCAGAGGCATTCACAGGCCAGAAGTCTAACTTCAGTACCAGGAAAATTGGCTGAAACAATAGCAACACCACAAAATTATCAGACACACAGACTTGATCTGTTGGGGAAAAGTCAATATGGCTTTTGTAAAGGGAAATCATGCCTCCTTAATCTATTAGAATTCTTGAAGGATGTCAATAAGCATCTGGGTAAGGGTGATCCAGTGGATATAGTGTACTTAGACTTTCAGAAAGCCTTTGACAAGATCTTTCACCAAAGATTGTTAAGCAAACTAAACAGTCATGGGATAAGAGGGAAGGGCTTCTCATGGATCAGTAGCTAGTTCAAAGACAGGAAACAAAGGATAGAAATAAAACGGTCAGTTTTCACGGAAAGAGGTAAATAGTGGGGTCCCCCAAGGCTCTGTAGTGGGACCTGTGCTGTTGAACATATTCATAAATGATCTGGGGAAAAAAGGGTGAACAGTGAGGTGGCAAAATGTGCATACAATACAAAATTACTCAAGACAGTTAAGTCCAATGCTGACTGCCATAGGCACCGACTCCGTGGGTGCTCTGGGGCTGGAGCACTCACAGGGAAAAATTAGTGAGTGCTCCGCACCCACGAGCGGACAAGCTCCTCCCTCCTCCTCCCCCCGCGAGCGCGCCGTGTCCCCACTCCTCCCCCTCCCTCCCAGCGCTTCCGAACTGCCCGCCACCTAACAGCTGTTTGGCGGCGCTTAGGACTTTCCGGGAGGGAGGGGGAGGAGCGGGGACGCGATGCACTCGGGGGAGGAGGCGGAGAAGAGGCGGGGCAGGGGCTTTGGGGAAAGGGTGGAATGGGGGTGGGGCGAGCGCGGTGCAGGGGCGGGGCCTGGGCGGGGGTCGAGCACCCACCGGGAAGAGGGGAAGTCGTCCCCTATGCTGACTGCAAAGGCTTACAAAGGGATCTCACAAAACTGGGTGACTGAGCAACAAAATAGCAGATGAAATTCAATGTTGATAAGTGCAAAATAATGCATATTGGAAAAAAAATAATCCTGACTATACATACAAAATGATAGTCTCTAAAATTAGCTGTTATCCATTCAGAGATCTTGGCGTCATCGTGGATAGTTCTCTGAAAACATCTGTTCAGTGTGCAATGGCAGTCAAAAAAGCGACCAGAATGTTAGGAATCATTAGGAAACGGATAGATAATAAAGACAGAAAATATCATAATGCCACTATATAAATCCATGGTACGCCCATGCTTTTAATACTGTGTGCAGTTCTGGTCATCCCATCTCAAAAAAAGATATATTAGGATTGGAAAAGGTGCAGAGAAAGGCAACAAAAATTATTAGGGGTATGCAACAGCTTCCATACACCTAGAGATTAAAAAGACTGACTGTTCAGCTTTGAAGAGAGACAATAAATAGGTGATATGCTAGAGGTCTATAAAATCATAAATGGTCTGGAGAAAAAAAGGTGTTATTTATCCCTTCACATAATACAAGAACTCAAGGTCACCCGATGACATTAACAAGCAGCAGGTTTAAAACTAACCAAAAGGAAGTACTTCTTCACACAACAAAGTCAACCTGAGAAACCTGTAGCTATGGGATGCTGTGAAGGCCAAAAGTGTAACTGGGTTCAAAAAGAATGAGATAAGTTCCTGGAGAATAGGTCCATCAATGCCTATTAGCCAAGATGGTCAGGGATGCAACCCCATGCTCCAGATATCCCTAAACCTCAAACTGCCAGAACCTGGAACTAGCAGACAAGAAAATTGCTCTATCCTGTTCATTCTCTCTGAAGCATGACACTAGCCACTGTTGGAGACAAGATACTGGGCTAGTTGGACCTTTAGTCTGACCCAGTTCGTGTGTGCTTATGTCAGAAATGATTCCCACTGGTGAGTGGGTGTGTGTGGGGAGGGACCTTACAGTGCTACCACCTGCACTGATCCGGTCCTCAAGATAAACGGAACTGCCCATTTAGTTTGTAAGCTCTTCAGGACAAAGACTGTCTATGACCCTGGGTTTGTGCTGTGCCTAGCACCCTCAGGCCCTATTCTCAGCGGTCCCTAGGCACTACTATGATAAACACAATTAATAATTATTATTATTCTCCAGCACAGAAATCCACTTTTTAGAAACCAAGAGGAGGAAGAGACAGACAGATTGATATTCAGGATAATAGTCTGTCCTTTCTGCAAAACTGTGATTCCAGCAGAAAAAAAATCAAATTTTTTTGACATCCCAGGTGACTCGATGCTATTCTCCCAACCTGAAGGCCTAAAAGTCCCTTGGTAACATTAACTCAGCTATTTCCCAGCAATCTTCTTATCTGAGACTGCAACAAGACTCCCCATTTCAGGATGACTTGTGGCATCACTGAAAAGCATGCAGGAAGAGATCAGCACTCGCTCGCTCTGCACATTAGGTGACTTCACTCTATTTGCCATATGCTTTTGCAGTAGGTTCCTTTCATCAGCCGCCTTTGAGGTTCTTTGAAAAATAGAAATAATTAGGCACGTGTATTTTCATTGGCACAGGGATGCTGAAGCCGGATCTGAAAGGTTTCACCATAGCAGGGAAATAATAGGCCCAATTAAGTGTACTTTATTTATTCTGTGAAGTTCAAACACCACAGCTTTGGGGACAAGAATCTTATGCAGAGCAGGAGTGTGGGTTTATACAAGATCAGGGGTTAAAAATAATCTGCTTGGATTTACAGAACAACAACAAAAACAAACAAACAATGGAGAGTCAAAGGGTAAAAGTTGCATTATGCATGTTTATGTGAAATTCACCCCTGTGCAGAGGGCCAGCAAAAAAATCTAGGCACCTTTTCAGTCCTGTTTCTACTAATGCTAGGGCCAGAGTTGCAAGAAGAATCATGGGGTTCCAGTCTGTTTGTTAAATTATTGAGCACACAAATGAAACCGACAGCTAAGGAGATGGATGCAGCTGTGACAAAAACCTCATTGACTCCAGGGGGAGCAGAATCAGGCCCTTAATTATTACCCATGAGGTCTTGGTCAGTTGATATTTCCAAGAACTTTCTAAAGTTTCAAAGGAAAAAAAAAATCTCATCAGTGCATTTTAATTGCACACAGGTGAAAGGCACCATGTCATCTGGCTTGGGCTTGAGGGGAGGGGGCAGTTCTGTTCGGTGGGACCAGTGCAAAAGGGCTGATGCTGCATTAGAACACACAGAGAAATCAAAGGCAAATAGAATTCTTAACCTAAAGCAAAACCCACTATTAAAAAGTGGAGCGGATGCCCTGAAAATAATTAAAGTGATGCGAGAGAAATCAACATGCTCCTGTGCTTACAGGTCTCAGGTCTCCAGGGGCCAGCTCCTGTCTCTGCTCCCTGCAGTGGCTTCCTTCCCATACGTTTGGACAAAAGGCACTTTTATTACAGTAATTTATCACCCCATAAAAGTGGCTCTCTTGCACTGCCGAATAATTTTGAAAGAAATATGTTTTAAAAATTAAAAATGCAGTCGGTGTATGCACACTCAGGTCTGCTGGGAGACATTTTTGCAACTACTGTAACTGCCTGGGTAGTTTTAATACCTCTACCTTCCATTATTTAAAGTATGATGATTTTTTTCCTTCTCGGAGCTTTGTCAGCTATAAATAAAAGATAAGGGTTGAACTGTACAGGGTATCAGTAAGCACTTCCATTATTGATACTTAATGTTACTCCGAGAAGGGACGACGGGGAACTCCGCGCTTCTCGTTCGCACCTAAATCCTTGGGCAAGAGCTAGGAAAAGCTGAGAGCGTGAAATTAAGAGGTCATTTTTCTGCTTATGTTTCCGTTTTCTCCTCCATGTGGCATATCCCAAGGCACAAACAATGCACTTTCCAGCTCCCCTAATGAACCATTTAGCTAATGCAAACACTTGGAGAACCAGGGAAAGGCTTTTGCTGGATGGCCCCCAGATTGATCAGCAAGCCTCGTTCCTGCCAGCCCCCAGGCCTGGGAGGGTGTTCAGACAAAGGCCAGAAGCCGGGGTTGCATTCTCGGGACACACAAGATTTATTCACAACCCCCCTCCTACTTTCTGGGAAGGAAGAAGGTTCCTTTTCTGTGTCGAATCTGAGCCGCTGGCTCCTCAGCTGCTATAACAAAAAGAGCACATTTTCCTGGTGTTCTGCGAAATCAGGTAGTGCATACTTTATTAGCACTGTCGTGTAAATCGCTAGCTCCTCCAAAGGCAATTAGCTCAAGAACAACAAAAGGCAAAGGGACCCAACCACAATGGGTTTATTTAACAAATAATTCACCAGACAGACCCAGCAAGGAAGGGGTGGTTTGGGCTTGTTTGATTTGGTTTTAGCAAAAGGTGCTCTTAAAAAAAAAAAAAAAGTGCCTCCGATTTTCCACATGCTCTGGAGCTCTGATCAGTCCCCTCTCTGTGGCTTCCATTCCCCCCCCCCCCCCCCTCTCCATCAGCCCCGATTCGTGATGTTTCGGTGACAGCTGGGATTTGGGGAATTTGCCCCAGCACAGCCACATCAGTGCAAACCCTTCCTGCAGATGCGGTGCACTGGTGGAAAGCAGGGTTTGGATCTGTGCAGCTTACTCCAGAGAGTTCCCAGAGTTCATGGCACCCAGTGCAAGCCCTGCTTTGCACTGGTTCAGCCCTTTTGATGTGGTTAAACTAGGGCAAATTTCCCCAATGTGGACAGGCTCTTCAGCTGTGCAAGACCTCCTCCGCCCTACAGAATCCTCAAACTCCTCCCTGCGCCAGAGTTGCAAAGGGGCAGAGACTGACCTTTAGTGCCCCCAGCCCACTAGGATGAGGGGCCAAGGCCCATTAGGGGGGCAGTGTGGGGCAAAGTGGCATTGTGTCTGCCATTCCCTTGGATGGGGCTGTCACTCTGGCACCCGTCCCCAGCCCTCGATTAGTTACAAAAATAAACAAACTCGTCTGGACCTATACAGCAAACTCTTTTCCTTTCAGGGAAGCATGAAGGACTGAAGAGAAAGCCTGTGTAAGGGATGGCATCAGCGGGAAGCCTGCACTCCACACTGGCTCTTCAAAGCTATCTAATCCCGGCCCCCACACCAATGTGAGTCAGGAGTGACTCCCCCAAAGTCACTTATAGCCCAATGTCAAACCTGGGTGAGCTCCGATTCAGGCCCTGCCCTCAGCGGGTTTCCTGAGCCAAAGCTGAAACAAGCTGATAGGAGGAAAGAAATCATTTCCTCCTAGTGTCTATTATTAAATGTAACCCTTCACATAACAATCTCCCCTCAATCCAAGTACCACTGGAGGGGGTTTTAAGTGCAACTGGACTGTTCTGTTTAATCGTTACATCCTGACAGCTTTGTAGCTGAGCAGAGAGAGCACAGGATGACTAGGTACCGGGAAACATTTATTAAGTCAACTCTCCAGTAACTTCTACAAACCAACATTTGACAGCTGAATTGGTGAGCCCTTTTAGGGCTTCCCCTTCACATCCCCCGTTTTCTACCTCTCTCCAGAGCTGGAAGGGATCGCATCAGCCATTTATGCCTGCCTACGCTAATCACAGATCCCTAACTAGCCCTGATGGCTCTTCAAACCACAGGGTGACAGAATTAGCACATTACTCATGTCACTCTGTTTGCAACAGATTATCATGGGGATGTGATGGTATCTGCCTATCTTCAAATTCTAAGAAGTGACTTCAAGATTCAGAGAATGAGAAAAAGTGAGTCATGCTCAGAGGTTTCTTTAGCTGCTTTTGTTCAACCAGTGTTAACAGTGAGGTAAGCTTGAATCACTCTGAGCGCACGGACCTTCAAAGGACGAACAGACATTGAGCCCATTTGCTTTTGGATGTAGGGCTAAGCAAACCTCACACGGGAGCACAGAGTTGCAGGCTGTGGTTAGGCTGAATCAGACTACATTTAAAATGGAACGGTCTGTTCAGGGAGTCTAAGGCATTGGGGACCCATTGAAAGCCATGAGGAGGGGCTCTGCATCATTCTGCCATCACAGAGAGAGCCCCTTGGTTAGTGAGGTTCTTTTTTAAGTATTCCCCATCATTGGTGCAGCATCACAAGCACTTTGCATACATGCCACGGTCACACTTTAGATTATGGTTTCGTTTATGCATGGCTTATGAAGGATTGATAATTAACCGATGTAATACACCTGTTACAGACATGAATAGTATGTGTTCTAGATGGTTATAAACACATCAGAAGATGTTTTTATAGATTGTTATAATGGTTATATGCAACCTATTGCCCTGGTAGACTCTATAATAAATGATTAACCACTTATTAAAACAGCTACTAATACTTTATTCACCCTTTATAAATTATTTCCACATGGAGCCTTGCCACAAAGTGTGACCCATGCCATCTCACATCTGTTCCTTCTCCCCAGGCCACCGTGGCACTGAGTGGTATGTCACTGCAGAAGCTGGAGCACTTTCAGTAGGGTGCCAGTTGTGGACGTTAGCATCACATATCCCTATGGATGGTCTGTCCCACACTGCAGAGGTTTCATGCAAGTACCATGCTTTAATTTTTCCCAAGGGTTGCATAGCTGGGCTGACCAACAAAGTCAAGTCCTATCACTCTCTAGGGAACAGCTGAAACTGTTCCCCAGTTTTGTTGCATATAGTAAACCCTAAGCAGGTATGTTTTCCCAGAAGATAATTTTTGCAAAGAGGTCTTGGGTGCATTGTACCATTAGGAAGGACAAAGCCATTAGCACCACTGAAGAGCTATAAATAAGGGTACTTGGGAAGTAAAATCTCTTAGCGCCACAGGAATACACTGGGGTAAGAGAACTTTATGAAGACAGATACACATAAGGGTATAAAGTGTTGAAAGATAGGTGCTGTCCCTTCAGAATAGGAACATCTGGCATTCCCCTCTTCCTCCGTGCCTGTCCCACCTCCACCACCACTTCATGGTATGGTCTTGAGCATGCGTTTTCAAACTGGGAGTCAGGACCCCTCAGGGGGTTGCGAGGTTATTGCATGGGGGGGGGGGGGGTTTGCAAGCTGTCAGCCTCCACCCCAAACCCTGCTTTGCCTCCAGCATTTATAATGGTGTTAAATGTATAAAAAATTGGTTGTTAAATCTATATAAAAAAAAGTGTCTTTAATTTATAATAGGGGGGAGGGGGGTTGCACTCAGAGGCTTGCTATGTGACAGGAGTCACCAGTACAAAAGTTTGAGAGCCACTGGTCTTGAGCAATCCACTTAGGGTATGTCTACACTACAGGATTAATCCGAATTTATATAATTCGAATTTAGGAAACCGATTTTATAAATTCGAATGTATTCGGCCACACTAGGCACCATTAATTCGGTGGTGTGCGTCCAAGCTACCGTAGTAGCATCGATTTCCAGAGCGTTGCATTGTGGGTAGCCAATAACATCTAATTGCCAATAACATCGAATTGCGGCCACACTAACCTTAATTCGGATTAACAATACCGATTTTGACGCTACTCCTCTCGTCGAGGAGGAGTACAGAAATCGAATTAAAGGGCTCTTTAATTCGAATTAAATGGCTTCATTGTGTGGACGGGTCAAGCGTTAATTCGAATTAAAGCAGCTAAATCCGAATTAAAGTCGTAGTGTAGACCAGGCCTTAGGGTCTGATTTTCAAAGGTGCTGAGCATCGATAGCTCTTGCTGAGCTCCCACCATTTCCATGGACTTTCTACCTCAGAGTCAGCCCATTAACCTCTCTGCCTTATTTGCCCAATTTATGAAATGCAGAAAACTCTTACCAACCTCCCAGAAGCGGTGTTCAGTTTTAATGGGTTAATGCAGGTGCAGCACTTTGAAGATGTACGGGGCTATATAATTGCTGAGCATCATTACTCCAGTCGGCCCAGGCTCACACAGAATGTTTGGGAACCTTTCAGTGACCCTGGGGTAAGTTTCAAGCATGTAACGTAATCCGATGAGTTTAGTTTTTCATAGCTCCACCTAAGGCAGTATATAAATTAATAACTAACACGTGAATCTTGTTTTCCTTTGGGGTGGCGCACTGCACATGTGGTGTATTGTGGTGGGGGGGTTCTCTAATACTTTTCTACCAGAAACATGTGGATTAAAATACCAAGTGGCAGGGGCAGAAGCAGCAAGTGTGAGAAGCAGCAATGCTCGCCACAAGGGAGAAAATCTCTGCTCCGCAGGTATGTATCCAGGAACATAGAAATTGCAGTACTAGATCAGACAAGGGTTTCTCGACTCCAGCATCCTGCCTCGCACAGCCACCAGTAGCATCTGTTTCAGAGGAAGGAGCAACAAACCTTGCATCTATGCAATAAACTGCCCACAGTGAAAATTTATTTCCCAGTAGCCGGAGATTGGCTTATGCGTCAAACCAAAGAGGGTTATGTCCCTTCCAAAACAATTTTGCTTTAAAAAAATCCCAACTTTATTATTGTAGTTCTAGATGGTCTCATTATCCATATAAATGTACAATCCTTTTATGAATCCTGCTAAACTTTTGGCCCCACTAATATCTTGTGACAGTGAGTTCCACAGACTAATTGAGAGTTACATGAAAAAATATTTCCTTTTCTCAGTGTTAAATTTGCTACCTTTCAATGTAGCAGTCTCCAAGGACATTGGTGGTGGGGACTGTCCTGTGCATAACTATTGAAGTGTTAAATAGGATGCTGCAGGTAACAATGAGGCGTTATAGCCTTCCTTCTGCATCTTACTCTTTAGACTGATGTTCAGCTAACACAGGATTTATCTACACTGGATTCTTAGGCTGAGATTTCACAGTCTCAAGTCTTGTCTACATTGGCAAGTTTCTACGCAGTAAAGCAGTTTTCTGCAGTGCAACTCCCAAGGTGTACACACTGCCAAGCCATTTAGTGCGCAGAAACGGCACCATTGCAGCGCTGTAAAAATTACCCCGATGAGAGGCATACAGCTTTCTGTGCCAGGGCTACAGCACCGTGGTGCCAATGTAGAAACCGTGGTCAATACAGTGCTGCGATCGGTCTCCGGGAGGTATCCCACAATGCCTGTTCTCGCCTCTCTGGTCATCAGTTTGAACTCTACTGCCCTGCCATCAGGTGACCGTGAGCCCCACCCCTTAAATTCCTTCGGAATTTTGGGAGTCCCCTTCCTGTTTGCTTGGTGACGCATGCAGTGGTCTCAGCGCATCGTTCCAGGTGACCATGCCTGCTCCACGCACCAGGCAGCCCCCCGCTTGGAGCAATGCTGAGCTGCTGGACCTCATCAACATTTGGGGAGAGGAGGCCGTCCAGTCCCAGCTGCGCTCCACCTGTAGGAATTATGATACCTATGGACAGATTTCACGATGCATGACAGAAAGGGGCCATGACCAGGACACACTGCAGTGCAGGGTCAAAGTGAAGGAGCTGCAGAATGCCTTCCACAAGGCACAGGAGACAAACTGTCTCTCCAGTGCCGTGCCCATGAGCTGCCAGTTCTACAAAGAGCTGGACGCGACACTTGGTGGTGACCTCACCTCCACTGCGAAGGCCACTGTGGATACTTCGGTGGCTTGCATGCCAGTCAAGGGTGGACCAAGCCAGGAGGAGGAAATCTTGGACAAGGATGTGGAGGGGGTCCCAGAGGCAGAGGGGGACACAGAGCGGAACGGCGTGTTGATTCCCACAAAGTGGGCGAGTCAATCTGCCTCAGATCTCCAGGAAACTCTCATGGAGACACTGGGCAATCCGCTGCCGCAGGTTCTTCGGCAGAGCTGCTTTGTTTCTTGCTCCGTTAAGGGTAACTTTCCTGCGGCACTCTGCCGTCACTGAGGGGGGGTGGAGGGGTGGGAAGAGACCATTGCTGCACACAGGCGAGCTGCATAAGAGCCAGGGTGGAAGTCGCAGTCTTGGAGAAGACCCTCCCTTGCTTTCCTGTTCACCTTCAGCAGCAAGATATCTTCCATAATGAACACAGCCTGTGGAAAATGTGTGGACAGTAATGATTATAAGGCCCCCCCTACAGTGCTGGCTCTCCCCAAGAGCCACGTGCCCAGTGTACAGAACAGTCCTGGAACACTGATTTCCCCTGCCCCTGCGGTTACTCACCATTTGGGGGGTCATGTGTGTTTGCCTGGGGTCAGCCAGTTAGTGACAAGTACACCTCTACCCCGATATAACGCTGTCCTCGGGAGCCAAAAAATCTTACCGTGTTATAGGTGAAACCGCGTTATATTGAACTTGCTTTGATCCGCCAGAGCACGCAGCCCCGCCCCCCCGGAGCACTGCTTTACCGCGTTATATCCGAATTCGTGTTATATCAGGTCGCGTTATATCGGGGTAGAGGTGTATGTGAATAGTGGCTGTGTTTTAAATCACCGAATCAGTGGTCTGTGTGTTGCAAACAATATGGCTTCCACAAAATGTTGCATTTTGGCTTCACAGAGATGACCTTGGGAGCCCAGCCTCCCTGTTTGTTATCGCCGGCTGAACAGAATTAGAAAGCAGCCACGAAGAACTGAAGAGGACTTTCTACGTGATGTCATGATGCACTCCATGGCCAAAAAACAAGAATTGAAGGAGTGGCGGGACAGCGAGAAGAGGGACCGAAAGGAGAACACGGAGCACCAGAACGAATCCACGGTGGCTCTTAAAAGTTATGGAGCGCCAAGTGGACATGCTCCAGGCACTACTAGCATCCCAGACGTACATGACGATGTGATCCCACCACTCAGTGCTTGTTTCCAGAGCCCAAAAGTGGCGTTCTACTGTGGTCAGCACCTCCGTGAATGCCACAAGCAATCTCGTGTCATAGCTACTACGCGTGGTGAGATCAATGTCAAACTCCTCTTGCTTTTGTAGTTTAAGGAATAATTCCATTGCCACTCAACAGTGCGGGATCCATTCCTGCAGACCGAAGAGGCAGAGCCCCCAGTACACAAACTGTTGAAAGATGGTGCCAAATGCAGGCAGAAGCACAGGGATTGCTGGGATGCGAAGCAATGCATCACGGGGCATTGGGACAGGACCCAGGATGCCCCGCGACCCCCTCCGCCTTCCCACAACTCTTAGCGGCAGAAGAGGAAGAGATGCTCTGTGGGATAGCTCCCCAGAGTGCACCACTCCGAATACCGCTGCAAGTTCCGCAAGTGTGAACACGTTATTGTGCAGTGTGACAGACCCAGAGCAGTGGGGTACAGGAGTCTGGTAGAGGGCAAATATACTGGTCACTGGATGAGTAGTTTTCTGTTCCCTGAGTGACCAGAGCAGGGGCTGCACTAGAGTAATCAGGAACCTGCTAGAACCAGTTAAGGCAGGCAGGCTAATTAGAACACCTGGAGCCAATTAAGAAGAAGCTGCTAGAATCAATTAAGGCAGGCTAATCAGGGCACCTGGGTTTTAAAAGGAGCTCACTTCAGTTTGTGGTGGGAGTGTGAGGAGCTGGGAGCAAGAGGCGCAAGGAGCTGAGAGTGAGAGGGTGTGCTGCTGGAGGACTGAGGAGCACAAGCGTTATCAGACACCAGGAGGAAGGTCCTGTGGTGAGAATAAGGAAGGTGTTTGGAGGAGGCCATGGGGAAGTAGCCCAGGGAGTTGTAGCGGTCATACAGCTGTTACAGGAGGCACTATAGACAGCTGCAGTCCACAGGGCCCTGGGCTGGAACCCGGAGTAGAGGGCGGGCCCAGGTTCCCCCCAAACCTCCCAATTGACCTGGACTGTGGGTTCTTCCAGAGGGGAAGGTCTCTGGGCTGTTCCCCAACCCACATGGTGAATCTCTGAGGCAAGAAAATCCGCCAATAAGCGCAGGACCCACCAAGATAGAGGAGGAACTTTGTCACAGCAGGTAGCTGACAGTGTGAACACAAAGCTGTGGTTTCCCTTCAGCGCTCTCTGAGCGGCGCTGTAACTCTGCCAGTGTAGACATACCCTCAGTCTTTAAGACAGAATGTTTGTACTTCATCCATACTTAAAAAAAAAAAAAAAAAAAAAATCACAGGTCTCACCAATTTGGCCTTATATTCCTCACACCCCATGTGCCATTTGTCCCTTTAAAATATAGAAAATACTCTTTTCTCCCTCCAAAGTCTAAAGGAGGTGGGCCTTGGAAAGGATCTTTCCTGCCCAGGCTGGGTCCAGGGGCTCAACGCTGTACATTCTGAACTAAGCTATCAATGCATGTTCTGAACTAGTTCATTGTTTACAGGATCAGTGACATTTTTTTCTACCCTTTGTTCCTCTCAATTCTTGGCACTTCCATGAATTATGAAAAGCTGAAGAATTTGGAACTTGCCAGCAACTGATAAAGATAAATTTTTCATCTTTCATGTACTGTTTGTCAGAGCCACACTCGTCCATTCTTCCACCAAAGAATCTTTATGCCTTATCTTGAGCAACATCTGGGCTTCCAGCCTGTTCTCTTGGCATGCAAGGTGGCTCAGGATTCCACAGCAGACCAGGGCTGGGGGCTCTGCATCTGAGATGTAAATTTGCTGTACAGGTCACCTGGGCAATAGATATTGTATTACATCACAATTCAACGTGGTGTGTGTTTCCCCTTTTATTTATTTCAACGGATACTTGGCTATTTTCACCCCCTCGTCCCAATTTTCCAGTTTATTTCATCCAGGCAAATAATTGGCATGTCAAGTGTCTCAACTAGCTGTCATGAATCCCTGCTGCCCTCAGCTCCCTGCTATTTGGTGCTTCGCAGCACTGTATATTTGGTTTGCTTCCTTGTTCTCTCCTGACAATGCAGTTTTCCTGCTAACGTAAAAATGGCTTGTTTTAGCTATGTTGAAGTGAGTGCAGTTCCCCACAGAGCAGGACCCGGCACTGTAGGGTTGTGTGGGTTACACCAGACATTAGGGCCTGATTCTCAGAAATGCTGAGCTCCAGTTCAAGTCAATGGAACAGCTGGTGCTCTGCATCTCTAAGAAGCTGCACAGCCCTGCCCTGAGTGGTGGGGAGTGCAGTGTCTCGGAGGAGGAGCTCTACTCCGAAAAGCGGCTCTATGAGAATGGCATTGCGGGTTTCAGTTTTCTTCCCTCTTATTGACTCCATGCCCAACTTCACCCTGTTTACAGGCAGTGATGGTCTTTCTTGCTGCCGGTCCTGCTGAGATCTGTCAAACCAAGCTGGGCCATTTCTGCCTTCCACATCACCAGCCAGAGAGTCACCATGGATCTTAGCTGGCACTTCTGTCAGTTGAGGCAGAAGAGAGGCCAGCATGCTCCCCTGCATCTCTAGCGGCCCACAGGGCTAACATGAGTTACAAACAAATAAAATCAACCTAGTCCTTTGCAGTACAGTCAGTGCAGAGGGAGCAGCCAGCTCAGGTCACAAACTGATCATTCTGAGTCACTTTTCTGGCCTTACTGTGAGATTCAGGGTTAGATCCACAGCAGGTATAAAACAGGGCAGTTCCACTGAAGTCAACAAAGTGGCACAGGTTTACAGCAGCTGAGGATCTGCCCCTTGAACCCTATGCCTCCTTTTGCCAGTGACGAGGCAAGTGTTACTTTCATGATTGCTACCTGCTTAACCCACAGCATTTCAAAGCGAAGCACACAAAATAACGCAGGCAGGTCAGCACGGATTTTGCTCGAATAAGGAGGCGATTCGCAGAAAGACAGACTGGTGCAAGCAATTGCATGATGTCAATGCATTGTCCCATATCTTGAAGTTTAGCAGCAGCCGTTTCTCCTCCTGTTTCTATTCAAATATCCTTATGAACAGACAGCCAATGATAAAGAGGAGAACATGGCTGTGAATGGCTCTGCTCTGACAGACTCTGTAATGGGAGCTGCAGACCCCAGCTGCGTGCACTGTAAAATTCTCTTTGACACTACCACAGTCTGTGTTCTGCTCAAAGCCCTGGAAAGTTTTCAGAATTTTTCAGACAGTATCATATTAAGTTACCCAAAGTATTTTCAAAGAGGGTGTTCACTTGCCTAAAATTTTGTTAGAGTTAATAAAAAGTGGCAGAATTGGACAGAAAGCCAAGCATACGCACTTGTGAAAAGAAAAAGTGGCCAGTCAACAAAAATGTGACCCAGTGGAGGACAAAGCAATAGAAATTAGTCTGAAACGTCTGCAGTGTGGGGATGGGTGGAGGAGGGGGCAATGCAGAGTGCAGGGAGTGAAGAGGAAGCTGGGGCAGGGGGAGGGCTCAGCTTGTGTAATTCAAAAGCCATCCTTTGTTCCGTCTAACTGCTGCCATTTCTTAGGATATGTCTCTATGCAATGAAAAACCCTTTGGGCTAGTGGGGTTCAAAAGCCATCCTTTGTTCCGTCTAACTGCTGCCATTTCTTAGGATATGTCTCTATGCAATGAAAAACCCTTTGGGCTAGTGGGGTTTGGGCTAAGGGGCCCTTTAATTGCAGTGCCCACGTTCTGGCTCAGGCTGCAGCCTGACCTCTGGGACCTTCCCACCTCACAGGCCTGACCTCATTGGTTTATTTAGATTTAAATAACTCCAGTTAGTTATGGGTGCCCCAACAATTAAACTCAATGCTCATAGGAATAGCCACGTACACGGACCCCGCAAGTAAAGTAACCCGATCTGTATTTTAAAGAAAGGGGTTTTGGAACGGTGCTAGCTCTGACTAAGCTAGTGCACGAAGAATAGGAGGGAAGCCGCAGGAAGGGCTGGCTGCACTCAGTATGAACCCATTTGAGATGCTAGGCACACGCTTGGGGCAGCGAGCCCATCCCACCGCTGCGGGCGGCTACACTCCATTTTTAGTGCACTAGCTCAGTCAGAGCTAGCATGGGTATGACTCCTTGAGCTAGTAGTCTCCCCCCCCTCCCCATAGACGTATCCTCAAATCGCTGAGCCTAGGGTGACTAGACGTCCCAACAAAATCGACATTCAGTTGTTTGTCCCGCGGCGCTCTGGCTTTTTTTTTTTTTTTTTTTTTTTTGCTTCGGCGGTGCGCCGGCTTTTTTTTTTTTTTTTTTGCTTGTGCCCTGCCCCCCCCCCCCCATGTGTCCCGATATTTTGTTCTTGTCATCTGGTCACCCTAGCTGAGCCCCAGCTCCCCATCCTTCTTTCGTCTGAGCTGTCTTGTTAGATTGTAAGTTTTCCGGGACACACTCTTAGTTTGTGTACATGCCGTGGCTGGCTAGCACAAGGGCCAAGATATTGGCTGGGGCCTTCAGCATACTAAAGCCAGACACATGATAACAGTAATAAGCAGGGCCTGTCTTAAGATGAGAAATGAAAGGACTGATAGCATTCTGAGATACCACAGGCCTGATCCAAACCCTTTTTAACCTTTCTATTGGACTTCAGAGCAGGCCCTAAGAGCCGTCTCTTTTGTCTGACCATAGTCACTGTACAGAGCAGCAGACTAGGAATGTACTTGCCCCTAGAAGTGGTCTCTCCAGAACAGGGTTGAGATGCACTGGCAGGGAAGTGTGGGGAAGTTTGCCCTGTCCTCAACCAGACTGTACCTGCTCTCCAGGATTGACAGTCTGGCACCTTTCAGCAGCACTAAATAAAAGTTGGTGGGGAGAGGAGGAGGGGATTCTTTTATTTTACTTTAAAGAGCCAGAGACCAGAATTAAATTTTATGTTATTTTTAAAGTCAGACACACATTTGCAACGCCGAGCCAAGTCAAATGTTAAATTACCACCAGCAGCTAAAAAGAAAACTATGATAAAAAAATGTTCTCACCAATAATTAAATTAAGTATCTTAAAGTTACTTCATTTCAAGATACACAAATAGGACTATGAAGATTTGCTAATTTTCTGAGTTTTAGTTTATTTGTGAGATGCTAACAACACTTTTCTGCTCTGAAAAACTTTTCTTCATCTCCCCTTGTCACAGAGGGACCTTTAGAAAGTTGCCTGAAGTATTAGTGGGCAGTAAATCCCAGTGTTGCAGTATGCCAGTCATATTATTCCCCTTACTATCGTTATTTGTGAGCCCCCAAAAGCCTGCCTGGCACTTCGCAGAGACAAGAAAGAAAAAGTCCCTACCCTGAAGGGCTTGCAAACAAAACTAGACATGCATGAGGAACTGCAACACAGAAAGCTTAACTTAAGGCATCTAAATGGGAGCTGAGCTTTTTTGAAAATCTGGCCTTATGCCACTTGCGTAAGGAGACACAAAAATTCTGACAAAGCCAGGAGTTGAACCTAGATCTTCTGAAACCCAAGACAATGCTTTAACCACAAGAACTGCCCTGCTACACAGTGAGTAGATCTGCAGAGTACGACGTTTCCGCCTAATTTTAAGAACTCCCACTGCCTATATGTTGCATTTGCAAAAACCCTTTAGTGATACTAGAAATGGAAAACCAGCAACCCATCTTTTCTTACTTTATGTTAGTGTCGCCACCGCCCTCTACTGATTGGAATCGGAACTGATTAAGCATGTGCCCTGGGAACTATACTGCTATCACGTAACAGGAATTCTGTTCTAGTTGATGTGGTAAGGACTAGTGCTTCTGGAGCAGGATGATCTCCATGCTCTATCTGCTGTGACCATGAAGTTCCAAGAGGGCATGCTGTGTAGCACAGTCACACCGGTGAGGTTGCCTGAATGGCCACAATTTGTGATTGTGTATTACATGTTTTACACACACACACACACACACACACACACACACACACACACACACCCCATCCTCATAACTTTTAAAAGCCACTATTTGTTACCCATGTAGCCCAGAAATGCTAACACACACTAACGTACAGCAGTATGAACAAGGCTGCCCTAATAATGTGCCTCTCTGGATTCTTGTCATGCTGCCCTAGTGATATTCAGCTCAGTAATGAAGGTGGCAGGAATCCTAAGAAAGGAAGAACAGAGAAAATAGCAAACACGCTTGGAATAATGTGGAGTTGCCATGAAGCATCACAGTTTCACTTACAGGAATTTAGAGAAGTTTGATTTTTCCCCTTACCCCCCCATGGTCCTGCTTGTTGTAGCAGGAGCAGCAGAGTCAGTCAATGGGAGCAAACAGAGCGGAGGCCATTGGTGCACAGCTGAGCACGGCTTCCTAAAAGGTTGTAGAGGACTTTCCATCATCAGGCTCAAGTCAAAGTCACACTTCATCTATCAGATCTGGCTTCTCCAGCCTTGGGAATCAGAAGGCTGTTTATAGCATCAGGGGGAACAAGGACATCACTTCACAGCTCAGAGCCATCCTTATTTAGGATGGGATTGTCAAATCACCAGAGTAGTTGGGTGGGCTGGGGAGGCGTCTACCTCCTGGGACCTGAGAAGAGCCCATACAAATGACTCAAGAAGATACAATGCAGTTGGAAGTGGCAAGGAAGATAAAGATACAGGTGGGAGCAGCAGAGGTCGAGGTGAGGGGGCCATGAAACAAGGCATCAAGGAAGGAGCCCACGCTCTGCAGAGGAGCAAGGCTGAGTCGCTCCAGAGAACTTGTCTCTGGGGGATATTGCAGTGTGGGTGAAAAAAGGGAGGAAAGGACAAAGCAAAAGAGGTGGGACCTTTCATTGTGGAGGAAGAAGGGGGGGTGAGGAATAGCACAGGCTCTCTCTCCCCACCCTCAGCTCTGATAATGCATCACAGTCCTCTCCTCCATCCAGGGGCGCTGGAACTACAGTGCACCGTGGCTTGAAGTAATAGCAGCAACTGAATGCACAGCTTCCATCATACACAGCATTTATACTTTGGGTCAATGGCTTTCAGCACCCCTGCCTCCATCATGCCTTTATTCCAGTCCTGCCCTCCACCACCACTACCTACAGCACGTCCTACTAGCCCAGCCCGGGGGTTTCTCGTTTGTGCCTTTTGCTGAATATACTGTGCAGATTTATACTGAACAATTTATAGACACCATAAAAACTAGCTGCATAGTATACAACAGGCAGTGGAATCAGGCTAATGCCCGCAGGTCAGGTGAGGCACATTATCCTGACTCAGGCTATAGCCAGAAGGGTGCAAGATCCCAAGACCTTGAATTCCCCTGTGCAAACCTGGAATGAAAGGAAAGAGTCTGGAAGAGAGAATTATGAGATTTTCATCTCAGCCTTTTTTTGGAGGTAGATAAAAGGGACCAGAGCAGGACTCTTGGCAACAGGGGGTGAGATACTAGGGAGATACACCAACATGCTCATTCCACTTCCCATTGTAAAAACAAAGCGCCTGTCAAAAGGCAGCAGGGATGGGACAGGTCGGAACCTTCCATCCACCCTTCCTCCAAAATGCTGGCAGTTTGGATACAATGGAACCCAGGTCTGAACCATCCCTGCTTGGGGAGCCAACTGCAAAGTAGGTGTCCAAGGTACCATTACGCTAGCCTCACTCCTGCTGCAGACATGGCGCTAGCTACCAACGGACGTGACACGAGACAGCCGATATGGGCCAAGCAGCAGGATTCAGTCCCAGATCCAGAGCCCTGCCCCCCATAACACTAGAGCGTCTGTGATCCCAGCACCCTAGTTTAAGCCCATCTCTGACGGTAAATGAAATGAGATGGAGGAAGAGTGCAACTAATGGACATGCATATCCCTCTGCCCTGCGGACAGAGCCAAAACCAGGAGGTCAGAAGCTATTTCAGCGTCACAGCTGCAGAGTGCTGAACAGGTTAGATGGGTGGTTGCTGTGTTCCTTTGTCCACGGGGGCCTGTGTGAGCTAGTTACCTCAGGGCACAGGCGCTGTGACCCACTTCCAAAGCAAGCCCTTTCTGAGAACCTGGGGGCGATAAGGACTCAGTCTGCTTGAGAGGGGAAACGCATACTCTGAAGGGATAACAGGAAGCAAGGGAGTGGCCTGCTACAGCAGCAAGCAAGGAGGGAAGTGAGGAATTTCAGCAGAGGAAACAGAGCAGATTTCTGTTATAGTGCTAAGGCAATGATTTATTTGAATAAAAATAAGGCTTTCTTGCTATCTTCTTTCCTGCCCCTCTCAGCGTTGGCAGGCTCACGTGGCTATATTCTGTGTGCACAAGGCAAAGGGCCCAGCCGTACCAGCACCGTCTGCTGTTGCCAGAGCTCAGCGCACACACCAGTTCCTCCAGCATTTTCCAGTCGATCACCGGAGTACAGCCCCTCCCCCAGCTTGGTCCTGTGCGGGAACCTTTGCACTCAGTGCTCTCAGCAGAACAGCCCCACGGCAAGGACATCAGAAAGTGCAGCCCATCGGATTCTCAGCTGATGATTTACACTCGTGCAAACTCGATGCACAGTGTGAGCATTCTGACTGGGTAGCATGTTGTACCCACACTGCACAGGACACTGTGCAGCAGCAGAAATCACGAGATAAGGGGCAGGGCTGTAGACAATCAGACCTACTGAATATATTAACATCTTCAGCTTGGGGCCATTTGGAGGAGGGCTAAAGTGAGACCTGCCTGGTGCCTAGGCATCTTGCACTGGGGTGAATTCCACCTTACTGATTCCATCTTGCAGTCACCTGATGGAATTCATGATCCAAAGAATTCAGCCACCCTGTCTCAGTTAGAATTCGTTCCAGGAGGTCAAGATGGCTGGACTTGTGTGTCTAACGGGACAAAGCTATAGAAGCAGAGGAATACGTGAAGGCTCTTTCCTATTTCCTGTAGACGCTCCCTAATTCCTGTTTTAGTGATTTGTGAGATTATTTTTTAAATCTTGGCATTTGTTTGGAGTCCTCTGTAATAGACACAGATAATGTTTAATTTACTTTAATTAAAGATATTGTGTTTTAGTGGGTTTTCTGTCAGTTCCCATAACTCATTTTGATGGGAACCCATTGGATTTTAATGGGAAACCTATTAGATGAACATATTGTGATCTTTAATGAAGCTGATGTGCGATTATACAGGGAACCACCTAAAAGGTAATTAAAACCTATTGAGGCCACTAAGGAATAAAGTGAAATGAAGTTAGTCTTGTTTAAGACAATTAATGTAGACAATGATCTGAGAACAAATTAAATGATCCTTGATGAAGAGAAGCTGCGCAGGTGGCTACCCCAGAAAATATAGGACACACGAGCAAGGCTTAAGAAAAAAAACAAAAAACATAATAATGGAAATATATTTGTTTATATTACAAGTCAGGCCTTCCCAGGGAAGCTCAATCTTTTCCTTCTCTGGGTGGCATCAGTTCCCGATCCACGCACTCACTTCATTTAGAACACATTCGGGGTTTCAGGAGAGGGTTTGCACCCAGCTAACAGTAAGCACAGAAGCTTATAAAGGAGTATTGCCAAGTGGTGAATGCACAGAACTGGAAGGTAGGAGGGCTTGAGTGAAATGCGAGTGGTGCCTGGGCCTTGGGCTGGTCCTCTGCACAAGGCCGGGAACTGCATCCACTGTGACAGATAATAAACATGACTTTTGCAGAGTCTCAGAATGCTAAAGACTAAATGATGGCTGCTCTCCCTGCACACAGGTTCCACTGGGGAGTGTGTGCATGGATCGCAGAGGTCAGCATCTGTCCTTGTCATCTCTAAACTCTCTGCCTACAAAATGCTGCTGCAGCTGCTCTGTGGTGTTCTTGCGTCTTGCGGCAGTCTCGGCAGGAGATCTTGCATACATGACAAAGTATACATATTTTAACCCCTGGGAGGCATTTTCTGACAGTGGTTTTGCACTGAGGGTCCGTCTACTCTGCCGCAAGAGTAGACTTACCAGAGCTAGCTTTGATCTAGCTAACTTGAACAAAAATATCTGTGAAGCTGACGGACAACACATGGCAGCATGGGCTAGCTCCTTGAGTAAAGACCCAGGGTCCCGGATAGGGTCGTACAGTCCCTGCTGCTGCCTGCGCTGCCCCAGAGAGAAGGGCAAGCTGGTGCCCAAATTCAGGACAGTGGACTTGAAGTGGTAATAGTGAGGCACAACCTCTCACCATAACAAACCACATCAAGTCAGACGTTCTCCCAGGATTATTTTGAAGAGCTTCAAGGTAACTGCAAACCATCACACCAAACCACACCCCGCCGCTACTGTAAGTCAGATGACTCACGTAGACCCAACGCTGCTGTCAGTGACCTGCGTGACACCAGGACATACCGTGCTTTGATGCAGAAAGGTCCAAGCAGTAACATAATTAACTGTAGATATTGTCCACTAAGTGTTGTTTAACAAATCTGATCCCTGTTCACCAGCCTCGACAATGAGGCTGCCTCCCCATCCGCTGGCAGAGGTGTTTGCCAAGATTTTAGAATTCAACAATGAAATGGGTCTGCAACTAAAACATTTATCTGGCAGTTTTCCCTCTTTAAGTCAAAGTGTTAGGTTGGCACACTGCACTGCAGGTGGCGATTTGCCAGAGGAAAGCATGTGTTGGAAAACCTTGCTCAATATTATAGCAATCTCGTGCTTGTGCGCCTCAGACAACTCTAGGAGGAGCATGCCAGCAGGGCTAGCAGCAGCCAGCCCCCCAGGCAAGTGGTGAACAAGGCTCAATGGTGGCTCAGAGCAATCAAAAAGCAAGGGGCTGCCTAAAGCCACTCTCCATGTAGCAAGGTGGATGCTGGGGAAAAAAACCCATTGGTGTGAGTGACACGCAGTGTTTCCACTGATCTGCATTAGCATTATGGGCACCTCAAAAAGAGCGAGATTTGTAGGGGATATTGAGGCAAAGACATGTTATCGATTCACAATTATTTCCCAAGATTGGCTACAAGTTGCTTGGAAGCAGCCCAGATTTCAGACAGTTCTGCTGGGCTATTTAGTTGCGGGTGGATAGTGCCCGAGAGATTAGGAGGTATTTACATGGAACACATGATTTGTGAAGACTCCCTGACCCAAGATGAATAGTCACCTGTGTAACCTGCTTCCCCACTAGGCAATGCAAGTGGAGCCTGGGTTCAGAAGTCAGGATGCTCTTGACCTCCTCTGTGGCATTGTCCTGTTAGTAGCAATTAGAGCTCAGGTAATCAAGCTCTGAGCATCATGCTTCCGCCTGTACACAGAGGGTGTCATGGCTTCTCTAAGATCAGTTCCAGCGAAGTCAAGGAAGAAGTAAGGATGAAAACAGGAGGATGAAAAAGGGAATTATTGTATAAAGCAAACAAGATCAATCACCACCTTTCACATCCCCAGTGAGTCAGGTCCCTGAGGCCTCAGTCCAGGACCCTGGTGGTTTCAATCGAACGTGCATGCACCACAAAAAGAGTCCTGAGAGCTCTGCTTTTCTTTATGCCTAGTGCTGGCAGGTGAGGGAGACTGGAAGGTGCAACAGATAACACATCGTCTTAAACCATAGCAGGAATTCAAACAATGGTAACAAGCGCTTCCCAGAAATGCACAGGCCAGTGCAGAGATCCAGTGCCGAAGTTCAGGGCGTTTGAGCCCTATAGAAAGCAGAGTCCTGTGAACAGGGTGTCTCTCCCTTCGGGATGCCCTGAGCCTTACTAGAAATCTAGACAATCTTCTGGGGGTACTTGTAAAAGGAAGTTCTCCATCACTTGAAGTCTCTACACAGAGGTTGGATGTCTCTTTCTAAAGGAACTGCTCTAGTTCAACCACAAATTATTGGGCTCAATGCAGGAATTACTGGGTGAAATACAATGGCCCGTGTTATGCAGCAGGTCAAACTGGGGATCTTAAAGGTCCCATATGGCCTCTCGGTCTACGAATCTACCAAAAGCAGTGCAGTGCAGTACAGTTACAGGGCAGCTGGGAGCCTTAGAAATAGGGGTTTCTCAGGAACAGGAACACACTTGTCAGATCACAGTGATCAGTCCATATTCAATTCCCAACAGGAGCTAAAGTATAATTTTTTAAAGGCATTGTTCATTTTTTCAAGCTATTTTCCAACCACAGGATACATGCCCATAAATGCCCGGCTATGTCACACATCAAATAAAAGCCCTGGATTAAGTTGCCATTCCTTTTCTCATTATATTTGCAAAATTAAAGATGTCTACAGTCATAGCCTAGGGTGTCAAGCATATATTGACACACACAAAAGTCAAGACCAGACATTCACGAAGGAGAGTCATACAGCTGATCCCTAAATCCAGTCAATAATGGCAGCTAGCAGTTTCTCTACATTAATTGACTTCTGTCCCTGTTTGACAACTAGAGAAACAGAGTATTTCTTAAAGCCCAGCTAGTTAATAGAAGATCAAACTGAGCAATATCTTCTGCTGCAGCTGGAGAACATTGCCTGGTTGCAGTTCTACTGGAGAAGAGTCAGGATTGGGAATGTTCTTAAGTGGAAGTCAGTGCCATGTGCAAGAAGCACAGTTTTAAGTCTGTATTTCCAGGCCCTCAAGTTTGGTGGTGTGTTTTTAAACTCCAATATTCAGGGGAGCTATTATGCACTCACACCACTTTATAGGCACATACAACCTTAACTTCACTGTAACAAAGCTTTTGGAAGCAAGTTGGTATGAAAGATGTTATGTAAATACAAACTACGACTGTTTACTGGTGCAGACTCTAGGATAAATGTGCAGCACTCACAGAGCTCAGCCAAAAGCAGGCTAGATGGTCTAACCTGGTGCAATTAGAGCAGAAATGATTTCCAAGTAAAAGATGCACAGAAATTGGTTTGGGTTTTCTAGCATCGTCATCTTCTAGGTCTTGTGGTTTTTAAAAAATACCAACTGAGCAGACTTCACACAGGAAACCTCAGTGCTGGGCAGCTAATGTTCCTGCACAGCCGTCTGCAAGCAATAAAGCCACTGCTCTCTTGAGTAGCACAGAAGCAAATCCTGGAATCTAGCACACCTCAGTGGAAGTCAGCAGAAGAGCCCCAGTATCACAGCTCCCCAGCCTGGTATAGCAACTGCTCTAGCTATCAGCGAGAGCACATGAGCCTTTTAGTGTCACAGGCAACCACCTAGAGAAATGGGTCAGAGTGTGACATTCCTGTGCAACGGGTATGCCACAGGAACCCCCGCTTCACCTTCTTTTTTTTAAAAGAGTGCAAGGATTAGCAGGGGAAAGCAATGTAGCTATGATTAATATTTCACCCTTATGAATAATCTTTTGTAGGTCTAGCTGCTTCTACCTTGCTGACGTCAGGAACTGTTGGGCATCGGTTTGTCATGTAGAGCGCATAGTTTTACAAGTTTGCTTGGGGAAAAAATACCTAAAAGTTAATATTATGTATGTGCCAGTAATGCACAGAGTGGTCCTTCTGTCGCACTTCAAAACGCATCCATCCCAATATATTGCAAATGCAATATATGTGCCCACAAACCTCCCAAGATATCAGAGCCTGATTCCTATTTTCCTAACTACTCCCTCCTACACGCTAATAAAGACACATCTGGTTGGGGGTGGGTGAAGATCTTGTCATTTTGTTTTTTGGCTTTTGGAAAAACACCAGAGGCCACCAAACGGCAGGTACAGGATTTGAAAATATTTGTCAGATGGAGGGCTTCCCTTCTCCCCTCCACGCCTCCCTCAAAAAGCTTTATTCTCTCTTCTCCTCCCCACAACCTTTGAAAATCCTTTGATTTTAATGCCCTGCTGCCCCTCTGACTGGTTCAGTAACTCATTGGCCTTCAACATTTTTATATGTATTATAGGAAACCTAACAACCAGTTTCATACAACTTCAGGAGCCCTCCGAGTTATTTTGCATGGCTGGGAGTCCTGAGCAGCATTTCAGATTTTGGAGCTGCGTGTGGATAATTCAAGCAGATCAGAGGTGTAGAGACATGGCAAAATTGGAATGCAGAAGGGAGGGGAAACTGGAGGTGGTTTGTTTTTTGTCCTTTGTTTTGTAGCTAATCTCCGCTAGACAGTCGTTGATCATAGTTATAAGCAGGATCTGAAACCATCAGCCAGAGTGAATTGATAGCACAGAATCCATCTAGCAATTTCCTATACATGATGCCAGTCTAACGTATATAAATATGGGGTACACTAAAGTTATTTTGGGATGGATTTTTTTGATGTGTGCTGAGTGTAAGGGAATTACACTTAGCCTGCAAGAACCATTTCAAACCAGTCCGAGCTGGATGAACCCACAATGGACCTTCCTGGCTACTAGTATCAAGCCAGAACTATTTCTAACCTTCTACGACCATCCCAACCAGCACCACATTGAGCCCCTACTCTCCTGAGACACACTATTCCTCTCCACTAGCATAACACACAAATCACACTTGTGTATCACATTAGCACTGCAATAGCCTATTTTCATCCTGATCCCCACACTTACTCCTGGCTCTAAATTGTTCTTTATAAAGAGATCTGCAGGGACCTTGTTATTTTTATTGCTGCCATAAGGCAGATCTACAGGAGAGAAGGAAAGTGTTTAGAAAGATAGCAAGGGCCCGGAAGGCTGCCTGCCTGCATGTCAGTGAGGGCCTCGCTGCAGGGGCCAGGTGACCCAGGTGCTTGCTTAGGTGAGCACTAATCAGCTCAGCTTGCAAAATGTGCATCAGAAAATAAAATACAGACGCCGCCTAACACCAGGGTTAACCTGTTCGGAGATCTCCTTCTGCCAGCAGAGGCAGAGCAGTGATTTACAATCTCCTCAGAGAGAGTCCTGGAGTGATGATCTTGGCCCTCCACTCCTCTGGGGTTGGGTGCCTTAGATATAGGAGAAAGAGCGCATCCACACACTGAGCACATCCAGAGAGGGCTTCTTGCTAAGAGGAGCTTCCCAACAGCCTATTCTTACATCCCAGGTGACAAGCTCTTTAAATCAAGGCACTGCAAGTTGACAGAATAGAATGACACGCCAACACTGCCAGGCTGTGTGCACAGCACCCACTAAACTCCCTGTCCCAGGATGCACTAGACTGAGTTTACCACCCGGGAAAGGCCCTCTGGAACCCATTTCTTTGGTTGTTCAAAAAGCTGTGGTCAAGAATCTGGAGGGGAAGCCCCTAAGAAACGGTGTCTCTATCAGGATTGCTCACATGCCACTGATTGCCTGTTTAGATTCAACTCTTCCCATGCAGAGCCCTACATCCAGCCCATTAGTTTTCTCCAGCTGGAAGGACAAAGGGGTTAATATTTTATGTAACATTGGGAAATAGTATGACACATATTAGCAGGGGGAAAGGTGTTGCACAAGCGAGTATTGAAACAAAGTCCAGCTTGAAGAGATTGCAATGCAAATCTACAGAGCCTGCAAACCCGGCTTTTTTAATCAGCAGGCAGGATCACTGCTACTGCAGGTGATGCAAGGTACTCAGCATTCTCCTACAGGTGAAGAGTGCATGGCCTTGAACATACTCCCAGCATGGAGAGTGAGATACGGAGACTCATACTTGCATGGCAATGAAGAGCACGACCACCATCTGTCAAGACTCAAACAGGATAAAAAGTTTTTCCAAAAAAAGCTAGACCGAGACAAGAATCTCAATGGATGGTGCGGAATTTTAGTAATATATTGACCCATGAGAAATGCTGATCCATTGGCAGAGCCAATGAGTTGCTGAAACAAACTCAGCAGCTACTGAGTTAATTGGTGATAATGTCTCAATGAAAACAGGCCCTCAACACTTTGTACACTAGAAGGGCATGGCCTGGATGTGGATCTATTTCCAAATCATTAGTTAATAATGTTGAACTAGAAAGTGTTACGGGCAGGGGGAAAATCAGTCAGAACTGGGACAGCAGGTGTCGGAGACCCCCAGGACTTGTGCCCAAAATAAAACCAAACACTAGCTTTGAGCGGGACGTGTTTAAGCATGCCCATCCTTGGGGCTCCAAGCCTCTTGCTGAGTGGAGCTGGCTGAAACATTTTCAGCTGAACAGTTTTCCATCAGAAATTGCTGTATCGTCAAAATGTAAATCTGACATGAGAACATATTGATTTCAACAAAACTTCATATGGAAAAGTTTTGAAACAATTCATTTAGACTCATTTCATTTGGATTCATTTTATGTATATTATTAATTTTATGATTTAATATTCATATTTAGTAGTGTTTTCACATTATCAACGTGAAATGTTTTGATAAGCTCATTTCAACGTTTCTGAACGTTTCAGTCAGTAAAATATTTCAAGATTTCATCGTTTTGACATAATTTGGGACAAAAACAAAATTCAAGGTGTGGTAATACTGTAATTTCCTGAAGAATGTAAATTCTGATCAGTTGTTGCTGAGAAACTAAAGACCTAGCATCTTGAGGAGATTGTGCAGCAGCAGCTGCTTAGACAGGAGAGTGCACGGCGCTAACCAGTGAGGCTGGTGTATGATGCCAATATGGAAACTAGAGCTCCAGCAAACAGTTCATCTCCCTGGTGAACAACCAAGCTTGGTAGCTCACTGCTGTTTGCTTTGTAAGCTCCCGTGTCATTGCCACAAGGCCAAAACACACACATCCAGTTCCCTCACCATTGCTGCAAGACTTAATACCCCTTCCAGGTTCTCTCTTGGCATGGAGAATTCACCAGTTTGGTTCAAGCAGTGAATGTAGCTTTTCATATCGCAGGCCCATCACTTTCAGCAAAATGGCAACTCATTCTTCACAGCATCTCCTGGGTGCACTGGATTGACAGGACAAGCTCTCCGACATCTCTGTGCAACCCAGAAGGGCTGGTCTCGGAAATTAGCATTGAGTCATTCTGCCGCCATTATCTCAGAGCTTCTTTTAAGATCTTAAAAGGCAGCGATTGATCTGCCCATTGCAATGGGCCTAACTAATATTTCATTACCTATCCCCACTAAAAATGTTGTTTGATTTAGGTTCAAAGAGCTCATTATTTAGTTTTTCCCAGACAGGAAAAAAAAGTATCAAATTCAGAATAGCTCAGCATTTGATATTTTCTTAATTACAATTCGCCAAGTTTCAGTTGGTGTACAACTGAATCGGAGATCTTGCTCATTACCAGTTGAATAAAATAATTTCCACTGCACTGTTAATTAGTGCCAAAAAATAACCTAAGGAATTCATACTGGATAAAACTACAAGCACACGTGGAGGACAAGAAACAGATAGCTAAAGAACCAGCCTTTAGTGAAACTGTCCTCATCTGAGAATTTCTAGGGATTCATGAACCTCAGAAGGTTCGGACATTCAGAAAGGATAGAAGTTTTAGGGGAACGAACTTAGCTAGAAAATCTCAGGAACAGACTCCCTTTTTTAAATTAAATTCAGGGTCCTTACAGGAGTACTGGGCTACTAAAACCCCTTCCTCTGTACTCAAGCACACATTCTGACCACGTGAGCAGGAGAGAGAGACAGACAGCAGTTTGGCAATGGCTCAGAGACTATCCACAGACCTATGGAGCTGAACCTCAGCTGGTGTGAATTATCATAGCTCCATGGAGTTATAATTTACCCCAGCTGAAGGTCTATAAACTCCAAGGTTGTTACCCAGGCTTCTTCTAGGGAAGAAAACCCTTGTAGTTTTATGCACCAAGCTATGACGTATGACCATTAAAGTAATCTCGCCTCTTCTACAATGGCCTCATCTTGGCCAGTGCTGCCATTCCATCACGTGAACCTTTGGTTTGGAGGCAGAAGTGCAGGTGCAAGGGCTGGGTTTTATTGTGTGTGTGTTCTTGCGTTTGGGCTTGTTCAACAAGTTGGCTGAACTATTTTGAACCTTTAGGTTGAATTTTTTTTGGAATGTTCAGAACCACACTGATTTCCATCCATACGAAATTCACACATCCCTACTTTTAAAAATATACTTCTGCAGTTTTTAAACTTGTCCAGTTGTCGTCCCCTCCAATGCGGAATAAAAACAAGTATAAATGAAGTATACATTCTGTAAGACCTCTTCCAGCAGCTCGGCAAGAAATACAGCCAATTGGGATGCATTAAAACCAATGATAGCCTCAGACTGTTTAAAGAGAAGTCAGGTACCAATAACCAAATATGTTGCTGTAAAATTTATTGGTCTGTCTGGATCAAACTGTATTTGCCATCTTAGTGCAGCCAGGAAACGATCTCCCATTTCTTTGAACCTGAATGCCTTGTGCTTCATTACTCGCCGTTCCTCCCAAATCTAGTGAGATCTGCAACTACGAAATCTTTCTATGTTCTCAGCCAAGTCTTTCGTATAGTAGAACAATCAGAAAGACCAGGACCCGCCAGTGCAGTCTCCTACGGTACACGCTCCTTTATTAAATTGCCTTTCATCTTCAAAGGCTTCCATTTATGCCTCCTTTCCCCACTCCACTCCTGTCCTCTGGCCAATTTTCAATCAGCCAGCCAATTCTTCCCCTTCCCAACTCCCCACCTTTAGACATTAACCGCCGACGTGGGACCCTGTCAAACACCGTCTGAAGATCCAAGCCTCTCCTGGCTGCTGCTTTGCCTCTTGTCTACACTGACAGGAATGTGTGTTCTAAAAAGGACATTTCCAAAAGTTAGTGAGGCAGAAAAAGTCCTTTCCGGAAGCCACACTGGCTATCTTTGGTCAAGCTGTGCTTTTCTCAACATGCCACCTTTAATCTATTAAAACATTTTCTAAGACTTCCCTTCACCTGAAGGGAAATGAACTTGTCTGCAAGACCCTGGTGCATGTCTAGGTCGATCCTTAAATAATGGTGGGAGGTTGGATGCCTTCCACCTTTGAGGAATCTCCTGCAAAATACTCCAGCTTTGTGAAGTGCCTGCAAAAACCTTTCCAATTTAGAGCAGCAGTTCCTTTAACCTTTCTAATAAGAGAACCGTAGGGTAGGAGGGATTGGTCCCAACCGTACACTACATGCTTTCCAGCTCTGGTCCCTGCAAGCTTCATTTTCTATGCTCTCTTTTCTTTTGAGGAATAAAGTCTGGTTTCCACCTTCCTACTTAAAACTTTGGTCCGGGTGGCTCTTCTCCAATTCAGATGTATTCTCCCTGCTGATAGCTCAGCCTGACATTTCCATTTGCCTCTTTCACATTTGTCTCTTCCATGTCCACTAGATTAAAAAAAAAAAATTGTAGCTTCCATCTTTGCAGCTAGCCCTCTCCTTCCTGCTGAAATGTAGACTCCACCAGCACTCTCTCATCTAACTCAGCTCCATTGCTAAAATGTCCCCAATTATCAAAGAATCCCATATATCCTGTTCTGCGTGAGCACCCGTACACCATTATCCTGCTGCTCAATTCATAGCCTCTACCTAGAAAAGGCAGTAAACCTGTCTGAACAGACCACTTTACATCCACATTGACTCTCCCTGGTCTCCAGAGGAGATATCTGAAACCTCAGCTTCACTATCTCCTTTGCCTTGTGTCATTCATACAGATGTGTACACACACAGAATGGCTTCACTCCTTGCATGCTCGATGAGGAGATGAAGTAGCAATCTCATATTGCATCCACAGCCACATAAACAGGCATTTTCCCAGGCCGGTATGTTGCCTTGCATTATTAGAAATAGCTGACACACACATTCAAAGGACTACGGCTGGGCTAGCTACAATATACTATGCAAGGGGCTTGTAATTTCTTTATCCTCTATGTAGCTGTATTTCCTTCTGTCAAAAGAGCTGCATCTTTTACACTGTAAGGAACAAGAACAGAACTTCATTGGTCTAAGTTTGGAATCACTGATGGAGCTGAGCAGGAAGGGGGTAAATGATCAGCCAAGAATAATTTGTGTTTCTAAAGCAGAGAGTAAATCCTTCTCTAACTGCCAAGTAAATATGTAGAGGCCTAAGATTTATTAAACTTCAGAGAAAATGAAAACCATTCCACTCAGGCCACTCCAGCCCCTGTGCTATTTGCATAACACACCTTGGGTACCAGCCCTTCCCTTTGACTTCAGCGGTTTCATTATTTTGGTTTCAATCCATTCACTGCAGTGCTAATTTCTTGCCAGGATCTTTTGGATGAAGACTGCGTAACAACAGCAGCTCGAAAGTCAGCTGGTGGAGTGGAGCAGCCACAGATAAAGTCAGAAAGACGTCTGCCTCCCCCAGGTTTTAAAGTTAACAAGAAACGAAACATAGTTTTGCCCCAACTGCCGGGGGGGGGGGGGGGGGGGGGAGGGGAGAGAAGGGGCAGAGCCCAAGGTATGAAGCAGCTCCATAGAGCTCTCCTGTTCTAAAGGCTGTTTCCAGAGCAAGTCGCTGTTCTCCTTGGGTCTCCTTGCATTCCCCCGAAAGCCTCTTTGATCCTGCAGCCCCAATTCCACACTGTACATTTTCAAGGGGTCTAAGCAGGGTCTTAACTCCTTGCTTGCTGGAAGTAAGTCAGGCTTCTGCCTCCTGTCACAAATGCTGTGTACTAGTGGAGCGCTTGCTGTTTGGGTATCTCATAGTGCCACACAAACCTTAATGCATTAAGCTCTGTGTGGCAGATGTCGAAAACAGAAAGATGAAGTGACTTACCCAGAGTAACACAGGGAGTCTATGGTACAGCCAGGAGCAGAACTCAGAGCATATGCCTCCCAGCCCTGTATCATAACCATCAGACTATCCCCATCCTCCTTGTACAGAAGGACTGTTCCAGTTACTTGCTTCTGGCAAATTCCCTTCCCTTGCCTCCCTGCCCTGACCCCCAAAGATACTCAAGGTCACAGCTACTGAGTTATAAGCCTCAAAAGAGGCTTGCTTTGTTTCAAACAAGCAGGGAAGTGGACAAGACAGAGTCAGTCAATGTTATCACAACTAATGCAGCTCATTAGAATAGTTTTAAACTCAAAGCAAATGAATATCTAATGAGATTTCCCCCCAGGTGTAATTAGTGATAAGCTTTACATTGCTCTAAAAATACCCTCAATTTTTTTTGAAAACTAAATGCAGATAACTGGAAGCTCTAGTTACACTTAATGAAGAGAACAAAGCATATTGAAAAGTAAGAATATTTTAATTGTGTTTATTTAGCCTTCAGCAAAGGAGCCAAGACATTTTCACAATCATCAAATTAATTCCGAACTGCTCCCATATAAATTGTCCAGCTAGCAGTTACATCCATGCTGATCACATACAGTGGGCTATTTACTGATCAGGCAGTCAATTGACTAAACGAGGCATTATTCAAGGAAATGAACCTCTCTCTTTACCAAGCCTTTTTCTCTTTCCGGGGCTCTTCAGCATAAAAGAGTTTATGAAGCCAAGAAGAAACACTGCAATTACGATTAGTGAAAATAATGATATTTACCTATCTCCCCTTCCGTTCCCATTCCCTCCCACTCCCCTTAAAAGGCATGGAATAAATATTAGTTTTCCTTCAAAACTCTAAATTACTAAAGTGACATTAACTTTCATATTCACTGCAAATGAGTTGGCAAGATGAATATTAAGTAATTTTGGATGATTGATTTAGTTTTGTGACAATCAGCCAAAGCTGTCCAAATGCCGGACCTCTATCCCTTGGAAGATGATTGATTGCAGTTTGGTACATATATTGTGCTTCCCCAACCAGGGTCGCAGAGACATTTTTGGGGCCCTGGGGCAAAGATCTGAAACTGAGGCCCCCTACCCTTCCCAAAAAAGTGCTACCACTCAGGTTGGGGGCAGGGAAGGGGTGTAAGAAAGCAAGCCTGCCCCATACTTATCCCACAGTGGTGGCTCCTGTCTCACAGGGCTGAGCCCAGCTCCCTGTTCCAGGCGTTACGACCTGGCACACCAGGTCGCAATGCCACTCCTTATGGGAGCCTTCTCAAATAGGGGGGTGGGGAGTTAGAGCAAATTGCTCACACACACACACACCCCACAGCTCTGCCCCCACGAGAGCATGGGAGCCACATCCTGGTCCTGATAAAGTCGGCAGGTTTTGTAGAACATTCACTATCCACTCATGGATGTGAGCGCTCCTGGGGCTGTCGCAGTTGTGTGTTTGAGGTCTAATCCAGCGCTTCATGGGTTGTGGGTACCCACTTGTATTCAGGTGCCTACAAATGAGCCTCCTTTACCCAGGGCTGGAGTCACCAACTAAAAAGAAAGTCACTGTACATGGTGGAGAATGGACCTTTGGATCACTGCAGCACTGAGAGAGACAGTGGTCTAAAGCAGGGGTTGACAGCCTTTCAGAAGTGATGTGCCGAGGCTTCCTTTATTCACTCTGATTTAACGTTTCACATGCCAGTCATACATGTTAACATTTTTAGAAGGTCTCTTTCTATAAGTCCATAATATATAAACAAACTATTGTTGTATGTAAAGTAAATAAGGTTTTTTCAAATGTTTAAGAAGCTTTATTTAAAATTAAATGAAAATGCAGAGCCCCCCGGACTGGTGGCCAGGACCCGGGCAGTGAGTGTGCCACTGAAAATCAGCTCGCGTACCGCCTTCGGCACACGTGCCATAGGTTGCCTACCCCTGGTCTAAAGATCAGTCAGTCCCAAAATACTGCAGCTCTTTCACAAAATTAGCTCCCACTGGAGTCACTCGGAGGCCAGCATATGGGGCCCTGTACAATGCCCCTTAAAATCAATAGGCAGACTTCCATTGGCTTCAGTGAACATTGGATCAGGTCCACGTAGGGTCTGTAGAGACCAGGTAGTAGAATCCATCCCTTTCAAAGGGTTTTCTGTTCTACATTCTGGAAAGCTATAAGGGAGAGCACCAGGTCCACGTTAAATAATTTAGTTATTAAATTACTGCCTCACCTGGGCATAAGATGTATTTTTAATGCTGCCGCTTACTTCCCTCTAACCTAGGTAAGGAAAGCACTGCAAATTCCCTATTGCTACTCTTTCTCCATCCCTGCACAGGATGCTGGGATTATATTAAAGCATGCAGGGTGACCAGAACAATGGAAACCACTCAGGAAAGCAAAATCTGTGTATTGATGCTGGTGGGTTTTTAATTTCAAATGATTAGCAGAAGGAGCAAGGGGCAAAGGAACCCAGACAGACTCTATACAATGAAAAACACATGGGACCGTAAGTTTGGTCAGATTATTTAAATATTTTCTAAAAAGATTCGAAGTACCATCAATATTTCAATGAGGTAGGCTCCTCGGTACCTGTAATGGGACCTCACAAGCCATGTTGTGTTTGGATAATGGGATGGCTGCTCTTTGCAGACAGCATGCAAGAACTTCACTCACTTGGCCCTCAATGACCATGAAAGATCAGGACAGAATGAGGGCTCCTGGCAGCTCTCTCTTACGCTTCTGCTGCTCCTATTCCATAAAATGTTTCTGGGAATTTGGTCTTGGTCCAGGAATCAGAATAACTGGAGCAGATCATCTCTTCACAGAGCTCCAGGTAGTCAGATCCCATCGATGTCCTTTGCGCCCCTATGCCTGGATCGCTGCCTTCCTCCAAAGCTCTGCCAAGGAGAGTTAATTAATTCTGACCATTCCTAATAGTCTTCTGGGTCAGAAATTGGTGATTCAGCTTCATTAATTTGATTTCTAATGTTTTCATCCTTTGCACTCTCTGCCCGATTAGCTTCTTGAAATTTAGTTTCAGTAAGTGGGATGAGCAAGGCAGAAACTTCCAAAGAGATTTTCCTCATTGACACTTGGAGGGCGAGTCACCAAGCTGCCCCCTTGGACATGAGGGGGGAGGGGGTGCTTAGGGATTTAATTGGATTTCACAAGCTGCTTGATGGGTTTTGATGACCTTGGTACGGCTGCGATCTGGGTTGGTCGGCAGACAAAAGGCTTCGGTTGCCTTTTTGCTCAGACGGATGTAAATCGGGAGTAACACCACTGAAGGCAATGGAGTTAATTACACCAGAGTAAAACCAGCTGGGGAGGAAAATCAGGCCCAAAGTGCATTTGAAAAGAGGAAGCTGCATGAATCCCTGAATTTCACCCCACACTCCCTTTTAAATAAAGATTTGCATTGATTCACATATATATGAGCACAGATTATATTATACAGAAATGTATCTTATTTCTCCAGACGTATATCCATGCAATGCTAGGGAGGCAACAAAGCAAGTGATCTCAGCTGCACCATCAAAGGATTCTTATCTTCCTATTCTCCAAATGCTCTTCTTCCTCTAGTTTTACATGTTTAAACGGGTCATTGCTATAAAATCCCCTACAAAGTGAGTTATGGGAGAGAAAAGTGAATTTACTTTCTTACTCAGGAGATTAAGACCTGCTGTACAGGAATTCTCTGTACAGTCATTTAATTTCTTGTATTTTTGATCAGGGAACTTTTTCCACATGTACTAAAGGCATGGGAAACACCTCTGATTTCCAGACAAGCAGATGTTAATGTGACCTGTTCCTGTTGGACAGTCTGGTGTTTGGAGGATCTATTCATAGATTAGAAGGCCAGAAGTGGCCATTGTGCTCACCCAGCCTTCTGGGTTTCCTTTCTATTCCCCTGAATAGCCTGCCCTGTCTCCAGGAGAAGATAGGACCTTAGTATTCTAGTCAATAGGACAGGGCCAAGCACAAAAACAATTGCCTGCTGAACTGCCATCCAGACACCTTGCAGCCATGAGTTCTCAATGATCATATGATCATCTGCATTCTTTTGTAGATGGTGACAGTGAGCCCAGTTCAGCTCAGATTGGAACTTGGATGCTCAGGGTCTCTAGGCAAATGTGATGTGGAAGAACTAAAAAGGACACAGTCAAACCCATCCTGAGCTCATTTCCGCTGGCGGTTATTCTTCACAGATTTTGCAACACTTTGCATTAAAACTATTCTGTACTTTTCTTTTTCCATCCGTGCCTGGGCATTGGTTATTCTCTAGTACTGAGACAGAACTGAACTCTTGGGGCACCAGAAGTCTCTAGATCTTTTTTCCTCATCTTAACTTTTATAACCACTGCACAGACTGTCAGAATAACCAGGAGTTTGCTCTTTAGCTTTATACAGAAAGCTGCCTAACCTAGAACATTTCTCATCTTCCATTCACCACAAAACTGGTCTAGACTTCTAGGTTACTTTAATTAGATCACACAATAAAACTTGAAAGGCAAAGTCTTTTCAACAAAATTGTGTTTCCACAAGCATGAGCTTACACAATAAAAACATACTTTGTGTCCTAAAGTGTATTAATTTAGAGCTAAATCAGGTCCTCTCCTGGACAAGAAAGAAGATGGAAGGAGCTGGACTGCATTCCCCAACCTCATTTCCACATGGCCCACCAAATAGATGGTAACCACTTTTAGTTATCACTGATAAACACAGTGACCTGGAAATGAAAGGGTCTGCATCTTATTTCCACTCCCCGGAGCAATCCAGGGCTGGGTGCTCCCCCTACTGCTAACAAAGAACTAACACTTCACACACATATGGCATTGTATAAATGAGAACGCCCTGAGGATTCCTGAGATGCTGCACTACACTGAATTGCCAAGGTACATGATAACAGAGTAACGATTCCTTGTACTTCTAAAAACCATCATTTCAACTGTGTTCAATGCACCACAAGGGGCAGAAGAGAGGAATCAACATTCGTCAAATGCAAAGAACATTTTATTTTCAAGTTGCTAAGAGAGAGTTTGATGAGAAAGTCAGAGGAAAACTAGAAAGAATTCTGGGGCTGTAAAATTCTCATACAGGGAAGCTTGTTTTCATTCTCCATCCACGTTGGAGAAGTACCTCTATATTTAGCTGAATTAACCTAAAAATTCATTGTGAACCTCAGCCTAACCCACTGACTTTTCATTTCGGTTTGTCTCAGGGAGTTTCATGTGGTTTCAACATAAAACCACAAAGCGGCCCACGTTTGGGGATAGTCTACTGAACCTGGGCTGTGTTTAGAGGGTTGTGGAGAAAGACCAAAGCAGTCACGTCACACCTGGTTTGTGGGTTTCACTGAAAACACAAACACACACACACACACACACACACACACCAAAAACATTTTTGCAGCCAAAAGGATATCTTGGGGTAAAAATATTTTCTAGGAAATGAGTAGAGCACACACAGAACACAACACAACCTGAGAGAGGATGCAAACCCACAGCCGTGGCTGACAAATGAAACGGCCATCTCTGCAGCTCAGCTTTTCATGTCACAAGAGCCAATGAAAAAGTGCTCGAGTGTTCTCACTGCTCAGACATGTGCAACCTGGACCCTTCGCTGGGCTTATTGTTTGCTCGCAAAAGGCCCATTTAAAGCAAACCAGGCAAGGTCTGAGGGGGGAGAGAGGACAATGGGCAGCCTCTCTCATTCACCACCAGAGGCCTAGGAAATATTTGCTACTCCAGGAGAGCAGCAGCAGTCTCTTTTCAAAGCTCCCTTTGCTGGATGCTGAGTGACAGCTGAATCACAGTGCTGCTTTCCAAGAGCCAGATCTCACTAGCATTGCCAAGAGTGGCCCGTTGTATTCAGAGCCCCGACACAGCTGCAGTTACTGGGAGGTCCCGCCATTGTCCTGCCCCAGCAGAAAGATGCGTCTCTCCTCCCTTTATAGACTTCGATCACGGCCCGATACTGACAGACTGAATAAAAATATCAGTAATAAGCATCGAGCAGATGTGAAGGGAGCGCACTCTCTGACCTTGATTCACCTACCACGTGGGGTCAACACTACTTTGAGAATAGCTTCATAAAAGACACAGTCTTCAGAGGGCTTGGATTCGGCCATTTTAAACACTGTCAGCCTGAAACTGTGGCCCAAGTCAGATAAACTCAGCCGAGGCAAGGGAAAAACTCTTCCAGGAAGACCACCAGGTAAAGGACTCTGCGTTCTAGACATTTAGTGTGGCTCCTATTCATGCTCCCCGAGTTCACTGCACTCACCCACCCCCAAAACTCTTTCACCCCCCTCCTGCACTTTAACTGTTTTGTTGTTAAAGTCACCGTTTTTAAAGTGACAATCTTAGATAGTTTGGGCCCACAATTTAGGCTTTTGGTAAAATGTTTACGAAACCCTAAAAATCAACAGAAGTGTCTCCATGAAATATAACAAAGAGAAAAGAAAGCAGTCTTTGGTTTTGATGCAACATTCCTCTGCATGTTTGCAACCCAGCTGTGGCAGCAGTGTGCTAGTGCATGGGAGCATGGAAGTGAAACCGACAAGAAAACAAACATGAAACTAACCTAATGTCACTGTCCAAAATAAACAAAATACAGAGAGGAAGAGAACTCTGGAGGGGAGACTGGGAGGAAGTGGGGGAGGAGTCCATGTATGTTCAGAAAGGAATTTGAAAGGAAATTTTGTCCCAACTGTGTTTGTGATACTTCTGCATTTATGCTCCATGCATGCTCGAGTGGCAGAGATTCATTAGCAGGAATACTCACATTTTAAGTTTGAATATTCACCAAAAGTGAATCAAATCTTGTGACTGTAGCAATCTAAAATTTGCACTGTGTCAGTACATATTTTTTCCAGTCAGGAAACTGACATGTGACTTATGTCATTAATAGGGCTGTCAATTAATCACAGTTTTAATCACATTGTTAAACAATAGAATACCAATTGAACTTTATTAAATATTTGTGGATGTTTTTCTACGTTTTCAAATATATTGATTTCAATTACAACACAGAATACAAAGTGTACACTACTCACTTTATATTATTTTTATTACAAATATTTGCACTGTAAAAATGATAAAATAGTATTTTTCAATTCACCTCATACAAGTACTGTAGTGCAATGTCTATCCTGAAAGTGCATCCGAAGAAGTGGGTTGTAGCCCACGAAAGCTTATGCTCTAATAAATTTGTTAGTCTCTAAGGTGCCACAAGTACTCCTGTTATTTCTGAAACCTATCCTGAAAGTGCAACTTACAAATGTATATTTTTTTTACATAAGTGCACTCAAACAAAACAATGCAAAACTTTAGAGCCTACAAGTCCACTAAGTCCTACTTCTTGTTCAGCCAACCACTCAGACAAACAAGTTTGTTTACATTTACGGGAGATAATGCTGTCCACTTCTTATTTACAATGTCACCAGAGGGTGAGAACAGGCATTTGCATGGCACTTTTGTAGCCAGAATTGCAAGGTATTTACATGCCAGATATGCTAAACATTCGTATGCCCCTTCATGCTTCGGCCACCATTCCAGAAGACATGCTTCCATGATGAGGACGCTTGTTAAAAAAATAATGCGTTAATTAAATTTTTGATTGAACTCCTTTGGGGAGAATTGTATGTCCCTTGCTCTGTTTTACCCACATTCTGCAATATATATTTCATGTTATAGCAGTCTCGGATGATGACCCAACACATGTTGTTCATTTTAAGAACACTTTCACTGTAGATTTCACAAAATGCAAAGAAGGTACCAATGTGAGATTTCTAAAGATAGCAACAGCACTCGACCCAAGGTTTAAGAATCTGAAGTGCCTTCCAAAATCTGAAAGGGACGAGGTGTGGAGCATGCTTTCAAAAGTCTTAAAAGAGCAACACTCCAATGAGGAAACTACAGAACCCGAACCAGAAAAAAGAAAATCAACCTTCTGCTGGTGGCATGTGACTCAGATAATGAAAATGAACATGCGTCAGTCCACACTGCTTTGGATTGTTATTGAGCAGAACCCATCATCAGCATGGACGCATGTCCTCTGGAATGGTGGTTAAAGCATGGAGGGACATATGAATCTTTAGTGCATCTGGCATGTAAATATCTTGTGACACCGGCTACAACGGTGCCATGAGAACGCCTGTTCTCACTTCCAGGTGACATTGTGAACAAGAAGCGGGCAGCATTATCTCCTGCAAACGTAAACAAACTTGATTGGCTGAACAAGAAATAGGACGGAGTGGACTTGAAGGCTCTAAAGTTTTAGGTTTTATTTTTGAACACAGTTTTTTTTGTACATAATTCTACATTTGTAAGTTCAACTTTCTGGATAAAGAGATTGCACTACAGTACTTGTATGAGGTGAATTGAAAAATACTATTTTTTTTGTTTTTTACAGTGCAAATATTTGTAATAAAAAAATATAAAGTGAGCACTTTACACTTTGTATTCTGTTATAATTGAAATATATTTGAAAATGTAGAAAACATCCAAAAATATTTAAATAAATGGTATTCCATTACTGTTTAATAGTGCGATTAATCACGATTAATTTTTTAATCGCTTGACAGCCCTAGTCATTAACCTATGCAGCAGCTGTTAGGGCCGGGATGTATGCAGCAGGGCCTACCGTCAGGCGGGGGGGCTGGGTCCCCATGTCAGCTGGGGTCAGAATCGGCGGTCAGGCACTGAGAGTTAAGATACCAGGAAACAGGCCGAGTCAGGAAACCAGGTCATCAGGGTCAGGAGACCAGGTGGGTAGTGCTCTGTGAACAGTCAGAAGCAGGATGGAACCCAGTTGTACAGACAACTTCCTGTGCCACCTCCTGGTTTAAGTAGGTGACTGGGACAATCAAGAGCTCTCCAGTGTTCATAAGAACATAAGAAAGGCCGTACCGGGTCAGACCAAAGGTCCATCTAGCCCAGTATCCTGTCTACCGACAGTGGCCAATGCCAGGTGCCCCAGAGAGAGTGAACCTAACAGGCAATGATCAAGTGATCTCTCTCCTGCCATCCATCTCCACCCTCTGACAGACAGAGGCTAGGGACACCATTCCTTACCCGTCCTGGCTAATAGCCATTAATGGACTTAACCACCATGAATTTATCCAGTTCTCTTTTAAACTCTGTTATAGTCCTAGCCTTCACAACCTCCTCAGGTAAGGAGTTCCACAAGTTGACTGTGCGCTGCGTGAAGAAGAACTTCCTTTTATTTGTTTTAAACCTGCTGCCTATTAATTTCATTTGATGACCCCTAGTTCTTGTATTATGGGAATAAGTAAATAACTTTTCCTTATCCACTTTCTCCACATCACTCATGATTTTATATACCTCTATCATATCCCCCCCTTAGTCTCCTCTTTTCCAAGCTGAAGAGTCCTAGCCTCTTTAATCTCTCCTCATATGGGACCCGTTCCAAACCCTTAATCATTTTAGTTGCCCTTTTCTGAACCTTTTCTAGTGCCAGTATATCTTTTTTGAGAAGAGGAGACCACATCGGTACACAGTATTTGAGATGAGGGCGTACCATCGATTTATATAAGGGCAATAATATATTCTCAGTCTTATTCTCTATCCCCTTTTTAATGATTCCTAACATCCTGTTTGCTTTTTTGACCGCCTCTGCACACTGCATGGACATTTTCAGAGAACTATCCACGATGACTCCAAGATCTTTTTCCTGACTTGTTGTAGCTAAATTAGCCCCCATCGTATTGTATGTATAGTTGGGGTTATTTTTTCCAATGTGCATTACTTTACATTTATCCACATTAAATTTCATTTGCCATTTTGTTGCCCAATCACTTAGTTTTGTGAGATCTTTTTGAAGTTCTTCACAGTCTGCTTTGGACTTAACTATCTTTAGCAGTTTAGTATCATCTGCAAACTTTGCCACCTCACTGTTTACCCCTTTCTCCAGATCATTTATGAATAAGTTGAATAGGATCGGTCCGAGGACTGACCCTTGGGGAACACCACTAGTTACCCTTCTCCATTTTGAGAATTTACCATTAATTCCTACCCTTTGTTCCACCAATTGGAGCCCAGAGGTGGAGCCTTCTCTCTGAGCTGGCCTTCAAGAAGTCTCAGTTCCAAGTCATGCCAGTAACTGTTGGGTGGTGAGTTGGAGGCGATGACCCCTGTGGAACCAGGTTTGAGACCCTGGGTCATGACAGCAGCTTACCTATGGGCACAGATTGTAGGGATCTGAAGAAAGAACCAAATTAAATGGTTGATCCTTAGACACAATGTAATAGAAAAGGAGGGGAGGGGAAAAATACAGGTCTGTCACTAAGGTAGATGCTGTAATCTAGGGGAAATTTCATGTCGTTTGGGAACCACAGCAGGAGTCCCAAGGAAGGGGCCACACTCCTGAATATGGAACATGCTTCCTTCCACCGTATGTCAAACAGAGACAATTCTGCATCCATTAGCTAGATGTGAGCCAGTGGTACTAAATAAAGTTGGAAATACCTGAACTGTAGTGATGATAATTTCTCATCAGGTTTGAAATGCAGATGAGGGTCAAAAGTAAGGGCAGTGACACAAATATATTGGAGCGGAGAACAGCCGACTTTGGAGGGATATGAAACAAAGCTGAAGGAAATTGGCTGGGATTCAATATAGCCTGAGAAACGCACAATGGGAAGGGTTTAAAATACAGTCAGGGAGTAATTACTTTAAAATAGTTTAAAGAAAAAAAAAAGTTGTAAAAGTGGAATTATCAGAATTCTTTCCACACTCTTGCTCAATCCATGGTAAAACCCAGGAATGTTCAGAAGGAAACAGTGTTGCAACCCACCCTAAGTGTCAATGGTACAAAGACGCTGGATCCACAACAGGTGATAAATCCAAAGAGTAGACGGCCATGGGGTGAAGTAGAGCAGGCACTGCAGGAGTGAGAGGCACAAGTGGACGTGCAGGGGGAAAGTGGTCTTTAGGCAGCATACACCTGCCACTGTTGAGAACAGAAAACCACTCAGGTCAAAAAGCTCCTGGATGAAAGGCCAGTGCTGCCAGGGACAGACTAAACTGGATGGAATGGGGAACTTCTTACCCACACTTTAAACAAGTTAAGTGCCAGTACAGAGAGCACAACTGGGCTATTGAAACCACAGTCTGAGAGACAATGGGAGGGAAGGAGGCACCATAAAACTTAAAACCAAAGCGTATTCTTCCCAGAACTGGCTCCCAGAGGCATTGCAAACTGAAGGGAAAAACAAAAGGGTAAAAATAGATTCAACTCTGATCCACAGTAATTGCATAACAGGGATAATACAAAGCCGAGAGATGGAGATAATAAAGCGTCAGAGTTTTTAAAGTGAAGACTGTGACCGCTGACAAATCAAAGAGGGGCGGGGGGAAGAGGTTGGCAGATTTGGGAAGTTGTTTCCTTAAAGCTGCTTCAACATAAGCCAGGAAGAGCCCTCTCTCAAGTGGATGGGGTGTTCGCGATAATTATTACCCCGACAAACAAGGCCCACTCACTAGCAGGATGCCATTTGGTCCAGGCACACTATGAATTTCATATGGCTTAAAGCTAGACTCTTGTAAGTTCTCTAAAATCCAAACAGTTACTCAGATTGCTTTGAAATTGTGTGTGCCTCATGGGGATGCAGAATAGCACCAGTGAACCAAATTAGGAGACATTTGAGCAAGGGGTTCTCAAGTTACAGCTCCCCCCACAAAAAAAACAGTTTCTTTCTGCTGCCTGGTACTAATAAACTGAGAGGTACTAAATGACTTGAGTCACAGACCTTATTGAGACTGATGGCTGTGAACTCATCCATCAATTAACATCACTAAAGCTAATATGTCTACACTACCACTTATGTATCAGAGGGGTAGCCGTGTTAGTTTGGATCTGTAAAAAGCAACAAAGAGTCCTGTGGCACCTTATAGATTAACAGACGTATTGGAGCATAAGCTTTCGTGGGTGAATACCCACTTGGTCAGACGCATGTCATGATGCTCCAATACGTCTGTTAGTCTATAAGGTGCCACAGGACTCTTTGTCACTACCACTTATGTCGGCACAACTTATGTCGCTCAGGGGTGTGAAAAAACACACCCCTGAGCAACATAAATTTTGCTGGCATAAGTGACGGTGTGCACAGTGCTGTGTCGGTGGGAGAGCTACCGCCACTCGTGGAGGTGGTTTTATGATGTCGACGGGAGACCTCTCTCCCATCGGCATAGAGCAGCTACACGAGCGATCTTACAGCAGCGCAGCTGCATCAGTACAGCCGTGCCATTGTAAGCTCGCTAGTGTAGACATGGCCTAAGTTAGACTAGACACTGGTGCTTTTCATCGGTGAAACTTGTCTGTCAGGGTGTGAAAACACACCCACACACCCACCCACCCCTGGCCAACAAAAGTTTTACCGATGAAAAGCGCCAGTGTGGACAGCACTTTGCCAGCAGGAGAGGCTCTCCCACCAACAAAGCTACTGCCCCTTGTTGGGGGTGTTTTATTTTGTGGGCAGGAGAGCTCTCCCCCGCATCGGCCTAGAGTGGCTACACTGCGTAACTTACAGCAGCACGGCTTCTACCGCTGTCAGGTGTATAGTGTAGACATAGCCATAATCACAAGTGACAAAAGGAGTTTTGGACCCAGTGGCTGTAAATTGATATAATTTGAGAGTCATGGCTGGCAGGTTTTTGGGAGTTCAGGGAGGGGTGAGGGTGGGAATTAAACATGGGAATGCTTCCTGGGAGGAGAGGGGAAGAAAGCGTGGGGTTGCAGTGTGGGGAGGGGGATACGAGGTGGATAGTAGGGGAGGAGAGAGTTTGGGGGCTCAAGTGAAGGACACTTGAAGTTAGGGGGTTTGAAGCGGTGGGACAGAGGGAGGTGAGTGGCAGAGGGACTGGGGAGAATAGAAATAGGGACACCTGTCAGCCCCATATTCTCTCCTCCTGGTGTGTGCACCCAGACCTGGGGGACTCTTGCCCCTCTGGACGTGTCTGAGCCCCTCTTGCTGCCCCCCATTGTGCAAGATCTGGGGGGGGGGGCTGTGCCTATCTACAGAGGTTGGACACCTCCTCCCTTTCATATGAGCTAAATTAGGAAGGGGCTTGCCTTTTTGGGAGAGTCCCCAGGTTGGGGAGCTGAGAACGGGTATATTTAATGCATATCACACTCTGAAGTACTCAGGAGAGGGATGGGAACACCCCCTGAGATGAATGGAGCGGTTCACAGGTCTCAGAGCTATTGTTTCAGGCTGTATTCATCTCCATGAGGTGTTCTCATTCAGATGAGAACATCACATTGAGCTAATGGGCCACTTCACACCTCTCAGAGCCTGCTATGCTGCAGATGGATGTGTAGAGGAGCCCTTTCCCTCCTATCCCTTCCTGTTTAAAGGATGATGTTTCTAAGTGCTAAATCCACATGCTTCCATGGCTTTTCTTGAAATTTACTACGCCCCGTGCGAGTGCAGAGTAAGGCTAGTGAATCAAATTTGGGGTCATTTGAGCCAGAGTTTCTGGATATAAAAGCCCTGAAAGAAAATAGCCATTTTTCAAGGTTCTGGGTGTTTGTTTGGGATTTTGTGTGTGTGCAGGAGCTAGAGATCAAACTATTGTTGTGATGCATGTCACAATGGTCTCAACTGGTCAATTTTTACCCAAGGTAGTGCCTGACACGCACTAAGTCTGTGGGGGTCTCAAATTGTGAACAGCATTTAAGAACACGTTCACTTCCTCACTTGCACAGATGTGTAATCCTTCCAGACTGCACCTGTGCCAGTTAAGAAAAAAATGCAGGGTTTCTATGCAACCACTTTACAGGAGCCTGGGTAGGTTGAGGGACTAGGCCAACAGCATTGCCCCCAGTGGATGCCCTGCCACTGCCACTTCTAATCCAAACTTTTGGACACCTGTGCAATAAAGTTTTAATAACTCATGTTGCTTGCTACAAGTTGTCTGTTATAACAACATGCTTTTATTTTATGGGGATGTTTACGGTGAACACAGCAAAAGTAAGCAGCCATTCTAATCAACATTCTTGTTCTATTGTGTGGGGAGGAACCAAAGAGAGGACTGTGGGTGGGAGCAGGGATGGGCGTCCGCCAGACAGGGAGAGGGGGTATTGTGGTGGAGGGAGTGACAAATTAGGATGGGTGGTAGGCAAATCTTGGACTGGATGTTTGAGAAAATCTGAATTTTACTAGCCGCTGAGAGAGAGTGTGTGTGTGTGGGGGGGGCAAGTGACTACTTCTTGATCTCCGGGCAGATTAATGGGGCATTTCCAAAGACACTGCGTATGGAGGTTTGGAATTGACAGCGCAGGTACCTTGACTGCTGAGGGAAACGAAATGTGTGTGGTGCCAGCTTGAGGATTCTGGGTGATTCGTGAATCATGGGGTTGCAAACATCTATGGGAAAGCAAGGAAGGAGTACACCACAACATGGTGATTGCTGAATACAGGCGGATTTGGCTCAGTATGCAGACTGAGAGACATGATATGGACGATTGCTTAAATGAACTCCTAACAACAAATCTTTTTCTGTTCAAAAAAAGCTAGGAAATTTAATGGCAAAAAACTATGTTCATGCAACCTGAAGGTTGCTGGTGGTATGTTGTGCCTTGCAAAATGCAAGTTGAGCTAAACTCAAACTTCTGAAAACCAGGAAATGCACATGCAACCCTAGCTCTACCCTCTTTCTGCAATGCCCCATTAACACACACAATTTACTCTGACAACCCCACATTTACTGAATTGTACAAACTCTCCAGCTCCTTTTACAGCCCATTCACTCACCCACAGGATTCCATCGAACACTTCTAAAGGGGGGGTGGGAGGGGAAGGTTGCAGGTGTCCAAGGCCTTGAAGGTTGGCTTCCCAGTGGAGGAGAAGTCAGTGACACAGCAGTTAGGCATATTCTAAGAGTAGCTTGTTTTATTTACTCCAGCAGTCCTGGAACAGAAACCATGTTGCCAACCTCAAATGTTTAAAAATCACGAGTCAGACCCCCCCCAAATCATGAGATTGGCTTAAAAAATGATTTAAAAAAATAATAAATTTGAGTTTTTCCTGCTCTGACTTCTGGTTTCTCATCCATCAGGCTGCATTTATTTCATGTTTTCAAACTTTCCCCCATAACCACAAGGGCTAAAATCCTCCTTTTCTTAAATGAACAATGAGATTTCATGAGGCTCTCTTTCTTCCAGCAGCTGGGGCTTTAAGAAAACCACCAACCATTACAAGTGTTGGCAATACGACAAAGAGGATGCGGGCAATCCCATTTTACAGGAATCTCAGCCCAACACCATTGCCTTGTTCCCAGGGTGCATCTCTGCCCTACTGTTGTGCCGGGAGGTGGAGGAGACCGCTCAAGTCAGTCTCTCCCCTACCAGCATGTTTGCAGCTTTTAATAGGACAATTGCTTTTATTTAATGAGGCCAAGACACAAAGTAGCCAGGAAAAATAATGAGGGGGGGGGGGTGGAGAAGAGAGAAGAACTCCTAATAAATGTGAGCCAGTTTTAGGGCTAGAAAATTCACTTGTATTGTCCAGTAGTTTGGGGTTTATCTTCTAGAGACCCAGTAAGTACAGAGACCCCTGTGCACCCCTCTCCCAAAAAAAGTCCTCTTGTATCAGCAGCAGGGAAAGGTAGGCCTAACTCTGAACATTTGAGAATTTAATCGTACTGGGTTTATATTTCTGAGTAAAGCCATATGTCTTTTCTCTCTGATTACCACATTTCTAATGGAATCCAGAAAAGCCTGGGTGGGGCCCGGGGGCGGTAGGAAAGGAGATGATGTCGTTTTGATTGGAGCCCTGGCTTCCATCAGAACATTGCAGTCGGATCAGTTTCTGTGGACGTCGTCATTTCAGAAAGATTGTTTTAAAAATAGTTCAAAACTCTGCACTGCATCAGGAGTAGAATGAGAAAGCAGGGGAGTATGGGGGCACCAGGAGCCTGCCGGCATGTGAGTGAGCTTGGGGTGGGGACGGCTGTGGGTGGCATGTATGCATTGGAGAAGGGGGGTTGGGAGTAGAGGGAAAGCTGGTGAATGCTGGTGGAGTTGAATCAGACTTGGGTGAGGCTGCTGGGGCAGATGCAGAGCGGCTTCTCTAACTAATGAGGGTCTGATGCCCAGGGAGGCTGCTGGGCTAGTCTGCCTACAGCGGATTTTAATTCCTTTAGACACTGCAGGCCTGTTGGCTAATAGGTCACACGTTTTCAGGGTGGTAAGGAAAGGTTTAGGGCTTGTCTACAAAACTTTTGTCTTTCACAGGTACTTTAAAAAGCCCCCCCCCCAGAAAGACAAAAGTTTTGCCGACGGAAGTGGCAGCGTGAAGGCGGCTTTGCTCCTGCCGACAAAGCTAACGCCACTCGCGGGGCTGGAAGTATTTTGTCTGAAAAAGTGCTGACAAAATACCAACAGTTCACACACGCTAACTTTTAGCGACAATCGCAACATGAATCCCAAAGTGCTTTAGGGAGAACCCTTGCCCCGTATGCACTCTGGCAGCGTAAAGTTGCCTTCAAGTGAATGCGTGCACATAGACTTTATACCCACTGCCAGAGCAGCATAAAGGAGCCCTACCATAAGGGAGAATCTGAATTGGTGCCATCTCTGGGGCAAAATTTAGCAGCTGTTTCATAGCACCTCTGCACAAAACCACCACCGAGGGAATTTGAGAGAGACAGAATGTGAGCGGTCACAGAGCAAGGGTTATTTCAGCCCAGTGTCAAGTGCCCTGGGAACTTTAGGGGTATGTCTACCCAGCCTGTGCCAGCGAGCTTCCCAGCCCACTTTGACAGATGGGCTAGAGGGGCTCACACTAGCGCTCTGAAAACAACCAGCGTGGACAGAGCTTTGAAGTTGCGTCTCAGGATGGAGCTTGGGGTCAGCAGCCCACCCCCTCCACAGGCTTTAGTGACCACAGGTCTAGAGCTGGGTTTTATGTCTCAGCTAAAAGTTGGCTCCCGTAACAGCCCAGCACCCCTCCCACCACACGCCAGCATTGGCTACGGCCTGACTAACTGAATCACTCCACTGCCTGTGTGAGCAAAGCCTGCCTGGAGATCTCCCCCCACAAGGGATGAGACAGAGCAATCCTGCCTAGCTGGAGGTCTGCTAGGCTCACAGCACAAGGCCGTCTGGCTGGAGGCATATGCCCATAAAGACAGGCAAATGCCTACACAGGCAAACAATACGTTTCATGTCCACCAGACTTTTTTTTCCCTCTTTTTTTTTTTTTTTAAAAAAAAACAAAAAAATGCAAACTGCTTCTCTTTGCTGCAGGGAAGGGCAGGGAAATGGAGACACATGGTCCAAGTTTGCATCTTGAGAACGTTTGTCTTAAATGTTGCTAATAAAAAGAAACCAGACACCTTAACTGGATGGTCACAGATCCTTGTGTATCCTCTGGTGTATCCCAGAGAAAGTGAGGGATTTGGGCAGAGAGACTTGAGAAGCCCAGGCCAGTTTCCTTTCCCCCTTCCACAAGCATTTCTAAGCAGCTGTCATTGCAGCACCTAGACGCTGTAGATGGGCTACACAGAGCGGGATCTATCCAAAAGGGACAGTCAGTCTGACTCTTCGGGCTAAGTGGTGGTTTCAGCTCTTAAAGAGCACAGCCAGGTTGGCAGCTTCGGCACATCAGAGAACGTGATGGGGAAGAGGCTTGAGCGGGAGGTAGAACCGTCTGTTCTCCTTTGCTCCTGAGCCATCCCTGCCTCTAGCTCATCAGCGAGTGCTAGACTCGCCCCACTCCAGCACTGCAGCGTTTTGCACAGTACAATGCAGGTCTCTGGCAGTAACCACAGCCGTCAACGAGCTCTCTCAGTGCCCAACATAGCCCTTTGGGCCCCACTACTTACTCTGCTGAGGCGGTGTTGTTTTTATATTTAAAACATGGGGCATTTGCTTTTTCAGGAGATTTCATAAGGGTTTTGGACACATCCAGCCTCCTGAACAAAGCCCCTGGATGGGCTGCTGCTGCTCTTGGCCCCATTGCATCCTCTCCTGGAGGGCCCCATTCCTTGGTGTCAATTGCCTGTTGTGCTGCCTGCTGCAGCAACTACTTCAACTGCCTAGTAAATATTGCAAATGTTTCCTGAAGGCAGTTTCATGCATTAAAATCCACAAACCTCGTCCTGGGATAACAAGCTACCCCTGGCTGTAAAGAGCTGAGCAGAAAAGAGAACTGTAGCAAAAAGCGTCACTGTTCTTAGCTAATTTGGCACTTCAAGGAAGGATGGGACTTTCATCTCTCCCTTTCCACTAGAACATGATGAGACAAACATTAAATATCAGTAAGATACTGAGCTGGCTGCAAAGGACAAACAAATCCTTGCAGACTATTGCTTGGTAAGTGATGTGCCTCTTTGGGCTGAGTCATCACCTGTAGGCAAGCTTTGATTCATACATGAGATCACGGAAGTGAAAGTCAGTTAGAGAGACTTCTGCTGGTACCTGGGACAGGTCTAGTCTGCTATAATCACCAGCAGGTGCAACTGCCATTAATTCCCAATAGGACATGAAGCAGATGGGTCGGTGGATTTGATCTCATCACTTCCCTCCCCCCTCCCACACAAAAATTTCTCTCTTCTACAAATCATATAAACCCTTGTGTTTCCATACACACAGTCTGCGGATATCAATGTGCAGCAGCCATTTCAAATAAAGCATCAGAGTTACATATCCCTGATGCGTGTGAGTGTGAGTGTGTGAGAGACACAGACGAGGAACATTTCTTTGGTAGGCAGTTTGGACAGCCAGAGCAGCACAGCAACTTTGTTCTTGTCCACTAAGCCAGTTAGGAAGGGAAGAAAATATCCCACAGCAGGCAGCCGCACGCTGAGAACCTGCAGCTCTGAGGTTTTGGCTCAATGTAAGGAAAACACAGATGGCCCAAAGCACTACTCAGACCAGGAAGTAAACCTCAAAATCCTTCTCCCCACCCCCTCCCCCAGCAGAGTTTGTGATGCTGAGCCTGCCCCCACACCCCTGGAACTAGGGATGAGCCTACACAAACACCCCTGCAACCCGGAGGAAGGTAGGGATTCAGAATCTGAATCCTGACCCAGTGCTGCATCTCACAGCCAGCCACTGTCTCTACCGGTCTGAACCCAAACCCTGGATGCAAACCTTGGGTAGGTTCAAGTTTTCTGGCTTGGGCCTATTTCTGCCCTGAAATGACCTCGTATGTCACACTGCCATCCTGTCAGCAGCATGACAGCCATGGGAAAGCTTAAAACACAGCAAAGTCTAACAGGGGCTTATTCAGGAGCTAATAAGAAACACAGCAGCCACTAGATGGCAAACTCACAGCCAGAACTGAATATCATTGACCCCAATAGGATCCCCAAAAGCCAAAATAAATAAATTTAAAAAAAAATAATCATCCAGATTTAGGGGCAAATAGGCAACAGGGAAACACAAACACACACGGTCTCATCCCTGGCTGGGCTCAGGCTCGGTGTGCCTGTGCAGAGTCCTCACCTCCTGCACAGAAATTAGCAGCAGCTACCATTGTCTGTGCTGCAGTAACCCTTCCTCAAGTGTTAGTGGCAAGGTTGAAACAATACAGACAATTATGTCCGAAGGGACAAAATAAAATTCCAACACAATTAAGGGAGAAAAACGTTACCTAAGCCAGCAAGAACTGGAGCTGCAAGAGGCACAGATTGCAAACAATGTATTATTCATTGTTATTATCATTGTGAACCTCTAGCTGATCTAGATTTATGCAGTTCAGGCTGGGGGAGAAGTGGGACTAGTATGCAAATCGCTAATATCTGGTAAAGGAGTCTTACAAATTAGCTGCATGTTTATGAAAGGCCATGCATTGCACGGTATCTAATGCTTTACACAAACCACAATCTTTTGTATTTTCTGTCAGTTTGTTAGGGGTCAGTTCTTGAACAAACATCAAAGCTAGTCCATTCATAATAGTCCTCACTCATTGCAGTGTATGGATAGTTCTTCTGAAAGTAAGAGTGAGAATGTTCTCCAATAGCTGGAGTCAAAGGCAAAGAAGCAAATATCTTTAGTGATGTGTGTAGGTGTTGCAAACAAAAACAATGTTGGGTCATATTGCACCAGAGTTCAGCAGTGATGCAGGGTATGGCCTTCTTTCCTCCACATTTATCATCAGGTCAATATGACAAGCAGTGGTTGATTGTTCAAGTTCTCTGTAGTGTTTCCTGAAATGCATGGGCAGCAAAGCCATCAACCTGGGGGTGATATTACTGAAAGCTTCAAATTTGTCATTTTGCAACACGAGAAAGGTTCCCTGAATAGAAGAAACAGCAAATGCCCATAATAATATCGCTGTACAGAATCCAAAGGGACAACCTGCTACTAGGATCACGTGACAATACAGGACACTAAAACCTCTAGGCCAATGTCACTGCCATTTGTTTTGCTGTAGCAAAGAATTGATCGAAACAATCTTCATTTTCAAGCCAGACTTGGAAGTTTGTTTTCATCATTTCTGTACAGTTGTTTGCCATAAACAAGGCAGATATAGTACCCTGCAGTCCAGTTTTCACACTGGCCACCTCACCCAAAGTTGCTTCAAGGATGCAAGCGAAATGATAAACTCTGAATCCTGCAAGGCATTACAGAGAATATTTGCATCTTCAGCTGAGGTTCAGACTTTTAAGTCCACCAGATTATTTATTTTTATATATATATATATATATATATATATAAATAAATAAATAAATAAATAAATAAATAAATAAAAACAGAGCATTGATCAACATGATGCACTGAGTGTCTCTAAATATGCATTAATATGCAGGAGCATTCTCGACACAAACCCCGAAGCAGGTTACTCCTTGGTCTTGGTTACTGATGAATGTTGGGCTTTTTGTCATTATAAATCAAAAATTACCCATTGCAGGAGCCTTGCTAGATTTGCCGATCACCATCAGAGCCCAAATCCAGATACCCTGAGATCCACTCCTGTGATTCATAACTCTACCAATACTCTGCCTGTTTCCGTCATACCAAATTGTGCAAGCTGGAGAAAGCCCTCTCTGGTGACATTATTGTGCAAACATCTTAAACAACTGCCATATTGTTCCTTTTCCCCCTACTCTCCACCGTTTCTCTAAATTTGCACTCACAAATTTTGATTTATGGATACATCTCGTTAGGGTGTACATTATTTCTTGACCCATATAGTCATTCATCTGACTTGGAGTAGTTCTGCTGGAGTGCTCTGCTGTCTATTTCAGTGTTTTTCAACCACTGTTCCGCGGCACACTAGTGTGCCGCGAGATGTTGCCTGGTGTGCCGTGGGAAAAAAATATTAAACCATGCTTGAATGTCGGAACTGGTTACTAAAATTTTTGAATCCCACCACTGATGTTAAGGACTATAAATAGCTCCGGTGTCACTGTTACACTAACAGGAGGAGGACAGGAGGAGACATCGCAGTTGTCATTTTATTTCTCTTCAGTCTCCACTGAATGCCTTGACTGGGTTAGGGACCCTTATAGCTCAGCATCAGTTGGTGGAAAGGACATGACTTTACAGGAGCAGGAGGAACTAACTGAACTGAGACAAAATCGTGGTTTCAAGCTAAGATTTGCTGATCTACCTTTGGACAGTTTTTGGTTGGATACTGCCAAGGAGTTCCCCCTTCTGGCAAACAAAGCTATTTTGACATTGCTCCCATTTTCCACTACATATCTGTGTGAGATGAGCTTTTCAAGCATGATTGCTATAAAAACTAAATACAGAGAGAGACTGAGAGCTGTTGACGAAGAGCTACGTGTGTGTCTTTCTTCGATTCCAGCCAGAATATCAGCTTTGTGTTCAGCCAAACAGGCCCAGGTTGCGCACTGAATAAAGTATTTTATAATTTTTCATATTTCTGTTTACTTACTATTTCATAATAAAGTAATTATAAAATACTTTCTTTGTGTTTATTTGATTCCTATTCAAGAGAATTACTTTATATATAGTCAATATAGGCACAGAGTTAAATTTTTTAACATTTTCTAATGGTGGTGTGCCTCGTGATTTTTTTCATGAAACAAGTGTGCCTTTGCCCAAAAAAAGGTTGAAAAACACTGGTCTATTTTATGGACCATATTTTAGATTTTCAAACTCCTTCCAGCCAATGTCAACTAATGCATGTAAATCTCATATGATTCCATCACTCTGAGCAGAGTCATGCTCTCAGACAGAGCTGTCACCTCTGTGACCACAACACAGTGCTCTCCACGGCCCTCTGGAGCAGGTGTTGCCTCTACAATTTTACAGAAATCCTTTCTGTTCCTCTTGATCCCATTACACTTCATCAGGCTAAGTTGCCTGTAACTAGCACCCACCAGGAAGTCCTTTGCTTGCTTGGCGTTCTGTTTGCCATGCTCTCCTTTGCTGTGCGTACACAGCACTTTGCTGAAGTTCCTTATGGGCTCTCCTACTAATCTCCCTGATTTTTGTGCATCTCTTGCCTGCTGTCCCTGTGCTTGCTTGCAGCACATCAAAGTCAGCTGCATTACCGTGCTTTGGAAGGTGCTCGTGACAAAAATAAGGTTCGGTTATGACCCATTGGAGGTTGTTTGAGTCACAATCCAAACTCCCAGCACCCCCAAATTCAAAGGAGTTTGGATGAGAAAATAACCTGCAAAGTGTGGTGAAACTATGAGCTAATGGTGAGTGCTGCCTAATGACGACAGCACTGAACGGGGAGCCAGGAGACCCGAGTTCTATTTCCTGCTCCGCCACTAGCCTGTTGTGTGACGGTGGGCAAGTCACTTATCTCTGGGACTGTTTCCCCTCCTGCCCTTTGTCTCATCTGTGTAGACTCTAGGCTCTCTTACCATGTGCTTGTACACCCAGGACCCTGCAATCTCCAGTGGGGCTTTAATAAAAATACTAGAAACAATTGATACAAAACAAAAGGTGTAAGCAGATGAGAAGATACTCGGTGCCTGATCCAGAGCCCATTGAAGTTGATGTGAGTCTCCTCGTTTACTTGAATGCACTTTGGATCAGGCCCTCAGAAGGTGACAACAGCTGAGAACACTTAACGACTTTACAGATTAGTCTTGTTAATGGCAATAATGGATCAAATGACCAGAGGTGCCAACAACAACAACAGGCTAAAGGGCTGAAGGAATTACAGCAGTGATAGAGCCATGACCCTTGGACCAGTGTTTTTGAAACTAAGACTCAGGAATCCAACATCCAGAGTTACAAAGAGGGGATTAACACAACATCAGTGTCCAGGTACACTGATGGTTCCAAAGAGTCCTGGCAAAACCAAGGGTTCATCCTCCCAGGGCACAGGGAAAACAATGCAGACATTAATTCCCCGGTAATTTGTTTCTGTCTGTCATGCTGAAAATGTTGCAACAATAAAGGTTTAACTGTGAAGAGAGATTGCAGAGTTTTGGGCTGGAGTGGAAGCCTATCTCCAGTGAACCCAGTAACATTAAAGGAGCTGTCAGGCAGCAAGCTATCTAGCAGCTAAAGAGGATACTGAATATATCTAAATCATCAGTTACCGCTCAGATAAAGAGGTAGGGGGGTGTGTGTGTGTGTGTGTGTGTGTGTGTGTGTGTGTGTGTGTGTGTGTGAGAGCCAGATTGAGGTAGACCCAGGGGGCAGCCCCTCAGAAGGGCTGATGTGCTGTAGTGCATGGACACAGAAGGTAGGTCCAGCTTGCTGACGAGTGCACGGGGCCTTGCTAACAGCGTACGACCCAGCACAATTAGACGCAAGAGAAGTTTTGCGTCATCTTTATAAGAGGAATTCACGCGCTCTTGATCTCTCAGTAGCAGGAAGGGATGCCTCTGTCTTACTCAGTTTCAGCTGAGGCACTCTAGGCTAGCAAGGAAATACAACATGGCATAACATAACTGAAGCTTTCCTTGGGAAGGACATATGGCTCCCAGGCTCAGTAAGATACCAGTCCCGTGTCCAGGTCTACATAGCGCAGCTCAACAAGCAACTTGAGGCAATTTCCAAATGCTTAAATTCCTTTTTCAGAAATAATGAAGGGAATTAATTAGGGTAATTAGGTATGGGCGATTAGGCCTTCAGAGTGATTATGGCCCAGGAAGGCCCAAGCCTGTGTGAATCTCTCTGAAAAGCTATTAGAGATTTCATTTTTATTTCAGACATTGATGGGTTATCGTGCTATGGACAACATGCCCTTATCCGGGACATGAAGAAGATACAGTGACACCTTTTTAAAAGGGACTGGCACAATTCAGTTGCTTCACAGTGGGGTTGGCCTTCTAATAAAGGTGATTGGAACAATACTCCATACATATGGGGATACTTAGGGATGCTCCCTAAAAACAGGAGGTGACCTAACAAGGCAGAGACAACAAGGAGTCTGGTGGCACCTTAAAGACCAACAGATTTATTTGGGCATAAGCTTTCGTGGGTAAAAAACCCATTTCTTCAGGTGCATGAAGAACAAGGCAGAGGTTCACTGCAAGGTTCTTTTAGTAAAGGCTCACCAGGATAATCTCCAATATCTCATTGCCATTGCTTCACTAGCTGCAGAGGTGGGCAACACACCTTACAGGGGTTGGAATATACAAAGTACAGTCCCTGCCCCAAAGAGATTACAACCCAAGGGTGAAATTCATCCCTGTGCAGAGGGCTAGCTCAAGGTCCACGCACTATTCAAGTCCCAGTTAAGACTTCAAATTAGGGCTTAAATAATATATGGGCCCTGTGTTGCTCCCGATTTTCATCCACTTTGATTAGGTTCATATTTCCCCCACATGATCCCTTGAAATAGGATGTATTTGTAGCAGCAATTGAATGAATATAAATATTATGAGCCAAATTCTTTGCTGATCTAAATAGGCAAAACTCCACTGAAATCAATGGAACTGCATCTGCAATCTAAATACTCCTATTTCCACCCTCCTTCACGGAAGGCAGGAATGCCACTTCCCTCCTGTTAGATGACTGCGTTTTTCATTCCCCAGAGAGAGAGTCCTAAGATTGTTTACACCCCAGAAGCATCGAATCCTTTGCTCCCTTGGAAGCCATTCAGGGCTGTGATACAAAAGCACTGGAGGGGATTTCTTGCTTCTCCTGAAAGAAGCAGCTAAATCCCAGAAGGTAAAACAGGAACGATTAGTTTTAGAAAAGCCATTTAATGGGGCAACTTGCTCACGAGACATGGCAACATATATGATGCCCTTCAATTCAAAGAGCACTTGTTGCATGCAAAACATATTGAGCAGCTGCTAAGGAGACAGAGATGATCAAATCAGTGGGGGTGGGAAGTGATTATCCACAGGCTCATTAGGGGAGTAGCCACCAACACCAAGACTATTCTGGCTATAAAACTGTAATTGGGAAATTACTAGAGAACCATAAAAATTAATGGCAGATTCTAGGACTCTGATAGAGATGTATTTTAGACCATGCACATGAGCAGACTGACAGCAAGGTGCAGGATTTCTTAAGAAGGAAAGCGCTTATGGGGTGAAAAATAATGTAAATTCCCAGCAGGTTTACTTATGCCCAGACTTTAAAGAGGGATGAAGAGGGAAGTAGTACTCTTGAGTTAGTGCAGGACCGTGCTGCACTATTCCAGGATCAATTGCCTACAGAAGGACAACAGAATAGAATGCACACAAACCCTAAGATAGCGGAGTCATACATCACCTAGCAGTCCAAAGAAATTGGTACACTCTTCTCAGGAGACTGAAGTGTATTTTGAGATGCTTGAAGGTTCGAGTTTGTGTGGCGTGTACAGTCTAAGACTCAGGTGCCTTTTATATTCCTCTGTATTGCATCTGCATGCTTCGAAGAACTCTCCTGTGTACAGAGTTCAACAGTTATTTTTGTTTTTAGAGCATCTGCAACCTGTAACAGAGGGGACACATACACACACAGCACTCTCTATGGGATCTAGACTTTTGTTCTTTCTTGCTATGGTTTACCTAAATCTAAAACACAAGTCATTTTATGCTGTGCTCTTTGCAAAAGGAAGTATCACACAAAAGTGTTTATTTGCCTATGAACACTATGATCTTCATAGATCGATATTAAAACCCTCCACACTTCTTTTCACTGCCTAGTTCAATTGAACTTTGAAACTCCAGGGTATCCTGAGAGAGTGCTGAACAGCTGCAAACTAACCAAGGGATCACATTCCCACAGATGGTATTAAAATCCAAAGCCCTTCATGTTTGTGGGATGTGTACAGGGCAAATGAGAATTTACACAGCCACCGAACACCGTTTCAAAATCCTTGTGAAGAGAATTAATATAACTGTTTTGATTTAATGGAGTTTGCTTTTAAATGCTACCTTACAGCTTCCATTTGGGGAAGTGCTTGCCTGAAGACGCGGCCAGTTTCTGTGTAAGCTCTGATCTCTCCAAACTTTTATTAGCCCTCCCCACTAAGTGATCAGTTAAACAGAAGATTTGGAGCATTGTTTTCAACACTAATCTAACTGATGCCCAAAGGAATGCTGTGCACCAGACTACATAGTGGTCTGAGCACAGGACTAGGAGCCAGGAACTCGAGTTCTAGTTGAACTCAGGATTATTCATTATGCTCAGCCAAATTTCCCCATCATTTACAATTCCATATTTCAAAGACAGTGTTACCAGAGCAGGGCTGCAATAAGATAAGATAAAGGCTGCCAAGAAGAGTAATTTTATGGAGAAAGCAAACACTGTGGCAAAAATGCTGATGCTATATAGAGTATCTTCATCATCCCTGCAATCAATGGTACCACAAAAGCTGCTATAAAGTCCAGCGATACCAAGAGACCCAAGGACCCAGCATCTGTGCCTAACCGAAGTTCACGGCAGATGCTGGCGACTGGTCTGAAAGTGCTGTGCTGACTTGCAGAATTTACAGTAGGAAGGCGGTGACCTTTCCACATACAGCAGTCAGACAGAAAGCAAAGCTTAAAAAAAATGAAGTATCTTCAGATCTGAAGGAGAGCTGTTTCAGCAAAAGGGTGACCAAAGAAGGTGCCCAGGAGCTCCAGTTTTTGGAGTGCAGGCAAGACTGCATGTACAGCCTGTTACAAATTCCTGCTTAGTTAAGATGGACCTCTTTTCAATTAGCTAAAAATCAACAGGTGTTGCCACACAGTGCAAGAGTGTATTCTCTTGTACATGACCAAGAAGCCCAGCCTGTTTCTGCTGAAATTTAGCTTGTGCACATCGACGGGGCCAGCTCTTGTTCCATTATACAATGGAGTCCAGCAGTATGTATTGCAGCAGGGCAGCAAGCAAACCTCTTAGAATGGCACTGATCAAGATGGCAGCACATCAAAGTAACCAGGCTAATGAGCAAGCAGGCTTTGGAAATCAAATGGGGGAAGAGAATAAACTACCAGTTAAAGTGAAACTGTAACAATGACCTTATATTTATGTAGCACCTTCCATCGCAAACCGTTGTCATAAACTACATGTATTTTCTTAGATTGTAAACAAAGTATGTAGAATCTCTTTGAGGCAAGAGCTGTCTCTTCCTATGTGTTTGTACTGCATGGTCACAGGTCCTTATTGGGGACCTCTGGGTGCTACTACAATATAAATGTTAAATAACTGCTAGGGTGATGATGATGGAATGCCTACACATTTTACTGATATTCAGCCACTTCTGAAGTGAACATGAGTCGAATATTAGTGTCCTGTTTGACACCAGCATCACCCTCTGCAGAGCAATGGTATATGTCCAGGGCCTTGCAGGTTGGCTTCCCAGTGGAGCAGAAATCAGTGGCATGGAGTCTGGGTATACTGTAAGTGTAGTTTGTTTTATCTACACATATGCACCAGTCCTGGAACAGAGGTGATCAAACAGTATGCAGTCCCTGCTTCCAGGAATCTCAGCCCAACATCAGTGCTGGTTCCCAGAAAGAAACTCTGCCTCAAATATTGTCTGTAATCAAAGCCCAAGGCAAAGAATAAACTCTCCAGCTGCTCACCCAGCTCCCTCTCTGAGGACCAATGTCTTTGCACAGAGCCTTGCATAACAAAATACAAAAACACAAGTCTTAAGGTATGTTTACACTACCCACCGGATCAGCAGGCAGTGATCAATCTATAGGGGATCGATTTATCGCGTCTAGTGTAGACGCGATAAATCGATCCCCGATCGCTCTGCCGTCAACTCCTGTACTCCACCGCAGTGAGAGGCGGAAGCGGAGTCAATGGGAGAGCAGCAGCAGTCGACCCCGCGCCATGAGGGCGCACGGTAAGTCGACCTAAGATAGCGTAGCTGAAGTCGACGTATTCTCGTAGCTGAAGTTGCGTATCTTAGGTCGATTCCCCCCCCCAGTGTAGACCAGGCCTTAAAATTTGTTCATGTGCTAAGAAAGACCATGTGGAATGGCGCCATCTGTCATAACATTAACAATTGAACCTGCAGATTGTTAAATGACCCAAATCAATCAAGATCTCAGTTAAGTCTCATTGAAAATTGTCACATCAACAGTTGAAGGAAGGAACCAGATCAGAGCTGACTCAAAAGAGGGCTGCTGCCTATTGAGTCTCCAACATACCTTTCTACAACACCTGACATTTCCCTGGGAGGTTTTCCATCAGGTACTGAACATCCGTATTCTAGAAGATCTGGCCAGATTACAGCCAAAAACTGGCATGACCATGACACAGAAAGGTGAGAAATATTTAATCAAATCTGGATATTACACACTTCAGACACAAAAGCTGCTTCTGGAACTTCATGTGTAGTGAATCCATATTAAAGAGATACTTCCTCTATTGCTGTAAGTTTAGATGTACCTCATTTGCAGCAGGCAACACTAAAAACTCAGCATTCAATGGCCTACATGCCTTCAGTATTTTCCTATACGGAGGACAGGAGATGCAATGCTATGATCACTGTGGAGCGGCAAACATTGAGTGTTTCAAGGGCATCCACTGTACCTTTCTGTGAATGGACTTCCAGGATTAATCATCAGTGCATAACTCTAGAGTTCGGCTATACATTCCTTCTCCCAGCTGACAAGAATTGATTGAAACAAGTGCCATCATCAGGAAAAATAAATGATTTTTCAGCTAGCAAGGCAAACACACACCAGCAAGAAGAGGAAATCTGATCATCAAACTTGCTTGCTTTGGCTTTTCAGTATGCAAGAGGCTGTTTTTCTCAGAATTAGGGTGACTGCGACAATCTGCTTTTAGACAGAGTTAGAACCACAAGATAAAAGAGGCAGGAATCTTCTCATCTGCATATTTATCAAAATGCAGCTACTGCATAATTTAAGCTTAGTGTTAAAAATATTGTACATTATTTTAAGGTTTTCCTATTCAGGTGAAAAGGAGACACTCGTTCACTAAAGTGCTTAATTATTTCAGAATGGTGTGAAAACAACAAAGAAAAAATAGAAATCAAAAGGAAATGTCTTACCTTCCACCCAGCCATGAAGCTAAAAAGTCATCACCATCCATCTCTCTCAGACGCATGGAATAAAGAGGACCCTGGGTGTTCCAAGAGGGATTGGGACAGTTACACACATGCACAAGTTCATAGTGATCTCCAGGGAAAGTTGTGGACTCTCTTCATTATTCATTTGCCCTTTCATCGGGGAATGCAGTGTGTTTGTTCCTCCATCATGGGGGGAAGAGGGGGAAGACAACTGACTGGGTGGGTAGTTGTGCCACTCAGCAGGGAGTGCTTTCCATGCTCTTTGCCCATCATTCTACAAAAACACGATACCCGTGAATACCACCTCCATCGACTGGCCCCAGAGGAGGGTGCCATATGCCAGGTGGGTTCCAGGGCTACAGTAAAGTACATACTGCTCCTGCTCCCCCATACATACCCATGTAGGGAGGGGAGATACTGCTTCCTGGCCCACGTTCTGTTGGGAGGGAATGAAGTAAGCATGGACTTTTCGGACTGGTGATTAGGAACCGAGTCTGCTCCTTTTTTGGCATTAGGAGATGGCATAGAGAAGAAGGGTTCTCCATATTTTTCTCCATACCCCCAAAACGTATTTGACTCTTTGAAAGCTATTTATACTGACGCCCCTTAGTTGGAGGTTCCATCCTCTCAGGAGGCTGGGCACTCTCAGCTCCTGCTACCCCTGGAGAGAACAAGGGCCTATGGCCAGGTTTTGCATCCAGGGCTCTCATAGGGCAGGACAAAGTAGTCCTACTAGTCCTAACAGAGCTTCATTTAATAGGAGTCCAAGCAATTCTGCATCCATAACTTAGAAGCAGGTGAATGAGTCTTGCAGACACTCTACAGGGGAGCTTGATTGGTTTGTTCCCTACCCATTGTTCACCCCAATTATTTCTCCCTTTCTTATGCCCAGTTCTCCTTCCCTCCTGGCTGCTCCCTCAAGATGCAGCTTCTTTGTATGTCTTTGACATCCCTACCCATGCTCCCAGGCCTTTGGGAAGATCCACCTGGTCTTTTTTGCAGTCCCTCCTGAGGGACCTCTCATTCCTTTCCTCACCATTGCCCAGGAACCCATCTCCAGCTGCCCTCCTGCACTCTGCAACACAAGCCTTCTTGCCTGCTGCATGATCAGTCACTGCTCAACCACATCTCTAGGAACTTGGCATTTCCCCACGCCGAGTACTGCAGAGCTGGCAGTCTGGCCCTCCAGAGTCAGCAGGTGCTCAGTCAGCGGACATAGCTTTCCTATGCTGTCAACTGGCTGCATCCACATCCTTGCACAGCCCCGGATTCCCCAGCACTCTAACTGCTTCACCTCGCAGATCCACCGTTCCCCCTTACTCGCATATATAACTATCGGGGGGGGGGAGGTTGGGGGGAGAGGGGAGGGGAAAGGGTTGTAAGAAAAGCTGAAAGGACAGAGTAGGGACAATGAGACACAATCTGAAGACAGCCAATCAAGCTAGTAAATCCCCACTCATTCCCCAACAGCTGTAGCCCAATTAAACTCAACAGTTCACAGGTGTTCGCAGTAATGACTTTAACACAAAAAGCACAGCTCCCTTCAGGGCCCTTTAACAAAAATTTAGAGCTCTTTAAATTTTATATACCAACAACATCAAACCATAGTAGGAAATAATAAAGGAGGAAAGGAGTCACAGTGAAGAAACACACAAAAGTGCGGCAGCATCAGCCTAATTAAACAATAGCCAACAGGAAAATACATATGCTATTCACCCAGACAAACCTCCTTCCAGGAACTTGGGATTCAAATGCACAGTTCTCTTTCTTGCTCTTCAAATATTTTTGCTCTATTATCAGTTTTATTCACCAAGTCCCTCCCAGTCCCCTCAAACTCAACCCGTGAAGGGGCACGTTCCTTAGCAACGCAAGGAAACATGGAACCCAGAGGCCAGTGATCTGGACTCGGCCAACACACATTTCTCTGTGCCTCTCTCAACTCCCTCCTTATCAGAATGTTAAGATGGGGTTAATCTTACTGGGATACTGGGGCAGGCAGAGTTACCTGACTGTGAAAGTGACTAATGGTCTTCCTGTGGCTCTCTTGTCCTTCGGTATAGTAGGTGAGTCGATCTAGTAAGGGCTGGTGTTGCTGGCTCCTTCGCTGTTCAGACTATGCACCATCTGTCTGCAACACTAGCAGCATGCTGTCATGACTTTGTGCCCCCCTTTCTTAGATTTTGAAACACCCTGCTAGCAGGGGCCCCAGTGACAACCACATTTTCTTGTATGCGCTCCCTGTCAGTTTCAGGCCATTTTTTCAGCAAAGCAGCAGGCCCAGTAACATCATGAGCTCAAAGAGCAGCTACCACCTCTTCACCAGCTAAAGGAGGGGCTAGGAAGGGATGTCTTCTGCTGTGCACCGAAACATGGTGAGATAAGCACTGGGTTCAAGACAGAGCAGAAATTCCCTTTCATAACTGGGTTGTGAGTGGAGTTGGACCCAGGCTAGGCCATGGGCTTAGAGCTCTATCAAAACACCAGGGAAATTCAGATCTAGGTCCAGCCCTGAGCTTTCTAGCTCCAACCCTTGACAAAGAATTAACCTGTTGGTTCACTTTCTCCTTTCCACTGCATGATACTGACGTTGAAAGGGATTTGAGGATTCTGTTTTGAAGCCATCTGGGCTCTAGCTTTAGATTTTCAGTAATAAATAGAATTTGTCTGAATTTTTTTTGAGGGGGGTGGAGGGACAAAGAACTGCCTTTTTTCTAAATGAAACCTTTTGTCAAAAAGGTTAGTTTCTTTCAAAATTTTCCAGTTGAAGGAAAAACATTTTCAGGAACCATTTTTTTGTTTCTATAAAAGTTGACAAGACAAACTAAACCATTTTGAATCTTTTCAAAATTCTTTTGAAAATTTCCCACTGAAAATATTTAAAATTAGAGCTGGTTCTAAAGTGTTAAGTAAATGCATTGACCTTGTTCTAGGTCTTATCATTATTATTGAACTATATATGACCTGTCTACCTCAAGGACTGTCTGGTGTCTTATGTGTCGGGGAGGCTGGAGGGGTTGTTATTGCTGATGGTCATAGAATATCAGGGTCGGAAGGGACCTCAGGAGGTCATCTAGTCCAACCCCCTGCTCAAATTGCAGGACCAATCCCCAGACAGATTTTTGCCCCAGATCCCTAAATGGGCCCCTCAAGGATTGAACTCACAATGCTGGGTTTAGCAGGCCAATGCTCAAACCACTGAGCTATCCCCCCCACTCCGTCCCTCCAACTCATCTGGGAGAGACAGGTCTCACGGCCCTCTCTAGAAAGCCTGCAACATAGAAACGCTCTCCCAGCCAACATACCTCACACTGTACCTGAGGCATTAGCTCTCACGAGCCAGGACCAGGCTCTCTGGTGTTTTCAAGCACATAGCAGGCACTACCGGAAACAAATACACCTCTACCCTGATAGAACGCTGTCCTCAGGAGCCAAAAAAATCTTACCACGTTATAGGTGAAACCACATTATATCGAACTTGCTTTGATCCACTGGAGCATGCAGCCCCGCCCCCTCGGAGCGCTGCTTTACCGCGTTATGTCCGAATTAGTGTTATATCGGGGTAGAGGTGTAATAGTAAATATCTTAAAGGCAAGACTCTGGACTTTGTTAGCTCCCTCCTACATATGAATTGAAATTAGTGGTCGTCACTGTATGTTCGGAGAATCTGTCCTCCCCTCACCAATTTGTGAAACAATTAGGACATGTTGCCTTTCACTCTTCTTTGATTGCCTTGTTTTCAGTTATATTTTATTTCCCGAGACACCCCTGTGTCCCAGCACTCCACAAACACATATACTGGTAATTTTATTAACTGTGATCATGGCTTGCTTTTGTGGACTAACTTTTTTCCCTTTCTGCAAGCACTGTTTTGGAAGGAAGAATTCTTACATGGCAAAAGTGGAGGAACCCTCTCCTCTTGCAACTTGGTTGGAAGGTGGAGATTTAGTGACCAGAGAATGAGCTCTAATAATATTGATCCTTAGTATAAACCATAACACTATCATGTCAGCACACTACCTTAGAACAATGCATAGGGGGCTTTTGCAGAGTTCTTTTTTGTATTCTGCAGAGGATTGGACTTTATTCGGAGGCTTGACAGACCTGGCTACAGAAGTCCTCTTTATCTACAGTACAGACAACATAGGTGCAAACTTCCCCACCGTGCCCTTGGCCAATGTGCTAGATCAGGGGTGGTCAACCTGTGGCACTCATGCTAAAGGCGGTACATGAGCTGATTTTCAGTGGCACTCCCACTGCCCGGGTCCTGGCCACCAGTCCGGGGGGCTCTGCATTTTAATTTAATTTTAAATGAAGCTTCTTAAACATTTTTAAAACCTTATTTACTTTACATACAACAATTGTTTACTTATATATTATAGACTTATAGAAAGAGACCTTCTAAAAATGTTAAAATGTATTACTGGCACATGAAACCTTAAATTAAAGTGAATAAATGAAGACTCAGCACACCACTTCTGAAAGGCTGCCGACCCCTGTGCTAGATCCTGACCTGAGCACACTACTTGCAGAAGCAGGAGGGTACTGGTTCCAGGTCTCACTCATTCCTTGTCCTCCCTACTTAGAGGGCTATTGAGGGTGCCCGACGATCATGCTGGGTCTGTGATGTGGAAAGCCGTCTGCCAGGAACAGACTAAGACCACCAGCTCTTTTCACAGAGCTCAGTGAAGCTTTTTGGGAAGAAGGGGTTGTCATTTATTATACATTTGGGCCCCATTCTGCTAGGGCTTTACAATCTGGTTGAGGCCTTTAGGGACCACTGCAATATAAAAGTGTTAAAATGTAAAATAATAATAATCAAAGGGTGACAACTTTAAGTCATAATCCCAACCAGTAGATACAAAAGGCAATGCGGTTATCTTGAGATAACCAGTCAGACTTGCTAGATGACTGAAGAGAGGTGCAAGCTTGTTATAAAGGGGAAAGCCTTGGTTATATACACAAATCTGATAATTCTGGAATGAGGACACAAGAAATTGAGAAAATGCCCAGGAAAAAAGTTAAATGACATTGCTGAAAAAAAGGTTAATTCTTGAGATTATTTTGTGATTTTGACTCTCCTTAAAAAACAAAAATAGTTAAACCTTTAATAGCACCAGCAAGAGTCAAACCAGACATACAACCTAAAATGAATACAAATAGAACTACTGAACTGTGGAAGCATTATGGCAAATATCACAACAGTTTCATTTTCTTAGCATAGTTTCCATTTATAATTCACACAAGTAGCTTAAACGCATCTATCTGAGATCAAAACAGAACTGCAGGTTACATAGCATCTGTTCTATAGGAGGGTGCTGTGTGCATTGAGATAATTTTAGATGAATGTGTTATAAACAAGATCTGTGGAACTTCACAGCATGCTGAGTTTTGGGAGGGAGAAACATACAGTTTAAATGTATAAATTGTTTAGAATGTTTAGCATGTAGTTGTGAAGCGATCATCCAAGTAAATTCTGTTTTCCTGCACAGGGTGGCTCAGATATATAGAACAGCTGCTTTCTAACTATTTATCATGAGGGTGGATCAAAATCTAGAGAAACTGCATCCTGTACTATGCAATGTGTGTGATGATAAATCAGCAGTTTTCAGTTTCTCTCATTTTTCAGGGTTTCTTCATTTTTAAATGTCTCTCTCAAAAATTTAGAAGGTTATAGAGGCTGCCACAGCATTTTGCCTGTGTGCAATTTGGTCTGGCTACTGGAAGTTGGGTTGGAAAGTAGCTTTCGCAAGACCTTATTGGACAATGTAGTGAAGGCTGAAGTTGTGATATTACTATTTGGGTATGAATTTCTGATGTCACAGCTGTGCAGAGAAAGGTTTTCTTCCTAACTGGTGGTACAGTTTTGGGCATAACCTGAACTATAGCTATGCCCCAGTGGAGGACACAAAATGCCCAGGAAAACTCCTGTTTGTATTGTTTCCATTTTATAATGCAAGTGCATTTATTCAAACATCCTGCAAACCCTCTTTCACAGAGAGCAGTCAGGCTGCCTGTGATACACATAACATTTTAACACTTAGGAGTCACCATACCGTCTCCTGGATTCAGCAGGCTGCCAATGCGCCTCAGTCCTGACCTTCCGCACCTCGTTCTAGATCCTCCACAGAGCTCTGCAAATACCTCTCAGGCCTCCCCACTCCAGTCCTGGGTCACTCCTCAGCCTACCTCAATCATGAGAGTCTGATATATGCTTAGGTGGGGAATAAGAATCTAAAGCAGATTCCACACACAGAAGTGAAAAGTTAGTGTATTAATACACATTTATAGATCTTAGGGACGTGGTCTATTTTGTGAAGAGCAGTTATACATGCAACATAGGTATTTCTGATACAATAGGTATCAGAATACCAATAAAGAAGTAGTCTTCATTTCAAATATATATGTAGCCAACCCTGAATAAAGATTTACAGGAATGGTGTTGCTAAGATCAGAAGATAACGTTCATTCTATGAACTTGCATAAAAAGAGTTTTTCCTTTTTCAATAGAATCATAATTTTTTTTTCCAAAAGGACTATCCAATGAGGTTACAAAAAGCAATTCAAGTGGAGGCTGATATTCCTGCCAGTCCTGTGCTGTAATGCAATGTCAGGGATGGAGCAGGACATTTATCTGAAACATTTCCTGTTTTACCATGTTATTTATATTTTATTTTCTAATCTTTAGGCGAGTGCAGCAGCTGACACCCCCTGACAGGTCAGGAGGGACAGGGGAAGGACTGAAGCAGACTCCCCCATGAGGCAGCCTAACTGTCTGACCCCAAAGCAGATGTATCTTCTCACTGAGCCATCCCCACAGCTCGCTACATGAGCAAAATAGTGTTTTAATCTGAATAATAGGTCACATGCACCGAGTCTGTTACTAAATACAGAGCGTGTATTGAAACTGCAGATTGATGGTCATTTGAAGAGGCCTTGCATCTTGTGTTGGCTTTATTTTGAAAGGGAGGGCCAGGAAATCTCATCTGAACATGCTCAGACTTCAAGTGCCCTATGAACTCTCACCCCAGATTAAGTTTTTGCTGAACTGCAACATCTCCCAACGAATACAGGAAGAGCCCAATTTCCAGAGGGCTGAGAATCCAACTGGAATCTGAGGATCAGAACTTTTGTCTTAACATGCTGGTCCGAATCAAGTGCAGTAATTATAACCCTTTCCATCCAAGGACTGGGACTGCCAGCTCCTTCTCTCTGCTGCACCAGCCTCTCCTTCTATGGATATGTCTATACGTGAAGCCAGAGGTGTAAATTACAGCTCAAGGAGATCTCCCACACAAACTCAGCTTGAGCTAGCATGCTAAAAACAGAGTGAGCTTAACTGTAGCAGCACAAGAGGCAGGAGGGACTAATCACGCTAGTTGCAAGACATTCACCAGTCTGAATGTGCTGATGCAACATGAGACATCCCCATGGAAGATACTTGCTTTGCTTCAATGAGCAGGGACGGCTCATTCTGCTGCCACTTGTCTCAGCAAAAGGCTCAGACACTGCCCCAGCAGTAGAGGGGCCCCATCTCCTGAAAATGGGTAGGAATGGGGATGACTGCCTCTGTGGCTCTCCCGAGGAACCCTCAATGCAGCTGGAGAGGAGACAGGCTGGGAGTAGAGCCTGGGGAACATCAGACCCAGCACAGTCCGAATCCTTATTATCTGTTCTGTCAACCCATCTCCTCTCCTCTGGGTAAAACTACCCAAAGGAGCATCTCAGAGGCAGAAGTGGGCAGGGTAATTTCTGGGGGCACAGCTCCAATGGGCGGAAGAGGACACTGGGACTATTGTGGAGGCACAGAGCCTCCATGCAGGTAGCTTTGGCCTCTTGCAGTTCCCCTTGGACCCACAGAATGCTGGGGGCAGAACTACTCTGTTCTGCAAAGGGGTGGAAATTGCACCCACCCCCTGGAACAAGTTAGGGGAAACTGCAAGGAGATCGTCACAGGAACAGGAGAGGTAGGCTTACATTAAGGCAAAGCTCTAGTTATAGGGCCTGTACCCACCGAATAGATCCCCAATTCTGTCTTCACATGGTGTGCGCTAGCAGCGGAAACACTTGAGTCAGAAAACAGTCTGAAATGTGGGTGAGTTTCTCTGCCTGCTGTTGAGCGGGATCACTCGCCAGGCATGCTACGACCTCCTCGCTCTCTCCAGACACCAGCCGCTCCCACACATTAGTCTCGTGGTATATTCAGCCAATGTGCTGTCAGTCACAACACTTATATTTAAATAAGCCCTTACGTTGAACTCAAATTAAATATAACTCCCTTGACTCTGATACCATGAGAGAAACCAAGACAGGAGGCGAGAGAGAGAGAGAGATCACAACTGAACAGAGACATTTAAAGCTGCAAAATTAACAGGCAAAACATCTGACTAATATTGGGGTTGTTTCATTTTAGCTCATTTACAGTATTAGCTGCTGGGGTGTCATGCTGTTCCATTCCTTCTCACATCCCTTAATAGCCACCCCAAAAATTCACCACCTTAATTTCACTCTGTTTAGAAGTTTAAACAGTTTGGATCTGGCTGCCTAACTCTTCATCTAGGCACCTAAATAATGGCCTGATATGCACAAGGGCTGGAATTCATAGACTTTAAGGCCAGAAGGGACCATCATGATCATCTAGTCTGATTTGCTGCATATTGCAGGTCACAGAACCTCACCCACGCACTCCTGTAATAACCTCTGGCTGAGTTACTGAAGTCCTCAAATCTTGATTTAAAGACTTCAAGATACAGAGAATCCACCATTTACTCTAGTGTAAACCAGCAAGTGACTGATATCCCACACTGCAGAGGAAAGTTGAAAATCCTCAGGGCCTCTGCCAGTCTGACCTCGGAGAAAATTCTTTCCCGACTCCAAATATAGTGGTCAGTTAGACCCTGAGCATGTGGGTGAGACCTACCAGCAAGACACCTGGGAAAGTATTCTCTGTAGATTGTAGATACACAGGGGTTTCTCTTCCATTTTTGGTACAAAATCTGATTAACATAAGAACAGCCATACTGGATCAGACCAAAGGTCCATCTAGCCCAGTATTCTGTCTTCCAACAGTGGCCAGCGCCAGGTGCCCCCCAGGGAATGAACAGAACAGGTAAACATCAAGTGATCCATCCCGTCGCCCATTCCCAGCTTCTGGCAAAGAGAGGCTAGAGACAAGGTATAGCAGCTTCACATGACTCATCAGATGCTTCCTTTCTAATCAAGATGCTTTTTGTTTACTTCTGCTCTTAAACTAAACCACAGGATCATCTGAAGGGCCATGAGCTAGGCACAAGGGGAGGGAATGGTGCTCTAAGCAAAATCCCTGAGACGGCAGCTGTTCTTGTGAATGGCTTAAGGGGAGACTGTGCACAAATGCTTCATTGCTGAAATAATGTCTGTGCTTGAAAAGAGGTGCTTAGAAATGAGGCCCTAGTGGACTGCTTTATGGCCCTCTCACACCAGGCAGATTTTCTCATACACAAAAGTTTAGTTGATATCATATTGTACCCTAGCGCAGCTATGCTCTCTCCATGGCAGACACCAAATCACATTTACTTTCTAATAACTTCTCTTCCTGGTAAGTGACTATGGAGTAATTCAACTGTGGGGTGCTGGAAGGATGGATATCTAAGGAAAGATCAGAGTTTAACTTGTATTTCTGGGCAGAGCAACAACTAGCGCTTGGGAACACAAAAGCGGCCTTTCAAATATTTAAAGGTGGTGTGAGCCCCCAAGCAAGGAGAAGGGCGCCTTAGCAGAATTGCAGGCGAGATAGCTAGAAACAATGGGATGAGATCAAGACAGACATATCCCTGGATGGGATTGTCAGAGGAGCCTAACAGATTTAGGTGCCCAAGTTCCACTGAATTGAAGCCTTCCTACCTAAGGCACATTTGAAAATTCCAACCTTAGGCTGAATAGGAGGAACAGCTTCGACTTGGTGAAATGTACTAGAGTTGGAATAGTCAACCAAGGAAGAGCAGGAAGCCTCAGCATTAGTAAATAAATATACGAGAGAGAACAATCCTGTGCATTAGGCTACAGGGTATGTACTAGAGAGGGACCAAGAGGTCCTGTATCCTAAGAGTCTGACTGACTTACTGGCCCCTTATTTTACTACTCAAGATAGTTAAAGCAAGCTGCAAAGAGATCTCACAAAACTGGGTGACCAGGCAACAAAATGGCAGACAAAATTCAATGTTGATAAAGGAAAAGTAATGCACATTGGAAAACATAATCCCAACTATACATACAAAATGATGGGGTCTAAATTAGCTGTTACTGCTCAAGAAAGATCTTGGAGTCATCATGGATAGTTCTCTGAAAACATCCGCTCAATGTGCAGAAGCAGTCAAAAAAAAAAAAAAAAAAAGCTAACAATGTCAGGAACCATTAGGAAAGAGATAATAAGACAAACAAATATCATAATGCCACTATACGAATCCATGGTATGCCCACACCTCAAACACTGCATGCAGTTCCGGTCACGCCTCAAAAAAGATACATTAGAATTGGAAAAGGTACAGAGAAGGGCAACAAAAATAATTAAGGGTATGGACCAGCTTTCATATGAGGAGAGATTGAAAAGACTGGGACTGTTCAGCTTGGAAAAGAGATGACTGATGGGGGATATATGATACGAGTCTATAAAATCGTGATTGGTATGGAGATAAAGTGTTATTTACTCCTTCTCATAATACAAGAACCAGGGGTCACCCAATGAAGTAAATAGGCAGCAAGTTTAAAACAAGCAAAAGGAAGTACTTCTTCACACTAAGCACAGTAAACCTGTGGAACTTGTTGCCAGGGATGTTGTGAAGGCCAAAACTATAATGGGGTTCAAAAAAGAACTAGATAAGCTCCTGGAGGATAGAGCCATCAATGGCTATTAGCCAAGGTGATCAGGGATGCAACCCCCATGCTCTGGATGTCCCTAGCCAGAAGCTCGGAGTGGACGACAGGCGATGGATCACTCGATTGCCTGCTCTGGTCATTCCCTCTGAAGCACCTGGCATTGGCCACTGCCAGAAGACAGGATACTGGGCGAGATGGACCTTTGCTCTGACCCAGAATGGCTGTTCTTATGATAGCTATGAACTCTAGTACTCAGCTATGAAGGGGAAAAAAAGTCTGCTGAGCAGATCATGTGTAGGCTTCCAAGAGTTAAAAAAGCTGTATGTCTTAGTGCCTATAGATTGTCTCCAGCACCAATAACACAGCGTGTGTTGAAACATCGGCTTGGCAAGCCATGCTTTGTCCTGCTGCAGTTTCTTCAATTATTTTTTGTGTTGTGTATTTTACAAAGGATAAATCAGGGAACATTTCAGGAAGTGTTTTCTCATTCTAAAACATATCAAAATATTGCTGACACTGATCCATAGCTGGGAATGTCATTCCTGAATAAACATGATGTCATTCTCATTCCATTCATACTCCTCCTGGACAGCTGCTGTCAGCATCAGTGAAGAAAAATGCCACCTCACTGGTGACAGCTGCCACTTGAGGTACTTTGTATATCAGCCTCTCTAGAAAAAAAAGCCAGTCATGCAGATGCTATTTAAAGTATGTTGCATCTTGATGAGAAATGCAAAATCTAATATGTGGCAGGTTGCTCTGTGCCCAAATCCAGACATTGAAGATGAACAATGTTTCTGGTCTCAACCACCTCACAAGCAGCACTAAATCCTGCACTGTAATTGCTAAAGAAAACTGACTTGCTAAGGTGGGCATCTGCTGGGTTTTTTTTAAAGAATACAGAAAGTGAAAAGCGGTCTCATGAATGTTCCAAACTGCCACAGCAAGTCATCTAAACCAGAGGGTCTTTGGCAGTGGTCTGCACAGCCACGTGGTGGCCCATGGAACGAACCATTTGAATGCTAAGCAGTGAGGGGCTGGGAGAAGAGATGGCACCATAAGAGAATCTCTTTTTACTGAGTTGCTAACAGAAGGAAAAAAAGCCAGAGGACCCCTAAGCTAAGTGTTACAGTAACAGTTTTATCTAACAGCAACAGTTTGTTTTCTGAAGAAGCCTGTAGAATTCACTAAGCACTATAGACTTGAGTCCCAGATGACAGCATTGCCCGTTGTGTCATCTACAAGAAAGGAACCTAGCTATCTCGGTGAAGTGAGCATGCTCCTTTTGGGGGGGGGTAATTGCTTATAGGAGGGTGAAAGCGTCACACATGCAAACTGTGACTAATGCTCAGTGCAACCCTATCCCCTCAGTGTCCATGGAACGAACTTAGCAATGAGACACATTGCTTTCTCAATAGACATGTAGTGAATTAACATAAAGCATGTAATTACTTTATTTTGTAACTTTAACTCTATTTCAGGAGCTAAACCATAATGAAGAGGGAACATTCTGCTTTGATTTACATCCTGTGCCAACCCTGTTTGGTCCACAGTCTTCTAAGGTTCACTCATAACTATTATGAATATCTGGTAGTTCTCGTTATGCACCAACTACTGGTGCTCATTTGAAGACAGTGGTATGTGCTGGGAGCATATCATGGATTTGAGCCCCAATGCCCTGTTTATCCCTGAAAGAACATAATTCTGAATAGAGATCAGCTTTACAGCTCAGCTCAGCGAACTCTAAGGTTCAAGAGTTTTAGTGTTAATTCTTCATTCTTCAGCAGAGCCCTGAATAGCTCCTATGGCCCTTCATGTTGTACAGGATCCAAAAAAAAAAAAATCATCATCATCGGTAGCGCTAATGAGAAGGAGACCACAAACGTTCCTTCCTTAGAACCCTCCTTAGTGTCTCCCATCTACACACATCTCCTGCTCTTCTCCACAGGAAAGTAGGATACAACATAGAAAGAGAGAAAAATATACGTGGACCAACATGTGCAATAGAAGTGGGAGCTGGAATTGTGGAAGGATTTAAGATGCTTCTGGCGGGTTATTCTAAAGAACCAAGCTCAACTGGTCTGTGACATAGCTGGCCTCGAGGCAATCACATAATATAAATGTTAAATAATAATTTCTTATGCTTGTCTCCTTCTGATAGCTTCACCTAGTATCGTGTGCTGATCACTCACTAATGCCCCCACTCCAATTCTTCAAATAAGGGCTATTCAGATATTTCTAAGTACCAGTAAGGCAGGTGAAGTGTTTTTGCTCTAAAACCACATGACCAATACAAGAATAGTTGATAACAGATATCGGTTATCAACAATGTAATTTTCTTTGCTAATCTCCAATTGTTAAGTGAAGTGTTTCAGTAAATGTAGCCCTATTGCTTAGAAGTCTGAATAATCATCATTCACACATCTCTTACGTCACTTACATATGTTTGAATGTAGCTAGGGTGGATTCCATGGGCTTATTGTGAATCTGGTTTGGGTCGTTTATGCCTGTCTCAATTCCCCCCCCCCCCCCATAAAAAATAAATGCCATTAAGTGAAAAAACTCCACACTTCACCATGCATCTAGTTTTCTGAACGTCTCCTCAGTTATGTCTCTACTTTCCTTTTTCATATAATATGTAATAAAAGGTCACCAATTTATAACATGATTTTTTCTATTCTGCCACTGTGAGCTATTGACTGAATCCAAGAAACAAACTCTCTACCTCTGTGTAAATACTAATTACTTAAGTATGACAAGAGCCGGTTGGGAATTTTCCATCAAAATGTTTTTTCCAACAGAGAAAGCAGTTTCTACAAAATGTAATTTTCCATTAGGAAAAATCAAAATGAAATATATCAGCTTGAGTCAGCATTACTCAGCATCCCTCCTCCCCCAAACTGCTTTGGTGCCTCATGGGAGATATAGTTTGGGTATCTCATACCCCCATTCTCCTCTTTGGGCTGGGCTCTCTGGATGCACTATATTTCCCATTATGCGTCAGGTGATTCAACCAGAGGGGATACCACAGTACATCTCGGGAGATGTAGCCCAGCCTGGGAGCCTAGCCCAAAGAGGACAATGGGGGCATAAGGCAACAAACTACAACCCCCATGAGGCACAAAAGCAGCACGGGGTCACAATTATCAAACCAAACCAAAATGTTTCAACATTCTGCAAAGAGAGATTTTGATTTTTCATCCCAATGTGAGGTGAAAGCAGATGTTCAAATACTAGGATTTCCCAGAGGATAGAAATTCTGATTTTTGACCAGCTTTAGTTGTGACTAGTTATTGCACTCAAATTTATAGCCAATTTTATGAATGCACAAATATGCAATTTGGATCCTCAGGATGTCAGTTATTGAAATAATTTCTACCTATGAGTATAAGTAAAGACACTTGCTTCTCAATATGCATCACAGCACCACAGAGCTAATGGGTGGGTCATTGAGGGATGACTGGGGTCCCTTGTGTTTGTGCTTCCTAGAAACCATCAGCAATTCATCTGAGCTGTAAGGTGACTGCCTACTCCATTGGAAATTCTGCACACATTCATAGCAGGAGTATGCAATTTTTATTTATACTGCAATAGTACTTAGGAGACCTGTCATTGACCAGGACCCCATTGCACTAGGAACTGTACAAATAGAACAAAAAAGATGGACCCTGTTCCAAAATTGCTGACTCACCCTTACACCACATGATTAGGAGACGATCCGATGGTCTATTTCAGATATCAGCTCATCCCACATGCTTTTTTTAAAATTTAGAAAGTCACACTTTCTAGTCTCAGGAGAGCAGTGATGAAGCAGCAAGTGCCATTGTTACGCAACTCCCTGCCCAGCTTCCATCCTGAGAACGGCATGATACACACATTCACCACAAGGCATTATCCTATCCAAGGCTCCTGCCATGTTAGCAGTTCGCTGGCAACCAGATTTCCTCCACAGTTGTCCTAGAAAAAGCCCCTTGCTATTTTTATAGTTTAGGTGCGATAGCAACCAAAACATGCTAGGTGCGTTACAACTACTGGGATTCTCTGCCCCAGAGAGTCCACAGTCTACATCTTCATTTCTTTAGGTCTCCAATTTGGCACAGAAGCAGGCAGATGTAGAACCTGAGAAGCTTTCCAGATGTGTCTTGAGCCAAGTGAAGCATTACACATTGTCAGGTCTAAGAAGGGTCCTTCAGTCTGTCACAATGCCACAATGGCAGCGTTTTATATGTACACACAATACACCCTGGAAGGCAGGCATCTGATGGAAGAGACAGCAGCATTGACCACAAGCAGATTCTAAAGACAGTTCAAATAAATAAATAAGAAGTCTTCCCTTGTGTGCATGGACTTGTGTCATGCAACCTGTATGCCTCAGCAATGCTACTCTGCTCTGGGTAGTATGGCAATGAGCCCATGCTAGGCATATGCTCCATCGCAGCCATAAATGTTGCACTAATAGATTATCTTGCTAGTACTGGGCTGTCATTGTAACTGTTATTGCTTCTACTGTCCCATAAGTGCTCTAAGGTGTTGTTCCAAGGAGTTTTGCAGATTGCGAAGCAGAGAAGAATGACAGTGATGTGGCCTCTGGCTCTTCCCCTGAAACAGCAGCTTTTCTGTCATCCCATGGAAGTGCTCTGGTTTCTCTACAGCTCTTGAAATGTGGCTCAAGCAAGGCTGTCAACACACATTCTTCCTTGTCAAACATTGCTCTGATTCTAAAGTCTGCCTCTGTGAGCAGTCTGACAGCTATCACTCCTGCTAGGAATAGTTAAACCCTTCAAAGTCAGTTCATGTTTGGTTGAGTAAGAGGAGCCATCAGATACCTGGAAAAACAATAGCAGCACTCGCCTTTCATTTGACTGCCCAGCACTGAAATCCTCTCTCACTAACTTCAGTGGGCAGTGAATGAAAACTAAGTAAAACACAGTGATCCCATTTTCATAAATGCACTAAGATATCATCTCTGCTTCAAACGTTGCACTTCCCATATTCTGGTGCAATTTTCTTTTGTCTCAGAACATCAGAAAACAGTAGATTTCCAGTCACTTGGAGTTTCCTACTCACAGTGATGTTTGTCAAGTTCTTCACAGGCTACCTAGAGTAGGAGTTTTCCTGCTTTTAGAGTCTCTAGTTATTCTTATGCCACCTATGTTCTCCCTTCCAGCAGATTAGCATGCTGCACGTATTCCTCCTAGGGTGGCACTGTTATCCGATACAACGCACAGGATGAAGAGACCTGGGGATAAGTCAGACACCAAGCTATTGCTGCAGAGTCTAGCATATCTGAGACGGGAATGTACCTTAAAAAAAGAAAAGCTTTGTGCAGAGGGTCAGGTATTTCTGGACACATGCACTGCATTTGCTGGAGCAGCACAGTACAAAGCTTTTCTTCTCCAACCTGCCTACCACACCCATCTGCCTGTCCCGATACACATCTCTCCCCTATTCGTATCGCCACAACAGTGCTACCTTAAGCCCACTCATCCAGGGGAGCTACTGGTGCAGGTTAATGCTGCCAGTTTATTCTGTTGAATCCATTACCATTGGGGTTGAAACCCTAATGAAGTCTAACGTAGTATGAAGATTATACCTAAACATTGTATATTATCCTGTGTGCACCAAGAGATAGCAGAGAGAGAACAAAGTCCAACAAAGGCAGTGCTTTTCAGCAAAAAGTACATGTGTTACTGAGGATTATCCAGACTGCTTGATAGGTGAGAGCTACTGTCCTGCGGTCATTCTTCACACCCACCTTTCACACTTACGCCAACAAAACCTGTTTCATGGAGCACTGCATTTTCTCCTCTTCACCTCCAAAGCTCTCCAGAACTTTGTTCCCAACAGCACCTCCATCCTTATATCCTCTTTCCACTTGATCCCCCTACTCACAACCCTCACGCCTAACCAGCAGTGTGCTAACCTATTAGGGGCCCAAAGCAGGAATATCTCCTGCCCCCCCCCACACACACACATAATAAAAAGGGAATGGGGGAGGGGGGCACACAAGTGCTTTGTCTGGTTATGCCTAGTGCCAGCTCTGGGCCTAACCATGTTCTTTGTCTTGTCAGTAGAAGCAGCAGTATGACTCCATGCTGCCCACACAGTTAATGTACTCCAAACCCCCTCCTCACCATCCAAAAAGAAATAAGCCTCCTAAAAACCCACTCTTCAGGGAAGCAGCCCTCTCTGGATGTGCATGTAGGGAATCCAACTCTGTTGTTTTGTGCCCTACCCACTTAGTGCCTTTTCACTGTAAGCTCCTCAAGACAGGAATTTGATTCTTGGTCACAATCTGCCATACCTATGGCAAAGCATCCCCTCTGCTCTAGGATCAGGACTATGGGACCTAGACAATACCAGACCACACCTTAATCAACCCGTTCTTCTGTTTACAGCCTACACATTTCTGACCCAAGGGAATAAGACAGAAGATAATCAAATCCCAAGCTTAACACAGCACACAATAAACCAGTCTCATTATGGCCATGTTACACACAACTCTCATAGTAGGGGAAACTCAAAAGCTTCAGCAAATGACTGCTGATTCAAGCCACCAAAACTGTACCAGACCATTCAGCCATCTGTCCCCACATGCAGTCTCTCCTCAGACCTTACCTGGTGCTGTCTTCCTGCAGGAAAGGACTGGCTACCCCTGTCAGCATCTCCAGTAAATAAACTGCTGCTCCCACATTTGGTGTCTATGCAGAATAATAAGGGGGCTTCCCTGTAGTCTTTAGAGGTAAGCACCTGCTTCCTGCAATGAAAGAAGGTACAACTCTGTGCTACTCCCAGGTATTTTCAGGTACAGGCTCAAAGAGAGAGCAAGTAAACAACTCAGAGCCAGTTCCTTCGGAGAGCCAAAGCCTCTCACTGTTATTGATTGGGGAATTACTGGCTGGGCAGGTTATTGTATTTAATTTATTTTGGAACATCCCCTATTTTTGTTTGTGAAACAATTAGATGCAATTACTACTTCTAAGCAAAAAAGACAAACTCCTCTGTTCCTAGTCCCAGCTAACTGTTCTCAAAACTGTTTCCTGGTATTTCTATGCAGTTATCAACAAAAACGTCACCAAAAACACTTAGTTCTACTGAAGTTGTTTGTATTTCACAGACTTGTTGCAAGATCAAAAATGGGCAAATTTCAACAACAAAAAATTGTTCTTACAGATACTGCATCCAGGTGCATGGATGCTCCTGCAGCAAAGGCAAAGACAGGATTCAGTCACCCATTTCCCAGGGATTACTAGTCAGACCTTCCTGTCCAGCATCAAGGAACTTCTAGAATAGCACACTTTGATCGTATCACTATTTCATTGCCAGGCCATTCTAATCACTCCTCCTGTGTCCTCACACATAGCTACCTCTCTTGCTGGCTAGCTGCTTGACCCAGGTGCTAGCACTCATTAATCAAGCACAGCTTTGGCCAATTCATCACCTCCAGGATACAGGTTGCTGCAGCCGTCAGACACCTGCTGTGGATTGTAGCTCAGACCCGGGTGTAGGGAGGAAGTAACAAGAAGAGGAAAGGGAAGGATTATGCAGGTTGGTTAAAGGGCACTAGATGAGGTGTAATGGCCTGGGGCTAGAAGTAGAAAAAGTCAAGTAATAATTTACTTAGGGAATTCTCAAAGCTCCATCATCTGGAACTCCAGCACTTGTGTTGGGGGAAGAGGGGTAAATGGATAGGGCTCTTCTATCCACTATTATCATTTATTTTAATACCATAGTGCCTAGAAGCCTGAGTCATAGACCAGGACCCAATTATAGGAGGAGCTGTACAAACACAGAAAACAAAACATACGGTTCCTCCTCCCCAAGGAGCTTACAATATAAGTATAAAACAAGAGACACAGAGAGGGGGAGTACAAGGAAACAATGAGACAATGTTGGTCAGCGTGACAGGCATTGGTCTCAGCACACCATCAGCCTAACCTATGAGATTCCTCCTAGCCTTCCTTAAAAGAGTTAGTCTACACAGCAGAACTTTAACATCTTTTTACTTGCATGCATATTTTCATGAAACAAGCAGCGCTGAGTACCAAGCACAGGAGGAGGGAAGACAAAATCAGCATGGATACATCCTGCTCCCTCCTCCCAAACAACACATTTAGCATATTCCATTTCATGCAGCCTCCACATCAGCTCTGCTGCCAAGCAGCCAGGGAGCACAGTACTTCACAAAGCTTACTGGAGAGTCATAAGACAAGGCAGATCCAAGCTATTTTGTTTTATTTTCATCTTGAAGAGCTAGCCTATGCAGTTTGTGAATTGTGTTGGTTGAGAAACAGATCTAGTTGATGTGATACAGCCCTTAGTGTGAACACAACTATAATTCTAGGAAGGTGCTTATATTGGTATAGCTTATTCGTATATATTAAACATATGGGAGTTTTTAAGCATGCTGCTGGAAGGGATAACAGACGCGTCAAAATGCAGAGACGGACACTCTAGAACTGATTCACTATTGCAGTTAGGGAAAGACATGTTTCCAACACAGATTAAACATTTAGCACTTCTCTTCAGGGGGTGCTTTGCAAGCATTCATTTATTATACCAGGGTGGCGTTATTTCCTCCTCTTTACAGATGAGTAAACTGAGGCAGAGGTTCAGCGACCTGCCCAAGATCACAGAAGGAGCCAGTGCCAATGCCATTACTAACAGAATTGGGCAATCTCTGACTCAGAACAGCCTCCTTCCCAGTCTGGAATTTTCCTCTTTCTTCCCCTCTTCTTCAAGAGAGTGTCCCAGAGAACACGTCCTTTGGCTAGAGTCAGGAAGGAGGCCTGCTTCTCTCAGATTCTGTGGGAGACCCCTACAGCTCCTCTATGTGTTTTCATGATACCTGCTGGCATTGCAGGTGGATGAGCCTTGGTATAAATAAATGGTGATTCATCCTCACAGCTAGGAGGCACAATCCCATAGAGAGTATTGCCCTGCACATCCATCACCTGCTAGTTCTGCTATTGAAAACATGGTCGGAAGTTGATAGCAACTCTCCTACAAATGCTTCCTTTAACTGCCTGGTGCCAGACGGCCCAGCACTGTCTGCTAATGTGAAGTACAAATAGATGTTGCATTAACAAATAGCATCTGTCTCATGAGCCAGCACCATGGGGTTCTGTTCTACGCATAGCGCAGTACACGTAGCTTTTAATATCTCTAGAGAAGAGAATCACTTGGTGACACTGTTGTTCCAGGTAAATGCTAGTGGAGAGCTATTTGTCTGGCTGGAAAACTCTGCTTTGTAACAATCTCATTTGAGCAATTGCTGAGCAATCTAATTTACCTTCTCTCTACTAACTGAATATGACTTCTTCCATTTCCTTGGGCCATCAGTGAACAGCAACACTTCTCCACCCAAATAGATGCCCCATGAGATGCTAGGTGGAGTATTGTTGGACCAAATATTCAAGGATCGATATAGTGTAATCACCTGGCTTCTCTGGGGATTACACTGACACCGCCCCCACATGCAGCAGACAATAAAATAAATGTGGATTATTTTAACCCAAATCACTATGACAGTCTTGAAAGTATGCTGCAAATGTTAAAACCTGGAGTTGCTTCCTCATGTGCCATCAAACCCTTTTCTTTCTACTCAGGTTAGCCTGCCTTTCTTTTACAATAGGTAATTTGCTTGCACAATGTGGTTATATTAAATAAGAACATTAGTACTTATAAGTTATTCTAAGGCTGACAGGGATTCTTTGAGAGTGTTAAAAATTCCCCATAAGAAGCCTGAGAGCTGTGAACTATTCCTCCAGGCATGGAAGTCTGCTCCAGAGAAGTGATCCTCTGGATCTGTCCAGTCCAATAGACTAGAGAGGACTTGACCTTCCAAGTTTGGATAGAGCATGGCTGGCTGCCAAAAGACCCTAATGTGAGCATCTCACTGGAGCATTAATAGGAAGCAGAGAACGTTAGCTGTACAATAGAATGACTGCTTCGAACAAGGACATTCAAAGTCAGAAAGCAGAAAATTAGAGCTTCAACCATAAAGTTCAAAGAATGGGGAAAAGGCATGAAAAATAATTCTGACACTTTTGAGTGGAACTCAATTGTTCCATTAAACTGTATTTTTAATAAAAAATAACAATAACAGCATTCCAAATTTCTATTTTATAAGCTTTACTAATGTATAATTTTTTTTAATACATGTCAGAATTTCTTACTTGAGGCAAATGCAATATTTATAGAAAGCAAGACACTTCAAAACAGCTCCAGAGACTTTAAGCTTTCGGTTTATACACAGATTTAGAATAACTCAGGAATACAAAATGACAAAATGTACATTTTTTATATTGTTTACTAATGTATTGTCTCTTGTCCCTGATCCGTCATCTTCCTGGCTGGGGGAATCACGTTCAGCTTCTCAACTCTCTTTAATGCTATGTATTTCTGGAGTGAAATATTCCCATATGGTGAAAATCTAGCACAAATCTGTCTTGCAGAATATCGTTCCCAAAGAATTACATGAAGATCATTAATAAACACATTTGTGCAACAACAGACTTTTCTTCTCTTGGTCATTATTTTAATCCTTTTTTTTTTCTTTGCCCCATCCTACCACAATTCTTAGATGAACTCTCCTCAGATCAGGGAAAAATTGGAAATTTAGTATTTATTGAATTCTGAAATTCAGTGTTTCACAAGATGCAGTCACTGAGTTTGCTGCTCTGCAATGGAGGATTGCGCCTTTGCCCTCACCCCCACTGAATTCTCCTCTTCACTAATTACTAACACCAATTCAGAAAAAAAAAGCTTGCAACCAAAATCACAAATGGCCAGTGACTGCAAAACTTAGCATGAGCCATGCCCTCAGCAGGTGTATCAGAGGCACACAGGAGATCCATCAGTTTCTATGGGATAACATTTTACCTTGGGTTTGGGGTATGACTGAAGCTGGTTACTGTCAGAAGCAAAAGAGGAAGGATGGTTTTGCAGTTAAGCTGTGGGTTTGGGAGTCAGAAGAGCTGGGCCCTATTCCTAGCTGTGCCATTGACCTATTATGCGACCTTGGACAAGTCAGAGGATCTCACCGTGCCTCAACTTCATCCTCCGTAAAATGGGGATAATGGAACTGTCTCACCTCACAGGGATGTTGCCAAATTGATTTGTGTGTATGAGGCACTCGAATACTCTGCTGATAAGCATCAAAGAATGGAAAGAAAGAATATAGGACGGTGGACAAATTATTATTTATTATATAGCATCAGTCAGTTTTGCTAACCCAACACATTCAAAAATAATGAATCAGGCCCCAAAAATTATAAGACTAAGTTTAAAATTATGAGATTTAAAAAAAAAAAGTAATAAATGTGGGTTATTTTTACTTGTTTATCTACACACACACAAACTTGTTAAAATGGAAAACATTTTAAAAATCTCAACTATTTTCCCCATTTAGACTGTTTTCTTCTTGCTCTTCACAAAGCATGAACTATGGAAATAGATGAGCCATTTTCACTTTTGTTGCCATAATTCGTGTCTAGTCAGTTTCACGTTCGGTTCTCATTAACTCTTTATTTATTCTTTCCTAGGGTACTTAGAGTTTTACAATCCTAGCTAAATGCCACTGTAATAAAATATTCACAAATGTTGAGACAACCAGCCATCAGTGTCCCATCCCTGATGGAGGACTCATCTGCCATCAATATCCAATTCCCCATATTCAGCTCCCCCCCCCAAAAGGAAAAAGATTAAATGTTCAGTCAAAAGCCTGACTGAACACATAAGCCTTATAGCATGATCTGCAGCCAAATATTGCTGGGCTCTGGTGGGCTGAAGCTGGAACAAGGCTGCAATGTTTGGTTGCAAACACTCCAGGGAAACCTTGTAAATCCCAAACCAAAAATACATTTTCATTGAAAAAAAAAAAAAACCACAAGTACATTTCTACTCATGCTCAGGTGCTATAATTTGGTACCCCCCCCCTTTTTTTTTCTGCCCTCTCATCACCACCTAAATTTCATTGTGAACCTATATGATGTTGTCCCTTTAAAAAGTCATTCTGCCTCAGATTTTCAGATGCAAGCTTATTTTACACACTTTGCTGCATGTTTGGGGAAGGGAGGAGTTGAATCTACACCCCACTTATGTAAATAACAAGCTGTGCTGCACAGTGCAGTCAGACCTGGGCAAACACAGGGTTATTTTTCCTTTCCAAGAAAACCCTGGATCACAATTAGTCAAAAAGACGTTACTCTGGCAAAACATAAGTCCAGAGCTCTCCCAAGTGTACTGCTGGTGAATCAACAGCTAAAGCATTCAGCCAGCTCAGTAGTGTGCTAGACATACGGCATTTAATGATGTAGTCTTTGGTTAACAAAATTACAGAGGCATATATGTGCACTGAAATCATTAGTTTCCAAAGGCATTCAACACATCAGTTTAGTACAGCACTGCCGAACATTTCCCCTGTCAATAGACCTGCCTGGCAGTTTCTAACTGATCTTGTAGTAGAAAACCCAAGTCCAGTGCAGGAGGAAGGTTTGTAACACACCTCTACCCCGATATAATGCGACGTGATATAACACGAATTCGGATATCGCGGTAAAGCAGCGCTCCGGGGGGGGGCGGGGCTGCACACTCCGCTGGATCAAAGCAAGTTCAATAGAACGCAGTTTCACCTATAACCCGGTAAGCTTTTTTGGCTCCCGAGGACAGCGTTATATCGAGGTAGAGGTGTATCTGATGAATGTTCACATAATTCCCCTGTTTGGGCTCATACACTTTCCTGGGAGAAAGGGAACAAAACATACTGTATAATGTTTAGGGCCCTGATCCACATGGGCTGTATGAGGCCATAAGGCTCTACTCAAGGGGATATGATTGCAGGATCAGGACCTAAGTTAGAGATGGGTGACCCTCAAAACATGTATCTGGGCTAAATTTCTGTTGGGATCCCTGCCCTGCAGTTCTCACTGAGGTAGGCCTACCAGAGGCAATAGTGTCCTGAGCAATGATTATCAAAGGACATTTGAACCAGACCAGTTCTACAGGCAGAGGAAAGTTAACATTCCTAGACACAGCTTTATTTCACAGCTAGAACTAGAATTTGTTCCGACCTACAGCACATTCGGAAGCTGTAAGTGAATCAGAGGCAACAACTCTACCTTCTCACCAGGACAGGTTTATGTTGTGGTATCTGTGTTCATACTATATGGCAATTGCAAAGCCATTGCTTGCTCTAGTTTTCTAACTGACATGCCTCACACATGGCTATTTTTAAAAGCTGATGCAATTGCAGTATTGCCAACCCTACTCATTCAAAAATCATGAGTCAGGCCACCAAAAATCTAGAGATTTTAATAACTAATACATCTTGGGGTCTTTTTCTTTGCTTCTGTTTTTTGAGCCTTTTGGGTGCATATTTTCAAGTTTTTTTGGGTAACCATAAAAGCTAGAAACTTACTTTGTTAAAAATATGGAAGCAAAGATTCTCACATGATCACCTGTCTCCAGGAGCTAGAGCTTAAGAAAAAATCACTAAATATCACACGATGTGTGAAAAAATAGAGGCTCCTTCTGCCTTTTATAAGAAATGGCTTTGGGCACCCAAAGTTTGACTCTACTACAAAAGACTAATTCCCCACCTACTGCTTCCCTTCCCAGAGGTTCTGGCTCCTAAAGCCAGCTAGACCTACTCCTAAGAGCACATCTCTTCTCCTCTGTGGTTGGGGGACAGGGAATTAACTCACCACAGCTGGGCTGGCCTGGCCCTGCTACCCTGACAATGCCAGGACAGAGTGCCAGCACCTGTCATTCCTCTACTGAGAGAGGAAAGAGTATTATTAACCTTTCCCTGCCAGCTCCTGGGCAAGCATTCTGTGGTGTCAGCAGGGAAATTGGCACCCAGCAGCCCCAGGATTAGGTGTCAGGCTGAGAGAGGAGGCCATCCAGTAGGAACAGCCTGTCTCAGAGCCAGAGGCAGGCAGAGAGAGGTCAGGCTCTCAGTGAGACAGACACCCAAACAGCTGTCACCACAAGCCCCTTCTCAGCTGAGCTGGCTGAGAGATTGGATTTATTTTTTAAATTATTATGAAATATTAATGTAGGGAGTGAAAATATAAATGAAACCCAAATAATACCACATAAAGGCACTCTTCAGGGCAGGGGAAACTAAATCATAGCCCCACCCTCCCTGAGAACGAAGGAGCAAACTTTTGATGGAGAACCACAACATGCTTATATCTGAGGACCGTATTTGGAAAGGAGTTTCTCATCCCTGAAAATAATGCTGCTGGCGAGGGAGCCCTGCCTTGGGGTGGCAGTCTGGGGGGACTCAAATGGGGAAGCAGCATTATTTGTGATTGCACTGGATGGAGTTAGTTTAATATTGACTTTTGAAAATGGCTTTTACCAGCAGAAATGGCTTTGCAGCCGCCTTTGGAGACCTTCATTAATACTTAATTTTGGACCATTTGGCTGCTGCTGACTGAAATTCCCCTATGTGGCTCACTAAGCTAGTGCCTTCCCTGACTGCCTTTACAGGGGGACTTTGTAAACTGTGGAGTATTAATTGTTTGGGGTTTGGTTTTATGTTCTCGGTGTTTGTGAGAGGAACAGGAAGGAAGATTCATTTAGCTGCTAGAGAGATGTTTGTATATGAACTTTGACATAAATTCAATTGAGCTAAATAATTAAATGTTGGCAATGGAGCTAACACTTTGAGCTCTGAAGGAAATCCAGAAATAGGGGTTTTCCAGCTATATCGCATAGCACTGGGTATACACAGTACATTCAGTCAAGGATGATACCAGTTCTTTGAAGGGCACACTCTTTAATTAATGTTATCCTGGCAGCTGCAGCACCCTCTTGGCATAGTTATTTGATTTATTTTTATTCCTCTAGATTTATAATATATAATTAATTTTCACAATAGTAGCAACAGACCCTGCTGAAACCACCCTCAAATAAATACACATGAGACATATCAACAAAATGAGATCCATTCACAGTGGTCATAGTGATCACCCCTCAATCAACCTACTCCCCAAATGCCTGGGAAATGAGAGGACCCTTACAGCATGCCTGAATGTCTAGCAAATTTCAGACACGAGGGCAGGAGCAAACTCCAAAGCTGCTCGTTTTTGTCTGGTGACACCAAGGGTGGCCAGATCCAAAGCCCATTGTAGTTAATGGAATGAATCCTTTTGATTTGTGCGGACTCTGGATCAGGCCCTACTTGAGCTCCCACGCTGAATAATGGCTAGTCATTGACTTTTTCCTTGTACGTTAACAAGATTCTAGCTAACTACAAACAAAAACCAAGATATTAGTGTGTCCATATGGTGATGATTTATACATTGCAATGTCTAAGTACAGGCAGGCCCAAGCCATGACTGCGCTGGAAATCTAGAGAGCTGCTTTCTGAATGACATCTATCACAAGCTTCACCTTCTCATTGTCTAGAGGGGATCCAGCCATCCAGAGAACAGTTGGAATCCCCAAATTCCACCTTCAGTCAGTCAGTTAATCTATGCAACACCCCTGACGTCAACAGAGTTCCAAGCTAACGCCTAAATGCAAGATCTGACCCATATCGTGTAGGCTTCTGTGTCTGCAGGGTAAGGTATTGTATTTTGTTTAGTATATGTTACCTGCCGTAAAGAACCCTGCATAGTTACAGCACTCTGCAAATAACACTGATAACAAAGGTTTAGTTTGCAAGCCAAGCCAGGAGAGTGTTGAGAGCATCAAGGTACCTTGGAGCTAAAAGACAAGTCTCTCGTATTCTCCTCTTCCCCCAGATCTCCTAGTTATTCATTTGTGAGGTGGAAGAACATCCACCACCACCCAGAAAACTCTGAACTCCCCTCTCCCACTAACAGGTGGACCCACCAGGAGTGAAGAATACTGGTTTGCAGGTATTTGTACTGTCATTGTCTGGGCTGTTCTCCGGGTAACTAAACAGAGGAATTCACTCTCACAGGCATTCAGTCTTGCACCATTCACTGGCACTAAATTCATTCGGCTCTAATGGCAATCCCGGAGAGTCAAGTGCTATTTCCCTCACCAGGGCCCATCCCCCCTGCAGCAAGGGCTAGATGCCTGGTGCTGCAGAGGTGGAGCAGGATCTCTCAAGCTGGCAGTTTTAAATACTCTAAGGTCTTGGATTAAACCAATCCTTTCTAAACCGGCTATTGACATTTCCCCAATCTCAACTCCTGTAGTAAAGCCTCTGTCACCAGGGCTCGTAATAGTGTATCAGCTTTGAATATACTGTTACCTGAAACTAGATCAGGGACACCGGGAGCAGTCTGGTGACTTTCTAGGCTGAGCAGCAATTGCGGGCTGCTGTTTCTCTTTAACTGACACATTATCCTTCAGTAGGACACCAGTCCTTCGCTTCCTGCCCCTCACTCTTTCTGGTCTGGAATGCAGCCATTCTGCCTGGACTCTTCTCTGTGCCCCTGCTAACGCCTGGCAACACCGGGAGCAGGGAAGAGCTGGTGAATGACTTCTCCGTCCATTCAGACTGTGCAGAAATGAATGGCACAGACACGCAGAACATGAAATACTTTGTGAAAAACACTGGTGCCACCATGCTCTGGCCACACCTTTCAAGTAGATGCTACAGAAGACAGGCTGTTTTGCAAATTTTGTTCCTGGGTTTTTTGGACTGTTTGGACTCCTATTAGAACCCCAGTCAGGTGTTCCACCTACTGAATAAATTTACATTGGTGCTGCACCTAAATTAATCTGCAGCTACACAGCCAAAAGGGAGGGTTTAAAAAGAAGTAAAGCCCTACCAGTCTAAGTATTCATGTTGTCCGAATGAGTGTTTATAATCAACCCTATCTCAATCCAGATGCTCACATCGGCACCCAGCTCTAGAGTGTCTGAATCCCTCAGAGAAGGCAAGCACCATACATGCCTTCAAGCATTAGTAGTAAAGTTTGCTTGGAGGCAGCATGTCTGATTCTCCATTCTCTTGTGCAGTTATTTACACCATTGCCAAGTGCAGACAAATGTAGATGTAAACCAGTAGCATTCTGATTAGGTAGCATATTACTTCCAACTTGCACTGGTGTGAATGACTGAACAAGGTGCACTGCAATCAAGACCCAAGTCCAGTGTATCTAGTAATTACAGCAGGAAAATTTAAGGCCAGACTCCTACGGTCCATTCCGTGCTCTGCCACTGACTTACTGTGTGACCTTGGGCAAGTCACTTAACCCCCTCTCTCTCCATCACTTTACTCCTGTGTAAGACCATTATAATAATTGCTATCTTCCAAGAGAAGTTATGAAGCTACATTCATTAATGTTTCTGAAGTGCTTTGAGATCTTTAGATGAGAGGTGAAAGGGAAGGGTATGGTATCATTATAAATAGGAGAAAGTCAGATCTCTAAGCCGGGATGCTGAAGAACCATTTCTTCTCTGTCTCACACTCAAAGCAGTTAGTAGCTTGTTTTGTTTTGTTTATCATCCCCTTTTCACTGTTCTCTTTGCAGACAGAGCAACCTGTGGACCTTTACCTTTTGTCTCTTGCATCCCAATTCTCCTTTAAAATTGTTCTTGATTTGCTATTTTATTTTCTCTCCCTTTTCTCCAGGGCAACCTTTCCTCTGTGAATTTCTGGGTATGGGCAGTACACTTATCTCATTTCCTTTCCCGATACTTGCCATACATTTTCATTATTTGGAGTCTACCTTTAGAAAGCACTAGAATATGTTATGCTCATCGGATCTCTAGGTCTCTGAATTGTAGGCGTGTGTGTCATTATTTACATATATGTCCCTAAACATGGCTGTGTATAAAAGCATATATGTCTGAATATTTGTCTTACACAATGTTGGTAGGATAGTTTCCAGACCAACATGCCTTGACTAGGTTAAATAAGTCTTAATAATAAAAATACCACTTTAGTGGATGCTAAATTTAATTGTCACCCAGCCTGAAGTAATAGGCTTGTCAAATCTGCACATTTTCATGTCTTGGGCAGCAGTATTAGTTGGAATTGAAAATTACCAGTTCATAGGGATGTTTTTTCATTCTATATTTTCTCAAGATTCTTCACAGGTTGTTTGCCTGAGAACTCAAGTTGAGATTGTTCCTGCTAATGAAGATTAAGCTTTTCCTCTGCAATTTTCTTATACATACACATGCACATATGTATATACAGGGATCGCTAGATGCTGAGGGCCTTGAATATCCAATGCTCAGATCTATGGGCAAAATATTGAGAAGAGGTCTTGAATTTTGTTGCCCTCCATTTAGGGGTGCCTCACTTTAGACCTGCTTTTCAGAGGTGCTGAGCATCTGCAACAATCTTTGACTTCAACGGGAGCTGCATATCCCCAGCACCTCTGCAATCGGAGCTAACGTGTCTCAGATTGGGGGCCTCAAAAACGAAGGTGCACAAAATTACAGCCCACCCATGAAACTTGTTACTATCCACAGCCAAGGCAAAGAACACAGCGCATGAGCTCTGAGCGTCCGTGATGCAGCTCCCTGCCAGACTGCAGTGCCAGCCACCCACGTAGCTGTTGTTTGGGTTCACCTTTGCCTTTTGATATTTTCCTTCAGGGTTCTATACCTCTCACAGGGTATGTCTACACTACAGGATTAATTCGAATTTATATAATTCGAATTTAGGAAACCGATTTTATAAATTCGAATGTATTCGGCCACACTAGGCACCATTAATTCGGTGGTTTGCGTCCAAGCTACCATAGTAGCATCGATTTCCAGAGCGTTGCATTGTGGGTAGCTTTTACATAGCTATCCCATAGTTCCCGCAGTCTCCACCCCCCTTGGAATTCTGGGTTGAGACCCCAGTGCATGATGGGGCAAAAAACATTGTCGCAGGTAGTTCTGGGTACAGCCTCCCCCTCCCTCCCTGAAAGCAACGGCAGACAACCATTTCGCGCCTTTTTTCCTGAGTGAACTCTGCAGACTCCATTCTGCATCAAGCATGGATCCCGTTGTGCTCCAGAACGCAGTCTTGAACATTATAAACACCTCGCGCTTTCTCGTGGAGTTTATGCTTACACGGGACCAGAAAAAAGAGGCGAGGAGGAGGAGGCGGCGATTGCAGCGCAGCGACCAGCGTGATGAGGACATGGACACGGACACAGAATTCTCTGAGACCGCGGGCCCCGGTGCTTTGGAGATTATGATGTTAATGGGCCAGGTTATAGGCTTGGAACGCTGATTCTGGGCCCGGGAAACAAGCACAGACTGGTGGGACCGCATAGTGTTGCAGGTGTGGGACGATTCCCAGTGGCTGAGAAACTTTCGCATGCGTAAGGGCACTTTCATGGAACTTTGTGACTTGCTTTCCCCTGCCCTGAAGCGCCAGAATACCAAGATGAGAGCAGCCCTCACAGTTGAGAAGCGAGTGGCGATAGCCCTGTGGAAGCTTGCAACGCCAGACAGCTACCGGTCAGTCGGGAATCAATTTGGAGTGGGCAAATCTACTGTGGGGGCTGCTGTGATGCAAGTAGCCAAAGCAATCACGGAGGTGCTGCTACGAAAGGTAGTGACTCTGGGAAATGTGCAGGTCATAGTGGATGGCTTTGCTGCAATGGGATTCCCTAACTGTGGTGGGGCAATAGATGGAACCCATATTCCTATCTTGGCACCGGAGCACCAGGGTACCCAGTACATAAACCGCAAGGGGTACTTCTCAATGGTGCTGCAAGCACTTGTGGATCACAAGGGACGTTTCACCAACATCCATGTGGGCTGGCCGGGAAGGGTTCATGACGCTCGCGTCTTCAGGAACACCAATCTGTTTAAACGGCTGCAGCAAGGGACTTACTTTCCGGACCAGAAAATAACCGTGGGGGATGTTGAAATGCCAATTGTTATTCTTGGGGACCCAGCCTACCCCTTAATGCCATGGCTCATGAAGCCATACACAGGCAGCCTGGACAGGAGTCAGGAGTTGTTCAACTACAGGCTGAGCAAGTGCAGAATGGTGGTAGAATGTGCATTTGGCCGTTTAAAAGGTCGCTGGCGATCCTTATTGACTCGCTCAGACCTCAGCCAAACCAATATCCCCATTGTTATTACTGCTTGCTGTGTGCTTCACAATCTCTGTGAGAGCAAGGGGGAGACCTTTATGGCAGGGTGGGAGGCTGAGGCAAATCGCCTGGCTGCTGATTACTCGCAGCCAGACACCAGGGCGATTAGAAGAGCACACGATGAAGCGCTGCGCATTAGGGAAGCTTTGAAAACCAGTTTCATGACTGGCCAGGCTACAGTGTGAAATTTATGTTTGTTTATCCTTCCTGAAAACCCGCCCCCTTTATTGACTCATTCTCTGTAAGGAACCCACCCTCCCCCTTCCCCCAGCTTGCTTTCAAAGGAAATAAAGTCACCATTGTTTAAAAATCATTTATTCTTTATTAATTGATTATAAAAAGAGGGAGAGAACCTGAGTGGGGTTTGGGAGGAGGATCAGCGGGAAGGAAAAGCCCAGTAAAAAAAGGTTAAGAAAATGGCAGCCTTTTGCTTGGGCTGTCCACTGGGGTGGAATGGGAGGGTGTACGGAGCCTCCCCCCCCGTGTTCTTACACGTCTGGGTGTGGAGGCTATGGAACATGGTGAGGAGGTAGGGGGGTTATACAGGGGCTGTAGCGGCACAGAACCTGAGTGGGGTTTGGGAGGAGGATCTGCGGGAAGGAAAAGCCCAGTAAAAAAAGGTTAAAAAAATGGCAGCCTTTTGCTTGGGCTGTCCACTGGGGTGGAATGGGAGGGTGTACGGAGCCTCCCCCCCGTGTTCTTACACGTCTGGGTGTGGAGGCTATGGAACATGGTGAGGAGGTAGGGGGGTTATACAGGGGCTGTAGCGGCACAGAACCTGAGTGGGGTTTGGGAGGAGGATCTGCGGGAAGGAAAAGCCCAGTAAAAAAAGGTTAAAAAAATGGCAGCCTTTTGCTTGGGCTGTCCACTGGGGTGGAATGGGAGGGTGTACGGAGCCTCCCCCCCCGTGTTCTTACACGTCTGGGTGTGGAGGCTATGGAACATGGTGAGGAGGTAGGGGGGTTATACAGGGGCTGTAGCGGCACTCTGTTCTCCAGCAGCCGTTCCTGAAGCTCCACCAGACGCCGGAGCATGTCTGTTTGCTCACGCAGCAGCCCCAGCGTTGCTTCCCGACTCCTCTGATCTTCCTGCCGCCACCTCTCATCTCAAGCGTCTCTCCTCTCCTCACGTTGGTCCCTTCTGTCCTCACGGTCACTGGCTTCTTTCCTATACTTGCAAACCGTCTCCTTCCACTCATTCAGATGAGCTCTTTCATTCCTGGTGGATTGCATGATTTCGGAAAACATCTCTTCTCTCGTCTTTTTTTTACGACGCCTTATCTGGGATAGCCTTCGGGAAGGAGGAGGGAGGCTTGAAACATTTGCACCTGCTGGAGGGAGTGAAAAAAGGAGAGAATTTTTTTAAAAGATACATTTTTCAGAACAATGCTTATACTCTTTCACGGTGTATACTATTCACATTACATAGCACATGTGATTTCTGTGCAAGGTCGCATTTTGCCTCTTAATATTGAGTGCCTGTGGCTTTGCTGCTAGAGATCACAGACGCAGGTCGGGGCAACAGAATTCACCTTGCATGCTGCCATGGTAAGCCACTGTCTTTAGGCTTCTGCGCCCTGCTTTCCCACATACCAAGCAAAGCCCGTTGTGCTGCAGTTTTCCTGTTAGCTTGTTTTCTGCTGCTGAAGGTTAACACCCCCCCCCCCCATCCAATTCTCTGGGATGAGTGCTTTCTCCCTCCCCCCACCGCGTGGCTGGTATCAGGGAAGATCCCTGCAGGAACCAAACTAACACCCCCCCCCCACCCGCCATGAATTCTCTGGGATGAGTGCTTTCTCCCTCCCCCCACCGCGTGGCTGGTATCAGGGAAGATCCCTGCAGGAACCAAACTAACACCCCCCCCCCCACCCGCCATGAATTCTCTGGGATGAGTGCTTTCTCCCTCCCCCCACCGCGTGGCTGGTATCAGGGAAGATCCCTGCAGGAACCAAACTAACACCCCCCCCCCCACCCGCCATGAATTCTCTGGGATGAGTGCTTTCTCCCTCCCCCCACCGCGTGGCTGGTATCAGGGAAGATCCCTGCAGGAACCAAACTAACACCCCCCCCCCACCCGCCATGAATTCTCTGGGATGAGTGCTTTCTCCCTCCCCCCACCGCGTGGCTGGTATCAGGGAAGATCCCTGCAGGAACCAAACTAACACCACCCCCCCCACACCCGCCATGAATTCTCTGGGATGAGTGCTTTCTCCCTCCCCCCACCGCCTGGCTGGTATCAGGGGAGATCCCTGCTAGCAAAACGCGAAAAGCTCTGGGCCAATCCTCCCCCCCCCCTTTGCACTTGGCTAAATGCAGGGAAGGATTTCTTTTCAGCCACAGGCAAACAGCCCAGTAGGAACGGCCACCTCAGTCCCCTTAATTAAATTCCCTTATTTCAACCAGGTTACCCTAAGCGATATCACTCTCCTGAGGATTACACAGCAAGATAAAGAACGGATGTTGCTTGAATGCCAGCAAACACCGGGACCATACGCTGCCAGGCTCTGTCAGGCAATGATACCAGATTACTTGCTACTAGCATGGCGTGGTCAAGTGTCCTACCATGGAGGACGGAATAAGGCTGCACTGCCCAGAAACCTTGTGGCAAGGCTTTTGGAGTACCTCCAGGAGAGCTTCATGGAGATGTCCCTGGAGGATTTCCGCTCCATCCCCAGACATGTTAACAGACTTTTCCAGTAGCTGTACTGGCTGCGAATGCATCCCAAGTGCTCAGGGCAAATTAATCATTAAAAATGCTTGCTTTTAAACCATGTTTTATATTTTAAAAGGTAAACTCACCTGAGGTCCCTTCCATGGGGTCATGGTCTTGGGTGCTGGCTTGGGAGGCTTGGGAGGGTACTTCAGTCAGGGTGAGAAACAGTTCCTGGCTGTTGGGGAGAACGGAGAGCTGGGTGCTCTCTGCCAGCTCGTCCTCCTCCTCCTCCTCTTCCCCTTCCACGGAATCATCAGGTGTACCTGATGAGATTATCCCCAGCTCGGAATCCACAGTCAGAGGTGGGGTAGTGGTGGCGGCCCCCCCTAGAAATGCATTTAGCTCAGCGTAGAAGCGGCATGTCCGCGGCTCTGACCCGGAGCGACCGTTTGCCTCCTTTGCTTTTTGATAGGCTTGTCTGAGCTCCTTGACTTTCACGCGGCACTGATCTGTGTCCCTATTGTGGCCTCTCTCCATCATGCCCTTGGAAATTTTTTCATAAGTTTTGGCATTTCATCTTTTCGAACGCAGTTCAGCTAGCACTGAATCCTCTCCCCATATAGAGATCAAATCCAGTACCTCCTGTACGGTCCATGCTGGTGCTCTTTTTCGATTATCAGCCTGCATGGTTACCTGTGCTGATGAGCTCTCTGTGGTCACCTGTGCTCTCCACGCTGTGCAAACAGGAAATGAAATTCAAATGTTCCCGGGGCTTTTCCTGTCCACCTGGCCAGTGCATGCGAGTTCAGATTGCTGGCCAGAGCGGTCACAATGGTGCACTGTGGGATAGCTCCTGGAGGCCAATAACATCGAATTGCGGCCACACTAACGCTAATTCGAATTGACAAATTCGATTTTGGCGCTACTCCGCTCGTCGGGGTGGAGTACAGAAATCGAATTAAAGGGCCCTTTAATTCGAATTAAATGGCTTCGTTGTGTGGACGGGTCAAGCGTTAATTCGAATTAAGGCAGCTAAATCCGAATTAAAGTCGTAGTGTAGACCAGGCCACAGTGTCTTTACAGAGTTGACACAAGTCTAAGAGGTGTGTGTGTGGGGGGGGGAGTTTCCTGCTCACCTGGAGTGGGACTCACTACCTCTCCAGTAAAGTGCCTCAGGATTATTCTGCCTTCCCCTACTCCCACAACTAGATTCTTTGCTTACTCCATCTCAGATTCTTTTGATCCTTTTCGGTACTGTAAATAGTTTTGACAAAGCCAGGCCTATCCAGGAGAACAGAGAAGATGGCTCCTTTCTGATTGCTGTGATAATTAGTAGTAGTGGTAATTTTATCAGTGCTAACGTGTGCCATTTCCCTCCAAATAAAGGCCTTCTTCTGCCCTTCTGTGTGGTTAAATTATTGAATCCAAACTCTATTTCAGAAGTTCTTCTGATTAAATGCTGCTGTGTTCCTAAAAGCAATTTAACCTTTCATCTTTTATGGATGGAATTCTCTCTTTTTTTTTTTTTTTTTACAAAAATCCTATAGGGCGGTTTTTCTCCTCATCTCCTTCTGATCTCAGTGATATTACGTGATGTGGCTTTTGAAGAAGAAATGCCTTCTGTAGCTAATGCAGCTGAAGAAAGGAAAAGGCAACTTGGAAAAAGTCCCCATGTTAATATTTCTATCACAAACTCCTAAAAAGAATTCCTCAAATTGATTGTATCTCTTTCTAAAATTTAAAGACAAGTGCTGTGGAAGAGGATCGATCCGCCTGGAGATTTTGCTCAAGGTAACATCCATGTTTTCTAGCTTTGCATCTTTTCATTACATTGATGACTCAGGTTCCACTTGGTTTTAATTCTTTATTTTCAACAAATGATCATACGTTGTCCAAACTCCTGGAGTAAAGAGGTTACTCTGAAAAGAAACCATGCCAGCAAGACATAATGTTTGGAGAGAGGGATGCTTTCAAGGCATTGTCAGGTGATCAGAGTTGCAGTTAAATCTGTACATGGATCACTTGAAATGCTTGACAGGATCTTAAATCATCTTAAACATACTGTAGGGAACAGTTCTGCATTGGTTCTGAGCAGACAGAGTACAGGACCTAATAGGTATTTTTCTTCTCTGACTCCTCTAATTCCAGTTTATTGCAGTCTTCCAGAGAAATGAAGTTTCAGCTGATCCTTGCTCTTCCCACATTAATGTGTATTTTGTGGTATCTCTCCTTGGATTTACAACCCAGTTCCCTCTCTTTGAGTAAATGGAAAAATTATGCCACCCTGCAGCAAACTTCAGTCCCTCTGTTTCCTTTAGAGCGCATGAAAGGTGCTGGATTAATAACCCAGAAGCTCTGTTTATTCACAGAACAGGTACTGCACCAACAATAACGATACCAGCTTCTCCACAGTACCCTGCCAACATATCTCACCTGGTCACCCCAGTGATGTAGACTATGGATTCCTAAGATCTACACAGCTTTAGGAAGGCTATCCTAGTGACAGAGAGTTTTTCGTAAGTGTCCTTTGCACCAGTTCCGCAGTATAGCTGCATTGGTATGGCAGCTGGCTCCCCTGCCCAGAACAGCTCCTGGGACTGCCCCATAAAACTACCTGGGGAAAGTACATAGAGCCCTGGGGTTCTGGGAACAATGTGTTATTCCCCCAGCCCTGGCTCTACCCTTCCTCCCCATATGGCCCCTGCAGTTTCCTGCAAGTGCCAGGGCTGAAGAGGTAGTGCTGCCATGAAGTTAGCTGTCTGCCTCTTCCATGTGGGCAGGGGGGATGTATGCACAGAGGGCCATCCCCACCATTTGGAACCATTGCTCAGCATTATTCCTGTATTTCCTGGTCTTATGGCAGGAGGATAATGGCTCTCATGGACGGCCCCATCTTTCCTACTGCTGCTTGATGCACCAAGTCCCAAAGGAGGCCCAAGCCCTAGAAAAGGAGACAGAGTTGGCTAAACAACATAAACAAATTATTTCCGCAGCCATAACAACATCCTGTGGCTCCCACGGATTAAGCCAGGAGCTCAGTGAGGCACTCAGAGTCAGATGGATTCTCACAGAGGCTGTTCTACTAAAATGATGGTTAATGGGAATTTTCTAAAATAAATAGGCAAGACATTCTTTTTGTTTACTTGAATCCTGGAGCACTTTTCAACAGGTGCTGTATGGAATTTTGAACTGGGGACAAGTACAGATTTTGGGTCTTTATTTTCGAAGGTTTCGTTTGATGGATGTGTGTCCTCCAACACCTGATTTAATGGAGACAGTTAAGTGCTAGTAGTGGAAGAAATCTCCACCTTAGCAGGGACGGCTACCCCTGAACATGAACAGTGCTCACTGACCCAGCAGGCAGGTTGTTTTGCAAGTCTTGTACCGTGGAGACCCGGTCTCTCTCTGCGTCTCTGTGCTGTGATACACCAGGCATCACTTTAGTTTTGGAACGGTTGCTCAGGTGCCGCTCCCAGAAGCGCATGCTTGTTGAGATACTACTGCTGTGGAACAATGTCTCTGTGAGTTAGGCAGGTGGGCACACAACTGAAGAGGGGGACCCACCGTAGAGAGAGAGCTATCTTTTAGCTATTAGCTAAATCTACTAGCTTTAATTCACATCTACATTAATGAAAACAATTAAAGCCATAAAGCCAATGCATCCCCAAACCAAGGAGGCATCATTAACATTCTCTGCACCTGAATAACAAGCAAGGAAAAACAACAAGGGGATTTAGAGTTCAACTTGCAAAAGATAACACCATGCATTAGAAGCGAATGAGCCTCCCCTTGGGAGCAGCACTAGAGAAAGGAAGGAAAATAAAGTAGGGCAGTGTGCCAAATTCAGGAGGTTTAAAAAAATAACCAGTGCAGCGATCACAAAAGAATCCCCATTTCAGCCCAGCATGGGAGGAAGTATGAACTGAAACCCAACGAGGATTTCCATGTTACTGTCTTAATTTGTAAAGGCTTTGAAAAATAACACAATGCTAAGCTGGTCTTTCTTTTTGGGGGGAGGGGAAAGGGTCAAAGGGAACTGTATTGGTTATCAAATAATGACTGAAAAAGCTATTCTATCTGACTCCCCCAGACTCCCAAGTGACTTGAAGGGGCACAAAACACTTCCAAAGAAACCCACACACAGGAAAGCAGAGCAAAGCCAGCACTTTTCTCCAGCAAGCTGCTCTTGTGTACCTATTCCTTGTCTTCTTGCTGTGTACTCACACACAGCAGCCATCCCCCAGGAGAATGGGAGCTGCACCTTGAAATGGAGACTGATGCTTTTTCTTGCACTGAGAGAAAAGCTTTACAGACTACAAAGCATAAGGTAATAATGGCAGGATTAGGTCTTGTACATTTGGTGAGAGTTCTGGGTACAGGACAACATGCAGGGCCTATAGCCTCTAATTACCTTCCAAAACCAGAGTGAGTTATTAACATAAACACTATAGGTACTGGACACAGCATTCTACACCGAGCCCCTTTTGTCCCTCTGCTAGGGGATGCTGCATTAGCCCTTTACATTCTCTTCCCTTGCGGTTTTCAAGCCAGATCAGAGTTTGGGGAAGTGGGGGGAAGGTTAACCTTGAGAATTTTAATTGCACAAAGTCAGCTTTTCACCTTTTGTTGGATTTAAAGGAAAGCCAAATAAAGGTAGGTTTGACACAAAAGCACGAGGCAGGTGAGCTCTGAAGAAACAGATCCAGGAAGGGAACAAAAAGGAGCATACAAATGGATAGCTGATCTCTGTTGTACTCACACCATGTAACAAGCCAGGTAACAGCTCCTGCCCCTAAACTAGATGGCCAGTAGGTAAACAAACCTTCCCTGTGATCAATAGGATAAAGGAGAGAGTCTGATTAGCCTTGGAAAATTACAAAAAGAACAGAACTTTTTCTCTCCTTGGGCTGGGCGATTTCCCTGTGAAAGTTTTTACAAGAATGAGGCTGCATATAATGCATCTTGTTAACCCAAATTACATGCACTCGAATTCCCTCTCTTTCCCCAAAGAAATCAGAGGAGAAATCAGGCGTGAAATGGCATGTGGGTGGGGCTGAGAGAAGCAAGCACTGCACTTGTAATTAAATGAGGCTCTCCAAGCCCCCCTTCTCTGTGCCTTGGTGGGTTTCTGATGGGGGCAAAGTGCCACCAGAAAAAAAAAGGAAGGGGGGAAACACCATTTATTTAGGGATTTTCAGGGCTTTGAGGATGTCCAGCACTACGGCAGAGAAAGGTTAGTACAGAGGAGTGAATGCCGCCTTTCAATTCCATAGTTCATGGAATCCTAGGGTCAACTCCAGAGAGGCCCCAGTGATTTCTCTAGGTGCTGCTGGTGCTTGGGATTTGGACCATTGACATTTGAAAGAAAAGTTTAGATCATCTTCCCCACAACCTGCCCCCTCTTATGTCTCAGCCACAAGGTGAGATTGTTTCTTACAATTAGTGTTTCATCCTGTCTAGTTTCAAATGTCCTAAACCATGGAGCTTCCGCCACTTGGGAGGAAATTCCACAGGCTGATGCAGCTCACTTTTGGGAAGTCTTCCCTGATATTCAGTTCACATTTTCTTCTTCACCATTTCACCCTAGTCCTAGTTATTCACTCTGGTGTCCCCCTTTTTGGTGCTTACACCCTTTAGACATTATCACATTCTCCCTTGGCCCCACCAATTGCAGTGGTTGTTTGGCCCAAGCTGAATGAGAGAATCCTGCAATGATTTTGTCCGTTGTCTTCAGGGGTGTCAGGGGGAGGGGGTTTGCAGGGCCCTGGCTAGCTGTAGTGTGGCAATACAAGAAGGGTCAGGTTCAGCCTCTCAGGCACAGCACTACTTAAACAGATGGAGAGCTACAGGGAAGCATTTAGACATGGAATACCATGACGGGTGGACATCTGACACATGCCAATATATGAAGCACTGCACCTCAGATCCACGTCCATTTCCAGAATTTATCAAATTAATGTTGCACTGCTGCAATATTTGCTTCTATTGGATAGAAATGCTTGTTGTTTGAATTCCCCCTCCATAAGCCCTAGACTCGAGTAGCCAAGGGCTGAAAATGAGAACAGTGTGGTCCACGTGTGGTGCTCCACCTGCACTCTGGGCTTGGTGATGTCATGTACTGCATGAAGTTTCTGAGGCCCTGCACCTTCCGCTGCATGCGTCACAGTGAGTTCTTGACTCTCATTGGTAGGTTCTGGGCCTTGCACAGTACAATCTTGTACTGAATTCATTACAATATTTATTCTCTGGGGATTTGGGTAACAAATGATTGCTGCTCAGGATTTTAAATATTTATGATGTGTTTGAATTAATATGGATTAATGAATTGTTGAGTTATTTTAATTTATTTATTGAAGATTTATGGGACATTGATTGTGGGCACAGGTTTGTGCTGCTGAATAAATTACTGCATATTTGTATAACCTAGAGGAGCTGGCCAGAGCCATTCTAGAATCCTGTTTATTGACTTCATGCATTCAGAACTTTCCTTTTTATTTTTTTTTCCCCACAGACTTTATGCAATGAGACTGCAAAGCTACTGTAATTCAGAGAGCGGCAACTCCCAGCCAAGCTATTTATAGAGAAATAGATGCATTTTGGACTCCAGGAGATTCCTTATGAAATACAGAAAGGAATACAGATTTCTTTAATCCTGGATGAAAGAGTGAAGGTCCTTCCATAAAGCTGCCTGCCTTTGAAACTTTTCTCCCTCTTCAAAGTGTCTCTCACATGTGGGCTATTCTGACCTTAACTCCAGTCCTTTGATTAACTTTCAGCATTTCCAAAAACCCTAAACTGATCAGAAGTATTTACTGATTTTTTTTGGTTTGAAAGAGTCAATGGAAGGGCCCACAGCGCCACCCCCAGGAAATAGAATCCGAGGGAGCTGAAGGCAGTGTCCTGCCAGAGAGCCTGCTTTCCTGCCTCAGACACTTATAACCCAAGTGGCTCTGAGATCAGAATTAAGAACAAGCAAGATCAACTTCATGTAATCAGAACAGACTGCAAAGGAAAGGGGTCTGTTCTTATGCAAGTTGAATACTGACCCCTGACTTCAGTTGTCTTTAACAATAATTATTTTGGAACTCACATTTTTTTAAAACACTAGATTGATTATTCTGGTCTGTTGAGAAGTACTACACATGACTGTGCAACTGTATTAAAGAAACAAAGGGGCACTTGGTACTAGGGGGAAAAACCTCTTCGGGAATATGGGAAAGGAATGGGGTAGGAGGGCCTAAAGAGGGTATGCTGTGTTATTTTAGTACACACAAGTTCTTTGGAGATTTGGTTAGTTATGTGCTAAGTACAGGAGTATGTCAAGGAAAATGTATATTATCTTGCTGTTTGATGTAGTTTTATAAATATATTTTAGTAACGTAAGAGCTGATATACTGGCCCAGATCAATAGCCCATCTTAACCACAACCACTTACCTTATACTTCATTTAAATTGTACACAGCAGGGGGGAGGGACAGATTCTTCCTGATTGCAACACAGGTGTTCAGCTTACTTACCTGAAGCATGAGAATTGATTACCCTGATCTTAGCTCACATAGTAACCATTGTTGTTACTGGTCATACAATTATCCAGTTCTAATCAAATCCAGATGCAGTATTTGCCCTAACGATCTGATGTAGTAGTGTGTTCCATAGGTCAAATTTACACTCTAGCAAAGTGGTATTTCCTTGTGGAATATGAAAGAAATTGTGGTACTGTATCCCTGGTGCATAGCATGATTGGATGGCTAGAGTATGTAATTCACAATCTCTGGCATAGGACCCCTGGGAATGCAATTCCCATTTCCTGGGTTGCCCAGAGATTGGTGTGTCTGGTTATTGTTAATAATAATTTGTACTGCAGGAGCCACATTTCAGATTGGGGCCCCATTGTACTAGGTGCTGTACATATACATAATAACAGACAGTCGCTGCCCTGAAAAGCTTAGTCTAAACAGACGCAGGCTAGGAGAAAGGGAGCATTATTATCCTGTTTTTACAGATGAGAATAGAGTTGCTAATGTAATTTAAAGACACGCTACCTATTTTGGTATATAAAAAAAATGTCTTTTGTCTCCTCTTTTGTAATTTCCTGTATGTGCTGTTGCATTTCACTCCCCAGGTCTGGAGATCTGCTATAGCTTCCAGTTCCACACTCTTTCTACTCCTCCAATCTTCCAGCCCACTTTCTCCTCCTTGGCATTCCTCTTTGCATCTCTGCTGTTGTTGCTGTGCTGGAATTATGCCTGCTGTGGCTCTGTGCTTTTCCAGCTTCCCCTTGGTTTCTGGCTGTTGTTTTTGTCAGTGAGGCATATGGTGCAGTGCCAGTGGTCCTGGTGATGCAAGGAACGACTGCTGTTGCAACAATAGGCAGGCTGGGTAAACCCTGGTGGGAAGCAGCCTGTGACAATGTACTTCTAGTGCTGTTCCTCCAGAGGGGAGGGAGAGGGAGAGAGAAGGAAAGGAAACAAAGGAAATTAGTGGTAAGAGAAGAGAGAGCAGGTGGCACTAGGGAGAGGGGGTGAAAGTGAGACAGTAAAGTATAGAAGATTAAGAGAAACAGAGGTAAGATGTGAAGATAATAAGGAGAATATGAACTGAGGCTAGGAAAGGATAATACCAGATTCTCAGGTGGGGTGAGGGGGGAAGAGGAGAAAGATATTTGTCCCTAAGTTTTAGGCCTTTGCTGCAACAATTTGATGGTTGGTTGGTTCTCTGTGCGCTTACTCAGAAAGGATTGGTTGTCTTTTCCTAATCAGACACAGCTATCAAGTGTTTCATTTACTTGGGGGTAGAAATTTTCAGTGCCTCCTGGTCTGAGTTGCCTGTGCTGATCTTCAGTCTCAGATCAGGTGTTATCTTTTCATTATCCAATAACGCTACCTTCACTTGTACTTCCTACTCTCATATTACCACAGTACTGTCTGCTTTCAGGGTCTTTTCCATACCTCAGCCTTCTCCAAGAGATGAGGACACTTGGTAACTTTGTTACATCACCTTTTCAGTCTCAGGAGGATTAAAATTAGGCTTTTCAACCTCGTTGGCTAAAATGAGGCAAGAACACATAGTTCCCCTCCCCTCCTTCTCCCTGGCATTAGTGTACAGTGGGATGCATGACTTGCAGTGGTCATGCCAATCATCTTTCTTCTGAATAGGGCTCTGCAGAAACCCAAATCAGACTAATACCTTTATAATTGTTTTTAACTTTTTATAGGCTTTTTTGGCTCAGTGAGCCCTTTCTGGTTGCAAAAATGAAGCAAGGTCTGGTCTGCTTAGAGCATTCTCACATTCCAGATACTAAAATTCCATGAGCACAGCTGATATCTCATTATTTCATTGCCTCATAAAAGCAGACAAGCCTACAAAAGACAAATACAGCTACTAGAAAGAATCCACACATGACCCTATTCCAGAGCATATATAGGATCATTTCAATTCCATAACTAACAAATTGTGGACTGGCCATCACTGGACCATTGACAGTGTTCAATTATATAAACAGCAAGGGAGGTTACTAGTTATGAACATAGAGCCCTATTTAAAAAAAAATACGCATGTGACTAGTAAATACCTGCACACCTGTTCTATATGCACTAGTCCAAGAGATAAATATCAGAGAAAGGAGCTAGTAAAAAATATACAATTTGTTTCTGTGGTACCTCATGGTGGCCCATCAAGGCATGACTCACCCAGCTGTCAGTTTCCATGGGTAGGTCGTTGTCTCTGCAACTCAAAACCGGGGTCATCTGGTGAGCCCACCTTTTCCCTCAGGGCTTATCTTCAGTCAGTATTTTGGCTGGTCTCCCAGGGTCCGGTCATCCCTTCCACAAGAGGACTTGTCCGACCAACAAGCTGCCTCAGTCTCAGGCTGCAACCTGGCTTCTCTCCCATGAGAAGTGGAGTTCTGCTCTTCTTCCTGGTCATCCCTAAACTAGGCTAGGTCTCTTCCTTCTAACTCCCCTCTCCATGCCTGACATCAGCTGTGGGTGTCCCCAGAGCCTCCTTGCCTGAGTGGCGCCTGTCTGCCCCATCACAAGCAGGTTCTAGATAACTAATATTTTCTGCTTATGCTGAAGCACCAAAGGTTCCCTGTTGTTCTACTGCCCTACAGAGGCTTGTTTAAGGGTCACCGATATAAAAAAAATCTCCGTTGTTGGAATCTGTGTGTCTTTTATGTCAGGGGTACTATGATGAAGTCACTCACCAGCCAGTGCGCCACCTTGTGGCTGGGTAGGGTTTTCCCCTCCATATCCCTGGCAACCGTCCGTTCAGGTCTGCTGGTGCCTTTTGTCTTGTGACTTGGCTCTCCGGCCAGTCATGTTTTTGACTCGCCCCTTTTAGCGTCAATCAGAGTCAAGTGCAATAACAGTCCAGCAGCCTTGTGCCAGATCTCCAGCCCGCTAATCCTTACGCCCTTCCATGGGGCCTTCCCCAGGTCTTTCCTTGGCCCATATGGGAGCCCAACCACTCTCTCTATCCTGGGTCCAGTCTAGGCCCTTGCAGCAGATTGGGCTGCTTCCCCGGGCTTCTTTCTACTGCAATCTGCCTGTAGGCTTTCTTCCACAGCCATCTTCAGGCCTCAGAGGAAAGGTGACAAAGGCAAGGCACAACCCAAACATAGTCCAAGTGTTTCCCTGGCCTCCCCCTGTGGGGAGATCCCTGACGAGCCAGAGTGGGCTCAGTGTGCTCAGGGCAGCGTTTGCGGGAGCCCCCAGGCTGCTTCATCCTCGGCCCCCATTTTGGGAGCTAATAGGAGAACTCTGTCCCCCACCCCAGGGCTGGCCCCTTCTGAACTGGGCTTCTCCCTTTTAAAGCTCCTGAGGTGAGCTGAGGGGAAGAGACTGAGGCGGGGGAGGGGAGGGTTGGAGCAAATAGCCAATCAGCACAGGGCGGAGAAGCTGTGGAGAGTTCTCGCAATGTCCGGAGGGGCCGGCATTGGCTGCTCCGGCCCCCGGCCGCAGTCTCTGGTGGGCTTCTCTCTGCAGTTTTCTGCAAGGCCACACGAGATGGGAGTTGGGGAAGAGAGGCATGACCTAGGCCCTGGTGCCCTCAGAGTGGCGGGGGAGGTGGGGGTGTCTCCCATGCAGAGTTAGGGGACCAGCAAGGTGCTACATTCTTTTCTCATGCTCAAGTTTCAATCCAGCTGCACTTTTCCTGTGTCTGATGGTATTTGTTATTGTCCCTTTCACCAACTAAGTAAAATATTTAAAAAACCCCAAACACACCCAAGTTTAGTTTCTGGAATGAGGCGTGAAGTAAGGATAACAAGCTTGCCTTTTATAGGCTATTGTTGAACCTGAAATTCTGACAGCGCCATAAATGTACAGTGCTAGTACAGGTTTCAGAGTAGCAGCCGTGTTAGTCTGTATCCGCAAAAAGAACAGGAGTACTTGTGGCACCTTAGAGTGCAGTAATTGACATCCATGACATGTTTGCACCAGAATTATTCATAAATAACAATAGTTACTGCTATGTCACCTTGATCAATCAGTCCTCACAGAGAGAGCACTGATCAAGCATATCAGTTGTGTTGTTCTAGCCAGTCCTTCAGCCACCTGCTAGCCAGGCTGTCAGTGGCACTGGACACCTGATTGGCATAGTACACTGCAGCCCAGAACCCCTGAGCAATCTGCCAGCTTCAGCCTCCCAGGAGCTGGAATTACAGGCACACATCACCACGCCCAACCCTACTGCGATGGATAGATTTTTAATGCACAGAACCATCTTAGAGTGGCAAAAAAACAGCTTTGGCTAGGACAGCATCTGTAATATCCTGGGACCAAGCCCTTCATAAGACCACCTATCTAGGAGTTGGGAAAAACCAAAGAAAAAAAATGAACCCACAAAGAACCCACTCCAAATTTTACACTAAGTTCAGTGCCTAGGACAGGGCTTTGGGAGATTAGTAAGTGTGCAGATAATCAGAGCTGCATAAAATTTAGATGATCACTTAACTCTTTTTCTCCTCCAACCTACATACCTAGAGTCAGAAACTCCTGATAAAACCAAAAGCCTTACCAATGACCAGAGATGGAGTAGACTCTAGATTCTACCTTCTCTTTAACCCTAAATATCCTGCACTCCTGATCTTTAGGCCCAATGTTCTTGCAGAACATTGCTTTGGTGATTTTTATATATATGATAGGTCTTAAGGTTTCTGTTGTAAAGCCCACTTTCATTGTGTCTCAAGGAAGGAGAAAGGATGGTGTGTTTGTGCACTCAATCGTGTACATATAGCACATGTTTAGTTTTCCACAGCCTCTGTTTTATGGGACCATCTTTTTTTTGTTGCAGGGTAAAGAAGGGTAGAGGTTAAGGGTAAAGTGATGCTCTCTTTTCTAATCTCTTGTTATAAAGTAGAAAGGGCTCCTTCAGGCTGGCCTGAAATCCAGTGCCATCCAATATAGATGTTTCTGCATTTATTGTGCAATAGGTTTGTGAATTTCTCATTCACCCTCGGGATCACTAAATGGACCCAGTGTGGCTTCCCACTGGCTTCTTCCAGAAGACTGTAAACCACCCTCTCCTGTCTTCAGGGTAGCTATGCCCAGCAGTAGTCAGGCCTTGGCAGATATGACTGGAGAGCCTCCTGGACTTGAAAACACCAGTTTGCATTTTTCCTGGGGCTGTTTGTATGGTATATAATAGTAATTAACAATTCATAATTACATTTTGCACTTCTCTAGCACCTTTCATCTGAGGACTTCAAAGCCCTTTATAAATCTCAATTAGCTAAGCCTCCTAACATTCTACCTGAGGCAGGGACACGGTAACTCAGTGGCAGAGCTGGAATTAGCATCTAGAAGTCCTGTTTCCCAGCCCCTGCTCTAACCACTAGGAAGAGAAACAGAAAGAGGAACAGAAAGCTTTGGAGCCCTGCTAGAAATGCACCCTGTCTTCTAACCCCCCTGACATCACCACACATCCCTCCTCTACTCACCTCCTCCTAATTTAATTCATTAAAATTGTTCATGTTTTCATGAAATCCTTTGTTATATGTTAATAAAAAATCTGGTTTGCATTTTGCATTCTCTTCTTATCCAGTTAATAATGATGTTATCTGCATGTGAATGGCAGCAAAATGTACTGCTCTCTGAACAGGGATCCTTTGGAGTCGGAGATGTTTTGTGGAGAGAATATAGTTTTACAAATAGCAGCAAATGTCTTTTCAGCGACTTCTCCTTTGTGTTGGAATTGCCAGAGGGGACTGTAGAGAATCCTGTCAGTGCTAGTGGGTGTTGGTGTGTGCAAGCTATAACCGCGGGACACAACTGAGAGAGAGAGGGAGGGAAAGAGCGAGTGCGCAAAACATTACAAGAAACATAGTCTGCACTTGGGTAGCTGAATGGTAAAGCATCATAGAAAAGAACCTTGTCTGACTTTTATATTAATCCAGAATGGACTCCTGAATTCTACAGGCACAACAGGATACAATTAGAAGAGACATAAAGGTAAATGAGGGCCCAAAAAGGGGGCTACACTAAAAAAACCACCACCACAAAATAAATAAAAAGTAAATGATGTGAGGTTCATTGCTCTAACATAAATAAAATTTGCTGCAGTGTAACTTGTGCCATCCTTCAGCATGTTGGAGAGAGTTGATGCCAGGTGTGTGTAGGATGGAGATAAATTTAGATCTGGATTAATTAGGGCTGGTTGAAAGAGATGATGGGAACACCCATGGCAGATTTTATTTCCTTACGTGTAATGTCTTCTCAATAAGGAACTCAGCAGCTCTGCAATGGGGTAGCACATTTCCAGAATCCTAAAAAATCCTGCCTGGATAAAAGCGAGCGCTGCAGATGGTCTGCTAGAGCTCTTTATGAAGAGCCGTGCTGGCTCATGTGCATGAAATATGGCACCACTTTGCTGTCTCTTGAGCCCCTGGGTGACTTGCACATATCTGCAGGCCTAGCCAAGAAAATTGAAAATATTCACCAAGAGAAGGAGAGATTAATCTAGAACAAGACTTACTGCAGTATAACAAGGATGGCACAACATAGCATTTTTGCACTGTCAAAGTGCAGTACGAACACCAAAAAACCCTCACAGGACCTCTGGAGGTGGGTAGGCAACCGTGCCAGCTCAGCTCTGCAGGTCATCGCAATGGGAGCCTGGAGTCAGGGCTCCACCAACTCCCTTTCCCTACCCACCAGCTTGTAGGTGGCAGCAGTGGCCTTGCAGAACCCACTCTTCCCTTTTCATAGCCCTGAAAGAAGGGGTCAGCCTCATGCCTGATTACTTCCCTATTCAGTGTACTGTTTATGCTATAGCCCTTTGTTTTAATTCCCAGAATGGAGGCAGCAAAAAACATGGCATCAAGCAGAGGGAAACGATGAAGGGAGGATCATGAAACAGTCACTGGCAAAGTTTTTCTGGAGGATTGGCGCTTGTAGTCAAGAGCTCTGCTCACAACCTTTCCTTGCTGGTGTCACACCAGCTCTTTTGTCATGCCAGAGTTAAACCAATAGAGCATGTGGGAGTACGGGATATTAATTAGGTAGTGGTGCAGCTAGCTACTTTGTACAGCACTTTGAAGATGTGACATGCTGTCTAAGTGCTGAGTATTATTAACACCTGGGGTGCTTGCTGGCACCAGAGGCATACTGCTACTGGACGGGCCAGGTGCATTCAGCCAAGCAGGACATTCAACATCTGCCAAATATATCTGGCAGGTTTTTCAACAGCAAAGCTGTTGAAGTAAATATGTAAGTAAAGCAAATATGTCCCTTTGGTCCATCTCTCTACTCTGATGAAGGATGACTATTAAATTCACCAGGGACTACACATGGGTAGCTGAGGGCAGAATTTGTTGTTTAAGCTATGCGTTGGAAATTGGATGGAAGGTGTTAGTTCTACATAGTGGTTGGTGATGATTCTTTGCCTGTTTTATGGATCTTGGTAAACTTTGCCATGCAATACAACAAATATTTAAAAAACATATTTTTTAATACGATAAAAATAAAAGGAAAACCTTCACCCATTTCCAGGGGATGGAAGAGAGAGAAAGCATAATACCTAGAACTATGAAGCCAACTATGGACTTTACTGGTACAGAACTGCTGATAGCTATGTGTTCTCCAGGCTTAATGACAGCATCCATTCCTTAAACTGACCTGAGAATTTCCAGAAGCCAGAAACATGACAATTCACTCTATCCTCACCCTGTGGCATAAAGTGACATGCACTTATTTTCCACTAGGAAAGCCTCTGTTAACTCATATCACTTACCAGCTCATGGCAGCAAACCAGCATGCAACACACATTCACTTTCCATGAATTTTCTGTTTGTGTATTAAACATGAATGCAAACAGCAGGAGGTTTAAACATCTCTGGTGCTGTCTTCTCATTGCATTGATCAATTTCATATGGCACTTGCAAAATTTATCAACACAAAGCATGTGACTTCTATACTGTATCCGGCAATATAAAATGGGATAGGGAAAGTGGTTTTGAATTCTCTAATAAAGGTTTCAGCCTGCACTAGTATTACTTAGGTTGAAGCTTATTATCCATGTTCGTCTCCATTAGGGACATATGCTCATGGAAATTCAAGCAGCCTTTCTTAGTGACACTTCAAATTACAGGGGCATAAATATCTTCTCACCATTCTCTAATAGTAACTGAGGAACATTGAATTACATGGTAATTACCATGCAGTGCCTGGGTAACAGCATGGTTAGTTCTGTGTCATTATGGGGAAAGTACATGGTTATTTCTGTGTTCAAAGTGCTGATTAGTATGAGAATCTATTGTGATTTCACTAACTGTAATTATACAGTAATCAGTATGCGCCTGTAAATAGTCACTGCTGGTATTTATCAGTTAGACAGAGTTACCATAGGATGTAACAGCAGGGTCCTGCTATTTGTGTCCCTCTAGCTGTAACTATTACCAGTTATTTTGTCCTCATAATTTTTGTAAATACTGGGCCAAATTCTGCAATAGGTTACTCTGGACTTACACCAGTGTAACTGATAGATGAATTTTCTCACACTCCCACCAGCTGTTGCAAAAACTTATTTTTTCTTTAGAGGTTGGTTTTAATGAACTGATAAACCAATATACCTACAATACAATGCAAACAAATAAAAAAAATCCAGAAAAAAGCCTCTTACAATGAAGTGTTAAGAAAAGAACAGCTCCTGTCAAAGTGGAATCCTCTAGGAAACAAATTACAATTTGCACACTGCAGTGCACTGACATTCACTAAATAACTTCACTATACCAGAATTTACTATAAGCAGGTTCCAATGCATTCTAATAAAATACTATGCTTTGCTTAAATGGAAAAAATGGATAGAACAAATCACAAACTAGACTTACTGAGTCTGATATCTCTAAACTGGTGAAAAATCTAGGCCAGTGGTTTTCAAACTTTTGTACTGGTGACCCCTTTCACACAGCAAGCCTCTGAGTGTGACCCCCCTTATAAATTAAAAACACTTTTCAATATATTTAACATCATTATAAATGCTGGAGGCAATAACATTGCGACCCCATGAGTAGTCACGACCCCTAGTTTGAGAACCCCTGATCTAGGCTGTGGGCCCAGAAACAGCTGCCAACCTTGAATTAATCTGATCAGAACTTCATTAAAGCACCAATGTACTTTTGGTGTTTTCACTGAATGCTAGAATTGACCATTTGATAAATGCCATCTTACAGAAAAACAGTGTTTGACAGGAATCAGTATGACTGGGCTGTTACATGAGAACAAACATTTGCTTAATTAGTACAAGTGGTAAAGATTAGAGAAAAAAGGGGAAATCTGTAGTAAAGATGGGGACAATACAAATTCCCTTCTACTAGAACTATCTGTACTTGTTGCTTTGGTGGATTTTTTTTTTAAATATTGTGAGTTCTCTCTCAGTCAACAAACTCAACTTGCTGCTCCAATTGGGAATAATTCTTTTGGCCTGCCTACTCACTAAGTTGACTACACTTCCCTCAAGGTATAGAGTGAAAACTCACTAAAGGGCAACTAAATGTAGCAGAAATACAGCCCAAAGCATTTGAAGTTTTAGGCTTTTCTATAACTGACATTTCTGACATTGATTTTCAGATAAAAATGGAGAATAATGTGTAATGAATAATGTACACTCAGCCTTAACTGGAATCTGCTCAGTTACATGCCCCAGTATTCTTTACGTTTGGTTGCCTCCCTGGCATGAGGCCAAAGTCAGTTGCAATGACAAAATCTGGAAATGATACTGTGACATCAGGAACATTAAAAGGCTAAATATGGGACAAACTAGCAAAATACAACATTGAAATTAATTAAAAATCTAAATGATTAATTTAATCTAAATTTCCTTACTTAGCATAACCTCCTCAGTGATTCAGACAGTGCTTAAGTATTGGCAGGCAAGGAGACATTGGGTATATAGGACTATGAATATACTTGGATAGCAGGATTGTCTCACATAGCGAGACAGTTAAGAGGAATGCTTTACTGGCACCATTAGGCAGCCATGTTTGCCTGTAAAAAGTATACTCTCGTGCTATAGTAGGGCCATCTCTGCATATTAACATTTTAGATTGTTGATAACTCATTGATTGTTACGATAGTGACAAACTTGATTCTCTGCTTTTAAATCAAAATCACATAATAGATTTTTTTAAAACAGCTAAACCCCACAAAAAATTATATACCATCTCTCCATTTGTGGAGGTGAAAGCATGACTGCTCAGAGTCCATCTGCCTCATTATTTCTGTTCTTGACAGTAATCCCTCTAATTGCCTGTGTGTCAAAAATCTCTCCTTTGTATCCCCTTTCTGAAGTAGACTAACCATCCCTGAGACACTTTCTTAAGCACTTTTTCATTACAATTAGATGAAGAGTCTAATACTTGTTTCTTTTCTTCATATGTGAAAAAAAAAGCAGACACCAGTTCTCGGAACCAGTATTATCTATCCCAATATTGATGTACCCTAGTAAGTTTCTTAGGTTTTTGACCATGCTTAAATGTGTATGAAACTGCTGTGTGTATATGTTGTGCTTTGATGTATTTACTCTGTTAAACCAAGATACTGGAGACTAAGAAAATGACCTCAAATATGGGACAAGGCAGAGTTCATCTGCAGCAGAGGGGAGAAAGGCCTTGAAGGGTCTGAGAAGGAAGCTATGTTTTAAACTTTGAAAGCAAAAATATATATGCACTTTGGTGCTAGTGTAAGTTGCATACACCAAAACTAGATGTGAAACTAGGATTTGCACTCATGCAAACCTCACTTCTGATGTGCATTGGACATTTTGCACACATACTTCTACACGTAGCCTTTAAAAATCTGAGCCTGAATGCTTTGAAAATACAGAGGCCACTTGGTGCATTTTAGAAGAAGAGGGGGGTGAGGGGAAGGTTTCTTTGTTCACAAGTATCTTTTTTAGCTAAGGATAAAAATCATCTCTAGCAGAAATGGTTTAGCTATATCCAGAGAGGAATAAACTGCTCCAGAGACAGGGAAATCCCTCCCCCTCCCCCCAACTCTCTCTCACACACAATCAATACCCTTTCTTCAGTTCAGACACCGACTATACCTACACTCTACTAGACAAGTATATGTTAGAAGATAAAAGGCTAATGTCTGCTTAGTTCTACTCATGCATGCACCCCAGTGTAACTGTGAGTAGAACATGACCCCCAAAGGGAATTTTTTGCACATTAAAAAGTAAATAATGTTGTCTGAAATTGATTATACTTGTGTATGAGCAAAACCCCTTACATTCCCCAGTCAAGCTGCTCCTTAAACTGTTGGGCTGAACTATCTTGGAAATGCAACACTCTTAAGAACAAGTAACTGGCCTTCTTTGCTCTATATCATCCATTCAATGTCTTGTCTGGATAAATGGTGAGGACATTCCTTATCCCATTTGCTGCTGCAATACACATCTCCTCATACAAGGTAAAGGAAAACTTTTGACCAATTGGTTGTTATTGCTGAAGACTCTATATAAGATGCTGGAACCAATGGAACCAGATCTCTTAGTTCTTTTATCTAAACCTATATAGTAGTTTGAACTTTGCTTTCACCAACTATGGACATTCCCAAGTCAGATTGACTGACAAATCTGAAACATTCCAAAGCTAGTCAATGGGCTCAACTCCTAGTGAATAACTCCAAGAGCTGTGGATATAGCCAAAATAATCAATGCAAAGAGAAGAGTGTTTACAAGTCTGAATGTGCAGGAGGCCCATGAGCGGGAGGCTAAGCAGAGAAATGGGGTATCAGTCACTGAAACACAAGGGTCTTCCTGCCCTCATGAAATAGTAAACTAGGTCCATTACCTGCAATTCTCCATGGGTCTTACTGTAGAAGACAGTACCCAGGATTGAGGTTAAGATAAAGGTGGATGGGAACAGGAGAAAATATCCTTATTCACAATGCCAATGCTAGTCTCTTCACAATGTACTGAATGTTGACATTCTGGCCCTTCCTTCTGTACATACTGGATTTTCCATACAGAGTAACTTTAAACCAACTGCATTTGGAAAATAGTAATGGTCATATGGAGTTAATGCTAGTTTTATACAGCGTCATAAAGTAACAAATTAACTAACTCAATTCACGTGCATTCATTAAAAATCTCTCTCTCTCTAAGCATTACTAAAGACCCTGTTACTGTAGTGTCTAGGCACTGGATGTTACACTGAAGCATCTGTAGCTGGAACTGGTTCTAAGTCCTCTATCAGCAGCATTCCCTGTACCCTAAGACTCACTTTTATTTTTCTTTCTTATTTCTCTCCCTTTATTTTTTTAAGGGAGGTGGTTGCTACACATGCCTGATTCTGTTTTCTATTTTCTTGTTTAAACATATGACATATTTATCTTGCAAGGCTCCAAAAATACCAAACCTATTTGTAGGAAAGTATACTTAAATATGCACTTTTCAAATACCTACAGGCCTGGCTTCCAAAACAGTATGTTTTATTATGGAGGCACTGGTTGCACCCATAACATTTAAGGTTGCACTGACTTTTGCTCTTAAAGCAGGGATTCAAACTCTTCCTTATATATGAAGAATACAATGTATCCCCCTAAACATACAATATGTAAGCTTTGAGTAGAGAATGAAGTTTCTGAAATGTAAAAGTTAACTGTATCAACATATTTTAAATTGTGATAATATTTCATAAGAACAATCGCTAGGGAACTTTACCTTAAATACAGATAGATTTGGTCATCATTCTTAAGATCAAATATTCTTTCCCTCTATTTGACTGAGGGAGCAATCAAGTGTTTCAATGAATTGCATGCTGGCATCAAAAATTCTCTGATGTGTAATCCATTTTACTGTTTTGTATTAGGTATAAATTAAAAGACAAAATACCTGCATTACCTTAAATAATCTAGAGAAATGTATTCAAAAAGTATCTTGAGTCAAAAAGTAGCAAATCAATGTATGTATTTTCCATATTTGTATAGTTTTCATTATATTTTTGATCTGTTACTCTCAAGTCTCTTTCATATTTAAAAAATGAACTACACACCTATCATGCAAGATGTAAAGAAGTATGTTCAACTAGTTCAAATTAGATATACAGTAAAAATACACTTCCAAAGAAATATCATTTCCATTTTTGTTCATGTTTTTAACAGAATTTCAGACTAGTACATCAAATGTGGAACTGTACAAGTATGTGAAGAAACATTAGGATTGCAGTAGTAAAAAAATGTACAGCATTCAAAACCAACAAGCTCTAAACAACTGAACAATACCACAGGATTGAAACAATCATGGGGACAACATAGGTCATTGGAGACAGTGAGTGAATCCGAATGTCCCTACATAAAGGCCCTATATAGAATATTGTATCTTACTTATATGCAAAATCCCTGATTTGATTAAACCAGACAATTGATTTAATTGCCTGTTTTAGGTTTTAGATAATAGAAACACGAGATTATTCCCCTCCATAAATCTCAGTTATTGAAAAGGCAATATTGAGAACTGATTTCAAAGATGTGGATTCAGGTAGTTAAAACAAAAGATCAAAACAAGAAAATACCAACAACAACCAGCACCTCTCTTCAAATTGTCAACAGCTACGTTTTGCTGCATTAATATTGAATTTAATAGTAAGTTTTTGAAAACCATTTTGTTTACATAGGAATACACAGGTTTTTATTTATGGCCTGTATCCTTTTCATATTGGACCAACATTGCCTTTTAAATCAAGAAAAGATCCAACTAAACCATTTAACAAAAATAAAATTCCCAAGGTAATTGACAATAAACAAAACACCACGTACAGCAGAATATCTGTGTGTGAACACCCTTTTCAAAAGGTAGAAGCATACTCTTTAACAATCCACTAACCAATATTATTTCCTTTTTAGACATCTTTGCTATGGGGTATCTAGTAAAGTTTGCTAACTCAACCTGCAGGGTTTTTTTTAAAACATGTATTTGTAACTGTGTACAAATTTAATGAATATGTTAAACTGTTTGTTTTTTAGGGATGGGAATACAACCCCCTTCACAAATCTTATCCAGTCATGATTTCCTATGGGGACTTTCTTGTTTCTCAGATTATTCATCTTTATTTACCAGAACTGAAGAGCAAGAAAGGTTAATAAATATCTTAAATATGTCAGGGTCCCAGGCTCACAGTCCTTGTGCACCCAGATCTCTCACTGACCTCAATGGGAATTTGGCATGCACAAGATCTGCAAGCTTTCAGCTGAGAAAGCTTTATAAATATAGCATTTTAAAAACCAAAACACTGTTTGCACGGAGCCTGGCCTAATGAATCATCTTCAGTACACTGAGAGGAGCAAAGAACACGAATCTTAGCACTTATCTTGCTGCTAATTCGGAATAATCTTTTGCTGATTTCAATCCTATGGGAGCAACAGAGCAGTTTTTACTAAGTCAGCCACATATAACCTAACACATCTGACTGAAAAACCTTGCAACAAGATTGAAAAGAAACAACCTTATATATGGTACATACAGCTCAAAGTCTGCATTAAATAAACCATTGGGAAAATAGCATACAGCATTCTAACTCAAATGTAAACCTTGCTGAGGTATACTTATTTTTTCCTTAAAGAATGAAAGACTAGCTTTCAAAAAAAGGGAGAAAGAGCTCACAGCACAAATGATATTCAGATCTCACAACTGGAGAAGGAATTAAAGTAAATTGAACAGGTCCATTATGGTTTAAGGAATAGCCATTTTTATCAGTATCCATAACAATATATTCTTACCTGCTTTTTTATACCTTCAAACCATTAAAAAAGGCCATATATGTTTGTGAAACATAGTTTTGTCTCAATGTTATCTGCCAATGTTTTAAATTAATCTAACAAATACTTTTTCTTTGTTTCTAGGGGACAACATTACCCAGTGTCTGTCTCAGAAATAGGTTGATCATGGCCACACTGCTTTCAAATGCCTGGCTTGCCCTCTCCACAAATTAGGACAGACACCTTTGGTTGCATAAAAGCAATATTTCTTTCCTTTTCAATGTTAACTGAAGTTAAATTGAGTTTCAGCAACAAAATTATGCAGTATGTTTGTGTAAATTTTAATGTTCAATAACAATTTTTAGTTTCAACTAACAATTATTTATTTCTCTATAACGAAAATATCTAGACCCTGTTATACAAATTGGATTTTTCACCCATATATTTAGGAATCAGGAGGCAGATGTGTATCGTATTTAGAGTTTACTCTAAGCAGATACTGTATTTGATGTGCAATTTTCTAATCAATTTAAATACAGTCAGCCTACCTGCACGGTGAAATTAATGCTAAATGTAACTGCAGCTGTTACCAAGTAGTTTCCACAAGTGGTTTTATTACTGGTTAGATTTTACAAATTCTGATATTCAAACAGACTTTCACCTTAAAATTCTAAAACAACAAAGCAACCAATAAAGGGCATAGGACTATTCAAAGTAACAAACTCTTGTAACATTTTTGCCCTTGTTATAAATATACAGAGAGAAAAAGAGAAAAATGGACATGTAATCCAAAGTACGTAGATAAAACAGTATATAAGGCACATGGCAGTCTTTGAAAATTACAGAAGCTTTAGCCAACTTAAATTAATTGCTGTTTCCCTTACTCAGTCCACAAAACTGTACAGTTACACAAATGTTGTGTTGCAGATAGATCTTCCAAGTTATTCCTCAGTCCATAATCTGTAATATCAGAACAATACATTTCCTTCTGTTTTCAGGAGAGATCCTAAGTGTGGTTAGTCAGTTGCTCAAAGCCTCTATTAAAATACTCTTGGAATTCAACTAAGAATAATTTCTTTTTTAAAGAAATTATTGAGAAAGAGTCATCAGAAAAGATTTGTGAGAGTTGTCTGTGAAGGACTTCGAGATTCATGAACCTCAAGACTTCCGGGTACTGACGTCAAGACAGATGTCACAGTAGGCATGGTAGGATTAGTCAAGTCTGTTAAGGTAGTGGGAGTGCTGGATGGACTCATGGAGGCATTGGATATTTCTGAGGCGGGTCCTGACGGGGTTCCTGCTTGGAGTGTGGAATCTGAAGTCTTATCCACCCCTGTGTTTTCTTGACGTAAGAGGTTCCGTCTGAATTTGGCTCGGGCGTTTTGAAACCAAACCTGAAATATTTTAATATAATAGGGTAGCATTTTAAAAACAGCATTTTTTTAGAAAAGCAAAAGACACAAATTCAATACAGCCTCAATTGGGTGTATTCTTGTATTGACTGCATGTAGGTGGAACAGCTCACTTTGCTACAGTAACTCCACAGGTTGTGTCCAGTTGTGTGAAGTGTTCTCTGCTTAGCATGTAAAGCATTTCTGTCTGCCTTTCCCACATTTCTCTAAGTAAACAGAGTGTGCACTGGGATATGAAGAGAACTGAGGATGAAGGAGAGGAATCTTGCTCTCCAGGCAATGGAGAAAACAGTCTTAGGGCTTCAGTAGCCGCTGTGGTTCATGCAACTACCCCCAGCTCCTGAGAAGTATTTGTCAGGATGGGGGCGGAACTGACGAGACGATGTGTATAATCTTGGATCCACCAGCCCCAGCCATTTTTTGGTCCATCCCTCCTCCCATCATGCACTGCAAAGGATATAGATCCTATGCATGACATCCTGCTCTTCCCCTCTCCCTAAACAGCTCCTCTACAGCTCCAGAGGTAGCAGAACTTTCCCCTCTCTCTAAAAGATTTGACACTCTTTCTCCATAAAGCCTTAAATAATAATAATAAAATAATATATGGAGATATACCTATTTCATAGAACTGGAAGGGACCTCAAAAGGTCATGGAGTCCAGCCCCCTGCCTTCACTAGCAGGACCAAGTACTGATTTTGCCCCCGATCCCTAAGGGGCCCCCTCAAGGATTGAACTCACAACCATGGGTTTAGCAGGCCAATGCTCAAACCACTGAGCTATAGCTATATAAAGGGCTCAATGACCTTTTGGGGTCCCTTCCAGTTCTAGGAGATAGGTATATCTCCATATATTATTATTAAGCCTTCCTCTCTCCTCCCCACCCTCACCCCAAAAGTGTTTTTGCTTCACTCCCCGCCCCAGTCTCTCTGTAGAATGTTTTCTCATACTTGTTGTGAAGGTATACAAAACAATTTGTATTGTACTAAAACATAATTTTAGAAGTAACAAAATCAGTGTGCAAAATGTATATTTATTTGTATGTAAGTAGAACTATATTTATCTCCTGTATTGTCTAGCTATTATCTCGCTGTCTATGACTGAGAGACAAAAGCGGCAAAGTTCATCTCCTAAGGCTAAATTGCCAAGGCTTCTCTCCGAAGGTAATGGTGCCTGTCCCATGCCTATAGGGCTAGTTTTAAAATAAAATACTCTGCTAGTTTATCTCAAATTAAATATCAGTAAAAATATATTAAACCCCAAGAATATTTCTATCAAATCCAGATACAGAGACATATCTCTATTAAATTTCAAAATGGCATTAAAAGTCCTGTGCTCACGCTGATGCAGGCAGATACCCACCTTTTAATACCAGACACTCAGACATTACAGGGATAATATATCCCCTGGCTCTAATCTTACAAAGTGATGCCCGACTATTTAGGTATCACCGGGTCTCAAGTCAAGACTTATTTCAGTGTGAGCAGCATCAGTCCCTGTCAGTCTAGGTGCCGAAGGCCTTATCGTTCTTTCTGCAGGAAGTCCCACAGAAGGGGGCTAAGAGAGAGGAGATATCGGTGAGGGTCTCCTATCACAACTTTCTGTCAGATGGTCTGTTGTGGAAGAGGGGGTGTGCAGAGCCCAAGGGACCAGAAGGAAGACAGAGCCATCCACACAGAAGTCTTGTGTGTGTCCCCAACTCCCTAACAGTATGGTCCTGCTGCAACTTGGGCAGCCCTGGGAATTCCCTTTGAGTGGGATCCCCACCACACAGAGGAGGAGAGTGAGGTGTAAAGATAACACAGTCCTGGGATGATGCATGTGCCCCAGTCTTCCCACTCCCTCCCCTGGCCAGTCTATTTCCCACTTATGGATCCCCAGAACCAAACACCCTCTGTGGGGCCCAGGGAAAGAGGGGATGCTGTTGCAGACCCTCCTTTCTTTGGGGAAAGGGGGAAATCCATGTGAAGAAGGGTTTAGGTATGAACTCCAAGGAGTGGAGTTAAGGACAGATGGCTGTCTGCTTGAACATAAAAAATTCCCTTTATCCTCATGTGCAACTCCTACTAATGTCTTCTAGAGTGGTACACATAGACCAAGGGTAATATATGCAGGGCCGCCCAGAGGATTCAGGGGGCCTGGGGCAAAGCAATTTCAGGGGCCCCTTCCATAAAAAAAAGTTGAAATACTATAGAATACTATATTCTCGTGGGGGGCCCTGCGGGGCCCGGGGCCTGGGGAAAATTGCCCCACTTGCCCCCCCCACCCCCGGGCAGCCCTGAGTATATGTCCATTTGTGTCCTTGCTTGTGCAGCTTAGTGTTTTTAATAGTTTATGTTGGCATTCCCCTTGTTTAAAGGGACACTGTCAAGTAGTTTAGGCTCCATGCATAGGTTTGTTATATTACAATCAGAAAAAAAAACTATCCCAAAAATTAATATTAGCACTAACTTTTTTAGGGTTCTTTAAAGATGTCAGATGTATTAACAATGGAAAGTGGGTTTTGGCTTAAACCTTCACCTGCAATGTCTGCCATTCCTGGGCCCTGATTCTGCAATCAGATCCATGTAGGCAGAGCTGTGAGGCTCTGTAAAGAGTGCAAGGGTCTGTCTGCGTGGTTCCAGCTGAAGGACCAGGAACCATGTGTGCAAAGAATAAAGGTGAAACAGATTAATCTATTTTGATTATTCAAGCTGAGAGAATGTAAAAAACAACCATCAGAAATGACGAAAAGTACATTGGGAATTTTGAAATCCGTTTTTTTTTTCATTTTAAATAATATAAATTATTTGTAGTACAAGTATGGGAATTTTTATTTTCAAATATATATAATCTGACAATGTCCCTTTAACAGCAGGAAAAAAGGGTAATAAAAAGTTTAAAGAATTGCCCATTGTTGTCAAGGCTGAATAACTCAATCATTTATTAATGAAAATAAAATAAAACAGCCAAAGTCATCATTTCACTAGTTCCAATCATGTGCACGTCCCCCCCTGACTTCATCCGGATATTTGCGAGAAACATACTTGCACATAGGGAAGAGGGGCAAGCCCCACATGCTAGCAAAATTTCAGTTTCTAAACATGAAGCAATTTGCAGGTTAAAACAAATTATAAAATTTCCGAAGACATTAGAACAACTTTGATCTCCCACGCTACTCCTAAAGCCCAATAAAAAGAACAGGAGTACTTGTGGCACCTTAGAGACTAACAAATTTATTAGAGCATAAGCTTTCGTGGGCTACAACCCACTTCTTCGGATGCATATAGAGTGAAAATTCACTCTATATGCATCCGAAGAAGTGGGTTGTAGCCCACGAAAGCTTATGCTCTAATAAATTTGTTAGTCTCTAAGGTGCCACAAGTACTCCTGTTCTTTTTGCGGATACAGACTAACACAGCTGCTACTCTGAAACCTAAAACCCAATGGATCCTTAACTGTGATGCTGCTAAAAAAACCCACTATGGTGTCTCTAAATGTCTAATTTTGTATATAAGTTAGTGATTTGGAAGAGAGAGAGGGTCAAACCTCTTAGTTTGCATGTATTTCCCTCCATCTTCCAAAGTCATTAAACACTCGTAACCAAATCCTACCTTCAGCTGCCCATGCAGCTACCTGTGAATGCTACCAATGGGAGCTGCACACACATGGAAAGATTTTGACAGGGTGCATTTTCCTTTTAATATGACTCATTCCTATTAGCATTATGGGTAAAATATACCCCAACACCTTATAGGTGCTGTCTAAAAACAGGGATAATTCCTAACTCCCTCCCTCTCCAGGGTGTTGCAGGGTTAACTGGTTAATGCTTGTAATGTGCTTTAGGGATGCACAATGACGAGTATTAATATTGCTACTTAAAAAGCTTCTAGATATTGACTGTACTGAGATTCTGAAAAATATTTAGCCTTGTGTCAGAAAAGAATAGCCTAAAACAGCTACCCCCAACACATTGTATACGAGTCTGCGGTGTAGACTTACGATGTGAAATATTTTCAGCCAACGTTTTTACTCAAGGGAATTGAGAGAAGCAAAACTATTGTTTGTGTGAACTGTTGGTAATATGGGCCTGCCTTGCAGTATGTGTCATCATTTATATCTCTGCAGATAGGATGTAAAAGGCTACCAAATCAGAATTCTCCACTCAGCACAGCGGTGGTACTGTTTTAAGCCCACTTTGCAGGTTCAGGCCCTGTACCAATAACAGTGCTACATTAACACAAGGAAACAATAACACAACTGTACATAATAGTTCCAGAAGGGCTCATCTCACATCAGTTAGATAATTAGGAATCTGGTCTTCAGTATTTAGGAATAAATAAATAAATAAAATCACAACAGTGTGGGAAATGTTTAATGTCTTTTTGTTAAAATGCATCATTAAAGGTCTGAACTACATAAACCAAAACTACCACTGAAAAACAGAATCAGCTGTAAGTCAACCACTAATAATACTAGATTTGAGTTAATGGTATTGAATAGCTATGGATGGACAGCTAAGCAGGATTGTCCAGTGGTTGGGGCACTAGGCTAGGGCTAGGGAGACCTACGTTTAAGTTGCTGCTTTCCACAGACTTCCTTGAACAAGTCACTTAGCCTCTCTGTGTACATTTCCATATCACTTTCTTTGTCATATAATCTTGACAGTGTGTTAAAGAGATCCTGAATATTACGGGCAAAATCCTGTTCTAACCTGGGGAAGCAGCATAGAACAGGGTTACTTGCTGCTCCTCTGAATAGCATGCATTCTAAGCTATTGGGAAGAGAGGAGGTAGCTGGACAGACCTCTACCAAGCAGATTACATCTCCTTGAGACTATAGATGGAATGGGCCAGCTCATTTGCCAGTCCTCCTCTAGCACTCTTTTGTCTCTATGAAGGATCTTACCCTGCTACTTGCAGGGAGAAAAGAATCCTTTTCTATCTTCTCCCCTACCCCTTCTGCACTATGCAACAAAGGGCAGAATCTAGGCCCTAAAAAGGAACATTTTGTGCCATTTATCAGAATTTCCTCCTGAGAGGCCCCTTTCCTCATATCACCTGCAGAAGGTGTTAGATGCAAAGAGCTGTGGGGTTTTTCCCCCTCTTCTTCTTTGCTGGGGAATGAACCTAAAGGAAAGTTGTTGAATTTCAATCAACTCGTTCACATGCTCTCACTGGCTGACATGCATTAGGTATGTGAATGGACTTGTAGATCAAAAGGTTAAAAAATAAATAAAAACAAACAGAAATAGCAGAAATTTATGGAAAAAAGTTTAACATAATTCTGATTTAGATACTTCTGGGAAATAGTCTGTGCATTGCCAAACTGCATCAGGAACAATCATTTAGAGAGTAGTATATACACGTTCCCCTGCCCACTACTGCTGGCCATGGATGATTGATGACTCACTACAGACTAAGCCAAGCTCAAAGTCAGGTCTTCCAAGTGTGACATCACAGACGCTGAAGAATCTGGCCAAATATTCCACTCGTCGATCAGCATACCCACCCCATATATGTATTCATGGGACTGATGTCCATACAGTAAAAGGACTATGGCCAACTCCTGGTACACTGGAAACTACACTATGTATGCTTAGGACGCTCACCAGTTTCATTACAAGTGTCACAAGGCTTAGAGACAGCTGTTTCTCTGTTCATCAACTGTAGGCAGGCTTATATAGAGTTTCTATTAAAAATTATGTATAAAGAAAGAGAAAGATGTTGAAGGCAAAAACATTGTCCTTGGCCAAATCAGCACAGACCTAATCTTGCAGAAAAGAAGGTAAGTTTACAGACATGCCTGGCAATAACACAGGCAATGTTTGGAATTTAATACTACTGGAACATGTCCATGTATGGCTGAGAGTCCATGTGTCTTCAGTACAAAAGATAGACGAAATCTAATGTTGTATGGCTTAACTCAGTAGTATTAGTGAATGGCTTTGAGTTCAATAAATGACACGGACTGGATATCAAACTTTTCAATTTAAAAGAATTCATGAACAGCACTGTGCCAGGAGCCAACAAGCATGACGAGACTTCCCCAGCAAGGAGCCACCTTGCAATTACTGTAAATGAACTTTCAAGTTTGAAAATCATCTCCATGGCCACAGAAATCTAGCTTGCTTCCTCTCACTGGTCAGTTAAAGTGCAAATTGGACACAGAGGCTCTAAAACCCTGATCTATGCAAGCCAAAAAGAAAGTGTTTTCATGGCCCACATTAATTTCCAACATATAACTTGGAAGGGTGGATTAGGGCAATTCCACCACAGGCAGAAGAGGCCATAAGCATGGCTGTAGTAGGCAAAGTGTCACTCTGAATCACTTTCTGGAAACACTACTCTATTATTTCCCGTGGTCCTACAGGTCCAATCCTCTCCTCCTTATTGTCCACCTCCCACAGTGCTGCAGGCAAAGCAAACCAGATATACCACTGTGGGAGCAAGATGACTGATTCTCCAATAACTTTAGCAAGCTCATAAAGAAGCTGAATGGAACTGCAGGGGGCTGGACAGGATGAAAAGAAGGGAAAACATTCAGCACCCAGAAATTTCAGTGTTTAAGTGTGTAAGACAGGGGTAGAAGGAATAGAGCAAGAGCAAAGAACCAATGATAGAGGGATGTTGAAGTGGGGGCAGTCACAGAGTAAGAGGGTTGGAGAGGGAGAACTAGGGTGTAAGAGGGAAGGAAGGAATGGGAAGAATAAAGTGGGAGGGGAAATGAAGGGCAGAGTATGAGTAGAGAAAAGAAAGGAGAGGGATGAATGTTAAGACTGATGCAGCTGGGATGGGATGAGAGAACAGAAAGATGGTGAGAGAGAGAGACAGTAATGGCATATGTGACTCATGTTGCTTGATGCACTTTCGGAAGGCACTCAGAGAGCTCTGTGATAGGTGAAGTTCAAGGAATAGAGAGGAGATGATTAAAGTGAATCAAAGTGTGGGGAAAAAGAAGAAGAGAGAAAAGGAAAAGAGAAGCCAGAGAAACAGGAAGAGGCAGAAGGAACATGGAAACATGCAGAAAATCCTTTCTTGCACAAGCAATAGCTCTTGTGCAAGGCACATATGGGAGCAGCTGCTGCAAGAGGCACCGATTCAGGCATTAATAAGTGTAGGGACTAGCAGGGTAGGTATCTGTCCCACTGTGCTGAGGTAGGACCATAAAAACAAACAATGTCAAACAGCAGGAAAGATGTGCAAGAGAAGGAGTCACAGTAATTTTGTCATTACAGTTTTTTCCAGAGGAACCCCAACCTCCGCTCCTTTTTCTCTCTATCCATCTATCACCACAAGATCTAGGTTTACTCCAGCAAACTTATCTTTTCTCTTAGCTTTCTCCACCCATCCCCCATTTCACTGTGAACTTGCCACGGTGCTAGTGTTTCCCCATAGTTCCCTGTCAGGTTTTGTCACTGTACCCCATTTGGTTCCTAGAAAGTCTCCAACCCATTTCCCCACAAACCCCACTCAGGCTCTTGTTTACACTATTTCAATAGGAGGGTCTAGCGCACCTGAATTCCCAAATTTACCTCTGGCTAAAAAGTCATTTTGGATAAGAGCCCACCAAATCCAATTTGGTGTAGCACAGAGTATAGATTTAGATGGAGCTGAAGGATCCAACATTCCCATCTTTTGCTTCCCATAAAAATTCAGAGGGAACAAGTGCCTTTGGGCCAAGAAAAATCCAGCATGCAATGGAAAAATGTCTTTAAAAATGCCTTCACCCCTTGGTTCTAAATTACAAAACTATGAATGAGAAATTAACGTGTTTTAATCTTTGAAAAATCTATCTATTATTCACTTCAGCTACAAAGCCAAGATGTCCGATCTGTCCTGACTGACAAAATAGATCAATATTTCTGTTTAATTTCTTATGCAATTATTCATTCAGAGTGACTTCTAAACTTCTATACTGTTATTTACCTAGAAAAGGAATATGACAGCTAAAATCATTCCCCTCTCCTTAAAAGCATACTGCAGGAAAAATGCCTGGCAGATGTAATTAACTGTTTGATAAAAATAAGCAAGATACCTAATTTACACAACTGTGCTCTAAAAATTAGAACCCAAGATATATTCCTCTGCTAGGCTGTAAAGAAATGGCTTTTCTCATACTCTCTGGGATTACTTTACGTGTCACAGGGGGTACCAACAAATAAGAAAAATTTGGACATTAGCAATATGTGGAGGTATTATCCACAGCGTTTCACCTGAGGCTTGTCAAACATGAGATGGATATTTTATTTACTGCTAGAGACAGAAGTCTTGGCTCTTCTTACCTGCAGAACTCTTTTGGTTAGGCCAGTTTTCTGAGCTAGCTGTTTCAAGTCCTTGGCATCAGGATTGTGGTTAATAGCAAAATAAGACTTCATTGTCCGCAGCTGGTGGTGTTTGAATGATGTCCTCATGCGCTTTGTTTTTTGATTACTGGGGTATTGCTGGTCTCTATCCAGGTGGTCACCATCGTTTTCATTGCAACTTAAAGCTAAAGACAACAAGAAGGAAACGGTTGTGTAAATCCATCACTCTGTGACCAACATTGTTTGCAAATCATCTGAGTGCAGCGATTAAAAGAACATACTATGGCATGTATTGTAATGATAGAAACCCTACTTGCCTTCCCCTCCATTTCTGCATCCTTCTATTCTTCCCTTACAATAACTAGTCTGCAAGGATCCTCATCTGCATCTTTACTGCTTTTAAAATGTCAGGTCTCTTTCCTTTTTTCTTTTCTCCATCTCCACACATCCATTCCATGACTTTCTGTCTGTAGGACAGTAGCTGTCCTCAGCTCTGTAAAGTGTTTTAATGCACTTTGTATCACCATAAATTGCATTGTACTGTACACAGAAAGCTCCTAAATAGAGTCCACTTAAATCTTGATGGAACAGACTAGTTAAAATTATAATTATTTCCTCAATCAAACTAAACCCTGTAGAATACAAGAGAGACCCATTAAATAAAACACTATTAAAGGAGTAAAGTTTGTGTACCAGACAGAAAATTACAACTATAATTTGACTGGTTAAAGAAATAAGCCTGTTAAAATATGTCAGTAGTGTGCCAAATCAAAAATATACATTTTAAAAACTATTCTCTGTATATTTATATTTCATTAAAAACAAATTCTCTTTAAAAATAGTGGTTCAAAGAATCAATTTTCCATGTATCCATTTGAGATAATTTAACAAGACTGCCCGATAGATCTGAAAAAATCAGTAACAAGTCTTGCAAAGAATGTTTAGGAGTAAAGGAACATTACAATAATTACCAAATAGTACTAAAAGTTTCAAGCCAAGCAAAATATTCTCATAAGCCAAAGGTATTATTTTGATTTTATACATGCATACAGTAAACCACAAAAAATCCTCTTAAAATAATATTAAGGATCAAGACTAAACCCACGAGAAAATTCAGTGATACGTCTAGAAATCTGTTCTGACATTTTGTCATTAATTTACCCCTCTGTGCTCAGGTATCCGCAACCCCCCTTTTCAGTTTTTTTAAAAAGTTTTGTGTTAAAAAGGGGAAAAATCCCTGTAATCTTCATTTTACACTCTCCCTTGATAATTATTCATCCACTCTACCAAAAGGGCTAAAAAAAAAAAAAAAAAAAAAAAAAGGATAAATAAGTATCTTGGGAGCTGTAAAATGTGAATTATTGATCCAGCTGTCCAAACATCTACACACAGGTTTTTAAAATAGTCCATCATTACTGATCCAATACAATGTAATGTAACAGATAGGTATGGCCTTATTTCAAATACAAATTATTTATCCAATTGGAACTGTTCAGCTCCATAGAATAAATATGAACATTAAAAATCAGGTGTGGAAACGAATTTAACAAAATGTTCATAATATGCATGTGTGTCTTTTATACCAATAATAATAAATATATTCAAACATTATAGAAAGCAATTAGTCAGCATATACAGTGATTGCTTTGCAAACTTCAGCATTTCAGAGACTTTTTAAAGGCCAGGACACATTATGGAGTAAGGCCTGAAACATTTCAGTTTGAAAAACAAAGGCATGTAAGTCTCACAGACATGTAAAAAGCATCCGAAACCTCAAAACTTCTCTCACTGTTTTTTAGACTCCTATAATTTAAATAACTAGCCATAGATCTATATCTATATATATAAATCCTTTCCAGGCTAACCTCATGCCAAGTTTCAGCAATGAGGGGCATTTTTTCTGCTGAGCTTTAAACTTGGTTTTCTCATGGAAAAACTGACAGCACCTGAATTTGAGGGGGGAAAGGAGACACAAAAGGGGACAGCAGAATGCTGCATTTATTAAGCTGAATGGAAAACTTCAGAATCTTCTTCTGGCTTGGTTGGTTACTGAAGTCTGGTTGCCAAACATGTAGTCACCCTATGTACTTCAGTCTCCCTCATAGTTACATTCTCCTCCTCAAATAATGCTGGGAAGAAGATTATCTAAAACTATATTGCTCAGGGAAATTGGTGCTATGAAAAAGAGGTAAGATAATACATTATTTATTATTGTTGTTTAAAGATATTCACTCAGAATTGTAGAAATTCACTCATAGAAATTAGAGATGGAAAAGACCCATGAGCATCATCCTAAATCTTTTCTAATCCTCCCAGAGGTGACAAGTCAGTGATTGATTATGAAAAACATCAAATTATTTTCTGAAGAACCAAAACCTGTTTTCCTTTCATTGCAAATATATATAACTTGTTTCTTATAATTTACTTCCCTACCTCTTCTCCCTACTCATCCAGTCCCCAAATAAAATAAAAACAAAAATGTCCCATTTGAGGCCTGCAGAACTATTGTCTCCTCTTAAAAAAGGAACTGGCACAACAGAATTTAAAAGTGCATGGGGGTGGCTGCTGCTCACTCTTGTTATGCCAGCTGGATGGATACCCCTCTCAAGCTTAGCCTGAGATAAAGATTTCTGATTAGTGCCAGTAGCCATTCATATTGGGGTGTGGTACTTAGGATTCCATCTTTAAATCAGTCTATTGTATTATTATACGTGACTCTCCCAGAATCTGGATTCCCTCCCAGGGTGTGGGTCAAAAGATACTCAGTGGGCAGAGGGGAATTTTCATGGGGACGGGGAGAGCAGGGGGTCTCCTATAGAATACCTCAGTGCAAAGAAATAATCCTGTAGATGCTCCCTATGTACCCCCTCTCCTTTTCAGACACTTTTGCTCCTGTTCTTTGTGTGCCATCCCTGTGTATCTCACAGAGGATTTGTTAGACAATCCAAATTCCAGGTTTCCTCTCAACTGCAGGCTGAGGGCTTCCTGCCATGAGACAAGTTCAGAAATGGAATTCAGTGAAATGCCAGTCAAATGGGAAAGCTTAAATGAATGAGACTAGTGCTTGGTTCCCACTTTGGGGATCAAAGAAACCCAGATGGGCACTGAGTCCCTTTTTAGCACACTGAGCCCAAGCTATCCACTGTGCCCTCCCTCCCAGAGCCTCCACCAGCCACCGAACCACATTCATGCTGGCCATCATATCCCCTTCCCTATGAATCTCTGGCTGGCCACTCTGAGTAACGACTAGTCCTACACTCCCCCCATTAAAAACACTGTACAAAAATCAGCTCAGGCAGTATCACCAGCAATTTGAGCCTGACAATCTATGCCAAAAACATTGGAATTTGGTGCTAAGGAACAGAATGTACTCCACATATTAATGCAGCAAACTGCCTGGTAAAAGGATGACAGGGAACAAAGAAATAAGGTATTGTTATTATAAACTATATTTGGGAAGAAAACACAGAAAGATCTTTCTTATGCCAACCTGGTCCTTGGATCCTACCAGCTGGGGTTCAAAACAAACCTTGCACTAATGTTCAATGTGCTGCTGGATGCAAGGGGCAGAAGCACTTCCTTTGGGGAAATTTTATCTTTACTTTATGTTTGACATGTTAAATCACCAAAAGGAAAAAGCAAACCAAATCTTGATGTCAAGAGAATGATGCGATAAGAGACATATGGTGGAGACATCAGCTCTCCACTCCCAGTGGCTCAGTGACCTGCACCTTTTCCCACCTGGAAGAACAGGAAGGGAGAGCAGCACTGTTTGTTGTTTGAGATAGGTCTGTGAAAGGGTTTTGTATCCTGGGGGGGGGGGGGGGGGGTGTAAAAAGATGAGAATCCTTCACTGACTCATATCACCTGGGATATAGAGTGGGTTGGATCTCTCTCTGAACAAGGGGGGGACGACGACTCTTGGGTCCTTAATAGCAAGTGGAACAAAAAGGGGGATTTTGGAACAAAAAGGGGGATTCTGTGCTCGGGAGGAGGAATCTGGGGCACCTGGAACAGGGAGTGTGTCCCCCTCCCCAGGTCTGTGTGCAGGGAGTAGGGGGAGACCACACCTGTGAGGTTTCAGAGTAGGGGACCCAGGAGCTTCCTCCTCAGCCTTGAAATCTCAAGCAGCGCTTTTGGGAATACAGGAGATAGGGGATGTCCTGGGGGCGGGGGAGATTACATAGAGCGGAGCTCCCTTTTTATCCCTACCGCAACCTTCCAGCTAGAAAGAAAGCTCAGGGCTCTGTCTGGGTCACATTCCCTCACAGTCTCGCTTGGCGAAACAATCCCAGGATCCCTCCCTAGACCTCAGAAGCAGAACTGTGAACACGACTGTGGCAGATGCAAGGGCAGGGACGGGATCTTATCCCTCCTCCTACCAGAACCAAAAGGCACCTCGTGCGGTCTCGGTGCAAACCCCAGTGAATTGCAACCTGTGTGACTCCTCTAGGGGGAGAAAGAGGCTCAAGATCGGAGTAGCTGCCGGACTGGCTGTATGTCGGGGGAAAGAGAGGGAGGAGCGGAGGGGACAGGCCTAAAATGGGGGGAGAGGAGAGAACAAAGGGGTCCTGAGGAGGGCGCAGAAGGGCCAGGACTACGGGGGGAAGGTTTCTATGGGGAGTAGAGAGGAGCCAGGCCTGCAAGAGGAGGGAGTGAGGGGTAGATCAGGGTCCCCGGTGTACGTGTGTGCCCGGGGTGCCCCAGCGGGGAGGAAGGGGGGATCTGAGCCCCCTGTGGGGGCTGCGGCGCGGGTGTCCGGGCCCGCCTCCTGGAGGGGCTGGCTCGGGAAGGTTTTTTTCCTCTCAATTAAGCCAATTGAATGAAGCTAAATTGCTGGTGCGAGCGCTCAGTAAGTCCCTGCGCTGGTGATTAACCCAGCTAGCCTCTCCCCAAGTCCAGCGCCAGGGCCAGGCTGGGGCTGCCAGAACCGGGGTCATGGGCTGGAGGCAAAGCAGAGTCCCTGCAGCGTCTCCCCTCCCCTTCCAGCGCTGACCTCCCTCTGTCCCCATCTCTCCCCTCCCACCCAGACCTGGCCCCGGTGTGCGCACATGCAGCCCCGGGCCGCCCAGCCTGCCCCAGGCCCCTGGTAGCAGCGCAGGGGGGGAACCCCCATTAGTAGGGGCTGGTTCGCTCTTCGCTGGGGCCACATTTGGTTTGGTCCCGTTCCACTCCCAAGAGGCCTCCCTGGGAAATAGGCGCAGTTCAGCGGGAGCCGGGCGCGCAAGCCGCTCCCTTGCTCTCCAGCGGGCGCGCAGCAGGTCCCCAGCCCCCTAGGCTCCCAGTCCCTTTGGGGTCCCGGGGGAGATTCCTCATCCTTAGCTGTAATCTCCCGTTGGAGGGGCCCGCTTCAGGGATCGTGTCCCAGGTGCTCGCCCCAGCAAAGCAGGCTCCCCAAAGTTGTACTGGCAGTTACGTATTTGACAGACTTTTTTCGGACTAAATACTTAAAAAAAAAAAAACCCAAGCCACGCCTGAAAGTACGAAGCCCATCGGCCGGGGAGGAGAGTGTGATTTTTCTCACTAACCTCCTGGAAAACATTCGCGCTTGAGAATCTCCATTTTGTCTGGCTTTGTAATTTCAGTGGCAAGGAGAAATCTTTCTTTGATTTGTCATTTGTTGTTTGATTTTTGTGCAGAGGGAAGAAAAGCGATGGGCGAAAATAGAATAAAAGAGATCGAACAAATTATTCAAAAACTTTACCTGCTTTTTATTGTATTTGTTTGGTGGTTTATTTGTCTTTCCTGTGAAACTTTTGGCTGATACCAGAGAGAGCCTGCGCCAGAGACACTCCTAACTTTCCCCGAACCTTGCTGGGGATTGGGGGGGCAGGGGGCAGGGAGGTAGGAGCAAAAGACTCTTTCGTTGCTGCCTGGATTCATCAGAACCCCTCGCAAGCTCTAAATTTATTCTTTCAACGCTTGTTCGATAGTGAAAGGAAATAAACGAACTCGAGCGCTGCGGAAGTCCAACCAAAGCGAATCTAGGGATAACAGTTACTGGTTTAACCTAGCTCAAAAGCCTTTTCCGTTCTACATTACTAACAAAACAAACAGAAAAGAAATTTTTTTTTCACAAGTGCACACCTTTCTCGGGACTAGCTGTCCTCTCCCATTGTTTCCCCAACCCGAGAGTTATGTCTGCGCTGTATATTTAACCACCCTCCTATTTCAGAGTAGCAGCCCTGTTAGTCTGTATCCGCAAAAAGAACAGGAGTACTTGTGGCACCTTAGAGACTAACAAATTTATTAGAGCATAAGCTTTCCTGGGCTACAGCCCACTTCTTCGGATGCATATAGATGCACCCTCCTATTGATAGACTTTATATCCTCCAGAGTCCAGCTAGTAAAGGAAGAAAATAGTTCTTAATGTGGGTCTTTGCTCTTCGCAAAGATTGTGCATTTTATCAGTCTGTGGGGCCCTCGGTATGCACGGTACATCTATCATTTCTAGGGATATTTTAGTGTCTTCGCGTTAAAGGGAGACTAGATATGAATGAATAAAATATTCCAGGCTGTGGGAGGTTCGGGGTCCAATTCACAAAGAGAGTATTTTATTCAGAATTCTTTACAGGTGCTCCTGTGTTCAGCAAGCTTTCAGCCATTGATTTACTGACCTAAAAACCCTCTCAAACTCCATTCCAACAAGTGAAAGAAAAAAATTATGATCATAGGAGCAACTCTTACAAAAAAGAAAAGAAGAAGAAGAAGAAGAAGAAGAAAGGGGAAAAAATCTTTTTGAAGTTCCGGCTTCCTTCTAAGCTATTTTCCACTTGTCAGGCTCTATCCACATCTAAAATCCCTCAACCATTCCACCCCAATGCAAACTGGGTCTTGTTTGAGTGGAAAAAAAGAGTCAATCCAATTTATGCTACAGATGAAATAACTGCAGTTTAGTAAATAATTTATTTCTAAACTACGGTCAGGTTTTAGGTGTCTCTCCCCTCTCCTCCCCAAATTCATGTGTGTGGTTTTATTTTTAGAAGAATACGATGTATTATACACAAACCCTAATTGGCAACAAAAAGAAAGAGGGGATGGCAAATATTGTTAATTTCTAGTGCATCTCTCAAAGTGGGAAGCAGTCACACACACGTTAAAACATGTTTTCTTTTAAAACTTACTAAGTGTACACTTTGCAATCCGTTACTGTTTTATTTTAAATCAAAGGACAAAATGAGTAGATTTCCAGAACTTCCTTTATAATCACTTCAGTTAAGAGATTTTGTTTTAATCATAAAAAGGTTTAGCAAAAGAAGATAAAACCTTCCCAGGGAAGGTTGTTTAATCTGCAGTTTCACAGTCAAAGCAGAAATAAATAGAAAAAACGGAGAGTAATTATTTTGAAAAGGAATAAAAAATAATTGCAAATAAACGTGCCGAGTTTAAGAGCCAAGGAGCTATAATGTTTTTTTCTGCGCACCTATCCAGGACAGATGCTGATGGTTCGGTTTACTGGTCCTTTGAATCTGAACATCTGCCCTGCATAGGGAGACAGCGGAAGGACAATTTAGGCTAATACCTCCTAAAAGGATACAATTTTAAACGTGAAACTCGTGTTTTCTATATATTTTAAAGCTCGGAGTGAATCTGAGGAAAACGCCATATACACCTTTCAAAGCATAGAAGAACTTTTCCTTCCCAAATCTCTCCAATGGCACTCCCATTGACTTGTGTACATTTCCCAAATTATACAGCAATCGAATTCCAGGTGGCAAACGGTTCCTGAAACCTGTTTTCCAGTTAGTTAAAGTTGCGCCTTTCCTCCTCGTTATTTTTAGGCCAAACAAGTAATTTTTGCGCATCCATCCCCATTGTTCCCATCCAAGTTGCGCGCAAAATAGGCGCAGCCTTAGCCGCATCCTCCGCTCCCCCTGCCCCCGACTTTCAAAGAGCGCACAATCTCCAGGGCTGGGAGATCACTAGCAGATGAGGAGATTTTCACAACGCCATACACTGCGCTGCAGTTTTTCTTGATTATTTTTTTCTATTTTTTCTAATATTGAGTAGTAGAAAGTAAAGCGCTGCCCAGAGCATCATATTCCAGAGATTTACGAGAGAGGGAGTTTGCAGCAAACAGCAGCAAACTGTACGTTTCCTGAGGGCCCCATCCCCCCAAAAAGTTCAAGGCAAAACTGCACCACACCCCCACCCCCAGGTCATGTACGAACGTCATACCAGACAGAATTACACTCTGCCAAGCAGGGCTGAAGGACTCAAGGAGCTGTGAAAAAGGGGCAGCACTACTGAAAAAACCCGGCAAATGCTGACTCTTCTTCAGGGTCTCCCCCTGTTTTACAAACATTTGCTGGACACTTGATCTAAGAGTTTACAGAGATTTGTGTCCAGAGAAAACCTTGTTCCCAACACATCTGCTGGAAACACTTCTAATAGAACGGAGATCTAAATCTTTTCCTCTGCATAAACCCTTTTCTATCTCTTCTTGGATCCACAAAAACAGGAAGATAAAAATAATTCTAACATTTCTGTTATATACAGATTACAAATGATACATTATAAGAAGAGTAAAGGAAAGAAATAATTTTCTTTGATAGGATGGGCAGCCAATTGGAATTCCTGTGCCTGCAAAATTACAACACTGAGGTGAAGGGAAACAATCTGGGATATTAGCTATTGAAATTTAAAGAACTGGAGAGCCATGGGTTTTTGCAAAGACACAAGCTTGTCCCGGGACCCAGGTCTGTTCCTGCGACCCCTTGTCCTTGCTGCTGATCTCAAATTTGGAGTAGGGGGGTTGTAACTTGAGGCTAGTGCATGGTTAGAATAGTGATTTTTTTTAGTTTTTTGAGACTTTTATAATTCACAGTTGATGAACAAAACTCCAAACTGGTCATCGGGCAAACAGTCCAGGGCTTGCCTGCAAACACCTGCTTTCTAAAGACAATTCCTCAGACCACCAGACTGCGCTATGCATGTGCCTAAACATAAAAACGCTGTACCCCCACGCCAGAGTTCCAGCACAGCCCCATCTCCCTTCCAGTTCAGTTCCCAGTGAAATCACCACGTTGTTGGGTTTGGTTTTGTTTTTTACTCTCCTCTTTACCAAAGTCTTTGGTGCAAGAGCTCAAGAGTGGCAGAATAATTCACCCAACAGCAGCCTTTAAGAACTAACTACTAAAGGAAATTCACAGCTCTCTGAAGTGCTAATTTACAATCTCTGGTTTCCAGATTTTATTTCAAGCTACACTCGTCCCCTTTTCCCCCGCCCCCAACCAGATGACCTTGCTTCAAAACATTTTATTTCCAACTGAAGTGAAAAATGCTAACATATCAGCTTCCGTAATTGCAGTTTGACAGCACTTGAGCTCAATAATTATGCTGCAGCTAAACTATTATTAAGAGTTTAAGCTAAAATAAAGAGAATCTCCCTCCCCCCCCAAGGGGAACAGAAACAAACCATCAGCATTATTCTTGGCGGGGAGGGGTCTCTTACCTGCATTGTAAGCTGCCAAATCTGCCCCAGGCCCTGGGCTCTTCCTTTTCCTGGGTCTCCCCTTCTGGACAGTCCCCACGCCGTTGTAATAAGGCAGTCCCAAAGTATTGGCAGAGCCCGCTCCCAGTGCTGGGCCCTTCCCAGCGGCTACATCCGAGTGATTGAAATGCACCTGGTACTCCCCCTGGATGAGAGTCTCGAAGTGGAGGCGGCAGTACACCAGATTGTCCTTCATGCCAAAGTGGTCGCCAGTGGTCAGCATCTTGTTGCAAGTGGTGCAAGTAAAGCAGTTTAAGTGATATACCAAATCCCTGGCCCTCATGACCATTTCGGAAGCGGAGATCCCCAAGTGACACCTCGCACATCTCTGCACCGAAAACCTCCTGCAGAACAGAACCGCGACAGGAAATAAATGAGAACCGCATTTCCCCTTTTTATCGCGGATCTCCTCCCCACCCCCCTTCTGCAATTCCTCGGTAAAAGCTTAAAGATGTTTCTCTTCTCCGGCCAGAAGGCTTTATTCAGAGCAGGCTGGGCTCTTGACCGCGATCCCTGGATGAGCAAGGACCGGGGAACAAGGCAGTAAAGTTTGCAAAGTGGCCTTTGTCTTCCAGTGCTCTAAACTCTTAAGAGATTCAAGCCGTGGAAAGCCGTAAAACCAGCTATGGCCCTGCCAGACCAGTCCGAGGGGAGATACCCTGCCTGGGTCCCTGGCTCATGAGGACTCTGGTTTGCAGGGCATCCATTTCTGCTTCCCATCTAGCAACATTATTTTACACTCAACCTGCCACCCCGCCTCACTTCTGCAACTCAAAGGCAGCGAAATCCCCCCTCAGGGCCATGGGACAGCAGCGAAACTTGTCTGCTGTGGCTGCTCGGGAGACCCGAGACAGGAAGGGACTGGGTCTGACCTTCAGCTTGGGTGCCAGGGGAGAAATTCGGCATTTTCCAGCTCAAATCGCCCGGCACCATAACAGCCTTTTCATTGAAACCCAGCGTACTGAATGGAGAAATATCCTAACGAATAACATTTCCCGCCCTTCTGTGAGTTATCCCCAGAGCCTGCCACTCCATCCATCCTAGCTGGCGACGGCTGCTGAGACCCCCTCTCCAGGCTGGCTCCCTGCATCTGGGGCGCCAATCCATACACAGTGTACCGGGGGGGGTGTGCCTGTGTGTATTTAAAGTAATACTGGAGGCGCGTTAATTAATTATCATTATTACTATTCTTTTAATACTATTTGCCAAGGGCTGAGAAGAAAGCGAAGTTGTATTTCTCCTTAGTTGGTTCGTTTTACTTCAAAGAGTGCAGGAAACCGAGGGGGGGGGGCACGTGTTCCAAGCCTGGGTGGGGTTCGTGCCCCGATATTGGCCCATTCCCCCCAAAGTCTGCAGCCTGTCCTGCCTACCTCATTAGCCCCCCTCTGGATGGAGACGCTTAGGGAGCCCATATCCTGCCCCGCAGGGAGGGTCTGCCCAGTACCCCCCTTATGCAGTGTGCAGTGGGGTTGGATTTGTTCGGTGGGTGGGTGGGTCTCAGAGCCCTCCCCCGCTCCCTGCACTGGGGGAGGGGCAGTCCGTACCTGTAATAATCCTCCTTGCAGTAGATGCTCCCGTCCTTGCTGAAGCAGGTGAGCTCGGACTCCAGGTTGAGTTTACATTCACAGCACTTCAGGCAGCGCATGTGCCACTGTTTATCCACTGCCAGGAGGTAATAACGGTCGGAGATCTTTCCCCCGCAGCCGGCGCACAGGGCAGCCCGGTCACTGCTGATGGAAGGCATGGTCTGCTGGGGGAAAACAATTACAGACAGTTAGTGACAGAGGAAGAAACCCTCCTGCACCACTAACCACCCCCCCTTCCCCTTCCTCCCCCAAGCCCAGTTACCATCAGGGCTGGGCGTCTCCTCTTCCACTCCAGGGGGCTTAACAGAGAGACCAGAGAAAAGGGAGCTCCGAGGAGTCCAGCCCCTGCCATCCTGACCTGCTTCTCCTGCCCTGGGAAAGGGAAGTTTCCTTAAGATTTCCAAGGCTTAAAATATCTGCCCCTATCCCAAGCGAAGGGACGTGGTTGTTGGCAGAGGGGATAGGATGCGAGAAGGACATATTACAGGGTGAGGGGGAAGGCCATCCGGGTTAAATCTAATAAATGGTATATATGAACTGGATCGGCCAGTCCCAGAGCAAACAAAAACCATGCTGCTCTGCAAACAAACAGTCACAATAATCATACAGCAGGCATATCGCAGACAGTTAATTTGAGATATCTATATCTGAATATCTATATAGTGGAGACACGGAGAGTGACTGTATAGGAAAGGCTTTGTGTATGTGTGTGTGTATATATATATATATATATATTAAAATCCGGGTGAATTACAGATCCTGGCAGTTATAGAGTTATAGAAAGAGCTCTCTGCAAATTGATTCCAAACAAAATGTATTCCATCCCAAAGCACTAAACAGATGAGTCAATAAAACTGCGGAGGAGATGAACATTACTAAATTCAAAGCGTCGAATGCTTTGTCAAGAATACTACATAGTCTGAAATGTGCAATCAAGAAAACGGGGAAAACCCGCAGCAGAGCATTTTAGGTTATGCCGGGATAAAGTTGGAAGCAATAAACTAAATGTAACCCCTATATAATTTAATAGTTTAGTGTCAGATCACAACCCAATCGAAAGTTCTTTTTAAAAAAATCTAATCAACTTCAACTAACTAGTGAGAAAATGATGGTGGAAACCATTTAAACCAAAAGGAAAACATCCTTATTTGTTTTATCCTAGATCTTAAAATAATATTCACGTGGAAAGATAAAATGCGAAGCACTATTCATGGCAGACCTTGCAGCTGGCTTTTGTACATTTCCCTCTTCGTTTGCTTTTAACATGGCACCTAAAACTCCCTATATATTTACTTATTGTGGGGAATAACAGATCTGACGGATACAATTTTTTTTACCCATCCAGCACCTTAAACTGGTGCGCAATGCACAAATAAAGAAGACAGCTAAAAGAGGAACAAGAGAATAGAGGGATAATGAACTATCCAGTAGCCCAACCACACTTGTACAAGCCACATAAATCCTTTGCGAATAGCCCAAATGCCTATATTTCAATGAATCCACTCTCAGAATTTAGATTTAAATGGAAGTATAGCAATGTATGGTATGCTGTCCACACAGCTCCACTGTTTGTGTCTTTAAAGAGTTAACCGAACCCTGATTAGTGATCGTTTTATAAGCAAAAGCAGCTTCCTGTAAATACAGTTTAAATAAAACACTATTTTTCTGCTTTGTTCTTCCAGTGACATGAATATTTGGGGACCCAAGAACGGTGCTTAAGAAGTTAATAGTCTAAGCCCCTGTTTATAATATTTTACTTACACACACACACACACGGTGGCTTACATATATAAATGTCATAACAATTATGCCAAGAGAGATCAGTTGTCTAATTCAAACACTGTTTACCTGCGGGGGAAAAAGAAATCAAACTTTTCAAAAGAAAACTAAAAATATTTAGCGCATAAACCAGGTACGAAGGCTCTCTTTTATAGCCGTCATTTCAGCCTTAATCATACTAATTGGCAGTTATTTTCTACACAATGCTGACAAAAATAATACAACATGGAAAAAATTAAAAACAAATTCGGAAGGTTTTTTCGTGCACATGGCCATATCAGCTCTATAGGAAGAGGCATATTTGACCAAAATACGGATCTTTTTGCCTAGCAAGAGTTATCATTCCTATTTAATAAAAAAAGTAGGAGATATACAAATGTTGAAGGAATTGAAAATCTCTTCGCTTGATTTTAAGTTAGCTTAAGACATTTAGAAGGAATACATTATTTTATTTAGAAGTATCTATTCAACTCCATAAACGTAATACATAAATATTATAAATCACCAGATACAAAATGAGCCCTAGCAAAATATTTTAAAAGGAAAAAATTGTGTCTTCGTTCGTAACCTTTGAAATTCGTCTTCTCCTTTTGTCGCATTGTAGCGAGAACAGATTATATTTGTTATTATTATTAGTAGTAATAATAATAAGAATGGATTATAACATTGCAACTAGACGCGCAGTAGTGACTGCCTCAGTGTATTCATCCCATCTGGAAAAAACAGAGAGACAGAAATCCTTTGGTGTTTGTGTTTTTCATTTTGCAGACAGGATGCTGTCCCTTCTCCCTAAAACTGGCTACACCAAAACGTTAACTACATAAAAGAGCATGTCGCCCTCTTCCCAAAAACTTTAGGAGAAGGCCAGACAGGCTGTGGGCAGGGGAGGAGGAGGAATTCCTGGGCTCTTCCAAAAGGCTGCTGCTGCTTTATTCCTGTTCTCGCAAGGGCAGTGCCTTTCAGTTCATCCGTCCGTTACTATTATTGTTATTATTACTCATTATTATCAGGTACATGCATAGCCCCTAGATTTTATTTCACAGATTTTAGGTGCGTTTATGCTTATTTTTTTGTTCCCATTAGGCGTCTTAGTTATTATTTTTGCCTACGTTTTCCCCTGTTTATTCTTGTTAAGGGAAAGCGTTGTTACCGTTATGGGTTCGTTATTTTTAGGGGGTCGAGGGGGTATGTCGCCCGCTCTCTCGCCTCCTACCGTTTCGGTCTCTCCCCTGTCTATAGCCGAGCTGATGGCTGGCGCTTCGCTCTTGGCTCTCCGGTCCATCTCATCGATGACCCCGTGCATCTCAGAGCCGGACAGGCTGTGGAAAAGCATCGCTGAGGAAGCGGAGGAGGAGGCTCCGAGTTGCGGCTGCAGCTGACAGTTGTCGGGGTCCCTGCAGGAGCCCAGCACTTGCATTAACCGGAGCCCTCCCCCATGCATCTAGCACGGCCGCCCCGTCTCTCGTCGGGCGCTCTCCGGAGCTCAGCGCAGGCTCCGATCCGCGGGTTTCAGGGGGGCGAGGGGGCAGGGGAGGTTGGGGGGAGGGGGCAGGAGGGCTGTTGGTGTTGCAGGCTTCAGGGCTTGGATCTAGTCAGTTGCGTGGCCCCGTCACGTCCCTCTAGGAGGCTTCTTCAGAGCAGGGCTCATCGCCCTCGGAGCAGTCCCAGGCACTCCGCCCCGGCCCAGCTGGCAGGAGGCTGGGCAGGCTGGGGGTTGGGGGGTTAATATACAAAAATTAAGCCATCTTCTGTGCAAAATAAACTGGACAATAACGACAGCCCCCTACATTGCACCGTGCGAAGCCGATGAGGAGAAAGCCGGGAGCAGCGGCAGGGGAGCAGCGGCAGGAGAGGCGCAGGCTGCTGCTGCGGGGAGCTGGGGCAGATGCCAACGCTGGGCACTCAGTCCAGAGGGCTAGCAGCAGGAGCAGCTCGGGGGCAAAGTTTGCTCCTTTCCCCGCTCCTCCCCCAACCTCCCGGTTCTCATTGGGAAAGGGAAAACCCGGGGGGGGGGGTGAAGAGTGGGACGGCCACCAATGGGGATGGGCACTCTGCAGCCCCCTGCTCCCCACAGCCCCCTGGACCATGCACCCCAGGAGCTGCTGTGCGCCCCGCTGTTCCCAGAACCATAAGTTTGTGGCGGCGCCGCGTGAGTAATGGGGAGGGGGGGAGGGGAGCTGCTGCCGCTCGGCGCAATCCCTTAAAGTGCGAGAGAAGCTTCTGCAGTCCCAGCCCAGCGCAAGCCTCCGCGCCTTTTCTACAGCCTCTCTGACATCATGTCCTGGCCAGCCCTCATTGGCTGCAACAGCTCCTGGCCCAGGCAGCATGTGCTTGGGATGGAGGCACTGAGTGGAGACGGGAGAGGCATGACTAGGGGTAGGCTGGGGGGGAGCTGGAGTTTTCATGCTATTGAGGCTTTGCTGCTATTTCCCCACTTTTGCAAAAAAAAGAAAAATAATGCTTCCCATCCTCTTCAGACCCATCACTCTAGGTAACTAACATCTGAGCGCGTGGGGGCCCAGAAACCCGGCAGGGATCCTATTCTCTGCAGCAGATCCAGTGCCGCCTTGCCTCGTGCACCCAGAAGAGAGAGTGCTTGGAGCAGAGGAACAGCAGCCACTCAAACTCAGATCAGCATCGGTAAGAAGATTCACATTAACTAACTGGCAACACTAAATGATTTATATGTTACAGTGGCCGCTGCAAGCAGGATATATCAGAGTGAACTGACTCCCAGGCAGGAGACTCAGGAGGTCAAGGAATGGTTTACACTCAGAGATCATCTGATCTGAAACATATACAATTCATGGAATGCAACCAACATCATTCACCCTCCTTCTGAAACATAGTCATAGCTAGAATATTGTCATTGGTGCCATTAAACTTCATGGAGTCTCTCACAAACTGATCCTTCTCACTTCTCTTATTTCCAAGTTAACTTTAAGCAAACTAGGCCAGAGAAGCCTCTTCCCAATTTAAGGCAAAGACATCAAGGAATCCCCCAGTAAAAAACGAAGGAAATGCAACAGGAAACCTCTCAAGATTTATAAATATTCTCCAAGAAGATGGATGGCATGGAAGGTTTAGTGCTCTGAGGTCAAATATCAGTGTTTTAGTTATGTTAGCAAAGGGATTAGGTTGGAAAGTAAGTCTTAATTTACTTATGAGATCCCAGAATTTACTTGGGACCTGTGAGTAAAAATTATTACATGTTTTTATTATTAGCAGTAGTGGTTGGCATCTTACAAATGGAGTAAAATTATTACTATTGTTTATTATTTCATTATTATTGTTAGCAGTAGTAGTGGTCTGCCTCTTACAGGTGTAATAAAGTGAAGAATGCTACATTTAGCTACAGTTGGAATTATTCCTTTTATTACTTTCTTGATTTTATGTATTTCTTGACATTTTTATAATAAACTATACTCACTGCTACCTTTCCCTTTGAATAGTTTCAAATGATTAAATACATTTTCACCTCAGAGTGAGGAACAAGGTGTTGTCAGCATATTATGTCTCACAGAGATTTATATAAAAAAACCTCAAGAGCCCTTGAGGAGTCGTGCAGAACGCAGGCTAATCTGGCATCTGTGGGATATATCCAGAGAATGTGCCAAAGTTATCAGTGCTTGGAAACAAAGGAAACTGGTATTTTAATTCTGATTAGAAAATGAAACAGAATAATCAGATTTGTACAGTATTTCTCTTGTCAATCTGTAGTTTATTTTGTGTTTTCATATTCTCATTGTTTCTTTCACTCCATTATATATATATATATATATATATATATATATATATATATATATATATATATATATATATATATATATATATATATATATATAAATTATTTTTATTATAATGTACAGGGACAGATGAATCACCATACATGTTGATAGTAACAGGTATGTGGCTTTTGCTCTTTTCCACACTTTATTTACCCCCTTCCCAACTATTCAACATGCAAGACCTCACTAGTATTCTCTATGATGGGTGGTTTGCCTCCATTTAATAGTGTACAGGGGTAAAACAACTCAGGTAAAAAGTTACACACAGTACTGTTTGCATAATACCATGTCTTGTCACGGAACACAATTGCATTACTTTTACTTAGGTATCTTGCTGTATGTGTTCTGTATCTATATACTGTATTTTCCTTAGATCTCTTCATACAAGTTTAATTCTATAATACAGAACTTATTGCACATGTTCTAAATATATTTATAGCTGAAACAGGTCATAGCCTCTTCTACTTAATGTCAGGCCTCAGACATTGCTAATTATCTCTAAAAGATTAGATTATATTTCATATAATTATATTGAAGTAGTGGCTGGAAACAATAACAGAAGTGATATGATTGAAAAGGTATGGCAGTGACATCCAGTTCTTAGGCTACTATCTCTGATTATCTTCTTAAGTGATATACAAACACAAGAAGGCATCCAACCCTTGCTACTAGAATACAACAAGGAAAGTAATAGATTGTAAACACAAAGCTGCTAGTGTACATACTGACACATGAATGACATTTACATTGTTCAGAATAAAAAGCAGGATATTCTCGAATAATGAACAGAGGAAAAACCACTGTAATACAAATCATCTTTTAAAATCAAATAGGGTCTCTTTTGAAATGGGAAATTATTCATTTTAAAAAAGTGAAGCTAATAATAAAGTCCCTTAACCTGTATTTTGTAGTAGGTGACAGGTGAACAAATCACAGGGCTTGAGTTTCTCTACCCTGCCTCTCTCTGGTAACGTCATCTCCAGTACCATCTGCTACCTACCAGCTAAACAGACCAACCACATAATGAGGTACCAGCTTCCACCCAGCTACCGTGACTAAATCAGAACAAAAGAATTCAACGCCTCCTTCAACAAAGGGACACAAGTCTAAGCTGTCTTTGCTAATTGCTGGGTTTCAGGTTGTCTGTTGCAGATTTTAAGTGAGCTGCAAACTTGCATCCATACTTTATAGCTGTTGGATAAAGATAATGCGAATAAAAGATAAATGGAAACTGAAGGTAAGAAAAAATAGAAGAAAGCTCAGAAAACAAGTAACTAGTTATGGCAAATTAAAGGGTGTGGAATAATATAAACATGAGAGAGCAGGGGGCAGAGTGATTGATATCTCATATGTTTTTGATGCCCCATACTGTTATTAGACTGCAATATACGGGACATACAATAAACTATGAATTAAAACGTAATTGCAGCTTCAGGCATCTTCTTCATTGTCTGCTGTGGTGTTATGTCTTCATGCACCGTGATTGACAAGGTGTAATTAATCATCTTACTCAGTTGTAAATATGGGCACCCTTCACAGTAGGCATCAGGAAGTGTGTACCAGCAAAGAAAGCAATAGTTGACGCTGATATACCATTAAATCAAAATGAAAAGTCTTATATGTTCAGAAATGTGTGTTTGGTGTGATGCTGTTATCGTTTATTTCTAAAATACTGTATCAACAGATTTACTTGATTTGCAAGTTAACTACAACATTAACTGTTTTTATTTATTTTGTCTCTTCTTCATTTTTATAGGCAATGATGCTGTTCTCCTAAAATGTGAGACAGTTTTCTTCTTGACAGCAAGTGGAGCCCAGCTCTGCATCTCCCTCAGTCACTGGAGAAAGACTAACATGCTTCAGATTCAGTTGCTTTCCAGACGGACTTGAAACGATTCAATGAAATGATTACTCCATTCATCTATCCCATTTTATACTTATTGTGTAACAAGTGAGACACTGTGGGTCATTTTAAAGTAAAAGAGAATAGTGGTATAATTCTATTAAAGACATCAGACTATTAAAATAGGACAGATATTAACATCACCCTAAACTGTAAATGAATGGATTTGTAAAGGTGTTTTAAGTTTCCAGAATGAAGCACATTTTATGTTGCTATTTCTTTGCTACACCATCACTATACTTATCCAGCTAGTGCAGCTGGGTGTATGAGTCATAGGAAATTATATTTCTTGCTTATTAAATGGTTTGTCTCAGGAATATTTCATAGTGTATATTTTTTTCACTCACATAAAGATGTTGAGAGAATAACTCGCAACCTATTTAAATGTCCTTTACTTAAGAGATGTCTATTATATTTGCTGGGGATTTTTTAAATTTTTATTGCCTTTCTAAACTGTTAATTATGTATCGAAATGTATTGCTGTCACCAGTCTAACATGAACAAAGCAATAGAGTGAACTGCCTGAGATATTTCAGCATGGTATTAATTACAAGCATAGTAATAAATGAAAATTCTACAAACCTCTTCAATTGCATTTGTTTGTAACCCCAGTTGATGAATGTTTTATACTAGCACGTGGCAAAAAATACCATTCCAGGGACTCAGCAACTAAATATGATCTAAACCCAGAATCTTTGGGGCAGGGTAGCATCTCTTGGATCTATAATCTCACCATTTGCTCCAATCTGAATGAGTTCCCCTGCTGTGTCTCAGCAATATACCTACTTTAAGACAATGCAAGCAGCCCACTTTCCAGAAGATGATCAGCAAAGAATGTGTTTTATTCTGATTTGAAAACCTGTCAATCATTGATAAATAAGATCAGATAGTATTACTCTATAAAATTAGCTAATTATATTTGCCTGATTTGCAAGAAGAATAAAAAATGTTTCTAAGGAAAATATTGAGGATGATTTACCCAGATGTTGTATATAAATTGCTTTGTCATTGATACAGGCAATTGGCTTCAGAAATAAATACAACCCTGTAAGTGTGTGTGTGTGTACATATACATATCTCAGACCTAAATAAGATATACATAGTCTTAGATTTTTTAGTTTATAGGACAGTAGGTATTTGAACAATTCTGAAAACGCCTTTATGTGTGTCAGAGAGGGAGGGGAATCTTCAACCACATGATCTTCTCTCCAGAGTCCTGTTAAGTGTACTGAACTTAAAACGGAAACAAGAAGTGTGAAATATAGGTTTGAACATGATATGTCAGAAATGTAAAGGTTGTAAGCCTTTTTAGTAACCGATATTAATATTGTATTAAATGTGATGAAAAGGTAGATGTTGGAGAGAGGGGCTGGGCTCAAATGCAATTTTGTCAAGGTTTTATCTGTGATTATGATTCCAGATGTATCTACTCCCTGAGGAGAGGAATGAAGTGAAGTTGGCATGTGACAGGTGTTTTCAGGTGTTGGGCACAGTTTCCCAAAGTGGTGACAAAATCTTCATTTTTATTACAGTGAATCAGTAAAGGAAATACAAATGGGTAGGTCAATGGTTATGTATTTTAGATAAATAATGGATTATTATTTTAGGGAATATAGCTTTTTGTTGATGCCTTTAAATCTTCTATCCTGAATCATCATGCATCTGTCATTAAATAATACTCGAAGTAGTATGATTTTAACAAAATACATAGTACTTAGATCATACAAGTTAAATTTCATGCAGAGGGTATAAGAGTCCATGTATGTTACAAAAGTAAATATTGCAACAAGATGTCTCTGCTGCAACTGCTCCTTAATGTTAATCTATTTAAAATCTTGTCCAGAATACTTCTGAGTTCTTTAATTGCCATTTTGCTAATCTGGTTACTTTATAAGACTGTACAGTTAAGGCTCAAATAACCGCAGTAAAATTCTTCATAGGAATACACTTCTTGCTTAGCATAAACAGATTTTGTTTTAACAAAGCGGTGAAGGTATTTTGTCTCACTGAAAACTATTGTGTCTAAATGCACATAAAGAGTTTAGATGGGAAAGTTCCTGTCCTCCCCCGCTGCCCTTTTTCACTATGTAATAGTATCAGTAGTTCCACTCTGACATCAGGGCACCAAGAACTGCATTGCCAGGCAAACACTCACTCATAAACATTTTACAAGTTCCATATCAACCAATCCTAGATGTTTTGGGGGCTGCCCTGATTGGGTATATTGTGGATTTGGTAAACACTGCTACATAACAAAAATAGGGTTTGTAGTGAAAGACTCCACTAGCACTGCCTCTTCTGAATAATCAGAGACTAAGAATATGACTCAGTCCATATTTTACTTAATCGCTAACTAAACCTTGTATCCAGCTACAAATATTTAGAGAGATGTGCTGAGTATATTCCTTTCAGTTCTACAACCAAATTTAACCACATCAGAAAGTACTTCAGATTCCTAACACAATATTAGACTCATTTAATGTAAGGAAGTCTCCTTCATTGGTTGTGATTGGGAACATTTTGTATTTTATAGGTGTATTTAAGAGGTTAGCAGTAGGGGGGAATTGTCTGTGGAAAATCTGTCTACAGTTGAAATTTTTAGATGCAGAAGTGTTGCTGAAATGCCTAATACAGTCACATTCTTTTGTTAATCAGTTCATAACAGTATCCTCTTACCTGGCAGACACACATTGGAAATCAAGTTTGTCTGTTTTTAAAAATCAAACATCATTTTTCTTTTCTCTGTCATTTATCAACTCCAATGACATCTACTTGTTTTTATTTTTTGATATGCAATATCTGTCCTTACAAGCTTTTCATTTTCAAGGATTCTACCTGGCCAGATTTTTGTCACCATATTAATTTAAAAAAACACCTAAATTCCGCAACTTTATTTTACTTTATTTTTGCATGTGTGAAAATCATTAGCAAGCCCCTTGCCATTAAATTATGAATAATGGTATGCAAGTTTTCACACTTTGATTTTCTGTAGGATAATTTTTCTCATACATAATTAACCTGACTAAATAAAAACAAAGCTTTAAATGCTTTACAATATAATGCAGAAGCTAATTGTTAGAGTATGTGTTGATGTTATACTTGAGATTTTAGAACTTAATTTATATTTCAGTATCAGAGAAAAAAAATCATACAATGTGTTTTAAAATGAGAACTATGGTGCATGTCAGATATGAAATGTGTGGGCTTCATGCAAGCACACTTGCTCACCAAATTTACTTTAAAGCAGTACGTTTAAACATTCATAAATTAAGATGGCAGTTTGCAATCAGATACTGATTACTATTTCATTTGAAATTTGCAAGATATCTGGCCATTTAATATTTATTCTCTATTTCTCTGAACTGCTCTAATTGCAACTCTCTATTTTGCATTTATTTCTCTTTGCAAACACTACATTATTCACCCTTTCTTGTGCTTATTAAACAGTGCCACCTGCACCAAATGAAACAAAGCTTCCCATCAATTTATCCCAGCTGAAGAACCCTGACTATATATTATCATTAATTGAAGATCAATTGAACACTTGAGTGTGAACCAGATATAGGAACCAGAAGAAAAATGTAAAAAATGTTCAGATGTACTTTAAAGAAATCTTTTAAATTAAAATGTTCTTTAAAACAGAGAACCTAACCTTGTACCAAGCGCTCTTCATCAGCTCTGCACTGTGACTCAAGTAGCAATTAGCAGGTCCTTTAATTAATTAACTATTCCCTGTATATGGCTGAGATGTCTGTGGAAATAATGTCATTCTTCATAAGTGAACACCAAATCCAGTCAATATTTTGTCACTAAAAACCTTTATCTGGACTAACCAAATGCCCACCATATGTCTTGGAAAAACACTTTCAAAATACAGCAAGCAGGTAGGGAAACCAGATGCAAACTTTACAGAACTAACGCGGGCGATTAGAGCAGACAAAAGTACAAATGTAAAGGCAGATACAGATATCATATGTAAGTAAATATTTGCAATAGCAATAAATTATAATGGAGAACTAAGGAGAAAATTGAAAAGATGAGATCATCTTATAGACATATTTAAGTAAAAATAAATTATTCATTCAAGTTCTGTCACTAAAAAAATGAATATAGTGCATCCTTTAAAGTTCTATGTGCTTTCTTCAATATACTGCTTATCTTGAACATTGTCAGCTCTCAAACAAGAACAGATTAATTAAGTGGCAGTTCAGACACAATAAGGTGAAAGGCCATTTCCAACCAATCAGTGACATTTTGCCAAGTTTATGCTATCTGAAGTTTTCATATAAGTACAAGTGGGGCTGGTTACTTTTTGTGTAATTTGAATTTGGAAAAATATTAAGATATGTTTAGAGATACCAAATATGAAAATGATTGAAAATATGCGGGATATATTCAAGGTGTACACTGTTAATACTTCCATAAACTGCAGTTTCTGTATATATAAATCTGTAGCTATAGATTTGTGTGTTTATGTGTGCATATACATATCATATCTCTGTGTTTATGTATACATAGGTGCGTGTTTATACACACACACACAAATACTGAGACTTATTCAAAGCTAATATTTTTGAACATTATTTTTAGGTTCATTAGTTTTCTTTATATATAATAAGATTATCTTACGAGATTTTTATATGCAGGATAGGTATTGTCAATTCACTTAATTTACAGCATAATAAAACTCAAAGTAGACCTCTTATATGATTTCACAAGAATTACACATTAGGTTCTCTCTTACCATGTGAAATAATTTGGCTTGCAAAACAAATTTTTTAACTACAGTAAATTCAAAAACAAAAAGATACAAAATTATACATTTTTGAAGACATTTTAGCTATCTATTGGACATAATATAAATATTAAGAAACACAAAAGGACAGCTTTAAATATTCTGGTTTACTTGCCAAATATACAGATCTACTAACAAAAAGTGTCTAATTAAAACCATTTATAAAAAAACCTAAACAGTTTTTTTTTTTTTACCAAAACAAATGAAAATAGCTGGATTTGTCTATGGTTTGATATTCTATAGGAGTGACAGAAATAAAGAACTTCTTGTTATCATCTATTCTATTGCAAGTGCAGTTAAAGAAATATATTGTGGCATAATTCAAAATGCAAGGAAAGGTGTGAGGGCCAACAGATAAGCTATGATTCCATCTCTGTTTTTCCTGTGTAAATCTGCTCTTATCAATTATTCAGTATTTATGTTATACAAAAACGATGTCCTAAATTTTGAAATTGCTGTTTATAATTTACCAATGACAGTAGAAAAGATGAAATTGTAACCTCAATATTTGGAGTTCTTGTGTGATAATATACAGCACACATTTTCCAATCGGTTTGGCAATGAATCCACTATTTTGATACATCTGTGTCAAACAAAGGTAGACTCTAATGCAATTTTTTACTGTTCATTTCCCTGAATCTTTTGGGATATAAAGAATCGTGCACAAATACTTAACAGTCTGATCAATAACCATTGACCGTTTTGAGGTCCTCGTACCCTAACAAGCACAGCTTGATCATGTATATTTGATCATTGGAAAAATTCAAAGCACCTTGGTACAGCAGAGCAAGCCCTTCTGTAGTATCTTTTTTGTTTCTTAAAGAATATATGCACCATAATTTAGCTATATCATTGATGAAAACTTATTGCTCATGTATTTGATGATGCACAAGATAATTAATTACAATACTATATATGCATCCATAACATTTCTTATCAATAGCAAATATATAATACTGTCCTAATATTTTAGGAGAGGAAAGTGTGGATGTGTCTATGGATTCAATGGACCCTAGAGTGTAAGTCTAAAAAGCCCTATCGTTATAAATCTTGCATTCCTGTTAAGTGTTGGCATGCACGTTACACAGAGGTGTGTTTATTTTAGTGGAAATATTGTCATAAAATCCTTTCCCTTGCTATCTTTTAAAATATATATGTTCACATACATATAAAATAAATGAATATGCAAGCTCAAGACTGTGTTATCCTGTATCCTGTTTAATTGTCATGTAGAGATAAAATTCTACAGAAAAATATTTTCTGTGAAAATTTATCTTTTCTGTGCAATTCTAATATTCACTGTTTGTAATTCAACATCCAGTATTTTTCATACAGAAATTTCAGATTATCGTTAAAAAAATAACATTTGTGCTACATAGCTGCCTTTTTTACTTATAATCATAATATTTATTCTAACTTTCTGGGCTTATTATTTTAGACAGATATCAGTTTAATTAGCTTAAGCTGTCATACTCTAATAAATACAGATGGGTTGCCTGGTTCAATAGCATGAAGGTGGTTGCAGATTTCAGAAAGTGGAGATAGTAAATGTTTTACCCATGATCATGTAAACAGCAAAAGGACAAAAATAATTACCTGATAAACTTTCCATTTCTGAATTTCCCCTAAATGCTTTCGGACCGATTTTATAAAGAAATCCATACAAATTAAGGAAGTCCTCTAAATATCTGCAGCATCTGCTGGTTCAGACACCTTCCTTTATGCAGAGTACCATTTTCATATGATAATACATGTAATATGATATAGAATGACAGAATGCATGACAGTTGCCCATAATACATAGAAAGTCACTCAAAGGACAGAAGCGACATTTGGATAATTAGCATCCATTGGGCAGTCAATCATGCGAACAGAAAAAACTGAACAAAACCCACAATGGAGTTAGAAAACAAAAGGGACCCTAGCCAGTCTCAGGATTAACTGCTCTAAAGCGATCTAAATGCTTTTGTATCTAAAGAACTGAGGCTCCCAGGGTTGCCCTGTTCCCCTCTAGATACCCAGGGAACTAATTGTGGCGATCAAAGTTAAAGCGTTCTCTCTTCTTTATAGACTGCTAAACACACAGAAAAATTATTTCTCCATTCATGTTCATTAAACTATTTTAAAGTTAAAAAATTGGTGCCATGTCCCTTTGCCAAGTGAAATGAGCTGGAGTATTGTGATTGTCCTCCTTTTATACGAATACAACAGCCCACTTAATAAGTATGCTTTTGTTTGATTAATATTATTTTGCTCTTGCCCAGTTTGCTACCTCTTTTTTCCTGGATAACGAATGCAATTGTCATTAAAAACACTTGTGTGGGAAAGAACCTTAAACCAGGTAGGAATAATAATAATAGTAATAATAATAATGCCCATTAACAAAAGTAGCCAGAAAGATCTGTTAATTCCTTAGCGGGTAATTGCCACTTCTCTGAAATAAATTTTCTCACTCAACATTTGCAGCGCCAAATAATTCATTTCCCCAGGATTAGCTGGAAGCTGAGGGCAGTCCCCTCCAAAACCCCATCTAACCGGGAAGAGAGAAAGAAAGAGATACAGAGAGAGCCTCAGGATGTGGAAAGTCATGAAAATACCTACCCCGGAGACTGTATTCCCATAGGATCCTCCTCATACAAATTCCAACTTGCCTAATGCCCTTAATGAATGAAATAAAGAGAGATTTCGGAAAGGCCCATGCTGGTGGCTCCTTCAGGAAAGTGTGTGGTTTGAGGCATAGCTGCAGCAGTTCTGGGAGGGAATCGGCTCCGGTCCCTATCAGCCAAGCAGACAGGAATCACTGGGGCGAAATCTTCCCCTCTCACACATTTGCAATTGACTTGAAATAACATCACGACACCTTTGGATAATTGACGCCTTCTTACCTTTCGTTGTCTTTTGCAATTAATATTTGTAGATCTAGAGGTTTCTCTCAGCCAGAGATAATGGGAAGGTGGAGGGGGGGGGGAGTGGAGAGAATGTGTGTGTGTGTGAGAAACAGAGAGAGAGGGGCAATGCAGTTTTGTGCCTGTGGTGGTGGTGGTGGAGGGGGGGTGTTTCTGTATCTCTGTGTGTGTGTGTTTTGGGGGGTTGTAAACCTCTAAGGTTCTGAAAGGCGACACTGAGAAAGTGAAAGGTACGAAGAGCCAGGATCTCCCTCGTCTCGTTATAGGGCTTCAGCAGCAGTGACCTCCGACCCTTCAGCTCTGTGTCAGCCTCAACCTGAGCCCCCTTGCCCAGCCCGCAAGTGCCAGCTCCAAAGTGTGGAGAGAGAAAGAGGGACAGAGGAGGTAGGGAGGCAGAGAGAGATTGAGATCAGAAGGGCTTTTCGCCCAGTCAAATGGGCCTCTGGTGACAAATCAATCACGGCCTGTTCAAACCAATGATGCTGCCAGTCTCCAGCTCGCCAACCTCTCCACAACCTCCCCCAGCTCTTCCTAGCTTTCCTGCATGACACTCAGCTGATGACTGGGGCTCCAGTCAGAGCAAGGCTGCTTTTTACAGGTTGATTTGGTCATTAGCATCATCTTCTACTCTCTCTGTCTCCCTTTCTCTCTGACTAAACCTTTCGTCTATTTTATTTACCAAAATACTGGAAGCTGATACCAGAAGAGTGTCTGTAACACACAGAGAAATACTTGTAAATACATTTAAGTACTGCAGAATGAAAAGCATCCAGATTTGTTAGATTTTTATAGACTTTAGAAAACTCACTTTTTTCAATATATTAGTGAATCAGAGTATTGTAATCAGAAGCAAAGACCAGAAGCCTCAGAAGTTTATCAGCCACTTACATCAGTTTACACTGATACAAGTCCACTGCCTTCAGATTTCTGATTTGCACCAGTATAAGTAAGAGATAATGGTCCTGAATCTACTCTCAATCATTTTTTGTAGATATTTGCTAAGAGGAATTTTTGAGCCTATTTCCATTTATGGGGGACATCCTCAGCTGGTGTAAACTGGCTTAGCTCCACTAAGTTCCTATGTTTCTAGATATTTTAATGAAAAAAGGAAGATGAAATCCCTTCTCCAAGGAATGTACAGTGTAAACAAAATAAACCATAGAGACCCAAAATGTCCTGAATGATCAGATGGTTATAGTTTGCCAGACAAACTGTATCCCAATTTTTTACCAAGATAAAATTTCTTTACAGAGACAAACAATTAAATTAGTGTCAGATTATTAGTAATAATTAATTAATAATTTGCTCTTTGATTAGTGGCTTCCATCTGAGGATCTGAAAATTATAAAACAGTTAAAATTATAAATACTCACATAGAGAAAATTTAAGAGGCATGGACAAGGAAGAGCCGAGGACTCTCCTATAGGTCTTGCGCTATTATGGGTTACTCTCTAACTCTGTTTCTTTCCTCCTGACCCTTAAACACATACGGGGAGTTAAAGTAAGGTGCACATAGAACTTGCATTCAGTTTTCCTCATCCTCCCTAACCCTAAATCTTCTGTTAGAATCTGAATTTTTTTTCCTTGTCTCTGGCATGTTAAGAATAGGGGAAAAGTCCCTCCTCAACCCTTCCCTGATTTAGTGCCAAGACACTCTAGTTTATAGATCTCTCATATGTGTAGTCAAGGGAATGTAAATTTTTTTAAATCTATTTACATGTTGGCTAGCAGAGAGCCATTGGCCAGTTTGATAGTGCAAAGAGAAGGAAGGATGATGAAGATGAGCCCGATGGGACTGAACTCTCATAGGGCAAGACACAGCAGCATTTTTCAAAATACAGTAACTATTCAATATACAAAAAACAACCCCCCCCCACCCTTCTCTTCCTTTTAATACTAGCGAACTCTGTGAAACTTAACTGAAGTGCATTGCAGATAGCAGTGCAGGGTGCTGAACAGCCTGTAGCTGGAGAGTGCTTCTGTCTTATCTTCAAAGCTGTCCTGTCAAATACAAGGTCTTTTTAACATCAGAGGGATAAAGTTTCTGATTCCAAAGAGTTCGTTTTCCACTTGGTTTTTCTCTAGTGGAAGCCAAAGTCCATGTGACCCCCACATTAAGCTGGCTCCAGGACTGCTGCCCTGATACCTACCCTATGATTTGGGGATGCTTGTGCACAGAAATCTTGTTTTACTCACTGTTGGTTCAATTCCCCTCGCTCTGTCTCGCTCTCCCATTTTATGTGTCTTGAGACTTCTGCCATGGCAGCAAATTGCACCTTGTGAAGTTAAAGAAAAATTGTGGCTGGGGCTTGGAGAATGTTCATCTGCAGAAAATGCTGAAGTTTGAACGTGTGAGAATTGAGCTAATGAGACATTTTTTTTCTTTTGGTCTCTCAGCCTGTTTATTTCAGCCAGGCTTTAATTGCGGTGTTTCCTGACACAATAATCCTAACTCTTAAAGGTTATAATTTAAGCCTTCACTTCACTGCCTCCACTTCCTCCCACCTCATACCACACAACAAGAAATGCAGATCATTTTAAAAACATACATCACTTTTCAGTTTTCTTATTGTCACTGAACAGGTTATATCCCTAAATTTAGTTGATTTTTAAAATGAAAATTCACTGGGTTTTTTGGTACACTTGAAGCTAACAGATCCATGCATTTTAATTAGACTGTCTCTTTTTTCATTTATTACTAATACAATCCTCTTAACTATGATTTATTTGTTAAACAAAGTGCCATAATCCGTCACTTATTCATCTTAATTTCAACAAAATTAAAGTAGTCGCTGTTATATTACACCTAATTGCACTTGCAATGAAAAGAACGGAGATGTTAATCAAAATAAATTGAAGATAAACAATAAAATCATTAAATCTTTGCTGCAGTAAGTGTAACTAATCAGTTTTGACTTGAAGCGACCGAACACAAATAATGAATCTGTCAGTGAAGATGTGCTCATTAAATACAGCCTCGTCCGCCAGGGTCCTGCAGGCAGCCTGTAACACACAGCCCCATGCGACCCTCCAGTGCCTTTCTGCTATTAGGAGAGGGAGTGGGGAGACAGGAGGACAAGGAAATTACATACCATTTCCAGAATTAAAATACAGATATATACTGCAAGTTGGCTTAGTGGAGATGCAAATATCATAGGTATAGAGTATGCCCTGTTTCCCTGCAACAGAGGACGCAGTGAGAGTCACAGTGTTTTATTCAGGAACTGGCCAGATAAAGATTAGAAAAAGAAAGAGAAACCAAGAAGAAGGGTAAAAGGAGGACAGAGACATGATGAACGTTGCTTATTAATTCCTTGGAAATGTTAGAAAAATAAACATTTCATTGCAGAGTGGGTTTTGGTTTTGTTTGTTAAATTGTATATGGTGCTAGTGGAAGATACTACTTGGAGTCCTTTGCTTATCCACAGAACAGGTCCAGCACAGGCAGCATAATGTGAGCCTCCCGCAAACTCACTAACATGCATCGACTCTGACCTGGAGGGACCACCAGGAGGGTTGAGATGGCAACTCTAAGTATTTCTGGGCACACCTGCAAGGTGGAGACCTCGCCCACTCAGCAGCATGGCGAGCTGCACTGAGGTATTTGTCACTTTCCACCTCAGCTTCTAAATAATTTCCTCTTTTACGTCAATCTTTCCTAACATGAATATTTCACTGGTGAGCACGAGCAGAATATGAATTTGCGTGGGCTAGGAGCCTTTTTTTCTATAAAGGTTTTAGAGCTATCCCCTCACTTGAGATGAGACAAGAACCAGACGGGGCCCACTGCATTATTATTCTTTTAAAATACATAGAATTGTCAACTCCTAAACTCCAGGTAATCTGCTTTTATTTTTATATGATCCCTTTCTCCCTTATGCCAATGATTTCACTTATTCACAAATGTCATTATTTGCCTCTGATGATTTTCTGAGCTATATAATTCAGTCTAAAGTTCGAATTAGCCCAGGGATGCCTGCCTTAGACCTGAAATCATACAAGAACCAGTCAATATTTTAAGATGCTAGTGCTTCCTACTGAATTTTAAAGAGCATTCAGTCCAAAGGACACAGCAATCATTTAACAGCAGTGAAGCTCTGTCTTAGGTAAATTAGAGAATTAAGCATCTTTTCCAGTGTATTTTCTGTTATCTAGGTAGAAGAAGTTGACATAATTACCTGTGGACAAGTGGTTAACTTCAGCTCATCTTTCTCCTTTCCTTATATAGGTGCTTAGGGGAAGGTCTGAAAATTGGCTGGGTGACACAGAAGTGAGAATGTCCCTGGGTCTCCACATCCAGGGGTCACAGGACTGGGAGCTGGCCAGAATTGTGGGCAAGTTTCCTGTTATTCTCTTTTGCTTATGTTAACTTGATTTGATTTCTGATTATAAACCTCCCTTGGGGAAAATCTCTTCCTGATGGCACAGGTGTTTAGTTTCTGTTGGGTTATTCTAGCAGCTTACAGCATCTGACTGTGGCTACTAGATTGTTCAAAGCACTGGTATAGCACTATTCACCCTAGGTTTGCTAGTTCAAAACCAAGCCAGGTTGGTAATAATAATAATTAATAACACCTAGCTGTTATATCATACTTTTCATCTGTAGAACTCAAAGCACTTTACAGAACAAAGGAGGTCTGTATCATTATCTCCATTTCACAGATGGGGAAACAGAGACACAACGAGGGGAAGTGACTTGCCCAAGGTCACCCACCAGGCCAATGTCAAAGCTAGAAACAGAATTCTGGTGATGATCAGAAGTTTTTAACCATATGAGAGACCTGTTCATGCTGTCCTTACTTAGTCAAAAACTCCTGTTGACTTTAGTAGGACTCTAGCCTGAATAAGGACTGTAGACTGGGCCTGATAGTTGTACAGTGGCCTATGTAAATTTAATTTAGGATCTCATTTCAGTTCTTTTGAATAAGTGTCAACAGCACAAAAAAGCCACCAACACAAGTGGCAATAATTGGACCCCTTGCTGGGAGCCTTAGCAGAGAGGCTCAGGATTGAATGGGCCTAAACTGAACTTCCTTTCCTCTGTAGATATGGTCCGTTCAGGTCAGGGCTGAAGCACATCAGTTAGTGTGGAGGAAGGTTACATTGCTGCTACCTTTGCTTTACCTCTTCAGTAGATAGAAGACTTCAATATTCAGGCTTGTCAATACAACAGCTTTTACTTGCTCTATATTTTACCCAATATTTTGTTTCCTGTTTAAAAAAAATACTAAAATGTAAAGGTTATTGAAACAAAAATGCATTCTGAAAAAATAAGTAAAGAGGAGCTCAAGAAAGTAAAATTATCCTACTGGAGGCCTGAAAATAAATAAATAAATAAATACTTATAATTATTACCATTGTAGCACTTAGGAACCCCAGTCATGGTTCAGGACCTCCTCCACATTGGGCTGTGTTCCACACAAAACAAAAAGACGGTCCTTATCCTAAAGAGCTTATCATCTAAGTATAAAACAAGAGGCAACAGATGGATACAGACAGATAGATAGGGGAGTACAAGCTTTGTGGATGTTTATGGGGCGCTCCTCCAAAGCATGAGAGGCAGTACAGGAGAAAGCACAGAAATGATTTTTTGAAAATGTAACAAGTAGGCAATGGAGGCTGGCATCACTGGCCAATTGGAGGTGGGAATTGATATCTTGATAGTGAATAAGAGATGATAGGTAGGGTGGGGATAGGTGGTGAAGGGCCTTGAAAGTGGAGACATGTAGCTTATAACATGTGGGTGGTGAGACAAAGGCAACTGAGAGACTAAGGGAGTTATCCAGCTGAGTTTGCCAGTGGAGAAAGACAGGGAAGTAATTTTGTTTTTTTCCCTCTTAACTTGCAGTCACTCTGCAAGGAAGATGAGGAAAATGGCATGTCAGCAACACAACTCCTAGTTCTTCCTCTGCCTGCACCTGTTGGGGTCCCCACCAGACAGGCATTCTGACCTTGGAAACTTCTACCCAGACCCTGGTCTTGAATTGCTGGGAATACAGTCTGCATGTCCTTGTCAAAGAAAGCTAGGCAGGGGGAACCACCTGGTGTGAGAGGTGTCTGCAGGTGGAGTCCCTCAGGAAGCAGGCAATAGAGCTGCAAGAGGATATGGTTGGACTGCCTAGCATTTGGGAACATGAGACCTTCATTAACAAGACACCTTGGATGGAGGATGCTAGCCAATTACAGATGACTACAGCGGCACCAGAAGAGGAAGGAGAACTGGCTGCTCCACAGGGAGGAGACTGGCTGATGGGCATGTTGGGCAGTAGACAGTGCTCCATCCCCCATACAGGTTCCCAGTCCATCAAGGTCAAGAACCGGTATGCTGTACTGGCAACAGGAGGAGAGGAGCAGACACCAATGTCTGAGGAGGAGGATCCACCTGCCCACAGGTCTTGGAGAATCATGGCCACCACACCCAAGAGGAGTAGGCATAGGGTCTGAGTGGTCAGGGATTCCCTTCTGAGGGGGACAGAGGCATCCATCTGCCATCCTAACATGATATCCCAGAAAGTGTGCTGCCTGCCTAGAGACTGCAAACGAGATATTATCTAAAGGTTGACAAAGCTCATCTGTTTCATCTGACCACTACGTCATTCCGGTCATCCCGATGGGCACTAATGATACCGCCACATATGACCTTGAGAAGATCAGCAGTGACTACAGAGCTTTGGGAGTGAGGGTGAAGGAGTCAGGGATGCAGGTGATGTTTTCGTCCATTCTCCTGGTTGAGGGTAAGGGCCGAGGCAGGGACACATGCATCCTGAGATGAATGCACGGCTGTGTAGATGGAGTCGACGAAAGAGCTTTGGCTTCCTCGACCATGGGACACTCTTCTGGGAAGGCCTGTGGGGAAGAGATGGTGTCCACCTGCCCAAGAAGGGGAAGAACATCTTCATGCACTGACATGACAAACTAGTGAGGAGGGTTTTAAACTAGCTTCAAAGGGGGCAGGTGACAAAAGCCCACAAGTAAGTATAAAAAAAAGTCAACCTTAACAGAGGGCTAGATGTTTGGGGGAAATGGAAAATTACAGTAGGGTCATAGGAGCATCAAGTGGGAAAACAGTGGGGGAATCTGCTCAGCATCTTAGATGTCTGTAAACAAATGCAAGGAGTATGGGGAATAAACAGAAAGAACTGGAAGTATTAGTATATAAGCTAAATGATTACTTAATTGCCATCACAGAGACTTGGTGGGATAAATCTCATTCCTGGAACATTGGGATAGAGAGGTATAGCTGTTCAGGAAGAACAGAAGGGGAAAAAGGGAGGAGTTGTTGCATTATACATCAAGAATATATTCACTTGTTCTGAGTTCAGGAAGGAGGTGAAAGGCAGACCAGTTGAAAGTCTCTGGGTGAAGACAGAAGGGGGAAAAAACAGAGGTGACATCATGATGGGGCTCTACTATAGACTACAAAATCAGGAAAAGGAGGTGTATTTGTATTACTGAACAAATAACAGAAATGTCCACAAGAAGACACAGGCATCCTCTAACCAGCACATAGCAATATTACAGGACCATAGGAAATGGCAAACTAGATCAGACCAGTGTTTAAGCTAGTTCAGTATCTTTTCTTGAAAAGGGGATGAGCAACAGCTGCTTCTGAGGAAAGTACAAGAATTCTCAGGATGGACAATTATGGAATAACCTACCCATAGAGGAAGTTTCTTCCTAGCCCCTGTCAGTTAGTGATTAGCTTATGCACTATAGAATGTATATCCCTTATATCTTTAATCCAAATTAATATAACTGGAGATGTTCTTACTATGCATATAGATGTCCAGTCTTTCTTGAATCTTGCTAAACTCTTGGATTCAATTTATTTTATGGCAGTAAATTCCTTGGATTATTTATAAATTGTGTAAAAAAGTATTTATTTTTAACAAATTTAAATGTGTTGCCTTTCATTTATATTGGATGTCCAATGTTCTTGCAGTATGAGGAGTGACTGATTAATCTTAGCTGTATCATTATTAGTTTACATACCTCTATGGTGTCCATTTTTATGTGTCTTCTCTTTAAATTAGTTATAATCTTTTCAGTCACTCTCATATGGAATTCTTTCCATGTCTCTAACAATTTTAAATGCTTGTCTCTGGAATATCTGATAGAATATCTATATCTGCTATATGTTTTGGTTTTTTTGGATGTGGTGACCAGAACTGAATACAATATTCAAGAGGAAGGCATACCATCATCTTATAAAATATCATTATCATATTTTCAGTATTATTTTCAACCTTATGTTTATACATACTACCATTAGTTATGCTTCTTTTACCACTACTGCGCAGTGAGCAGAGATGTTCATTGAGTGACCCATGGATGTTTTTCCTGAGTTTCTGTAGAGAATTTAGAAGCCCACAAATGTGTATGAGCAGTTCAAATTATCCCATCTATGTATATTACTTTGCATTTGTCAATACTGAATGTCATCTGCCAATTTGCTGCTCATTCATCTAGCTTTGTTGGTTCTCTCTGAAGTTCTTTACATCTTCTCTAGTCTTGATTATCCCGAATAATTTTGTCATCTTTAGTGTAGATTTTGTCATGTTAGTGTTTATCCTCTTTTCCTGATCATTAATAAATTTATTAAACAACATCAGTGCTGGTAGTGCATCTTGAGATACTCTGCTATTAAAATATTGCCATGTTGAAAATTTAACATTTATTCCTACTATTTATTTTCTATTTTTTACTAGAAATTAAATTAAATTTTAAAAAAACCCAGCTCTATATTTGGTCAAAAATTGGGGAAATAAGGAAAATGGTGTCCAAATATCCTGGTTATTTCTTTAATTTTGAAATTTTGAAATTCAAAATGTTGTTGAAATTTTCAATTTTGAAAAATTTTGATCAGATCTATTTCTGCTCCATGTGAGTACTTTATCTCTCAACCCATAATTACTCAGGTTCTTCAATAGCCTCTTTCAAAGGATTTGTAAATTGGTTTTTGAAAATCCACATAAGTTATGTCAATCAGTTTTCCTTTACCTATGATTTAGTTGACACCTTCAAAATAGTCTAGAAGACTGGAGACAGATGTTATTCCTTCACAGAGGTTGTGCTGAGTAATTCCTCTTGTGTCATATTCATCTACATGTTTTGTAACTCTAGCTTAAATTATTTCTTATTACTGAAATAATGCTCACTATTCTGAAATTACCCCAACTGGCTATTTAAAATATAAAAACCTTCCAGTCCTCCGGTATAGTTGCTCATTTTAATTATATTACTTATTTTTATTAGTTGTCCAGCCATTTCATTCTTATAGATTCATAGATTCTAGGACTGAAGGGACCTCGAGAGGTCATCGAGTCCAGTCCCCTGCCCGCATGGCAGGACCAAATACTGTCTAGACCATCCCTGATAGACATTTATCTAACCTACTCTTAAATATCTCCAGAGACGGAGATTCCACAACCTCCCTAGGCAATTTATTCCAGTGTTTAACCACCCTGACAGTTAGGAACTTTTTCCTAATGTCCAATCTAGACCTCCCTTGCTGCAGTTTAAACCCATTGCTTCTTGTTCTATCCTTAGAGACTAAGGTGAACAAGTTTTCTCCCTCCTCCTTATGACACCCTTTTAAGTCCCTTCAGAACTCAAGGATGTACCCTCTGGTCCTGGTGACCTGTTTTTATTTAATTTGTAAATGTGTTCCAGCACTTCCTCTTTTGATGCTCCAGTCTGTGACTCTAACAAAGCCTCATATTTATTACCTGAGAAGAAGAGGTGTGGGATAGGTATCTTATCAAAATTATGTGTATAAAAGACTGATGCAAAGAAGTGATTTACTTTCCTTGCAGTGCCTCTTTATCCTCTTTAACTTCCCCCATTGTTCCCAAGTAGCCCAGTGGACCTACAGGTTTTTGTGCTGGCTTCTTAATACTTAAAGGATTTCTTGTTTATTTTTATGTCTTTGGTTATTTGCTCCTCTAATCCCCCTTTATCCTCCTAATTTCCATTTTACTTACTGTAGTTTATGTCCCTTTTATTGGCTTCACTTGGGCTGGATTTCTATATTTTGAAGTATATCTGTTTGGTTCCTCTAGCCCCTTTACCTTGCCATTGAACCATACTGTTTATTTCTTGCCTTTCTGCTTCCTTTTTTGTTTAGGGTTATACATGCCTTCTGTTACTCTGTTATGGTTCCTTAAGTAGCCTCCATGCTGAGCCCAAGGATTTTAATTTCCTCACTTTTGACTTTAGGGTCTTTTTAACTAGCTTCCTCATTTTCGGTACAATCCTTCCCCCGAGGATGTTTAACTTAATTATATTGTGGTCACTATTACTTAGTGGCTCAACTTTAGTTACTTCATAAACTAACTCCAGTGCATTATTTAGGACCAAGTTAAGAAAAGCCTCTCCTCTGTGGGCACTAGAATGAGCTGTTCCAAAAACCAATCAATTAAGATGCTAAGAAATTGCTTTTAAAAAATGTCCTGATGCATATTTAACCAACAAACAGTTCAGGACAAAAAATGGAAAAACACCATATCCCAGTGAAACTAAATTGGAAATGTAGGGAAATGAATACTCTTATCCATAGTGAATTATAGCCAGAACACCAGCCCCAACTCCCCCATACATGTGTGAAATGCCATTTAATCTTCATTAGCCACAAGTTCATAAGACATAAGCCAATTAATGATGGCATAGGTGAGAGACAGCTGGGGATATAACTGATTCTTTCTTTATTCATAAAATGCAAATGTGTATATATATAAATGTAAGGCTGGAAGGCACCTGAAGAAGTCATCTAGTCCATCCCCTAGCACTGAGACAGGACCAAGTAAATCTAGACCATCCTTGACAGGTGTTTGTCTAACATGTTCTTAAAAACCTCCAGTGATGGGGATTCCACAAGCTCCCATGGAAGCATAGATTCATAGATTCTAGGATTGGAAGGGACCTCGAGAGGTCATCGAGTCCAGTCCCCTGCCCTCATGGCAGGACCAAATACTGTCTAGACCATCCCTGATAGACATTTATCTAACCTACTCTTAAATATCTCCAGAGATGGAGATTCCACAACCTCCCTAGGCAGTTTATTCCAGTGTTTAACCACCCTGACAGTTAGCAACTTTTTCCTAATGTCCAACCTAAACCTCCCTTGCTGCAGTTTAAGCCCATTGCTTCTTGTTCTATCCTTAGAGGCTAAGGTGAACAAGTTTCCCCCTCTTCCTTATGACACCTTTTTAGATACCTGAAAACTGCTATCATGTCCCCTCTCAGTCTTCTCTTTTCCAAACTAAACAAACCCAATTCTTTCAGCCTTCCTTCATAGGTCATGTTCTCAAGACCTTTAATCATTCTTGTTGCTCTTCTCTGGACCCTCTCCAATTTCTCTACATCTTTCTTGAAATGTGGTGCCCAGAACTGGACACAATACTCCAGTTGAGGCCTAACCAGCGCAGAGTAGAGCGGAAGAATGACTTCTCGTGTCTTGCTCACAACACACCTGTTAATACATCCCAGAATCATGTTTGCTTTTTTTGCAACAGCATCACACTGTTGACTCATATTTAGCTTGTGGTCAACTATAACCCCTAGATCCCTTTCTGCCGTACTCCTTCCTAGACAGTCTCTTCCCATTCTGTATGTGTGAAACTGATTGTTCCTTCCTAAGTGGAGCACTTTGCATTTGTCTTTGTTAAACTTCATCCTGTTTACCTCAGACCATTTCTCCAATTTGTCCAGATCATTTTGAATTATGACCCTGTCCTCCAAAGCAGTTGCAATCCCTCCCAGTTTGGTATCATCCTCAAACTTAATAAGCGTACTTTCTATGCCAATATCTAAGTCGTTAATGAAGATATTGAACAGAGCCGGTCCCAAAACAGACCCCTACGGAACCCCACTTGTTATACCTTTCCAGCAGGATTGGGAACCATTAATAACAACTCTCTGAGTATGGTTATCCAGCCAGTTATGCACCCACCTTATAGTAGCCCCATCTAAATTGTATTTGCCTAGTTTATCGATAAGAATATCATGCGAGACAGTATCAAATGCCTTACTAAAGTCTAGGTATACCACATCCACAGCTTCTCCCTTATCCACAAGGCTCGTTATCCTATCAAAGAAAGCTATCAGATTGGTTTGACACGATTTGTTCTTTACAAATCCATGCTGGCTATTCCCTATCACCTTACCACCTTCCAAGTGTTTGCAGATGATTTCCTTAATTACTTGCTCCATTATCTTCCCTGGCACAGAAGTTAAACTAACTGGTCTGTAGTTTCCTCGGTTGTTTTTATTTCCCTTTTTATAGGGAAATTCCAGAGCTTAACTACCTTTACAGTTAAAAAGTTTTTCCTAATATCTAACTTAAATATCCCTTGCTGCACCTGAAGCCTTACTTCTTGTCCTACACGAGACATGGAGAAAAACCGATTGTGTCCTCTTTATCACAGCCCTTAGTATATTTGAAGACTGTTATCAGGTCCCCCCTCAGTTTTCTTTTCTCAAGATAAATTACACTCTGTTTTTTTTAAACTGTTCTCACAGGTCAGGTTTTCTAAATCTTTTTTCCATTTTTGTTGCTCTCCTCTGGACTTTCTTCAATTTGTGCACATCTTTCCTAAAGTGTGGTGCCCAGAATTGGACACAGTACTCCAGCTGAGATCTCACCAGTGCTGAATGGAGCAGGACAATTACCTCCTGTGTTTTACATACAACATGCCAGAATGATTAATCACCCCAGAATGATATCAGCCTTTTTTGCAATTGCATCACATTGTTGACTCATATTTAATTTGTGATCCATTATAACTCCCAGATCCTTTTCAATTGTACTACCATCTAGCCAGTTATTCCCCATTTTGTAATTGTGAATTTGATTTTTCCTTCCTAACTGCAGTACTTTGCACTTGTCTTTATTAAATTTAATCTTGTTAATTTCAGACCAATTCTCTGTCAAAGTAATTTTGAATTCTAAAACTGTCCTCCAAAGTATTTGCAACCCCTCTCAGCTTGATGTCATCCGCAAATTTTATAAGCATACTCTCCACTCCAGTATCCAAGTCATTAATGAATATATTGAATAGTACCGGATCCAGGATTGACCCCTATGGGACCTTACTAGATACTGTCTCACAATTTGACAGCAAACCATTAATAACTACTCTTTGAGTATGGTCTTTCAACCAGTTATTCACCTGCCTTATAATAATTTCATCTACACCACATTTTCCTAATTTGCTTATGAGAAGGTCATGTTGGACTGTGTCAAAAGCCTTACTAAAGTCAAGATATATCATGTCTATAACTTCTCCCCTATCTGTGTGACCAGTAACCCAGTCATAGAAGGAAATTATGTTGATTTGGCATAATTTGTTCTTGACAAATCCATGCTGGCTATTCCTTATAACCCTATTATTCTATAAATGCTTACAAATTGATAGTTTAATAATTTGTTCCAGTATCTTTCCAGAATTTGAGGCCAGCTGACTGGTTTACAATTCTCTGGGTCCTCTTTATTCCCCTTTTAAAAGAGAGGTACTGTGGTTGCCCTTCTTTAGTCCTCTGGGGCCCCACCCATCCTCCATGAGTTTCAAACATAATTGCTAACAGGTCTGAAATTGCTTCAGCTAGTTCCTTAAATACCCTAGGTTGAATTTCATCAAGCCCTTCTGACTTGAATACATCTAATTTATTTACATATTTTTTAACCTGTTCTTTCCCTGTTTTGGCTTGTGTTCCTTTTCCCTTCTTGTAATTAATAATTATGTTATGTATCTGGTCACAATTAACCTTTTTAGTGAAGACTGAAACAAAATCGGCATTAAACACCTCGGCCTTCTTGATGTCATCTGTTATTAGCTCTCTTTCCCCACTTAGTTAGAGAACCTACACTTTCCTTCCCCTTTCTCTTGCTCCAAGTGTGCCTTTTATGTCCCTTGCTAGGTGTAACTCATTTTCAACCTTAGCCTTTCTGATTTTATCCCTACATGCTTGTGCTATACTTTTGTACTCACCCGTATCAATTTGTCCATGTTTCTACTTTTTGTAGGCTTTCTTTTTGATTTTACAGTCATTAAGGAGCTCCTGACGGAGTCTTATTGGCCTCTGGTTAGTATTCTCTGAGTTTGTTAAAGTCTGGGTTTTTTTATGTTAATTTTCCTTATTCTGATGCTGTCACTCCTTTCTTTTCTTAGAATCATGAAATCTATCATTTCATGATAAGTTTCACCCAAATTGTCTTCAGCCTGCGATTCAGAACCAAACCTCCCTATATGGTGGCTGGCCCTTTGGCTAATGGCTGGCCCTTTGGTTACTTCCTCCATCTTCTGAAACAAAAAGTAGTCTAGTGCGCATGAGCACACACACGCACATGCATTTTGCAAACACCCACATCCACAGAGTATATTTTCGATTTTTACTTTCTCACTCTTCTTAGCTTATAAACAGTTCCAGGTGGGGACCGTGTCTTACTATGCAATATGCCTAGCACACAGTCCTGAAGCTGATTTTTTCCATACTCGTTTCTGTCTTGGTATTATGACCATTACCATGGTAAGTGTGCACCTGAGAATTACTGCAATATAAATGTTATATAATAACTTTAACATGCACTTAGTCAGGACCCCAGATTCAAATCTTATCTGAAAGACATCACTTTCGGCAGTACAGTGTACCCAGTACTATGCTGAGACATTGGTATAGCATCGACTGAGATGAAAAGGTATTACTTGCTGAGTTGCAAATACTGCCTCCTACAAGACCCTAGTTTTCCACTGGAAGTCTCCCATTTAAATACTGAATAGCCTCAACTTTTCTTAGTTTATGAAATATTACCTGATCACAGCCTGAGGTGGTACAGCTGCAGTCAGTCAGCAAATAAATAAATAAATAAATAAATAAATAAATATACTTTTTATGAAGTATAAAATGAGTGATGATGGGGACTGCACCCTTATTTTTCTTAAACAGTACTAAAATTTTGGGAAGATATTGCCCCTATGGTATTGTCCTCCTATCTGTCACTTCATTTTAAGACAGCCATCTGTCATATAACCTCTTAAGTTAAAAATTTTTTTTACAAACATACACAAATAACAAATTCTAATAACTGGCAGCAGGCAGACAATCCCTAGATTGACCAGCAACCAGGGCCGGCGCTTCCACTAGGCGACCCTAGGTGGTCGCCTAGGGCGGCAGGATTTGGGGGGCGGAAATTCGGCGGCGGGGGGTCCTTCCGCTCTGGGTCTTCGTGCTTAGGTCCAGTAAGCGAGTGAAGGACCCGCCGCCGAATTTCCGCCGAAGACACAGAGCGGAAGGACCCCCGCCACCGAATGCTCAGAGGAGGAGCGCTGCCACCTAGGGCAGCAAAAACCCTGGTGCCGCTCCTGCCAGCAACCACCACTATGGTTTAAATGACCCCATAAATTCCATTCCTACCCAGGTACTTGGATATGAGATACCTCTTGTACAAATCTTCATTCAGGTGAAGGCAAAGGGTAAATAGATGTGAACTCAGTTACACGAGTGCAAATCTGGGGCGGGGGAGGGAGGATTCTGTTGATGTCATCTAAGCCTCTGTGATCCATCACTTCCACTCATATGTGTATGCTCAGCACAGTTGCCGGCTCAGTCTGGTAAAATGGTGTAGTTGCCAGTAATATGTGCTAGATTGGGGTCTCACAAGAAATTTTTTAGTGGCCTCAGAGTGCGACCACCAACTCTTGCTGATGGCCGCTCTGACAATTTTTCCTTAATACTTAATTAACTTTAGTAAAAACAAATAAATATGCACATATACATGTCCAAATCATTGTAATTTATTTATGTAGATTTTTATTGCAGATTAAGTAATAAAAATAATGTACAGTTGTCGTTATTCTTTACTGGACCTAAGCAGCACAGAAACAACTAATGTGTTTGCAAGTTCTTATCTTTTTGTTTCTTTTGCTTTTTTGCTTGGTTTTTTTTTTTTAGACTTGCTAGCTAGTAAGTCTGTTTCTATGAAAAGTGATATTTGTATGTTTGTTAACACTGTTTTGCCCCCCCCCATCACCCCCAGGAGGGTGTGGCCGCATGAAAATCCCTTGGTGGTCGCATGGGGCTATGATGACCGCATTTGAGAAATACAATGTCATGAACCAAGAGTGACAAGGCGGGTGACATATCTTTTATTAGACCAACTTCTGTTTCCAGTCTTTAAAATTTCTAAAGTTATTTTTAGTTAAAAATAGTTAATCAAATAAACTCTTGAATTAAAGCATGATATAGTCCAGTTTTGCTATGAGCATCTGATATTTCCCATTACCATAACAATCAGTTTACATCTCAAAAACGATATCTGACATCTTCCTAATAACCATTTCAGCATAATAATGTATGACAACATTTTGTCTGATGACATTTTAATAAGAAGTGCACTATCAATAATGATCATGTCACCTTGTGCTATGGCAGAAAAGATAAATAAAGGCCTCTTTAGAAGAACAGAGACACTTTCATTGCCCATAGTCTTTTGAGTTACAGTGATTGTTGCTGTTACATTTTAAGTCTTGCTCCAAAAATGTTTTGCTGTTGTGTAAACAAGTTGTTGGAGTAATTATTATTGAAAACTCAAGATGGAAAAACTTGCAGCAGAACTGGGATTCCACCAACTCAATGAGATAGAAAAAAAATCAAAAAATCACAGGACCAACAATTAATTAATGCCAAGATTGTATTATTTTTATTTCTGTCATTAAATAAATAGCAATAAAATATAAAAACATATATTTATTTTATACTCATTATCAAACTATATATACTGTGTACTTTATGAAATCCTGTTTCTAACTATCTCTAATCTAATCTAATCTAATCTAATCTAATCTAATCTAATCAAGGTATCTGAGAGTAACCACTGGGATCAGATTAGGCTGGAATAGGGTACTGCAATAATGGCTGGAGATAGATGTAGAGTATGGTACAGTCAGTCCATTACCCTACAGGGATTGCAGCAGCTGTCTTGACCCTCCTCCTGTTCTATGTCTCTTGGAGTAGCTGAACCTACAACAATGGTCTCATTTCTTTCTTCATACTACTAGGGCTATCACAGCTGGGAATAACTATTTCCTGGGGTCCCACATCATCATACTGAGCCTCTTGTTGTCTGGTTGGAATCACAGCACCATCAATTTTGCTTCAGATGTTTGACTTGTAGGACAGCATTAATGGTACAAGACAGCCAGCACCCTTAAACTCCTTCAGTGCCAGCTGGGTAGACAAGAGCCTCTCAGGCCTATTACTTTAGTGTTGGTGGGTGAAATAGTATCCAGAATGGCTTCAGGGCAGGGAGCAGGCAACACAGGGAATTTGGCTATGAGGGCAGACCCATTATGGGGAGCTGTGGCAAGCACACCCACATTGAGTTTGATGAGAAAGAGGCCAGTGGCAGAGGAAGGTTGATCTTATACTATGCTGTATAGATTCTTAACCCACTATTAATTTTAAGGTTAGTCAGGAGAAAATCTGGAGATGAAAATATGGAGGGGACATTTTCAGCTTGTATACAGGTATGAAGTCTCATGTTAAAGTCCTGCCAGCTGTGGTTGAGTCTGTATTGCAGGCAGAGCAGGCCAACCTGATTTAATTCATCTTGCGTTGTATACGAAAAAGATGCAGGGCCCCATATTGTCTTTGGTTTGGATATTGATTAGAAGCAATATATACTCCTTACATAGGTCACATAATGGATGAAGATAGGGGATGTAGGACCTACTTCAGTGTTATAGATTAGGGGGGGAAATGAACTGTCTGAGGTGTTCTTTGAAATGAGAGGGGCATCATATGGAAAGAGAGGGAACCTGATAGCAGTTGGCCTGCTGCAAGGATTTTCCCTTTAGAGAGCTCAGAAGTTGTTGAGCTCCAGTGCCAGAGGGAAGAACAGTCCTGAACTACTGAAAGAAAGAGATGTTGATGGAGTGAGCAGCTAAAGGAATCTGGCACTTCTGAAGGTCTAGACAAAACATTCCTTAGAGTGGGATTTGATGGGCATGACAAGCCCCACCATGGCTTTTGGCCACAGTGCATGTTAGGTGGTATGCAATAATAAGAAGCAGGGATACAACACATCTTAACACTTTATTGACATACATCTAGTATATTACTAGATGCCTCTGTCCCTCTTTACAATGAGAAAAACACTTTCTCAGTCCTGAGCTCTCTCCTGAGGTGATCTAGAGTACAGGCATGGAGACTCTACTCATCGTGTTTGTCTAGTCCCAGCAATCTGACATTGCCAAATAAGCTAACAAATGTGTTTTCAGGGAGATTTCTGAGTTTGTTCAAGGAGAAAGGAGATAAGGAGTCTCAGTCTCTCTTACTCTAATATGTCAGACTGATATTTTGAAGAAAATGGATACCATTCCTCTCTGAGCAGCATGAAGCGTAAGGGCAGGATTATATACATCCTATGCTGCCAATTTGTGCTGATAAATTAAAAACACTGAGTATCTGAAGTCCATAAATTAGATTTTGGTGCAGAATTCTTAGGGCCTGGTACATCACTCTGTTACCAGGATTTCAATGGAGTTGCACTGGTGTAAGACTCAAGTAGTAGAGTGGTGAATTAGGTTCTTCATTCAGACATTTTAAACATATTAACAAGTTCTTAATAAAAATATATTGAAATAGATTAAAATTTACTTTTAAAGCAGCACTAGTAAAATTTAATAATAGGTTTATGCTGCAAATTCTCATCAAGTGTTTATCTGGGGAAGTGAATGGGAGGAGAGTACTTTTGGGGAGATTTGATTGAAGCCTTTAAAATTGGGTTTTGCATTGCTTCTTCTGCTTTAAGTTGAGTCACTTTGTCATTTCACATATAATTAATGTGTTTTAATTTTATGCACTTAGAGATATTTGATATGTGTATTTTAAAAATCTAATTAATAAATAGATATGTTAGTTTGATTAGACCACCTCAAGGGCGATTTTCTCTCCAAGGGGCAGCCTTCTTAGATGGAGTTTTTCCTATATTGTGGTGTATAGGACATTGCTTGTTAGCCCTACACCACATGGTGGTGCTGTTGATTCCAGATTGCTCCCAGGCCCAATGATTCGTGCCACGAATAGGTTCCGACCCACCTGAGAAGCTATGCATGTGCTTGTGCTGCCTGTATAATGAGAGCAAAGTCCCTGGGTTGCGACTAACAGGAAGGAATTGCAGAAGGAGTGCATGTGCAAGTTCCACCCAGCTTCTTCTGGAGTCAGTAATGTTGGTTTTTTTATTTATATTTAAAAAAAATTAGAATAATATATTTACAGTAACATTTAATAAGTGCAGTTTCATTTATTAGAGTTCTCCTCACCTCCCACATACCACTGTTAAGTCACTTTCAGCACGATGCTGTAGACTGAAATACTCAATAAAATAAAATAATATAGCACCCTCCAAAATATAAATCAGTTAAGTAGGTACTTAATTGAAATAGGATGGGCCTTAATGTCTGATTTTAACTTGTTTGAGACATGCATGCACACACAGAGGAACAAAGAGGAATCAATTTCAAATTCTCAGCTTTATTACAGAATCCAGGAACAGTAACTGGAGCAGGACATTTCAATTCCCACACATCAGCATTTCTGACACTTCACATTTGCATATTCTGTAGTCTCATGGTCTTGCTTAGTAGATGTAGAACTGTTTCTTTTACTCAGTCCTGCCTGCAATGTATACGCACAGTTTTGAGGAGGGCTTCTTGCCTGATAAGCCAATGACCACCAAAGTCACTCTTTAGCCAAATTTAAGGTTGACATGCTCAGGATTTATCATAGGCAAGATCACATACTATCAACCTCATGTCTGAAATATCTCAGGGTAGAACATGCCATTACTGTGCCACCAAAGTTGTTCACTAGATGGTTTCTAAGGATTTACTGAACCAACAGTTATTCAAGAGCAGTTAGTCAGCTGTTTGTCAATCTCTATACTTATGGCATTCAAATATACTGACATTTAGTCTATATTTGATGAAAAATTATTCTAGGATGTTCCCAGTGCCCTAAAACAGAATGATGGACACTGAGGCTTGGAGCTATATGGACTATTTCAGTAGAAATGTGTGTGTCTTCAAACAAAGGGATACATAGCTTCTCAAATGTAGCACAGCAAAGGATTTTCTGGTTTAGCACAGCCATTGCCTGTGAGGAAACTAATCTGAGATGGGGGGAGGACGGATCTTTAACACTTAGAAAAAGCAGGGTCCTAACTTTGGAAACATCAAATGAAGTATTGGTAAAGAAAATGCCTTCAGTTGAGAAATACTGTAGCAGAAAAGCATTGCCATGTAAAGGTCTAGTATAATTGTACTCTGTAGGAAACATTCTCATTAGGAGGCATGTATGAAGTTGCCAAATAATGCCATGCTGAAGTTGGTAAAGAAATATTGGAACTTGAAGATAAACTGCTGTTCTGGGCTCTAGGATGGCCCATTTGAGGAGGTTAAAGTTAGGTGACGTTATAACTGGAATGCACTCTGAAATAAGAATCAGTATTGCAGAATAATAAAGATGCAGAGCTGGAAAAGGCTAGGGTAAAAGTGAGTTCAGGGGAGATACTAACCGGAAGCACACAGCAATAAGCAAACAGAGAATCCTGTGCATGAATGTGTGTCCCGCGTATAGCAAGGAGTGCTGCTCTATATAATAGCAATCTTTTCAACAGTTTTCTTCTAAGAGGAAACAAAATCTTCTTCATGATGATTCATCTGTCCGTCTCTCTGTCTAGATACTTATAGGGCTCCATTGCCATAGTATCTAAGCACCATCCAGGATTTTAAAAATAGAAATGATAACAATTTCTAGAGAGACAAGGTGAGTGAAGTAATATCTTTTATTGGACCAACTTCTGTTGGTGAGAGAGACAAGCTTTGAAGTTACACTGAGCTCTTCTTCAGGTCTGGGAAAGGTACTCAGAGTGTCACAGCTAAATACAAGATTGAAGAGATAAATTTAGGATAAGTAGTTCGTACATATCATATTCTAAGGGACCATTGAAGGTAAAGTGGCCCATTAGGATCCCTGTAGTCATAAGACAAAAAGGGGATTTAGTGGATTACAAATGATAGTTTTGTAATAAACCATAACAATCTCTCTCGCTTCTTTTCCTACATGCCTGGGAAATAGGGTGATTAATTTTCTCTGTTATTTTTAATGCAGTTATTTATTTTAGTGCTTATCTGTGTAAGAGAGAAGATTATTCAGGGAAAACCAAGTAAAAAAGATGAGTTTTGCATTTAGTTCTGAAAGCAATGAGGTCCGTGGTCATTCTTATAATTTCAGATAGTCAGTTTTACGGTCTTGGTCCAGCTCCTATGAAAGTCTGGTCTCTGGCACTCATGAGTCAAGCCCATGGAGGGCTTTGAATAATAAAATGGAGACCTTGAACTGGACTCCATATTCAGTGGGTAGCCAGGGCAGACAATGGAGCACTACCATGATGCACTCACACTGACCTGTGTTGCTAAACAGATGGGTTGCTGCTTTTTGTACCAGGTGGAGTATTTTCAGGGTATGTGGCTTTATTTGTAGATATAACAAATTGCAATAACCAAGCCTGGAGATCACAGATGCATGGATTGCTGTGGTCAGGTCTGTGTCCATTAAGATGGGGTGCAATTTTCTGTCCAGTCATAGATGGAAGCAGGAGTTTGAGCCCACCATGGCTATTTATGCATTCAAATGCAATGTGAAGAGTCCAAAAGGACAGCAAGACTGCAGACTGACTTGTCACATGATCTCTCATGATAGTAGGGGATATCACATAAGAGGAAGGATCTTCAGAGCACTTACCACTTCCCTGTTCTCACCAGGCTTAGTTCAGTCTTACCTGGGTTCAGTTTTAGCCAGTTGTTCATCCAGATTCTGTTTTCAGGTAGGCATTGTGATAAGTGGGAGATGGTACTGCTGTTTATGTTTGATGCAGAAGTGGGCAAGATCTGCATACTGCAGACACTTCAACCTGTATTGTCTCACCAGCTCTCCCAACAGGATTGTATAGCTATTGAATGATACAGGGGAGAGGACTGTGCATTGTAGGACTGCACCGATGAGGGTCTGGGACTGGAGGAACAGTTTGAGATTCACCATCTAGATTTGGTATGGAAGGAAGACCCCAAACCATTTCAGTGTGTTTGTGTTAATCCAGCAGCCTTTTGGATGTGGAACAAGAGCATTTGGTGACCTGCAATATCAAATGCCACAGAAAGATCCAGTAGGGTAAACATGGATGTGCTTCCCATGTTTATGAACAGGAGGAGGTAATCCAGAAGAGCAATAAATGCTGTTTATTTGTTATGGTCTGGCTTGAATTATTCTCCAACTCATTCTTCAGCCTATTAAAAAAGGGTCCTTATGCTTCTCTTATTGCTGCACAAAAGTACTGAAATGCAATACCACATAGACCTTGTGGTATAAGTAGATATAAAACTGTGCTGCCTTTGTTTTCCATGTATCGTACCTCTAAATTTCAAAGAATTTTGTCTGTGAGGGAAGACATAGCAGCCATTTTATTCTCCGAGTCATTGCAGGCTGTTACAGACAAAACACACATATTGTGCTCTTTCATGAAAACTTTCCTTTTGTTCTTATTGTTGTGTTTTCCTTAATCTGAAATAAAAGCCACTTTAGTCTGAAAGTACATGGCTGCCCTTTGTGTAAGGAAAACATATAAATCATCCATATGTTGATCCCTACCAAATTCACAGTCCAGTTTGGTCAATTTCACGGTCATAGGATTTTTTAAATAGTAAAGTTCATGATTTCAGCTATTTAAATCTGAAATTTCATGGTGTTGTAAACGTAGGGGTCCTGACACATAAAGGAGTTGTGGGGGATAGGTTGCAGTACTGCTACCATTATTTCTGCGCTGCTGCTGGCGGCGGTGCTGCCTTCAGAGCTGGGCAGCTAAAGAGTGGTGGCTGCTGGCCAGGAACTCAGCTTTGATGGCAGAGTCACCGCCAGCTCAGCGCAGGAGTAAGGAGGGCATGGTATGGTATTGCAACCCTTACTTCTGCACTGCTACCTGCAAAGCTTGGCCCTCAGTCAGCAGCAGCCGCTCTCCGGCCGCCCAGCTCTGAAGGCAGCGCAGTAATAATGGTGGCAATACCATGACCCCCCCCTAAAATAACCTTGTGACCCCCCTGCAATTCTCTTTTGGGTCACGACCCCAGATTTGAGAAACGCTGGTCTCCCCCGTGAAATCTGTATAGTATAGCGTAAAAGCACACAAAAGACCAGATTTCATGGGAGGAGACCAGATTTCACAGTCCTTGATGTGTTTTTCATGGCCGTGAATTTGGTAGGGCCCTATCCATATGTCCAGAATATGTTCTTTTGGCTGATACCAAATACTTTTGTATATATTGAGGAGTATTTTTTCTTAAAATCATTAAGTGTTGCCAACTCTCACAATTTTATTGATTTTGTAGGGTTGCCAGTTTTGGTTGGATGTATTCCTGGAGGTTTCATCACGACATATTTTTTAATTCCTGGAGCCTCCAGGGCAATCCTGGAGGGCTGGCAAGCCTAATTTTTGGTAGTCTTGGAGTCATGTGATTATGTGAAAAATCTCAGCTTTCATTTTAAAAAGTAAGTTTCTAATCCTCATGATTATGGAGAAACACTTGAAAAAAAATGAACCCTAAAAGCTTAAAAACCATCAAGCAAATAAAAATAAACCAAAATTTAATATTTAAAAAAAGAACATGTATTTTAAGCCAGTCTCATGATTCTTCGGGGAGGTGGGAGAGTCCTGACTTATGTTTTTTTAATTTTTAGGGTTGGCAATACAGGTAACAATAGTTGCAGCTGTTGATTTATTTAAGTCATGGATGGAAGAAGCTGCCTAAAGATCTTGAAGCTGCAGATATGGACAAATAGGGAATTTTAATAATATTTTAAGTAAATGATGATGCAAACTACAGAAATAATAGAGAAGAGGGGAGAAAAATGTATTTCCTCACTGGGATGCTACTGAACATTTGAGCCAGAAAACAAAGAGTTTAGAGGGAGACATTTTCCTAGCTTCCCCATATAAATAAGCCACTGGTTATTGTTAATAAAGGATTCTATAGAGGGGGAAGAAGTGGTCTGTTGAGAGACAGTAACCCTAGGAAATGTTCCCCATATTTAGATCTCCTTTCACTATAAAGCGGAGGGTTCATTTCAGGTCAATCATCCTGTGCTCTTTAGGGGAATGAGTCTCCAGCATGGCTATTTATATGAAGGGATTTCGTGAACTTGAGTTATAGCTATTGGTATAATCATAGGTTTTAGAAATAAAAGTAGTTATTTCTTACTCCTTTGTGAGTGGGGCATGAAAAGGTCATTCAGTGTATGGTACTTCAAACACTGCAAAAGGAAATATATTTTACCACTTACTTACAGGTTATTTACTATACAGGAAGTATGCATAATATTGCTGCACTGCTATGCAGAATTGGGAGGAAAGGGGCTTATTTTATATTTAAGATCTAGTTAAATTTGTTTTATTTTTTATAATAATAAAAAGTTAATCACAGATATTGGGTCGTTTAAAAACAACATGCGGCAGACAGCAGATTTGCAATAATGAACAACATCTTTAAAAAAGAAGTCTCCTGACAATGTGGTAACCCTTCTCTTCAGATGTGCAATGTAACAGGGAAGGTTTTGTATCTTTGTGTATGTACCGCTTTTTGGCACCCCCAAATCTTGGCGCCCTAGGCAACCGCCTAGTTTGCCTAAATGGTAGCACCGGCCCTGACCCAAAATTAATTTACTTAAAAAGCAAATATTACAGCCCAGGAGTTTGCTAACTCATGGTGGCCAGATATGCTTGGTTAAACTTGTGGTGCACTGAGAGGCAAGGTAGTGCCACACTACACTGCTGTATGTCGATGGGCATAGACAAATTAGATCTTGGGGAGGATTTAGGCCTCAACCCCCCCAAAATTAGTAATTGCATTAATAAATAAAGGAAACATTGAGTTTGGGACAGAAACTAACCCCCAACCCAGATAAAAAAAGTTGTCTACACACCCACATGATATCATTTGACGGCATCCCACAGAATACTATGTACACTGAAAAACTAGACCTAATACTATAAAAATGGTGTCAATGAGTAGTGATTTCATAACTGAGACCAGAAGTATTTCTGTGAGGTTCACAGTCTGAGGAGAATAGCAAAATGTGGTCAATGGAATATCAACATTAAACAAATTTCATCTGCAAGAGAGAATGCTACCATTTAATAGGAAACAAAGTTTGCCATGAAAAATAATTATGTAAAAAAAGAGCAGAAATAAAAATGGGAGACAATGGGAAAAATCAACAATAATAATTGGCCCTATCATCTGAGGATAAGTTACAAACATTCATCGATTAAGCCTCACAACACCTCTGTTAAGTAGGTAAATATTTCTAGCCCCATTTTATAGACAGAGAAATTGGCATAAAGAAAAGTTAAGGCCCACATTTCAAAAGTGTCCACTAATTTTGGGTGCTTCCATTTCTCAATGCCTCAACTGAAACTGTCACGGTCTGATTTACAGTACCTACAGTTCCCATTTCCTTTGAGCCAACGGCCTGATCCAAAGCCCATTGAAGTCACAGAATGATTCATATTGACTTCAAGGGGCCTTAGAGATTTTTTCCAGGGTCACACAGCAATTCAGTAGCAGAGCTATACATTCAGTTCAGGAACCTTGACTTCCAATCTCTCATGCTAACCACTTCAACAGATTTCAGATTAAGTGAAATTAAATATATTATACATTGCACATGGTACACCTATCTATTTAGATGACAGAGAGACATAAATGACTAAAATAAAATCAAATAAATGCTTAACTTAGAAATAGGGATGGCTGTGGATTGGGAGATGGCCAGCCTAATTCTTATATTAGGAGATGTACAAAGGTTTCTTGACACTATCCAGCCATACAATGACATTCAAAGGTATACTGTTAACCAGAGAGACAATTGTAAATCACAGTAATGTGCTTCTTTGAAAATATCTCACAATAAATCCATTGGGTAAACTAGGATTTCTAAGTAATAAATACTACTTTATTAAAATGGAGATCTCAATACTTTTTCATAATAAAAATAACAAATAAATCAGTAAATGGTGCTGTTTTCAATCTGAGTCAGCGTATGACTAGACAAGAACTGTGCTCCCTGCAGGAAGGTATATCAGATGTATTTGTCCAATCTGAACGTGGTGATTTAATAGAAATTAGAGATGGGCTCATGTTGTAAAGTTCAAAATCAATCTAACCTGACTCAGAGCTTACAGGTGCTTAGGAGAACAACACTGATCATTCTGTAATGATACAAAACCTACCTCCCTAGCCCGAAAGGTCTCAGAAAAAGGGAATATCTTTTTTATTACTTATCTCTACAGTGCCTATAAGAACAGGGTTCTTTGCAGAGGTTCTTAGGTACTACCATAATAGAAATACATAATAATGGTGATAGCATGACCCCAGGAAAACTCTATAAAGGGGAGCCTTACAGGGATTTCCTCCTCCACTCCTGCAAGTATTTCCATGGGAAGGTGATCTGGGTTTGGGATATTATACAAATATCAGTGTTACTTTGTGATTGAGAAGGAAGCTGCCTTTTATCTGACAGATATTTTTGGCTTTCTTTTTTGTTTTAATCCCCAGGTCTTTCATTTTGACTGCTGTTTGGTGACACTGGTTTAGGTAGCACTTAGAGTATTGTTTTGCGAGTGAAGAAATAGGTCTGTATTCTAGAAGAAACTTTCATTTCCCCTTTCTCTTTCCTTTTGTTCACAGCAGGACCCTTAATCCCCTTGGTGCTATACATCCAGGCTTGATTCTGCTCTCACTGAATTCAATGGGAGTTTTGCCAGTGATTTCAAAAGGAGCAGGACCAGGCACTCACCACACCTTGTGCTTCCTAGCATGGAGAGGTGTCTGTTAGCAAGGGAAACTGTAAGCCTTCCCTAGAAGCAAATGTGTTGTGGAATTTCCTAAGACAGAAATCTACTTTAAGTCAGAAAAGAACTCTCCCTTTGCAAGGTTATGCTTGGTATTGCTGACTACATAGTCTCATAAGGCTCTGTTTGATTCTTGCAGTATGGCTCTGACAAGATGGTTGCCCATCTTGGACTTCTTGGACTATATGATTTCAGCATATGTAAGAGATACTCCCTACACTTTAGATTCCAAATAAATCTGTTATTTTGCTGAGATTTATACTGAATTTTCAAACTGGATGCTACTGTAGCTTAAAGCTTTTTAGTACCAATTCCATTGTAATGGCTTAGGGCCTGATTTTCTGAGATGCTGAGCACCAGCAATACAAATTAAAATCCATGTGAGCTGCTGCAGGTGATCAACTCCTCTGAAAATCAGGCCCATTAAGTGTCAAGTTGTGTACTCAAAAAATTGAGGCATCCAAAATCAGAGGCCTCTTTTAGAAATTTGGGCCTGACTTGCCCACAGTCACACCATGGGTCAGTGGCAGAACCAAGATCCTCTGACTTCTAGTCTTGTGCCTTAACCATAAGAGCATCCTTCCCCTCTACAATGTGCACTCTTTTTCTATCATGTTTTCCACTTCTAACATAAGAGTTTTTCTGTGCTCCTTGTGTCTGCTCTGGACAGCTTATTTAGGTTAAGAATAGCAAACCTTAAAATCTAAAGATCTTTTACTAAGTGTATGCACCATATACTGTGACATGAAAGTGCAAGATTAATTTCTATTCAGAATGATAGCCTTTTACCCATTTTTTTAAATCAACTGGAGCTCACTGAGTTAGTGGAGAATCTCCATACTTTAAACCTATTAATGGCAAATGCAAAACTCTTAAGTGTTAAGGTTTAAATTTTCAAAAGTGTTAAGTCTGAGTCCCTCAATTTCAGAGTCTAACTTAAGGTACTTAAAACCTGACTTTCAGAGGTCCTGAGCAATTGTAGCTCCAGCTGAAATTAATGAGAACTGCTGGTGTGCAACTCCTTTGACAGTCAGCCCAAGGTGTCTCAAATTGGACACCTAAAATCTGTGGCCACTTTTGAAAATGTAACCTTTAATATCTAAATTGGACACCTAAACTTAGATGTCACTTTTGAAAATGTGGGCCTTAACCTTTCTGTGCTTCGATTTGCACACCTCTAAAATGGGTTGTATAATCATAGAATCATAGAAGATTAGGGTTGGAAAAGCCCTCAGGAGGTCATCTAGTCCAACTCCCTGCTCAAAGCAGGACCAACACCAACTAAATCATCCCAGCCAGGGCTTTCTCAAGCCGGGCCTTAAAAACCTCTAAGGATGGAGATTCCACCAGCTCCCTAGGTAACCCATTCCAGTGCTTCACCACCCTCCTAGTGAAATAGTGTTTCCTAATATCCAACCTAAACCTCCCCCACAGCAACTTGAGACCATTGCTCCTTGTTCTGTCATCTGCCACCACTGAGAACAGCCGAGCTCCATCCTCTTTGGAACCCCCCTTCAGGGAGTTGAAGGCTGCTATCAAATCCCCCCTCACTCTTCCCTTTTGCAGACTAAACAAGCCCAGTTCCCTCAGCCTCTCCTCGTAAGTCATGTGCCCCAGCCCCCTGATCATTTTTGTTGCCCTCCGCTGCACTCTCTCCAATTTATCCACATCCTTTCTGTAGTGGCGGGCCCAAAACTGGATGCAATACTCCAGATGTGGCCTCACCAGTGCCGAATAGAGGGGAATAATCACTTCCCTCGATCTGCTGGCAGTGCTCCTACTAATGCAGCCCAATATGCCGTTAGCCTTCTTGGCAACAAGGGCACACTGCTGACTCATATCCAGCTTCTCATCCACTGTAATCCCCAGGTCCTTTTCTGCTGAACTGCTGCTTAGTACTTCTCTTATCTCAGAGGCTTAAGAGCCTGATCCTGCGAAGTGCTAGGTGGCCACAATTCCTACTGAAGAGTTCATGGGAGTTTTGTGTGCTCAACACCTCACAGGAGGTGCTTAGCTCTTTGCAGAAATGGGCACTTAGTTATTAAATACAAGTTTAACTCTAATACTAAATAATGTTGTATAGTACAGTGTTATACTCCAAGAAAAATAAAAAAGCTGTGCAGTTAACACTCTATTGCCCAACTGATAATGATGTTAAAGAAGCATTTTTAAAGCGCTGTGTTGTGCAGTGAAATACACTATTTTCTCATGCTAAAGTTAGCATCTGTACAATGGAACCATCTCTATCATTTATATGAATATAATTTCATTTTAAATTTCATTCATATTGGAAAACATATTAATTGTTTTATGCTGCTGCAGTCCCAAAGCCATTACTTCAGAGATATCTATTATTTTGAATGGTACATCATGTGTTTGAATAGAAGCTCATATCTGTGTGCTTTCCCTTGACATTCTGCATGACCATAGGGAGGCAAGGTGGTTAAGGGATCTAGAGGAAAACAGTAGATTATTTATTCTTCCTGAAAAATACTAACATTGACATAGAAAAGGAATAATAAATTTACATCTGTAAAGCATTTGACAAAGTTATTTATGTAGATTAGAGTTTCACATTCTGAAGTAATAAATTAGGAACTCCTTGGCTTCACCATAACATTTTTTGGCTCAATGTATCCAAAGCTGATATCCTTGTACTCAATGAGAAGAGCCTTCACCCAAAAATCACATAATCTCTCTCTATCTGTTTGATGCCTAATATTCACCCTTGCTCCTCCATATCTCCCAGATCTGTAAATCTTCTTCTCATTGTGGATCTGTACCTGGTGCTATCTTGATTATCCCTATGCAAAAAATTTGTTTATATCCTCATCTCTCATTTTGACTGTTGTACCTTCTTCTGGACTCCCCAAAATATATTTGCAACATTTCAGTGTGCTCAAATTATAGATGATTGTTTCTTCACCTATAACAGAAAACAAGTATGTATTACCCAATTTCTATCAACTTCTATAGTTACAGATGCTGAGATAATCAACTCTCATGTTTCAGGGTGTCAACTGATCTCTCCAATGGTAAACAATCCACAACACCAAATGTACAATAGTTTTGGGGCATTGTGAAAAGGTTTTTCTTTTTCTGAAGCATCAGGTACAAGTCACTCTTGGAGGCAGTATACAGCGCTAGATGAGTTAATGAGCTAATCCATAAATAGTGAGGCATATCATGTGGTAAAGAGGTTTCCAAGTTTGAGGATGATACAACAACTTGCATTTGACAGAAATCGGATGTTGAAAGATATCTGCCAGTTTGGCAAGAAAAGAGTAAGTATGTGCATATGTGTCCATGTTTGTGTTAAAGAGAGAGCTAGAGCAAGTGAGACTTACTTTACAGTTAACAATACAATATTGTTATATGGTGTATAACCATACAATCTAATCAAAATGATCGCAGAAGTCATAGTAATTTGGATAGTATGGACGAAGTTGTGATTTATGGTTAAAGTTTATCTCAAAATCTCAGATGAGATTTAGACAAGTTGCACCCTGGACAAAACAGGCTTTGTTAAATTAAACCACAGAATTTTACATTACTTCATCCAAGAAACAGGGAAGAAAGAGACAAGAAATTTTTTTGCCAGATGCCCAGTCCAGTTTTGCAGATCCAATAAGTTTGAATATTTCTGATAAGCTTTGGATAAGTTTGCAAACTCTGGTGGATGTTTGCACCATACTTCAGCTACTGATATATTTGGAGGCATTTATACATGTGAGTTGTCCTCAATATTATTCAGTTAGTACTAGATTTTGTATGACGGACTTAGAGCCTTTATGGTGAAAAAGAAAAAGCTGGTCCAAAAAGTCGAACATTTCATTTTTTGCCACTACAGGTGGCTAAGATGTAACAGAGACATTTTCCCAAGTAAATTCAGGTCAGAGTACGCTTCAGAGGGGTTGTCACTGAATTAGAGAAGCAGTAATTATTTTCTCATGTATTTGTGGCCAAAAGTGCCTCAGGCACTCAACATAGGTTCTGCAACACTCATCCAAATCTGACCCAGAGCATACAATATAGGCTCCTTACCTCTCGAGGCAGTGAACTGAGCCTTTTCGGATAGTCTGGGTAGTATCCTGGGGCTTTCACACATCCTTTAATTCCTGGATTATTTTTTTCTCCTTAAAGGTCCCCTTCTGCTCCCCTTTCGTTTGCTGTTAAATGGCTCATCTCTACTGGGAAGATTATTCACAGTTAATCAGCTCATCTATTCTGAGACAGTGACAATGCTGGTCTATGAATATGCCAGCAGGCATTGTCGTAACAGTTGTGTTGTGTGGTTAAACCCTTCCCTTTCCTGAGGGGCTCCACTGTATCCACTGCACCACAAACATAATACAATTACCACCAAACGAGTGTGCTGGCTATAGACACTAGTGCTGTCAACAGAATTAGAGAAAATGCAATTTGTGTTATTTAATGAGCAGCTTGTTTACATAAATAAACCAGGTGAGGTGAAAAAAGTGATGCTCTACAGTATGGAACACAAGTGAATATTAGGCATATGGAGAGAAAATATTTCCGCACTTCTGTTTTTTCATAATCTTTTGGGTTGCCTTGTGTCCTCTCATTGTGAATAATGAGATAGGCTTTTCCCAGTCTTTTGGACAGGCACTAGTCCTGCTCTGGGCCGAGTTAGATGACATGGTGGTCAAAATGCTAGCAGCTGGTCTACATTGGGACTTTTTCTGTTGCTACCACTGTGGGGGATTTTAAAGAAAAGCTCAATGTAGACACAGCCAACGTAAGGGCTCAATTAGTATCTTCCTGAAGTGTTGCTAACAAAGTGAGTCAACAGAAGAAGTCAGCCACACTCTTGCATCCATCCATAACAGAACCATTCTTTATACAAATAAAACAAAGTCCATTCTTCCTGGCAAATATATTGAGTTGCCACTCCCTATTTGTGACCCTTTTTTGTTATGTTGCTTATTTAAATATTGAAACATGATTTCTCTACTTGCAATTCACATGTCAGAACTATGTTTACAATCAGAACCTACTTAAACCTGAAATCATTCTATCAATTTTAGACTGATTATTTTATACATTTAAATTGTGTGTGTGGCTCTGTCTGTTCCTTTCCTTCTACTGCATGCTCAAAAACTAGTTTATAACACTGTGCTTTCTTTCCTTGACTTCAGAGGCAGAGTCTATTGACCTGGTATTTGCATTATAGTATCTGATACTACTTTCCCCTTCCCATAATCCCATGTAGTGTAAAGAAATCACCCAGATGTACAACTTGTTAGTGATGGCCTGATGGACATTATAGTAGGGAGCCAGCTCTGCTACAGTTAAAATTAAGACCAATTTTCTGTTTAAAGCTTGATTCTAAGGTCACGTCTACACTACAATCTGTGGACAACACAAGTTATGTCAGCATAAAGCTGTTGCTATTAGTATATTGCTCATGCGTGTGCACATTTGTCTGCTTGCATTGGTGCTTTGCGTACTTACCAGGAGTGCTTGTGTCACTCTATGGCGCAATGCCTTTTGGGGGATTTTTGTAATATGCTGTGAGGTAGAAATGAGTCATACTCTGGAAGCTAGGGGTCAAGTTTCCATCATAGTACTTTTTCCATCCCATAATGCCATTCCTATCTCACAATTTTTTAAAAATTGCCTTTTTTTAAAATCTCATAAACCTGTGCAGCACTTGTTCCTGTCTGCCTTCTCTGACAGAAGCATGGAGCATGCACAGTTCTGCACTATTGTCATGAACATTGCAAACACAGGATGAATGATTCTCCAGGATTCGTAGAGCTGCAGGAAGCACTGCAACAACATAGGACATGACAATTTCTTTGAGGACAGATTACTAAGGGACATAATGAAAACCAATTCAAGGTTGTGTTGCTGGTGTTCACAGAGCAGCTGCAGATAGTGGAGTGCCTCTTCTGGGCCTAAGAAACAAGCACTGACTGGTGGGATTGCATCGTAATGCAGGTTTGGGATGATAAACAGCATCTGCAGAACTTTCAGATGTCAAAAGCCACATTCTTGGATCGATGTGCTGAGCTCACGCCAGCCCTTAAATGCATAGGAACCACAATGAGAGCTGCACTGATAGCAGAGGAGTGGTGGTTACACTGTGGAAGCTTGCAACATCATCTTTGGAATTATAAAATCCACAGTGGCAGCTGTTGTCATGCAAGTGTGCAGGGCCATTAATTGTATCCTACTAATCAGGACTGTGACTCTAGGCAATGTGCAGGACATGATGGATGGATTTGCAGTTGGAGTTCCCAAACTGCAATGGGCAATAAGATGGCATACAAATCCCTATTTTGACCCTAACCCACCTCACCACAGAGTACATACATAGAAAGGGATATATTTCTATGGTTATGCAAGCATTGGTGGATAACGAGGGATGCTTCATAGCTATTAGTATGGGCTGGTCAAGGAAGGTGCATGATGCTCACATCTTTAACAACACAGGACTGTTCAGAAAACTGCAAGCAGGGACAGTCTTTCCTGACCAGCAAATTACCATTGGTGATGTTGAAATAAAAAGAGAGTCAGTGGCGCTGGAACACTTTTTACAGTGGAGGTGCTGAAAGCCAGTGGTCCCCAAACTTTTTACTTTGCAACCCACGTACCCCTGTCCGCACCCCCTCTCCCCAGATCTGGGGCCAGGACCGGGCTGTGGCTCCAGGAAGGGGGCGGACATGGATAGGGTAAGGGGGGCTGAGGCTGGGACCACAGCTGGGGCTGGGAGCAGAGCCCTGGGCGCGTGGCCAGCAGCTGCTGGGAGAGACCCCAGGTGCAGGGGCGGGAGCAGAGCCCTGGGCGTGGGGCTGGTGGCCGTCGGGACCCTGGGTGTGTTTCTTTCATAAAAACAGTGTCTGCACAGTCTCTCCTTTCTAGAGGCTCAAGAGATCCAATACCTTCTGTCTATTCCAGGCAGGAGCACATCTAGAGCACATAGGCAACATGGTCGGATGGGCAGTTGCAAACAACAAGGGGGAGCTGCTAGATGTGCTCCCAACCTGGACAATCAGGAAAAGGCATTTCAAAAATATGCAAGAGTTTTAAGGAGTGTGCGTGGCTTTCGGTCTCTGTGATTCCTGGGCAGTGTTAACAATTGTAACCAGAGCAATCACTGTCAGGCACTGTGGAATAGCTGCTGGAGGATTGTTAGGGTTAACATAGGTCCTTCAGTGTTTACACTCACTCACATTATATGTTGATCACAGTTCAATGCTGTTTGGGGAGGTGGAGTTACTGCATCCTCATAATGGGGCACATACATTGGTGGGAGGCAAATCTGAATGCAGACACATGCATAAATAGGTTGACACAAAGGCGACTTATGTCGACCTGACTGTAGTTTAAACCAGGCCTAAGTGCTCTAAAATCCACAAAGTTACTCAGATTGCCTTCAAATTTTGTGTATCTCATTGAAGCACAGGGTTTGATCAGTAAACCAAATTTGGGGCCATATGATGAACAAGGGGTTCCTGAGGTACAGCCCCCCCTCTCCCCCAACAGCTTTTTCTAAAGTTGACATGTTTTGGCAGTGATTTTTGTGCACAGAGAGATCAAACCAGTGCTGAGATCATCACTCCAGGGTCTCAAATGCTTGAAAGTTATTCCAGAGTGCATGCACCTACTAGCCCTTTGGGGGCAATCAAATTAAAACACTGGCAAAGAGATTTTGGCTTTTCAGTTAGGTGTGCTGCAGAGCACCACTAAGGCTCACATGGCAAGAGGATTACACTGAGCCTGTACGGACAGAGGAGCCAACATGGTTTGTAGCCTTGAATATTTCATACCAGCTGGATAGCTCAAGGGGCTAAGTAGAAGTGCTTAGAACCTGACTTACCCTGCCAGGGGTCAGTCTGAATTCCCACTTTGGGCAGAAATCTGGTAAGAACAGAAGGCATATTGCTAAAGTTTGTCTCCATATAGGGTTTTATTATTACCTCTATTTATTTGGGGGGAAACCACTGAACATTCTTAAGTACTTACTGTTGCCTCTCTGCTGAGAAGTAGCAGATTTCAAGGCCTTGCAGCTTGGTTTCCCCTTCTTGTTCAACCTATCCAATGATGTTATAATACTTACAAACCCAAACATCAAAAATTGTCTTTTTGACAGTGTAAATCTCTCCTCACTAGTTGTGTGCAAATCTTTTTGAAATAGCTTACATTTATTTCAGTTCAGTTTCAGATTAGCACCCTTAATCTTATCAAAGACCATGTGTACATGTATCAATTCCTGCTCAAAAAAGTCTTAGCATGCATCAGGATATCATCCAGGGTATAAGACAGGGTGAGAGAGGTATGCCATACAATACCCTTCCATAAGCCTCTCAAAGGTGGCAGGGGTGTTAAACAAGCCAAAAACCATTAATTAAAGTAATTGCAGTATTTCTCCAGATGCAAAAGTAGTCTTTCCCCCATCCTTTGGATCCACTTCTACTTGCCAATACCTAGCTTTAAGATCCGTTGTGTAAAACTAAGGTATGTGCTGCTAAGAATAGATAAGAATCCTTCTAAGTAACTTAATTCAATTTTCTATAGTCTACACAGAATATGGAACTCTGAACTTTTTTCCCTTATGTCTGAGGCCCAAGGACTGGCTGAAGAATCAATTATTTATACATTCCTATACAACCCCTCAATGGTTTGTAAAGCTCTTTGAGTGTAGAGCACTGTGCTGGAACAACTCCAGAAGAAAGTCTTGGAGTTCACCTTCAAAACTTCTCCACGCCCCGCTCCCCAACCCCTTTACAGTTTTTCTGTTTTCTTTTGTCAGTATTTACTAGATGCAGTGGCTTGTATTTTGTGGTTCCCTTTTTACCATTTTTGTTCATACAAAACACTCAACGTGCTTATAGTTCTCACTATCAACCTTTTGCTCCTCTCATTGGATCTGTGTAGTAGCTTTTCTCCCTAGGTCTCTGTTCTCCTCCTCAGGCAGTTTTCACCTGTCCCTCTTTGACTCTGTTGTCAGGCTACTCTGATCTACTCCTCATGATTTCCTTCAAAGCCCTCTCCCTCTAAGGCCCCAGCACGCTTTTTAAAGCCTAATTGTGGGTCAAGTGATCAATCACAAATGCACTGGCCTCTTCCCTCTTAAAGGGCCAGTGCTATCCTATGACAACACCTTTCCTGGAATTTATCACAGTTATTAGCCATTATGACCCCATCCATTATCTCAGTTGCCCAGACCTCTTGTTCCAGGTCTTGAGGTCCAATTTTTAAACCTAATTTTCCCCATTTTTTGGATGAGTGCATGTTCTTCAGTCATTGTCTCCATTTAAGACCAATATGGCTGTTTATTCAGGGTCTTCTAGCATTTTTAGTATATCTAGTTTAATAACTGTTACATTTGAGCCAGTGTCCACAATTCCTGTACATTGCACATTTTCTATTACTCTCTTCAATAGTCCTATACTTATTACTGTTATTCAACTGACCAGATCTAAAAAAAAGCAAAAAACAACCCCCCCCCCAAAAACAAAAAACCCAACTTGTGAGGCTACACCTTGTATCACCAACCTTTGCCCCTTCAGCTTGGTGTCAGCCTGTTTTCCCAAACTGGGTGAGGAACTTTCCTTACAAATTTATGACACTCTGTCCTGGCTTGCATTTATAACACTCCTTTTTGGGAGCAAATCTTTTTCATAGTACCACCATTTATGAGAATTATTTCCTTTATTTTTTTGTTATTGTCAATCTCTGTTAACAATTTTTATAAGGGCTTGTCTATACACAAAAGTTGTATCTGTTTACCTATACTGGTATAGCTCATTAGTATAGTTCTGGTATAGTTAAAGCAGTACAAATCCCCCTGGTGTGTATGCAGTCATATATAAGTTCCTTATGCCAGCATATCTATTCTTGTACAGGAAGGGGTATAACTAAGTCAGTATAAGTTACCTTTATACCAGTATGACTGTGTCCACACTAGAGCCTTTATCAGTATAATGATTTCAGTAAAAAAATCACAATCCTAACTGAAATAGTTATTCTGGTAAAACTTTCAGGTGTAAAGCAGGCCTAATTGTTCAAAATGTCATGACTCAAATTAAAATCCTCTTTTTCATCATGCATGTTAAATACAGATTTGTACTTACAGGGCTCATGTCAGAGAGGTTCTGTCATTCTCACTAGCAACTGCTTTCTTTTCTGCTTGGCCGTTGCTTGGAAGGACTTCAGTGCTGTAGCAAATATCACCACTAAACAGTGTCCTTGGTTTCCTTTTGGTGATCTTAATTAGCAAGAGCATGTCAAGTTAAGCATCAATAAAATGGGCCATTTCCAGTTTGTCCCCCAGTGGTATTTGGCTTTGCCAGACAACAATCTCATATGGCCCTCTGCCAGTTAAGGTGGGATCTCTTGTTCCCTCCTCCGCCTAGTCCTGGCCAGATTAGGTTGATGGCTGGCTCCAAAAAGCTCTTGATAACTCAGTCCTTTTCTGGAGCATCATCAGATCTGGTGCACTCAAGTTAGCTATTAAAAACACCCCTCTCTTCATCTCCCCCTTCATTTATTTGAGATATGATGTTAAAGTTAGACCAATAAGCCTCCCACGAAGTTTTCCCTTCAATGGTCACTATTGTATTTTTTGTGTTGACTTTTGTATTACTTGAACTGGAACTGTCTGATCCCTCCTAGCTGGGCTACCTTGGTGTACAAATGGGGTTGAAAAGTTTGTAAATGTCCTATATTGGACAAGTGCTCTGGCTCGCGTGATTCCTCATCCCAGCAGCTGGTTTCCACAATGGTCTGCAACCCTTGGAATTTCTTCTCTCGCTAATTTTAGCTCTTTAATTCCTTGCTGCAGCTCATCTCTTACTCTAGCAAGTTCCAAGTTGGCCAGAGCTTTCTGGGTATTTCCCATTATCCTGGAAATGTATTTAGTCCACAGTAATCAAGTTGCCCATCACTTCTTTTATCCTGTTTGCCAGTCTTGACTGGGCATGCTGTAGATGGGTTTCAAAATCTGTCCAGACCCTTTGTAATTTTTGATCCAGCAGAATGGATCTCATCTCTGCCTTCACTTCCTTCTAAAAAACCTCCAGATCCTATTTTATTTTCTTCCTCAGGTCTTGTTATTCCTTCTGGCCTGCTTATATTGCCTCTTGGACAGCTTTGATTTCTGCAACTTCCTCTGCAATTTTTTGCATTTTGGTTCAACAGGAATCCCTGCTCACAATTTCTTTCTCCTTGGAAACTCTATCCTGTTTCCAAAACCAGTGTTGCTTCTTGGGATAGGTTTTTCCAGTCCCTGTACATGGGGGGTATTTTGTATCTATTGGAGGCTGGGGGAATTCATCAATCCTTATTTATGAGATGATGAGTCTGTTTTGAGAGGAAGGTTCAATCCCTATATATGGGAAGTACAGTCTACTGGGGAGAGCCAAGCCCCTATTTACGGGACAGGTCCTGGCCCTCATTTACAGGGTCTTTAAGATGGGGGTCTCAGCCCCTATTTATGTTGTGTTATGGAGGGACTCAACCATATTTACAAGACATTTGTGGGCCTGGCTCCTTTTTGTGGGGTATTTCAGGGAGTGTTCAGGTCCCGTTTACAGGCTGTTTGGGGGTCCCAGCCAATGTTTACAAGGTGTGCTAGAAGAGGAACCCAGCTTCTGTTTATGGGATGCTCTAGGGCAGTGTTTCTCAAAGACTGGTCTGTGAACCTGCTCCAGTCCCTGAGATTTCCCTGGCAACAGTTTAGGAAGGCTGCAAGCCAGTCCCTGGTATCACAAAGGTTGAGAAACTGCTCTAGGGGAGGGTCTCTGCCTGGAGCCGAGAGGTGGTGGTGGTGGTGGTCCTGACCCCGTCTATGGAGTATGGGGAGGTAGGTCCGGTTATGAGGTGTCTTGCAGGGAGTATCCCAGTCCCTCTTTATGAGTGTCTTTGGCAGGACGCTCTGAGGGGGCCGCCCCCTGTTTAAGTGTGTGTGTGGGGGGCAGGTTCCTCTTTCCCCTCAGGAAACGTTGAATGCGGTTGAACGATGTGCACGCGCTTGCTCTGCGTTGCTATGACAACCCAGGGCGCGGCGGCGAGCCAGGAAGCCAAGTCCTCGCGCTGCCCTTTCGGGCCGGGCCGAGGCCGTACTACAGCTCCCAGCAGCCTTTGCGCCGCGCTGTGACTCTGCCTGGGCGACCCTGGCGCTGGCTGGGATGGAGTGAGTCTGAGGGGCAGGCGGAGGAGAGAGCACAGCCCACCGAGCCCCTCCACCCCCGCCCCGGGCCCATGCGGCCCCCCCGAGACCATGGGATCCAGGATCAAGTGAGTGCCCGGGAGAGCCCCTCAGCCCAGCTGCTGGGTCTCTCAAGGGAGGGCAGGGGAGAATGGGGGAGCCCCTCAGCCCAGCCTGCAGGCCCCAAGAGAGGGGAGAGGAGGGCAAAGGGGGGAAGCCTCCTTGCCCAGCTCGCAGGCCCTAGGGGAGTGGAGGGCAGGGCAAAGGGGGGAAGCCCCCCTGCCCCGCCTGCAGGCCCCCGGAGAGGGGAGCTTCCTCCATCCCCAACATCCCCTTTGTCCCCTGCCTGAAGGATGGCCCCCTCCCTGCCGGGCTCACAATGGTGGGTGTGTAGGGCCGGACACTGAGGACGGTGTCCCTTGTGTGCATAATTGGGGGAGAAATCTGTCTGTTTGCAGGCCTGGGGGACAGGGCTGTCTGAGGTGGGGATGCCCTCAGGGGGCAACCCTCGCTGTTCAGGTGCTAGGGATGAAGGGGGTAGCTGGTGATAAGAGGCCTGTATCTTCCCTGCTTAGGATGGGTGTCTCTAGTCAAGGCTAGAGGAAAGGATTGAGCCCTCAGCCAGCAGGCCTAGAAAATGAGGCGTGAGTATGGATGAAGGGGGGGGCTTTAAGGGAAGGGGGGATAGAGGTTGTGGGGAGTACTGGGTTGAAACTGCTGCTATCTCTCTTCTGCATACAGCAGATTCCATTAAGATGGGGGCCCTGCCAGAGGTGCTAACTGGGTAAGACTTATTTTCATATCCAGGGCTGTCAGATTAAAACAACTAAGAACGTGAATAAATTGAGATTTTTAGAAAAGCTAAGATCATAAATATCTGAGAAGCAGATTTGTGCATGAGAAACCTGTTCTCATCCAGAGGGTGCTGACATGTTTGTGTACAATAATATTGGTGAATGGGGCTGATCAGGTGGCTCTGTTCTTACTTTACAGAGCACTCTGGGTGATTGCTGTTCCTCTCTCAGGGCACTTTCCTGTTCGGTTGCTTAGAGTTCTAATTTGTCACCCCTCTTGTTTAGCATGTGCAAACATCAGGTAGCAGCTACAAACTGGTCAGCTATTTTTGATCTATGGCCAGCTAGGAGGTTGTGCCCATTCTTGTGACTACATATTGTAATTTTCATCCGTGTCTATGTCACCTCAAGATTAGGTACTGCAATACGTTCTACATAGGATTGCATGTTAAATCTATTCAGAAACTTCAGCTGGTACAGAGTTTGGTGACTGGGTTAAATGATGTTTCCTTCTGCATGCATATTGAACCTGTGCTCTACAAGCCTCTCTGACTGCCCATTGATTTCTGGGTTGATTTTAAGATTTTGTTTTTGATTTATAATGGGTTAGCACCTACTTGTCTAAAGGAAATATTGTTAGATTTGCAGTAAGCACAGGTGTCTGAACTGCAACCCCACTGATATGAGAGAAGGGTGGGTAACAGCGCATTCTGTTAAGACCCCATGGCCTTTGGGACTCGCAAACTTGAGTTGTTGCTTTCCCACTTGGTCTGTCAGTCTTCAAGGTGTGCTGCAAGGCCCACTTCTCCCTCATCCATAAGGAGATGTAGGTGAGGGGTAGGGTTGGGTATTGATGGTATAGTACTCTCAGGAAATTTTCTGGGGAGGTTAATATTTAGCTAATGTTGTTGCTGGATGAATTGATTTGATGCTGGGGTAATTGAGAGGTCTCTTTTACTGTATTTTACAAAAATTGTCAAGGGTGCCCAAATAAAATAAGGACAGACTTTAAAAATGGTCTTAAAATGAATGCAGAATGAAGGAATCTCCATCCAAATGCGTGAGATAGGTCTGCTTGCTTCATAGCCTGCCGTAAGTCACCCAAAGATTTTCTGTTAAACATACTCTCTGAAGTAGCTTTCACCTTTTGCATTGCTAGAGAAAATAAAACTTGTTAATCAGCCAACATGGATTTTTGTTTCTGCACAGTTTTGCAAGTCCTCTTTTTGTTTAGGTTCCCACATATTTATTACCAGTTCTCTGCAGAAAAATGAAAAAATTGAATTAAGACATGAAACCCATATTAAATCTCTTTGAAGAAGTGCATAGCACATTTGAAATTATTATACATAATTTCATCAAATAACTTCATGGTTCGATTCACTTTGGTTAATTTAACTAGCAGTTAAATTTTTTGAAAAATGTTAACTTTAAGTTAATTGAAGTACTTACAAATTGCTACCATCCTTCAAAAGTGTTCAGCTTCTTTTTTTTGAAAATCTAAAGTAGTCCCAACTCCTACCTCAATTTCTTTTTCTTCTCTTTCCCTGCCCATTCCCCCCCCCCCCATCTCCTTCCCAGTAGATCTTTCCTCACAAAGGAAAACAGATTAGTTGTTTATTAAATTAGTGGGAATGTTTGCAGACAATTTTCGATGGGTGTCTTAATTTTTTGAAACGCAAAATTTCTCTGTCAGGATCTCTGTTTTGTTTGAGTTGTGAGCATCTCTTTTAAAAGCATTTTATGTGTCAGGAGGATGTAATTGAAGATACTTTTCCTGCAAGGAAACAGCCAGTGATGTACTCATTTCTTTTCTAGGATCTGAAATTAACTAAACAAAGAAGAAAATTAATTGATTGTGTCAGATGGCAGTTTTGGATTTCCTGCCCACATGTGCAGTATTGCTTTAGGAAAATGGTGAGGATTTTTAGGCTTTGGTTTGGATAGTTCTTGATTGTGAAGTGCAAAAGGATGTAAGGTAGTTCTTTTGTGTTTACTACCAGTTAGACATTAAAACTTGTATGTTCAGACTTATAGTGCTAAATAATTGGCTTTCTATATAAAGTTCAATAGAAAGTGTGGGATTTGGGTGAAAGAGGAGCATATTAAATATAGCTAGAGTAATGATGTGTTGTACTTGAATAACACAGGAGCAGACAGTTTGCACGAAATATTGTGTAATTTTTGTGTAACCGGTGGATAGAGTAAGGAGGAATGTAGAGGAGATCAATACATGTTCAATGGGCTGTAAGCTAGCAGGAATGTTGTTCAGCAAGAAACAGAATTGGTTCCCGAACCATGCAGAAACAAGGCATTTAGGAAACAGTTACTTTACTAAATAAAATAAACTTGCACTAGAGTTATTTTTTGTCTGACCTGAAAATTCCAGGACATAAAGTTGGTACAGCGGCTAGAAGCAATAGGAAGTAATATGGGACACTGTAGGTGGGCAGATGCAAAATGTTCTACAATGGCAAAAGGCAGTGCTGAGTGAGATGAAAGACTAAAAGAGAAACTGAAGTCTAACTAGTTCCATATCCTGTTGATATACCTCAAAATATGTATGCAGGTAAGAGAACCTTTTTAAAGAGAATCAGTTCAGGGGTTTTAAGTGCTTTGACCTTGACCCGGATACTAAATTGCAGAATCATCATGGCAGGTGGCCTCTTAGTAAGCAGCTTTCTTTTACATCAGGGGTTCTCAAACTGGGGGTTGTGGGCTGCCAGCCTCCACCCAAACCCCGCTTTGCCTCCAGCATTTATAATGATGTTAAATATATTAAAAAGTGTTTTTAATTTATAAGGGGGTCGCACTCAGAGGCTTGCAGTGTGAAAGGAGTCATCAGTACAAAAGTTTGAGAACCACTGTTTCCCATGTTGATGGGAACCAATGACGTGGACTGTTATGAATGTAGAGATTGGAGGTTTACATCTGTTAATTCAAATAAAAATTTGTGATAAAGTACAGTACTGTATCATGATATTTGAAACATGATGTCCTGATGCAGTTGTTACTTTTCAGCATAAATGATTGAACTGTAAAGAGGGTGACTTGATGAACATTTGGAGAAAATTAATTGGAATCAACTGTTGTCCAAATATGTCCTCTAGAAAAGTAACTTATGTGCAACAGGATACAATAATGGCAATTAACTGTGAAAGTGCCAACAACTAATGCCTTCAGAAGTAAAAGCACGGGAGAGGGTGTGATAAATGGAATTAAGCTGAATTAGACTTTTTGTGAAAACTGGCCTTAAATAACTCAGAACATTTAATTTAACAGTCAAAGATTCTTAATGCTTTGCTTTAGAACTATTTTTGGTTATCAAGAATTTTAGAAGTTAGTGAAATTGCTTAAAATGGATTTTAGTGGATCTTGGAGCCAAAATTTGTTACCTGAGTGAGTGTCATAGATAGGAATGCTAATTAAAAATAAATGAAAATGCAGTTGTGTACTACAAGTAAACAGTCAATAATTTGTGTGCACCTCTGATCATGTGGCACTAAGAAGCCAATTATTAATAATAGTATTTGGCACTTACATAGCTCGTGTCATCAGTATTAACTTATCTTCATGACCCCTTGGTTTAGGTAACTAAGTACTATTCCTATTTTACAGAAGGGGCAACTGAAGTGTAGAGGTTAAATGAGTTGTGGCAGGCTCCAGAGGGCGTCAGTATCAGAACTTAATAATCTTCTCTCCTTTTCAAAGTTAAAATGTTCCTTCCCAGTAAGAGCTTGGGTGCACTGAAGTTGCCATAAGGACATGTTGACTATAAGAATTTATAATAGTTGTGGAATGTTAGAGTTCTGGACTAAGAATTTTGATCATATCCTTGAATTACAATTGTTCAGTGTAATTCATGATAAAATAAATGAATTAAAGTTGATCTAAATTTTCCAGAACAAGTTATTTAATATCCATAATTGTTAGTCTAAAGATTTTTTCTTAGTTGTTTTGGTTGTTGCAGTTAAGATTGGGTAATAAAGGCCAAGGGAATGTTACAAGGCCTTTAATATCTGGCCAAAGACACAGGAGATCAAATTTGAACACATGCTTTATCAGAGAGACAAAGTGGGTGAGGTAATATCTTCTATTGGACCAATTTTTGTTGGTGAGAGAGACAAGCTCTTGAGCTTTCAGTCATTTTGTATCTGCTTTTACAAAATAAGAAAGTTATTCAATTCCTAAACCAAATATGTCATGGGAGGTGAAGCAGGAGGTATAGATGTAACAGCCTATTGTATTAAAAGGATATATGGAAGTGGGGGTACGGGGGATGGCTCAGATGAGATGCATCCAATGGTGCTGCAGTAAGTGATAAAAGCTGCTGAAGCACTGACAAATACTTATCCGTCTTTCTTAGTTCAGGAGAAATTTTCTGAGGACCACAATGTGGTTAGTATAATGTAATTTAAATAAAGATCCAGAGACTTAGCAGGAAATTACACTGCAATTTGACAGTGGTTGTGGTGACAATGTGTGTGTGGAAGAGGAAGATGTAATCAAGACATTTATAAATTGGGTTGTTTTCAAACTCCCATTTACATAGTGGGGGAGAGAGGTTGGTCCAAGAGGAGAAGGAGATGATGAGAAATGTAAGTGGGGCAAAACCCTATAAAGCAAGCAGTTGGCCAAACCTTTTGATATGCATGCTGTATGGTGGGGATGTCCACTGTCCAGGGGCAATATCCAGGGGACAAATCAACCTCCGGATGCAAGGATTCCCATGAGGGTCTTATCCCTGGACTTTGCTTCTGTATCAGCCTTTGAGTAGGAGGTGTCTGATAAATTTGAAGCCCCCATCCCCACCCCAGCCTCCTCTTGCTGCTGTAAGGAAGAAGGAGCTTTCTCTCTCCCCCACTCAGTCTCTTGTGTTCTGTGAGGGTGGATGGAGGGTCTCCACTACTTTACCCTTAACTAGTTGCCTGCAAGTTGCTGTGCTGAGGGTGAGATTCTTCCTTACCCTTCCCCAGCATCTGCTGTTTGAGACAGTTGTAACTCCAGTGCCTCTCCTACAACTCCTAGCTTTCCTTAGTACCAGCAGAGTGAAATTGCTCAGTTTTTTGTCATTATTACTTTTGCCTTCACGGTTCCAAATAACAGTGATGAAAAATGCTCATTTTTTCACTCTGTTGCGGCTTGCTTATCTGCTGACTTTGGATGGCAGCTTGATATCAGCTTGTACACAGCTCATGTTTGGAAGAATGCCTTCATAACTGTAAGGGCTAGAAATGTAATTTAAAAAAAGTTGAAGGCTTTGCTTCTGCAGAAGCTTTTGGGAAAGAGTCCTACTTGCTACGGGCATGTGGGTTTCCCAAGCTCTGATCATAATGAAAATGCAAACAATTGTAATCATACATTTGTCTGTTGGCAGGGGCGAGAAGGATTTAATGCCACCAGGCAAATGGATGAGTACAATTTTTCAAGGCTGTTCTATGCTTTACATTACTTTAAAAATTTACAATTCTGTTGTTGAGATATTTAAAAATAAAATAGTTTGCTTGCTGGGTTGCAAACAATGTTGGAAGTCTTCCCTTTTGGCTGGATAGCAGTAATTGGCAAACACGGATTCTAGAGTCCTGCAGGTGTCCAACAGCAAAGCAAAAAAAGTTAATGTCAAACTCCACTGAACACAAAACAAATCAATATTTTTTTATTTCTAAAACATCTTTCATCAAGGATTTTAAAGCACCTTGCAATTGTATTTACAATTATCTCCTTATGGAAAGAATCAATGTAAGCTGGTACTATGCCTATTTCATACATGGGTAAAGCATGTATTTAGACGCAAGGTGATTTGTTCAAGGTCATCACCAGTAAGTGATATGGCCAGGAGCAGAACCCGGGAGTCCTAACCTCTCAGTTCCCTGCTCATAACTAATAGACCAGTAAATATGGTAGACTATGCAGCATGAAAATAACATTACTTTTTACCTGGGCATGCACTTCAGTTTTATTTTAGATAAATATACAGTAATGAGGCATTGAATGAAGAATTACAAAGAGGAAGTATCTGCAAAATGATCAGTAGCTGCAGCAAACTGACATGAAAGGGATTTGAAAGTTGCCAAAAATCCTGTAAGCTTTCAGTCCATGTATAGCTGCAGGAAAGAAGGCAAACTGGATGTCTGGTTTCCTTGATCTTGAAATATACTATAAATAAATAAAAGGAGGTGGTAGTACTGATAAAATACTGGTTAGGCTTCATGCAGAGCATTTCATACAGTGGTGCAGGTCACTCTGTGCTGGAATGAATGTAGTTATTCTGAAAGGGGTTTAGTGTAAAGCAGCCTGAATGCTACCAAGTCTCAGCAGATTTTACTAATAAGGAATGTTTTACTCTCATTACTGGAGTTGTTACTCCTTTGAAAAGAGGAAAGTTATCCACATATCATTGTCATGCCCATCCTAAACTGTTGCATAGCATTGCTTTGTGCTGTAAAATCCATGTTGCATTCTATTCCAGAGGTGACTGCATTTCAAATGATGTGTGAAAAGATTCCTATATATGTAATTTTGTAATTCGCTTTGAGACCATTAACATGAAGAGCACTAAACAAATGAGGCCTCCTAATATCATTCTAGACCAGTGGTTCCCAAACTGGGGTTCATGAAATGTTACAGGGGGTTCTTGGGGGAAAAAAATCCCTAATAGCGGACAGAGCTATCCCTAGGGACCCCGGCACGGGGCCAGCAGCCCGGAGCCCCTGGACTTCCAAGACCTAAGCAGATCAAAGCAAGCATATCTATCACACTGAGGAGATTTAAACTTCAAGACTCCTTATAAGAAATGGAGGAGGAGATTTTTTGCTGTTTTTAAAATTAAATAGGCAGCTAGTATTGTTTTTAAAATTATTATGAAGACAAGTTTAAGCTTTGTTGTAACATGCGTTGTTTGCCTGGACTGCTCAAGACCTGAATGCTTGTGTAGGAGGAGCTCTTTGAGTTGGCTTCTTAAATACCTTCATGCTGTTTCACATCTGATACTCCTTGATGAAACCTAGGAGCCTTGTCTTACAACAGGCTTATTCAAAGTGATACAAGCTACGAAAGTGAGATCTTGGAAGAGTGTTGCCGTTTTCATAATGTAATAATACTGTAATGATTAATAATAATAGTGTGTAATAAGCATATCATAAAAACAAATTTTATATTTCCAGGATAACTGCTTTTATAATTTATACTCAGGTAAAGGAGAAAATCCCTGGAAATGTTCATTTTTAGGAGGGGGTCGCGAGACTTGACATTTTAGTGAAAAGGGTTCACAGGTTGTTAAAATTTGGGAACCACCGTTCTAGATCAGTGGTTTTCAACCTGTGGTCTGCGGATCCTTGGGGGTCCACAGACTACATATATTTAAGATTTCCAAAAGGGTCCGCACCTCCATTCGCAAATGAAAAAAGGTTGAAAACCACTGTTCTCGACAGAAAACACTAGGCAGTATAAAGGAAATGCATATATTGGTAAAAAGTTAAATTTCTATATTTCACTTGACTTTAAAGTCTGTGGCTGTACTTTCCAAAGAGCCCAAGGGAATTAGGCATCCAAATCCTGTTGAATTTCAATTGGAGTTGGATGCCTAACTGTATTAGGCTTCTTTGAAAATTCCATTTTTAGATTAAATAGACTATTTCCCAGTGTTATCTATCATGTACAGTAGCGTCTAAGGCCAACCTAGAATGGGCCCCCCATTGTGCTAGGCACTGTACAAACACAAAGTAGCAGATCGTCCTTGCCCTGAAGAATTTATTATCTAAATGGCCAAGGCAGTTGCAGGTTTGGAGAAGGGGTATAACACAAACAGAGTGAACAATGTGATAGCAGCAAACATCATGTTAGTTCCACATTTTTTGTTTTGCGTTTGTGGCTTTGTTTATGTGTGTTTGTACTTAAGGAGGGGATAAGCTAAATGGAAAGAAAAGGGAAGAAGGATGGGGCATAGGAGAAGGGGGACAAGAGGCATGTGTGGAGTGAAGATGAACTCGAGAGGGAGGGAGAGAATTGGACCAAATAACCAATCAGCACAGGGTAGAGACAGTCCAATAAACACTGTAGGAAGTTCTCTATGGGTACATCTACACCGAAAAAACCCAACCAACCAAACAAAAAAATCCCCCAAAACAAGAACCAGTGGCAGTGAATCTCAGAGCCTGGGTCAACTGACTTGAGTTTGTGGGCTCATGCTGCAGGGCTAAAAATAGTCACGTAGATATTTGGGCTCTGGCTGGAGTCTTGGCTTTGAGACCCCTGGGTCTCTGAGTATGGGCTTCAGCCCAATTGGGAGTTTTTAGCCCCATAGTGTGAGCCTGAGTCAGTTGATGCGGGGTTGGAGACTTGCTGCTGTGGGTCTCCTTATGCAGTGTAGACACACCCTGAATGTCCAGAGAGTCCTTGTTTCTGCTTCTACCAGTTGGAGTCTCTGCATGGCTTCTTTCTGCACGGCTTCTTTCTGCACTTTTACCCCAAGGCCTCATTGTGGGGGTGGAGGAGGTGAGGCACCACCTGGGTCTTATTGCCCCCAGAGTAAAGGTGGTCTCTTCCCTGCACATTTTTGGGTCCAGGGGTGTGCGAGGGGAAGGTGTGGCCCTGGCTGGCTCCTTTCTGACAGGAGTCTCTCTGACTGGCTCCTCTCTGTAGTTTTTCCCCAAGGCCACATGGCTGGGAGGAGGGAAGGCATTTATGTGCTCTTGAGCTACCTGTCCTAACCTTTATTTTTATCTGTAGAAAAAATGTGATACCAATAAGCAACCTAATAGAATTCAAATAATGATCTTAAATAACTTCCAGAGTCCAGAAAAATTTGTCTACTTTCTAAATTTCTAACTTCAGTGGGAAGAATCTCATCTGGTTTTGTTTTGCATAAATCTTCATTTGCAATTGGCATAGCTCAAAATTTTGCCTTTAAAAGGTACATAAATACATTATTTTAAAGATAAACTTAATTTTCTCTTGGAGTGAGTTGTCTCGAGAATAGCTCCTTTCCTGTATGAAATTTCTTTTAATCAAATCTTAACGCCCATCCTTACAAAACATCAGAGCATGTTAATATGGGTGTTACAAGACTCTACTTTTCTAAAATATACTGCAGTACCTTCTTCAAACTGAACAATAGTCAAAGTAAATGAACCAAATGAGTTTTGTGATGCTGTCTCCTTGATATTTCTAATCATATTTATGTTCTTCCTTGCTAATTAATAAAGTTTTGTAATCAATCTTGGTTCTCCCAATACTTAGTACAACTATTGAAGTTCTGTATTCTTGATCTGGCAAACTTTCTGATTACTAAAAGCATGGATAGAGTCTGGACTCAATGAGCACCTGGCATCAGATGAATGTAGTTTTAAACAATAAGTGATGCACAGTAATGTCTGCCAAATGTGCATATAGCATGCTTACATTATATTTGTTAAGTTCCTCTGTGAACTGTGTGAAGTCTTGGAAGCACTTGTTCCCTTAATTCCACAAAAAGTTATAAAATGTTCAGCAAGTCCCAACAATGATTTCATTCTCCTGCTGAGGTGTTAGCTTGTTGAGGGTTAGAATGCACTCTTTGATACTAACTTTCTGACTTGGTAAAACTACTTTAATTTCACTGTTCACAGAAATAAATGGAGGCTTGTCATGGAATATTAAAAAGTAAAATGTAATGCTGCTTTGTCTGAACGTATCAATGTATAGTACTTATTTGCCAGCTGTGTAAAGCAATTTTTTCACCAAAAGACTTAAACATACCCCTTAAAATAGCAAAAACTCTGTTGGTATTATATTATAAAATTTCAAATATTTTTTACAGTTACAGTATAAACTTTAATTAAGGAAACATGCTAAAAATAAAGGTAGGAATAAGCAAGGTAAGATAAGACTGCAGCAGTATATGTCAAAGGGGAATGAAGTATTACAATGTGAAACGGATAATGGAATCTCATACTGTTGTTCATCCTACATCCTCAGCCTATTCTGTAGCTAACAATCTTTTCATTTGGAGCATATTCTAACAGAGACCCCTAGTTGCAATAGTCATGCATTTTTTTTTATTTTTTTTTTGTGGCAAATATTTATACTCCCTTGTCAGCTTTAAATTTCTCATAACTTATTAATATAGATAAAAACAGAAGGTGGCTACTAAATGGAATCAATCTGGGACTAATGGCATGTTGCATTTAAGAAAACTGAATTCTGAACAGTGCTGTCAGTACCAAAAGGCACTATAAGATCGTAAATACAGTGCCCAAGAGAACTGTAAATATAGCACAATTGCAGTCCATTTTTGATGCTGGTTTGGTTTTTTTTATTATTTTTTATTAATTTTCATAAAGAAACAAATACAAGAAAGGTAAACATTTTACAGCTTGTATATGTTACCAAATACTGCACATTTCACAGGATATTGAATAAAATTATGCGACTTTACAACTTGTCAAAGCTGCAAGACCAGACAATACAAAATCGGACAATATTACACAGACATAACATGCTAGAGTGGAGGTAACAATAATGCTAATCAAAAGACATACACAAATAGGCAAAAATATAGGCGAGTGTTGGGGAGCATCACAAGGGAGGGGAAAAAGAGGAGAAGTCAGGTGGAGTGGAAGTCTTTCATTATTTGAGTGAAGCAATCTTTATCCAAATGTATCAAGAGATGGGGACCAATTTCTTTGATTTAATAAAATTGTTCTCTATTTTGATAAGCTATTTTTTTCTTTTGCTGGTAACTTAGACAGGTCTGAATACCATTGCTTTATTCTGGACATAAGCCCTACTTCTCCATTTTTGTAAAATCATGTACTTGATAATCCTTGGGGTCCTCAAGAACTAAAGTCTTTGTGGTGGATTAAACTCAGCATAGTAGGTACATAACCTAGGATGTAATTTTCAGCTGAGGTTTGGTTGCTGAAGCTCAGCACTGGTTTCACTCGTGTCCACCTCTCTCCATAGCTGCTTGGCTGCTGGACAGTCCCATAGCATATGCATCAGAGTTCTTTCTTTGTTACAGTGCCAACAAACATCAGAGGACAGGGCCCCCTCTGCACAACCTCTCTGGCGTCCAATGCATTTAAAATAGAAACTTTTGCAGTATATCAGGCGTAGCCTGAGATCCACAGAAGCATTTTTAACATTCCATAATGTGCTGTCATTGGGGTTCTTTTAAGGGCTGTGATCACTCCCCTTCCCATGCTTTCACAAAGAATTCCAGACCAATAGAGTTCCTCTTCATTAATAAAGCATCTTGGCCTCAAAGGACTCCAGTGGCTAACAACATTGTACTCAGCTACCGTAAGGACAGTATGGATCCCTGAAATATGGCGTGAGGCAATGGTAATTGCCATTCGAAAGCCTGGAAAGCCTCCTGATGAAGCGAGAAGCTATAGGCCAATTTCTCTACTATGTACGACCTATAAACTTCTTGAACATATCCTCCTCAAAAGAATATGCCCTTTTATTGAGCCAATTATCCCTGTTGAATAGGCAGGTTTACGGCCAAAATGTAGTTGTTGTGACCAAGTTCTGGCACTCACAACTCACATTGAAGCTGGCTATCAAAAAACCCCCTAAAGACTGGCACAGTATTTGTTGACCTGTCATCTGCGTATGATACTGTATGGATTAAGGGCCTGATGCTGAAACTTGCTAAAATTATACCTTGCTACCAAACACTTCACCTGCTGTGGACCATGCTGAGTAACAGATGCCTGCGGGTGTACCTGGGTCATGAGACCAGCTCACCCCATATCATAAACAACAGGCTACCACAAGGCTCTGTACTTGCACCAATCTTTTTAAATATTTACATAAGTGACATATCTCCAACTAAATTAAGAAAATTTGGATATGCAGATGATCCTGCCATGACAATCCACGCATCAAACCTCCATGACATTGAGAAAGCATTAACTGAGGACCTCCAAAATATGGAACAATATTTTCGGAAATGGAGGCTCAAACCAAACCCTGGAAAAAGAGTAGTAAGTGCATTTCATCTTGATAATAGGAGTGCCAAAAACACAGTGAAAGTAGCTTTCTGTGGTAAAAATGTGCAACACGATTACGCTCCAACATATCTCGGAGTGAAACTCGACCGCACCCTCTCCTTCCATGATCATCTTGAAAAGGTAGCTGCAAAGATAAAAACGAGAGCCAACATAATCCAGAAACTAGCAGGTACAACCTGGGGTGCACCAGCATCAGTGCTGCGAACATCTACAATAGCACTTGTATATTCAGTAGCTGAATATTGTGCACCAGTATGGAGCAGGTGCAGCCACACACGACTTGTGAATACCCTGTCCTGTCTAACATCGTTCCCCTGCCGATACACCGAACTGCTGCAACATTCCGTGAACCTCAGTGAATCCAGGAAAACAGATGCCTTCCTATTCACCAAGATCTTGACAATACCTCTCTCTCCCCCCTCCCCCCCCAAATGTCTTAAGTCCCGCAAGCCTTTCTGGGAACTTTTGTTTAGCCTCATGCAATCAGGCTGTGTTCAGAAGGAGGCTTGGAAAGCAGATTGGGCTAAACAAGACTTAAACCTTGTGCCAGATCCCACACTGAAGGTTCCTAGGTTTGGCTTGGTCAACTCTGAACTGAATTTGAACCAACCAGGGTAGATGCGAATATCTAATGCGTAGGGCCCTACTAAATTCACAGCCATGAAAAATGCATCATGGATCGTGAAATCTGGTCTCCCCCGTGACATTTGGTCTTTTGTGTGCTTTTACCCTATACTTTACAGATTTAATGGGGGAGACCAGTGTTTCTCAAATTGGGGGTCCTGACCCAAAAGGGAGTTGCAGAGGGATGGTGTCACAAGGTTATTTTAAGGGGGTTGCAGTATTGACACCCTTAATTGTGTGTTGTCTTCAGAGCTGGGTGGCCACAGAGTGGCAGCCGTTGACCGAGGGCTCAGCTCTGCAGTCAGCAGTGCAAAAGTAAGGGTTGCAATACCATACCATGCCATCCTTACTTCTGCACTGCTGCTGGCGGTGGTTCTGCCTTCAGACCTGGGCTCCCGGACAGTAGCCACTACTCTCCAGCTGCCCAGCTCTGAAGGCAGGGCCACTGCCAGCAGCAGCACAGAAGTAATGGTAGCAGTACTACAACCCCCAGCCCCCCACAATAACCTTGCGACCCTGCCCCCCCCAACTCCTCCTTTTTGGGTCAGGACCCTCACAATTACAACACCATGAAATTTCAGATTTAAATAGCTGATATCATGAAATTGACCAAAATGGACCATGAATTTGGTAGGGCCCAACTAATGCATAAATGGAAAATCAAGGACTCCCCAGCAGTGTTCCTGCTAACTTTTTCCATCCATGTCCAGAATGAATTTTGTTATGTGCATCATATCGAGGTAATGTGCGAATGTGCGCCACCAGTAGAAACAATAAACCTGGATATAATATATATTTTTAAGATGTTACCATAGGGATAATTACTCCAGCCAGGACAGGTTAAGCATTTTAGAACTTAAGCATAAGAGAGAAATAAAAATTATGAAATGCATAGACCAGTCAAAAAATTAAAACAACACACTTTGAAAGAAGTATCAAGTAACAACAAAAATAATACAAATATGTGTTGGGAGGTAAGTATGAACGAGTGTGTGTGTGTGTGTGTGTGTGAGAGAGAGAGACAGAGACAAGCACTGCCCCTTTTAGTACACTGCCCTTTTAAGTAGATCGGCACTCCAGCAGTCTGAAGCCTGCTTGTTCAGACACAGCAACAACTGCCAGCAAGCTACCTCCATCCTGTCCCCTTTAGTGTCTCCCCTCCCACTCTGTGGAGATGGGTACAGGGGTGGGGGGAGGGGGACACCCTGACATGAGTGCCTCCTTCCCGCTCTGAACAGCAAGCAGGAGGCTCCTGGAAGCAGCTGGCCAGGGGTTCCAAGGCAGAGGGCAGGAGCAGCCTGGAAGTGGGGGGGGGGGGGGGGGGAAGGACACATCAAGTGCATGACACTTGATAGGCTGCTGGGTGGCTTCCGGCCGTGCAGCTTAGAGGGAACTTAGCTCCCTGGTGTGCGAGTGTGGCTCCCTACGACAGACCATCGAACATATCACTACCTACTGCCTAATTTATAAATATGAAGGAGGCATTACTGCAACATTTCCAAGGTTCCCAGTAGCTCTGAAGACTCTGGCAGTCATATGGCATCTGGTCCAAACTGATATGTTAGTAAGTGTTTAAGTTGTAAGTACTGCCACTCCAATGAGGGTGACAGGTCTCTCTCACTGGTTTAGTATTAGAAAAGAGAGAGAGAGCCCTCATCCTTGACTAATTGGGAAATCCGTATGATGTCCTTTTTCAACTAGTTCTTCCAAATTATATTTTTTTCCCTTCAATTTGCAAGTCTGAGTTACCCCAGAGAGGTGTTTTGCATAATGGTGACGATGAAATTGGTACGCCTTAACTAGGATGGCCCAGACCCTTTGTGCAGTCACCACTGTAGGCACCTTATTTTTCTCAATAGGACAAAAAGAGGAACTGAGGATCTGCAGGGGGGATTGGATGCATTGTTATCTGTTTGATTCCCACCCTTGTGGGTATAAGGGTGTTAGCTTGTTGGAACCAGTGACATCTGTGATATGATAAAAGCACAATAATAATTTTGTAGGTCTGGGAACCCAAATCCCCCCTTGGCTATAAGGGAGCTGGAGTTTTTTAAGTGATAGTTGTGGGCGTTGACCCGTCCCTCCAGTCTCTAATAATATTATTAAATTTTCTAAAATAAGACAGAGGGATATATACAGATAGGCCGCTTAAATATAGAGGAGCCTGAGCAGAATATTCATTTTTTATCGTTTAATTCTTTCCCATAGGCTCAGGTAGAGAGGATGCCACCTATTTGTTTCACTAGTTATTTGAAAGAGTACAGGATCTAAATTTATCTTCACTAGTTTGTTAATGTTCTTGGTACTTTTATACCTAGGTACTTAATTGCGTTAGTTTGCCTATGGAGATTCTATTGCAAAAAAGCCCCACTATATGACAATTGGGAGATTTTGAGTAGTTCTGATTTTTCCCTGTTTATTTTGTAACCAAATATTGCTCTGAATTTTTGAATTAGTGATAGGAGGCCTGGAATAGTGGTTTCTGGTTTAGATATGTACAGAAGGGCGTCATCTGCATATAACATCAATTTATGCTCCATGGAACCAAGTTGTATGTCTTGAATATCTGGATGAGCCCAGATAGCTATTGTCAGGGGCCCAAGAACCAAATAAAAAAGTAGTACAGTCAGTGGGCACCCTTGAGTGGTACCCCAGAAGAGACTGAAAGTGTCTAAGGTCACATGGTTGGTTGTGATATGAGAGGTTGGTTGAGAATATGATGATTGTATTCAGGAACTAAATAGGAGTCCAAATCCAAATTTTTGTAGAGTATAAAACATATTTCTCCAGTCTGCTCTATCAAAAGCCTTTTCTGCTTCTAAGGCTAATATGGCTCAGGGTCATCTTATTTCACTGCTATAATACCAGTAAGTTGTCATGACAGCCTCTGACAAACCTGACTTGATTTGGGTGAAAGATAGAACCTAAAACCTTCTCCAGTCTCATCTCTGGAACTTTTGCCAATAAATTGATGTCACTATTAATACGTGAAATTGGAACATAATGTGGCCTAAGTTCCCTTTAAGCTGCGTGGCCATGCAGCAGCCTATTAAGTGCAGGTGCTCAGGGCTGCGGCGGGGAGAGATGGTACTTCCCCAGCCCCGGACCTGCCACGGCCGGGGGAGAGGCGCCCCTTCCCCAGCCCAGGACCTGCCAGGGGAGAGATGCCCCTCCCCCATTCGCAGCTGGGACGGGCTGGGTATGGGGAAGAGGCGCCCTGGCCCCAATACAGCTCGGCAAAGCTGCCGCGGCGGGGAGAGGCGCCTCTCCTCCCCCAGCCCAGGTGCTGCTGGGGGGGGGGGAGTTCTCTCTCCCTGCTGTAGTCTCAGGGCAGCCTGCACCCCAAACCCCTCATCCCTGGCCCCACCCCAGAGCCCTCTGTCCCAGCTCTGAGCCCCTTCCCACACTTGGAACACCTCGGCCCCATCCCTGCCACGTGACTTTTGTTATGTGCATCAATATCAATATGTGCATCACACATCACTTCCATATTGGTGCACATAAGAAAATTCATTCCGCACATGTGTGGGAAAAATTAGAGGGAACACTGATTATGTGGCATCTTTTCCTGGTTTAGGAATAACTGATATTAGGGCTTCCCTCAGTGTAGAGGGAAGGTTGTCCTCTAGGAGTGACTCATTACACTTTTATAACAGGAGTACTTGTGGCACCTTAGAGACTAACAAATTTATTAGAGCATAAGCTTTCGTGGGCTACAACCCACTTCTTCGGATGCATATAGAGTGAACCATATATTGAGGAGATAAGAGTTGTCTTACAACTCCCACCTGTTCATGCTCTCTGTATGTGTGTGTATATATATCTCCTCAATATATGGTTCACTCTATATGCATCCGAAGAAGTGGGTTGTAGCCCACGAAAGCTTATGCTCTAATAAATTTGTTAGTCTCTAAGGTGCCACAAGTACTCCTGTTATTTTTGCGGATACAGACTAACACGGCTGCTACTCTGAAACCTGTCATTACACTTTTAAGCATCTTGTCAGACAGAAGATCAAGGAAGTAGCTAAGCCATCTGGCCTGGGGGCTTTCCGCACTTGCATGTTCTTAATCACCTTAGTTAACTCATTCTCCGTTAGGGGTGTGTCACGGTTTCTGTGCTAGGCTGCAATAATTTGCGGTATGTAATATTTTTGAAAAATTGATTCAAAGCATCTGTGGAGGGGTGTTGTACGTATGTTTATAGAAATTAAAGAACGCTTTATTATTAGGTTTAGTTGATGTCCATAATTTACCATGTTTATAGAATCATAAGACTGGAAGGACCTTGAGAGGTCATCTAGTCCAGTCCCCTGCACTCATGGCAGGACTAAGTATTATCTAGACCATTCCTGACAGGTGTTTGTCTAACCTGCTCTTAAAAATCTCCAATGAAGGAGATTCTACAACCTCCCTAGGCAATTTATTCCAGTGCTTAACCACCCTGACAGGAAGTTTTTCCTAATGTCCAACAGAAACTTCCCTTGCTGCAATTTAAGCCCATTGCTTCTTGTCGTATCCTAAGAAGTTAAGAAGAACAATTCTTCTCCCTCCTCCTTGTAACAACCTTTTATGTACTTGGAAACGGTTATCATGTCCCCTCTCAGTCGTCTCTTTTTCAGACTAAACAAACCCAATTTTTTCAATCTTCCCTCATAGGTCATGTTTTCTAGATCTTTAATCATTTTTGTTGCTCTTATCATGGATGGCCATGTCTTTTGTCCTAGGTGGTATGCCAGCAACTTGCCAGCTCTTTGACCCAATTCCCAGAAGTCCTGCCTGAGTCAAAATAGGATGAATTCAGACTGTGCCGAGTGCAGCTTGTTAAATGAATATCTACGATTCATCAGATTGCAGCAAATCTGGAAATGGGGCTGTGGCATAAGACAAATCAAGCTTTTAGTTTTTTCTAAATGGCTATCATATTTTCTCCATGATCTCTCTTCTTGGCAGATGCAAAACTTATAAATCTACTCCTCAAATAGTCCTTGAGTGTCTCCTACAATAGCTGCTAGAAGATGTTGAGGGTTCGTTTGCCTCCAGTAGCAGGCCAATTTATTTCTCCACTATAATTCTGAAATGGAATGTCATAGAAATGAAAAATGAAATCTCCATCTACATGGCTGTTTATCACCTGGGTCTGTTGCTATTTTATAGGGACATGATCTGAGACAGCAGTTGTATTAATGGAAGAGTCAATTACAGAATTAACCAAGTCTCTGGAGATCAAAAAGAAATCTGTACGAGAATAGGACCCATTTGGCAGAGAAAAGTAGTCCTTACCCAATACAGCATTTTTGCCAGAAAGTCCATAAGAAAAGTTGTTGTTCACTCAAGCTCTATGGGATAGTATTTACTTTGGTAATTGAATAGATATGGAGTACAGACCATGATGCTACCACCTTAATTGGGTCAAAACAATCACTGGAGTTGCTAAAGGAAGTTAAGTTCAGGAAAGTAATTTTAAAAATTGTACCTTTTAATTCCTTTTGCAGTACTTGTTACTGTATTTGCCTGCTCCCTGTGAGATCTATTTTCAGTGCTGTGGGCAGGGAGTTGGTCATTTTACTTGCGGTAGTTTTTATAGAAGATGTATGCCAGGTATGTTTTATGTCATATCCGGTTAGTTTTTTATTGTTATCAATGAGAAGTTAAGACTTTGGGAAATTGCAGGTGTCCATTTCCTAGAACTCATGTTTAGATGCGTAATGGGATTTGGCTGTCATTCGATAGCAGCACCATTAACCCCAGGCCTTTACTTCACATGTTTTTGGCAGCTCTCTCAATTTTTCACACTTTTCAGTCCTTTAGGGTTAAAACCTTGCCTGTTAATAAATTCTCTTAGCAATGTATTAAGACAGCAAACAAAATAGGAAGATTCTCTGCCCAGTCTGTAGCACATCAGCATTTAAACTCCAATTAAACTAATCAAATCTATGGAATTGAAATGGAGAACAAAACAGTCTTCAGATGATAAGGTTCTCCCTTACCCCTCTGGACCTAGTGCAAGTAGGAACTATTTTAAATACTATTATTAAATGAAGACCCTCTCCGACTCTATGCCAAGGTTCTAGTTTGACATTACCAATTCACTGTTTACTAATCAGACTGCAGCTGTAGTTGCTCATTGGACAGAGAGACTGTTATGTTCACCCTTTACAGTTTTTTCCAGTTGGAGAAAGAACTTTGGGTGGTTTTTTTATATACATATTTTCTTCTCTCTTTACCAGCATATGGATACTTTCTCCCTCATTTTCCCCTTGTTTTGATTTGCTTTTTCAATTTAAAAAAAGTATAATTGTTCTCTCCAGTTACGTTCTACTTATAACTCTTTTTGAAATACTAAAAGTTACTTAGCTAAATTGAAAATAGAATTAGCAAATTAGCAAATAGTTATGATAATTAAACAGTAACTCCATTGATAGGTGCAGGAAGGCAAGGCAAGTCCATTGGCAACAGAGATCATTAAACAGGAATTTGCATTATTGCTCTTGTTATCTCTTTAAAAACCTTTGTAATTAACTGTCTGTACTGTACTGAATGTGACTCTTTCCTTTAGATGTTTTCTGAGATGTCTGCACAAAATGACCTTAGTTCCCCCCACCTTGAATTCTGCTTTTTCTGCTGACTGAATAGGTACCATGAGGTTGAAACCGAAGGCCACAGTGTCAGAATGTGAATTTAGGTTACTTCTCCCAATTCCCTCAGTGTAACGCTCTGCTTTCAGTTTAGTTAAGTGAAAAAGGTGTTTGGTTTTCTTTTCTGTAAAATGGATGAATAAGCAGAATTTGCAGTTAATTGCTTTTGTACATCTCTACCTGATAATCAAGTTGACTACTTATGACCCAGAACTGGAGTGCTACAATCCAAGTAAATAAGCAGAGCTCTCTGCAATGTTATCTTAAAATGCATAGAGTTTTATCTTTTTCTCCTTTTCCACTAAAGTATAATCCCTTCAGGTTGGCAGACATGGGATCTCTTTAATACCTACAGTTGTGGACTAGTTATATATTAAGACTGGGGTTTAGTAGGCACATAATTCCAGTAGGCTAATTCCTATTGATTTTCGATGGGAGTTAGTTGCTTAACTTCCTTAGGCACCTTTTGAAAACACCACTTTAAAATAATGGTTGAAACCAATACCACCTTTGTGTGTAAGGCGGAAAGATGTGATCTGATTGACATCTTAAGATACATTATTCATTTGATTATATAAAACAGCAGAGTAAATCAAGCCCAATATGATCTGTTTTTTGCTTTTATAAATACTGTGTGAAACAATAAAATACAGGTACTGACCACTATGGGAACCTGGGTACTGGGAGAGGGACCATTGATCAGATCTGGCATGGCAAATTTTACATTTGTGAAGTCACCATTGTTAATGTCTGTGTGCACTTGAAAAGCTTTTTTCCCCGAAGGCTGTTGTTCAACTCCATATTCTGAAAGTGTTGTTAATGTGTGTAATGTATCATTCTGTTTCAGACAAAACCCGGAAACAACATTTGAAGTGTATGTTGAAGTGACCTGTCCAGGGACAAGCAGCATTGGAGCAGGTACTATTTTGCATTTGAATTCTACTTATTTTTTATGTAAAACTTTTCAGAGATCATATAATATAATCTACAGTAGTGATGCAAACACTAAAATGTTTTCTAAAAACTTAAGGGAGCATGTTACTACGGTATACAGTTTTAGTCTTTGATTTTACAGATTGAATCCTCTAAAACTTTAAGAACAGGATTAGGAGTTAGGAAATCCTGAGTTCTAATCCTGCCTTTTACTCACTTCATGGTCTTTGGCAAATCATTTAACTTCTCTACCTCGGTTTGCCTCATAAACTGGGGATAACGTTTACTTTACAGGGATGTTGTGAAGATTAAAATGGCACCATCAATGTAAACATCAAATTAGGAACATCTTTTATCTGCTGTTGTTACAAGTAATACTTAAGCAGAAACTGAAGGTTTTACAGACCTTCTGGGTAGCATTTCCCACAAGGCAGCTTTCTCCTTCCTCTTGTTAATACACTGGCCAAGTCTACTCTCTTCCTTCTTGCAACATTTTCCCTTCAAAGAAGTAATAAGACCTAGAAAATAGTTGTAAAATGGTTTGATTGTGACTTTTCATTATCAAATGTTACTTCATGTCCAAATAGTCCAGGCAATTTTTTCCACACAGTATTCTTCAGGCAAAAATGTTTCATATGAGTATTTCAGAAAAATGCCATAATCACCAAAAACACAGACGTAGATATAGTTAGATGCTTTAACTATTTTTTCTTAAACTTAAGAAAGATTGACAGCAGGCAGGGAAAGCCAAGGTTGAAATGCTTAATTTTGGAACTAGTTCATAGCACTCTGTTTATGAAGTCATTCTCTGGTGGGCCGTCTGATAAGTGATGTGAAAAGGAGAGATGTCAAAATCAGGCTACTCTGATTGGTCAACTCTTCCTGGAGTAACATCTCCTTCAGGTCCTTCCTGGAGTGAGCTGACATGAGCAAACACGTAGCCTGGTGGAGTATGATGAGCCTGAAGGTGGCTGGGATTTTTAGGAGAGTACCAATAGGAAGCCACTCATCTCCAGTTACCACCAATTAACAAATACCAAATTATGAATTATAATCCATGAAGACCAAATAGCTTTCTTTTTTTCTTTCTACTGCCATTTATTTGTCCTGTCCAAAAGAGTTTAAGTAGAGTACAGTGTTGGTGTGTCCTACTGCTGTATAATCCACTATCTCTGCCATTTGACATAAGTGCAAGGATTCCATTTTATAACTTGTTCCTGCACTTCTGATCTGTTTTTCCAGTGTCAGAAAATATGAACAAATTTAACCGTAAACGTTCTATTGTACAGTACTAGTGTCTGGGTATAATCTTCTCTTTGAAGTTTGTTTGCATCCCCCTGGAGGGATTAATTTCCTGCTGTGGGAAGGTGGGTTAAAAAACGCTGCAACTACTTTACTGTTTTTTAATTGGAGGATTTAGTATGCACTTTGTTCTATAAACAAAGTGATTCTGTGGGAGTTGAATTTTGGTTTTTGTTTCGTAGAGTGATATGTTTGCACCAGCAAAATCTTCAGAAATTGTTCTTTTCTTAAGTGATTGTTAATCCCCCCCCTTTTTTTTTAATGTGGCACTAATCTGCTACCAGATATCTTTAAAAATAGTTTTAAAGTGATTCATATCGAATCAGAAATTTCTAAATGCAGACACCATCACTTAAAAGATTTTTTTACCCTTTTCCAGACAAGTTCTTGACATGTTTATCCATTCTAGTACATGTTTAATCCATGATGGGGTTTTTTTAGTGGTTTTAATGCTAAGTGAAACAGAAATCATAGAATATTAGGGTTGGAAGGGACCTCAGGAGGTCATCTAGTCCTACCCCCTGCTCAAAGCAGGACTAATCCCCAGACAGATTTTTACCCCAGTTCCCTAAATGGCCCCCTCAAGGATCGAACTCACAACCCTGGGTTTAGCAGGCCAATGCTCAAACCACTGAGCTATGTATATACATGTTTTATTGCAATAAAGAATGACTGGAAAGGCACACTAAACAGCTAGAAACAGCTGCTGTGGATTTCTGTTTACAATCTAAGTGTGTATAAAGTGCAAAAAGCACAGTTTATCAGGGATGTGTAATCAAATATATTTTTCCCCCTAATGGGGCTGAAATCATCTGATGATTTTGGGACAAATTTCTTTGATGTTCTGTGTCTTGCATGATAAAGCTACTGACCAGTCTTTTGTAATAGACATAATTTTTATGTAACTTCATCTGTTTTTTGCTGGTATGGATTTGAGAAAATGCTGCAAAGTTTTAAAGCCACTGATATGTTATACTGAAAGCGTGTCTGCTTGTGGGGTGGTGAAAGCAGCCTCCATTTTGCTGAAGGTACTGATCCAAAAGTTTACAAGGTGAGATATTTCTTGCCATGTGTAAAATGTTAAATGAATTTTAAAATAAAGCTTTTAATTACAATTGGTATGTCCTAGCTCAGTGGTTCTCAACCAGGGGTATGTGTACCCCTGGGGGTACTCAGAGGTCTTCCAGGGGGTACATCAACTCATGTAGAGATTTGACTAATTTTATAACAGGCTTAAAAAGCACTAGCGAAATTAGTACAAACTAAAATTGCATACAGACAATGACTTGTTTATACTGCTCTATGTACTACACACTGAAGCGTAAGTACAGTATTTATATTGCAATTGATTTATTTGATAATTATATGGTAAAAATGAGTGTTACTGAAAAATTGCTTAATGTGTTGTAACACTTGTATTTTTATGCCTGATTGTGTAAGCAAGTAGTTTTTAAGTGAGGTGAAACTTGGGGGTACACAAGACATATCAGACTCCTGAAAGGGGTACAGTAGTCTGGAAAGGTTGAGAGCCACTGATCTAGAACACAAAATCAGATTATGAAAGTTTATGGGTACTAATACAGTAAAGGCCTTTTTGTCTAGAAATAAAAGCATTGAAATTTTGTGAAAACCTAAGAGAGTAAGTGTGTTAATTTCTTTACAGTTGTTGTTTTCCACTCAAAATAATCTAAAATTGAGTGATATACTATCTCCTGTGTTTTGCTTAAAGCTGATTTTTAGGATTTAATTTTTTACTTCAAAATAAGTCTACTCATATTACAAAAAAATCTGTTCTATTGTGCTTTCATGTCTGTTACTTGGGAACTTCTTTTAAAGTAGCTAAGTGTATACAATTAACTACTAAAATTCTGATTGTTCCATATAGCCTAGGCAGAAACCTCAGGTTTTTTTTATATTGGAACACTTGTTACAACCATCTTCAAAGATATATAAATGTACTGGTTTTAGCTCAGATGCTTGTAAACACTGATCATAATTATAAAGGCATTTATCATGTACTTTGACATATATTATATTTTGGTTTGCATGGGAGAGAATATGTATGTTTATTTTATCTCCTCTAATAAAAACAAAAGTACTACCAGTCTTTTTAGTAGTGCACTGAAATTTAGTTGAGATGATTGCTTACATTAGATGAAAGGCTATTATGGCATGAAAGAATATAATAACTCTGCAGAATATGTTGCTTTAGACCTAGAGTACCACATTTCGGAAGGGTGCAGTAGCTCTGAGAGGACTCCCACTGCATGAAGGAACCATTTGGCCTGAAGTTTCTGTGCTCCAGGATTTCTTCCCCAGAAATTATAGGTTGAGGGAGAAGGATGGCTGACCAGAAGATGAGTTCTCTGCTGTGCAAGGTGGAGGAAGAAAAAATTTCACCAAATACAGTGAAGTAGACAAAGAAAGCAGCTATTATCATAGTGCCTGGGAACCCTAGTAATGGATCAGAATCTCATTGTGCCAGGGTTCTGTTCAAACAGAACAAAAAGACTGTCCCTGCCCCAAAGAGCTTACAACCTAAGTATAGAACAAGAGATAGATGAATACAGAAAGATGGGGGGGGTTAGGGTGGCCAGGTGCCCGGTTTTTGACCAGAACACTCGGTTGAAAAGGGGACCGGACACACACAGTCCGGTTACCGCAGGCGGGAAGGCACTGGGTCATCACCGGCGTGAGCCCCTACTCAGCCAAGGCCACCTCCTACTTGTGTCGAGCTGCAGCCCCGGCAAAGCAGGCGAGTCCTTCCTGACCCAGGCAGGGGAATGGGAGGGGAAAAGCAGCGAGCAACCGAGTGGGGGAGAACCAAAGAGGAGTGGATGGGGACAGGTAGGGTTACCATATTTCAGCAAGCAAAAAAGAGGACGGGAGGAGCCCCGCCCCCGTCCTGCCCTAGCCCCGCCCCTGCCCCTTCCACTCCCTCCCACTTCCTGCCCCCCTCAGAACCCCCAACCCTCCCCCTGCTCCTTGTTCCCTGACTGCCCCCTCCTGAGACCCTCCCCCCATCCTAACTGGACCCCTAGGACCCTACCTGTCCCCTGACTGCCCCAACCCTTATCTACACCCCCACCCCCTGACAGCCCCCCCCAGAACTCCAGACCCATCTAAACCCCTCTGCTTCCTGTCCCCTGACTGCTCCGATCCCTCTCCCCACCCCTGCCCCCTGCCAGCCCCCCCTGCTCCTTGTCCCCCGACTACCCCTCCTGGGACCCCTGCTCCTAACTGCCCTCCAGAACCCCACTCCCTACCTAAGCCTCCCTGTTCCTTGTCCCCTAACTGCCCCCTCCTGAGACCCTACCCCCTACCTGTACCCTGACTGCCCAAAACCTTATCCATACCCCCCCCGAGAGCCCCCCCGAACTCCCGACCCCCCTGCTCCCTGTCTCTTGACTGCCCCCTCCAGAACCTCCCTTCCCCTTCTCCAACCCCCTGGCCCCCTTACCCTGCTGCTCAGACCAGCGTGCCGGGGAGGAGGAGCAGGGGGAGGAGCTCCAGACTGCCGGTGCGAACTGCCGGCTGGTGATCTGCGAATGCAGGGAGGGAGGGAGGAAGTGATCTCACCTGCAGGGGAGAGGAGGAGGGGCTCTCTCTGGCTGTCGGAGCCCCATGTAAGTGGCACCATCCGGCCGGCTGCCCTGTCAGCAGCGCGCGCTCTGCATGGGGGGAGAAGTCCGGACATTTACAGATTCCCCTCCGGACGCTATTTTTAACTGTCCGGGGGAATCCAGACGAATGGTAACCCTAGGGACAGGGCCTCGCGGAAGAAGCAGGGCAGGGGAGGTTCCGGCACTCCTACTGGAGTGTCTGGTTTTTAAATATTACCAAGTTTGCAACCCTAAGGGGAGTACAAAGAAACAATGAGATAGTATTGTCTAAAATAGACAAGTTTCAGAGTAGCAGCCGTGTTAGTCTGTATCCGCAAAAAGAACAGGAGTACTTGTGGCACCTTAGAGACTAACAAATTTATTAGAGCATAAGCTTTCGTGGGCTACAGCCCACTTCTTTGGATGCCACAAGTACTTCTGTTCTTTTTGTAAAATAGACAAGACAGGCACAGGGTAGGGGAAGGAGTCTAACACAGGCAGAGGAACAATGTGATGGCAGCAAACATCATGTTAGTTCTACAGCTGTTTTTTGATAGGGTGGGTTTACTTAGGAGGAGATAAGCTAAATGGAAATAAAAACGGGGAGGAAAGAGAAGTGGGGGACAGGGCAGGGGAAGAGACTGTTAGGAGGGGCAGGTGTGGAGTGAAGCTGAGCTGCAAAGACTGAAGGAAAGAGAGTTAGAGGGCTGGAGCAAACAACCACTCAGCAGGGAGCAAGGCAAGTCACTCTCAGAACATTCTAGTTTTGACTGGAATGTCCAGCGGTCCCTGCTTTTAGTGCTTTGGCTGCTCCCCTTCCTACCAGCTGGGGTTTCTTGCTGGCTCCTCTGCAATTCTCACCCAAGCCCACATGGTAGGGGGGATGGGAAGCACTGCCAGGGTACTAGTTTCCCCAGTGTGTGTGTGGGGGGGTATCCCCTTCACAGTTCTGGGTCCAGGGGCCTGCTGGGGGGAGGAGTGGTCCTGGGCCCCATTTTATGTGCTTTCCCTCGTGCAGCAGTCCTTGCTTTGCCTGATTCTGTGCCTATTGGCTGGAGTCTTTCAATGAGTTGGGGTCTGGATGGAAGGAGAAATATGTGGAGGATGTTTGGTTTACTAAGTAGGAAACAGTTTCTGGGCCAGATCCTCAGCCCTTTTTTGTGTCTCCAGGGATGTTATAGAACCAGACCTGGGTTGAGGGTGTTACAAATAGTTTTTACGACTCCTCTCTCAGCTGTTTCCATCCCTTACTGGGCACTAGTGAGGACTGAGCCTTCAGTTTTGAGGTTTGTTCGGTTCTAGTGTCTAATCTGCAAAATGAAAAAAGATAACCATCTTTTCTTTGTGAAAAATTTCTTTTAGTGTTTGCTATGTACCAATAATAGCCTTCCAGGAAAAGCTTATAATTTATTCTCTGTGGCTGTGACTTATAAATTTTGTCCTTCCACATTTGTGGCATTTAATTCAATTCCACCATTTACTTGTCAGTATCAGGAAGACGTGTGAACTCTTGCTTTTGTATATTCATCAACCTTATTTTGGCAATTGTAGAATTCCCAGTGAATCACTTCTGTAACTTTCGAGATGCTAAATTGAGGTGTGGGATGCACATTTTGAAAACCACTAGACAAACCAATCTAATTTGCAACTACACACATTTGGGTAACTATAATGCTTTTAAGGACATATGTATTTAAGGAAAAACAATTAACCAACCAGTTTTCCGTCTTTGACCTATTGGCTGATCTTGACTTCAGTGGGAGCAGGTTCAGGCACTTGATGAATTTAAGATGGGTAGTAATTTTTAAGACCTTACTTTCTAGAATTACATGAGAACTCATAACCGGTCCTATCTTAGCTTTTCAATTGTGATTCTTTCTTAACTGGGTTTGTCAGGACTTCACACTTTCTTTACTTTATACTTGAATAATGCAATTTAATAGGGGTTTTGCTTTTATTAGTTCCACTGTATAGCACTCCTCTGAAGTTGTTACCATGTGCTGATAAAAATGCTGACGCCTTCTCAGTAGTTGTCTCAGCAGCAGAATAGAACAGGAAGAATAGAGTCAGCAACTTTTTTTGGCAAGTATATTGTATTGAAGCGATCTGGTGGGGATTTTAATATCCCCTGTGCTTTTGAATGATGTCAGAGGGCCTGTACTAAACATGTACTTCTCTCCAGGGTTCAAACTGAAGTGGTAACACAGTGTTACTTATTACAATAAATATCGTAATGGATTTAATAAAGTTAGGGAAAGATTGAGGGAGAGAAGAGTTCCCCTGGTTAAATACTCCAAAACATCAGTACTCCAAAATTTTTAGAAATGGTTATATACGTCAAAAGTGTTGAGTCAACACTATCCTTTTCTTCATGGTATCATGTAAATACTAAGTAATGGCTTGGAACTGTACCTTTTACGTTATTGAGTCAAAGTTGTCATAGAAGAAGAGAGCTAGCTAAGTGTTCTAAATTAAGAAGAACCCCCAAGATATATAATTGAAGTAAAATATGCTACTAATATTATGCAGCTCGGGACTAAAAGGCCAACTCTTCATTCCACACAGAATTTCAATCATCTTTTGCTTTCTCACATTTCAAGTGAATTGAGAGTTTTTATAAAGATGCATTTAAGATAGACATTCAGAAGGATAGCAACAGCAATTTTATTGAGGACTTTATTTGGTAACTTGAGAGACTGGTGCCTAAGCTAAACTGAATGGCAGAAGAGAATCTGATACTGGGTAACCTTTTATGAGTGGTTTGTGTATCCCTCTGCTCTGCCGCATTGTACAGAGAATCACTCTCTTTGTATTGAAGAGTAGAAAGGTTATAATTCTGACTGTTTTTCTTGCTTTGCCTTGCATTCAGATGTGAATGGAGACTGTCTGCCTCTCTAAAGAAGAGTTGTTGTAGCCATGTTGGTCCCAGGATATTAGAGAGACTAGTGTAAGCTCGAAAGCATGTCTCTCTCACCAACAGAAGTTGGTCCAACAAAAGATATTATCTCAACTACCATGTCTCTCTAAAGAAGATTAATTTGGGAGTGAAAGTTGAGCTGCTGCTAAGAAGGCTAGCTTCTTGGATTAGGATGTCTATTTTAGAGGGTACAGAGTTGTGAATTAGTCTTGCCTCTGGAATTAAATTACATGCAACCTGGATAAACACTGATCTATCATGGGATAATAAGCAAGACTCATTGGCCAGAAGACATCAGTGTTGCATTGTCTTTGTCTTTTGATTGTTTTGTTATGCAATATAAAATGAACATGATTGAGAGAGTGGTAAATTGATATTGCCTTGGGTGCATATTCCTATTTAAAAACAATTACTATAGATTTTAGAACTTGATAGGATCTTAAAGATTATATCTGCTGTCATCATTTGTGTCTTCTGTCAACATACCTGGGTGCTTCAGGCTTTGCCTTCAGGCTACTTGAAGTTGCAGTGGTTTAAGATAAGAAGTTTTATAATCAAAGTCAAATCTAAAGTCTTAAATGGTTTTCTCAGACAATGTCAAAACATATATATACAAGCCCTATGGGACAGAGACTGTCTATTTTGTCTCTCTTCCAGCACCAGTGTAGTTGATGCTTTACAAAGTTGACTTAATAAAGAAGCAAAACCGCACCAGTAGTAGAAGGTTTCTTGAATTAAACCTGGAAAGATCAAGTTTTCCTTGTCCTTCTCTGAGTTAGATGAAAAGCAGGTAACAAAAGGGTATGCTGGATTATGGCTGGGTCGTTCTTAAACTGATAAATGTTTTGAACATTCGATATTAAAGCTATCCATTCGCATTTTAACTCAGTCAGTTATGCTTGGGTATTGCAGTCTATATCTCTGGTGTGTGATATTTTGTTCATTGCAGTACGTATGTGCCGTGGATGAATTGGGAACAAAATAAGTTGCCTTATTCTTTATTATTTTAAAATCCATGTGCTAATGTTTTGTTAAATTGCATTTCCTTTTCTTAAATTGAAAGAAGGGGACAAATGCTTTGTATGAACTCAGTGAAGCCTTCACCTTCAAAGGAGAGCTAATATGCTGTACTGACCTCTCATAATAATCAAAATTATGTAAAATGAAAGTGTGCAGGTGGAGTTTGAAAGCAGAAAAGGACCGGTGCTGTCATTAACACAGTAGTCATTCAGCCTTCTGACTAAACTTTGAGCCTACTGAACTCAAACTTGATAAAACAAAGAACAAATATATGGGGAAGCTGAGAACGTGAAAGCTGCCCAATTCCAGTATGTTGCAGTGTATAATATGACCAACAGCAAAGTTACTAAGGAAAACCGCCTTCTGTGCGTCAAATTTACTTTAATTACATAATGTAATTAATTGCATCAATGCTAAAATATATTGGAATTGTTTTTTGTATTTTTGAACCTCGGATATGTGACATAAAATAAGTCACTCTGTACCAGGACAATGTTTGTGGTGAGAATGAACACTAAAAATAAAATATTACAGAAATATTGTATTGAACAGTTTTAGTTTATATTTGTACAATCTATAGAAAATTTAAGAAAATTGTTACCGGTACATACTGCACTAAATTAAGAGTGCAAAATCAAACCTATTGGTTGTGTAACCTCTTTTCCAGTGTCAAGAAATTCTCTCTTGTTTTCATAAAGAAAACTGCTTTGTGTCATATGCCAGAGATAAGCTGTTACAGAAATTCAGGGATCTTTCTAAGACCTGTGCCAAAGTTCCCCTCTCGTTAGAGGGGGAAGTGAAGAGGATTTAAGTATAACTCTTATACCAATAATATAGAAAAAGTACATTTGTTAGTGTAAAGTAACTGATCAAAATTGTCTCTAAAGTATGAACATTTGAAAGTAAAAGCTCACAAAAGTACGATCTCCCCCTGCGCCGTCCCCCCTCCCCTCCCCCAGTGTAGGAGGGTATAGTGTGCTTTTGTATAGGGTTTTTTGTGTTCTCGCCAAAGCAGATATTACAAAAGTATGTTGAATCCTTAGCTTTACCATGCAGTGTGGCAAAAGGTCTTTCTCTCCAAGGACCTCATCTTTCATCTTTTTGTGAGTGTAGCATAAATTCTTGCTATGTGTTCAAGGAAAAAGCTAAAATGGTTTAGTACAACTAAAGCATTTCTTTCATTTTTTTAAGAGTATGGTAAGTTAGAAACCTAAATATGATAGCATGGACAAAGTGGTAAGTGTGCTAGAGTTTAACAAATGTTCGCTGGATTAGGAAAGGAAATGTAGTTTATACTGCTTCTTTTATGATAAAGAATTTAAAGGGCCTTGCTCTAAGCCTCACCATGTGTTTCTTTCTTTTCTCCAAAACATACCACTAAGTTGAAAAAGGAGATGAATCTTAGAGGGAAACTATTAACTCTGAGGGAGTTTATTATTGTTTGAGAGAAAGGACATCATTTGCATTTGAATTGGCTCTGAGTGTAGCATGTACCTCTAATCTTGTTCCTACTAGAAGCTGGTGAGTAGTTTAAGTACTTCCTATTTTACTTTTTATGTTCTGGCCTTGTGTAGTAACATCTTTATTTTCTCAGTAGATCACAAATGTTATAACTTAAAATAATCAAAGTCCTTAGCTCAACTGAGAGATGCTATAATGTGCTCTGGTCTTAGAAGCACTTTGCAGTTGCCACTGTTTCCAGAAAAGGACTTGTACAAGTATAAAGTAAGAACTCTGTAAAATGGACACACAAGCATCTTGCAACAGAACCTGGTTGCTGCCATATTCCTCTATCGTATACTGAAATTTTAGCGCACATAGCAATGCCATGTCAAACTATATGAAATATTGAATATAGAAAATAATTATCTCAGTAGCAGCAAGGATGAGAGGTAAATCTTTATGATGCACATGTCTGTAAGCCATATATGTTTGAGTTCCAGAGTAACTTGTGACTATCACATTACATTTTAATACCTAAAGAAATATCCAGGCTGCCTGGCATAACACTATGTACTAAACATTTGATTTCAATGCTTAATTAATAATGCAGGTTTTAAACTCATTCATTACATAAACAAAATTGCTGTTATTTTAAATTATTTTTCATATTGTGCTCTAATCCTGGTGCCCAAGTTTGTGCCCTTCTGACTCCCTGATGCTATATCAAGGTGCATAACTTCCTAAAACAGGGCTCTGGAAAACTAGGCAAACCTGAGTAGAGAGGGAGCGCATTTGCAGCTATGACTCACCTCAGTGTTTTCTTGTTCTTCATCGTCCTGTTTCTTCTTGTTGGACTGCTTTCTATTGGGATACCAGCAAAATAATTATAAATGGTGATTAGGCCTTTGACAAAGAATGTGGCTGAGGTATTACTCCCTTCTTCACTCACCTGGGACTGAAATCCTCAAAAGTGTCCCCAACACTGTATATACCTTTTGGATCAAGTAAAGTCCTAGATGGGATGTGGAGTTTAACTGAAGTGCCTGGCTCATCTTGAACTAAAAAATGAAGCTTTCACCAATTAAAAAGTAAATCAGTAGGGATCAGATTTGCAGACTATCATACAAATTCCTGTTTACCATTCATTATTCATGAGTACATTCTTTAGCTGTTGATGCTAGATTTGATAAAAAGCAATGATCAGAGTATTGCAATACAGTTACAGAAATGCATGCTTGGCACTTTTGCATGTTAGTTTTGTAGGAAGGGAACAGTTGTTGCCAGTCTTTCCTTGTATCTTTTTAGCTGTGTTGCCTGAAAAAGATTATAGACAGAAGTATTCCATAGTTGGCTGTTGGTATATTAGTACTGCTGGCTATGTTTAACCAGAAAGGGAAACTCAGCATAGAAAAAAATCTCACTCACAAGACTTTACAAGAAAAAACCCTTTTGTTGGTTTATATCTTTTTTTAAAAGGAGCTTGACATCTTCATCAAGTTCACAGTGGGCCTGCTTTGTTTGCTTTCTCTTGAATGTTTGATAAGATTTTTCTTCTATTGTTTTGTGCAGCAAGAACAGAACTTGCCATGGCTGAGGTGGTTTTTTTTGTAAATACACAATATGGTCATTGTCTGGTGCTGAATAATTGTGGCTGCTTTTTGTACCACCAGAACTAAGGCTTTGGCTGTGAACAGATTCCTTCTTAGTGTGAAAAGAGACTAATCCATGTAAATACAGCCCAAAAATAAAGCTTTACAGAAAAAGGGAAAGGCTGCTAAGCAGGAGGGCACAGGTCAGCAATTTAACCTTTAACCTAACAAATAAGAAGCATGAAAGTTCCTGAATTGGTTTACAAAGGCAAGCTCCTGTGATCTGTCAGTTTTTCTTTTCACGATCCAGTCGGGTGAGAAAACTGACAGCTCGTGTCTTTTTAACTGCAGGTTGAAATTAACTGCTAAATTGAAACTTTTTAGGAGGGTGGATTTTTTTTAACGGTTTAGACAAGTTATTGATAGTCACTAGCCCCCAGTTTTTATAGATTTCTTTCAGTTTAAAGGGAGGATCGGTGGTTTCTTTTTTTTTTTTTTTTTGAGAATTTTTGAGAGGTTCAAGTTAGACATTGTTCATGATGACATTTCAGCATTTGATAAGATTGATGCATTAAGGGTTTGATGAAGCACTTGTTGCAATTAACTACATGTTAATGAGTTTAAGGGGCTGTATTGTAATAACTTACTGCGAACGGGTTTTATTTTGAACAGAGTCAAAAGGTTGTGTTACTTGGTGGAAAATAAGATTTAATTTAAGGGTATGATTTTAAACTCTAGTATCATGCTCATTCACAAAATTTGCAAACAGGTTTTTTTGTTTGTGCTTATTTAATCACAACAGGTAATCTTGTTAATGAGTGTTAATTTTTGCTTTAAGCTTAATGCATCTGAAGTCAGCTGTTATATCTCACTGTAGAGAATTCTGTAACTGGTAAAGAACTTTAATTAGAGTCATTCAGATGAAAAAGAAACAATGAACTAATGACTTTAAAGTAGACTCCCTGCAGATTATTAAGAATAGTGATTATGCTGTCTTGCTCAATATTGTAAACGGTGTTGCAGTGATGACTGTTATCTTTGTCCATCTATGGATCCACTGGTGCTTTCTATAAAACTTCTTTTTATGAAAATTTTGGATCTTAGAAAGTCTATGTATAATCTGTTTGGGATTTATATCAGTAGTTAAGTTCTGTGCAGAGCACTAATTTTTAAAAGCAGTTAAAACAAACTTGGAAAAATGTAAAAATGACTCAAGAAAAAGTCCAGATGATTTTCTGTTTCTGATGGTTTTTGTCTTAGACAGTGAGCGCTTTCAAATAGAGATCTGTAGAATTGAATTAATTGAAATAGTTGGATATTAGTGCAGTTATAAAACATCCTGAACTACATTGTTCTCTCCCCATCTTGTCTGAGTTTTTTCAGGACAAAAATGCAGGTATATGTTTTTTTGGAATGTGGATTAGAGGCTGAAGGCAAGGTTGTCTGAGTTATAAATTAAGTGATCAGTATAAAAAGAATTAAGGATTTTTGATATTTCATCAACAGTGAACATGACAAAATGTGCCAGCTACCAGAGACAAGATCACGCCTAAATCTTTCTGAATTTCATACAAGATATGCTGAATTATAACTAAGGCCAAGAGTGTGATGAAATTCAATTTAGTGATGTCATGAGCAACGGTGATGAAACACAGTTTAATCACTAACTCCTGTACTATATTCCTTGAATGCCCAAACAGATTCTGAATCTGTGAACATGCTAAGAACATAAGAATGGCCATACTGGGTCAGAGCAAAGGTCCATCCAGCCCAGTATCCTGTCTACCGACTGGCCAGTGCCAGGTGCCCCAGAGGGAATGCACCTAACAGGTAATGATCAAGTGATCTCTCTCCTGCCATCCATCTCCACCCTCTGACAAACAGAAGCTAGGAACACCATTCCTTACCCATCCTGGCTAATAGCCAATAATGGACTTAACCTCCATGAATTTATCTAGTTCTCTTTTAAACCGTGTTATAGTCCTAGCCTTTACAACCTCCTCAGGCAAGGAGTTCCACAGGTTGACTGTGCGCTGTATGAAGAAGAACTTCCTTTTATTTGTTTTAAACCTGCTGCCCATTAATTTCATTTGGTGGCCCCTAGTTCTTATATTATGGGAACAAGTAAATAACTTTTCCTTATGCAAGTATCAGAGGGGTAGCCGTGTTAGTCTGAATCTGTAAAAAGCAACAGAGGGTCCTGTGGCACCTTTAAGACTAACAGAAGTATTGGGAGCATAAGCTTTCGTGGGTAAGAACATCACTTCTTCAGATGCAAGTAATGGAAATCTCCAGAGGCAGGTATAAATCAATATGGAGATAACGAGGTTAGTTCAATCAGGGAGGGTGAGGTGCTCTGCTAGCAGTTGAGGTGTGAACACCAAGGGAGGAGAAACTGCTTCTGTAGTTGGATAGCCATTCACAGTCTTTGTTTAATCCTGATCTGATGGTGTCAAATTTGCAAATGAACTGGAGCTCAGCAGTTTCTCTTTGGAGTCTGGTCCTGAAGTTTTTTTGCTGTAAGATGGCTACCTTTACATCTGCTATTGTGTGGCCAGGGAGGTTGAAGTGTTCTCCTACAGGTTTTTGTATATTGCCATTCCTGATATCTGACTTGTGTCCATTTATCCTCTTGCGTAGTGACTGTCCAGTTTGGCCAATGTACATAGCAGAGGGGCATTGCTGGCATATGATGGCATATATAACATTGGTGGACATGCAGGTGAACGAGCCGGTGATGTTGTAGCTGATCTGGTTAGGTCCTGTGATGGTGTTGCTGGTGTAGATATGTGGGCAGAGTTGGCATCGAGGTTTGTTGCATGGGTTGGTTCCTGAGTTAGAGTTGTTATAGTGTGGTGCGTGGTTGCTGGTGAGAATATGCTTAAGGTTGGCGGGTTGTCTGTGGGCGAGGACTGGCCTGCCTCCCAAGGTCTGTGAAAGTGAGGGATCATTGTCCAGGATGGGTTGTAGATCACTGATGATGCGTTGGAGAGGTTTAAGCTGAGGACTGTAGGTGATGGCCAGTGGAGTTCTGTTGGTTTTCTTTTTTCCTTATGCACTTTCTCCAGACCACTCATGATTTTATGCTTGTAGCCCTTCGAGTCAACTAAATCACATCATTGGGGCGGGAATGGAGGGGTGAGATAAAATGAATACAAACACATGAACAAAAGATTTTTGTACTGTACTTTGCCTTAACAATCTAATTTTGGTAAATTAACCCTTCAGAATTTCAAAGGGTGGTGTCTCAACTGCTGGGAAGAGGATTCTAATGTCTGCTTTCAGATGGAAACTAAATTTTTAGTGTCTGTTCATGATGCCTAAAGCCTAATATTATTGCCTAGATTTGACAGTGTCGTCCTTGTAATTATGTGTTTAGCAGATCTAACTCTTTAGAAAGAAAGGCATTTAACTACATCTTAAGTTATTTACTTTTCAGCCCAGACATACACAATTTTTGAAACATTTGTCAATATGCGAAGTGGAGCAGAGATGGTTATTGCACTTAGTCTAGAGAAATTCTTTCCAATAGAGATGGCAGAAGAATGGGAGCCAGTAGGAAACTCCCTTCATATAAAGAACAATTGAGTTCTAGGTATTCTGTATCTCTTCCCCTTATGGAGTGACAAAAATAGACCAAGATCTAAGCCTGTTTTAAATCCTTTCAACCTTCTCTCACCACTAACAGTTGGAGGGTGATGTCTCCAGTTTCAGTGGCAAACTGATGGAATACTGTAGATGCATACTTTAGATAATTAAACTGGACACATGCAGTTTTTACTTTTAAGTCCCTGCAGAAAGCTCTATTCTTTTTTTTATTGTCTTCCTCCCCAAAATTAAAGTAAATACTACAGTCTCAATCTGTAGAAGATTGTTGAAGAGAATAGGCAAAGATGTCTGGAGCTGGATCTTTCTTAAATGTGTATTTTTACTGAATATTTCAATACATATGTATAAGGAAAAGATGGGAAAAAATAATTCTCACAGTGACATGAGAATGTTAAGGCAACATTTTGGATTTTGTGACAGAGGATTTATGATGCAAGACACTTAAGAGATCTATAAGACAATGTCCCAACATAAAGACCTACAGTCAAAGGGTCCAGTACTGCTCCAAAATTAACTCAGCGGCAAACTTTCCATTGACTTCAAAGACGATTAAGAACTAAATTATAGAATGTACAAACAAAATATTAGATGGGTGACCCATGCTGAAGTGAGACTGCAACAGCAAATCAGATTGCTTGGCTTGTTTAGGCTTAGGCATGCTTCTTGTCAGTTTAGGATTTGTTCCCATTTTATTTAAACCGTTTGCTTTCATTTTTTCTTAGGAAGTAGGAGAGTAGAGTCAATAATGTATGAGGAACAGTTTAGGGAGGGAATTGGAGAGGTGGTGCCAGCTAATGTCCAGAAGAGGAGGTGGGTACAAATGAGCTGGTCTGGTCTATTTTGAATCAAATGTGGCAGAGTCAAAAATCTTACCTATATTTTAGGGTTCAGTTGAGTCAAACTGAATTCTTAAGAATTTAGCCCTGATGTGATGTAATGTGAAGCCACAGTAGAGATAGCTGGCAGACCCTGCTCCCTTTCCTGGTTGGTGGAGTGGAAGTGCTCCCATAAGGGTCTGGGACTTTATATAAACCTCCACTACAGAGGACGATCGGGTGGTAAAAGTGTTCTATTCAGTAGTTTTGTTCTAATGCTAACTCACTGCTGTGACTTAATGAACTATTGGTAGAAAGTACAGCTTACTTTATTTGCAGCCATTGCATGTCTGAATAACCTTTTCTCTGTCGTACAATCAAAGTGGCTGAATAAGGACAATTTTACTAATACATGAGGATGCTTTGAACTCAGTAACTACTACTTTTCTGTTCAAGACTTTCTCCCAGAAATTTACAGTGTAGTGATTCAATCAATTTCTTCCATTTCCAACTCTTAATTACTTTGCTATCTGTGGTTTCCATTTTTACTAGTGTCCAGTAAATAGATTTTCCTAGAAGTGTTCACCATGATGATGCCTATCGCCTAGGACAGGGGTGGCCAACCTGTGGCTCCGGAGCCACACGCGGCTCTTCAGAAGTTAATATGCGGCTCCTAGTATAGGCACCGACTCCAGGGCTGGAGCTACAGATGTCAACTTTCCAATGTGTTGGGCAGTGCTCACTGCTCAACCCCTGGCTCTGCCACAGGCCCTGCCCCCACTCCACCCCTTCCCGCCCCCTCCCCGAGTCTGCTATGCCCTCGCTCCTCCCCCTCCCCCCACTGAGCCTCCTGCATGCCACGAAACAGCTGATCGGGAGGGTGGGGGAGGCATTGATCACTGGGGCTGCTGGTGGGTAGGAGGTGCTGGGAGTGGGGTGGGGGGAGCGGATGGGGGGCTGCTGACATATTACTGTGGCTCTTTGGCAATGTACATGGGTAAATTCTGGCTCCTTTTCAGGCTCAGGTTGGCCACCTCTGGCCTAGGACACTTTCCCTGTATGATAGATGATGTTCCTGTTTGATCTAGTGTCCAAAAACCTAAGAATGTCACTGTACATCCTGCATGCTCCTTGAGTTGATTTGTGACTGGTTTAAACTTATTTAAAATTAATTAAAAAAGTTAATGCTAATTCACATTTTCTGCAGAGGTCCTATAACAGAGTGACTGAAGGGGCATCTTATAATATTTGTAGTCTAAAATGTGAGACCCAGTGGAATTGTCTTACTGGGAAGCATCTAAAATGCCATGGCTACTTCCCTTTTTTAAACAGCGATTTCAAAATACCTGTGTAGTTGTACAGAATGCATATATGGGCACATAGTGTTTGCTGCACCTGGGAACAGATTCTAAATAATCTGAAGATATTTCTAATAGATAATCTAAAGAATATGTTTTTATCTTATATACCTCTTGAAATAGTATCAGAAATAAGTAGGAATGGCTCCTGAAGCAGACTTTGGTGGAGGAAAGTATGGCTGCAGTTTGTAACACATTTGGAACAAACATTCTGTCCAACCACAGATTGAGTAAACAGCACACAAGTGCATGAGCCTGGCCAAGTAAATTCCAGATTTCATTCCTTTGTTGACTTTTTCCTGGGTATGGTATATTGCTTTTGCATGGAAAATGGTATATAGACATTTCCATTGGGGTCTTTGGCTCCAATGTAATTTAACTTGTCAGAGACAAGGTCTTAGCCATAGTCTTAGTCATAGTCATAAAGGGTATAATCCTGCACTCATTAAAACCAGTGGCAATACTTGCATTGGCTTTGAGGTGCAGGATTGGGCCATATTATACTGAGCTCTTCTTAAAATGTCCTGGTGGACATCAAGGGAAGTTCTAGTTTATCTGACCAGAGCTGGCTGTACTTTTTATGCAGCACTATGAAATGAATTCCCCACATGTATGTGCTGAACAGATGGTCAGAGGCAAAGGTGCAAAGTTTTTTCTGACTTCAGTGAGGCTCAGCACAGGTGCAGGGATGCATCCAAGTGGAGTCAGTTGTAGGATTGGTGCCTAATTTGGTCACAAAGCCAATACCTTAAAACATTTTCTTTTGTCTCTGTAATGATAGGAGAGACACAAGCTTTTTAAATATATACTCACATTTCATAATCTCTGAAAAAGAATCAAAACACCTTAGTAAATTAAAGGAAGTAAATGAGAACAGGTCAGGGATATTTACTTCATGATTTCTGATAATACTTTGTGAATTGCAAATTCCCATACTTTTCTCTTTCCCCCTACCTTTTTTCAGTAATAACAGGGGAGCAGTTTTTTATGAAGCTTTAATTATGCTTCTCAAACTGTTTCCTAATGTGCTTGTACAACAAATTATCCTATGTTATCCAGAATAATTCCATATAATGATACACATCTCTGACAGCTGCTCTGTCTGGTTCATTCTTTTTGGTATTGCAATACATTTTAATTTTAATCTAACAAGAAATTATATGGCGTGTGTTGCCTCAAGGCTCCAAATTAAGTATTTAGCTTTAGAGAAATGTACTTGGAGAAATTTCTTGGCTTAGTTAAAGATGATACCTTGTTTTGGGGGTTTATACAGTACACAGTAGGCAGAGCTTGGCTCATCCAGATTTGGTTCTTTGGCGATTGCTAAAAATCATTGAGGATTTATTTTGTATTAAAAATAATTTGTCTGATAACTGACTGGAAGGATTTTTGAAATAGCTTCCTGAGACCTAGTTTGTTGGATGCATCAGGTAAAAGAATAGATCATTCAAATACTTCCAGTTAAAATGTTATACTAGATTATTATTTTAAATGGAACGTATTTCTTTCATGGCAGTGAGTTTCACATCCTGTCCTGAGGGTAGCCTATAACAGGCTATTTTCATTAAATGTTAAAATGGTTTGGAATTTTTTTCCAGTGGATTTCCCTTAGTCTTTTTATGTTTGTATTAACAAAATTGTTTGTTTCAAGCAATTTACAGGTTTATTTAAGAAGAAAGTTTATAGTAGGATGTTCTTGCTGAAGAGAATTGTTTTCAGAATTACCCCAACTCGGATGGCCAGTTTTCCATGAGTTAGTTAATTTTTACCTTTTTAAATTCAATTCATTTGTATTTAAGCAGGATTTGAAAAATTCACTCACCAGTGGGAAGATTTTTGTGGTTAATGTGGGGGACTAAGCAACCATTTTTTAGCGGATTTTTTATTAAAAGAAAGTTGAATGGTTTCTCACCCTTGTTTAAGATAATTTTCCAAATCTGAACTAAATATAAACCAATGCAGTTGTCTTCCTGAGTCTGTAGATTGTCATGTTGTTCTTTCTCTGCTGCTGCACTTAGGTCTTCCCAGAAGCAACATGAAATAAATAGGATTTATCCATTTTTGTTCAGATTATCTGGTCAGGAGAAAAAACTCATGAATCATGTGAATTCCATGCTGCTAATACTTGGAATTATGTGGGCAGCTGTAGACACAGGTACTGGAGTTATTCATTTTTTGCTTTTGGGGGAGGCATGGGAAAAGGATCCCCAAAAAGTTGGCAAAAGGACAGAGACTTCCACTGACTCCCATCTCAGTGGGCAGGAGACTGGGTGAAAGGGTAGAGTAATGGAAGTCTCTGCACCCTGCCAGCCTCCAGGTTGCTGCAGGGAAGTGAGGCAGTGGAAGAGACAGAAAGCTCCTGTCTTCCAGCATCTGCGTAAGGTAGAGAGTCAGATTTGGCATCTATTAGCTACAGGCTGATATGAAAGAGAAACTCTAAACCTGGTTCAGGTACAGCATTCTGATAGCAATTCGTGCACCATCCCAGGAGTTGGATGCTACAGGAGGGCTGGGTTTCTCTCCAAATCATTGCCTCTGTACAGTACTGGTCAAACTCTCCACTGTTCTCTCTCCCCCCCCTTCCCCATCTACCTCTGGCTAGTAGGTTTAATCCTCCAGCTAGTAAGTGTTGGTTACTGTTTTTATTCAAGTCCTTATAGTGTGTGTATTTTGTTTTCTAACTGCTTAATTTCCATGGGCATATTACCGATACGCTCCTTTGACCAAATATAATTTTGTAAATAACATACCACATCTGCAAATAGCTTAAGCTTTTTATTTGAACAAAGATTAGGATAGATTTAATTAAAAAAAAAAAAAGTTTGTGCACCTAATAGAGTGGGGGTTTTATTGGCCACACTGGCTAAATGCTTCTAACGCTGTGGAACTTTTATGTACTTTTTTGTGGTCATTCCATTTGTGTAAAGTGGAAATGAGCAATGAACGTTGCTTATGCTGTCTTCGTTCTTCTGCATTAAGCATGAGACGATCCTTTAAACTTGCCCTCCAGTTGCACCTTAAGTAATATCTGCTTTTATTTTGTTCAGTTCATTTGCCTTTTGGTCATTCACTCATGCCTGTTTGCTCTGAAGAGGTTTCTATTAAACATACTTAAAACGATTTAAGTAGAAAAATAAATGCCCATAACTTAAATCCACAAATGCATATAAAATCATAGTTATGACAAGAACTGTGAACTGATGCTCTGACTTCATCTCATCTCATTGTATATAGAGGCAGTATTTACACATGTCAAAGAATAGGGTGGGATATCTTTTTAATGTATTGCAACATTAGGTACAATCCGATAAGATAAAGATTGAGTGTTAGTCCACAGTTCCTATCTTCTGCTTCTGTGGCCCCTAAGACAATTCTTTGATATATTTTTGTACTCTCATTACTTTTTTAACACTGAAATCTTAAGCACACTGCCAAAATAGTTTTTCTTTAAGAGAGAAAATTTTATCATATGAGTTACTCAAAGGAGAGGAGCCATTTTGGTAATCATATTGGCTCCATCTGTACTATGCAATTAAGATACTATAGAGAAGGATATATTTGGATGATAATCTTTTGAAAGAACTGATATGCTGCAGTAGCTCTTAAATATATTTTCTCTTTAAGCTGGAGTAGAACTGGTGTGTTAAAATAGCTGTCTTGAGTTTGTATTCCATTTTGTATAGACTTCTAGTATTCATGTAAAACTTGATAAATGTCTTCTACACAGAGCAGTAATTAAATAGAATTGTCCATCTTGTTCATATCTTAGTTCTGTATAGAGCCCTTAATACGTGAGGTGTAAAATAGCAGAATTTCACATTGTGCCATCTGCCTTGACTATGCAGATTGCAAAATGCTTTTTTTCTTCTGAGTATCAGTATGATATACAGTATCCAGCAATAAAGTAAATCCAGAGATTTTTACTCTCATGTGCACTCTTACTGGTTTGCTTTACAACAGATTCAGTCATTGGATTAAGTCTGTTTTGATTAAGGGCAAGTCTACACTTAAAATGCTGCATCGGTGTAGCTGCTCCTCTGTAGCGCTTTAGTGAAGACACTCTAAGCCAGGGGTTCTCAAATTTCATTGCTCCGTGACCACCTTCTGACAATAAAGTTACTACATCATCCCAGGAGAGGGGGCTACAGCCCGAGCCCCGCTGCCAAGGATAGAGGTGGAACTCGGGCCTTAGCTTTAGCCCTGGGTCTCAGCAAGTCTAATGCTGGCCCTGATATAGATCGGTAGTGTAAACCAAACTTCAGTCATCTATAAGAAGTTCCATACTTAGAGTAACTCCTTGGAATATGGTGGGTTTCATATGGACAATTTAAGTAGAATTGACACATTTTAAAATAGTCATTTATCTCATTCTTGTTTATTTCAAACTTTTAAAAACCTAATGACCTCATTGCAGCTTGACTATAATTATCATGTTTAAACTTCTGTGCATTTTTAGTTTAAACAGCCTTTGTTTTTTTTATACCAAAAGAAAATTAATGAGAAGAGACAAAGAGACATCAAAGAGGTTTTCCCTCTGATTGCAGTGTTAGAAGTTTTGCCTGAAAATAGGTTACATTTCTTCTGTTTTGAGCTGAATCCTCATTAACTTTACATTTTAATGATGTCCACAGCAAATTATACCATTATGGTAGATGCCTTAAAGGGAAGCTTAAAGGACACCTTTTTAATGTTTGTATCTTTATTGGTGGCTGAATTTGACCTAATATTATAAATAGTGTCAGAATGCTAAAAATACCCCTCCCCCCGCCAATGCTACAGAAATATTTGTTATTGCCATATATAGATTATTTTTTTTATTTTTTAACATAGTTGCAACATTTTAAGGGAATGTGTCATATTTATAGATGTTAGAGCAAAAATGATGTCCTTTAAAACTGTTTACAAATGACCTCTCATTTTCTTCTATATTTGCAATAAGTTTAATGTATAGTGCCAAAATAACTTGAAGGAGAGTTTAAAAAAAAAATCAGCCCACCATGAAACACATTCTCCAATATCATAAAAAATAAAGTTGATCGAAATGCTAACACAGTGATAGATTGTATTTGCACAACAAGAAACAATGTTGAAAAGTGGGAACTCTGCAGAATTTGAAATTCTGCAATGTAGAACAATATCAACTGTAGTGCTGTGCATTAGAGTAAACTTTGAATTCTTAATTATTAGTAGATGATAAATTAACTGCAGGGATGAAGGATCCTGTGTCAAATACTGTATATCTCATTGGTGCTACATTTCAGAAGTGGATTAACTAAACTTGGCACTAGCTGTAATGGAAGCCGAATAATTGTGGAGAATCCCTATACAGTTTCAGGTAATCTTAATTTTTGAAGAGAGATTGCTCCTAATTCTTTTTAAGATGGTACTTTAGTTACCTGTTCCGTGGTGAGTACAGTTTCTACCAGCTGTAGATCCTTGAAAGGTCAAGGCCAGAGGGATGCTTGAAGTGGATGGCCTGTTGACGCCCAATCCAAGCACCCAGTAACTGAACGTGTTAAGATCACAAGTTTCTTTGCTTTTTAGCTTCTACATGATGATGCTGGTTCCATGCCTGTTTGCCAAGTAATAATGAAATACAAGAGATATTTTAGTAATAAATAGAAAAAGCAAAATGTCCAGGGGAAAGTCTTTGTTATTGGTACCCTTCCACTTAGCTTTATTGGGCTTTTAATCACACTTCTTTTATTTATGTTATGGACATAGCAGTGCAGACCCAGATGTATGATAAAATGAAGGAGGTGGAAAAATTTAGGCATGAACCACATAATCATCTTTCAAATGACAGTCACGCAGAAGACAAGGTCCCATTTCCCATCACTAAACTGTTAACTACAGCGCTTCTCTCCTGCCTTTTTCTCATCAACTTAACTGTTCTCCCCACAAAATCCTCTGACCATCTTACTCCACCAAGCAAACAATTCAGCAGTTAAAAGTATTCTCCAGTTTGTAATTCAGGGGGAGTTATTGTGTGCTCTGCAAATGCTGTCTTGACAACATGAAAATACCTGGTCTTTTAGGGGAAGGTGGAAAATATCTTCCTAGGCTCAGCTGGTGCTCATCCTCGAATGCTCTGAAACAGGAGTGGTTTTGTGACTTTTATTCTAGCTATGGTCACTGACATAATTACTATGTTTGTAATTATCCAGCTTTTATAAATACTTTAGAATTGCAGTTGCATTTTTGGAGGGGCTGGTATAGCATATTATGTAGTGATAGTGGTTTTTATTCGCATCCTCACAGTGAGGAGAAATAGATCTGTGAAATTTCAAAGGGACTGTTCAGCATGTCAGCCTTCAGACACATAGATGAAGAAAAACAGATCAACATGCCCCAGCTCAATATTTTCTAGTATTCTTTCTAGTTAACATTTTTTTTATGATGGTAGTGAGTAGACATACCGTAGGTTTCTAATTCTTCTTTGGTTATTCCTGTAAGCATTGGTCTGTGGTCTGCATAAAAGTTCTGTAAATTCATAGCTTGCATTTTTACCTCTTTAATCTTTCTGAGATCTTTCTTTTTTACTGATAGATGCAATTCTTTATGCCATTTATTGTTTTATTTCAGTAAAATCAACTCTTGGGACATTACAGACTAGCTCTTAAAGGGCTGACTCAATGCTGTAATGTTGCACAAGAAGAGGCTGCCTGATTGGTGTTGCCTCCTGCCTTGAGGTCTAGCAAGGTATTTTATGGAGATGTGAGCCTGAGTGCCACTTGTATAACAGATATACTATTTACTAATTTGTGATGCACTCTGTCCACAATTATTTTTATTGTCATGAGTGTCCAATTTCTGCCCCCCCCCCTTTTTTTTGGCCTTGAGAAGGCTATAGAGCAAGGGTACCCCACCTTGGTGGTTTGCCTTTTCTACTGAAATGCTGAATAGCTACCTCAAAAGCCCTAGCAACTTTTTAGTGGAACACAGCTCTCAGTGCAGATGATAGTCTAATTTTTATCTCAAACTCTTAAGAAATTAGTCCCACCAAATAGATTTTTGGATTGTATATTGGCCTGTAACAATTTACCAAAGGTTGTGATGAGTTTTCTCTCTCTGGCAACTTTAAAATCAGGATTTTTTTTTTTTTTAAAGAGATGATCTAGTTCAGTGGCTCTCAAACTTTTGTAGTGGTGACCCCTTTCACATAGCAAGCCTCTGAGTGCGACCCCCTTATAAATTAAAAACACTTTTTTATATATTTAACACCATTATAAATGCTGGAGACAAAGCGGGATTTGGGGTGGAGGTTGACAGCTCTCGACCCCCCATGTAATAACCTCGCGACCCCCTGAGGGGTCCCGATCCCCAGTTTGAGAACTGCTCTAGTTCAAGCAGAATTATTTTGGGAAAGTTCTATGGGCTGTGTTATACATAGGCTTGGCAGAATTCAATTTTTATCTTTTGTTTAATTTTGATGGATAATATCAATGTTTTATTTTTAAGCATTTTTTTCTATTTTTGTCTATTTAAATGTTCACAGTTGTGGAAAACTATGCAGGCGTCAGACAATAATTATTTAATGACAGTAGATGATGAGACTCAGAAAGTTAAAGCTTTATAACTGTTAAAACACAAGTTATCAACATCACATATCAAAATATACAAAGTAAATATCCTTAAATCAAACTCTAATAAGTTCTCAAGCAGCATTTTTCTTTGCCTGTCTGTAAATTTCAATTATTGGTTTTTCATTGGTTTGTGTGTGTATGATGAAATCAACATTACTCCTGGGGGAATTCTGTGCCAAAGAATAAAAAATTGTGGGCCAAAAAATTGAAAATTCTGCACCCAATATTTTAAAATTCTTCAAAATCCTGCATATTTTATTTGTTAAAATAACACAATATAATCACACCAGTTTCAATTATTTTGGTAATTTTATTTCAAAATAACTATCAGCAAGTTTGTCTGTAACAATGCAGACAATGAAAAAGATTTAGGAAATGTTTTTTGTCAAATAGATTCCTTACTAGGCATATAAATACAGAAGTTCGAGTAATTCATTTAAACTACAATACAAACCCGTATTTCCTTCCCCCCTCAGAAGCAGTGCAAAGACTTGGAGGAGTCAGGGGTAACGGAGATGCTGAGGAAGAGGGAAGGAGCCTGGGAGTGAACCTGGAGGGTTGTTGGGTGGGTGAGAGAAATACGGAACAGGTTTTTTTGGGAGGCAGGAAGAGATTGTTGGGGAGCCTCCACCATGCAGACCCTAGCTGACCCCTAGCCTCTCCCATTCAGTCAGGTACATCTGCCCCGTCCCCATGTGTCCCTGTACCCCCATGTGTCCTTGCACCCCCTCCCTTCTGTCCTCATGTTTCCCTCCACCCCCACTCGGACACCCACTTTCCCCATCCCCTTGTGTCCCTGTGCCCCCTGAGCCAGCCCCCTTCCCTGTCCCCATGTGTCCCTGCACCCCCCGTTCTCATGTGACTCTGTGCCCCCCTCAGCCACCCCGTTCCCCCATGTGTCCCTACACTCCCTCCCCCTTCCCCATGTGGCCCAGAACCTCCACTCCCATTCAGCCTCTGCCCCAGTCTGTCTTCCCCCAGTAGCCCTTATGAACCCCAGTCTGTGACCCCACCTCCAGCCCCACACTATCTGTCCCCCCCATACCACTGTCTCCTGACCTGGCCCCACAGGCATGGCACTGCTAGACAGGCAACCTCTTCTCTTCCCTACTGGCAGCTAGCACCATAATGATCCCAGCGGGAAAAAGGCAGAACTGCAGCAACTTTCTGGCAGAAGTAATTTTCTGCGGGGAAAAATTATGCACGGCACAATAATTATGTGCACGCGCAGTGGCGCAAAATTCTCCCAGGAGTACAACATTTACTGACATTTACCAATAAAAATCTAATCATTTTAAGCCTGGTTATGCAGAAAGTCAGACAAGATGATCACAGCAGTCTCTTCTGGCCTTGGAATGTATGCATCTATGAATCATTTAAAGTACGGTCTCTTTTTGGAAGCCTTTACTCCTTCAGTAAATAGCTGATCAATGCAAAAAATATTGGGCAACAAAAGTAAAACCCACCTTGGTCTGTCCAACACACCATGATTGTATCAGATGTATTCTTTCTATTTATTAATATTCATTCTTTTATAGAACCATTTCAAAGGTTTGGGTTTTCACAACTGACTAGTGGTTTTTGAATTCCTTTATTTTTTTGAGTTCCCAGCTTTATGCCTTAGAGGAGCCTGAATTTCAGAAGGTGCTACACCTGCTTTCTGAAAATCAGGCCTCTCTAAGGTGTCTCAAGCTTGATACTCAGCAACTGAGCCACCCAAGGTTACAAGTCAGTGGTAAAAATTTGGGCCAAGGTATTTTGATTTATTGAAAGATACTGTGGTGCGGGTTACTATGGTAGTATTCTTTGCTTGGGGAACATACAGTACTTGGTACCAATGTTACTTTGTCCTTGGACAGATGTGTGCATCTGATGAGTGGTCCTCATTCCTTGGATGCTTGTAGCTGTAGATCTTCCTATTATCACTCTTTGCTAAGGGTGTTAGATAGCTTAGTCACTGATTTTATGTGGGTTGCTAAGACTTTGAATTGCCATCCTGAATTTGAATCCTAACTTTCCAGTTTTGAAAATTATTGTGTGAGTAAAATGAAAGTGTCCACCTCATATCATGAGAGCAGAAATGATGAAATAAGAAACACGTTTATCAGAAATTTAGAAGCAAGTCAGAGGTTATCACTCTAATATTCTTCGATTAGCACTCCGATGTATTAATACTGTTTCATTAAATTGCTATGAAGGAAGCATGGGACAGATTGATAGATAACAGAAAGGTATTCTGAAAATTGCAGTCAGTCAAGCTTTTCATAACCATATATCTGGTTGACCGTTTGTCTATATTCTTAACATCTCTCCTCTTTAGTCTAGAGATTATAATTACTTGAAAGTTTACCGCCCTTGTGTCCATTTCCCGCCTCAGTTTTGTAATTATATTAAAGAGAATTCTTAATATCTTCCTCCGTACTTATTTTAATGTTTAACTTAATTTATATTTTTCAAACAACAGTAAAGGATACTGACTAAAAAGATCCCTCCACCAGGAGGACATCAGTGTTCTTTGTTTTCTAATTTTCTTGGCATGCAAGTTTTGATGAAGAATCAAATTAGAAATAAAAATGTGAAATGTACTTTCTGGAAACCCATTCTGCAAGTGTTTGTAGTCTGGCTATTTCCAACCATTTATGTGTTAATGATAGTGTGTAGTTGAAACATTCCAAGCCTAGCTTCCCTTTCTAATATTTGCTGCTTTGCTCAGTTTTTTTTGCCTTATTTCTGTAGCTTTGTTGTGGTCAATTCACTCAGTATAATAGCAAAGACATTTGCTTTGTTTTTTCCTATAAAGAGAGTTATTTTAGAGATATAGTTTACCAGAGATAAGAGCTATTTATGTCCTAAGCTATTGATTTTTAATTAATGTTGCTTGGGCTCACACATGTTGGCAGAATTGCTAACAGCTTGTGGCATTTTTTAATTCACATCTTCTTTTGGTATTTTGACAATGTCATTCATATCTCATGAAAAAGTACCTCAGTCAGGTTAAATGTGTTAAAACACCGAGCAGAAAAGGAGAGAATGGAACATAGGGCTGCCTGGAAACCTTGATCTGTTGCCAAAGTATTTAAACAATTTAGTGTTTTGGTTTTCTAGCTCCAAGCTGCTTCTCAAATCCCTTGCTAATTAATCCAGTTAATTCTTTGTAGACTAACTATGCAGGGGCTTTTGCTTGTGATTCTATCATTGAGAACTCTGTTTTGTTTTTGAAGCAAACCTAAGCCCTGTTAGAAAGGTTGTAGTAGTAAACTGAGTGCTAGCAGATGTGAATACAATGTTTTGGGTCTTCTAAAAAGAGTGTGTTTGTGTGTGCAATTTTTATTTTACAGCTTCCATGTTGAAAATTTAAAGGTAACATGAATACTTGCATAAAAAGATGGAAATATTTTTCCTATTAAAATGCTCCCTTTTAGTGGGGAACAAAGCACTATGGGTGCTGTGTTGGTGTTATTAGTACGCTGTTGTGTATATAGCTCTGTAAGGTTTTGGGGGCAGGAAATTTTAGAATATTTTACTAATTGAAAAACATCAGGTACAATTACAATTTAAATAAGTGAACGGATAGACAGGTGTGGAAGCTTGAAAGCTTCACAGACTAGAAATGTTTTAAGAAGTGTCCTTCACGAAGTAAGAGTTTGGTGCACACTAATCAAGAGCACTCGAAGCATCAGAGATGGCATGAGGTCAGGAGTGGGAAAAGGAGAGAAGGAACAGCAAGGAGAAAAGCCTCAATAGACCGTAGGGAAGGGAAGTAAGAGGAAATAAGGGCAAAGGATGTCTGCAGGAAGAGAATCTTGAACTGTTTGTGGATGAAGAGCATAAAACAGTACCTAGATTCCAAGGCTGGTGTATCATGGTCATGTTGGTAGGAGAGGAAAATTAACTTGCAAGCAGCATTTTGGGCATGTTACAAGGGAGAAGAGGTATGGCTATGTGTGTAGGAGAGAACCTGATGACAGTAGTTGAAGAGAGCTTACCAAAGCATGGATAAAGTTATGGCTGTAGAGATGGTGAAGAAAAGACTAAAATGTTTGGACTTCGTAGGGAAAAAGTCATGTGATGTAGTGAGCAAAAAAAGGGAGAGCAGCTCCTATCTTTTTCTGGGTTGTTTGTCTGTGATGGGGAATATAGTGGTGGTTTAAACTGGGTGGGGAGGAGGGCAGGAAGAAAGGGAAAGGGTAATTTTTAGACACATTGAGTGTGAGGAAGTGGCAAGAAGAGTCATCTGAGAGACTGGCAGAGATCTGAGTCTGGAAAGAGATTCAAACGGTGCAGAGAGAGCTCTAGGAGTCTTATTCATAGGCACATGCTATATTAAGGCCTAACTGCCTTGGTCAACTATTTATGGGTTGAAATAACTTTTTTGTGATTTTTGGTGGGAAGGGGCTTTCAGATTGATGACCGTTACTAAGTGATGATCCTTCGTTAGGAGTCTATCTGCTTTGACAATGGCATGGATAATAATGATACTTTACAGTGCTATAGTATCAGAAGAGTAGCCAGTTAGTCTGGATCTGTAAAAAGCAACAAAGAGTCCTGTGGCACCTTATAGACTAACAGATGTATTGGAGCATAAGCTTTCGTGAGGCAGGTATGGACTGATTCTTGCCTGCATATTTATACCTGCCTCTGGAAATTTCCATTACATGCATCTGACGAAGTGGGTATTTACCCACGAAAGCTTATGCTCCAATACATCTGTTAGTCTATAAGGTGCCCCAGGACTCTTTGTTGCTCTTTACAGTGCTATAGCACCTTTCATCAGTGTTTCAAAACACTTCACAAACCTTAAGACTCAGCACCCCAAGGAGATAATTATTATATCCATTTTACAGAGAAACTAAGGCACAGTGCGGTTTAGAGACTAGCCTGAGGTTTCATATGGCGAGAGACAGACAAACCCAAGTAAGAGCCTAGAAGTCATCCTGACTTAGTTCCCTGCTTATGACTAACTCAGCTACTAATTACTTTCAAATAGGTCTATAATGGCAGAGCAGTGTGTACAGTCCAGAACTCATGCAACAAATATTAGAAAGGGAAACTTATGCCCAAAGAGATCCAGCCTCCTCAAGTCTTTATTTTTGGGGGTGGCCGTGGGTTGTCTTTGCCTCTCCTTGTGGTTAACTGCTTCTACCACAAGGGAATTGGGGGCAGGGTGGGAGTATAAGTACTCATTCTCCTTGGTTGGCACAATGTACTTGCATTCAGCCCTCTTAGAGATAGGGACTAGGCAAGAGGGGGTCTGCCACAGGGCATTAGTGATTTTGGAAACCCCTTCATGAAGGGGTAGGGCCACCCTGGCAGGAGCCGAGGAGCAGAGGACATCGAACAGGCAGTCCGAGGGCTCTTCCGGTTCCTCTGCCTGAAGCCCCAAGTTGGATGTGACCCTTTTCAAAAGTTCCTGGTGCACTTTCCCTTTTCCTCCCTGCTTGGACCCCTATGACCTCGGATCGATGGGTCCTCCACACAGCAGAGCAGGGTTATACCCCACAGTTCATTTCTACCCCCTCCCCCTGCTTTCCCCATCCCTCTTCAGGGACCCCTCTCATGAGAGTCTCCTCATGCAGGAGGTAAAGGGGTTGCTACAGCTGGGTGCGGTGGAGGAAGTTCCTCTTGAGTACAGGAACAAAGGGGTTCTATTCCCAGTACTTTTTAATCCCAAAGGCCAGGGGCGGTCTACAGCCCATCCTGGACCTGCAAGACCTCAATAAGTACCTAAAGAAGTTAAAGTTCCGCATGGTTTCCCTGGCTTCTATTATCCTCTCCCTGGATCCGGGAGACTGGTGTGCTGCCCTCGACCTAAAGGACGCATACTTCCACATAGAGATCTTTCAAAGACACAGACGCTTCCTCTGGTTTACGGTGGGGCCCCACCACAACCAGTTTGTGGTCCTCCCGTTTGGCCTGGCGACAGCACCGAGAGTGTTTATGAAGTGCATGTTGGTGATAGCGGCTTACCTCAGGTGCTGGGATATCCAGATCTACCTTACCTCGATGACTGGCTTGTCAAGGGAAGCTCCAGGTCTCAAGTCCAAAGGAATGTCGCGGTGCTTCAAGCCATGTGCCGCTCTCTGGGCCTACTGGTGAACAACAAAAAGTCGACATTGGTGCCGGTGCAGAGGATAGAGTTCATCGGAGCAGTCCTCAACTCGACCTGTGCCAGGGTGTTCCCCAGGTGATACTTAGCTCGCTACAATGTTGGAACGACCGTGGGACAGTCCTGAAGGGGGTTCGGTTTGACAACCCCCCCCTCACTCCATTGAGTTGGTGTTGGACGCCTCGGATGGGGCGCACAGCTCAGTGACCTCCAGATACAGGGGATGTGATCCCTGGAGGAGGCGAAGTTACACATAAATGTCAAAGAGCTCTGAGCAGTCCGGCTGGCGTGTGTGGAGTCTTCTTTCCCCACCTGTCGGGCAGGGTGGTACAAGTCCTGACAGAAAAAACAGCCTCAATGTTCTATATCAACAGGCTAGGGGGAGTGCGCTCATTGGCTCTCTGTCAACAGGCACTCCGTTATGGGACTTCTGCATCAGCCACAAAATCCACTGGGAATTTTGTCACCTTCCCGGTGTCAAGAATACACTGGTGGACCAGCTCAGCAGGGACTTCTCTTCTCACCACGAGTGGTTGCTCCATCCAGAGGTAGCCTGCATGATCTTCCAAAGGTGGGGAACTCCCCAAGTGGACCTGTTCGCTACCAGACAGAACAGGAAATGCCACCGGTTTTGCTCTCGGCAGGGTCTGAGCCAGGGGTCCCTCTTCGATGCCTTCCTCCTGTCGAGGTCAGAGAGCCTGATGTACATGTTTTCTTCAATTCCACTCATCAGTAGGGTCCTGGCAAAGATCAAGAGAGACAAAGCGCAGGTTGTCGTGTTCGTCCCGGTGTGGCCTCGCCAACATTGGTTCGGCACGCTCATGAGCTTGTCAGCTGGCCCCTGGCCCCTGCCCAACCACCTGGACCTGCTGTCACAGGACCACGGTCAGCTCCTACACCCCAATCTAGAGTCCCTCCACCTATCGGCGTGGATGCTGTGTGGCTGAACCTGGAGGAACGGAGCTGTTCAGGAGTCCAACTGGTCCTCCTGGGAAGTAGGAAGCTCTCAACCAGACTAACTTACCTGGTCAAGTGGACGAGGTTTTCCCACTGGGTGTCCGAGTGTGGCATCTCTCCCTCACGTTCTTCCATATAGGCTGTCCTGGAGTATCTGCTCCATTTGAGGAACCAGGGCCTGGCACACACTTCCATTAGAATGCATCTAGCGGCCATCTCTGCTGTTCACCTGCCAATCCAAGGACAGACAGTGTTTCCCCATGACATGACGGTCAGATTCTTGAAAGGGCTCGAGAGACTTCTGGCAGGTATGGACTCTTGTCCCACAGTGGGATCTTAACTTGGTCCTCTCTAGGCTCACAGGCACACCTTTTGAGCCGCTGTATTCCTGCTCATTTTCCCACCTGTCATGGAAGATCGCTTCCCTGGTGGCGGTACGTTGGCAAGATGGGTCTCTGAAATTAAAGCCTTGACCTCAGAACCGCCGTACATGGTCTCCTACAAAGACAAGGTTCAGCTGCGGCCCCATCTGGCCTTCCTGCTGAAGGTGGTATCCACATTCCATATGAGCCAGGACATTTTCCTTCTGGTGTTCTGCCCAAACCACACAAGACCAGTGAAGAGAGGCGTCTTCACGTGCTGGATGTCTGAAGGGTCTTGGCTTTTTATTTAGAACGTACCAAGCTTTTCTGTAAATCAGCGCAGCTCTTCATCGCTACAGCAGGTAGGATGAACAGCCTTCCGGTGTTCTCTCAAAGGATTTCCAATTGGATCACCTCATGCATAAGGGCCTGTTACGACCTGGCCAGGGTTCCGCTGCTGCTGATTGTCAGAGCCCACTTGACGAGAGCACAGGTTTCTTCTATGGCTTTCCTGGCGCACATCCCTATCCAGGATATCTGTAGAGCTGCAACATGGTCCACTGTCCACACGTTCACGGCTCATTATGCCATCACTCAGCAGGCCAGAGATGATGCTGGATTTGGCATAGCTTTATTGCAATTGACACATCCGTGAACTCCTACCCACCTCCAGGGGTACTGCTTTGGAGGCACCTAATATGGAATAGACATGAGCAAGTATTCGAAGAAGAAAAGAGAGTTACCTTTTCTGTAACTGGTGTTCTTTGAGATGTGTTGCTCATGTCCATTCCACAACCCACCCTCCTTCCCCACTGTCAGAGTTTCCGGCAAGAAGGAACTGAGAGTGAGGGACGCCGGCGGCGCCCCTTATACTGCACCATGCAGGCACCACTCCAGGGGGCGCCAGAGCTGGTCCCCTACTGCTGAGGGGAAAACTTCTGGCACTGGTGCATGTGGTGAGCACACACACCTAATATGGAATGGACATGAGCAACACATCTCAAAGAACACCAGTTACGAAAAGGTAACTATCTTTTATCACCTTTACTTTGGCTAGGTAATTCATAACTTCATAACCAGTCAGCAAACAATGTCACATTAAAGAACACTTTTTTGGGGGACGCGTGAAGTATAGTTGATAGATAAAAATCTAAATTAGCAAAATAGGACTGATTAGTATGCAACACATAGTATTTCCCCTTGGCGACCTTCCCTGCACTTCGGTTAATCCGTCTCCTCTGGAGGTACTTCTAACACTTCAAACTTCAGAGTAACTTCAAACAGGTCCTTATTTTTAATCACACTGCCAGAAAAATATTTCCTCTTTCCCCAATTCTGTAGTTGAAACTTGAGTAATAAAATTTATGTTGTGTGAACCAGAAAAGAGTCCAGCTCATGCTCCCATAGCTGTATTGGCTCTGCAGTGTTAGCAGTAATAAAAAATTAGTATAGATGTACTTTAAGATATTGGACGTGACTCCAAATACACACGGAGAGATCTGTTGAGTGAAAAGGTGCCATTTTTACATAACTTTTTAGCAGTGAGTTGTGCTTTCAAGTCTCCGATTTGGCCTGTTATCTTGATGTCATTATATATTAATGATCTCCACACAGGTTATAAACAGACAGGCAAATATATGTTTTCTGTGGCATTGCAAGAATTTTATTAATTTACACAGTGTATCCTTGGTCCAGGAGTTCCATTAGCTGGGAAATAACTTGCTGGTGAATGTGTTTTGCTGTGAAGCTCACAGCCGGCCAAAAATTCTCAATGAACATAAAATATTCCTAACAGTTTTAAATTGCAGCTAAAAACATTTTGAGACCCTTGCCTTGGCTACAGAAGGAAAAATGAAGCCAAGTTTAGGCATTCTTTTTCTATAATATGTAGTGAAATGATAAATTTCCTGTCTAGTTGGGTTGAATAGCATCAAGCTTCTTCCTTTTTAAAAACAAACAATTTTTAAGCTAATAGTATTGACTAACCATGGGTTAAGCTTCCTTTCTTAGAAAGCTCTCTTATTATACAGTATCAGATGTAGCTTAAAGCTAGCTTTGTTAATACTAGCTGAAAGCATACTGTATTCAAGATAGGCCAATAATACAAATGTAAACACACCCAAAGTTCTCTTCTGTGTGATATTGCCCAGTTAATGAACTTTACCCCAAAAGAGATAAGGCATCCGAAGTAGTAGAACACTCATTTTCTTTTTGGTTAATCTTCTTGTCGGCAGAGAGACAAGATCTACTTTTTCTGAGCAGGGAACTTTTTGCTCCTAGGCTTTAAATGTTGCACAAGGGAGACAACTATATGAAATGTGTTGATCTGGGAACTTTCGGGGAGAGTATTTTGAATGTTTTTCCTATTTTTCACCCTTTACCCAGCCCCTTCATTGTATATTATAGACCAGTGGTTCTCAACCTCTCCAGACTACTGTACCCCTTTCAGGAGTCTGATTTGTCTTGCATACCCAAAGCGTCAGGGGCTGAAGCATGTAACTTAGTTTCATGGTGCCCCCTGTGGCACGGGGCCCCAGGGAGTTGCCCTACTTGCCACACCTTAATGCCGACCCTGAACTTGCAACTCCTCTAAACCCGTCCCGGATCCCCAGGTTGAGAAATGCTGATCTATGTGAGTTGACATACCCCCGGAAGACCTCTGCATACCACCAGGAGTATGTGTACCCCTTGTTGAGAACCACTGTCATAGACTGTATTGCTTTAAAGCTATCTAGATATGACTTTAACTCACAGGGTTTTCATGAAAGCTCAACTACACCTTTGTTTCATTTGAGGCTCCCTCTGAAAAACAAATCACTACAGATGCAGTACATTATTGCTGCAACTCCGTGTAATGATATTTTTCTTTATGTATTTTATTACTGGTTGGTAAATGAGAAGAGACAGTACTAATATGAACTCTGTGTGTGTATAAATGTCATTCAGTTCAAAGCCTAAGCACGTATAAATACAAATAAAGCACTGAGGGATGTAAGTTATAGGTGCTGAAGTATATCAACAAAATAATAATTAGTGGTGTTTAAATATGACCTTGAATATTTTAAACATTAGTTGTCGGCTGCTGTATTAAAAGACTAGTGGTCACTGAGAACCTTTTGATGCCATTGACTTACTAAGTAGTAATTGCTGTTTTAGGTTTGAGTTTCCAAGGATGCTTAAATTATAAAGAAGAGTAATATTGAAGCCATAGTTTCTGTAACAGTGTCTCCATTGGGATGATATTTGGATGTGATTGTCCTTTGGAGGTGGTTATGTATTAAATGAATCAAATTCCATGTAATACAGAGAACAAATTATATTTATTACAAACTGCAATCCAGCAGGCACGTAATTTACTATCTCAAATGGCATCTTATGAAAACTATGAAGTTTTGGTTTTACAGAAGCTCTTTTGCTTAAAGAGCAAATCTGTTCCTAAGTTTTTGTAATCTCACATTGATTCTGTGTAACTAGATTCATAGTGGATAAAATTAATTGTTATTTGGTGACTTCTGTCCAGCAAGGGTACATATTTTATAGAATCTACATAAAGCGACTCTGAAGTTCCCTGAACCTTTGTGTCTTTTGTCAGATTTTTTTTTCCTGCTGAAAGGACTTTTCCTCCTCAAGCATGTTTCTTATATACATGGATAACTTGATTGTATAGTCAAGGGCAATCTCTTTAAATAAACTAAAATAGATTTTGTTTTCCACCGATAATGCCTATGGTTTGGTTTAAAATTGGACAAGACAAATCAATTTTTTTTATCTTAAATGAGGGGGAAGGTCACTCTTGTGGTTAAGGCATTAGAATGGGACTCAAGATCTGGGTTCAGTTCACAGGTTTGCTGCAGACTTCCTGTATGAATGCCATAGAACAGTCTCTAAATGTAAAATTTGACTGTATGGCTCATTCATTGACATTGTACCATAACTTGAGTTATACGAGGGGGGACTATTGAAACTAATTCACCTGAAAACTTAGAGTCTTATTATCATAGCATTTACTCCCCCTTGTTTCTTTCTTTCTTGCTAGTTCCAACTTGAGAAGTAGGTAGTAAACACTAGGCAACAAAAACCAAAAAGGGAAAGTTTAACTTATCGGCAATATGTCAACTTTTAGATCTTTGTTATAGTTAAAGCCTTAATGGAATTAAATATCAATTTTAATACACCAAAATTTTAATTCAAAACAGTTCTGAATATTTTTATTACTGCATTTTCCACATCCTAGTCAGAATCCGAGCAGAGTTAAGCACAATATGCCAGGTATGCTTCATAAGCAATGAACCTGTTAAGTCTATTACACCACTCCTTCCTTGTTCAAAATAAAAAATGTGTCAAACTTAAATATTACAATTTTATTGGAAGTGACAGAAAATTTAGAGGAGTTTAGGGCTTTGGGAATAATTGAAGAGGATATCAGGCTATTTAAAAGAAATAAAATGCCAACTTCGGTATCTCTTGTTACTTTCTAACTGAGATTTCTTTCTTGTGTCTGTCCTTTTAGAGTTCTCTGTAGAAATTGCAAAGTTCAAAGACTTTTTAGGGTTTTTCAGTACTGGAAAAAACCACACATGTACATTTCAGAGAAAATTGTTTTTAATTCTATCGATTTAATACTTTGCTTTTGCAATCCATAAGGATATTAAGGCATTATGGTATTCTTACATTATCTTACATTATGATATTCCTGTGCACAGGTGCATTAAAGTTAGGGGAATAAATGCATATAACTAGAACTCTCTTCAGAATGTTTAATTTCTGCTACATACTGGATAATATCTGCTGTTCTGCATTCAACAAATCTCTAAATGCTACTGAGTACCAAAGCAGATATAATTTGGTTAGCTGTATACTTGAGCATGATTTTTATGTAGGATTTCGGCGCTTACTTTTTCTGGCCATCTGAAGAAATTGTACAAGCTAACGCTTTATGAACCCTTGCAGGTTATGTAGCTATAAAGGCACAACCACCCTCAGGGGGAAGAATATAGAAAATGGCTGGCTAAAAGTAGAGCAGGGAGAACTAATTCAATGTAGTCTACTTCATAAATATCAGGCTGAAATTATTAAATATCCTGGGAACATTAGGTTCAAATCCTGGTAGTCCTTTAGCCCATCCCAGGTAGATAGTTGAGTTTTGTTAAAATTAATCTGTGTGTAGGTCTTCAGGGTTGATATTTCTAAAAAACAGAGGTCCTTTCTAATCTGTATGGAGATTAAATATTTTATGATACTCTTTATAAGAAAGCCCCTTTGTCTAGCATGTGGTGTGCCAGTTGGTTATCCTGGAGATGACTTCAGCAGGTCTGTCCATAGTTTGGGAAGCTTTTTGGGATATTTTGGGGGGTAGTCATATACATTATTTGTAATTAGCCTCCCACTTCTGGAGTTCATAGGGTTGCTATCTCCAATTTTGAATGTCAGTGCCACTGCAGGTTTTGGGGTCTTCATATGCCAAGATGAGCAGATTGTTTTAGTCTTAAACAAACCCCAAACCTTACAACTATAGCTGAAGAGGACTGAACTCTGAATGTTTTCCGTAGTATTGAGGAGCAGAGGGAATTTCTCCAACAAACATGAAAATGAATGAAAGATAAAGATCTTTTAGCTGATGCGGTAACATTATATAAGAATGAAACACTGACCTGCTTTTCCAATTTTTGCATGATATTTATATCTGAGCCTGGACATTTTCATATCTCTTCATGCAGCAAAGTACTCAACTTTGGTAGATGTATGTGTTATTTTATAGAGCTGTTACTTAAGTTTAGAATTCCAATATAAATGTTTACCTTTAATTCCAAAGATAAAAGACCAGTCATTAGACCATTTTAACACACACACAGATTTCACTTCCCATCTTTATCTCCAGTTATCATTTATCTCTTTCAATTGCCAAGGCAACAATTTTAGACTGTAGAACCTTTCACTGCTTTTTCCCAATCTCTAGTAATTTATGTACTTAGGTAGCAACCTATATTGAATTTTCTGTTGCAGATTATTCTTTGTCTTTGTTTAAAGGGGAAGTGCAGTAGTCTAGATAGGTATTTAATTCCACCTAAATGTTACACTTTGGTTTCTTCAAGAAAGAAAATCTGAGAAATCCACAATAGTAAATTTAGTTAAAATATTCTGTCGTTACCCTAATAAAACTATTATGAGTACTTATTTCAATGTTTAGTGGAAATTAGATTTATGTGCTGTGTTTTAATTTTATATCAACACAATAATTTTCTACAGAATACATAGTCCTTTAGTTTAGAAAGTTGTGGCGCTTTTGGAGTGTCGTACTTCAGCCATTTGCCGCTAATTATCTTTCTGCTGGTCAGTAGTTCTTGAAAACAGAAGGTAAATTGGTAGATAATACTTGGTGTAAATATTGTTTGCATTAGCATCTGTCACAGTAGGAATGCAAATTGCATCTTGAAATAAGCAAGTTTTAATGGATACGGTGATCTGTAATATCTTCATGGTAAATTTTTTTATTTAAAATTTTTTAATCACAACAGAATGTCATGACATTTCATGGACAACAAAATGCAGTTTTTATATCACTTTTCTACCAATAAGGATTTAGCTATCCAAAAGGTTTTCATTAAAGATGGCATTGTTATTAGCCTGTGACACATAATTGCAGTGTTGAAAGTGTGTGTATAAAATTTCACAATATTCAAAAAAGGTAACACACATCATAACTTGTAAATTTTGAAATATAAACCATCTGTTTTCAGACTGTTTATTCAATGGTATTGACAGTATGATAGTTAAGGAGTGCTATTTAAACAGTTTGGACTTTGTGTCGTTTGGTCCTTGGAAATCAGTGTGCATTGTTGCATATTAACAAAGAAGTAATTCTCTGCATGGTTTAAACAATTGTATGAATGTTGGGGAGTAATGTTTTTTTAACTACAACACTTCAGGAACTGCTGTTTGGTTAAGACACTTTTGTTCTGAAGTTCTTTTTGAGTCAGTTCATATTAAACCTGAAATGTGACAATCTGTGTAACAATGAATATGTTCCTACAATGCAATACTTGTATGTATTTGAAGAAAGTCTAGTAGTATGACTAATGGAGTTTATTGCGGTTGATGAATTTTAGAAATATAAATGTTTTATTTTGTGCCAGTTATAGGAAAGATTTCCAGTTGTAAAATACACTATGGAATATGGAAAATGTAATAAGCCAGAATAGACATGAAGCATTAAACGAGAAGCAAATATAGTGGCAATATAAAAATTTTGGGAAAATGCTGATAAAATGAGACGAGACAAGATTTTCTGATAAGGGGAAGGCTGTAAGTAAAACAAGAAAAATATTTCTTTCTTAGTAATTCCTCTGAGTTCTTTGTAGTGCAATTGATTACAGTGTATTTATTTGGTAAATTATCAGTGGCCATAATGTGTCTTTACATGAGTTTTCTGTGATGTAATGTTTCTAAAAAGTACCATTAAAGTAAAATATTATGTCTGTCTTTCTTCACAAGAACATAGCAAATTAAAAATTAGCTGGTTGACACTAGGTAAAGATCCACAACAAATTTGAAATACATGTGTTGTAAATATTAAAGATGGTGAATGTTTCTTGTAAAAATGTCAAAGCCGTAGTCCCTATGGGCTTATTTTGTGTGGCGTGAGCCTTTGCATTCTGTAAATGTAAGCTAAATTGATAGATTTATACTAGCACCTGCCTGTGTCTGGTGTTGTCAGATTCTAGATCATGCACTAACCCTGTTTGGATTATTTTTGCTGTATGTTGGGATACAGGTGATGCAGAGCTGTTGTATTTCTCTGGGTTTTTTTTTTTTTTACCTGCTGCAACCTTAAGAAAATCTGTTTTATCTTGTAAGCCCTACTCTGTGAGGCATTGGCAGTCATGGCTCTCACATTTAAATGATAGTGTGAAATATTAGTTAACTATTTCTCCCAACATTTTGGGGACAAGGAGGGGTTTGCCAGCTGCTGTTGGACTGAATAGGCTGTCACCAGGCAACTCTGCTGTCTGGGAGTGTAAATACAAAGAGCCTGGAAAGGAATGAACATCACTATTCATGGCCTGAACACTTAAAATATATCTCCATTAACTTCATATTCTGATGAGAAGGTTAGGAGAAAATATACTTGTCAAACAGAAATTGAAAAGGTTCCTTTAATAAACTTTTCTGTGGAAAGCTTACTTACAGAATATACTTCTGTTCAACATCTAAATTTAATCTTATTGTATAATTATTACAGACAACCTGGAAATTTACAAAAACTGTAAATGTAAAAACATTTTAAAAAATGCTTCTTCCTTTCTTTATGGAATTTATGGTTTGTGATGCTCTTGAGCATTAAATTAAGACTTTAGAAACTTCTGTGTATTTCCTTGCTAGTTTTAAACAATAAATAACTTATTTATTGAACCTGTCCAACAAAATGAGGGGGGGGGGAAATGTTTTAAAAATATAACCTGTTGAAAAACTGAATGTCTGCTGTTGGTGTACTCAAATGGCAGGAGGTTGTATGATGTCTTAGATTTCCTCTAATGCTGACTATCTGGCTTAGTTCGAGAACAGAGGATTATGAAAGCTAACTGTGTGTGTGTGTGTGTGTGTGTGTTTAAGTGCACAGTAGGGTTCACTTAGAAGATTTACCAACCATAATTTTAATATTTACTTAAGGCTACGACCAAATCTTTTTTCATGTAATGGATGGTTACTTTGCAGACTTCAATCAAATGTGATGGAAAACCTGTCTGAAATGTGGCTTGAAATTGACCATGTTACCGTCTCGCTTTTTGATACTGTACTATATTTGGTTCAGTTACACGTTGTGACTTTTTTCTTTTGCGTCAATTTAGTTTTCACTCTGCGTGGACCTTCATCTTAAGCAGTCTGGGCTGCAGATCTTCTACTCTTCTTCACAAAGAAATAAACAGTATCTTCCTAGTCTCACTGAAGATGCTAATAGTTGAGGATAAATAGAGATCTCTATCTTGACATCTTATATCTGGTGGAAGAGTTTGTTTTGACAGATTCCAATCTTTCCAACCCTCTTTTTTACCTACCCTTTGCCTATATGTCTTCACTTTATTGAATCCTCTCTTCTCTTTTGCCTGGCGATTCTTGTCCTGCTCTTGTTGAGGACTGATGTCCCAGTGAAAATTCATCTTATTCATTGAACTGTTGAGAGAACAAGGAATCACTTCATTCTAAACACTAGGTTGATACTGAAAACAGAAACACTGTTGTTCTTCAACTTGTTGTTTAGCTCTCAATAAATTTTAAGCTGAAGGGTATAACAGCTTGTCTTTACCTGGCCTGAAACTACCAACCAGCCTAATGTAGAGCCATTGAGAGCCCCTTTTTGCCGTTAAGTTAAACTAAGCTCTTTCATTCTCACTTATCCACAAAGATAATGTTGATTCTGCTTGGAAGTCCTCATCTTCCAGATTCTGTTCACAAGGCTTTCAGTATGCTTTAGCAGGGTCCCTGGTTGGAAGGTCAGGTTCTACTGCTAGAAGCAGTGAAGATTCTCAATTGGGATTTACACTTGGCAGGATGTTATTGCTGGGTGGTAAGCTAGTTCATCTGCTGGAAAATTTACTTGAGGATCTAGCTTTGTGTACTCAAAAGCCTTTGACATATTGAGGGTGAGTGGCAACCTTTTGTTGAACCTCTTTAGCAGCAGAAAGACATCATCTTTTGCAGTCACTATGTGAGAAGGAGGAATTTACTGACAATACTGTCTTCATTCAATAGGCTTTTTTACTGGCCTTGGCTTCTCAGAGTAATCAGAGGAGATTAGAAATGAGAGTATGACAGTTCTTAGTTACCTTGTGATAGCCTTGAATGATTTATGGACCTTCTCCAGATAGACTTCAGTTGAAAGCAAGCTTCCCACCAATGCAGACAATCTTCAGTGCTCTTTCTTCTTCATCTTCGTCTTCAAATATCTGCAAAGATAAAAAAATGACAGTCTGTGCCAGGACCAGACAAAGTGTTCTCCACTCCACGAATGAGACTATTGAATGCTTTTGCAATTTTTGTTCTGAAAGTTCTCATATAAAAGAACTGATAGTTTTCTGTAACGTCATGCCTTCTCAGACTCTCTTTTCTATTGACAAAGGCTTGTACTTGCTTAAAGAGAATCTGTTGTAATTTTACAGCTTTTGGAAACATTATTAAAAAATGTAACGTCTGCAAAAATGATCAAACGCGGGTTCTTTTTGTCTTTATAATTTTATGTGTAAATCAGAAGTATGTCTTGCAATTTTTATTCATAATCTAAATAAGAGCATCATGAATGGGTAGTATGTAGTTTGGTGTAATCCTTAAAATGAATTGTTTTTGTGAATGCAACAAAGTGAAATAACTTAGTACCATATGATGGATAAAGGTCAGACTAATGGCCTCTCTCTTTCTCAGTATGTACTTTCAATGTGGAAGTAAATTCCTATTCCATTTTGTTTGAGACCAGTTCTTGTGTATTATTAAAATTCTGTAATTATGGCAAATATCATGGACTTCAATTTAGTTGACAGCCAAGACATAAGACGCATGTCTTAATGTTTGTCAGTGACTTCAAAACCATTGCATACTTATGAATGACAGAATGTAGAAGAAGTGAGAGACCGATATGTATGCACTCTCCCCAATGAAAGAAAAGCTAACGTAATTTGCTACACTTCATAATATTCATAACTATAACCCATGCATTTTAATTTAACAATAATATTGGAGTATTTTGATTTAAAAAAAATAAATGTTGTCTAAGAAGTTGCTATTTTACCTTAATTTGGGTTTCACTAGTTGAGCATTGGAAATGCCTTGGCTTCAGAGTAGGTGGTATAATTTGATGGTGGTTGAAATGGGAAGTTATACTTATACTGCTAAAATAAGGAGTTAAAATATTGTTGGTTTGGCTCTGTGCCTCTGGGGTTTGTGTGTGTGTGCACGCATGTGAGAGAGACACAAACTACTCTACTTCATCAAATTGAAAGGAACAATAGCTTTACCTATTCTGGCAATATGTAATAGCTTATTTTTTAAGATATCATAGTATGTAAATGGCACAGCTGTGAATTGGTGTGACAAGTAGGGTTGCCAATTTTAGTTGGACATATTCCTGGAGGGTTCATCACATGACACAATCTTTACTAAAAGATTAATTTTTAATTCCTGGAGACTCCAGGGCAATCCTGGAGGATTGGCAACCCTAGTGATAAGTCAGACCCAAACAAGTGATTACAAATGTCATTGTATGTATATACTTTTTATACACAAAAATTATAAAACTGATGTAAATGTGTTTTTTTTTTGTTTTAAAAAGTCCATTGAAATTTAGCTTGAGGGCATAATGCAAAATATAGTACTGTGTTTTTGATGACTTGTATATAATAGAACTGTTACGTCTCTTGTCAATTTTGGCACTATGCCTGGTCATACTAACTAATATAAATGGTTTCTAGTTTGGAAAAACATGGCCCATATCTTGAAACCATATATAATTTCAAGTAAAAAGTCATGAAGAGATTGCAATTTCAATCAAATTACTTACTTAACAAGTTTAGTTTTGAGCTTAAAATCTAACTTGAAAACGAAAATAATCTTGTTTTTCTGTTAATATGCAATAGGAATAAAACCTATGATCAGCAATTGCTTGAAAAGCTACTGAAATTGTATATGTGCCTACTATTGAACGCTTCCTTTAAATTCCATTTTTTTCCTTCCTCCCTTTTCCTCAAGCAGGTTTTTTCCTGTTCACTTTTGATACAACTTCTGTTCTCAATCGTTCCCACTTCTCGATCATTTTAGTTGAGTCTTTATGTGACACTATTTTGGGTACAAATTGTAAACTTTATATGCTGCTTATATATTAAATACAAAGGATATGAACTTACAGGGCAAAACTTTAAAACATTTTCTGGAAAAAAAAAATCACAATCCCTCAACCCCTAGATTTTATTGCATGAATGTCAATGGTCTCATTATTTATACAACAGCTGATGTATTAAGTACTTGTTGATTCACTTAATTGGTAACTGTACTACATTCATAACAACTTCAACAACTGAAAACAATAGGTCAGTGTCTGCTATTTATGCATAAATAGTCACATAGATGCAGATTATGTCTGAAGGATAGAATGTTAGTTTGAAAAGTAATCTGTTACATGAATGCTTCCATTGCTTGCCACTCTCAGGTGGGTTATGCTTTCACATATTGAATCTTGCTATATGTGCTTACTATAGGTGTTGATAGTAGCAATTTGCATAACTTTAGTGGTTTGATGCTCTGAAATGACCGGTATTATGAAGCTGTATTTATCATTTTAAAATATAGATAAATGCTGTAGTCATGTTGTTAGCTAAAAAACCTAAACAAAATACTATGCTATCTATTACATTTTCTTGATGCCTTGTATAGTGTAAAGAACTATTAAATAAATGCTTTTTTGCATTTATGAATTTGCAACTTGAAAACAAATGTTATTTGTGGCAGATAGTTTCTACCTGAGTTTGGTTTGTTTTGTTTTTTCTGGCTGACTTTTTTGTATATGCTCTCTTCCCCCCCCCCCCCCCCCCGCCCCCAATTTTATCTATATTTTAAGCAATTTAGGAGCAGGTAGAAATGTTCATCTTTACTGATTAGAGCACATTGAGGAGTTGGCAGATTTCGAAAGAAGTTTAAATACCTTTTTTGTTATGCTACAGTAAGTACTATAGTATGTGATGTGTCTCAAAATTTAACTTGCTACTCTGTGAAATGCGATCCCGTTTTATCTTGGAGGGCTAAAAGCATGTTAGTAACTAATTCTTTCAGAGCTTTGTGTAGTTGCAAAAATCAGTATTTGACTAATTAAGGTAGTACAAATCTACCTTAGTTATTTGTTGCTGAAACAGATTAAAATAGCTTGCTTTTTATTAGAGTAATCACAGTTCAGTGTGATTTTTTTTGTCCGATTAACTGTAGAAAAATGTGTCCATTGTGCTATATGTACATAGAGAAAAATGTTTCTTGTTTTTATAATTTGCACAGCCATTTAAAAAAAAATTAAGAAGCCTTGTCTTTTGAAATAGTTAAACTTGCTTCTTAAAAACCACAGCTCTTCACTTGATTGTCATACTCAAGTGTGGAAATGGTACAGGAATAGCTGAGAGTAAAAGAAACATAGCGGACTGATATGCCATTGTAGCATATTCCCATCCTGTCAGCTGGAAAATTAAATCAGGTTACAGCATGGATTAACATTTGGCTTGTGGGGAGGGGAAGGTAGTGTCTTAAACTCCATGAAATTGAACAATGAGATTATATAGTTTACAGCTAATTTCAAAGTCCTGCTTTTGGCTTTTTGTTGAACAAGTTTTTGTAAGGGAGGGTAGTAATTGTATTCAAGGATTGTCTTTAACTGTCCCCTATTTACTAAGATATTAAATATTTGTCTGAAATGGTGTTAAGTTACACCACATAGTATCTCATATCATATTCATAGTTAACAGAGCAATATTATATGTTCCATTGGGGAAAATATCTAATTTAATAAAACATGTTAGTAATTTAAAACCCTTGTTATATAATATGGAAACACTGTTTTCTGTTATACATTTGTATTGACTCATATATGAATAGGGTGAAAAGCCAGAGTACTATCCAGATAACACAGGGAAGTTAGTTGTATAATTTCTTCATTGAGAACAAACTATTTTTTACTTTGTGTAAAAATATTTTTTATAATTGATCATCACTTGCAGTGACAGACACTGTTGTTACATATTGTAATGTGTGTTTCAGCTCTGTGGGGAGGGATTATTGTATCCCCCTATAATTCTTTGAGTGAAAGAGCAGTACAAATTAAATAGTGGTAAAGAAATCTTATATTTTATTTTCAGGCATGTGATCTGTGTTTGTTTTTCTTATTTTTGCATATTAAGTCCATTGCAATTCTTGCCCATCAATTCTTCCCTGGAATGGGGTTTCTATGCAAATAATAGTTTATAGCAGGGCACTATGTTTTGATTTAGTAGCAGCTGCTTTTTGTGATGTAAACTGCATCCCCTGGCAAGAGGACTGAGGTGGGGACACATCACTTTTTTAATTCACTTTCGGAAAATACTCTTGTCTGAATTTACCAGGCAATTCATATTTTACGGTGTGGGGAAAATATTTAAATGTCAAATATAAATTCTAGAAAATAGAACCACTTTTGTTTCATTTTACTCAATGCAACATTCTTAGTTGAAGTCTCTATCTTTTTTATTGGTACACAGAAATGCATTTTGGAATGGTATCATTCGTATACTTTCACATTCAGAATTGTGTTACTCCCTAACAACTTGTAGCACTACTTTTAACCTTACAGATTATTAATATTCATCTGCAGATATATTCCTGAGAAACTTTCAGATATTATCTTTATTTAAACATTCCCAGGGATAAGTAGATACAATCTTTAATTACCTGAAACTTTTTTATTTTATCTTCCTTAGTTTTAAAAAATAAAATCATAGCTAGTTCATAAGTTTGTCTCAGCTAATTCAGCTGTTTCATAAATTCATCATTACTACTTTACAGTTGTAAATAATATTCTGGGAAACATTTGCTTTTTTAAAAAAAAGCCCAGTAAGTATTGAGACTTTTTTTCCTATTGTAAACTTTGTGTACCATAATTTATGTTTAAGCTCCATTCAAGGAACTTTAAGCCTAAGGCAGATTTCAGCTTTTTGGAGTCTGTGTAAAATAATTTATTGTGTCCCTCCTGTAAATAATGGCTAAACTCTCTAACTGTACTTTCTATTAATTAAAACTCAACTGGGGAAACCCAGGGTATCTTACAGGTATGAAGTATGATGAAAATGTGGTTTTGACCTGTAGAATAGATATAGGAAAGAGGAAAGCTGTGGGGCTTGTTTTATTTTCAACTCTGCATTGGAATTGTGACGATATTGACCACTTTCTGCAGAATTTTAATCTTTGTCTGACTATGCTGTGTACTTGAAACTTCTTTGTCCATATGTATGTTTTGTCACTTTGCTATTGATCTGAATGTGATCAGTTTTAAAAAACGTATTTCTGCGTTATCCTACCAGCCTATTTCATTGACATCTGTGAAAATTTGTGTTCATGAACATTCCTAGAATTCCAGGCCTACAGAAGTTGTTAGTTGTTTTGGTGCCTCTCTGAGGATGATTTTTTTTTTTCCATGCCCTTTTAAGCTCCCTTCATTGGCACAGGCCCAATCATTTGGTGCAAGTAAATTTGTAGGTGACTAGCACACTGAAAATCTTCAGACCCGTGATTTGCCATAACTACATTGTAGGCTAGATAAAAGGCTTTCAGGATCTCTGCTCTCCCATGCTTCTGCCAGTAAATTCATTCCACCCGCCCTAATTGAAGGCAGGTTTTTAGATTGCAGTGGTCCCTGCCTGAGCAGGGTTAGAACTGAGAAATGTTAGAATTCCTAATTGAATTGATGCTCACTTGGAAGCATTGAGTAGGAGTGATTACCATCTATTGAATTGGGAAGGCTTTTTCTCCTTGCCTGTAATCACAGTGGGGAAAAGCACAGCCAATTTTATTTATTTATTGGTAATTGCCCAAGACAAATAGCCAGTAGGCCATGCGTTCTAAGTTTTCATGTTACCCTAATTTTATATGCATAGAGGTAATTTTCATATATTTGCTTGATCGGATGTACTTGATATCACTGCTGGTAGTAGACCTCAGTGGTGAATGTATATCTGAGGAATCCCCCATTGGTGTGTGTACCTGGTTCCCTATTTGCTGTTATGGGTACTGTGTCCATGGTGGATTGGGCCTTGCGTGTGTCAGTAGACATCCTGGGCCTATTTTGATCCTATAGAGAAGGTTGGCATGCTGGGTAATGTTTTCACTTTGCTTTGCAGGAATTAGTTTGTAATAAGGCCTTTAATTCTGAATGTTGTGAGTTCAGATACATAGAATCCAGAAAGGGTTACTCTGCACTTATATACTTCATGTGTTTAGTGTCCAAGATAAGATTTAAAAAAAAAAAAAAAAAAAGCAATAGTTTATTAGCACTATAGTACAATAGATCCATAGTGTGGTAAATAGATTCCTGCAGAATTATATATATTTACCCATCTGGAAATCAAGTGCCAGTTTGGGAAAGAAGGGTTAGTAATAACACGGAATAAAAGAGACAGTAAGTAAGTGTTATGAAGTGGCATTTCCATAGGATCATTGTATCTAAGTTAGACTGTGTTAGTTCTGGAGTTCCATGGTGTCAGAGTGCATTTTATCAAGATGCACAGGGATTTATTTTTATACAAATGAAATAAATGTTGTTGATGGGCACTGCTCCTAAATCCTCTGACCTTGTGGTTGATGTACCTATTGACATGTATGTGGTGCTTTCTCTATCCCAGTGATTCTCAACTTATTACACATTGTGTGCAGCCCACAATGTGTTACCTGGGTCGCAGGGGCAGCGGCAGCTCGGATCCCGGACCAGCAGCCTGCCTCGGACCCCCGCTGTGTATCTGCCCCAGACCACGGAGCCCACAGGGCCAGCTGGCTGCCCGGATTCCAGGCTCCCGCTGCGTGGCTGCCTGGGACCCTGGAGCTTGCGAGGCCGGGTGGCTACCCTGGGCCCCCAACCCCATGGGGCTGGCCTGGACCTCCGAGCCCATGGGACCGGCCAGCAGCCTCACCCCCACCGCTCTGGGTGGCAAGGCAGCCTGGACCCCTCCATGCCAGGCAGCTGGGAACCTGGTGGACCCCGGCACACAGGCTGGCCTTTAGCACACAGCTGAGCTGGGCCGCAGCTGTGTGCTAATTGGGCTGCATGCGGGCCACGGGTTGAGAACCGCTGTTCTATCCATAAGTGGCTCTCTGGTCATAACACCATAGTATGTGCACATATAATGCAATCTTTTAATCTCTGTACATTGTTGAAGTTTCTTTCAAATGGTGATGGAAGTATAGTGAAGAAAAGAATTAAAGTAGAACTATAATGCGATGTACTCTTTTCCAGTGTGTGTTGCTTTCCAAATAAAGATATAGGATGGTTAATAAAATGTTCCCAGACCATTTAAAACTCAGCGCGATGGAGCTGACGTAATGTAATACATAGAGTACTTGTAAAAACATACAGACACGCAAGTGAATTGCTGCCAGACAGAGAATATAGAGGTACAGTAATTTGCTTAACTGCAGGTTGCCAGGTTTTGTACATGTGCCAAGCTGGTGCTGTTAAGAAGTGTGTTCTGCAAAGCAGATTGTATACAGAACCTTTATATTTCAGCATCTTTATTAACAAGCTTCTTGATGACCTTGGGCTTGATCCTGCAAGGTACTTAGCACCTCCTGCTAGATATTTAGTGTCCTTGGTTCCCATTGAAACCAATGGTCAGACAATGTTCTGCAGGATCAGTCCTATTATCAGCAGTATGATTCATAAGAGTTGTTGTAAACTGTATAAAATAAGTTGTATTTACATGAAAACCTAAGAGAAATTTGTTTAATTATAGGTAACTGAATGGCTGTATGAGGTTTTATTTAGGTTATCAAAACTTCTTGTAGTTTATAGACCTTTCATGAGCTCATTTTAGCAGAGCATGTAGAACTTAATCACTTTTGTGATCTAAAATATAGTAATATTATAACTTGTGTATGCACTATGGGTGAAATTCACACACGCCCTACCTCTTTTCCCCCCCCACCCCCCCCAAAAAACAACAAAAAAACAACCCACCCATCCTGACTGTGTAGGAAATGGATTGAATGATGGATCCCTCCTCAAACTGGGAAGGGCTGTGTGGTGGCAGCATAACCTCTCATAGGTTGCAATTCCAGCCAATGAGATGAAATATTATAGTTTTTATGAGGTTTCTAGGCCACCAAATCTTAATGCGGATTTACTAGCCCTCTGTTGGGTCGCTGCCAAACAACCATATCTTCTGCTCTAGCCTGTTTGGTGCAGTGTTGTTGTTGCTGTGTTGGCTCACCTTGTCTCTCTAATAACCAGCCTGTTAAGGTCTGACACAAAGTCCCCTGCCAGAATGCAGAGAGTACAGAGACCCCTTTGCACTCCTAACCACTTTGAGGGCTTAAATGGTGCAGAGAGCCTTGTAATGAATAGTTCTCTGCATTTACCTCCTATAACTTTAAAGAGCTAGGTAAAATTTTTTATCCTAAGTTATGGAAAATAAAAAACAAAAAATGTCTTGGATAAATAGGAGATGAAAAATTATAACGTTAAGCATAAGATAGAGACCAGGATATTCAACAAAAGATTGCGGAGTGTACTTTAATGTTCTGCTTTCCTGATGTTTTAAAAAATCGAGCCCAGGTTATGTTGGTGAAGCTGCTTAAATTATGGATTTTGGTAATCACTCTTCACTGCCAATGTTTTTGTAACTTTCACATATTTTATTACTCAAATTATTGAATATACAATACAATTTGCAGAGATTCTTGAATATTTACCCAGAGAGTACATGTATCAATGTGGTATGTTGGATAGTTTAAAACAAAGCAAATCAAAGGTAACCTGCTGTTTGTGTGTTGATTACACGTACTTGCTTTTTACTAATATTTTTATTATCCCTAAAGACTAAATCCCTAATATACCTAAATATTTTTGTAAATCCAGCGTTTCCAAAGATTAAGTACTTTTGTCACAAATCAACTTTAAATTTTCAAGGATACATAAAACTGTCATCTAAAATCCCAGTGCTGTTGATCTCCATAGGTAAACATTATGTGTCTGGGATCATGTCTACATTAGGAGTGCTTTGCCAGTATAGGTATATGGGTGTATTTTACCTGCAAACACCTCCTATTTTAGATGACTCTTATACCAGCAAAACTACACTTATTCCAACCATCTCAAATGAAATAAGCGATACCGACATAACTACATTTTTGCTGATATAACTGCATCTACAATTAGGGGTTTGGATGGCATAGCTGTATCAGTCAGGGACCACACCCTCTTCATACCTCTGATTGACATAGCTATACTGGCAAAAGTTTATAGTGTAGATATGGCTTTATTTTATGGTAATCAATAACTTTTCCTTTTTATAAAGATGCACAGTTAAACACTGTAATCTATTTTGGTTAGTTCACATTATAGTTCCCTTACGTGGCTTTATTGGCCAGCAGGCAGTACTCTTGCATCTATCAGGTGATTATCTTCTGAGAAAAGAACACAATTTATATGCATCAATTTCAATATCGGTTGGCGCAGTGTTTCAAGAGGGCAAAATCTGTGTTTAGTTAAAATCTGGCAGGTCTGCAACAAGAGATGGCTGCCTCTGGTTCCATCAGGGTACTAGCGTTCTGCAACGCAAAGAATGTAGTGAGAGCAAGGATTTTACGTACATGCAGCTATTTAAATTCTATCCTGGCTTTCTCTGAGTGGTGGTGAACAATTTTGCCAAACCCTATTCAGCTTGTAGCCCAATCAAAAGACACGCAGACTTGAACAGGCACGTTTAAAAAATTTAGCTCTGCTCTTGGTCTGTTCTACTCAGCATGTTAATTCGGTTTGATTTCTCTCCCCCCTTCCCCCAATTTGGTGCATATGTGGTACAGAGAACTGTTTAAAAATCTGTGTTTTAGAGAGCAAAGACTATTTCATCTATAGGTAATAAACACTGTCTGTGGTCTCCAGTCACTTGTACTTCGCCATGGCCCGAGACTATTTCTGGATGTGGAACCCCATAAAATGTAGGCTGCCTTTTCTGCAAACATGCCTCCACTTACACCCTGACTACGTCTGGGAGGGAAAGTAGGATTGTTTACAGGGAGGGAAATGTATAGGTTTTTGTAAAAGTCAAATATCAGGGTAAAGATTTAAAGCCTATGCTGTTCCACAGACAAAGTTAAGATACTTTACAAAATCCCTTGGCTGGTGTTTCTGGAGTATTGATCTTTGGTTGTCTTTAGTCATTTTTAAAGTAAACCTCTAAGATATCAAAGCACTAGCAAAAACCATTAAAACCTTATATGCTCCATGACAAGTGCCTTAGGTAAAAGTTGCTGGCAGATCTTGGCCAATAATAGCAACATGTTTGCTGATATACAAGGTAATTCAGTTTGTTGGCAGGATATGTTTTTGATGCAGAATTGCTTCCCAAGGTATATGTAAACATGTGGAATGTGAAATCTCTTGAACAATGAGTATGTGCTTAGTTGAGACCTTTGCACCAATAAGTTGCTTAAGTAGAGGATCTCATCCAAGAAGTAAGAAATATATATGATTTTGATAAATATTATTGGAATCTTGGGTTGGCTAGTAATTTTTAAAACTATTATTTTAGTGGAGAATGTGGCTTGGAAATTCAGAGAGAGCCAGCTAAAGAGCAGATACCTTTTACTATGTGGCCATAAAAGGAAGTGTGGAATAGAAATTGTACATGACATGAGGGTTTTGGGTGAAATGTTGCTGGTTATAAAGTTTGATCCACCTTAGTAGTGGAAAGGTCTTCTGTGTACGTGGCAGGACCTGTTGGTCCCTCATTTTAAATCAAGGTCATAAACCATGTGTTATATGAGTATATTCCTTTATATCTTTTGGTGATTTTAACCGTCTCAGGAAACATGAAGGCCAAAAAATATTTATTTTGATAAATGTCTGTTAGGTTTGTACATATCCCCAGACAAACCTGGGCAAGGCAAAAAATTAAATATGCTCAACAGGGAATTTTCTCAAATTGGGAACAAGATGGCATGTTTTACCTGAAAACTGTTGTTTAAATGAGAATACTAGTCCCCTATTATCCCTTCATCCAATTTTATGAGGTGTCTAATTCCCTGGATTCCAAATTAGGCTCCCCTCCCCATCAATGCATTTCTAGAAGCTCCTGAAAGTTTATCTTTAAATGTAAATGACGTAGTTCCTTTTTATGAATATTTAAAATAGCATGTCCATCATAATAGTCTGCTTGATTCTGGTTGTCACATCTGCAGCCTACTAATAAATAGTGTATTCACATTTGTGAGATGTTGTGTTCTATACAGCATACTGAAAACAATATGTGTGTGTAATCTCATGTGAGTGACATTATTCACAGGTATTCAAAGGATTGGACCCTTAAAATACTTTATATTAATCTATATGTGGATTTGAGAACTTTCCCTCAAAACTGAGGACATATTAGAACCTGAAATCTTCTGTTATTTGTATATTAGTGGCTTATTTTATTTTTGCATTTAACATTGATTATATTTGTACTTGTATTCTTCTTGCCTATAAAGGTTTGAAAATATAAAAATTAGAGTGAAGTATTAAAATTACCTAAACTTCTAACCATGTAGAAAATTTAACATAAGAAGTTATTGTTAACTTGTTCTTAAAATATCCTTACTGTGTATTATAATTACTTTAGTAAAAGTGAATCTACCTTTGTGAAAATTTTGCATCTGTTAGCAATTGAACAGCCAATCAACTAATGCATTAGTAAAACAAACTTTGCCAGTGAGAAATCTAGGGTGGGGACCAATTTTAAAAATAAAAGTATATGGTGTATATGTTATAAAATGATTCTCTTCCCCTCAAGCCCTAGCTCCAGTGCAGTATAACAATAATTGAGCAGTAAAGATTGTTTACAAAACCTTACTCCCTACATAATGATCAAAACTTGTGGAAACATTTTATAAAAAGTCAAGCATCTGGTAACAATGTATTCAACATGCTAAGCTTCAAACAATTGAAAATGATCACAATTGCACACAAATGTTAGAAAATATACAGGATACTGATAACTTCTTTGAATAAATAACTAATTTTTTCTGGGTATGATATTTTAGACACTGAACAGTATCTAATTTTTGTCTATTACTTTTTATAATTAAAGAATGCACTGATAATATAGAACTTGGCAGTCTTGGAAATACTCCTTAGAAAAACAGATGGCCTTGAAAGAGTTCTGTTTCAAATAGGCTGTCGTATAAATTATTTGTCTAGATTTTTTTTTGTTTTTTCTTAACAAGTCTAATTGTATTAAATAGAACATAACTTCATATTAGGTTGCATTATCATATTTTTTTATACTAACAAACCTTTGTCTTGATGTGTACTATCATGAAACATTTAAAATTTGTTTTCCAATGAGCAGAGATGTTCACGGCTACTTTAATTAGTTCTTTCAAATTCTTGATAAATATTGTTATACGTTTGCAAAGGAGCGTGCTTTCTCTCCCACTATGTAGTTGAGTCAGCCTTGAAAGAACTGTGATCTGGTCCCACTTAAAACTGTTTCCTATAGAGGTTTATCAACCCAGTGTCTGTAGTTGGCTAAATGAGGTATCTGATTAAAAATAAAAAGTCAAAGCACATTTGGAAACTGTTTTCTGGCAACAGATGTAGCTGGCAATTTGCAGCTAGTAAGATTTTTGCATTAGGTAACAGCCTAAAGTTAACAGTAGCATTGAGTCTTTATTTCTTTTTTGTCTTTCTCGAAGAGGGTAAAGGGAGAGCCTTGAAGAGTCCTTCCTTGCTCTTATCAACATTGCAGCCTCAGCTGCCCTCCTTGGATCCCCTGCCAGGGTTGCTATCATCTTCTGATCAAATATTAATGTGTGATTCTCTGCTTGCTCACTAATCCAAAGCCAATTAATATTATCTGTCAATTATTTACAGATCCTGAGGTGCGGAGGAAATTCCCGGAGGACTACAGTGACCAGGTTTGGAATGCGTAATTAATTTTTTA